>NC_080690.1:57745060-59090144 GCF_030445035.2 Dasypus novemcinctus | reverse complement strand
TCGCGGGCCACCACCCCACCTGCCCCTCGTGGAAGGTGCCCGCTCCGCAGCGATCCAGCCGAGGCCACGCGGGGCGCTACACCTGCTCCCAACATCCCCTCGAGAAGCGGGCCCGTGCCAGCCCCGTTTTAAAGTGGGGGCACCAAAGCTCGAAGAGGGGACATGGCTTTCTCCAGGCCACTCACATGGTAAGAAGAGGAGCTGAGATTTGAACCCGAACCTGACTGACTCCGGGGACCTCCCAGGTAGGGTCTGCAAGGATTATTGGAAGGTGGAAAATAGGAAACACCTCAAATGAAAATTCCCTTTCTAAAAATATAATTTATTCATTTTAATTGTGGTAAAATATACGTGGCATAAAACCCGTTTAAAGCATTGTCAGTGGACAATTCTTTGACATTAAGTACAATTGAAAATACTGTGTAACTTTCACCATATCTATTTCCAGGCTTCTTCATCATCCCAAACCAAAACTCATATCATTCCCTCCTCCCTCTCCTGCCCTGCCCCTGTTAACAACTGTTCTGCTTCTGTCACTGTGATTTTGTTTATTCTAAGTATTTTATTTAAGAGAACTCATACATGGGAAGCAGATGTGGCTCAAGCAGTTGAGCGCCTGCCTACCACATGGGAGGTCCCAGGTTCAGTTCCAGTGCCACCTAAAGAAGATGAGCAAGACAGCGAGGCTGACATGACAGGCTGGAGTGGCAAGCTGACACAACGAGATGATGCAATGAGATGACACAAGGAGGAAACACAATGAGAGACGCAACAAAGCAGGGGAGTAGAGGTGGCCCAAGCAATTGGGTGCCTCCCTTGCCCCACATGGGAGGTCCTGGGTTCAGCTCCCAGTGCCTCCTAAAAAGAAGATGAGTAGGCACAGAAAGCACACAACAAATAGATACAGCGAGCCTAATACAACTGGGTAGGGGAGAGAAATAAATAATAAATAATCTTCAAAGAGAGAGAAATTATACAATATTTATCTTTTGTATCAGGCTTATTTACTCAACATGTTGTCTTTGAAGTTTGCCCATGTTGTAGCATGTACCAGGACTTCACTTCATTTTATATCTGAGTAATTATTCCATGTCTGTATAGACCAGACTTTTTCTTTTTTAAGAAGTATCAGAGATTGAACCCAGGACCGCATACATGGGAAGCAGGCACTCAACCACTGAGCTGCATCCACTCCCCTAGAGACCAGAATTGGTTTATCCATTCATCTGTTGGTGTATGCTTAGGTTGCTTCTAACTCTTGGCTATTGTGCATAATGATGCTAATGTTGAGTCCCTGCTTTCGGTTCTTTGGGGTATATACCTAGGGAATGCTGGCTCACCCAGCAACTCTATATTTAGCTTTCTGAGAGACCGCCATGCTGGTTCCCACAGCAGCTGCACCACTTCCCCATTCCCACCAACAGCGCCCGAGGCTTCCTAGCTGCCTGCATCCTCGCCAGCGCTTATTTTCGGTATTGTAACTAATAACCGCCCTGGTGGATGTGAAGTGTAAGTTGCTTTTTAAACTCTAATCTCTCTCTTCTGTGTTTTAATAATAGCTGTCATTTGAAGAGGGGCTTTCTGATGACGCCTGAGTGCAATGTACCTCCTGGAGGGGGTCCCTGATCGAGGGCGGTCGTGGCAAATGGCAGTACTTACATTGGGTGCAAGTGGATTAAGGACTGTGCAGTACATAATAGTTCATATCAACACAAGTCTTGAAAACCAGCACTCTGATTTTGATAACTTTACTGCGCTTTTGTAAGTGACACGCAGTGAATTACTTACAGGGAAAAGCATCATGTCCACAACTTACTCTCAAACAGGCCATAGGAAAAAAGATAGATGATGTTAGATGATTGAGAGATGATGGACAATGATGATGATGGATATTAGGTAGCTAGAGATAGGATACATAGATCAAAAATGATAAAGCAGTTGTAACAAAATCTTCACATTTGGGGATTAAGATATACCCTGACTGAAGAGTATATGGGGGCTCTTTGCACCAATCTTGCAACTTTAAGTTTGAAATTATTTCAAGATTATAAATTAAATTTTTAAATAAAATAAAGTGTCTTCTATGTGCTGGGTCCTACTTCAAGCGTTTGATGTGTGTTAACTCATTTAATCTTTATATCAACCCTATAAAGTAAATTCTATTATGTGAACATGAGGAAACTGAGGCCCAGGTAGGCAAAGTGATTTGCCTCAGGTCACACAGCTGGCAAACGCCATAGCTGGGATTTGAATCCCAACACTGGTTTCTACACGCCATACCCTCAGGCACTAAACCACCTCTTACTCTATTAGCATAGTAGCCCATATCTCACATTTGTAACTAACATAAACTTTAATGGGGAGTGCTCGCCATGTTTTCACCCATAGGGGCCTCAAACAAAAATGATGGACCCAAACAGATATTTGTACACCAATGTTCATCACAGCATTATTCACAATAGCCAAAGGTAGAAACAACCCAAGTATCCATCAATAGATGAATGGATATATAAAATGTGGTATATCCATACAGTGGCATATTATTTAGTCATAGAATAGAATGAAGTGCTGGTACATTCTATAGCATGGATGAACAAAGGATATTATTTTGAGTGAAATAAGCCAGCACAAAAGGACAAATACTATATGATTCCACTTATAAGTAATAAGTAGAATCTGCAAATTCAGAGAGACAGAAAGTAGTTACAGCTTCCCAGGGGCAGGGGTGGGGTACAGAATGGGGAGTTAATGCTTAATTGAGGCAGGATTTCTGTCGGGGTGATGGGAAAGCTTTGTAATGGACGATATTGATGGTAGCCCAATATTGTGAATGTAATTAACACCACTAAATTGTATGTTTGAAAGTGGTTAAAATGGGAACTGTTATGCTGTATATATGTTATTGCAATAAAATTTTTTAAAAAAATTTTAATGATGGTGACCCTAGCTCTTAACCAGAGTAAAGCAATGGCTATTCCCATTTTGCAGCAGAGGAAACGGCTCAAAGAGGACAGGTGACACTACCTGAGGTCACATGGCCCCCAGTCCTTCCAAGCATGTCACACAAATTATTCCAACCCTGAGTTTCGACCCATGCAGGCAACCCTCGGTCTGTCCATCCAGCCTGGGAGGGGGGTAGGAGGGCAAGACCTGATGACAGGGGCTCCCAGGGTCTGCTCTGTCCAGTGACCCCCACCCCTGACCCCCTGGCACAAGCCAAGCCCTTGTGCATTCATTGTAAATCATGCAGCTTGCATTTATGAAGAACTTACTGTCTGCCAGGCCTTAGGCTTGGGGCTTTACTTTCATTTAACAGCTACTTACTGGGCAGCTACTACGTGCCATGGCATCATCCTGGGCACAGGATATGGAGCAGCATGAATAAGATGGACACAGGTCTCTGCTCTCATGGAGGTGATACTCTCATGGTGGAACCGGGCGACCGAACCAGATGAATCAATATATCATTTTAACGTCAGTGATAAGTGTTACAGAAAAAAATAACCCAGGGTGACGTACTAGAGTGGCTTTTGAGGGTGGGAATGACATCAGTGGAGGAATGAAGTGACAGTCTCTCCAAGGAGGTGACATTTGAGCTGAGTCTTGTCCGAATAAAGAGAAAGGGTCAGGCCTCCTCATCTCTGAGAAAAGAACATTCCAAGAAGGGGGAGGGGGGGCAGCCTGTGCAAAGGTCCAGCGGCTGGAGGGTGCCTGGTGTGCTAAGGAGCAGCCAGGGAGATAGCTAGGGCAACGGGAGTGAGGGCCACACGAAATGAGCTCAGAGAGGTACAGGCTCAGGCCCCTTGAGTCCTTGAGGTATGTTTTGGTCCCCATTTTCCAGATGAGGACATTGAAGCTCAGAGAGAAAAATAAAAATCACCCAACCAGTTAGGAAGCAGGCAAATGGCAACGCTGGGGTGCAAACCCGAGCCTTCACTGCTACACCATTGATTCTCAAGCTTGATCCTGCCCCAGGATCATGGTGGGGTCACTTCCTCACTGCCCTTCAACTCCCCCTCTCCCCACACACACACACCAGGAACCCGATTCAGTGGATCTGGGGTCAGCAGGGAATCTGTACCTTAACCAGCCGCCAGGAGGGGCTGATGTGGGGTGCTTGGGCCATGCTTTGAGAAATGCTGGACAAGGTAGAGTCTACCACACACACACACACACACACACACACACACACACTAATGGGACATGAAATCAGTTTCGTGGGCCAGGGTCATTGTGCTTAAAAAATGAAATAAAATAGAGCGAGGACAGAAGAGCACAGAAGGGCTCCCACTTTAAGGGCTACCTATATTCTAGGCAACTTATTTCCGTTAAAATTGGGCGTGTGTGAGTGTCCATAGAGACTTTGTTCATTATGGCAAAATTTGGAACCAACCTAAAATGTCCGTCCGCTGGTAAACTGATTAACAAATTGGGGTTTATTCGATCTAGCAATAAAACAGAACAAACACTTGGAGTGAATTCCTGACACATACTACAACACAGACGAATGTCTAAAGTATTACTCTGAGTGAAAGAAGCAAGACAAAGGAGAATATACTGTTCATGAAACACTAAGCAAGACAAATCTCATCTAAAATGACAGAAAGCAGGACAGTCACTGCAAAGGCCGTGGGGGAATTTTCTGTGTCTTGATGTGATGGTCTTGATGGTGATGGTAGTTTCATGGGTGTGTACAATTTGTCAAAACTCATTGAATTATAACATCTAAAATGGATACAATTTACTGCATGTCCCTTATACACCAACAAAGTTGATTTTCAATCATGTGTTCGTGTGCATGCATGTACTGGGTTGCAGTATAAAATATATGTATTTTTACTGATGGGATGTGGTCCCAGTAGTCTGAAAAACCCACCACACGACCTCAATAGGGGCCAAGAGATGCTGGGGGGCCTCTGGAACCCCAACACTGTCTACTTGGGCAAGTCTGAGCGCAATTTTTCTCCTTTGAAGGCAACAAAGGCTGAGCCCCGGGGGCATCCAGAGATGCTACTTCCTGGCTTTAACCTTGATTTAGTGACTCCACCACTGAGGCCTTGGTTTCCCTCAGATCTCCCAGGGAGATAAAGATAGGGCCCTACCTCAGAGGAGCGGACAGGAAGGATATAATTAGGTGCCTCAGGAGGCCAAGGTCCTGGGCACAGGGCCTGGCGTAGCGCGAGGGCGCAGGGGCCGGTGGCCGTGGCCATGGTCTTATTAGGACTCAGGGAGGGTCACTTGGTGACCGCTGAGGGGCTGGGGCAGGTGCGAGAGGCCAGGCTGAGCTAGGCCCCCTCCCGTGGCCTCGTGTCCAGCTGTCCCCATCCTTCACTACCATTCCCAGCTGCTCCCTCCTCCCACCCAGGAAGCCAGACCCAGCTCACCAGGTCCTATTCTGGGGCCGGAATGCTGTGTCAGCATTTCCCGCGTGGACCGAGGGCCCCGCAGGGGAAGGGGAGGGCCTAGTGCAAGGTCAGCAGACCCATCCCAGAGGAGGGAGCATGACGCACCCCCCAGGCCGAGCCACGGAGAGGGAAGGGTGGGGAGGACTCCTGGGGACGGGCAACCCTCCACCCTCTCGTCCCCTCCCTGTCCCCTGCCCAGGCCCCAGAAAAGCGGGCTATTCTGGGAGAGACACCTGTTGTTCCAACTCCCATCCCTGCCCCCAGATCATACCCGAGGGAGACAGACAGACAGACAGAAAGAAATGCAGAGGGCCTGAGGCCAAGGGACAGAGACAAAAACAGAGACGGGGAGAGGGAGAGACATAGAGACAACCCAGAGACAGACGGAGAGAGGGCCCACCCGGAGACCCTCGGGGACCCTTAGCGGCCGCATTTGGCCCTCCCCAAAACCAACGGGGAGAGGAAGACCCAGAACCTCAGGGGCCGCCAGGAAGCCCGAAGGGGGGGTTGAAGGGAGCAGGGTCCTCTAGTCCACCCCAGCCCCCTTCCCAAGAATTTAAATAGGTCACAGTCTGGAGCACCGAAAGAATTAGGGCTGGGGGAGGGCGGCTCAAATAAGCCGAGGAATTAGAACTACCTTCCGCAAGTGCCTGCTTCCAGGGCTGCGGGAGGGGGCGCGCCCGGCGGTCCCCCTTCTTGCTCACCTTAGAAGAGGGCCGCCGAGGAGCCCCCTCCCCACTCCGCAGGCCCAAATCTGCGAATTCTCTATCGTGGGAGAAGGGCGCAATGGCAGCCAAAGTGACAGAGGAAGAGGCCTGAGCCACAGGTACCACCAAGCAGAACAGACACTTCCGGAGAGAGAGGGACCCTCCGACGGACCCCGAGAGCTGGCCCCAGAGGTACGCACCGTCCGCAGGAACTGGACCTCGTCCTCGCCCTCTCCTCCGTCCCCCATGACGTCGGCGCCCGAGGGGCCGGGGCTGAGAGGGAGGCCGCAGGGGAAGGGGCCGCAAGGCGGGCGAGAAGGCTGCGGGGCCGGCTGGGGTCGGCGACCGCGGGGGGCGCCGGAGACGCGGGCGAGGCAGATGGAACTGCGAGGAGGACGCGCGCGCTGGACAGGGACGGGCGGAGGTCCCCGCCCCCGCGCCCCCATTGGGCCTCCGGGGGCAGGCCCCGCCCCTCCGGGTCCCGCCCCCTCCGGGCCCCGCCCCCTCCCGGGCCCCTCCCCCATTGGCCGCCCGGGGCGGGCCCCGCCCCCTCCCGGGCCCCCGCCCCCTCCCGGGCCCCGCCCCCATTGGGCCGCCCGGGGCGGGCCCCGCCCCTCCCGGGCCCCGCCCCCCCGGGCCCCGCCCCGCGCCCCCCACCCCAAGCCTCGGCGCGGGGCCTGCGGGGCGAGCGGGAGGGGGTGGTCTAGACGGCAGCCGCGCTCGCCCCGCCCGCGCGTAAGGCAGAGGCCGGACTCTCCCCGTTTCACAGAGGGGAAACTGAGGCTCTGAACGCGGCGGCCCTGGCGACGTCACGCACAGAGCGGGTGTGCGCACCCGCCTCCCGGACCAGGAAGCAGGACCCCGCGCGGCCGCGAGGAGTAAAGCCGGAGCCGAATCCGAATCCCAGACCTGCCCCCCCCCCCGCGCGGCCTTGGGCGGGTCACTTACCTGCCTGCGCCTCGGTTTCTCCAAACTGGAAAAGGGGCATGTGAATAAAACCCACCTCGGAGAGGGTTAGAGGCGGTCATTCACCTCCAGCGCTCGGAGCGGCCCTGCGCGCAGCGAGCGCGGGAGAAGCCTTGCTGCTGTTACTATTATTAAAAACTGCCTAACGCTAATGCGGCCAGAGCGGGAGCCAGAGCCCGTGTCTTTTGTGCCCCTTTTGCATTTCGGGCCCTGAGCCAAGATTTTTTAAAAATTAGATCCCGTTTGGTTGTCGCAGCCATCCTGCTGCTCTTCACGTGGCTTAGAGAATGAACGGAAAACGAGGGGCCCCCGCGCGCGAAAGCTGCAAGGACTCGGCGAGGCTCAGCCAGGCGGGTAGCCCTCGCGCCAGTCCTGCGAGTGGCACTCTTACGGCCCCCACTTACATGGTGACGACAGCTGGGCACGGAGAGCGGTGACTGGCCCAAGGTCACTCGAGCAGAGCTATTTGGAGCCAGAGCCAAGGTTCTTAACCATTATGCATTACTGTCTGGATATTCGCATGAAAACGCCTAAGCATCACAAAAACGGCTTCGCCGAGGCCGGTGCTGCTCCCCGCGGTTCGAACCCACCGCTCCCCCACCCCGGGCCGCCGGAGTCACCCGCGGCCTCTGCCCGCTGGCCGGGAGACGCCCCTTTATGCAGATGAGCGCCCCGGCCCGGGGGAGCGCGCAGCCCGCGGCCGCCTCCCCGGAAGGCTCCAGGAACCCGCTCCTTCCGGCTTCGGGGCTCGGGCGCCGCCCCGGGCGCGCTGCAGGAGGCCCCGGCCGGCTGGGTGCCCTCGCGGAGCAGGAGCGTGGCCTCTGCAGTTCTCTAAAACAGGCGGCTGTGGGGCCTGGAGGCCGAGCGCAGTGGCCGCACACGCCCGGGCCTCCCTGCCAGACAGGCAACTTGATGCCTTCCAGCCTCAGTTTCCTCATCTGTCAACTGGGTTTATTCGAACCAGTCCTAACCTCCTAATTGCATGAGGAAATCAATTAGAGCCTGTCACAGGGTAACTGATACAAAGGATCTATTAAAATTATTATCCTGAATATGTAATGGCATACATTAAGTTTTACAAAACAATGTTATAAATCAATATAATTATATATAAAATGTTATGAAGTGCTTAATAGATTGCTATATATTATGTAGTTAGATACTGATGTCAATACAATTGTAATATATATCACATAATTTTGTACCTTATCACTGAATGGCATAACATATAATTATATATTACGCTAATATTAGTTACAGAGCATAATTGCATTTTGTCTATTATATATTATGCATAATGCAATACAACATTGCATATTAAATAGTAGGGTTTTCCCTAACCTTTTATATGTAACATCAAATGATTCTGTGTTGTGCATTTATATCATGAGATATTAATAGTGTTTTTTGTTTTTCTCAGTCATCATTAAGGTTTTTTTTTTAAGATTTATTTATTTATTTATTTCTCCCCCCTTCCCTCTCCCACCCCTGCCCCAGTTGTCTGTTCTCTGTGTCCATTTGTTGCGTGTTCTTCTTTGTCCACTTCTGTTGTTGTCAGCGGCAGGGGAATCTGTGTTTCTTTTTGGTGCGTCATCTTGTTGTGTCAGCTCTCCGTGTGAGGGCGCCATTCTTAGGCAGGCTGCACTTTCTTTCACGCTGGGTGGCTCTCCTTACGGGGCACACTCATTGTGCGTGGGGCTCCCCTACGTGGGGGACACCCCTGCGTGGCAGGGCACTCCTTGCGCGCATCAGCACTGCGCATGGGCCAGCTCCACACGGGTCAAGGAGGCCCGGGGTTTGAACCGCGGACCTCCCATGTGGTAACCGCTGGGCCAAGGCCGTTTCCCCATTATGTGTTTTAAGACCGACCATGTTGCTCTGTGGACACCTGGCCTGTGGCCGTGGGTGGCTTTGCAGAACTCCCTGGTGACTGTCCCCTTCCGTTTTTCCACTCGTTCCCTGGACATCCAGGCTTCCTCCAGCTCCCGGAAAAGAGCGTGGCAGCGAACACCCCAGGGACCAGAGGGAGCATGCTTTGATACTCACACCCAAGGGCTCTGGCTGGGGGCGCGTCGCGCGCAAGCTCTCGCCCTTGGGATGGCAACCCACTCAGTGAATCCAGGTCTCCACATCCCCAACCTCCACTTGACATTTTCCAAGGTCTAATGTTTGCCAGAATAATAGGCTGACTCACTGTGGTTTTACTTTGCATTTCCCCGATCAGTTACCAATAACTTCTAGCATCTTCTCAGGTGTCTGTCAGAGTTTTGGGTTTCCTTGTTCCCTGCTCATAATCTTTGCGTATTTGCCCATAGGTACTGTCTTTTTTTTTTTTTCTTGATGATGTGCAGCAGTCCCGTGTACATTTTAGATATTAATTGCTCTTCAGTTTTAAACACTATAAAGACCTTTTCCCCTTCTATCATTGACTATTTCTCCCATAGTGCCTTGTTACAAAGAAATCTTTATTGGGATGCTAGCAAACGTTACCCTTCCCCTGCACTGTGTGTGTCAGCGGTCTGCCTCGGCAGGCTGGTCTTTCCCTCCGTGCTTGCTAGTGGTGTTACTGTAGGCACTCACCATCCCTGCGGGCTCGAGGGCGGCGCGGGTTACGCCGGTGCCAGGGCCGTTTCCGATCGCCCTCCCTCGGGTTGCTCAGCAGCCCCAGAGTCTGGAGACTCACGCTTCCAGCTCGGCTCCGCCAGAAGCCAGTGTTGCCGGAGATGAGCAGGGCAACAATCTGCAGACCACGGAGGCACCGCCGGGGGGCGGGGGGGCAGAGGAGAAGTGGAAAGAGGCAGGAGGAGACAGAGGGAGGGTCTGAAACAGTGATTCGTCCTATGATGGGAAGGTTGAAGAGGGCAGGCTCTGCACCTGTCTAAATGTGAAAAAATACTCAAGGTGTTTTTTTTTTTTTTAGTAAACACATGAAAGAAACAGAAATATATAGCGGGAATGCTGTTGGGTAGAATCCACTAAGATACTGGGGTTGGGAGAATCAGACTAATTACCGTGACCCTTTCAGTTCTGGGTACATACCCTGCAGAAAATGTTCACAGCAGCATAATTTACACTAGCCCCAAAATGGAAACTACTCAAATGTCCGTCAACAGGAAAATGGGTCAGTAAATCACGGAATGGTCACACGATGGAAGATTATACCACAGTGACACTGAATAAACTACAGCCACATGGGAGCACCTCAGAGACACGAGGCTGAGTGGAAGGCAGGCACAAGACATGATTCCAATTACATACAGATCAAAACCAGGCAAAACTGCTCTGTCCGTTAGGAGTCAGGCTCCTGGTAACTTTGGGGAGGTAGGTGACTGAGAGGGGGCACGAGGGGGCTTCTCAGGGGTTGGGGATATTCTGTTTCTTAATTCTTGTGAATGACACATGGGCAGACAACAGTTCTGGTTGTAAGAAACGAAGATTAGTTTAGTTTTCGCATAAAGGAAGAAAATATTAATTAATGTAACCTGGCAGCCTACTGCCTCAGTCTCCCACTCCCGGGTTAAGCAGGAACAAAGGAAACCAGCTTAAGCCAGTCCTATAGGCAGTAAAAAAGATGCCCAGAAAAGAGCTAAGTCAATACTAATTCAGCACTAAATTCTGTTCCTTATTTGGCAAAGGGGAGCAGGTAAAGCTAAAATGGTTGGAATGTGATGGGGGATGCTGTTAGTCACAAACTTTTGCATGGGAAAGTTAGAGCTCGGATAGGTTGTAATTTCTGAAGTATCCAATCTATGGAGAAACAGAGCAAGGGTTTGCGATCTAGGCTTAAGGGTATAAATTGAGTCGTTTTTCTTTGTTCCGGGCATTAGCCACGTTTTCTGGTTGTGTGCCCCTTCTTGCAAGATTGACAATAAATTCTTTTCTTCTCCACAACTGGGTAAGCCTTATTTTCTTCCAGCAGATTTCTTTCTTACACAGTGACCCCCCACAACTTGTAATACTGGTCACACCTGACCGGGGGGGGGGGGGGCAGAGGGATGGGGAGGGCAGCAGGAAGACGTTTTACCTCCTGTAATGTTTCCATAATAAGATAGCAACGGTCCTTAGGATTGCTATGAGGCTTAAATGAGGTAATATTTTAAAAGTCCTTGGAACAGTGTGTGGTACATAAGGGCTGACAGTAATAAAAGTCACAAAATGAAAATGTTTCTGGGGTACAAACTGTGTCATTAAAACTAAACTAGGGAAGCGGATGTGGCTCAAGTGATTGGGCTCCCGCCTACCATATGGGAAGTCTGGGGGATTCCCGGGTGAAAGCAGGGGGCCTGCACGGAGGGCTGATGCAACAAGAGGACGCAACAAAGGAGACATGGAGGAGGGACCGCTGGAGATGCAGCAAACCAGGGAGCTGAGGTGGCGCAAGCCTTTGAGTGCCTCTCTCCCACATGGAAGGTCCTGGGGCTCCTGGCAAATGGACACAGCAACCAGCCAGTGAAAAAACACAAGGGGGCGGGCATAAAAAAAAATAAATCTTAAAAAAAAAAAAAGCTAAACTAGGAAGAAAAAGAAGAAACGTAAGAAGAAGTCTACAAAACAGTACGATTTGTCACTTTCCACTCCAACCTTGTGCTCACATGGAAGTACAGACTTTTCTTTTGATCTGGTGCTTGCGTTTTCTACACCAGTGTGTTCCTATGAGGGATACTTAAACAGAAGCTTTGTAGCGAAGTCTGACAGCAGCAGAACAGAGAATCACGGGGCAAGAGACAGAAAGATGGGGGAGATAGGAGAGAGGCGGTGCCTGGGGGTGGGGGCAGCGGCACCGGAAACCTCGGCCTAGAGGGATCCCCCACGGGGGGGAGGGGGCCCCTTGGTCTCTCCCCAGCCTCTTCCTTCCCCCTGGCCTGGGGGTGGGTGGGGAGGGACAGTTCCTCTTTCCCTGCCCAGCACTGAGGCGGCCCCAGCTCCCAAGGGGCTAAGCAGCGGGCGCGGGGGCGCAGGGGAGGAGCTGAGCCCGCCGGGGCAGGACCCCCTCCCTCCCCAGGAAACATGAACAGGAAAGACAGCAAGAGGTGAGAAGACCCTCCCCTCGGAGAGCAGGGACGCCCGAGCCCCTGCGCCTCCCGCGGCGTGGAAGGTGGGGGCGGGGGGGGGGGGTGAGGGGGTCGGGCTCCCCTGGAGTCGGGAGCAGGGGGTGCCTGGCAGAAAGACGCTTTGGGCAGAGCCCGGCGAGGGCTGGAGCCGTGGGCCTGGGTGCTTGCGCCTTTTCCTCCCTCTCTCTGGGGTTTCAGCTGCCCTAAGTCTCCCCCACCCCATCCCAGCGCCCTAGATGAGGCGTCTCTGTCCTGCCTGGGGTCTCAGTGCTCCTCCAGCACAGTCCGCTGTCGCCTGGACTGGAAACTCCAGGCTCCTGCAGGGCTCTGCCCCGGGGGAGGGGAGTGTGACGCAGGGTGCAGGCAGGCGAGGCGCTCCCCTGCCTCTTAAACCACCCCAGGCTGCTCCCGACACCAAAGGGGGCCCGACTGTCGGCAGGTAAGGGTGGTATGCCAGCGGGTTCTGGCCCGGGTTTCCTAGAGCCTCCTGTCCCCACGGGTGCTGATGGTGGCTGGGTCCCCAGAGTGGGCAGCTCCTCTGGCAGGTGCCAGCATGTCTCTGATGGGCCAAGGGGTCCCTCTCCCATAATATTCAGCAGTTGAGTGGTGGAGCCCTGGCTGCACCATTTCCTGGCTGTGTGACTTCAGGTAAGTCACTTAACTGCTCTGTGTCTCAATCTCCTCTTGTGTCAACAGGATAATCATAGTTCCAGGCTGGAGGGGCATGTAAGGCCTCAGGGAGGCCATCCAGACCAGCGGGCCTCCAACCTTCCATCAAGAGCAGTTTGCTGGGCCCACCCCCAAAGTTTCTGATTTTGTAGGTCTGGGGTGAGGCGGCAGAGCCTGCACTTGTACTGAGTTCCAGGGGATGCTGCAGCTCCTAGCCCGCGGCCGGCCTTTGCAGCCCGCTGGAGACAGAGCACTCCATCCCCTGCCGGGCACGTGCGTGGCACTCCAGGAACGCCAGCTGTCGCTCAACAGCACTCACTGCCCCTTTACGGAGCCCTTAGCCTCTGCCAGGGGACACGGCTGGGCGCTACTCTGAGGGCTTCCGTCTTTTGGGGTCCAGCCTGCGCCCTGCACCTAGCTTCTAGTCTGCCTCTCTCACTTTCTCTCTCCGCACCTCAAGTTAAATTCTCACCTCTGGCCACTTAGCCTGGGCAAACAGTCCCCCTTTTTTAGCACTTCCGGGAGCCAGGCATCCAATGCACACAACTTCTTGGAGAAGATACAAGGATCGCCCACGTTTTTCATGTGAGGAAACTGAGGCCCAGAGAAATTAGGTGACAAACACCAAGTCCCACAGCCAGCAGAGCTGCCTCCATTCCGGTTTTGTCTGACTCCTGGGTAAACCCCAGGCCACATGGGCCCGAGTCTGCCCCCTCCTTCCTTCCCCGTCCCTCTCTCTCCATTACCCTCTTTCCCCATCTAGAGCAGGAGCCTCAGGGAGGCCCAGGGCGCAGGCAGGTTATTTTTAAACTTTCCTTGAAGCTGTCTTAGCCCCAGGGACCCCGTCTGGCTCTGAGGAGTCCTGGGAGGCCACTTACAATCCCTATTTTTCTCTCCAGACCCCAAATCTAAGGATCTGGGCTGGCTGGGGGGAGGGGTCTGTCCCCCAGGAGGGGTGAGGGTGGAGGGGAAGAGCTACGATCCTAGAGGAGTGCCTGGGGAAGCGGGAGTAGAGACCAGAGGGGAATTCCGAGGGGCCTGCCTGAAGGTGGGAGCTGGGGAGGAGAGGAACAGGAACGCTGAGGATCTTCCGCCGTGAGTCCCTGGAGGCCAAGAGCAATCCCGGGGTCTGCCTGGTGGAAGTTTCTTCCATGACACAATGCCTTGGGACCAGACAATCAAGAGGAACTGGGGGACACAGGAGGGTTTCCTGTGACTTCCTGGGCGTTAGGGGCCTTAGTAGCCCTGGAGCTCTTCTCCCTTCATCTCCTGGGGGGGCTGGACTACTCCTGGGGTTTTTCTCCCATGAGTCAGCAGGTCAGGAGTGGACATGGGGCTTTGCCTTTAGGAAACTCCTTCCATGATGCTTGGGGCTCTGGGGTCATGAAGAATTCTGGGGGTCTGCTCGAAGGAAGGGGCTCCCATGAATCCCCCGGGGGCTGTGCCCACAGGAAGTCCCACCAGGAATGCCCAGGGAAGACAGGGGGGCGGGGCCGGCCCCGGCAGGCGCGCCGCTACAAGACGTGCCCCAGCCCCCGGGAAATCAGCAAGGTCATGGCTTCCATGGCCCTGGGTGTGCAGGAGGGCTACAGCGAAGACGAGCTGCTGGAGAAATGCATCCAGTCCTTCGGTGAGTGTCCCTTCCCTGCCAGCCCCCCAGTCCTATTGCTAGGCCGAGCGCCCGCCTGTCCCTCGGCCTCAGTTTGGGGAGGGATGAAATGGGAGCAGGGAATGAATCGCGGTCGCTACCTTCATAGGAGAGAGGCCTGCATTTCTTCCTGCACGGGGAGGGAGGGAGGCCTCCTTTGTGCCCAGGCTTGCGCTGGCACGAGCTGGGGATCTTGGGGTCCGCTCATAGCCGCCGGCTACTTAGTATCCACTTACCCACTATTTATACAAACAGAGGCAACAGAGTTTCACCCACCTATTGAAAGTTAGACTGCTAGTAAGTGGCAAAGCTGGGATTTGAACCCAAAAGAGCAGAGTCCAGCGCCCTCGCCTTGACCACTACGCTATGCACAGTACAGACAAGGAAACTGAGGCACAGGGAGGTTAAGGTGCTTGCCCAAGTTCACGCTGGGAGTTACTGGTCGAGCTGGGGTTTGAACCCGCAGTTCAGTGGACTCTGGAGCCTGTCCCCTGCCCTGGGGCGCTCTGACACGAAGGCCCCTTCTCCTGCCCGCCCCACAGACTCGGCCGGCAGCCTGCGCCGCGGGGACCACGTTCTCAACATGGTGCTGGCCATGCACAGCTGGGTGCTGCCTTCTGCTGACTTCGCGGCCCGGCTGCTGAGCTTATATCCTCCTGGCTGGAGCGGGCATGCGGGGCTGAGGGCAGGGCTTCAGGAACCGCAGGGGTGGGGACAGGGTGAGGCGCAGGTCCGGGGGGCCGGAGAGCAGAGCCTTGACTGCAACTCAAGTACCAGGAGGCCACAGGGCACACGCAGGAGCTGCGGCGGCTGCAGATCTGTCACCTGGTCAGGTAGAACCCCACTCCCGTGACCCCAGATCCCCACCCTGCTGCCCGCCTCCCCCCAAATCACCCAGACACTCCCCTGCCAGGTTCCCACAGACCGACCGAGCCCTGGCTAATATAAATCTCACTTTGAGACACCCTCAGCTTGGTTCCTGAGACCCTCTCAGGTCCCCTCAAACCCCCTCTTCCTAAAGACCCCTCCAGTCCTGATCCCAATGACCCTCTCCCGGCTGGTGCCCAAAGACACCTAGCTCTGCTCCCCAAGAGCCCCTAGCCTAGCTCCTGAGCTCCCCCTATCCTGCTGCCCAGCACTCCTGCCTCAGTCCTACCCAGCTACCTCCCATGGAACCTCCCACCTACCTGTTAGGAGACCCCCGATCCCCCTTCCAGAAATCCCCACAGCCCGGTGCGACCCCAAACCCTGACCTTCCAGAGACCCCCTGTACACCTCTAGAGAACCCCCCAGCCCAGCACCCAGAGACTCCTCACCCACGTGATCTCTTCCAGAGACCCTCCCCACCCCACCCCCAGCCTCATCCTTCCACCTCCCATCTGCTTTCAGGTACTGGACGACCCAACACCCTGAGGCGGTGCACCACGAGCCCCATCTAGAAGAGGTCATCGGGCGCTTCTGGGCGACTGTGGATGAGGAGGGAGGCCCCGCCCAGAGGAGCCTGGGGGGCTTCTCCAACCTGTGAGTCAGCCCTGCCCAGAGCCCCATCCCCTCAACCCTCTCCACCACCCTCCAACCCTCCCCGCCGAGCCCCTCCAATACTGTGCCCCTCTTTGCCCCCAGCCTGAGCCCTAGGGGCCCTGGCCCCCCGCCCCCCACGAGCAGTCCAGGCCTGGGCAAAAAACATAAAGTGTCCTTGCTTTTCGACCACCTGGAGACAGGGGAACTGGCTCAGCACCTCACGTACCTGGAGTTCCGGTCCTTCCAGGTTATCACGGTAAGGAACCCCCCCCCCAACCCAGCAGGGAAGGGCCTGGCTAGGGAGAGGCAAGACTGAGAAGACCCTTGCATGGACGTCGGGCAGGGATCCCAAACTCTCCAACCTGGGCGCTCAACAGCCCCGGAAAATGAGTGAAGCTGGCTGAGCACAGAGCCCTCGTGCTCCAGTTCTCCTCAGCCTCTGCCTAGCTGTGTGATACTGAATTCATTTTCTCATCCTCTCCGGAACCCAGTTTTCTCATCTGTAAAGTCTTCATTGGGCAGTTGGGGAATTAAATTAATTTGTCCACTTAAAAATACTTTATTGCCATGCCTGCTCAAAATACTTAGTAATCATTCATTTATTCAAGAAACATTTATTATGGCCCCTACTATGAGCTAAGCAATGGGGTTAGTGAACAAAATAGACAAAAATCCTTGCCCTTGTGGAATTGACAATTTAGTTGGGGGAGAGGCAGATAATAAGATTAATCAACAATTTCTATAATATATAGTCTATTAGAAGGTGCTGATGAGAGAAAATAAAGCATCTTATTGTGTGAGAGTGTGGCCTATGGGTGCCAGATCTTCCTACTTTATCTCTTTCACACTTTCTAGCTGTGTGATCTTGGGCAAGTCATTAAATTCACTGTGCCTCAGTTTTCTGTACTGTAAAAAGGGATATTAATAGTCATTGCCCCATAGGAACAGTGCTTGTTTCCAGAGTTAAGGCTGTATTTTACCATTTTTTATCTACCAAGTGACAATTTCACTTGCTTCAACCTATATATGTGTTAGCTGTTACCATCAGCATTTCAAGGGAAAGTGGAGATATGGCTCCTTAATGTGACATTTTCCTGATGGTTAAATATGTGTGCATATTTATTATTATTTACACCATAAACAGAACTGGTTGAGTGACCTCTATGGCCTCTTGCCTTCCAGTTATGGTGACAATAGTGGTAAGGAGGGGACTCCCACATGGGCCACTGCCGGGTCCCCAGTAGAGTATATCACATTGTTCTTTCAACCCTGGAATGATCCAAGAGGATGCTTTGGCTTTCCTTGGTTTTTCTCTTCTGGTTTGATTCATTCATTAATCAGTGTTTAGCGAATGCCTGCTATGCACCAGGCACTCTGCTAGAACTGGAGAGGTCTCTGAAAAGCTAATGCAGGAATAAAGACCTGAAGGAGAGGAGGGAGAGAACCACTAGGATTTCATGGGCAGAGTGATCTAGGCAGAGAAAATAACCAGTACAAAGGCCCTGAGGTGGGAGTGTATCTGAGACATTGGAGGAACGGTGTGGTTGGAACGGAGTGAGCAAGGGGGAGCATGATAGGACGTGATGTCAAAGATGTGATGGGGCACAGATCATGTGGAGCCTCGTGGGTCACGGGGAAGATGGTGGTTTCCACCTTACATGAGCTGGAGCCGCAGGGGGGGCTCTGAGCAGGGAGGGACGTGACCTCACCAGGTGTTCACAGGCGCCCTCTGGCCCCAGGTGGGGAACAGACTGTGGGGGGCCCAGAAATGGGACTGCTGGGAGTTCTGGAAGGAGAGGACTTCGCACAGGACTGAGGTGGGGGCAGAGGAGGAGTGAGAAGAGGGCAGGTGCTGAAAATATTTTGAAAGCAGAGTGGACAGGATTTGCTGGCGGAATGGGTATGGGTATAAAAGGTTGAACATTATGCTAAGTTTCCCTTGAGCAGAACTAAACAGATGATGGGTTGATACGCTAGTCCTCCTTCACTTCTCTGACTCTCCACTAGTCAGGTATGCAGTTAAGAGAGACAATGAGTTCTCACCCTGGCTCATGCCTGTGTGACCCTGGGCCATTTATTATCCTCTCTGTACCTCAATTGCTTCCTCTGTAATATGGGAATAATACTAGTATTCAACTTATAGAACTGTTGTGAGATTAAGTTATTTAATATGGCAAAGGGCTCAGAACAGTACCTGTCTTCATTTTAATTTTTGAAAAATTTAATAAACAAATTGTGTCCTTTTTCCAGGAATTTGGGGCTACTCATGGTTCCAGGCAGGGTGGCTGCTCTCAGATGGGAAAGGGTCATGGTGACTCCATGGATGTATGGTAGCCTGGGGGTGGGGGGGACAGGTTGACAAAGGTGACTTAGGCCAGGCCAAGCTAAGACACCGGAGGTCGTGACTGCCAGAGGCATGGACTTGTAAGGACAGAGCCTGAGGCCACGGTCCACCTGACGCCCACCTCGCCCGCAGCCCCAGGACCTGCGGGGCTATGTTTTGCAGGGCTCCGTGCGGGGCTGCCCGGCCCTGGAGGGTTCCGTACGCCTCACCAACAGCGTGTCCCGCTGGGTGCAGGTCATGGTGCTGAGCCGGCCCGGGCCAGCGCAGCGCGCGCAGGTGCTGGACAAGTTCATCCACGTGGCTCAGGTGAGGCCCGCCCTGCCTTTCCGCAGCTTTCCCGACGCTGGGCCCGCCGGCGGCGAGCGCCACCGCGCGCTGGTCCCTGAACTCGGCGCTCCGTGCCAGCCTAGGCGCCCAGGCCCTTGGCCCCAGGGGGCCCCGGGCGGTGACGTCACCATCTCCTGGCCCGCCCCCGAGGCCTCAGGACTGTGACCGCCCTTATTCCTTGACCCCGGCCCGCTGGCCCTAGCCTGGACCCTTGACTGTGTCCCTCCTGGTCTCGTTTCCCAAGCCCGATGCCTGAGTGTTGTATCCCCAGAGCAGAAAAAGAGACTCCTGTGTCCCCACTTTTACCTCAAACTCTCCAGTGCTCCGGGTCCCCCAGTCCCTAGCCCCCGGGGGGCCCTCTAGGACAGTGGCGTCATCCTCCCCTCCCGGCTGCCCCTCCTTGGCCCCGCCCCGCTGCACCCCGCCCCTCCCTTGCCCCTTTTTTCCAGTTGCCCGCTGTCGGTCGGGGTGAAAAGGAAAGCCCTCCTCCCCCAGGCCACGCCCCGCGGCGTGCTTCCTCGCAGGCCCCGCCCCGCCCGCGGCGTGCTTCCTCGCAGGCCCCGCCCCGCCCGCGGCGTGCTTCCTCGCAGGCCACGCCCCGCGGCGTGCTTCCTCGCAGGCCCCGCCCCGCCCGCGGCGTGCTTCCTCGCAGGCCACACCCCGCCCGCGGCCTCTCCCCTCGCCTGGCTTCCTCTTGTCAGAGGGTCAGATCTGGGGCCTGCGGCGTCTGCCTAGGGTCTCCTCGGTCTTAGCCTCTTTACTTCTCCTCCCCCTCACCACCTCCCCAGAGTGACCTCCGCCTTGTGAAAGGGGAGGGTGAGGGAATCCCCCGGATGGCCGTGGGCCCCACGTCTCTCACGGCAATCTGACCCCTCCATATCAGCCTGGCTTCCTTCACCTCTGCCCTGTTCCCCACCCCTGCCCTGCGCCCACACCTTCTTGTCTCCCGTCACCTGCTATGTGGCCTCTCACAGCTATGTGGCCTCTCAGATGCCCGTTTGACACCCTGACATCTGCATAACAGTCCCCCCCTGCCTAGTCCACACACCTGTATGGTCTAATCTCACCACACTTTTCCAACCTCAGGTTAGCCTGTCCCCTACCTGACCCCCTGGTACCTCTGACACCCCCACACAGCTCTTTGTGGCCACTCCTGCCTGACACACCCACCTTCCCTCACCTATCTTGATGCCCACACACCCCACACGTGCCTGAGTGCCCCAGCTCAACTGGGAGGCCCTCATCTGAATGTCCAACTTACCTGTCCTCACCCCATGGATACCCATCATCTCTGTGCATCTCCTCCCTTCCTAGAGGCTCCACCAGATGCAGAATTTCAACACGCTGATGGCAGTCACGGGAGGCCTGTGTCACAGCGCCATCTCCAGACTCAAGGACTCCCATGCCCACCTGAGCCCTGAGAGTACCAAGGTGAAGCCCCTTCACTCCCCAGAGTTCCAAGTGGTCAGCTGATCTGAATCCTGGCACTTGATCCCTGCCCAGGAGCCCCAGAACCACCCGAAGCCCTTGTCCCTCTAATCCCACTGACACCCAGGCCCTGTCTGCAGTCTTTCTCCCTCTTCGTCCACCCAGTACTGACCCCTCTGTACTCTCTTGTGTGTCTGGTCTTGAGACTGTGAGGGAAACAGAGATGAGAGAGATGCTAGCAGAGAACTTACAGTCCAGGTGGGGAGCTAAATTACCCAACAAAACTTCACCATCAGGGCCCCCCAAGAGAGGGACATGGGTTGGAGATGTCCTAAGAAGTGTATAGAGACTGAGTCATCATGAGTCTGGTGTGTGTGGCTGGAGTCAGGAAGTGGCAGAAAATTAGGCTAGAAATGAGCATGGGAAGATCCTGTTAGGGCTTTCAAGGTGTTTGGGCTTTATCCAGAGGGCAACATGGAGCTAGGGAAGGTTTAGGATTGACAGTAGCACCCATAATCAGATTTGGGTTTTCGAAAAATCCTTCTGGTAGGTAGTGTAGAAAGTGAATTAAAGAGGGAAGTCAAGCACCTGGTGAGGAGACGGGTGAGATGGCTTAACATCCTGTAAGCCATGTGATTTGTTCTTTGTGCTGAGGGTGTTCTGAGCCAAGGAGAAGAATCACCTCCAGCTGCCATGTGGAGAGTGGATTGAAAGGAGTGCAACTGAAGGCTGGGACTCCAAGGGGAAGCTGGAACGGGCGGCTCGGCAGAAGAGAGGACTGGGCCGGGGGAGCAACCATGAGGGTTGTGGAAGGAGGAGTGTCTCTAACCTGGGGAATGGGGAATGGTGGGACATCCCTGAGATAGGGATCCAAGAGGAAGAGCCATTTGTTGAGGCCAAGGTAGGGGGCCTGGGGAGGCGTCCAAGAGCTACTGAGCCTGGGGTCTGAGGTCCACACAGGTGGCTGCTACAGTAATCCCTAGTGGACTCGGAACAGAACTGATAATACGCCCCCCACTCCAACATGCCCTTCCACCCCTCACCCACGCAGGCCCTGCTGGAGCTGACCGAGCTCCTTGCCTCCCACAACAACTATGCCCGCTACCGCCGCACCTGGGCCGGCTCCACCGGCTTCCGGCTGCCTGTCCTGGGCGTGCACCTCAAGGACCTGGTATCCCTGCACGAGGCACAACCTGACAGGTTGCCTGATGGCCGCCTGCACCTGCCCAAGCTCAACAGCCTTTACCTGCGGCTGCAGGAGCTAGCAGCCCTCCAAAGGCAGCATCCACCTAGCAGTGCCAATGAGGACCTGCTACATCTGCTCACGGTGAGCTGCCCTGGCTAGGCCTGCCTCCCAGGGGCTGAGCCTGGAGGGGCCTGAGATTCAGGGTCTCTGGCTGAGTAAGGGTTTGTGGGACCAGGATAGAATAGTGCCAGGATGCACGCGCTTTGAAGCCAGAACTTCTAGGGTTTTATCTAGCTGTATGATCTTACTCCAGCACTTAATCTCTCAGTTTCCTTACCTGCAAAGTGGGAATTGTTGAGAAGACTCAATCAATAGTGTAATCCATATAAAGTACTTTCAACAGTTTCTGGAACACACTGACTGTATACAAGTGATGCTATTTTCTCTGCTTCCCCCCAGGGACTCAAATATTCATTATCTGAGCTCCCAGGACCGCTTTGGGTTCCCCCACTCCTTTAGCCCAAGGGTTTGAGCCTCTCATCCTGCTAGTCCAAAACTCAAAAGATTTAACATGTGCAGGAATCTAAGCAAAGTGCTACCAAGTTACTGATCACTTAGCCAAATACCATGCTAAACACCTTCAACAGATTACCTCAGTCCCCTATGAGGTGGAGCCCCCTATCGTGTCCAATCTGCAGATTGGGAAACTGAGGCCCAAGGAGATAAAGGCACTTGCCTACTGTCCCACAGCAGTCAAACTAGGATTTGAACCCAGGAAAGCCAGCTTCAGAGCCCACGTGTTCACCACCACACCCTGTACTGATTCAGGGTGGGATCCTGAAGATTGTTTTTATATATTTTTTAAGATTTATTACGCCACCCCACCCCCTGCCACTTGCTTGCTGTCTGCTCTGTGTCCATTTGCTGTGTGTTCTTCTGTGTCTGCTTGTCTCCCTCTGTTGCATCATCTTGCTGCGACAGCTCTCTGTGGGCGTGGGTCAGCTTGCCTTCACAAGGGAGCCGTGGGACAAGAACCTGAGGGCTCCCATATGGTAGATGGGAGCCCAATCGATTGAGCCACATCCGCTTCCGGTTTTTAATCTTTGTGTGAAGATAGTTTTAATTGGGAGAGACTGGGATTCTGAGGGCCATGGAGTCTAAGACTGAAAAGGATGTCTTCAGACCCATAAGACAGAGCTGGCACAATCTTCAGGGTCCAGTGCAAAATGAAAATGTGGGGCTCCTTGTTCAAAAATTAAGAATTTCAAGACAGTGACAGCAGAGCATTAAATGAACTGCAGGCCTTTTCCTGGGCCACTGCCTGGGTCACAGGTGCATGAAGCCAACCCTGCCCTAAGGCCCTATGTATGCTTTATAGATTCCAAGAGGCCCTCAGCCTAAGTATTTATTGAGCACCTACTGGGTGCCAGGCATGACTTTAGGCACTGGGGACACAGCAGTGAGCAAGACAAAAATGAAAAACAAAAAAAAGCCATTGCTCTGCTTTGGGGCTGACATTCCAGTGGGGGAGACAGCCAATAAAACAAGGCATACAAGGAAATCATGTACTCCACCTGTGGACTACATGAAATGCTGCGGAGAAGATAAAGCTGAAAGGGGCATAAGAAGTGACATGGGCTTGTAACTGTAAATACATCAAAAAGGACCTCAGTAAGAAAGTGGCATTTATGGCATAGGAGAGAGGGTTGGTGTGGAGGGTAAGGGGGCCTTGGTGGGAAAGACTTTGGGAAGAGGATGGAGAGTGGGGTCCAGGCAGGGACACAGGCTGTAGGCAGAGGGCACGAGAGCCTGATAATGGAGTCGAGGAGGAACTTGTTGCTCCTGCCTACCCCACAGCTTTCCCTGGATCTCTTCTACACAGAGGATGAGATCTACGAGCTTTCTTATGCCCGGGAGCCTCGCTGTCCCAAAAGTCTGGTAAGGCCTGACCCTTGATCTCTGACACCAGCCCAAGCCTATGCACTGACTAAGTGTGTCCCTCTGTTCCAACCCAGCCACCTTCCCCTTTCAAAGCACCCCTGGTGGTGGAGTGGGCCCCTGGAGTGACGCCCAAGCCTGACAGGGTCACCCTGGGTCTGCATGTGGAGCAGCTGGTGGAGGTAAGGAGCCTGTAGCCACGTGGGACCAGGAGAGATGTCTGTGTAACCCTAAACCCAGAGGAGGGGATCGAAGACCATGGGGATCATACCTTGATAATCTGGCCTTACTTTCCTCTTCCTGTGCATCTGCAAAGTCCGTGTTCAAGAATTATGACCCTGAAGGCCGAGGAACCATCTCTCAGGAGGACTTTGAGCGACTCTCAGGCAACTTCCCCTTTGCCTGCCATGGGCTTCACCCACCCCCTCGCCAGGAGTAAGTGGTCCCAACTCCTGGGCCCCCAAAAGATTAGGATACTGGATTTCTGGGCCTGGGGAAGAAGAGGCCAGGGGCCTGGACTCCTGGGTCTGTGAGAAATGGGCTGGCCATGCTGAAGCACCATTTCTGCCCCCCAGGAATGGCTCCTACAGCCGAGAGGAGCTGACGGGTTACCTGCTCCGGGCCAGTGCCATCTGCTCCAAACTGGGCCTGGCTTTCCTGCATTCCTTCCATGAGGTCGCCTTCCGCAAGCCCACCTTCTGTGACAGCTGCAGCGGCTTCGTGAGCATGCTGCCCTGCTCTTGTTCTCAGGCCACTCTCCATCGCCCGAAGGGGTCCCCAACTCTTCACAGCCTGGGGCCAGAAAACCAACCTCACCCTGGAGTGCTAACAGTCCCCAAACCCCAGATAATCCCCAAATTCCAGACATTCCTCCACAACCCTAGATAATCCTCAAATTCCAGATAATTCTCCAGGTTCAAATAACGTACAAACTTCATATAAATCCTAAACACTGGATATTCCCTATATTTTGGCTAATCTCCAAATTCCAGATAATCCCCAAATCCTAGACAATCTCCAAATGTGGATATCTAAACCCTGGATAATCTTCCACACTCTGGATAAGATAAAAACCTGGGTAGATTATCACCAACAGGACTAATCTCCAAATCTCCAGAGTCCAAATAATTCAAACCCTGGATAACTTCCAAATTCAAGGTATTATCAAACTCTGGGTATTGGACAAATCTCTATCCCCAAACTCAGTAATTTGGCTTACTTCCAAATTTATTTATTCATTCAACAAAAATACTGAGCACCTACTATGTGCCAGGCACAGTTATAGGCCCTGGGGATACAGTGGAAAACACGGCACAATCCATGTCCATAGGTTACATTTTATTAATCCCCAAATTCCATACCCCCACTGCACAGCCCTCCCCCCACCTGGGGTGGGTAACTGATTCAGCTTTCTCTTCCCAGCTCTGGGGTGTCACCAAGCAAGGCTACCGCTGTCGGGGTGAGTGGGGCATCAGTGAGGGAGAAGAGCCTCTGGGCCAGCAGGCTGGGAGGGCATGGGTTGGGCCCCTGGCTGCTAACTGTCCACCTTCCCCCAGACTGTGGGCTGTGCTGCCACAAACACTGCAAAGACCAAGTGAAGGTGGAGTGTAAAAAGAGGCCAGCCAAGAGCGACGTGGATCACCCTGGGGCCCCTGTCTCTTTCACGCCAGCTCCTCAGGCCAGCTCCGGTAAGGCCCAGGGTGTGGCAATCCTGGGAAGGATGGGGATTGGTTCTAAGGTCATGACGCCCTCCGTCATACTCACATCCCTTCCATCCCACAAACAGGCTCCGAGGAAAACCTCTCCAACGCGCTATCCCTGGAACCAGAGACTGTGACCCATCTTCGCCATGCTTGGACCCAGACGGAGCCCCCACATTCTTCCTGGGTGCCAGAGATGGTGAGGAGGAGCTGCCCCCAGATGAGGAGAGGGCAGGCCATCTGCCTGGGGGACACCAGACAGATTGGGGAAGCATAGGAGAATAAAAACGTACAGGTCTCAATTGCTTGGGTGGGAGAGTATAGATACTGGTTAAATCAACATGGATAGAAAAATAGAAGTTGCACTATGCTGGAAAAAAATTTAAGGGTAACCAGTAGAACAAAAATAAGATTGGGAGGAGGGGGAAAAGAAAAAAAAAAAACGGTAAAACGACAAGAATAAGGCCATACATCAGGAGCTACGGTAAGTGTCTGGAATAAATTCTGCCATTCAAGTGCAGAGACTCTCAGACTAGGTTGAAAAAGAAATCCACAGGGGACGTACCCTCCTCATTCAACAGAGGTCCGGCTGAGCCCTGCCCCTGCAGTGAAATGCCTCATCGCACCTCCCACTCCCACATCACCCCCGTCTTCCTCCTTCCAGGTCCCCTTCCCAGTGGCAGTCCCACCATTCACCCTGTCCTCCAAGCCAAATTCCAGACATCATCTTGGTCTCTTGTCTCCCTCACCCCTACCTCTAAAGTCAGTCACCAAGTCCCTTTATTCTGCCTCCAGCAAAACTTCCAAAAACATCACCTCCTTTCCATCCATTGTCTTAGTTGGAGTTTCCAATCACCTCTAACCCTGAAAATTATTTTTTTCTTTTGCATAATAGTGGCTATAAACCATAGTCTTTTTCCTGGCCACTTAGTATTTGTATAGCTCTGTGTTGGAGACATTTAGACAGATGACATCTCACCAACTTCTTATAATCATCGTTCTGCTGATGAGGAAATTGAGGCTCCAAGAGGTTAAGCTGCTCACCCAAGAGAGCAGAGCTCCTAAGTGCTGGAGGCAGGACTCAAACGCAGGTGTTCCATCGCCTCTAAGACAAGCTCCTAACCACTTTGCCATACTGTCAATCAGAATGGATCCAGAGGAGGTAGGGAGAGGGTACACAGAGTTCCAAACTCCTGGGTTCCAGGAAGGGAGGCAGCAGCTGGGAAGAAAATTCAACAGGGAGCCCGTGGACAGCAGTCACATCGTGGCCTTCCTCTGCCCAGAACCCTCGGTGGTTCCGTCCTACTCAGCGTGAAAGCTGAAGGCCTCACCGTGGCCCACGAAGCCCCACAGCTCCGCCCCGCCACCTCTCTGCCCCTGCCTCTCACCATCCGCCCATCACCCAGCCTGCTTCAGCCACACTGGCTCCTGGATGCTTCTTCAATGTGCCAAGAACACTCTTGCCTCAGGGCCTCTGCACTGGCTCTTCCCTCTGCCTCTGGAACTCTGCCCCAGAGGCCTGCATGCCTCTCTCTTTGGGACTTTGCTCAACTGTCACCTTCTCAGTGAGGCCTCTCCTCAATTACTAACCCCCACAGTCCTGACCCTCCCCCCCTGCTTTATTTTTCTCCACAGTACTTATCCCCAGCTGACAAACTAGTTATTTTATGTCTTTATCTTCTGGCAGAAATGCCAGCTCGAGGAGAGCAGGGATTTTTTTTTTTTTTTTTTTTTTAATTTTTTTATTTTTTATTGACTTTGTAATAATATTACATTAAAAATATACATGTGAGGTCCCATTCAACCCCACCCCCCCCACCCCCCCCCCCCCCCCCCAACAACACTCGCTCCCATCATCATGACACATCCATTGGATTTGGTAAGTACATCCTTGGGCACCTCTGCACCTCATATACATTGGTTCACATCATGGCCCATACTCTCCTCTATTCCATCATGTAGGCCCTGTGAGGATTTACAATGTCCGGTGATTACCTCTGAAGCACCATCCAGGGCAGCTCCATGTCCCGAAGATGCCCCCACCTCTCATCTCTTCCTGCCTTTCCCCATACCCTTTGTCCATTATGTCCACTTTTCCCAATCCAATGCCACCTCTTCTATGTGGACACTGGATTGGTTGTGTCCATTGCACCTTTATGTCAAGAGGAGGCTCAGATTCCACCTGGATGCTGGATGCAATCCTCCCATTTTCAGTTGTAATCACTCTAGGCTCCATGGTGTGGTGGTTGTCCTTCTTCACCTCCATCTTAGCTGAGTGTGGTAAGTCCAATAAATCAGATTGTAGGTGCTGGAGTCTGTTGAGGCTCAGGATCTGGCTATCACATTGTCAGTCCAGAGATTCAAATCCCCTAAATATACCCCAAACCCCAACATTAACTGCACCTCCAGCACATTAGCATGAAAGTCTTATGAAGGGAGATCCCATCTGAGTCCAGATTCATCACACATAAACACCATTTCCAAAGAGGGGCCATCTCCCTGGTAGTTAACCCCATCAGCCATGACCATAACTCCCATGGGTCTCCTTAGCCCTCAAAGGAACCAATATCTGGGGGTTGTATCGAGAGCAGGGATTTTGAACTCTCTTTCGTTGCTATATGCCCAGTGCCTAGAACAGTGCCAGCACAAACCTGGTAAATGTCTAATACCTGAACATCTCCTTCCCCATGCCCGCAGGAAGGGAAAGATGTGTTACTGAGGAGCAAAGAACTGTGCAGTTCACAGCAGCAGGAGTCTGTCCAGACACAGGAGACAGAGACCCCCTGCTCCTCCTCAAACCCTGGTGCCTCCGACCTGGCCCCTATAGAGATAAGTTCTACAGTTGTCATAAATTAAATTTATTTTATAGAAAACATGGCCCTGGTGTGGACTGGTGGATAGGGGTAGGACATTTGGGACTTCAAAAACAGCAGGCAGGGGTCCTGAGTACCAGATGACAAGAAAAACCCTCAAACAACTCCCCAAAGATAATTGATGGCCTCATCATCTTATGGAGAACCCACCTACCCAGCAATCCCCTTCACTTCTTCTTCTTCTTGCGGCCCCAGCACTGGCGGCCTGCCTTCCGCCCATCTCCGCCCTCTCTTCGGCTCTGCCAGCTGGGCATGGGCACCTCCAGCTCATTTGGGCGGCCCCCCCGGTCTGGCACACTGCCCATAAGCACCTGAGGGTTGAATAGATTTGAGATTCAGAGAAGAAAAATATTGTGGACAAGAGGGCCAGAGTGCAAAGGGAATAGCGTGAGATTGAAAAAAAGGAAGGGCAAATGTTAACTAGGTATAGTGGCTGGGAGGAGGAGCTGGACTGGTGAAAGATGTGGGCCAGGAGCTTCAGCGAGGAGGAAGTAAAGAAATGGGAATAACAGAGGCCCAAGGCCCTACCAGATATTAATCAGAGTACCTCAACTTTGTCTATTTCATATTTGGGGTTTTGTATGCCATTTTCAGGAAATCAGTGGTTTTTCTAAATATCCATCATTTGTGCACCTCCTGTATTTACTTTTTCCTCAAAACAAATCGCCTTTTTTTTTCTTAAATTTTGTCATATCCTTTACTGTTCTAGACCTTATTCCCTAGTACTTATTAATATAAGTATAAAACTACTTAGAGGAATATGTGGCTAAATATGTAATCATTTAAACAAATAGTACCTCTGCTTAAAATTAAAGCAATGAATACAATCAATAGAATAATGGGGCAGTAGGGGAGGATTTTAAGCTACAACCTGAGAGGTGGGCAGGGACTCAGTAAATAGCTGAACTTTGTTTTGGAGGCACTGGGGAGCCATGGAAGGATTCTAAGCCGGGAGTGACATGGCCAGATTGTTGTGTTGGAAAGATCCTTCTGGCTATGCTGTGGCAGGGGGATTAGAAATGGTGAGTCTTGAGGCCAGGAACCCAGGCAGAAGGCTAGAGCAGAAACCCAGGTGTGAGAGGACAGGCTGGACCGGGGCAAAGGCTAAAAGCTAGATCTGGAGGCGAAGGGGATGCCCACCTTGTTGACAGCACAGCAGGTCCCTTGGCGGGCAGCCACACTGGTGGCTGGGACAAGGCGAGACAGATCAGCTCGGGCAGCCAGGACATGGGCGATGGAGACAGCCGATTCCGGGGTCAGAGCCTCTCGAACTGGGATCAGCACTGCCTTCATGGCCTCTCCCTGGGCCTGGGGGTGAGTGGACATAGAGGAGGTACTCAAGTGCTTCAGGGTCAGATGTATCATCTTGGAAGCACTGCTTCCTTGCTCAGGGCCTCACTCCCCATATCTTTAAAGTAAGGGGCATATAGGTCTGAAGTCACTCTCAGCTCAGAGCTGGGAATTCTTGAATGCCCTGGAGAACCCCAAAATTCTAGAAGCTCCAAACCTCACTTGAATCAAAAATGGCCAGTGGCTCACACCCTATAAGAGGGTGATGTTCCTGGCCCTCATTCCTTTACCCTGAACCTACTGTAGCCCCCACAACTGAGCCTCCTCACCCTAACCCGGGTCCTTTCCCCACACCTGTGCCCGCTCACTCCAGTGGAAAGCAGATATTGTGAGGTCCAGGCGTGTGAGGAGGAGGCAGCGGCGGCAGCAATACTGGTCTCGCAGGCTTTGAGACAGGGACTCCAAAGCTTCCTGGTAGAAAAGGGCTGGGTCACCCCAGGGGCCTCCTCACCCCTGTCCCTGGGTGCGACACTGTTCACTTACAGCCCCACAGAGTCTTACCCATCTGGGTGAGTCCAGTGGGTAGCTGAGGAGGGGCTGCATGGACTCTGCCGGCAGGGAAGGCAGCAGCTCTGAGATCTGATGGGAGGAGTCAAAGGCAACTGGGACAGAAATAGGGTGGACCCCTCCACAAAGGCCACAAAGCAAGAATGACAGTCACAGCTCTAGAAAAACATCCTTGTGGTGGGGACACGCCTGCCAGAGCCCATTTGGGAAAGACATCACGTCCCCCTTCCCCAGAACGGGGAGATGGCCCGGGAGATGGGGAAGAGATCAGCTCCACACCTTGGCATGAAAATCCTGCAGCAACCGGCTGGCAAGGATCCCCGGTGTGGATACAGGCAGCCCCAGGACTTGGAGGATAAGGACCAGTTCCTGAACCATGCCGGTTCCCTCTTCTGCCCCTTCCTCACCAGGCAGCGCAGGGCTGGGGTCCAGCAAGGGGCGCAGGTGCAAGAGGCGGGCAGCCTGGAGCTCCGAGCAGAGAAAGCCTAAGAGTAGGGGAAAAAAGGGAGGCGTGCAGATCGAAGAGGGCTGTCACCCCACCTAACACGGGGCAAAAAATCCCTTCCGCTTCAAAACCTTCCTGCTCCAAAATAGATCCTGCATAGGCCCCACCCACTTTGAAAGCCTGGTTCCGCCTCAGCATTCAGACCCCGTCCACTACCACCTGTTCGGCTTAATCTAAACCCAAATCACTTGGGCCTCCAGGCGCAACCCCCTAACCGCCCCCCTCCCCCCCGCGCCGTAAGAATTCTAGCCCCGCCCATCTCCAAGCCCTGGGCCCACCCCAATCCTCGACCCCTCCCACCTCGGGCCCTCCGGCCACTCCGCGCCCCGGCCCCACCTCGCTAGTCGGAGCCCGCCCACCCTAGAGGCTGGGACCCGCCCACACCCGCATCCCCGGTCCGCCGGGGGCTCACGCAGCAGGCGCAGACACGCGCCGGGCTCCCGCAGCGCCGCCACGCAGTACCCCTCGGAGAGCGCGCGGTCCGGGCAGTGCAGCTCCCGCAGCAGGCCGGCCAGGTGTCGCAGGAACTCCTCCTCCGCGCCGGGGCCTGCAAGAGGCCGGAGACGTCAGGGCGCGGCAGCGGCGGCACCCGGGGCCCACCCGCCGGCCTCTGTGTCCGTACACACCCTCGCCGGTGTTCAGCGCCTTCGCGCCCTCCGACTCCTCCAGGGCGCCCAGAGCCGCCAGCTCCGCCGCCAGCCGCGCGCACAGAGCCCGGAAGTCTGGGCACGCCGTGCCCCGGGACGCCGCCTCAGCGAAGCCGTTATACCTGAGGCGGCCGGGGCAGTGGGGGGCGGTCAGGACGGGAGGACGCGGCCTTCCCCGCACCCTTCTCACGCACCCCCTCACCCCTCCTCACCCCAGTGCTTGCAGGTCCTTGGCCACCGCGGCCCGCTCGCGCGCCTCCACCCCCGCCATGAACGCGTCCCCTGGGCGCCCCGCGAGCGCCCTGTCGCTCAGCGCGAGGCCCCGCCCCTGCGGCGCGGCGTGGCGAAGCCAACCAATCAGCCTCTCCCCGCGAATGGCTTCAGCGTTCCAATTGGTGCAGGAGGAAGCACAGTCCGTCCCCCGGTCCGCCCGGCGGAAACAGAGAGGCGGTGCGAGCTGTCCGGGCTCTAGCACCGCCTCCCGGCTGTGAATTCCAGAGCCTGTGTTCGTAATGCCGGCTGTCGCGGCGAGCCTGTGGGTGTCGCTACTGCTGCGACAGAAAAGCAACCTCGATTTGCGTTTCCGAGGCCCTCTGCATTTGAAGCTCCTCCCCCCCCTCCCCGAATCCAGAAACTTGCTCCCTCCCTTTCTGCCTTGGATTGGAATTACGTCGAGACCCCGGAACCCGGCTCACCCCAACCCCTGGGGACCAGAGCTAGGCCTTCTTACTCATGGATCAGAGTGTCCCCGTTCGGTTTTCACGCCCTCCCTCCCTAGGCCTTGGAGGGATTGCACTCGAGAAGTCAGGCAGTCAAGGGTTAGGGTTTGACTCCACCACTCACCAGCTCTGTGTCCCCGCCAAACTGCTTTCCCAGCTGTATAAGCCTCATTAAAAAAAAGACCTACTGTCTTTAAATATATATATAATAGTAAAATGCATGTAACAAGAATCATTTTAATCATTTTAATTGGACAGTTCTTTGACATTAAGTACATTGGAAATAACTTTCACCATGATCTATTTCCAGACTATTTTCATCATCCCAAACCAAAACTCATACTCATTTAGTAATAAGTCCCCGATATCCCTCCTCCCACCCCTGATCAATACTATTTGCTTTCTGTCTAACGAATTTGTTTATTCTTTCATGTAAGAGAAATCATAAAATATTTGCCCTCTTGTGCTCCCATGGACCTCCCATGTGGTATGTGGGAGCCCAATAGATTGAGCCACATCCACTTCCAGCCAGTTTAGTTTTCCCCTCTCCCTTCCCCAGCCCTGCTGTGTTTTTCTCCTCTGGGCTTCACCCGGATTCAATCCTGGGGAACTCTGATGTGGAGAGAGTTTTCCTGTCACTTGTGCCACTTCAGTTCCTGGTTTCTGCTGTACTTCACCTTGACTCTCCCCTTCTTCTCTCTCTTCTTATAAAAGATTTCTTTATTTTTCTCCCCCCCCCCCCCCATTGTCTGCTCTCTCTGTTCACTTGCTGTGTGTTCTTCTGTATCCGCTTGTGTTCTTGTAGGTGGCACCGGGAATCTGTCTCTTTTTGTTGCATCATCTTGCTGCGTCAGCTCTCCGTGTGTGTGCGGCCCCACTCCTGGGCAGGCTATGCTTTTATTGCATGGGTGGCTCTCCTTGCAGGGCGCACTCCTTCCACGTGGGCTCCCCTATGTGAGGGACACCCCTGCATGGCACAGCAGTCCTTATGCGCATCAGCACTGAGGTGGGCCAGCTCACTACACGGGTCAGAGGCCCCAGGTTTGCACCTTGACCTCCCATATGGTAGGCGGACGCTCTATCAGTTGAACCAAATCCACTTCCCTCATCTCTTTTTTGTTGTGCCATCATCTTGCTGCGTGATTCACTTGCACAGGTACTGCCTCACCATGTGGGCACTCATGCAGACACTCACCTTGCTGATCAGGCACACTTTCTTTTTTTACCAGGAGGCCCAGGGATCGAACCTGGTAGGCAGAAGCCCTATCACTTGAACCATATCCGCTTCTCCTGCCAGTTGATTTTTGATAAGGGTGCCAAGTCCATTTAATGAGGAAATAGTCTCTTCAACAAATGGTGCTGGGAAAAGTGGAAATCCACATGCAAAAGAATGAATGTGGACCCTTACCTTTCATCATATACAAAAATTAATTCAAGGTGAATCATTGCCTAAATATAAGATTTAATACTGTAAAGTTTTCACAAGAAAATGTGGAAGTATCTTCAGGATCTGGTAGTAGGCAATGGAGTTTTAGATTTTACATGACAAGCATAAACAACAAAAGAAAAAATAGACAAAATGAACTTCATCAAAATTAAACAGTTTTGTGGCTCAAAGGACATTCTGAAGAAAGTGGAAAAACAACCTGCAGAGAATCAGACTTGGCTCAACGGATAGAGCGTCCACCTACCACATTTAAACCCAGGGTCTCCTTGACCCATGTGGAGCTGGCCCATGCACTGTGCTATTGTGCGCAAGGAGTGCCATGCCATGCAGGGGTGTCCCCCGTGTAGGGGAGCCCCATGCACAAGGAGTGCACCCCATAAGGAAAGCCACCCAGTGCAGAAGAAAGTGCAGCCTGCCCAGGAGTGGTGGCCATACACATGGAGACCTGACACAGCAAGATGACGCAACAAAAAGAGACACAGATTTCCAGTGCCGCCGACAAGAATAGAAGTGGACACAGAAGAACACATAGCAAATGGACACAGAGAAAAGACAACTGGGGCTGGGGGCGGGTAGGGGAGAGAAATTTTAAAAATAAATAAAAAAACAAACAAAAAAACGACCTGCAGAATTGGAGAAAATATTTGGCTATCATATATTGACAAAGATTTAATATTGAGAATATATAAATAAATCTTACAACTCAACAACAAAAAGACAACTGCAGAGCTGGTGTAGCTCAGTGGTTGAGTGCCTGCTTCACATGTACAACTCCAGGGTTCAACCTCCAGTACCTCCTAAAAAAAAAGACAACAAAAATGGGACAGGTGTTGAACAGATATTTCCCCAAAGAAGCTATTCATATGGCAGATAAGTATATGAATAGACACTTTTCATAGGCATTAAAGAAATGTAAATTAAAACTGGAGTGAGATACCACTTCGTCCCCACTAGGATGGCTATTACTAAAACAAAACAAAACAAAATAATTAATGGGGAGCAGATGTGACTCAAGCAACTGGGCACCCACCTCCCAAATGGGAACTCCCAGGTTATGCTCCCAGTGCCTCAAAAGAAGATGAACAGACAACAGTCGAAGGAGCCATTTCAGGGGGAGTGGATAAAAAAAAATTTTAATTAGTTTTTTAAAAAGTAATAAAAAAATAACATGTGTTGGCAACGACATGGAAAAATAAGACCCCTCATACATTGTTGGTGGGTGTAGCAGTTTGATATGGTTATGAATTCCAAAATAGATATTAGATTATGTTTGTAATCTGGTCTGTACCTGGGCATGATTAAGTTATGATTAGGTTATGATTAGGGCTTTGATTGGGCCACATCATTAGGGTGTAAAGGATAAAAGACTTGACAAAGGACAGAGTTGAGGGTTTTTGATGTTGGAGTTTGATGCTGAAGCCTTAAGCTGGAGTCCCAGGAAGTAAGCTCACAGAGGAAAAAGAAGCAAGCCCCGGGAAGAGAAGAACCCTGAGCCCAGGAAGAAGTAAGCCCTGGGAAGAGAGGAACCCTGAACCCAGAGGGAAGCAAGACCCTGGGAGAGAGGAACCCAGGAAGCCTGAACCCTTGCAGACGTCGGCAGCCGTCTTGCTCCAACATGTGAAAATAGACTTTGGTGAGGGAAATAACTTATGCTTATGGCCTGGCATCTGTAAGCTCCTACCCCAAATAAATGCCCTTAATAAAAACCAACCAATTTCTGGTATTTTGCATCAGCACCCCTTTGGCTGACTAATGAGTGGGTATGTAAAATTGCACAGCTGCTGTGGAAAACAGGTTGTTCCTTAGAAAGCTAAAGATAGAATTACCACATGATCTGGCAATTCCATTCCTAGGTATATATCCCAAATAATTAGAAGCAGAAACACCAATGTTCCCTGCAACATTTATTCAGATAGCCAAAAGGTGGAAGCAACCTAAGTGCCTATCAACAGATGAATGGATAAACAAAATGTGGTATATCCATACAATGGAGTATCATTCAGCTGTAAAAAGAAGCACATGGAAAGTGGATGTGGCTCAAGTAATTGAGCTCCAGCCTACCACATGGGAGGGTGGTTCGGTTCCCAGTACTTCCTAAAGAAGCTGGTACAACTGGCAGGTGCAGCAAGCTGACACAACAAGATAATGCAACAAGAGACTCAAGAAGAAAAACATAATGAGAGACAAAACAAAGCAGGGAGCAGAGGTTTCCTGTGCCTCCTAAAGAGGCCAAGCAGGATGACAAGCTGGCACGACAGGCAGGCACAGCGAAGTGATGTGACAAGATTGTGCAACAAGAGACACAAGGGAAAACGTAACTAGAGACAACAAAGCAGGGCACGGAGGTGGCTTAAGTGATTAGGCACCTCCCTCCTACATTGGTGGTCCCAGTTTGGTTCCTAGTGCCTTCTAAAGAAACAAAGAAGGGAAGCAGACTTGGCCCAATGGATAGGGCGTCCGCCTACCACATGGGAGGTCCAAGGTTCAAACCCAGGACCTCCTTGACCCGTGTGGAGCTGGCCCCACACGCAGTGCTGATGAGCGCAAGGAGTGCCCTGCCATGCAGGGGTGTCCCCCGTGTAGGGGAGCCCCACGCTCAAGGAGTATACCCCATAAGGAGAGCTGCCTAGCACGAAAGAAAGTGCAGCCTGCCCAGGAATGGCGTTGCACACACGGAGAGCTGATGCCACAAGATGACGCAACAAAAAAAGACACAGATTCCCAGTGCCACTGACAAGGATACAAGCAGACACAGAAGAACACACAGTGAAATGGACACAGAGAGCAGACAACTGAGGGAGGGAGAAGGGGAGAGAAATAAATAAATAAATCTTAAAAAAACAAAACAAAACAGAGAAGATGAACAAACACAGCAAGTGCAAACAATGAGGTGGTGGAGAGAGATAAATAAAATAAATCTTAAAAAAAAAATTAACTGGCATACCCTTACCAAAAATCAGCTAGTCATAGATGTCTAACTTTTTTTTTTTAAAGATTTATTTATTTATTTAATTCCACCCCCCCTCCCCCCCCCCCCCCCCCCCCGGTTGTCTGTTCTCTGTGTCTGTTTGCTGCGTCTTGTTTCTTTGTCTGCTTCTGTTGTCGTCAGCAGCACGGGAAGTGTGGGCGGCACCATTCCTGGGCAGGCTGCACTTTCTTTCGCGCTGGGCGGCTCTCCTTACGGGTGCACTCCTGGTGCGTGGGGCTCCCCTACGTGGGGGACACCCCTGTGTGGCAGGGCACTCCTTGTGCGCATCAGCACTGCGCATGGGCCAGCTCCACACGGGTCAAGGAGGCCGGGGGTTTGAACCACAGACCTCCCATATGGTAGATGGACGCCCTAACCACTGGGCCAAGTCCGTTTCCCTAGATGTCTAACTTTATCTTTGGAGTCTCGATTTTATTCTTCTGATCTCTCTCCTTATGCTAGTATTGCACTGTTTTAATTACTATAGCTTTGAAGTAAGTTTTGAAGTCAGGAACAGTGACTCCTCCCACTTCATTTTTCTTCAAAATTGTTATGGCTAATTAGGGCCCCTTGAAATTCCTTATGAATTTGAGGATCAGTTATTTTTCATTTCTGCAATAGTAAGTATTCCAATCCATGAACATGGGATGACTTTCCATTTATTTAAGTCCTCTTCAATTTCTTTCAGCAATGTTTTGTAGTTTTCAGTGTACACATCTTTCACTTCCTTAGTTAAATTTATTCATAGTATTTTATTTATTTCCTTTTAAATTGTTCATTACTGGTGTATAGAAATGAGTGTTTTTATCATGAAAGGATATTGGATTTGGTCAAATGCCTTTTCTACATTGTGGTAGTTTGAGGCTTTTATGGACCCTAGAAAATAATATCCTTAGGGCTAATCCATTCCTATAGGTATGAACCTACTTATAGGAGGGAACTTATTTTGATTAGGTTACTTGAGTAGGGCATACCCCAGGGTGGATCTTAATTTTCTTACTGGAGTCCTTTATAAATGGGATAAATACGGAGAGAGACACAGAAATTCACAGAATGAGAGAGAAAGCCACTGAAGCAGAAAGCTAAAAGCCAGCAAATGCCACCATCGTGTCTTGTCATGGGACATAGAAGTCCAGAATCACCAGCAGCCATTCTTCAGGGAAAATCATCACCTGATGAGTCCTTGACTGGAACCTTTTCATGGCCTCAGAACTGTAAGCTTGCAAGTAAATAAATCTCCATTGTAAAAATCAACCCATTTCTGGTATACTGCCTTTGGCAGCTTTTATCAAACTAAAACATGCATTGATTAAGATGATCATGGGGAAGCAGACTTGGCCCAGTGGTTAGGGCATCCGTCTACCACATGGGAGGTCCGTGCTTAAAACCCCGGGCCACCTTGACCTGTGTGGAGCTGGCCCATGAGCAGTGCTGATGCACGCAAGGAGTGCCCTGCCACGCAGGGGTGTCCCCTGCATAGGGGAGCCCCATGCGCAAGGAGTGCGCCCCATAAGGAGAGCCGCCCAGTGCGAAAGAAAGTGCAGCCTACCCAGGAATGGCGCTGCACACACGGAGAGTTGACACAACAAGATGACGCCAAAAAAAAAAAAAAAGATGATCATGCCGTTTTTTCCCTTCTTTCTATTAATGTGGTATATTACATTGTTGAACCATCCTTGCATTCCTGGAATAAATCACACTTGGTAATGGTGTATACTTCTTTTTTTTTTTTTAAGATTTATTTTTTATTTATTTCTCTCCTCTTCCCCCCTCCCCCCCATTGTCTGCTCTCTGTCCATTCGCTGTGTGTTCTTCTGTGTCTGCTTACATTCTTGTCAGCAGCACTAGAAATCTGTCTCTTTTTGTTGCATCATCTTGCTGCATCACCTCTCCATGTGTGCAGCGCCACTCCGGGGCAGGCTGTGCTTTTTTTGTGTGGGGCAGCTCTCCTTACAGGGCACATTCCTTGTGCGTGGGGCTCCCCTACGCAGGGGGGACACCCCTGCATGGCAGGGCACTCCTTGCGCACATCAGCACTGTATGGGGGCCAGCTCACCACACAGGTCAGGAGGCCCAGGGTTTGAACCCTGGATCTCCCATGTGGTAGGTGGATGCTCTATCAGTTGAGCCAAATCTGCTTCCCTATAATTCTTTTAATATACTGTTGGATTCGGTTTGACAGTATTTGGCTGAGAATTTTTACATCTATATTCATAAGAGATATTTGGTTTATAGTTTTCTTTTTTTGTGCTGTCTTTTTCTGGCTTTGATATCTGGAAAATGCTGGTTCTATAGAATGATTTACAAAGTAATCCCTCCTCTTCTATTTTTTGGAAGAGTTTGAGAAGGAGTGGTGTTAAATCTTCCTTAAATGTTTGTTAGAACATTTCACTGCTGAAACACTCCAGTCCTGGAATTTTTTGGGGAGTTTTTTGATTAATGAGTCAATCTCTTTACTTGTTATAGTCTATTGATATTTCCTGCCTCTACTTCCATTGGATTAGGTAATTTGCATTTTCCAGGAATTTCTCCATTTCATCTAGGTTTCCTAATTTTTTGGCATGTAATCATTCATAGTCCCCTCTTACAATCCTTATTCCTATAAGATCAGCAGTAATGTCCCCATTTTCATTCATGATTTTATTTATTTGTATCCTCTTTCTTTCAGTCTGGCTGAAGGTTTCTTGATTTTATTTATTTCTTTTGAAAAAGCGAGTTTTTGGTTTTGTTGACTCTATTGCATTTCTATTCTCTATTTCATTTATCTCTGCTCTAATCTTTACTGCTTCCTTCCTTCTACTAACTTTGAGTTTAGTTTCTTTAGGTGTGAAGTTAGGTTATGGTTTGTGATATTATTTTTTTAATGTCAGCATTTAAAGCTATAAATTTCCCTCTGAGCATTGCCTTTGCTGCATCCTGTAAGTTTTGGTATGTTGTGTTTTTGTTTTCATTTATCTCAAAATATTTCCTAATTTCCTTTGTGATTTTTTTTCTTTGACCCATTGGTTGTTTATTAGTGTATGGGTTAATTTCCACATATTTGTAAATTTTTCAGTTTTCCTTCTGTTATTGATTTCTAGCTTTATTCTATTCTTGTATGAGAAGACACTGTGTGATTTCAATAATTTAAAATTTATTAAGATTTAATTTGTGGTCTATCCTGTAAAATGTTTCATGTGCACTGAGAAGAATGTTTTGCTGCTGTTGTTGGGTGTGGTGTCCTATATATTCCCATGAGGTATAATTGGTTAATAATGTGGTTCAAGTCCTCTATTTCCTTCTTGACCTTCTGTGTAAATGTTCTACTCAATTATTGAAAGTGGTGTATTGAAGTCTCTAACTCTTATTGTAGAAATCTTTAATTTTGGCTTCAGTTCTGTCCATTTTTGCTTCAAATTTTTGGAGCTCCATAGTGAGGTGTGTGTGTTCATAGTTGTTATATCTCCTTGTTGGATTGCACATTTTTATCAATATATAATATCTTTCTTTGTCTCTTTTCTTTTTTACTTAAAGTCTACTTTAAATAGGTGATAATACAGTCACTCTGGTTCTCTCTCTTTTTTTAAAGATTTATTTATTTATTTCTCTCCCCTCCCCCATTGTCTGTTCTCTGTGTCTATTCGCTGCGTATTCTTCGTCTGCTTCTGTTGTCAGTGGCACAGGAATCTGTGTTTCTTTTTGCTGTGTTATCTTGTTGTGTCAGCTCTCCATGTGTGCGGCGCCATTCCTGGGCAGGCTGCACTTTCTTTCGCACTGGGCGGCTCTCCTTACAGGGTGCACTCCTTGCTCATGGGGCTCCCCTACACGGGGACACCCCTGCATGGCACAGCACTCCTTGCGCGCATCAGCACTGCGTGTGGGCCAGCTGCACACGGGTCAAGGAGACCCTGGGTTTGAACCGCAGACCTCCCATGTGGTAGACGGACGCCCTAACCACTGCGCCAAGTCTGCTTCCCTCTGGTTCTATTTTGATTGCTGTTTGCATGGGATATCCTTTTCTAAACTTTTGCTTTCAACCTCTTTGTATCTTTTTACTGATACAAAGTGTGTTTCTTGTAGAGAGCACATAGATGGATCACCCTTTTCATTCCAAACTGTCTTTTATTAGGGTAGTTTCAAGATATTGACATTTTTTAAAATATATTTTTAATTTTTTAAAGATACTTAGATTACATAAATGTTACATAAAAAATATAGGGGATTCCCATATGCCCTGATCCCAAGCCATTGATATTTAAAGTAATAACTGAGAAGGAAGGATTAACTTCTGCCATTTAGCTATTTATTTTCTGTATGCCTTGAATATTTTTTATCCTTCAATTATTCTATTACTGCCCCTTTTTTTTTTTTTTTGTATTGAGTTGCCTTTTGTAGTGTACCCTTTTGATTCCCTCCTTCTTTGTTTCTCTGTATTTTTACTTATTTTCTTAGTGGTTATCTTTGTAATTACAATTAACATCTTACACTAATAACAACCTAGTTTGACTAGTTTCAATAGTACACAAACTCTCTACTCGTATAAATCTTCATCCCTCCTCCCTATATATTGTTGTCTCAGATTAAATCTTTATGCATTGTATGCATTAACATAGATTTTAAATATTTTTGTACTCATTTGCCTTTTAAGTCATAGAGGGAGAAAAAGCAGTTACTAACCAAACATGCAATAATACAGGATTTTATATTTACCTATGTAGTTACCTTTACTAATGTTCTTTATTTCTTCTTATGGTTTTGAGTTACTGTCTAGTAGTCTTTTATTTCAGCCTGAAGGACTCCCTTTAGAACTTTTGTAGGTACCAGATTTTTGTCTGGTAATTAATTCTTTCAGATTTTGTTATTTGGAAGTGTCTTAATTTCTCCATTTTTGGAAGGATAATTTTGCTGGATATAGAATTCTTGGTTGACAGATTTTTTTTCTTTAAGGATTTTAAATATGTCATAGGACTGTCTTTTGGCTTCCATGGGTTTCTGCTGAGAATCCACTGTTAATCTTACTGGGGATCCCTTGTATGTGACAAGTCACTTCTCTCTTGCCTTCAAAATTCTTTATCTTTTGATTTTGGCAATTTTGCTATCATGTGTCTTTATGTTTATCTTTTGGAGTCTACAATGCTTGTAGTTCACTGAGATTCCTGGGTGTGTATATCCATGTCTTTCATCAGATCTGAGAAACTTTTGTCCATTATTTTTTCAAATACTTTTTCTGCTCTCCCTTTCTTATCCCTCTTGTGTTAGTATGCTTGACAGTGTCCACAGGTCCTGCAGGTTCTGTTCATTTTTCTGTTGTTTTTTCTTTCTGCTCCTCACACTGGATAATTTCAATTGTATTGTCTTCAAGTTTGCTGATCCTTTCTTCGGCCTGTTCAAATCTGCTGTCGAATCCAATTATAGAGTTTTTTTTCATTTAAATTACTATACTTTGCAGCTCAAAACTTTCTCTTTGGTTCCTTTTTATAATTTTCATCTCTTTATTTTGTTCAGATAACATGTTCCTAATATACTTTAGTTCTTTATATATAGATTCCTTTAGCTCACTGAACATATTTAAGATCACTTATTTAAAGTCTTTGACTGCAGAGCAGGTGTAGCTCAGTGGTTGAGTGCCTGCTTCTCACGTATGAGGTCCTGGGTTCAATCCCTGGTACCTCCTTAAAAACAAATAAACAAACAAACAAATAAATAAATCTTTGATTAATTGTTCCCTGTATGAGCTTCCTCAGTAATGGTTTCTAGCAAATTCTTTTATTCCTATGAATGAACCATACTTTCCTGTTTTTTTGTGCGTTTTGTAATTTTTTGCCGAGCACTGGACATTCTGAGCATTATATTGTTATGACTCTGGAAATCTAGTTCTTATATTGTTATAAATCTGGAAATAATTCCTCTAGGATTGTTAGTTTTTGTGTTGTTGTTGAGGGTCAGAGATGTCAAGCTGTGACTTTTCCAAAGTATTTTTGTTCCCAAGCAGAGAATGGAAAGAGAACAGAGAAATATAAAAAGATATTGTCTCTTTAAGACTCCTCTGCTGCTTTTTTCTGAGAGGGGTTAGAACAGTGGCTGCCCTCAGAGCCAGCTCCTCAACAGTCTGAAGTAGCTGATCAAAAGCTATGATCACTGGGAAGCGGATGTGGCTCAAGCAATTGGGCTCCTGTCTACCATACAGGAGGTCCAGGTTTCAATACCCAGGGCCTCCTGGTGAAGGCAAGTTGGCCCACATGGAGTGCTGGCACAGCAAGATGATGCAACAAAAAGAGACACAGAGGAGAGACAATAAGAGATGCAGCAGACCAGGGAGCTGAGGTGAAGCAAGAGACTGAGCGCCTCTCTCCCACTCCGGAAGGTTCCAGGATCGGTTCCCGTAGTTGCCTAATGAGACTACGAGCAGACACAGAAGAACACACAGCCATTGTCACAGAAAGCAGACAGTGGGGGCGGGGGAATACATAAATAAATAAATCAAAAAAAGAAAAAAGAAAAAAAAAGCTGCGATCACTGATCAGAGCGCACACACAGTTTTTGGAAGACTAGGCCCTTATAGCCCACCCTGGCACCAGCAGCCTCATCGGGAGACTGAGCTGCAGCCCCACTTCTACCTGCCAGGCAATTGGGGGGTCAGGGGATGGTACCTTGCACAGGGGGTGAGGTTCACAAATATTTGCCACTATTTACCAGCTTCTTCCCTTAGCTTTTCCTGAATACTGCACATTGTTCCACCAGAAACCAGAGTTCTTAGTTGATTCAGACAGTTCCTACCAGTCTAACAATTGTTTGGGTGGAGGGACTGATTCCTGCAGCGTCCTACTCCACCACCGCCCCCATGACCCTCTCATAGTCTGTAAGGCTTATTTAGAGTCCTGTATATAAAAAGTGCTGGGAAGGCAAATAGAGGGGTACTCAAGAATAACTAACATATATTGAGCATTTCCTGGGTGCTCCTGGGCTATGTATTTTTATTCCCATTTTACAGAGAAGAGAGCTAAGGTCCAAAGAGGATAAATCACAGTGAATGCGTGGTGGTGGCAGCGGCACTCAGATGCAGATCGGATTCCAAATCCCACACTTTCAACCACCTAACCTGTTTCTACTATTTCTGCTGCTATTTTGTGTTGCTGTTGTTAAAACTACTGTTCCAGGTCTAATTTCTTCCCTACTCTATCCTGGTCTTCAGGAAGTCCTAGGTAATTCTGCTGGGATTGCGGGTGGGGTCAGAGTTGAGCCTCTGAGAAGACGTAGAACCAAAACCTGTTCCTAGGGCCGGGGCCTGGGGCTGCCCTTCATCATCTGGTCCCTTCATGGCCCGGCTTCCTCCGAGACTAGAGGACATTTATTGACCTAAATTGAATAAATTAAAAATTGCTCAGTCCAAAGCCTTGGAGGCATCCATGACTCCTCTCTTCCGGTAGAACCCCACCTCTAAACCTGTGGACTCCATCTTCAAGACAGATCGGGTGTCTTCCCACTCCCCCGTCCTCCACCGCCCCCACCCTGGTCTTGTCCACCCCTCACCTGCACCTTTCCTGCAGCCTCCTGTCTCCCTGCTCCTGCCCCGACCCTACAGCCTGTTTCCCACACGCAGCCGGAGGGAGCCTGGGCAAACCTGGGTCGGCTCATCCCCACACCCACCCCCCAGCCTTCCCTCACTCGGGGTAAAAACCCAAGTTCATGCCATGGCTTGCAAGGACCCAAACATCTGCCCCTGTCACCTCCCTGCCCTCACCTCCTGGTACCCTCCCGCTTGCTTACTCCCCTCTGGACTCTCTAATCTTCAGATTTACCAGGCCCTCTTCTCCCTCAGGGCCCTTGCACTGGCTGTTCCTTTTACCTGAATGCTCTTCCCCCAGATGTCCACTTGCCTTCCTCACCTCCTCAGGGCCATTGTTCATGCCAGGTCCTTAGAGGCCTACTCTGGCCGCCCTACCTAAACTTGCCTGTATCGCCCACTTTTGTTTTATGGTGTAAACCATTTCTTACCTACTGTGTGATTTACTTATCTTGTTCATTGTCTCTGCCATTACAAAGTTCCCATTGTAACTTGTGGGAAGGGGTTTTATCTCTTCCGATCGCTGCTTTATCCCCCAGTGCCTAGAAAAGGACCTGGCACATGATGGGGACTCGGTCAGTTTGTTGAGTGACTGGATGGATGACACGCGGCCCGAGTCTGCTTGGGACTAGGGCATGTGGAGGAGAGTTCGAGTGGAAGCCGGGCTCAGGGAGCTGGGGGGCGGGGCATCAATGAAATAAAGAACAGAGGCTGAGACTCGGTCACAGACATTTCTTGGAGTGGATATCTCATGCCCCCCCTCCCCTGATGACAAGCCTGGGTCTTGGGCCCCCATCCTCCCCCCACCACTTCAGCCTGTGCTGATAACAATATTGAGGTCACAGACTGGCTTGGAATCAAAGTCAGGAAGATAAATGTAGGGGTGCTGCCCCCAAGACTGGGGACAAGCATCCAATCTGAGGGGCAAGCAGCTGGGAAATTGGGCCTGGGGGCTCCAGGGTCTGAGGTCTTCCTGGCTCCCAGGGTCAGCCCTCCATGCACCCCGATTTGGGGGCAAAGAAGGGTCATCATGGATCAGAGGTGGGTATCAGCAGGGAGCAGGACCGGGAGACCTGGGAGAGCCGATGCCGGAGGCGGAGGCGCGGGGCCTTCCCCAGCCCCCCGCTGCTTCGGAAGCAGCTCCCGCGGCACCGGACAGCACTCTGGTCCCCCATCCCATCCCTCCCCAAAACGAGGTAGGTTAAGAATGGAGCGTCCCCCCTCCCACCACAGAAGGGGGGAGACCGAGGCACAGAGAGGGGCGTGGGGACCCAGGCTGCCCCAGCCCCCAGTCCCTCCACCCTCAGCTCTGGTGGGTCTGACAGTGATGAGAGCCGGGCAGAGCAAGGATGGGAGGGACACCCCCTTTCTCTCACCCATCCCAGGGTCTGGTTGGGAGAGCTGAATCGCACAACTGGATGTCCTAAGTAGTTAATAATTTAAAAGAAGTGACAGAGGGCCCTATCCCTCTGGCCCCTTGACCTATCCCTTTGAACCCCCACAAGGCCATTCAAGTCTGGATAATGAAGAAAGGATAGTGTACATTTCCACCCCCAGATTTCAGGCCCAAGCCCATAAGACATTGAGATCGTCCCTGCTCTAAGACCTTGATCCCCTCCTGCAGGGACATCGGATCTGAGGCGCAGTGGGAGTCCCATTCCACTCAAGGGGAAGAAACTGTGGCATTCCTTTCCCCCAGGCAGGGCTCTCAAAGGGGCATGCAAGAGGCTTTCAAACTTTTCAGAGCAACCCCCAACTCTGAGATGGAAGAGAAGGGGTTAATGGAGGGCAGGACATAAAAGGTGGAGCTGGGGGGAGGGGGCACACAGAGTTGGATCTCAGCAAGCTGGGGGTTACAGAGGTCCCAGCTGAGTCATAGCTAGTCCAAAGGTGTCCCTCTGCAAATCAGAAAAAGACACCCCTTCGTCTGAGGCTACAGCTTGGCAAACAGACTAGGAGGTCAACTCCAGCCTCTCACCACTTCAGCTGGGTGCCCCTGCTTAGAGAACAGCCTTTGCGATCATAGGTAGCAATGCTGGGTCCTAGGCATGGGATGGGGGTGGGGAGCTCCCAGGTGGTGGTGGAATCCAGGAACACGTGGGTTTCAAAACAGTGACTCTCTCCCCAGTGCAATGGGATAATCCTGAGGAGTGCTAGGGGCTTGGGCTGGGACCCTGGGCTCCAGAATTCCATAGCCTGGGTCTTTGGGGGTCTCAAATACCTATGGATGGCAGGATTCAAGGGGCAGCAGGGCTGGAGAGGCACAAGCCAGGCCTGGAGAATCAGGTATAGAGGCATCTCTGGGCCTTCATCATGCTAGAGAGCTTTGCGTCCAAAAATATCTGAGGTCTGAGGGCACAGGTATTGGTGCTCTGGGATGGGGATCCCAGGGTACCTCAGAACTGGATGTCTCTAGTATGAAGAAACCAAGATCTTGGGTCAGGGTCAATCCCAATGTTGTGGAGGCTTGAGCTCTGTTTCGGCGGGGGGTGGGGTGGGTGTGGGTGGGGGGGTGTCAGTTGCACCTTAGGGTCACTCAGGGGCTGGGGGCCAAGGAGTCAGATATCTGGGCTGCCAGGACCATCGCATCTTCTGGGACCAGAGCTCCCAGCCTTCAGGGCATTGGGGATCTATGGGTAGAAAGTAGCCAAAGATTCCAGAACATTCTGGGTCTTGAATACTGGGTCCAAGAGGGACTGTAAGGGGGGTGTTTGAGGTCTTGGGTCCTGAGGCATGGATGGCCTTCGGTCCTACATCTGGAGATACCAGCACCTCAGAGTCCTACATATGAGAACCAGCATCCCTGGGAACACTGGCTTGGGGCGGGGGGGGGGGGGCTATGGATATTTCCAACCTGGAGCTCCCAGAGTATCTTGGCCTCTCACAGCTGGGTCTTAGGGGGCTCTGGGATGGGTCTCTAAGGTTATTTTGGTCAGAAAACATCTCATGTTTGAGCATATCCAAGGACCCAGGGCGTCTTAAGAGAGTGGGGTCCTAGAGAGGCTGGGGCTACCTGGCCACCTGAGACCTGGGCATTCCTGGGTGGGAGGCCAGAATGGCAGCGTCTCTGGGCATCATCTCAGAGGCGGGTGGACTTGAGGCCAAATTCTGGTTCTTGGAGAACACCTTGGAGTCTCAAATCTGGAGGGTTTGGTGTCTCAGTGGTCTTGTGGTTACAAGTACATCTCAGATGCGGGTAACCCTGGGGAGCATTCAGGGCCCAATCCGGGTGATTCTGGGTCCTGTGGTTTCAAGATCTGAGAATAACAGGATACAAGCAGGGTGGGGGATTGGCAAAATCGACTAATCGCCGGTTGTGATCTGAAGGGTCACGGTGCCAGGCATGACTGCGTCTGGGTTGGTGACATGGGCCGTGGGCCAAGGGTCAGGCCCTGGGTCTCAGGGCTCTAAGTGCTCCCTGGCCTGTCCGAGATGTAGAGTCTGGGGATGCCTGGAACCTCCTCAGTCTGGGTCGGGGGTGGGAGGGCACCAGAGCCCTAGGACGCCCTGGGACCTCTCGGACAGACAACCCAACGAAGCTGGGCTTGGGGTCTCTCAGTCCTAGACTTGGGGTCCAGGTTCCGGATCTGGTGTCTCTCAATCCAAACTTCAGCTCCAAGTTCCAGGCGCGCCTGGGCTTGGGTTCTGGGTCCGAATGGAGTCCGGGGTCCTGGACCCTTAATTTTGGGTCCTCGGTCTGGCTACCGGACCCACCAGGCCATCCTCACCGCGCCGCCTCCTCGTGGCGACCCCCGCAGCCGGCGCAGCCGCATCGCGCCGCCACCCAGTGGCACGCGCGCAGGGGCGCGTAGCAGCAGAGGCAGGGCACGGCGAGCGAGAGCGCGGCCAGCGCGGCCCAGCGCGCGGCGGGGCGCGGGTGGCCCGGCTCACAGGCGCACGGGTCCGAGAAGTCGCCCTCGGCGTCCGACAGGCAGTGGTAGAGCAAGCTCTCGGCGCACCACAGGCAGCTGAGACGGCGCACGAGCAGGCGGCCCGGGTCCGGGGCCTCGGCGCAGCGGCCCCCACGCCCGTCGGCGCGGCGGCGGAAGAGCGCGCGGCAGTGCACGCAGCGCGCCGCCTCCTCCGCCTCGGGGGAGGCTTTGGCGGGCGCCGGGCCCGGGCCGGGGCCTGGGGGTGGGCGAGCGGGCGGCGCTGGAGGCTCAGCCTCGGCCAGAGGGGCGGGGAGTGCCGCGGGGGGCCCCAGGGCTGTGCCCCTCGACGCGTCGGTCTTGGCGAAGCGCACGACGCAGGTGGACAGGGCGAGAGGCGCGGGCGGCCCGGCGCGCCGGTAATCCTCGTAGCCGCGGCCGCCCCAGCCCGGACCCCCAGCCCCGGCCAGGGCCTCCGAGGGCTCCGGAATTCCCATGAATGGCAGGAGAGGCGGATAGCTCTGTGGGACAAATGGAAAGAAGGGGAGGTTAGCCCCACCCCAGTCCCGGGAGACCCGGGAATCTACAGACCCAATCACGAGGCTCATTCATCCAAGAATCCTGTCCCCTAAGTCTCCTGTGGCCGGGACTCGGGCTTCCAAGCCCCCTGTCCTCTGCTCTCCCAGGAATCCAAGAATAACGGAGCGTCAGCACCCTCCTTTCCCGGGGACAGCGGAATCAGGCCCCACCTCAAGGACCCAGCCCATTTCTTTCTCAAGATGCAGGAATCCCGGGTGCCCAGCACCCTCTGCCCTCAGCCCTAGGTGTTCTGGACCCCAATCACCTCCTCCAGTGCGCGGGAGTCCGGGGCCCAGGTCCCTTTTACCCTCTTGGGTAACGAGACCCCTCTCCATCCTCGTGAATTAAGCAACCTTAAGGATCTGCTTTCCATCTGCATCCCCCTAATATACTCGGAAATCAACTGTCCGCTCCCCAAAGCCCTATGAAAGCCAGAAGTCAGAATTCCCCCGAATCTCCAAGAGCACAGGAGGCGTGGAAAGCCCCACCCAGCCTGAGAACCAGGCCCCGAGCCCGTGTCCCACCCTCTGGCTGTGGTCAGGTCGGCCCAGCCATTCCTCGCTCTATTTGCCATCTCTCTCGCCTACCTGGGCCTCAGCTCCCGCCTCCTTCGGGAGCCCCGCGCCCAGAGTCCCAGGCACCCGCTGGGGCGCGGAGAACGCACCTGAGCCGAGGAGCGGCGCCGCTGGGGGGGCGTGGCCGGCCCGAAGCCCGAGGCTGACTCCACCGTGACGATGGGGGCCTCGGTGGCCGAGGGCGGCGTCTCCTGGCGGCTGTGACTGGAGGAGGAGTCGCTGTCCACGTGGGACTGGGGGAGATTGGCGGCCTCAGCGCGGGACCCCGGCCCAGCGGAGGCCCTCACAATGACCCCCTCCCATTGAGAGCGAGGGCTCTGCGGCCACACAGGCCAGGGTTCCAACCCTGGTTGCGTGACCTCCAGCAAGTGAGCCAAACTCTTTAAGCCTCAGTTTCCTCCTCTGTAAAATGGGGGTCATAATCGTGTCTATTCCTAAGGATGGGTACGGGAAGGACAGAGAGAGCTGGAAATGGTTGCCGTGGTTGTCGTCAGACCCTTTTCTTATCTGCTCAGCTCACCGGCCTAGGAACATCAAAGCACCCTTCTCCCTTCCCAGAGTCCCTCTCCCCTGGCCTGTCAGCCTCCTTCCCAGCTCCACACTTTTACAGGCGCTCTCTCTTCCTAGCTGAAACATCCCTTCCCAGACCCTCGGTTTCCTTTCTGTAGCCTGGAGACAAGTCCTACCACACCCAGTTGTCATCTTCAGTAAGCCTTCCTTGAGCACCCGCGATATGCCAGGCTGACACAGGCCATTGTGAGGATGCACGCTGGAGCACAGGGAGTGCAGCATCTTTCTCTGAGTAAGTGCTCAATAAATGGGGACTGTGGGTTTGACCACCATCTCAGTTCCATCCCCCAGGGCCCTGGGAGCCCCCCTTTTCTGCCCAGGGACTTGTTCCAAGTGTTCTCAGCAACTTCCATTGTTCCCAGCAAGCGCCAAATCACATCCAACATTACATACCTTCATTCTTTTAATCAATTTATTCAACAAATATTTATGAATACTTACTGTGGGCCAGACAATACTTTAGGCATTGGGGATGCAGCAAGAGACAAAGAAAGATCCTTGCCTTCCTAGAGCTGACATTCTAGCAAGTGAGATGGACGGTTAACTGACTAGATAGGAAATAAGGAAAATATCATAGAAGATGGAAGATAGGATGAGGGCATCGGGGAATCACAATTTTAAATAGATTGCTCAGGGAGGGCCTCACTGAGTAGGTAATACTTGTGTGAAACCCTGAACGAAATGAAGGAGGGAGCCATGGGGTTACCTGGGGGAAGATTGCTGCAGGCAGAGGGAACCGCCAGTGCAAAGGTCCTGAGGTGGGAACATGCCTGCCTTGTTGGAGTTACAGTGAGGAAGCCAGTGTGGCTGGAGTGGAGCGAGCGAGGGGAAGAGTAATAAGATGCCAGATGGTGTGGGACTTACTAGGTGCCACTGGAAAGACTTTGTCCTTTCCCTGGAGTGAGATGGAGCCCTGGGAGGACTCTGAGTGGGGGGGGGGGGCTGTGATCTGACTCAGGTGTTAATAGCGTCCCCCTGGCTGCACATGGGGACCAGACCATGGCGGACCTTAGGGCATGAGAAGACAATGAGCAGCTGTTGAGATGATCCAGGTGGGAGATGGGAGTGGACAGGACCAGAGTGGAGGCAGAGTCTGATCATTTTGAAAGTGGTGCCAGTGTCTGCTGACAGTTTAGAGGAGGGGCATTAAAAAAAGGAGGAACCAAGGAGGATGCCAAGGTCTGTGGCCTGAGTAACCAAAAGGATGGAGCTGTCATTAATTTATCCATCCATTCACTTTTAATCTTTATTCATTTTTTTATAGATTACCATTTTTTATTTTCTGCCTTGCCACTCTAACATAGAATCTCCACGAGGAAAGGGATTTTGTTTTGTTCATTGATGTATCCCCAGTTCCTAAAACACTGCCACGCACACAGAAGGTGCTCAATAAATACCCTTGAATCAATGTGTGAACGTGACAGAAGAGCAAAACTGGAATGACTGGGATTGAATTGGCACTAGTGGGCCCAGATTTGTGTCCCCAGCATGTAGTATGTGTCTGACACACAGAAAGGGCTTAAAAATATTTGTTAGAAATAAACCCTTGCCTTCCCAACAGAGCTGCACTCTGGAAACTCACCGTTAAGGGGCAGGGGGTCTCTGCCGTGTCCTGGGAAGGGGAGGAGGAGGAAGAGGAGGGGGTGAGCGAGCCTGGGGCAGGGAGAGAGGCAGAGAATGAGTCCCTGGACCGTGGCTCCCTCCGCCCCAGTCCCCAGCACCCACTGCCCAGGCCACTCACCTCGGCCCAGTGCGGCCAGCGCGGCCAGCAGGCTCCTCTGGAACTCATCAGCCTCAGCAGGGCTCTGGAACGTCAACCCGAACTTGCAGTCACCCAGGCTCCAGTGGTGGAAGATGGGGTTCACCTTGTTGTAAACCAGGCCTGGCTTCAGGGTGCACTCCAGGGTGGTCTAAGGGGGCAGGAGGGGGCGAGGGGCTAGGTCAGATACTCCCCTCCAGCCACGCCTGTGACCTCTTTGCAACCTCCCACAAATCCCATTTCACAGCCCTCGGTCTTCCCTGAACGCTGACGGATACCCCAGCAGCACCCCCCAGCTTACGGGGCCTACCTCTAATCCTCCAGCATTTCCCCCAAGCTCCATGGGACAGCCCTGCATTCTTCTAATTGCCACCTCTGAGAACCCCAGTGGGAACCCCACAGCTCCCTGAAGGCTTCAAAAAATCACTCTTAAACCCCTTCTGATAACCCAAGAATCTCCCTTCTGACTCAATAACACTCCTCAAACTTGACTGAACATCTCAAAATATTAGTTTACCCCCTTCTGATGCCCAATAATCCCCTAAAACCTTATCTAAAAGTATTCTTATTAAACTCCCAGAGATGCCCCTTCAGATGCTGGTCAACACCCTAAATATTTCTTCATATCCTCACCTAACCTTGCTAGATTCCTTCACCCCACTTCAAACCCCCCCACGTCATCTTTTCTACCAAACACTGCTCTGAAATGCAGCCTTTCCCCCACGCCCTTTCAAGGAACCCACATCTTTCTACTTCATCTGCAGCTGAAATTTCAATATTGTCCCTCCAAGTCATGCCAGACAGCCCAGAATATACCAGCTAAACCCACAGACAGGATGGTAAACCCCCTTTGATGCTTCCAAATGGTCCCTCACCAAATGCCGCCTTATGCTTAGGGCAGAGGGGCCAGCTGGGGTCGGGTGTCGCGGAGAGGACCTCAGAGCAAGACCCCTGGGGAGGGCTCTGAGCAGAGGAAGCCATGGTCTGGCATGGGTGTGGTCGGGGCCCCTGTGGCAGCGTGTGGGAACAGATGGGGCGTGGGGCTGCAGGGGTGGGAACAGGGAGACCAGCGAGGAGGCTGCCAGCATGGTCCAGCAGGAGGTGACAGTGGACAGGACCTACCGAATATCCGAGCTCCTGCTCACAGGACAGATGTTCACTTCCCAGCCCCACCCCTGCACTCCAGTTTGGTTCCCAGGCTGGTAGAGAACCTGACCTCTCCGCTGCAACCCCAGCCCCATTCCCCTGCCTCCCCAGGCCCCTACCCCACCCCCACACCCCAGGGTGGCTCACTTTCTGGTCCCGGAGGCGCTCCCCGTGGATGACGTAGTGCCCCTGGTGGGCCCCCCCCTCGGGCCTGGCCCCTCGGACCCGACACACGCTCACCTGGCTGAGGCCCCCGCCCCCCACAGGCAGCCAGCCCCCACTGGAGTCATCTCGGGCCATCACCACAGCTCGGACCCGCACCATGTACCTGGAGGAGGTGGGGGGGGGGGACAGGGGCAACATGGTCAGCGAGGCCAAGTCCTGCTTCCCCATTCACTGTTCTCCCAACTGCATCTCCCCTCCACTCCATCTACCACGTCTGGATTCACTGCTCCCCCTAGGCACGGACACCCACCTTCTCTTCCCATAGCCACCTTCGCCCCCACACCCACCTCCTTCCCCCACCCATAGCCTCCCCCATGTCCACCTTTCCTCCCTGTACCCACCTTCTTTCCCCAGGCCCACCTGCCTGCAGCATGGTCTCTTTCTTCCCCGTGCCCTCTCTTTTCTCCTCTGCCTACGTCTTCCCCACAGCCCCCTTTTCTCTACCTGCCCACCTTTCCCCCATCTTCTCTCATCCCCACTCCCATAACCTCGATCTTCTACTTTCCCTCCCCTTCCTGTTCGTCCCCTGTCACCCCGTCTCCTCCTCCTCCCTCTACATTTACCCACAGCTCCACCCATCCTTCCCCCTCGCAGCTGGGTGCCTGCGCATATGTATTTTCTCAGGGCCCACCAACCCAGCTTCTGCTCCCCCTACACTGCCTCCGCACCTTGTCACCCAGGCCACCCCTGGGTGAGAAACCCAGGTTCTCTTCCCCCCATCCCTTCCCGGATTTATGAATGAGACCGGATGCAAAGCTCACTGAGTCACCCAGCAACGGGAGATGGGCAGGGAGAGAAGCAGAAATGGCCAGAGAGGGAGGCCGAGAGGGAGATGGAGGCAAAGGAAGGCAGAAACGGGCGACGAGACACATCCAGAGAGCATTTCATTCACAAAAATCAAGCCTGCTCCCTCAGGCCCCAGAAGTGGGAAAGGGGGGGAGAGCGTGGGAAGGGGGCAATGCGATGCCCCCAGAATCCTTCTTCGTAACCATCTTACCCCGCCCCCCAGCTCCAGGGACGTAGCCCTCCGCCCAGTAATGAGGCTCAGCGTCCAGCCCCTCAAAACCACCTGGCGTCGGGCCCCTGGCGTGCCAACCTTAGGGACCCAGACAACGAGCTCTAACCCCCTCCCCCACCTGCAGGCTGCTGGGTTTCCCCAGCCCTTCCGGAGGGGAAGGGGCTGCCGCAGCGCCCCCAGCCCCCTTTTCTCAATGGGATGTGATTTTGTGAATGAGCAGTCACGTGACGCTCCTTCCTTTGTCCGCCCGCCTCCCCCGACAACAGGTGAAGCAGGGAAAGAGGGCCGGGGTCCCCCCCCACCCAGGGCCTAGGGGGAAGGGGATGCCGGGATTTCTGGGTGCCCTACGCTCCCCTCATATTTGTGATTCCTGGGGGGGAGTGGTCCCTAGAGTTCTTCATTGGTAGGGGTCCAGGACGGAATTTTATGAATGGTTGAGTCCTCGGAGGAAGTCCAGGCCCCCCAAATGGAGACTGGTACCCCAAATGGCTGCCGCGCAGTTTGGGGGTCCCCCACCCCTTGTCCTCCGAGCCGGGATCCGGGGGGAGCCCCGATGAGCCGGAGGCGCAGCGCGGTGCTGGCTGCCCCCTCACTGGGACCAGCGGTCCGTCAGCCCCCTCCCCCTCGCACCCCTCGGCACCTGCCTGGGAGGCTCCGGCCGGGCTCCGAGCGGCGGCGACACGGCCTCCTCCTCCTTCTCTTAGCTCCGGCTCGCTCGCTGGCTCCGGCAGCGCTGGAGACTGGCACCGGGAGCCGGGGCGCGGGGGGAGGGAGGGGGAACCTGGAGGACGGGGAGGGGGGAGGGGGCGGCCTGGGGGAGGGGGGAGCGGGAGGCGCGCGGACTTGCCCGCTGGGTCCTAGAGCCCGGAAACGGCTCCCGCGAGCAGCCCCCCAGCCCCCATTTTCTCGGGGCCCAGAGGGGATCCCTTACTTTTCCACCCATCCGCGCCATTTGGTCCCTTGGGATGTGGGGAGGGGATCCGCGGCAGGGCCGGGACCCGGGGTTGTGAAGGGGAGGGGGGTCTCCGCCTTGGGTTCTAAGTGGGAGGGGCTGGTGCCCGGCAGGGTCCGAAAAGGGGTGGGGCGAGAAGGGACCAGAGGCGGGGTCGGAGGGCGCAGGGGAAGAGAGGGCGAGGACGCCGAAAGCGCGGCCCGAGCGTGCGTCACGGCAGGGGAGGGCCCACGGCGGCTGGGCCTTCGGGGCGGGCCGGCCCGAGGGCGGCGAGGGTTTCGGGATGGGGTGCTGCCGCGTCCCTCGGAGGGCGGAGCTCGGAGGTAGGCGGCCTCGGGGGCGGGGCGGACGGGAGGACCAAAGGGGCGGAGCTACGGGGAAGAAAGGGGCGAGGCTTCAGGCGGTGGAAAAGCGGAGGGGCGGAGCATGCTAAAGGGGCGGGGCTAAAGGGAACGTTCGAAAGGGGCGGGGCTTGGCGCTCGCAGGCCCGGGGGCGGGGAAGGAGACGGACGAGTATTTCTGAGAGCGAGGTTCTTAAGGGGCCGGGCTCCAGCTGATTCGCAGGGGGGCGGGGGCTCGAGCCCGAGGGCGGGGCCTAGATCTCGGGGTCCTACCTCGCTGTCGCGCCCGCTTGCCTTCACCCGCACCCGTTCTTTTCGGTTATTTTCTGCCGCGGCCGTTCCCCGCCCTGCCCTGGGCCCAGGGGGCCGCGGTCTGAACTTCGGTCCGCGGGAGGAATCGGTGAGTGCGGCCCTGCGGGAGGAGGCGGGGCCGGGGCGGGGCTTGGGGAAGGGGCGGGGCCTGCGAGCGGACCCCTGCGAGCGGACCCCGAGCCGAGCAAGTTGGGAAGTTAGGCCTGAGGGTCTGCTGCCCCTAGGAAGAGGGCAGGCTCAAATGGACCAGAGGGTTAGAGGTGAGGCTTGAGGAATTAGCATGACCAGAACACCTGGCAGCCACGGGGCGGAGGCGGGGCCAGGCCTGGGGGGCGGGGAGCTGGGGCCCGAGTCCCCGACAATCGGGGGCGGGACCGGGGCGGGACCGGGGCGGGGCGGGGCGTCCGCAGCGGGGTGAGCGTGCGGGGAGGGAAGCCTGAACTCTGGGTCTCAGGCCTGGGAGACCACTGGGCGCAACCCTCAGGAATGATGTAGCCTGAGTGACGGCCAGGAAGGCAGGCAAGACCCAAGTCTTGAATCCTGGAGACCAGCGACGTGGCCGAAGTGTGGGAGTGTGATCTGAGGGATCAGCCAAGGGTCAGCGCGGGACCTTAGTGTAGGGCTCGGGGCCCAAGCGGGCAGCGACCGTCTGGGACCACGGGGCAGGAGGTGTGATTGTTGGGATTCAGGGGACGGGAGTACGGCTGGAGACTAGGTCGTTAGGATTTGGGAGGACAGGGGCGGGGCCAGCCTCTAGGGGTCCCCACCGCCCCGGGCAGACTGAGTGGCGGCAGTTTTTCTGACAGTCTTCGACCTTCGTCAGAAATGGGGAACGTGCAGTCGGAGCCGTCCGCGGGCGGGGGCTCCCGAAAAGAGCAGGCTTCTGACCGAGCCTCCGACTCCCGCCGGACGTCCCTGGTGGAGCCCGAGGTGACCCCCTCCTCCCCGGCCATGCGCCTGGCTCGCGGGCTGGGCGTCTGGTTCCCTGGCAGCTCCGCGCCCCCGGGACTCCTGGGACCGCCGGAGCCCCAGGCCCCACCCTCGCCCCTGCCCCTGACCTTAGACCTACCCTCGCCAGCGACGGCCCCTCCAGAGGAGGCGGCGGCCGCTGCGGTCTCCCCACCACCCCCCGCTCCCCGTGGGGACCCTGCTGCCCGCGCCGTCTAAGTGGCGAAAACCCACGGGCACCGCGGTGCCCCGGATCTGCGGCCTGCTGGAGGCGAGCCATCGTGGCCAGGGCGACCCTCCGAGCCTCCGCCCGCTGCCACCGCGGCCCCGGCAATTAACCGAAGAGGACCCAAATCCCGCCCCGGGAGCTCCGGCCCCGACTCCACCGCTCTTGGAGCCGCGGAAGCCGCCACCACCGCCACCTTCTGACCGGCAGCCCCTGGACCGCAGAATCACACCCGCTCAGGTCGCACCCTCCGCGACCCCCACAGAAAGCCAGGCCAGGGACGGCGGCGAGGGCCAGACCGGCGGCGGGGTCCGCGGAGGGGCGCCTCCCGAGGCCGGCGAGGGCGAAATGGCCGGGCCGGCGGCCTCCGAGGCCGGCCTGAGCCTGCTGTGTAAAGTCACCTTCAAATCAGGGCCCTCCTTAGCCCCTGCGGCGCCCTCGACTTCCTTAGCCGCCAAGCCCCCGCTCGGGGGCGGCGGAGGCGCAGGACTCTTCCCCGCCTCCTCGGGCGCCATCTCCTACGCCGAGGTCCTGAAGCAGGGACCCCTGGCTCCTGGGGCCACTCGGCCCTCCGGCGAGACCCTTCGGGGGACTCAGGAAGCCGAGGGCGGTGATGGAGACGGCGAGGGATGTTCTGGGCCGCCCTCGGCGTCTGTGTCCCACTCCCGGTCTCTACCGCCGCCACCCTATACCACCTTCCCAGGCTCGAAGCCCAAATTCGACTGGGTGAGCTCTCCGGATGGTCCTGAACGCCACTTTCGCTTCAACGGGGCTGCAGGAGGTGTCGGGGCGCCCCGACGGCGCGCGGCCGCGCTCTCGGGGCCCTGGGGCTCCCCGCCGTCGCTGCCTCCAAGGCAGCCGCACCCGGCTCCCGGGCCCCGGAGGCCTGCCCCCGCGCTGCTGGCGCCGCCCATGTTCATCTTCCCGGCGCCCGCCAACGGCGAGCCCGGGCACCCGGGGCCTCCCGGCCCGCAGGAGTTGCCGCCGCAGCCCACGCCGCCGCCCACGCCGCCCCCCCCTCCGCAGCCGCAGCCGCTCCTGCCAACGCCGCCCCCCGTGGCGCGCCCGTCCACCCCCTGCCCTGGCCTGGTGGAGTCCGCCCTGGCTCCCGCCCCAGCCCCCGCTCCAACCCCGGTCTTGGCCACCGACCAGGCCCCAGCCCCGGCCGCGGCCCCCGCCCCAACCCCATCTCCGGCCCCAGTTCCCACCGCCGCCGAGCCGTCCCTGCCGGCGCCAGCGCCAGCGCCAGCACCTGCACCTGCACCTGCGCCGCCGCCCGCCAAGGCCCGTACGCGGAGGAACAAGGGTCCCCGCGCGGCCCGGGGCACGACCCGTGAGGATGGTGCACCTGGAGATGGTCCCCGCGCACGGACCGCGGCCAACGTGACTGACGGCGGTGGAGGGAGCGCTGGCGGCGGGGCCGCTCCGGTAGGGGCGGCTACCACGGGCGCAGCGCACCACTGGCCGCCCTTCCAGGTGCTTAACTCTTGTCCCTGCAAGTGCTACTGCCGCCACCAGCCACGCCATCGCCGCCTGCCTCGGAACGTGTCTGCCTGGTGAGGGAATGTGGGGCAGGGGGAGAGTGGCCTTACCGGGGTCCTGAATGCCACACCTTCCTGGGCTCATTTAACCCTTTGGGCTCCTGAACCCACGCTGACCCTTGACCCCCTCCTCTTGGCCACCTCCCCACCCCAGCTGAGCTCTGCTCTCTCAGGATGGAGAGGAACCCGCCCCCATGCTGACCCCTGGTGGGAGGCACCTTAGCCCCTTGGTATCCAGACCCCCATTCTGAGCCTCTGCCCTCCTGTTAGTGTCTGGAACCATCAGGGAGGAAAGATGGTCTGAGCCTGCCTGACTCTACTCACTGCCCTGAGGGCACCAGGAGGGGCCAAATTACAAGCTCTTCAGGGCCAGAGGTGGGGTGGGGAGGGTGAGTGGTTGAGGGGACATGATCGCCTTCTGGAACCAAATAGAACTAAATGTAGGTTCCTGGGCACAGGGGAAGCCCCTGGCCTGACTCTCCAGCTTTGACCATCAGAGGGTTACAGCAGCCCCAGCTGTGTCCCAGTCTCAGGATTTGGTCACCAGGGTTCTGTCCTGGCTACCATGGAGAATCACTAGGATGCTTGGGGCTCAGCTGGGACCTATACAGGGACACTAGGGTCAATCCTTTCCCCTTTCCTGCTAAAATAAGTGGCTACAGCCCTGCTCTAAACTGCTCTCAGGGTATTCAGACATGGCCTTCAGAAGCCTCTTTGAGCAAATGGGGAAACAAGCCTAAATGCCCTGCTGATTCTACCCTCCCCCTAGGCTGAGCACGCCCACCAACCACCTGAGCGAGCCACCCTGGGTGGCCACCATCAAGCTGGCTGGGTCCTTGGTGGCCGGGCTGGACCACTATGATCTGCAGGCCACCCATTCCAACTGAGTGCCGTGGGCTCACCGCCCTCTTCTCTCCCCTCCCCACCAATAAAATAACCATCCGATGCCTACCTACCTGTCAGTCACCCCCTGAGGGTTGGGGGGGGGGGCAGAGGTCTCTTTGAAGGCGCCACCTCCTAGAAAGAGGGCTGGGGGCAGAGCAGCAATAGCAACGGTCCCAGTCACCCAGCATGTGGTCAGAGGGGCCCAGGGGTGGGTGCCTCCTTCCAAGTGCCATCAGACCCATTTCTGAGGTAACCTGGTACCCGGCTCTGGAGGTTAGATCAGTACAATTCCCCCCAGAAAGCCAGAGTGATCATTCTTATTTTACAGTTGGGGAAACTGGCTTTGGAAGACTTTCTTGAAAATCCCACATCCCACAAATGGCCCAGCCAGATTGGACTCTGCCTTACATGCTTTCCTGCGAACTCTGAAGCAGGAAACGGGCTGTGGAGTGGGGGTGGCAGGTCCTAAGTCTCAGTGCTGGCTCAGGAAGGGTGCGAACCAGGACAGGGCCCACGCCAGGCTCAACTGGTAGCCCACAGATGGGTTTTCATTTTGCATGTTTTAAAAACTGGTTTAATTGCCAACATATTTAAGAGTCAGGACATTTCATTCCCCTCTGAAAAAATCTGGTGCCCTGGCCCAGCATTCCTGAGTGTCCACAGCTGGTTGGAGTAGTCCCTTGACCAAGGCCTGGGCTCTCCCATAGGCCCAGATCCCCCTGGCATCTGTGTTGGAGACCTGAGGAAGGGCTGCCAGAGAGAGGCCGACCCAGACAAGGTGTCAGAGTAGACTCCTGAGGGTCCCCAAACTTACAAGCTGTTCAGATGTGAGAGAACACTATGGTGAGATCGCTGTCTCCCGCCATCCTACCCAAGGAAGACAAGGGCCCAGAAGAGAGAGTATCAAGCCATCTTTATTGGAGGAATCCCTGCACTGTAACTGCTTTAAATAATGGGTGCCTGGCCCTACCCCAGTGCCCCAGGGCTCAGACTATCATCTCCAGCTGCCGGGCATACTCGATGACCTGTTTGGCCAGCTCCGTGGAGGGGATGGTCGTGTCTTCTGGCTTTTGCTGCTGGCTGGCAAAGCTGTAGTAGCTGTTGGGGCCCAGGACCCACCCTCGCTGTGGGAAGGAAGGGATGAGAGATGGGTGGGGTCATCATAAAGGCTCCCCCCTCACACCCTGCCCCCAACCCCAGTCTATCTGCACAACTCTGGGCAAGTGACAGCACCTCTCTGTGCCTCAGTTTCTCCATGTGTGAAACACACCTCTCAGGTCTGCTGCGCAGATTAACTGATTTAATGTCTCTAAAGCACTGAGAACAGCATTTGACCCAGAGTAAATGATGGATAAATGCCAGCTGTCACCATCATTCAAACACAATTTCACCCCTTCCAGCCTGTTCTCCACCCTCCTGTCTCCTCAGGCACCAGGGTGGCTGTACCCCATGAGCATCTCCAAGGGCACTGCTCTTGCTCAATCCAGGTCAAATGAGCAAGTCTCGTGGGAAAAGCCACAACTTCCAAGGGATTCTGATCAGGGCAAGAGTCAATGTGACTGAGCACCTACTTCTACCTGGTGTCAGATGCTGTAAGTTCATCTCACATGTGAAAACTCCCCATTCTAGGGACAGAAAAACTGAAGCTCAGAAAGGTTCAGCGATTTGCCCAAGGTCACACACACAGTTGGATGTAAACCTGGGTGGTCTAGTTCCTGGGTCCCTCTGGATGGCCCCTCACTGTGGTTAAAGAGTGCACCCTTTGGCCCCACAGCCCCTTGCCCTGTGCCCCCAACTACCTTCTTGGCATAGTCTGTCATCTTTTTGGGTGTGTTGAAAAAGAGGATCCGGGTGGCTTCTGCAAAGAGGATTTTCTCATAGGCCTTCTCGATGCACCCAGCAATCTCATCCCTGGAGGAAGGTGAGATTCTCATTACTGAGTACAGCCAAACTCTTAGGCCCTGTCCTCCCATGCCTGATACGTGTGAGTGTTTTGCCAATGGAGGATCAGAAAGGGGAGTCACTTGACCAGATTTACAAAGTGAGCAAGGGCCACAGTGGGCTCCACACCCAGGTCTCTCTGACTCTCCAGCCCCAACTATAAATTCTACTCTAGTCACAAGGATTCTAGGCTATGGAACCCCGCTTTGGGATTCACATGAGCTCTCTTTACATCCCCCTTACAGGACCCTGTTCCCTACTTCATAGATCCCAAGGGGGTTCCTTGTACCCGACAAGAAGCATCATGATCTGGGAAGTGGATGTAGCTCAGATCATGATGCTGATCTGAGCACCTGCTTCCCATGTATGAGGTCCTGGGTTCAATCCCTGGTACCTCCTAAAAAAAAAAAGCACCATGATCAACATTGAAGTTATAGAAAAACAGCAAGGGATTGAGCCACTGAAAAGTGGAAAGAGGTTATTTCTGGGGGAAAAAGAGTCATAGGGAGGGATATGTGCATGTTTCCATCCATTTCTGAGCCATGCTCTCTCTTAGACCAAATGATAGATAAATGGATAATCATTATCTTACTCCCTGTTCATTTTGGAGAGCTAAATATTTTCTAATAAAAATTGACTTAAGCCCACTAAACCACCCTTCCTCACTCCTGCCACATCTCTAGGCTTGGCTTTGCCACCTAGGAATGGAAACCCATTCCACTTCAATCTGGCACATGCCCAAGTGAGCCAGCTCTGCCACCATCTGGACACCCTTGTTTTCTGCAAAGGACTTGCATTCCATGCCTAACTGCCCAGGTGATGTCACCTGTGCCCACAGCAAGCGGAGAAGCTGGTGAGACTTGCCGGCCCCATTCTAGAGAGGGGAAAACTGAGGGTCCCACAGGTTAGGCGCCCTGTGGTGAGGTCACGTGGCTCACTGGATTAGTATCTGGGATAGGCGGGCGGAGCACTTCTAAACGAAGGAGCACAGTCCCTGTCTGCTGGGCACTGTCTGGGCGTCAAGCCCACGCTCAGGTTTTACACATTTAAGTTCACACGGAAATAGCCCACAGCGAGACAAGAGCTGCTGTCCACCATCACACAGCCAGTTCCAGTTTGCAGAGGAAATGCTACGAGGACAGGAAACATGCCCAGCTTCCCCTAGATCACATGCAGCCAGAATGAGACTCAAACTTGGGGCTCTTTGATTCCACAATCCATGTGCTTTCTGAACCCCAAAGGGCCCTGGCCCCCACGCACCGGATAGTGTCAAGCAGGATGTCAATGAAGAAGGTGTAGCTCTCAGCAGGGATGTTGCCCTTGGCCAGAAACACCTTGTTGTAGCTGCCCTCCATCAGGTACTGCACGGCTCATGGGTGAGGGGAGAAAAGAGGATAAGGGAGAGGCAGCACAGGTGTCACCATACAAATGGTGTCCCCACCCATCCAAACACCCTTTGCTATACTGCCATCCATTCCCCGTGCAGATTGGACACCTTCTCTTCCAGGAAGCCTTCCATGGTTTATTTACATGCGTAAGCACATATACACACACCCACACCCACAAACACAAACTCTCCAAGCCTGCCTGGACTGGTATCTAATTATCCACTCTCCAATCACAGGAGAGAGATCCACCCCAGGCTCATTCCTCCACACTTCTGTCCCAGCAGTGCTTCCTGCCAGAACTGCTGTTGCTGCCATCCTCTTCCCAGAGCCAACTCCTCCCGTGAGACCCCAGTGCCAGGAACTACCTCCTGACCTGCGGTCCTAAGGCTCTCCCCTGGCCCCGCCCACACTGCTCCAGAATCACTGATCTCGTCCCTGTCCCTCAAACACACCAGGCACATCTCTGCCTCAAGGTGCCTGGAATGGCCATTCCCTCCCCTCCCCTCAAATGTCCAGATGGTTGCTACCAAATGCCATCTTTTTGGCAAGGCCTTCCCTAACCACCCTATATAACTGCACCCCTGCCCCCAACTCTCCATCCTCTGGTCTGTCCTGCTTAATTTTTCTCCTTAGCACTTATCAACATCTGACAGATGACACCGGTTACTTGTTCTTTTTGTTGCCTGCTTCCTCACTGGAAAGTGATCCCCAGAAGATCAGGGGTCTTATTTGTTTTGTTCACTGCAGAGTCACAAAACCTACAACAGTACCTGGCACACAGCCGAGACTCAATATTTACTAGACAAATGACCTAAATGAGCCCGTGGGTCAAAAGATGATAAACCCTGCCCATTCCTCCAGGAAACCCTCCCTGATGTCTCCCCCTGCATTGCTCACTTTGGCCACTCTCCCACTCCCACCCCCACCTCCTTCCCCAGCCTCACCTGCTCGAGGGACACAGGGTGCTTGATGTAGACATTGGTCTGGATGTCCTTGGCAGGAAGCCGCTCCAACTCTGTGTGGAACTCAGCCACCCGGTTCTGGGACAGCAGGAAGAGGAGGTTGAGGCCCAAGAGCTGGTGCATGTAGGCCGACTCAGGGAGCTGCTCCCTATGGACCAGGCAGGGCAGGAGACCAAGATGACAAGAACTTAGGGACCTACCAAGCCCCCACTCCAGGCTGCAGGGAGCCCCACAACAACCTATGCTGTCTCCTTGGAGGGTTGTTGGGTCCTAGGTTTTTAGATAAGGAAACTGAGGCCCAGTGAGGCACAAAGAAGTCATGAGTCATTTGTCCCCAAGCAAGTGACCTCACTTCAGTAAACAGACTCAGCCTCAGTTTTCCAATCTGTCAAATGGGTATCACCATAGTATCCTTTTCACAGAAGTTGGCTTTTTCAGTTAAGTGAATGAAATTATTTAATCCAGGCAAAATAATTAGAACAGTACCTGGTCAAAATAAACATCATATAAGTGTTAGCTAGGATTAGGACAATAGGATTAAGGATTGTGATTCTCCTCTCCCCACTTAAGGGGGAAACTGAGGCTCAGAGAAGTGAAATCATTGGCCCAAAGCCACATAATCAGGAAGTAGCAAAATTTACTCTCAAATCCAGGTTTATCCACACCTAAAGTCAAATTCTTAATCATTAACCTATATGGGCATCACTCAAGTTTTTTGTTTTTTTAAAGATTTTTTTTTTTTTAATTTTTCTCTCCCCCTCCCCAAGTTGTCTGCTCTGTGTCCATCCGCTGTATGCTCTTCTATGATCGCTCCCATCCTTATCAGCAGCACCGGGAATCTGTGTTTCTTTTTGTTGCGTCACCTTGCTGTGTCAGCTCTCCGTGTGTGCGGCGCCGTTCTTGGACAGGCTGCACTTTATTTCACGCTGGGTGGCTCTCCTTATGGGATGCACTCCTTGCACATGGGGCTCCCCTACACAGGGGACACCCCTGCATGGCAAGGCACTCATTGCACACATCAGCACTGCACATGGGCCAGCTCAAGGAGGCCCAGGGTTTGAACTGTGGACCTCCCATGTGGTAGGTGGACACCCTATCCATTGGGCCAAATCTGCTTCCCATTCAATTTTATATTCAACAAACATTCAGGGGAGGGGATGTGGCAGATGGGCTCCCGCCTCCCACAGGGGAGGTCCTGGGTTCTATTCCTGGTACCTCCTAAAGAAGATGAGTAGACACAAGGAACAGAGACGGTGAGCAGACAGACAAGAGAACATTGGGGGCAGGGGGCGACAACATATATTCAGTAAGTCCCTGTACTAGGCAGTGCTGGAGACACAGCAGTGACCATGTAACTCTGGGCTCTGCCTTTAGGAGGCACAGTCCAGTGGGAAAGACAGGGCTGAGATGGGGGAAGCAAAGGCAGAGGGGACAGGGCTGGGATGGCACTGGAGGCCACAGGAAAGAGCGTGGTATTGAGCTTGAGGGTCGCAGAGAGCCATGACAGGTTCTGAGCTAGGGAGCAATATGGTCAGATTTTAGTGTCATGAAGATCCTACTGACTGCCATGGTAGGGGGGAGGTGAATCAGTGGGTATGACACCAAAGGGAAGAGAGCTTCCACATAATCCCCCCAATTGGGGGCAGGGCCCATCCTCACTTGTAGTCAAAGTAGTAGCACTTGAGCTGGGCCATGTAGCGCTCGAAGGAGGGGATGTCCTTGCGCAAGATGCTCCACTGGGCCCCGATCTCCAGTATGTCACCTGTGGGTGACAGGGCAGGCTCTCAGGCGGTGAATGTGGTCCCTTGCTCCCCCCACCCCCTGTTGCCATTCCCGACAAGACCCCCAGCCCCTCTTCCCCACAACAGGCCCAGTGACACTCACGGGCCAGAATGAGCTGCTGTTTGGTCAGTTTGGTCCCTGTGGTTGGCAGGAAATTGAGCTCCAGCAGAACTAACTAATGGGGAGAGGAGGAGAGAAGGAAGGAAAGAAGATGGGATATCAAGCACAGGTTACTAACCTTCTCTAGGCCTTAGTTTTCCCACCTGGAAAATGCAGCTAATCATCACCCCTGACTCATAGCATTGTTATAAGCATTCAAGGAATTGGTCCTCGTAAAAGCATTCAGAACAGGGCCTTGGCACACAGCAAGTGCTCACCTAGGATTGTCTCACATTACAATTATTAATAGCCCCGCTGGGGAAACAGGTGAGACACCCAGCAGTGACCCCACGGAATCATGTGGGCCTGGGAGTGGAACACCGCCAGCATCTTCAGAGCTTGGTAAACCTTCTCCATACTCTACTGGGTTGGTCCCAGCTATGCCTTCCCCAAAGTCTACACCAGGGAATGAGGGGCACTAACCTCTCTCCTCCCCCCATTCCTTATCTGACACATCTCCTCAGCAACTTGGTCCAGGGGCACCCTGAGCCCCAATTCTTAGCCTCTATGAAAATAGTTCTTTTAGGCTACGTCCTGCCCCACAGCTTGGTGGGCTCCCTCTCCCCAGAGCTGCATTCCTAAGCCCCAGCCCTCGGAACCTAACGTGGCCAGGTCTGAACCGGACATCCCCTCCACACACACCAGCTCAGCCTCATCGTGTCATAACTCATCACGCTACCCGGGTCTCATTCCCTGCTCGGTCTCGTCCAGAACCCGCCAACAGGACTTCAGTCTGTCGCTGGATTCACCTAAGCCCGACGCCCCCATCTTGTCAGGCTGACCACCCAGGCCTCCCAGGACCCAATTCTTAACCCCTCACTTGGTTCTGCCAGAATACTCTTTCCATCAGCCCCCGGCCTCGTGCTCCTGTATTTGGTCGGTTCCAGGACCCTTCCACCCCGCACTAAGGCTGCTCAGAATCCCCCCCGTGGTCCCGTCGGCGCCACCGCCTGCTCCGCGGCCCCGAACTTGGTTCAGTCTAGACTCTCCCCGCAAGCTCCGGGTTTCCCGGGCGCTCCGACCCTACCTTGAGGCGGCCCAGCTCTTCTCCGCACTTGCTAAGGTTGGGGCTTTTACGGTTCCACTCGCCCTTGAGCTGCTCGTACATCCCGGCCGCGGCCTGCAGGACCGCGCCGGAAGCCGCCGCTGGTCCCGAACCCGAGAGGCCCGCCGCTCCGTTCACCGCCGCAGCCGCCATCTTCCGTGAGACGGCAAACTGCCTGCGCGATTGACGGCAGCGCCGGCGAGGGACGCGGGCCCGGCGGAAGTGGGGCCGGGAGGAGGAGCCCAAAGCCGGGGGCAGAGCCTGGGCTGCCGGCCTCCGCCCACCGCGGAGGGTCTTCGGTCGCTCTCGGGGAGGAGCCCTCGGAGCCCTGCCCTTAATGAGCATGACAGTTGTCGCTCAAGATGGTGACCGGAAGTCGGTTCCTGTCCCGAAATGAAAATGGCCGCGGTCGCAACGCACACTCCACCTCCCGTAATCAACATGGCTGCCCTGGCTTCAGCTCGCACCGCGTTTCTGTCTTGGCTTCTTTAAGCCAAGAGGTGGCAGTGTGGCCCCATTTGTACAGCTGTGTTATTCTTCCCATTTTCTAGGCAGACTTTGAGAGGCTGGGTAACCATTCAAGATCTTTTTTTTTTTTTAAGATTTATTTATTTATTTAATTTCCCCCCTCCCCTGGTTGTCTGTTCTCTGTGTCTATTTGCTGCGTCTTGTTTCTTTGTCCGCTTCTGTTGTCGTCAGCAGCACGGGAAGTGTGGGCGGCGCCATTCCTGGGCAGGCTGCTCTTTCTTCTCATGCTGGGCGGCTCTCCTCACAGGCGCACTCCTTGCGCGTGGGGCTCCCCCACGCGGGGGACACCCTTGCGTGGCACGGCACTCCTTGCGCGCATCAGCACTGCGCATGGCCAGCTCCACACGGGTCAAGGAGGCCTGGGGTCTGAACCGCGGACCTCCCATATGGTACACGGATGCCCTAACCACTGGGCCAAAGTCCGTTTCCTTTTTTTTTTTTTTTAAAGATTTATTTATCATTCAAGATCTTAACAGCTTCTCTCTCTACTCTATTTTTCTCGCTTTTGGTTTACATATATACCTTTTCTAAAATTACAGAAATAGGACGTATTTACAGATCTCAGTGAAAAAAAAAGTCTTTTTGAAAAGAAAGAAACCCTTCACTCATTTCCTTCCATCCCCACCCAACAGAAGTAACTCTTGTTAACAACCCACAATGCATCCTTCCCCATTTTTGTCCAAACTCATACAAATATGCAGAGTATTTACAAAAATCATCCAGTCTCGATTTTTAAATGCAACATATATGCTGAGTATTCCAATTTTTAATCCCTACTACTGCTTTTTCCCTTGATGCATACATATTCCACCTGCCTACTCAATACCTCTGCTTTGTCTCAAGCCCAACTCTCTGTCTCCAACATTTAGTGTTAGGTTGGAGGCGAAGCCAAGGAAGGGAGGCATCTTAGAAATCAGACTGGGAGCCGAGATCAGTTTAAGCAAGCCTTTAATGAGAGTGAGTTTAGCAGGAGGGCTGGGTCTGAGCAGACTACAGCCCCGAGGGAGGGGGGGAAGGGGATTTTTATGATTCATGATAATTTTTGCTAGCCTTGTAGTTTCAGGGTCAGGAAGTGATAACTTACGTTGCTTTGTAGTTCCACCTGCATCTTAGGTATTATCATCCTTCTGACGTGTGTTGTTACTTTTCTATGGACAGGAGTGCACAGGGAAGGGAGTGGAGGCAGGAGGGAGAGGGGGAGGCAGGGTGGGAGCTCTGAGCCTAAAATTTATTAATGTCAGCTCTCTGAGTGATCTTTATTGGTTTTCTTCACTGCACTGCAGTATTCCTGGTTTCTTACACAATGGTTGCATAGTATTCCACCGTATGAACGCACCACAATTCACTGAATGGCTGCCACATTGATATTTGAGTTATTTTTGTTTGCCACTGCTTAATCAGTCTGCAGAAAAGATCCTTATACAAATCTCTTTATATACAGTTGTATTATTTCTTAGGGACAGAATCTAGGAAGATTGCTGAGTCATGATATGTGGAGTTTTTTAAAATTAATTTATCCCCTCACCCGTTGTTTGCACTTGCTGTCTGCTCATTTTCTTTTTTAGGAGGCACTAGAAACCCAACCTGGGGCCTCCCACATATGCGAGAGGCGTGATCTCTCCGCTCCCTCTTTGTTGTGTCTCTCATTATGTTTCCTTGTTATGTCTCTTGGCCGAGTCATCTTGTTGCGTCAGTTCACTGTCTTGCTCCTCTTCTGCTTCCCATGTGTATATTTTTTATTTTAGTAGCTATCATCAGATAGCTTCCCAAAGTTGCAGCAGTTCACAGTTCTACCAACGATTTTAGAGAATGCTGCAGTATCACGATTACTGGATTTATACCTACTTTTTCGTTTGCCAGTCTGGTAAGTGAAAATGCACTAGCTCTTTGTTGCTTTAGTTTGAATTTACCTATTAATGAGGTTAAGTATCCTTTCTTGTGTTTATTGACCATTTGGATTTCCTTTTCCATGAAATTTTCTCTGGGGTGGTTGCATTTTCCTATCAATTTTTAGTTAATTTTTGCATATTAGAGATAAAACCTTTTATTTGGCATATCTGTTGCAACTATTTTCCTTAGTCTGTTCTTTGCTGACTTTATATATTTAGTATATTTTGATGTGAAATTAACAATTTGTACATAGTCAAATTTGTTTCTTTTCCTTTATGACTTCTGTTTTCCATCTTGCTTAGGAAATCCCTCCATACCGAAGTAAAGCGTGTACTCCAAAATTTGTTTTGTAATTTTTTCCCATGAAATTGTTATTAATCTTAAATTAATTTTTTACTTATTTTTTCCGATACTTAGGTAGGTCCTTTGGATATATTATCCTTTTAAAAAAAATAGAGCTGTTGTAGGTTTAACAGAAAAATCAGGCAGTACGTACAGAGTTCCCAAATACCTCCCTCTCACACAGTTTTAACTATTATTAACATTTTGCATTAGTGTGGTACTATTGCTACACTTGATGAAACAATACTATTATACTTATGCTATTCACTGTAGTCCATTGTTTACATTGTGTTGTACAGTTCTATAGGGGTGTGCGTGTGGTAACTTATATACGACCTAAAATTTCCTCTTATCCTTTCTCAAAGATAGAATTCAGTGTTGTTAATTACATTTACAAAGCTGTGCCTCCATCACCATCATCCTTTGCTAAAACCTTGCCATCACCCCAAACAGAACTCTGTACCAATTAAAAATTAACTCTATTTCCCTGCCCCACCCAGTCCCTTGTAACCTGTATTCTAGTTAATTTCCATATTCTGCATATTTTAAATAAGTGAGCTCAACAATATTTGTCCTTTTGTGTCTGGCTTATTTCACTCATCATGATGTCTTCAAGGTTCAACCATGTTGTAGCAAACATCACAACTGCATTCCTTTTTATGGCTTTGAATTAATTTTTAATCTTGAACCTAACTTTGTTTTCATCCTTATGGTCAATTTTTCCTGGACCATTTATTAAACAAACTCTCCTTTGCCCACCAAAATGAAACACATTTGAATTCTATTTTAAATTCTCTTAGCTAATTTTTAGGATATTTCTGTCATCTATTATATTCTAATGGCCTATACTTATTCTTGGTAAACACCCTACTCTTTAAAACTGTTTATATGTATATAAACATATATATAGGGAAGCAGATATGGCTCAGGTGACTTGGCTCCCACCTATCACATGGGAGGTACATGGTTCAGTTCCTGGCGCCTCATAAAGAAGACAGCGAGCTGGTGTAATAGGCAGGTGCGGCAAGCTGACACATTGAGACACAAGAAGAAAACATAATGAGAGACACAACAAAGCAGGGAATGGAGGTGGCTTAAGCAATTACGTGCCTTCCTCCCACATTGGAGGTCCTGGGATCTGTTCCTGATAAAGAAGATGAACAGACACAGCAAATGCAAACAAAAAGGGGGTGGGGAGAGATAAATAAAATAAATCTTCAAAAAAATACAAACAGATATATATGTGATATATGTTTTTAAAATAAACCTTTAAAAAACCATATATGTGAAATCCATATAATATAAAATAAACCATTTTAAAGTGAATGATACAGTGACATTTAGTATGTTCACAATGTTGTAAAACCACCACCTCATTTTCATCATCCCAAAAGGAAACATCGTATCAGTTAAGCAGTTGCTCCCATTCCACTCTCCTCCCTGCCCCTGGTCTCTGTTCTGTCTCTGTGATTTATCATAAATGGAATCATACAATATGTGGTCTTTTGTGTCTGGCTTCTTTCACTTAGCATAATGTTTCTGAGGTCCATCCACATTATAACATATATCAGTTCTTCATTCCTTTTTATGGCTTAATAATATACATTTTAATTAAATTATAATTTTATAATATAATGTTGTATTCTATACCATGATTTATTTATCCATTCATCTGAATTGATGGGCATTTGGCTGTTTCCACCTTTTTTAAAAAGATTATTTATTTATTTATTTATTTATTTATTTATTTATTTATCTAAATCCCCTTCCCCCCTGCCCCAGTTGTCTGTTCTCTGTGTCTATTTTGCTGCGTCGTCTTCTTTGTCTGCTTCTGTTGTTGTCAGCGGCACAGGAATCTGTGTTTCTTTTTTGTTGTGTCAGCTCTCCATGTGTGCGGCACCATTCCTGGGCAGGCTGCACTTTCTTTCGTGCTGGGCGGTTCTCCTTACGGGGCGCACTCCTTGCGCGTGGGGCTCCCCTATGCGGGAGACACCCTGCGTGGCAGGGCACTCCTTGGCGCATCAGCACTGCGCATGAGCCAGCTCCACACAGGTCAAGGAGACCCGGGGTTTGAACTGTGGACCTCCCATGTGGTAGGTGGACGCCCTAACCACTGGGCCAAGTCCTGCTTCCCAATCCTCTTTGTTTTTGAGACAAGTTGATTTCTACCACAGACCCGCTGTTCTGCTAGGGCAGAGGAAACCTGAATTGTCTAGTTGGACTTTTTTTTGGCTACCCACTGTTTTTCCAGAGAGTGAGTTCACATTCTCAGGGATGCTCCTAGAGCAGTAAAGCATCAGGTGTGACTGTCTGGCACATTTCTTCTGAACCCCTCTTTTGTTCTGGCGTGCTTCACTGCACATGGGCCAGCTGCACACGGGTCAAGGAGGCCCGGGGTTTGAACTGAGAACCTCCCATGTGGTAGATGGACGCCCTAGCCACTGGGCCAAGTCTGCCGCCCTGTTCCCACCTTTTGACTATCATGAATAGTGTTGCCACGAACATGTGTGCATATATCTGAGTGCCTGTTTTCTATTATTTTGTGTATATACACTGAGGAGTGGAATTGCCAAGTCATATGATAATTTTATGTTTAACTTTTTGAGGAACTGCCAAACTTTTCTGCAGAGGCTGAACCATTTTACATTCCCACTGGCAAAGTATGCGGATTCCTATTTCTCTGCATCCTCAACAACACCTGTTATTTTCCATTTTTTAAAAATTATAGCCATTCTAGTGGGTGTGACGTGGAATCTCATTGTGGTTTTGATTTCCATTTCCCAAATATCTAATGATGTTGAGCATCTTTTCATGTGCTTATTGATCATTGGTTGGCTATTTGGATAAATGTCTATTCAAGTCCCTTACATTTTTAAATTGGATTATTTTTGTTAATGAGTTATAGAAGTTTTTTTTTGTATTCTGGATATAAACCTTTATTAGATATATTATTAGTAAATATTTTATCCCACTCTGCAGTTGTCTTTTTGTTTTCTTGATAATGTCCTTTGATGCACAAAGTTTTTTTATTTCGATGAAGTGCCTCCTTACATTCTCCTAAATGTTCTTGGCTATTGTCACCCATTTATTTATTTACTTAACTTCCTATTAATATTTTAAAGTTGTTTTCCCCTATTGTCTTAGTTTGCTAGGCTGCTATGACAAATACTACACAATGGGTTGGCTTAAACAGCGGGAATTCATCATCTCATGATTTTAGAGGCTTTGAAGGCTGCTTCCTCCCAGGGCTGGGAGCATTCTGGGGCTGACTTTCTGGCAACCCTGGGGGTTCCCTGGCTTTCACCCTGTTTCCTACCTGCCACATGGTAATGTCCTCTCCTTTCTCTTCTGGGTTCCCACTGACTCCCTGCTTCTCCATGTGGTCTTCACTGATTCTGGCTTTCAATTTCTTCACTTTATAAGGCACCCAGTAATCTGGATTAAGGCCCACCCTGCTTCAATTGGGCCACACCTTAACTTTTTTTCTTTTAAGATTATTTCTTTCTTTCTTTCCCCATCCCCCCTCTTGTCTGCTCTGTGTCCATTCACTGTGTGTTCTTCTGCGTCCGCTTGCATTGTCAGGCGGCATGGGGAAACTGCATCTCTTTTTGTTGCGTCATCTTGCTGCATCAGGTCTCCATGTGTGTGGCACCACTCCTGGGCTGGCTGTGCTTTTTTTTTTCCATGCAGGGCGGCTCTCCTTGCAGGGCGCACACCTTGCGTGTGGGGCACTCCTACATGGGGGCGCCCCTGCTGGCACAGCACTCCGTGTGCGTGGCAGCACTGCACGTGGGCCAACTCACCACACAGGTCAGGAGGCCCAGGGTATCGAACCCTGGACCCTCCATATGGTAGGCGGATGCTCTATCAGTTGAGCCATGTCTGCTTCCCCACACCTTAACTTTTTAAAAACTCTTGGGGACTTCTGGGAAGTTGAAGGATTAGAGAGACACAGGACTCACTTCTCTCCCAGAAAAAATAGCTAGAGGACATGAGAAATGGCCAGAAATTTTTTTTTAGGGTTTAGAGCAACAGGGAGAGGCTGGACACCATCCAAAGAGAGAAGGGGCAAAGGAAAAGAAACTCCATGGGAAAACTGTGAGCAAATGTTGCTGGCACCCAGACCTCCACCCTTGGGGCAAACCACTTTGAATTCTCCAGCATCTCACCAGTGGTTGTGGACAGAGGGGCTGCAGGGGTCCACCTCCCCAGGATCAGGGAGAGAGAGGGATATAGCCTAAGGCTGTTTAAGCTTTTGGCCTATAGATTTGGGCTACTGTGTCGCACCAGCCGTTCCAGGCTGGGTGGGGCCATGCCATTGTTTGTCCTGGGAGCTGGCAGGGGAGGAAAGAGATCCAACTCTCACAAACACCCTCCCTGCTAACTGGGACTGATTGTTGAGGATGCAGAGAACAATAGAATTACACCTTACCTGGAGAAAGGGAGGGAGCTGCCCGCAAAGGTAGAGAAAGCTTGATTTGCAGGTCTCTGAATAGCTATGAGGCAGGACACCCTGTCAGATTGTTGCCCTCAGTGTTAGGGTGAACACATTCGGACCAGGGTTTGAACTGAAAGGCTGCCAAAGAGCACCATCTTCTAGAAGTCCAAGGAAGTGTATGCGAGGAAATTAAAAGTAAATACATAAGAGAGGCTTTTAGCGGCCTTTACAGCCTCCCTCTCCAATGCCCTTAGAAATGTCTCTGCAAACTGTTTGTGGGTCCATGGCCCAGATTTGAACAACTAAACAAGGGTAATCCTAAAGAGTTAGAACAGGTTGAACCAAGAATCAAAGAATGGCAGTAACACACAGCCTCCCACTATTACATCCCTATGCAAGAGAGAGAAATTGTGCATCAGAGTAAACTCATCATCATAATCAGATACCTAGACATCAGCAAAAAATTGCAAGCCATATTAAGAAAATGGAAGAAATGGCCCAAGCAAAGGAATATATCAAAGCCCCAGATGAGATACAGGATTTCAGAAAACTAATCAAAGAGGTTCATACAAGTCTCCTAAGTCAAATCAATAAGTTGAATGACAATATGGGTAAAGAGATAAAGGGCATTAAGAGGACACTGGTGGGAAGCGGACTTGGCCCAATAGGCGTCCGCCTACCACATGGGAGATCCACGGTTCAAACCCCGGGCCTCCTTGACCCGTGTGGAGCTGGCCCACGCGCAGTGCTGATGCGCGCAAGGAGTGCCCTGCCACGCAGGGGTGTCCCCTGCGTAGGGGAGCCCCACGCGCAAGGAGTGCGCCCCGTAAGGAGAGCCGCCTCATGCGAAAAAAGTGCAGCCTGCCCAGGAGTGGTGCCGCACACATGGAGTGCTGACACAGCAAGATGACGCAACAAAAAGAGACACAGATTCATGGTGCTGCTGACAAGAATGTAAGCAGACACAGAAGAACACACAGTGAATGGACACAGAGAGCAGATAACTGCGGGGGGAGAGGGTGGGGAAGGGGAGAGAGAGATAGATAGATAGATAGATAGATAGATAGATAGATAGATAGATAGATAGATAGATAAATGAATAAATAAGACAGAGAGGGAAGCGGATGTGGCTCAAGTGATAAGGCCTCCGCCTGCCATATGGGAGGACCTAGTTCAATCCCTGGGGCCTCCTGGTGAAAAGGAAGAGGAGAAAGCGTGCCTGGCGGGAGTCCGTGCCTATGTGTAGCGCCAAGTGCCCATGTGAGTGCCTGTGTGGTGAACCAGTGCCCACGTGGCGAGCTGAGGGCCCATGCAGGAAACCGAGTGCCTGTGTGGTAAGCCAGTGCCCACACAAGTGAGTCACACAAAAGCAGCTGACAGGAACCTCTCACACATCAGAGGTCCCCAGGATCAAATTCCTGTGAATACAAAAAGAGAAGCAGATACAGAAGATCACAGAGCAAACAGACACAGATAGTGAAAACAGTAGGGTGGGGAAGGGGGAGGGACGGGGGGAGGGGGAGGGAGGGGAAGGAAAAAAAGAGACTCTAAGTGTTGGAGAGGATATGGAGACAAAGAAACACTTCTTCTCTGTTGGTGGGAATGGAGAATGGTGCAGCCACTGTGGAGGACTGTTTGGCAGTTCCTAATGAAGTTGAATATAGACTTGCCACATGGCCCTGCAATACCACTGCTGGGTATATACCCAGAAGAACTGAGAGCAGTGACATGAGCAGACATCTGCATACCGATGTTCATAGCAGCATTATTCACAATTGCCAAAAGATAGAAATAATACTGGTGTCCATCAACCAATGAATGGATAAACGAACTGGTATATACATACAATGGAATATTATGCAGCTGTAAGAAGCACTGAAGCTGTAAAGCATCTGGCAACATGGATGAACCCAGAGGACATTAAGACGGGCGCAGCATGCCAGAAACGAGCAAATACTGGTTGATTGAGCTACTATGAACCAAATACATTGTGTCATCTCATGGAGTTACTAACTGGAATATGGGTCACCAGAAAATAGAATGAGTTTAGAGAATGGAAAGCTGGGGGTTAACGTGCAGAATTGGTAAAAAGGACGTGTGTTAATCTTTGGAAATGAAAAGGTGAAAGCCTAACATAATGTTTGTAACTAGCAGCACTCTTACGTGGGTATGGCAGTGGTTGAAAGGGAAAGTCTACGGTCTTGTATGTTACTAAAAGGAAAGCTAAAAAATGTAACATGGAACTGTATAGCGTAGTAAACCACATGTGAAATATGAATATGGGCAAAATTGCATATATAAGACTATTTTTTTAAGCTAACAAATGTATGTTAATATTATAAAATGTTAATATCAGAGCAAAAAAAATTATGCTAAGTGAAAGAAACCAGACACAAAGTACTATATATTATATAATTCCATTTATACAAAATGTAAATATAAATCAATTTATAAAGATAAAATTTGATTAGTAGTTATGTAGGGCTAGGGAAGGCATGCTAAAGGGTGTGGAGTTTTTCTTTTCAGAGTGATGAAATAATTATAAATTTTTTCTGTGATGAAGAATGCACAACACCATGACTATACTAAAAGCCATTGATTAGGGAAGTGGACTTGGCCCAGTGGATAGGGCGTCCGTCTACCACATGGGAGGTCTGCGGTTCAAACCCTGGGCCCCCTTGACCCATGTGGAGCTGGCCCATGTGCAGTGCTGATGCGCACAAGGAGTGCCCTGCCACGCGGGGTGCTCCCTGCGTAGGGGTGCCCCCTGTGTAGGGGAGCCCCATGCATAAAGAGTGCGCTCTGTAAGGAGAGCTGCCCAGTGCGAAAGAAAGTGCAGCCTTCCCAGGAATGGCGCCACACACACGGAGAGCTGATGCAGCAAGATGATGCAACAAAAAAAAGAAACACAGATTCCCGTGCTGCTGACAACAACAGAAGCGGACAAAAAGAAGAACATGCAGCAAATGGACACAGAGAACAGACAACTGGGGCGGGGCGGGAAGGGGAGAGAAATAAATAAAATAAATCTTTAAAAAAAAAGCCATTGATTATATACACTTTAGATAGATCATATGATATGTGAGTATATCTCAATAAAACTGCTTAATAAATAATTGTGTAAGAATAGCCAGAAAGAGCAGCAATGTACAGCAAGGGAAACAGATTGAGAGATGAAGAATTTTGTTGTTTGCCTTTGTTTTTTTTGTAATTATTATTACTGAAATAATTAAAATGCTGTAATAATGATTGAAGTAGTGAATGCACAATTATGTGATTATACCAAATACCATTGATTGTATACATTGGATGAATTGCATGCTTTATTAATATGTATCAATAAAATGGATTTATTTTTAAAACAGAATGACAACATGGATGAACCTGGAGGAGATTATGTTGAGTGAAGCAATCCAGACACAAAAGGACAAATACTATATGACTGTGCAATTCTGAACCAAATATATTGTGTAAACTCATGGAGTTAATTATGAAAATATAGGTCACCAGAAAATAGAGGTAAGAGAATGGAAAGCTGAGGGTTAATTTGTGCAGAATTGGTAAAAGGGTCTTTGTAAATCTTTGGAAATGAATAGAAATGGTGAAAGCACATCATAGTGTTTGTAACTAGCAGTGTTAATATATGGGTATGACAGTGGTTGAAAAGGAAAGTCTAAAGTCATATACATTACTAGAAGGAAAGCTAAAAAATGTAATATGGGACTGTATAGCATAGCAAAACCTCATGTGAAATATGAATATGTGTAATATTGCATATATAAAACTGTTTTGCTTTGAAACTGATGAAATGTATGTTAATGTCACAAGATGTTCTATCAGGCAAAAATACAACCAAAGCAAAATTTGGATAATAGTGTATAGTAATATATTAATAATCTTCCATTAAGGGTAATTTTAAAAAAGGAACTATATTAAGTGAAAGAAACTAGACAAAAGTTATTACAGGGAAGTGGCTATGGCTCAATAGATAGAGCTTCCACCTACCATTAGGAGGTCCAGGGTTCGATACTCAGGGCCTCCTGGCCAGTGTGGGCGAGCTGGCCCACGTGGAGTGCTGCTGTGCACAAGGAGTGTTGCCCCACAAGGAGTGTTGCCCCACAAGGAGTGCAGCCCCGCGCAGATGGGCAGACCACCCAGGAGTGGAGCCGCCCACGTGGAGAGCTGACAGAGTAAGATAACACAACAAAAAAGAAACACAGAGAAAAGACAATATGAGACAGAGCAAACTAGGGAGTTGAGGTGGAGCAAGAAAATGATCACCTCTCTCCCACTGATACACATTGATAAGTTCCCAGGATGGATTTCTGGAGTCACCTAATGAGAATACACAAGACACAGAAGAGCACACAGCAAATGGGCACAGAGAACAGACAATAGCGGGGGCAGGCAAATAAGGGAAAAAAAGGTATTACATAGTGTTTGACTCCATCTATACAAAATATAAATACAAATAAATGAGAAAGAGGGAAATAGACTAACAGCTATGCACAGCAGGGGACGCATAGAGAGACTGAAAGGTGATTATTAAGGGTAAGAGCCTTTTTTGTCTGTTTTTGGTTTATTATTATTATTGGAATAATGAAATTGCTGTAATAATGACTAACGTGATGAATGAACAACTATGTGATTATACTATATACCATTGACTGCATACACTTTGGATGGATTGCTTTATTAATATGTACCAATAAAATTGATATTTTTTTAAGATTTATTTTTTACTTATTTCTCTCCTCTTCTCCCCTGCCCAGGTGTCTGCTCTCTGTGTGCATTCACCGTGTGTTCTTCTGTGTCCACTTGTATTCTAGTCAGTGGCACTGGGAATCTCTGTCTCTTTTTTTGTTGTGTCATCTTGCTGTATCAGCTCTCCATGTGTGTGGCACCACTTCTGGGCAGGCTGCACTTTTTTTCGTGCAGGGCAGCTCTCCCTACAGGGTGCACTCCTTGTGCATGGGGCTCCCCTATGCGGGGGACACCCCTGCATGGCACGGCACTCCTTACATGCATTAGCACTGTACATGCGCCACCTCACCACACGGGTCAGGAGGCCCTGGGTTTGAATCCTGGACCTCCCATGTGGTAGGCAGATGCTCTATTCATTGAGCCAAATCCGCTTCCCAAAATTTATTTTTAAAAAAAAGGAAAAAAAATTGTCAAGAGGTCCTACTTACAGTGGGTTCACACACACAAGGACATAGATTAACCTTAAGAACATGTCTAAATTGGTGTATAAAATTCAATCTACCACACCTATCATAGCAGATGTATGGATTAGCTTCCCAAAGGCCATTCAAATCCCTCTGCCCTTGGTTTTCACTACTTTAAAGACTGGAAAGCTAAACCATTCACCTTCCCATACTCCCTTGCAGCAAGGGGTAGCCACATGACCCATTCTGGCCAATCATATATAAGTAGAAGTCACTGGGTGGGGCTTCTGGGAAATTTCTTAAGGGGAACATCCTGGTCTGCAGGCCCTTTTCGCCGACGCCAGTTCTTCCTGCCTGGAATGCAGACAAGGCCTCCAGACGCAGTGGGTCGCTGATGACACCAGTGAGTTAACGGCCAGGCCTGGACTGCCTTCCCCAGGCTTCTGCGGCTGTTTCTCTTCTTCTTCCTTTTTTTTCTTTTTTTTTTTCACATTTTGTTATTATCCTTCTCTGCTAATTTTAACTTCTCTGTTAGTTCTGGATCAGTTTCAGTTGATGATTCTCATCATGGGTATTGTTTTCCTGCCTCTCTGCATGCCCAGGGATCTTTGATAGGATGACAGGCATTGTGAATTTTACCGTGTCGTGCTTTTTAAAAAAGATTTATCGCCGTCCCCCCCCCCCATTGTTTGCACTTGCTGTGTCTGTTTGTCTTCCTTGTTTCTTTAGGCGGAACCAGGACCCAAACCAGCGACCTTTGATATGGGAGAGAGGCACCTAATCGCTTGAACCACCTCCATTCCCTGCTTTGTTGTGTCTCTCATTGTTTTCCTTCTTGTGTCTCTTGTGTCATCTTGTTGTATCAGCGTGCTGCACCTGCCCAGCACACCAGCTCACAGTCTTCTTTAGGAGGCACCGGAAACCAAACCAGGGACCTCCCATGTGGTAGGCAGGAGCACAATTTCTTGAGCTACATATACTTTCTATGCTGCTTATTTTTGTATTTATACTTATTTTTCCTATCCATATATATATATATTTTTTTTTTCTTTTTTTGAGGTACTGGGGCCAGGAATTGAACCTGGGACCTTGTATGGGGGAAGCCAGTGCTCAACCACAGAGCCACATTGGCTCCCCTGAGTTAGTTTTTTCATTTGTTTTCTTGTTTTTATTAGCAGGCACCAGGACCTGAACCTGGGACCTCCCATGTGGGAAGCAGGTGCTCAACAGCTTGAGCCACATCTGCTCCCCCTGTAAATATTTTTGAGGTTCATTCTGGACTAAAGTTGCTTGAAAAGTTCGATGCTTTCTGATCTTGCCTTTCTGATTTGGTAGACAGATCCAGAGCAGTACTGAGTCTCACACTAATTACTCCTTACCACAGGCAAGGCCTTCCTGAGTTTTCTACCTGGAGTCCCATGAATTATGAGGTTTTTCAGTTTGGTAGAAAAAGGCCCTGTCCTCAGCCCTGTGTGCATGCTGGTCATTCTTCCCTCTAATTATTCTGGCTGCCTCCCCCAGCCTCATGTAGCCTATGAGGGCTAATCATGCGCTAATTATGCTCTGCAGATCTCTGCGATTCCTTCTGTGCAGCTCTCTCCTCTTCAGTAACTCTTGTCTTAAGACTCCAGTTGCCTTGGTCTTCCCAGACTTTCATCTCTGCCTCCTCAACTCAGGGAGCCTGCAGGGCTCCACCTCAGTTTCCCCTCCCGGCACCTTGGCCTGCACACTTGCTCAAGGCAGTAAGCTAAGGGCAACCGTAGGGCTCACCTAGAGTCCTGCTCTCGGGGGTCACTGTTTTTCATTGCCTGATGTTCAGCACCTTAAAAACCATTGTTTCCTTTATTAATTTTTGGTTGTTTCAGGCACGCGGATAAATCCAGCACCTGTTGCTCCATCTTGGCCAGAAGTGGAGATGCTGATATTTAAAATACATAATGGCTTGGCTGATACAGGTTGATGTGTTCATCTGGACCATGAGGGGAACTGACGGCATCTCGGAGCGGGTGTAGTTCCTCAAACCTTTCGGGAACATCTTAGCCAACGGGCCTTGCCCACATGGCTGCTGCCGGGTCTGGGAGCTACTGTCAGGTTTTCTCAGGTTGCCCTGTCATTTAGGGTTGACAGCTCTTTGATACTGTGTGGAAAGGGCTGCTAGCCAAAAGCAGGTCCCAAATTTCCTTCTGTGAAACACTTCATGCAAATTTGTGTTGTTCTTATAAACATTCATAGAAATATTCATGGATACTCTTTGGGAAACTTTCTGTAAGACCCTCCCAATCTCGGGATATACATCTTCTCAATCATGTATGTTAAGAATTACCGGGGGGAGGCAAGATGGCGGCTGAGTGAACTTCCCGGTTACTAGCTCCTGGGGGGAATTGGCTGGGAGGCGTCGGAGACTCTTTGGGACCGGCTGTTTCGGGATTTTTCCTGGTCCGGAGGTGTCTGGACATCGATTTGGAGGGAAGGTAACAGAGAGGATCCATCTGTGAAATATACACGGAGATCCCAGCTACGTGTGGAGGACTCCCTCCTTGGGTAGGTGGAGCCGAGGCAGCTAGCACCGCGCGGAGCCCCAGCGGGCGGCGGCCAGGGTAGCCGAGTCCGGCCGAGCCCGGCTGAGCCGCAGCGGGCGGAGGGGAGGAGCCCAGCTGAGCTCGGCGGAGCCCAGCCGCGCCACGCCGGGCGGCGAGCGGGAGAGTCGAGCCGCGCTGCGCCGCGCCGGGCGGCGGGCGGGAAAGCCGAGCCCGGCCGAGCCCAGCCGAGCCCAGCCGAGCCGCGGCGGGCGGCGGGCGGGGGACCGGAGCCCAGCTGAGCCCAGCCGAGCCTGGCGGCGGGGTTTCTGTTCTTTGGTTTTTTTTTTTGTTTTGTTTTTTTATTTTTTATTTTTTAATTTGTTGTTGTTATTGTTGTTGTTGTTGTTCTTTTTTTTTTTTCAACCCTCTCTTTCTTGTCCCCAATATTCTTCTTATACTATTTTACCTTAACAATACAATAGGTCCTACAGGAAATACCTCACATTTGCTGGGTTTCCTCACCCTCCACTGCCTCATTTCTCTGTGAATAGATTTAGCCTATCTACACTATCCCCTTTCCCCTACAACTTGATATCCTCCACCATCTGCTATCTCTCCTATATTCCATCTCCCTTTCTTTGATCCGCAAAGTGTCTAACTCTTAATTTCTAATACCTTTGTTTAGTTTTCCATCTGGTATTCGTCCCTGAAACTATTACCTTTCTTTTCTCTTTCCCTCTCTCACGAAAACAATAGCCTCTTAGTACGTACCACATTCCTCCCATATTCAGTCGTCTACCTCATTATAGGTACTTTCCTACTACTATAACTCTACACAATTTACATGATCTAACCTCCATCCTCCCAGAACTCATATTGTTGCTTTGTAAACATATATCACCAATACTACTTCACACTTTCTCCTTCCTTACACAATTGACTTTCCCCAGCACTAATACTTTCCTTTAAAGTGAGCTTAACTAGCAATAAGAAATTGGAATAAGAAGAACAAAGTGACAAAGAGAAGATATAACACTCACGCAAAAACAACAGCTAATTAATCTCCAAGACTAGACAAAGAAGCTAAGGAACTGATTAAACCCGTCAAAGAAAAAATGTTGACAAGACAGCAACAAAAATCTACAAACCAAACCAGTAATCAGGAAAACATGGCTGAATCCAATCAACAAACTGAAAATCAGGAAGGGGGGCAGGACTTCGCACAAGCAATGAAAGATCTCAGAACATTTATCACCGACAAATTTGATGAAGTAATGAAAGAGGTTAACAGCGTGAAGACAACACTTGGAGGGGAAATTGCAGACATGCGCAAAAAAATAACAGATATGATGGAAATGAACCCCACAATTCAAGAAATCAAAAATACACTTGCAGCAAATATCAGCAGACTAGAAGAGGCAGAGCAGAGAATTAGTGATGTGGAAGACAGTGCATTGGAAATCAAACAGATAGTAGAAGTGGTCAATAAAAAGGTAGAAAAAATCCAGATAGGACTTAGGGACCTGAATGATAACGCAAAACGCTCAAACATACGTATTATAGGCATTCCAGAAGGAGAAGAGAAGGGAAAGGGGTCAGAAGGAGTGTTGCAGGAAATAATGAATGAAAACTTCCCAAATCTACTGAAAGAGACAGATGTACATATCCAAGAAGCACAGCGCACTCCACTGGTCATAAACCCCAACAGGCTCACCCCAAGACATATACTTGTCAAATTATCCAATGCTCAAGACAAAGAAAAAATTCTAAAAGCAGCAAGAGAAAAGAAAACCATCACATACAAGGGAAACTCCATAAGATTAAGTGCTGATTTCTCATCTGAAACGATGGAGGCAAGAAGGCAGTGGTATGATATAGTCAAGGTACTAAAGGAAAAAAATCTCCAACCAAGGATACTCTATCCAGCTAAACTAGCATTCAAAAATGATGGAGAGTTCAAAATATTCACAGATAAACAGAAACTGAAAGAGTATATCAACAAGAAACCTCCCCTTCAAGAAATTCTTAAGGGAATTCTGCAGGAAGAAAGGAAAAAACAGGACAATCAGAGATGGAGGAGAGTGTAAAAGCAACAAGAAAGACAAAAATAGAAGGGGAAAATAAAATAATACAAACAAAATATAACAAACACAAATCCAACCAAAATATGGCTACCATAAATAACTCTCTAAACGTAATAACACTGAATGTCAACGGATTAAACTCACCTATCAAAAGATTCAGACTGGGACACTGGATAAGGAAATACGACCCATCTATATGCTGCCTACAAGAGACACATCTTAGACCCAGAGACTCATGGAGGTTGAAAGTGAATGGCTGGAAAACAATCATACAAGCAAACAACAACCAAAAAAAGGCAGGAGTAGCTATATTAATATCAGACAAAATAGACTTTAAATGCGAAACAATTGTGAGAGACAAAGAAGGATACTATATTTTAGTGAAAGGGACAATTTGTCAAGAAGATCGAACAATCATAAATATTTATGCTCCTAACAAGGGCGCCTCTAAATATGTGAGGCAAACGCTGGAAAAACTAAGTGAAAGAATAGATGCATCTACAATTATAGTGGGGGATTTTAATACACCACTATCAACTCTGGACAGAACATCTCAAAAGAGAATCACTAAAGAAACAAAACATTTGAACAGTATATTAGAAGAGCTGGATCTAATAGACATATATAGATCATTACACCCAAACACAGCAGGATATACATTTTTCTCAAGCGCACATGGAACATTCTCCAAGATTGACCATATGCTAGGCCACAAAGAAAGGCTTAATGAATTCAGAAAGATCGAAATCATACAAAACAATATCTCTGACCACAGTGGAGTCAAGCTGGAAATTTGCAAGGGACAGAGACCCAGACTTCACACGACAATTTGGAAATTAAACAGCACACTCTTAGAAAAACAGTGGGTCAAAGAGGAAATCTCAAAAGAAATCAATGACTACCTTGAAACAAATGATAATGATAACACAACATACCAAAATTTATGGGATGCAGCAAAAGCGGTACTGAGAGGGAAATTTATAGCCATAAATTCATATATCAAAAAAGAAGAAAGAGCAGAAATTGAAGAATTAACTGCACATTTGAAGGAATTAGAAAAACAACAACAAAGTAACCCAACAGGAAGAAGAAGGAAGGAAATAACAAAGATAAGAGCAGAACTAAATGAAATAGAAAATAAGAAAGCACTTGAAAAAATAAACAAGACCAAGAGCTGGTTTTTTGAGAAGATCAACAAAATTGACAAACCTTTAGCGAGACTAACAAAGAAAAAAAGAGAAAAGATTCAAATACACAAAATAAGAAATGAGAAAGGTGATATCACCACTGACCCCACAGAAATAAAGACTATCATAAGAGGATACTTTGAAAAACTATATTCCAACAAAAATGACAATTTAGAGGAAATGGACAAATTCCTAGAAATACATAAGCAGCCCATACTGACGAAAGAAGAAATTGATGATCTTAACAAACCAATCACAAGCAAAGAGATAGAATCAGTCATTAAAAATCTCCCAACTAAGAAGAGCCCAGGGCCAGACGGCTTCACAGGGGAATTCTACAAAACATTCCAGAAAGAACTAACACCAATCCTGTTGAAACTATTCCAAAAAATCGAAACAGAAGGAACACTGCCTAATTCCTTCTATGATGCCAACATTACCCTAGTACCAAAGCCAAACAAAGACACCACAAGAAAGGAAAATTACAGACCAATTTCTCTAATGAACCTAGACGCAAAAATACTTAACAAAATACTTGCTAATCGTATTCAACAACACATTAAACGAATTATACACCATGACCAAGTGGGATTTATTCCAGGTATGCAAGGATGGTTCAACATAAGAAAATCAATCAATGTAATACACCATATAAACAGATTGAGAGAAAAAAACCACATGATTATATCTATAGATGCAGAAAAGGCATTTGACAAAATACAGCACCCCTTCCTGATAAAAACACTCCAAAAGATCGGAATACAAGGAAACTTTTTGAACATGATAAAGAGTATATATGAAAAACCTAAAGCCAACATTGTTTACAATGGCGAAATCCTGAAATCCTTCCCTCTAAAATCAGGAACAAGACAAGGATGCCCATTGTCTCCGCTCCTATTTAACATTGTCTTGGAAGTACTGGCTCGAGCACTGAGACAAGAACCAGATATAAAAGGCATTCAAATTGGAAGGGAAGAAGTCAAAATTTCATTATTTGCAGATGACATGATCCTATATATAGAAAACCCTGAGAGATCTACAACAAAGCTCCTAGAACTCATAAATGAGTTTAGCAAAGTCGCAGGTTATAAGATCAATGCGCAAAAATCAGTAGCATTTCTATACACCAATAATGAGCAAGATCAGGAGGAAATCAAGAAACAAATACCATTCACAATAGTAAATAAAAAAATCAAATACTTAGGAATAAATTTAACTAAAGAGGTAAAAAACTTATACATCGAGAACTATACAAGATTGTTCAAGGAAATCAAAGAAGACCTAAATAAATGGAAGAATATTCCCTGTTCATGGATAGGAAGACTGAATATTATTAAGATGTCTATCCTACCAAAACTGATCTACACATTCAATGCAATCCCAATAAAAATCAACACAGCCTTCTTTAAGGAACTAGAAAAACTAACTATGAAATTTATTTGGAATAAAAAAAGGCCCCGAATAGCCAAAGACATATTGAAAAAGAAAAACGAAATAGGAGGAATCACACTTCCTGACTTCAAAACATACTACAAAGCTACAGTAGTGAAAACAGCATGGTACTGGCATAAGGAGAGACACACAGACCAATGGAATCGAATTGAAAGTTCAGATATAGAACCTCATGTATATAGCCATATAATATTCGATAAAGCCACCAAACCCTCACAACTGGGAGAGAATGGCCTATTCAACAAATGGTGCCTGGAGAACTGGATAGCTATATGTAGAAGAATGAAAGAGGATAACCATCTCACACCTTATACAAAGATCAACTCAAGATGGATCAAAGACCTAAATATAAGAGCCAAGACCATAAAGACCTTAGAAAGCAGTGTAGGGAAACATCTACAGGACCTTGTAATAGGAAATGGCTTCATGAATATCACACCAAAAGCACGAGCAGCAAAAGAACAAATAGATAAATGGGACTACCTCAAAATTAAAGCCTTCTGCACCTCAAAGGAGTTTGTCAAGAAAGTAAAAAGGGAACCCACACAATGGGAGAAAATATTTGGCAACCATATATCTGATAAGAGACTTATAACTTGCATATATAAAGAACTCATATATCTTGAAAACAAAAAGATAAACAACCCATTTAAAAAATGGGAAAAAGATTTAAACAGACACTTCTCCAAAGAAGAAATACAAATGGCTAAAAAGCACATGAAAAAATGCTCCAAATCCCTAGCTATCAGGGAAATGCAAATCAAAACTACAATGAGATACCATCTTACTCCCATAAGATTGGCAGCCATGAAAAAAACAGTAGAATACAAATGCTGGAGAGGATGTGAAGAAAGGGGAACACTCATCCATTGCTGGTGGGAATGCAGAAGGATCCAACCATTCTGGAGGACAGTTTGGCAGTTTCTCAAAAAATTATCCATAGATTTGCCATATGACCCAGCAATACCACTGCTGGGTATATACCCATCAGATCTGAAAACAAGGACACAAACCGATATATGTACACCAATGTTCATAGCAGCATTGTTCACCATCGCCAAAAGTTGGAATCAATCCAAAAGTCCATCAACAGATGAGTGGATCAATAAAATGTGGTATATACACACAATGGAATACTACTCAGCTGTAAGAACCAATACACTACAATCGCACGTGATAACATGGATGAACCTTGAGAATCTTATGTTGAGTGAAGCAACCCAGGCATTGAAGGACAAATACTATATGACCTCAATGATATGAAATAAGTTAACTGCCTCAGAAAGTTAGAGTCTGGAAAAGTGGCTTACTGGAAATCGGGGGGTGGAGGAAGGATGTGAGTTAATGTCTGTAGGGGTGGAATCTGTGATGAGCTGGGGGTAAGTATGAGCACAAAGAAGGGACAAAATGGGGGCAAGGGGTTACCTTCGGGTGGGGTTTTCTGGGTTTGAGGAGGGCTGGGGATGGGAAGAGGGGTAATATGGTCCAAGAAATAGGTGGGAGGGAGGGGCAACATACAAACATGGGAGAGTGCCAGAAGTTCATTGAGAACTAAATGTTGAGTAAAACGTATCAAAGTATAAGTAGGAGGGTTACCTGGTTAGGACGCTCAGGGGGTATGGTCTGATGCGGGACGGACTCCGGAGGGAATAGCTGAAGGCTCATTTTGCCAAGGTGGGTTCTACCATTGGGTGGGGTGGACCCATATCCTGGGGAAGACTAATGCCGTCGAATAGAGAGAACTGTATCTCTCGTGAGAAAGGACGGCTCCCAGGGCATTAGATTGGCAGGCGTTGTGGGCCCTAAGGGGAGGGGAAAATGGACGTGCAATGGATGGAACAAAGGTAAATAAGGGGGCAAAAGAGGAGTTATGTGAGAGTACACGAGGATGAATATAAAACAGCTAATATTACACCAAAAACATATAGGGGACGACAGACTAATAATGAAAACCATAAGACAAAACATAGGATAACTAAAAAATTTAGAAAACTGTACAACCTAAAGTATGGACCACATAGTAAGCACAAATGTTACCTTGTTTGAAAACTATAGTTTCGGAATCTGTACATCAGTTTCAGGAAATATGATATGAATAAGTTAAAAGATTATTGCTGTGGAAGGGAAAAGGTTTTATGGTGGATCTGGGGAAATACTGTATATTGTATATATGAATTTTGGTGATCTAAGACTCTTCTGAAGCTGGCATTATGTTGGGATTCACTTTACGGGAAGTTTTGGATCACAGAGTGGTTCAACAATGGCAGCGGAGGAATACTGATATGGGATGTTATTGACAGGATATATATGGTTGACAGGGAGTTATACAGGGCATATGCCCAGGGTATATGGTAATGTCTATATATACTCATAGTGGAAACAATTAAAAACAACAGCTGGGGGGGTACTGGGCTCCTGGCCGGGGGGTCACTGTTGTGGGCCCTGGGAGAGCAGCGGCAATCCTCCAGGTGCAACGGCAAGAACCAGGAAGGAAGGAGGGCCCAACAGTGGGCTCTTGATACTAATGGCTACACTTTTGAGCCTATGCACCTGCAATAAGAACAAGGCCTAGAGTAGCATTGTGCCTGGGGGTTTCCTCCTGACAGCCTTCATGTTACTCAAATGTGGCCACTCTCACAGCCAAACTCAGCATGTAGATGTGATGCATTCCCCCCAGCGTGGGACACGACACCCGGGGATGAGCCTCCCTGGCACCGAGGGATCACTACCACATACCAGCTGAAGAAGCAACTAGAAAATGACCTTGAATCAAAGATTCAATGCGGAACAGCAGAATATACCTGTCTACATATAATAACATGACTTCGGGAAGCGGTTTGACCTAATGTAAGGGGGAAATGGAAAGGAGAAATGAGATTATAAGGCTGTGAGTCTCTAAAAAAGAGTCTGGAGGTTGTCAGAAGGAATACCCCTATGTACAACTGAACAGAGTCTAAGAGACAGATAAGGTAGATACAACCCCAGGTATTGGTTCTTTTGAGGGATAAAGAGACCCACGGGTTCTATGGTCATGGCAGAAGGGGTTCACTGCCATGACAGATGGCCCTTCTTTGGAGCTGGTGTTTCTGCGTGATGGAAATGGACTCAGAGGGGATCTCTTTTCACGAGACTTGCATGCTACTTTATTGGAATTGTAGTTGGTGCTGGGTTTAAGATATATGTAGGGGATTTGAATCTCTGGACTGATAATATGACACCCAGGCCCAGAGCCTCAACAGACTTCAGCTCCTACACTTTGACTTATTGGACTTACTCCACTCAGCTAACATGGAGTTGAAGAAGGTCAACCACCACAACATGGAGCCTAGAGTGTCTACAACTAGAAGCGGGAAGAGTGCATCCAGTACCCATGTGCAATCTAAGCCCTCACTTGACATAGGTGTGCAGTGGACACAACCAATCCAATGTCCACAGAGAAAATGTGGAATGGGTGTGGGAACGGTAGCCATGGGGGCTGCTGGGTGTGGGGAACGGGAGGAAGAGATGAGATGTGGAGGCATTTTCGGGACGTGGAGTTGTCCTGGATAGTGCTTCACGGACAATTACGGGACACTGTAGATCCCCCCAGGGCCCACTGGATGGAACGTGAGAGAGTCTGGGCTATGATGTGGACCATTGACTATGGGGTGCAGTGATGCTCAGAGATGAACTTACCAGGTGCAATGGATGTATCACGATGATGGGAGAGAGTGTTGCTGTGGGGGGAGTGGGGGGCGGGGGCGGTGGGGTTGAATGGGACCTCATATATTTTTTTTAATGTAATTAAAAAAAAATAAATAAATAAATATAAAAAAAAAAAAAGAATTACCATCTTCGAACAAGATTGTGTATTTTTCTTGAGTCCTGTTCTTCTCCAGATAAATTTATTCCCAGATATTTTATAGTATGTGGCTATTGGGAATTGAACAGGTTTTTTTTTCCCTTTACTTGAACTTTTATTTTTTAATACTGAGAAAAGGTATTAACTTTTGTATAGTGCTCCTATATCAGTCACCTTTTCAAATTGTCTCAAGTCATTTGGACTTCTTTTCTTAGAGGGGTCCCTTGGATTTGCTATGTACCCCACATTTCTACTGCCTATACAGATAATTTTTGCCTCTTTTTTTTTCTTTCAGTGTGTAGAGTTATTCTTTTTTTAATCTTATTACGTGAGCCAAAACCTCCAAACACAATGTTGGAAAACAGTGGTGAGAAGAGTCATTCTTGTTTTGTACTGAGTTTTAATGAAAATGGCTTTGGCATTTAGGCATCATATGCCATCTGCCCTTGTTAATCAGGTAATTTGATGATCATGTTCAAGTAATTTCCTTTTGCTTGACCAGCCCTGCCCTCTCTCCGGAGCCCCAGGGCCTGGGGTTCCTGCAGCCTCCTGGACAGCTCCCCTGGAAGCCTCAGGCCCCACACACGCAGTGACCCAGCCAGCCTCCGCGGCTCCCCAGACCTGCTCCTTCTCCCTGGGCCTCATCTTAGGGACATCTTAGGGACAGCACCGCCACCTCCCTAGATGCCTCCCTCGCTCCCACTCCCTCCGCGACTGGCCAGCCTCATGGCCTGAGCACTCGGCTTCTAGAGTGCCTCCCACCTGCCCCTCTTCTCTTCCCCATGCCAGGCTCGGGTCCTACTTCATCTTCTTCTGCCCAGGTCCCTCCCTCTGCTGCCTCCCTGGAATCTCCACCCCCAGTCCTGAGCGGTCCTCCGCGGGAAGCCGGGAAGCCGCAGCCAGCAGGATTCCGCATCTGACCACACCCTTCAGCTTCTCCGCTCTGCTGCTCCTCAGATAAGGCCAAGCTCTAGAGCAGGCGTTCTTAACCTTTTCTGCTCCACGGACCCTTTGTCAGTCAAGTGAAAACCGCCGACTGCGTCCTAAGGCCCCACTATGCTGTGTCCTATTTAATAAATACATCACACCAACACCTCCCCACAAGAACAATGTATTTTCTGGATTTAAATGTAATCTCGCGGACCCCTGGTTAAGAACCCCTGCTCTAGAACACGACCTCAGAGGCCCTGCCTGCTCTGGAGCTCTCCTCTCTCATTCATGGACAAATGGTCCAGCGTCTGTCCTGGGGGACCCCACTCCTAGAGGGAAGGTCGCCAGGGGACTCCCAGGAGTCACTTCACCAAGAGTACTTGGAGTTGACACTGTGGGGTGGACAGGACGGAAGCCACTTGGCTTTGCTGTCTGCCCAGGCTCCTTTTCCCCTTCCCAACAGCACATTTTTCTTTACAAGAACTGTTCCTCTCTCTCTCTCTCTCTCAAACACACACACACACACACACACACATACACACACACGCAGGCGCACAAGAGATTAGAGTGGGACTGACCCCACCCTCAGCTCCAAGGCTGGGCTCTGACTGGCGTAAACTGATCAAGCGCCCTGGCTGGCAGTGTGATTGGTAGACTGGGGAGTTTGTGACCCAAACCCATTCAATCAGAGGGACCAGAGACCTACAGGCCACTGGAAATGCTGGACCCCAGCCCCTCTCCTCCTCAGGACAACATGACCTGTGGGTGTCCAGCCTCTGACCGTGAGGGGTCTGAAGGTCAGAGACTCAAATCCAAGGAGGGCAGAGCAGGGAAATGGAGCCAGACTCCCCCCCACATCGAGAACTTCTGGATCAAACCGTACCTAAAATTTATGTTAAGGCCCACACGTTCCCATTTCCATGTAGACAGTGTGAATGAAATTTCTGCTACTTACAACTAAAACAAAAACCCTAACCTCTCCAGGGACCCCTTTAAGCCACTAGGTAGATGTTGATAATCAAAGTACTTATCAACTGGTACAACCTGGGCATTGAACAATGAGGAGACTGCAAGCCGTAGCGATGGCCAGGGTCCTAGAGGACCCTGCTGCACTGCAGGAGGTCTGGGCACCCTGGGGAGAAACCAAGCTGGCAGGCACACAGAGAGGCAGCTATGCAGCTGTGCTGGTTCAAACACTGGACAGGAGCCCTCACCAGGACCCAGAGCAGCTCCTGACACGAGGCTTTATTTGGGTCTGAGTAAGAAGTGAAAAATCAAGAAAAACAGAGAGCAGGGACTGGGATGGGTGACAGGCCACGCTTACAACGTGGGCTTGGTGAGGGTGCCCAAGCCTTGACCGGGCCTGGGCATGAGGATGAAGGGCTCAGGGGATGGGGCAGGCAAGGGGCTCAGGTCAGCGACCTCTTTGCCAAGGTTTGCCCAGGTTCAGCCTTGTCTCTCTCTGATCTCTTCGAGCTGGCCTTGGAGCTGGCCTTGGATGAAAGGCTGAAGCCTCTGGAAGAGGAGGAGGCATAGGTGTAGTAGGATTCTGAGGCCACGATGTTGGTGATCTTCCAGCGGAGGATGTTGCAGGCCTTCACCACGAGAGGCCACAGGAGGCAGGCGATGATGTACAGGGCCACCAGGCCCAAAAATATGATGGATGACACCTGCAGGCACCACACTGTGGGCACGGGGCAGCGGAGAGCCTGGCGGTCCCCTGCCCACCCAGCAGGGAGGCTCCCGGGCAACCGCTCACCAAGAGGAGGAAGAGGGCCCGCTTGGAACTGAGCGGGAGCCCGTGGATGTGCAGCAGGAAGATGAGCTGGTAGTCGCAGTATGTGCTCTTGTCCACGCCTCTGGCGGAAGATGAAGTCTGGTGTTGGGGAGTAGCCAGGCACCCTACCAGAAGCCCTGGCCCCCTCCCGGGCCCCCTGCCTGACTTACCGATTGCTCACCAGCACCTTGAAGAAGAATTCGGGAGCGAAGATGCTACGGGGAACGGTGTCGTGGCAGGGAGAGTTCGGCAGACACAGCCACCTGGGGACCCGGGCACAGGTGCTGGTGCTAGCAATTTTGCCTAGTGTGTGCCAACCCCAGACTTCTCCTTCCACCCTGCCAACTGGGAGCACACACATTCCCTCACTCCCTCCTTTATTCATTCATCCAGTAATGCTGCCTCAATGCCTACCATGCCACAGGTAGTTTACTCATTCATTTCCTCCTGCTTTCACTCCTCCATCTGTCAGTTCATGTTACTATGCATTCATCTAAAGAGCATGAATTGTGAATCCATTATCTACCAACTCATTTACTCCTTGCTGCCTTTATTCCATCGTTCCACAAATATAGCTTGAGCATCTACTACTTCCAAAATCATATCTTCATTGATTTAGCCTTTCATTTTCATTCATTCGGTAAACACAGGTTGAATACTGTTGAGGGGCAAGTTGTTTAATTTGTTCATTCATTCACTTCCTTCATTTGCTCATGGCATCATTTTCTTCCTTTCACTGAACCAAAAACAGTTATTGAGCCTGTGACGGTTAGGCTAATGGGTGAACTTGGCCAGGTAATGGTGCCCAGTTGTTTGGTCAAGCAAACATTGGGCTAATGTGATAGAGGGGCATTTCATGGACTTTAATCATCAGTGAGTTGATTGCATAGATAGCTGGTTTTATCTACCATCAACTGAGGAGATTGCCATCAGCAATGAGCGTCATCTCATCCAATCAGATGAAGGCCTTGAAAAGGGAAGTGATTTCAGCATTCAAGAGCGAATTCCCATCTGTACATCAGACAGCCACCTTCTCCTGGTAGCTCATCAAGGGCCTTCGTTGGAGCCCCTGGTTTGCAGCCTGCCCTGCAGAATTTGGACTTGGACATTCCCACAGTTGTGGGAGAGTATTTTATAAGATCTCATACTATTTAAAGATGTCTCCTGTTGGTTCTGTTTCCCTAGAGAACCCTGGCTCATACAGAGTCCCTATGTACTAAACTGTTCCTACACACCCTTACTCATTTATTAACACTGCTATTCAAATGTCAATAAATGCCTACTATTAATTTATTCACTTGTTCATTCATTCACAAAATTACTCTGTTGAGTCTATTTGGGACCTGGACCTTTAGGGGAAACAGACCCTATGGAAGACGGTGATAGCCCAGAGTGGTCAGGGCTGGGAGGGCAGGGGTCCAGGCGGAGGGGTCAGGAGCCGGGTGGGGGGAGCGTGGGGTCTGTGGGAGTGAAGAGGAAGCATCTGTGCCGTGCTGGATGAAGGGCACCTGAACTAAGGCCTGAAGAAAGGGTAAGAGGGTTCGACTTGTTAAAGACCCGGAGGCAAGAGACGGCGGACTCCATGTGAGGACACAGAGACAGTCTGCCGGGCTTGGGGATCAAGAAGCCTCCCCGGGCAGAGCGCAGGGGGGACAAGGCAGCCCGTGGGGTGCCGCACACTCACTCGATGCCCGAGCTCTGGTGGGACAAGATGTTGAAGGCCAGGTCCTCGGTGGTCGTCGTATTCTTGGTGGTCCAGATGAGGCTGTCGGTACTGCGCAGGAACGTGGCAACTCAGTGAGGGCAGGGTGCCCCCCCAAAAGCGGGGAGCGAGGGCGGAGCCCCAGGGGCGCAAAGGCAGGGGCTTGCTTGTGGGCTCCTCCCGGGAGCCGGTGCGGGAGGACAAGGCTGGAGCGGCGAGGAGAGGTGGGCGTGCAGGACGGGTGAGGTCTGTGGTTTGCTGGCAGAGGGGCTTGCAGGGGGAGGCAGGCAGGCAGGTTTGGGGCGGGACCCCACCAAGATTACTTGTCCAGGGGGCTGTTGAAGCGGTAGATCTCCTCCTCGCTGTATTCCCTGATGGCGTCCAGGGAGGGTCCGCCGCCCACGACCTTCAGCACATAGCTGCGGGGCAGAGGTGCAGGGGCAGAGGGGGTCCCCCGCCCCGCCCCCTGCCGCATCCCCCTCCCGAGCTGCCGAGCCGCAGGCCTGCCGGGCCCTCACCTGCCCTGAAAACTGCCAGAGTCTCCCGTCACCAAATCTTGGATTAAGAAGAACGGGTAGAAGACTGTGGGGTCGGAAGGGGTTGAGACCGGAGGAGAAGAAATTAGCTTGGCGGAAAGAAAGGAGGACCCGGAGGGGAGGGGCAGAGGTGAGTCGGGGAGGAGCGTGGCTGGGGACAGGAGAAGGGAGAGAGGAAGAGGCGGGTCTGGAGTGGGAGGGAAGTGAGTGAGAGGTGGGGTGTGGGGGTGGAGTGCCAGAGAGCTACAGGGAGGACGAGGAGGAGGGCAGGGCGGAGGCAGCCGGGAGAGGGAACACTATGCAGAGGTGGGATGGGAAGGGGGAAAGGAGAGGGGGGAGGGTGCCGGAGGGGGGAGCAGAGCGGAGGGCCGGGGACAGCCAGCCGGAGGCGGGGGCGCACTGTCACGGAAGAGGAAGCAGGGCATCTCCGGGTCGACCTCCACACAGTCGAAGTAGTGTTTGTTCTGCAGGTGGTTGTACTCCAGCGTGTAGGTGATGTCGAAGGCCAGGCGCTTGCCCGGGGGGCAGCCAATAAGCACCGGCACCACCAGGTTGCCCTGGGTGGGAGGAGAAAAGCCGTGCGCTGTATCAAGTACCGTGATCGAAACAATACTTTTAAGAACTGCACTCTCCTAGCTCTGCTGTGTGCCAGGCCTGGGTGCTGTGCTAAGCCCTGGACAGTTTCAATCCTCAAAACAGCCCTGCACAGAAGGATACTTTAGAGATGTGGAAAGTGAGGCACAGAGAGGTCAAGCACTTTACTAATTACCCAAAGCCACACAGCTGGTAAATGGTAGCGCTGGGCCTGGCACGGAGACAGGCGGGCTCCAGAACAGGATATATAAAACCTCTTACACCCACACGGAGGGGGTGCCCACCCCTCGGTGCAGCTTGAGAGGACTGAAGTTGGCCCTGGATTCTCAAATAACAGACCTGTGGGAGGGTGGGATGTATGAGGGAACAGGAACCCAGGATGGGTGTCCGGAGTCAGGGACACCCCACCTTCTTCATGTGCCCATTCCAAGGGGTAGGGCCTGAAGGTTTCGCTCAACTGCTAAAGGGACATGGACATCAGAGACTGTGGCCAGGGTTTGATGAGCGCTGGGGAGAAGGGTCAAAGGCCATCGGTTAAGCGTTTCCAGCACCAGGCCTGGGCCTGAGGCTTCCCCAGAAGGTCTCGTGGGCATCTCAGATTCAACCTGTCTAGAGCCCACTCCTTCCCCACCTCAGTTGGCAGCACCTCCATCCCTCCAGCTGTTCAGGCCACAGTCTTGGCCTCATCAGTCTCTCCGGTGCCACATCCGGTCCAGCAGCACATCCTATTGTCTCTAACCTCCAAAACAGATCCAGACTGGAACCTGCCCATTTCCCCCCACCCAACTCCTTTGTCCCCTCCCTGGTCTTGTCCTGCCTGGTCTCCCCAACCCTCCCTCCAGGGTCTGTTCCCCACATGCCACCAGAAAGACCCTGTGTACCTGAGTCAGATCAGAGCCTGCCCTGGCTTCATCTCACTCCCCACGGCCCACAAGCCTCCACACGATCTGCCCCCTTGCCCTCTGACCTCACCTCTCTCCACGTTCCTCACTCACCTTGATCCAGCCATACTGCTCCCCATTGTTCCTTTAGCCTAACACATGCAGCATGTGGCCTCAGGGCCTTCCCCCCATCTGTTCCCTTTCTCTGGTAGGCCTTCCCTGCACAGAACCATGCGGCTCCCTTCTCCCTCCTTCAAGTCTTTGCTCAAATGTTTCTTTTTTACACCTGCATAGTTTTCCGTGGCATGAATGTACCATAATTTATTTAGCCACTCCCCTAATGATGGACATGTAGGTTGTTTCCAACCTTTTGCTGTAATAGTAAAGTTACAAGTTGGGTTGTAGATTAGCATTTCAGTAGGGGCCTGCTAGGTCAAAGGTAGAAGGCCAAAGAAGAGGATGTAAACTCTGACCTTGTGGGGTTCTGCTCAAGAGTAAAATAATGGTTATTACTAAGAAGAGCAGGAAAGACACTGCATACTGAGGTCAGGCACTCTTCCATGCACTTGACTCGGATTATCTCATGTAATCCAAGGAGGCAGAAAGCCCCGTTTCACTACTCCTGCTCATCTGCAGGCAGTGGGAGGAGCGTCTGTGGGTGAGAGGGGCAGGGCAGTGGGGGGAACAAGGACTCTGGGTCAGGCCTTCCTCTACCATTTACTAGCTGCCTGGGTTACTCTGAGCCTCTGTCTCTGTCTCTGTCCAAAGGACAGATGGAGAACCAAGGACCCAAAGGAATGAACAAATGAACAGGTTCGTGTGGGAAGAAGAGCCAAGCCAGGCTTTGTGGCACCTTTGTACCACCTGTCTCTGAGAGACGTGTCACAAGGGACACAGCGGCTTGCGTGGAGCTACCCAGCTGTAAAGGTGGCCCTTTATGTAAACAGGAATGGATGAATGGGGTGAGTGGGTGGGTAGATGAGGAAAAAGGATAAGAGAAGGAAATAACCAATGCATCAGTGAGATTGCCAGGGGGACACCGGGCAAGCAGGCCGGGCAGTCTTGACACAGCCTTCAGCCCTGTCCTGACCTGCCCCACCTCTCCCCTCCCGGCCTGGGGCCCAGTACCCCCAAGCTCCAATACTTGCAGGCGCGGCCCCAGGTGTGTGTTCTGGAAGCAGTGCCCGGCGGAGCCCACCACCTGCGGGGAGGAGCCAGCGAAGATGTTGGTCCCGTGAGCCCAGCCTTTCCCCCAGCCCCGTCCCTCCCTCCAGGCCGGGTGGCACCTTGACCAGCATGGAGGTTTTCATGAGGTTATGCCCGCTGATGCCCTGGTCAAAGCAGATCCTTTTATCACTGAGCGTAACCTGGGGGTGGGGAGGGGAACGAAGGAAGGGCGAACAGGCGGCCTGGACAGAGGGCTGGCGCCGGTGCCCCCTGGCTGGTGGGTGCGGGGAGAACGGAGGGCTTCCGTTTCCTGCTCCAACCACCGGTCCCACCTCCGAAGCCCCTTCCCGCAGGGGCTTACCTTGAAGAGCACGGAGTTGCGATTGATAAGGATTTCCTGCTTCACGGCCGCCTCGATGCAGCCGGGGTCCGCCAGCAGCACGCCCAGGTCCAGCTGGCTCTCCAGCTGGAAGGAGGCGCCTGCCCCGGGCAGAGGAAGGGGTCGGGGTGCTGTCGTCAGCCGGCGCCCAGCTCCCAGGCCCAGGCCCTCAGTGACACCCACACGCCGCTCAGCCCTCGCCACGCGCCTCGGGTCCTGCCCACAGACCGATCGTGGAATCCGTCTTCAAGGCGGACCCCCGCGCGGTGAGGAAGAGCGAGAAGCTGTATTTGGTGCCCTTGTCCAGGAAGATGCGCTCGGGCAGCTGGTACTCGGCCTTGACGTTGTAGATCTTCTCGTAGCTGGCCATGTCGATGTGCACGCCCCCCGCGCTCCGCCAGTTGCTCGCCAGGTAGAAGTAGTAATCCTGCGGGAGGGGATGCGCGGGCCGAGGACGCGAGGCCTGTGAGGGGTGGCCCCGCGTCGCCCCCGCCCCCGCCCCCGCCCCCTCTCTCCGCGCACCTGGTCTTGCTTCTTGTTTTTCCACCAGCGCCAGGTAGGGTCGTGCACCGGGTCCGCGTACGGCTGCAGGGAGCGCCAGGGGCGTGAGGAGGGGCCACCCCCGACGCCCTCCTAGCCGGGGTTCCAGCCCCTAACCGCACCCCCCAGGACCGGCTCGGGCCAGGCCCCGCCTCCGGCCCTGGCCCCACCTCGGGGGCGGGCCCGAGCCCCCCTCTACCCCCAGCCACCCCCACCAGCGCCGGCGCCGCCCACCTTGTCGTACTTGGAGTGCAGCCAGAGCAGGTAGTAGACGAGGCCCTGGTAGACGGCGAGCGAGCGCTCGCTGTGGAAGCCCGAGGCCTCGAGCACGCGCGGCGGCAGCGCCCGGTAGCGCTCCTGGCGCGTGTAGCTCTGCGGGTCGGGCAGGTCCCACAGGCGCATCACCGTGAACGGGCAGAGGTTGGTGAAGGTCAGCGTCTGATGGCCCCTGGGCGGTGGCAGGAAGGGCCCGCGGCTGACCTTCCCGGCCCGGCGCCCTGGCGCCCCCGCAGCCTGCCTCCCGCCTCTGCGCCGCCCGATCCCCAGACCGCACTGCCGCCCCCACCCACCTCCCGGGCCTCGGCTCCCGCGGCACAGGCCCTGGACTCATCCCCGCGGCCGTCGGCCAGCCCCACAGGCCAGGGTCCTGGCCTCGAGCCGCGCCTCCCTGGCCGCCTGAGCGTCCCCTCCACCTGCCCTCCTCTCCCCACGCAGGGCCCGTGGCCCGGCCCTGGCGCCGCCCCCCCAGCCTCCTGACCCTCCGCAGGCCCTAGCTAGCACAGTAAAATCTGACCGTGCAGTGCCATTAGCCCCACCCGGGGCTCCCCGGCCCCTCCCGATGAACTCCAAGCTCTTTTCATGCCCGTCAGCCACACCTCGCGCCACCCCTGCCGGGTTAGCGCCCCGCTCCAGAGGCACTTAGCGCTCTCTTCTGCAACACCCTGCTCCTGCCTTCTCAGGGCCTTTGCACATGCGGTTCCTCCGGCCTGGAACACCCTCCCCGCCCCCGCACCACCTGGCTAATTCTCCCTCATGTTTAGGTCGCCGGCATGCACCTCTTCCTCCATGAAGCCCTCCCTGATGTACCCTCCTCACAGGCTGGGTCGGGCCCCTCCTTTGAGCTTTCCCCACAGCTGGCGTGGGAACGGCCCTTGTCTCCAGTCCCTCACAAGGTTGTGAGGGCAGCGCCCGGGGCTCTCTGACTACGGTGGCTGCTGTCCAGTCTCTTCTCACCCTTGCTGCTCCAAGAGATAGTGGCTGTTGACCTGCTGGTAGTTCAGGAGCTGCACCACTGGCACCAACCTCTTGACCAGCCGGGCCTCCTGCCTGCTTATAAGGTACACCAGCTGCAGAGGGAGGGGAGGGCCAGGTGAGCTGGTGTCAGTCGCTGCAGGGCCCCCAGAGCCCCCAGCCCAAGCCCCGGCTGGCACCTGGTACAGTTTGTCCTGTTCATAGAAAATGGTGACCATGGTCTCATTGGCGGCGTAGGAGTTGGACTGGCGCATCGCCTGCAGGCTGACGTGCACCTCCCAGCCGTCAGATGGGATCAGCTTGTACACTCTGTAGCTGCCCTCCAGGATGTACCAGATCTGGGGATGGGGACAGCTGGGTGTGTGAGGGCCACGGGACCTCCGACCCCACCTCAGCCTCTGCTCTACTTGGCTGGCCCCATTCCTTAAGGGGTGAGGCTTTGGCGCTCTAGCTGGCGCCGTGCCTTCTTGCAACAGAACCAGCCTTACTCCCAGAGCCAGGAGCACCTCTGGGTCCAGCCCCCACGCCCCACAGCAACTGTCTTGACGGTTTCAGGCTGCCTGAGTTGAGGCTTCTGTTTCTTGCCATTGAGCATTCCTAACATAAATCCCCCTTAAAGGCAGAAGTTCCTGGCGCTGGACTCTTTCCTTCTCCTCACTCTTTGCACCTTGCAGGGTTCCACCACCCCCTTAGCCTCAGTTTCCCACCTCTGCACTGATGCTCTCACTCCACCACATCTGACTCTGGAACTCACCTTGCTCCCATCCTTAGTCTGGGGGATCCCCTCTAGCCACCAGGATATCCCCCTTGATGACGCTTCTCCATGGAGCCTTCTCTGACACATACATGCCCCCAGACTGGGTTAGGACGTGCCCTTGACCCTCCAGAGGCACTGTGTCCCCCAGCCTGGCCCCAACCCCTCTGTCCGGGCCTCCCCAGCCCAGCCCTGAGCCCTCTGAACCATCACTGCTGGGGATGGATCTGTCTCCCCAAATGGACCATAACCCTGAGCGGCCAGGACCGGGTGGCTGGTCATTTCTCATATTTGAGAAGTGGAAGGCCTGACAGAAGACAGGCCTGCTGCGGCAGTTAGGCTGGGTTCTGACACACGTCCTTCACTTGGCTGTGGGACTTTCCGTCCCCAGCTCCAGGGCTCTCCGCTCCCAGTGGAGCTTGCACTCCTTTCCCTTGGGGGTTCCGAGTAGTCAAGAGGGAACGGGGAGGGGCGGGGCAGCCCACCTCCTCAGTCTCCGTGACAATAGCCAGTTCCCCTTGGAACGAGTTGACCAGGTACTTGATGGACGACTCCTTGGGGAAGTCAGCCAGGTAGATGAAGTTCTCGTAGTCATAACTGCAGAGGCGGAACTGGCGAGCTGGGGCACCAGGGAGGCCCTGGAGGACACCCGCCACCCCCGCCTCCTGGCTCCACGCAGTCTGGGAACCATGTCCTCCGCTGGCCCCACGCTTGTGAGTTTGCCCAGGGAGCCTGGAATCCTGGCCCCCGATTCCACCACAGGGTGACCGCCCACCCTCTCAGCCGCCACCTCCCCATCTGTAAAACGGGGCCACTGGGCCAAGCCGGCAGTTTGCCAACGGCGGAGCTTGGGGGCCACTGAGGTTCCTGAGGGGTGAGAGTGGCTGGGTGGGAACTTCCCCCAGAGACAACGTCCGGCTGTTGGTCACACAGCCAGAGGGTTAAGAAGGGGCCTCCACGGCTTCCCGACCCGCCCCCTGCTCACCCTGACTTGTGATTTCCCCGTCACAGTTCTGATGACTTCTGAACTTGGGGATATGAGGAAGGCTTGGTAACTCCAAGAAGGGCCCCCACCCACTACGGGGCTGGGGCAGTAGAATCTGCCTGGCGGGGTGGGGTGGGGGGCCCACCTCTGCAGGAGGAAGTTGCCCCAGATGTACAGCAGGTTGTTGTAGGGGTCGTAAGACATGCCCTTGGGCACCATCGGGGAGGTGGTAAAAGACTCCGTCCTTAGCATCATCAGGAACTCCAGGCCTCGAGCTGACCGTGACAGGGACCGCGTGGACACGGCAGTGAGGGGGGACTGCCTGGGCCCACCCAGCCCCGCCCACCTTCGAGGCCTCCTTTGCCTTCCCCTCCTACCGTCTGGGATGAATTCCGGGATCTTGTAGAGGATGGACAGGCTATCTGTCACTATGGGTGGGGAAAGCATAGGGCAGTCTCACTGCTGAAGTGTCAAGGCCCTGAAGCTGGGGCAAGTTGCCAGCTTCCCACCTATTCCCCCAAAACAACAAAACACCCAGCAACCCTCCAGGGGCTTCCTAATTGGGCCTGATAGACCAGAGAATTTATGTGAATTACAAAAACGTACTGCCTCTGAGAGGATACAGTCCTGGCATGGCACAGGACTCGCCTCCTCTGGCCCCGTGGCTGGAGGGCTCTTGTGCAGTGCACAGCTGGAACAATTGTACATTGCAGCCCTATTCTCACTGCAGGTAAAATCAAATCCAGTCTCCTTGTTTTGAGCCACAATACCCTGCCCTATCTGGCTTCTACTCACCTATCCCTCCCCTTCCTCTCCCTACTCCAGCCATCTTGACCTTCCCTGGGGTCCTCCAGCCCACCAAGCCTCTACCCTGTTCTCCACGGCTACCCCTTACCCAGAGGTGGCACGAGCAACATTTCCCTCCCGCCGCCTGCTGGGCCCAGATCCCTTAGGATGGGCACACAGTCCACAACCTGGGCATCTGCCCCCTTGTGGCCCGACCCCACCCCCCAAACCCGGATTACCCAGGTTGTAGCTGACCACCTGGTACAGGTTCCTGGTGGCCGTGACCATGGACTCCACCAGCAGCAGCAGCTTTTCGCCCTTGAGGAACACACTCCAGATGATGGAGCAGTTGCTGACTGGGACAGGAAGGGGACAGTCCAGAGCAGCCCCTGGACACCAACCCCCCCCCCCCGGGCCTCCTTCCCTTGCATGGCTGCACCCCGTAACTCCCTGCCCCTCCGCAAGACTGCCGTTCCTTTCCTGAGCCCCCCCCACGCCTACCTGCTCTCCCGCGCCCTGGATCGCCCCACCCTTCTGTCACAGACCCAGTGGGACATGGGTACCTTGTATTCCTTCACACACGGATAGGCTCACAGGCAGCATCTTGAAGGAAACGCGGCCATCTGCCGAGCAGGCCAGGGTCCAAGTTCAGGCCCTCCCCAGTCTGTCCTAGCTCACCCAGCAACCCACCGTCTCAACTCCTGGGTTTTCTTTGACCAAACACCTGTGCCTCTCCGCCCCCTGGAGTCCTGGGGATTCCAGGGAGCTGATTTCAGCCCTGGCCTTCGGGTCACACATTCTGGAAATCGCTGCTCACAGTAATTGGCTTAGGCCTGGGGTTGTGACCCAAAGTGGGCCAATCAGAGTGCACCCTGGGACTGGCGCTAGAGCTAACAGAGAAGAGGCTTCTCTCGTTCTCTGCGTGTGGTCCAAACTGGTGGGTGATGTGAGCCCAGAGCTCCCGGGACCTATATTCAACCTCCATGAGAGGAACACCTGCTCCCATATGAAGTCAAAATACAGGGCTAATAATGATTCCCTTCTATAGCCCTCACCATGTCCCTGGCACTGTTCTAAGGCCTTTACATACACCAAGTTATTTTATCTTTTCATCAACTCTATGGAGTAGGTACTACATTTGTCGTATTTTGCAGATGAGGAGATTGAGGCCAAAGAGGTCACATCACCTGTCCAAAGCTAGGGAGTTTTGGAGCAGTCTGGAACATTATGACTATGTTCTACTATCTTGCCTAGAGAGAGAGTCCTGATGACATGCCCTGTGAGCCCCTAGATCTAGCCATACCTGAAGGGGGAAACTGGTCTTTTTTTCAGGTACCAGGGCCACTGGGGAGTGACCCTGGGACCTCATATGCGGGAAGCTGCCAGCACTCAACCACTGAGCTACATCAGCTCCCGAGTTGGTTTTTTCATTTGTTTGCTTGTTAGTTTTTGTTTGTAGGCGGCACTGGGGACCAAACCAGGACCTCCCATGTGGGTAGCAGGCACTCAACCCCTTGAGCCACATCTGCTCCCGGAACCTGGTCTTTTATATAAAAAGTTCACAAATTCTTTGTGCTTAAATGATTTCTGAATTGGGCTTCTGCCCTTCAAAACCAAACACATCACGAAAGATACATAGCACGCCTGCAAGCCCTACCCCTACAAAGGCACACATTACCCCCCACACACACACACAGGGACAACCTCCAGCCAGGGACCCCTCCTGAGAGCACCTGGGGAGGGCTGAAGGCCTGAGGGCAGAGCTCTTAGAGGGAGAGGGCACAGAGAGGCCTCTTGGGCCGCCAGAGACTCCCACCCTCACCTGTAATGGTTCCAAAGTGGACGTAACCCTCGTGCTTGCCGGTGGTGAGGGCCATCACGTACTCGGAGCCGTTGCTATGGAACTCCACTGGGCACAGCTTCTTGATGCACTCGTTGGCCAGGACGCGAACCCAGCTGCCTGCAGAGGCCGGCATGGCGGCTTGGGCCCAGGCGCTTGAACTTGGGGACCTCTTTATCTGCCCTCTTGTACTGAAGCACCTGGCCAGTATAGCGTCTTGGAGCCTTTGGCATGGGGACACCAGTTGCCTTTGAGAAAATCCCCCTTCCTCACACTCTGTCCAAGAGGTTCAGACTGGGCTGTCCCCACCCTCACTCTTCTCCTGGCCAGACTAATTGGTTCTGAGCTGGGCATGTGACCAAGCTGAGCAAATCAGAGACAGTTCCAGCTTGCCAACGTGAACAAAGTGGTGCCCTCTCTCCTGGGACTCCTCAAGGGCATAAAAGTCTGCAGTTGCCAGAAAGGGGTGAGGGCAGGGTGGATTGCCAGGGCTACACAGAAAAGAGCCTGTCTGAAAGCACCAGTAGCCCCTGGATTCAACTGTGCCTGAAGTCCACATGCTCCTGAGCCTTTTCAGCTATGGGAGCCAATAAACAACCCCCGTCTTTAGCTTAAGCCCATTTTAATTTGGCTCCTCCCACTGCCAAAGTGCCTTAAGATAGGGAGAAAAATGAAACTGTTCAGAACACAAACTGACTAATGCAATCTAAGTTACAGTATAATTTTTTGTGACCCTATAACTTGACTTTTTTTTTTTGTTTTGGGGTACTGGGGCCAGAGATTGAATCTGGGACCTTATCTGTGGGAAGCAGGCACCCAACTGCTTGAGCCACATCTGCTGCCACTGACATCTCTTATTTAGATGGGGGGGGGAGGGCGGAACAAACTAGAAGAACTAGGAGGGCGAATCAAAAGTCCTCTTTTCCCCCTGGTGAGTCTCCCTTCATGGCTCTGCCTCTCCCACAGCCCGTCTCTCCTTCTCCCGTGTCTCTTTCTGGCACTCTGGTTATCTTCCCGTCCCTCACTGCTCCCTCCCTTCACTCTCACGCCCCTCTCTTCTCAGCTGCCTCTTAGTTCCAGGGGGGTCTGGAGGGTGGGAGAAGGCCCGGGCAGGGTGGGCAGTGATGACTCATGGCCTTGGAAAGCCCCATAGCAATCCCAGCCCCAGGTGCACCCAGCGGATGGGCTCAGTAGGGCACCCTCCCTGGCGCTCCACAGCAGGTCCCCTGTGCCTGCGACGCCGAGGACTCCACGCAGGTGGCCAGGCCACGGCCCCCTCACCGCTGCCGTGGTCGCCCTCGTGGAGGGTGGTATAGGTGCCCGTGGAGTAGTAGACGAGCTGGTTCTGCCGAATGAAGAGCGTACTCTCCGTGGAGATGGTGTCATAGATGGTGGCTGCAAAGTCGGCCTGGGGACAGTAGATGGAGCCAACCCAGCAGCTGTCAATGTTCAACTGCAGGGAACCGGAGACCAGAGGTGAGCAGGTGGCCTTGGCTTCAGTCCCTTTGTCCAGCCTTGGGGCAGATGACCACTTTGCTTGGGGTGGACACATGCAGCTGCCCCCAGGGTGCCCTCCGTGCTCACCCTGCAGTAGCACAGCGGAGGCCAAATTTCCCCAGTGTGGCCGAGGGAGGGAGGCAGCCCAGGCCTGAGCCAGCTGGGATTTTGTGTGCACTCTGAAAGTTAGGCAGTGCGAAATGTACACAACGGTGTTCAGCTGTCCCAGCTCCTCTGGCTGAGTCAGGACTGCAACCATGTGGATACAAAACACTCCTTGAGTGGCCCAGGGCAAACTGCTCACAGTCCTGTTCTGTCTTGACACTGCCTAAATTCCCTGAGCAATTGCTAACACAGATAACATCAGTAACACTAAGGAAGGTTGCCTGCCTAAGAGATGATTCTAAATTTAATCAAGCTTTTGGAGTTCACTATGGTTTACGGCAATTTGGAAGTCACAGAAACAAGTTAATCAAAGAAGCAAGCAGTCAAATTCTATAGGACAAAAAGATCTGGTTTCTTAAATGAATTCCCTTAAAAGAGGGGAAGGGCAGAGTTACAGGTTAAAAGAGTCTTAACATACTTAACCACCAAATGTAATTGGTGGATCCTGGTTCAAACAAACCAACTTTAAAAGGCAATTTAGATAAGTAGGGGAAATTTTAATATGGCCTAGTATTAGATGATATTAAGGCATTATTGCTAATTTTGCTGGGTACTATAATGGCATTGTTTTTGTTTTTTTAAAAAGTCCTCATCTGTTAGAGATACTTACTCAAGTAGTTTGAAAATTTATAGGATAAAAGGTATGACAGATTGGATTTGCTTTAAAACATTCCAGAAAAGAAAATGGTGAGACCAAAAGTAAATAAAGCAAAATGCTGACAATTTTTGAAGGTGAGTGATGGACACATGGGGTGCCTGTTAACAGTTTGTTCCACTCAGTGTCTGATTGAATTTTCTACTATTAACAAAAGGTAGACTTTTCCACTAAAAAGTAAAGCACACAGCAAAACTGTTGCTGAGAGAAATTTCAGCAAGTTAAGGTGAATGCCTTACCCTAATCGGCATCATAAAAATATCCTTAAAAATGCTATTTCTAAAGAGCAGTCTTTTGAATAGACATTTGTCCAAAGAAATACAAATGGCAAAAAAACACATGAAGAAATGCTGAACATCACTAATGATTAGGGAAATGCAAATCAAAACTACAACGAGATATTATTTCACACCTATCAGAATGGCCACTATTAAAAAGAGAACTACAAGTGTTGGAGAGGATGTGAAGAGATAGGAACACTTATTCACTGTTGGTGGAATGCAGAATGGTACAGCCACTGTGGAAGACTGTTTGGCAGCTCCTAAAGAAGTTGAATATAGACTTGCCAAGTGTCCCTGCAATACCACTACTGGGTATATACTCAGAAGAACTGAAGGAAAGTCAGTGTGGCTCAGTGGTTGAGCACTGCCTTCCCACACACAAGGTCCCTGGTTCAATCCTTGGCCACAGAATCTCAAGAAAAAAAAAAAAAGTTAGTTTTTAGAAGAACTGAGAGCAGTGACATGGACTGACATCTGCACACCAATGTTCATTGCGACTTTATTCACAAAAGGTGGAAACAACCAGGTGTCCATGACAGATGCATGGATAAACAAACTGTGGTCTATTAACACCATGGAATATTATGCAGCCGTAAGAAGAAACGAAGCCATAAAGCATTTAACATGGATGAACCTGGAGGACATTATGTTGAGCAAAGCAAGCCAGACACAAAAGGACAAATGCTGTATGTCTGTGTTACTATGAACCATATATATTGTGTAACATAACGTATGATTAAAAAAAATTTTTAAACATATCCAGTACATCTAATTGAGAAATGTATGCTTTTATTCAACTGTGTTTTCTTTTTAGTTTTTAATTGTTTATATTTTCAATTGTTAAACGTACAAAATAAAGTAAAAAAAAAAAAAAATTGCCAAATCCAAAACAAAAAATAAAGAGAAGTCTTATAAGCTACCAGAAACAGAAGTCCATGCCATGCTGGTAAAACTAATCTGTACCTTCTAAAAAAGTCTGTAATTTTGATTAGTTGTCAAGCTTAAGGTGTTGTCCTGTTAATATTTGAATTTTCTGAAACAAATACTTGGAAATTTTGTTTTTAACCTAGAAGAGGATTATCACATCTCCTTCCACATATATGTGGAAAAGAAGAGCTATGAGTCAGCTGGGCGTTTTTGAGTAAAGTTTGAGAGTTCTGACTCAATTAATTTAATAAACAGCATACTGGCTTCTCGAGGCCACAGTGATTGAGTTGGCGTGGGTGACCAAGTGGAAGGAATCTTGTGATTTGAGGGTTAAAGAGTAACAGAAAAGATCTTTTCCAAAGGATGGAAGCCTGAGAAGATGCACTCTCTGCAGTCTTTAGTTCCAGGGCCGGAGCTGCTTTTTTTTTTTTTTTTAAAGATTTATTTATTTATTTTCCCTTCCCCTCCCTCTTCCTCTCCCCACCCTGCTGTTTTTGCTGTCTGTGTCCATTCGCTGTGTGACCTTCTGTATCTATTTTCCTTTTTGTCTTCTCTTCTCATCCTTCTCCTCTAGGATTTACCGGGACCCGATTCTGGGGAACTCTGATGTGGAGAGAGGTTCCCTGTCAGGTGTGCCACCTCAGTTCCTGGTCTCTGTGGCACTTCACCTTGACTGTCCCCTTCATCTCTTTTGTTGTGTCATCATCTTGCTGTATAACTCACTTGCGCGGGCACTGGCTCACCACGCGGGCACTCAGCTCGCCGTGTGGCCATTCAGCTCACCACATGGGCACTGGCTCGCCACGCAGGCATGCTTTCTCTTCTTCTTTTTCACCAAGAGGCCCCAGAGATCGAACCCGGGTCTTCCCATATGGTAGGCAGTAGTCACATCTGCTTTCTGGCAGAGCTGCTTTGAGCATAAAGCCAACACAGAGGAATCAGGTCCAAGAAATGGAGAGAAGCTCAAGCTGGGTGACACTGTTTGAAATCCTGGGTCCAGCTGGGCCTGAAGTGCTGAATTTTTCGGTAACAGGAAATAACATTTTCTTTTCCACTTTTAGCAGATGGCTAGTTGAGCTCCCAAATCCATTCTTTCCATATTCTTTGGGTAACTGGACACATGGCACCCAGCTAGAAATGATTATCTCTCCACCGCCACTGCAGATGGATGTAGCCAAGTAACTAATTTCCCACTACCGGGATGTGAGTGGAACTGAAATTTGCTTAAAAGAAAACAGCTTGCCCTCCACTTTTACCTTTTCCCACTGGCTAGACTATGGATGGAGCATGACCCAGTTCTGATCACATAAATGAAGTCAACACCAGGGCCTGGGGGATGGTCAAGCAAGAAAATGGAAGGGCCTGGGTGCCTCCCTTGGACCATTAGGAGAACAAGAAGTAGCATCTATTTAAGACATGTCCTTTGGTGGAGGGGAGGGAGGGATTTTTGTTACAGCATCTAAACCTGAACCCTAACCAACCCCTGGGTTGAGGAGAGTTGCATGGGGGGAGAGCTAAGATGCAAGGGGACAGTCTGGAAGGATGCAATGAGGAGACAGGAGAAGGGGAGAGAGTGAGAAGACTGCAAGATGGGGTCACCAGCAAAGAAAAGCCAACACTTAAAGAATAAGCACAAGGATGCCTGAAGTTCAAATTGAATGTTTCCATTCCTACAATGTAAGCCCCTTCTCTAACCTCCACCTCTCTTTAGCAGAATCCACATCAATCACACATTCCCCGTGAGTGTGTGTAGGTCAGGAGGGTTTGAGGAAACGTCTGGATAGAGCTGGCCCAGACTGGAGAGAGCTGGCACAGGGCAGGGAAATGATCTGGGTTGTTTTATGTTGGTTTTTTTTTTTTAATTTTTAAATTTTTAAAAAAGATATTTAGATAACATAAATATTACATAAAGTAAGTGATGTGTTGAATAGAAAATTCAGTATTATGAATTTAGAGCTGGAGGGACCAGGAGAGCATCAACCCACATGGAGTTCACAGAAATCACGGGTGGGGCTTTCGCCTCAGTGGGAGGGTTGCAGGCAACCTGATGGGGCTGCTAAGGTGCCCAACTGTTAGCTTGGACACAATTAACTAGCATTTCTCGCCCATCTTGTGGCAAAGCTATCCTGATTTCTCTCCGGGAACCATCCTTTCCCTGAACTTGACTAAGCTGCCCTCTTCATTAGGACAGAGCACATGGCCTGCTCTAAATCAGCTGGCACATTCCATCAGTCTGAGACATGTGACCCAAACTGGACCAATCAAGACCAAGGAAATAAATTTCAGGTATTGTTTGTTTGTTTGAAGCTCTTTGGGAAACATATACTCCCTTACGCTAGCCTGGGAGGTGGAACCATTTGAGAATGGAGCTAATCCAAAGAGGTGGCGCTTAAAGCTGGAGTCCTCACTAGAGCCCTGAATCAAGCCAGGCCTGAAGCCTGATCTGCACCTGGCCTTTGTGTTTGATGCGCCCACTAAATCTACTTTTCTGCTTAAGCTAACCTGGGCTGGACTTCTGCCTACAGCTGCACTAGCTCAAATGTGTTCCTGTCATCCAAATCCAAAATCTTTGATTCAGGCACTCCTTCTCCATACTGGGAAATCATCATAATAATATAGATTCATAATGCCTAATTTGAAAGTAATTTAAACGCTTGGGGCCAGATGTATATTGCAATTCAGTATTTCTCAGAATTTAGAAGGTAATATGGCATGCATATAACATATGTTATGGAAACCCTCTTTGGGTCTGGGGCAGTACCCAATAATCAAACTCAGTATTTCTGGAGGGAAGCATCTGAGTATTGAAACTAAAATGGGATACATAAAAAATACGAACAGTTTTTGTTATTTCAGGATTTTTCAACAAATGAGTTTTGGCCCCAAACCTGTAAGAATACATGCAGTTTTCAAAGCTTTCTGGTGGACCAACAAATAACAAGAGCTAACACTCACTTTACATTCATTCTGTTATTAACATTATACTCGCCATTCCATGAGGTAGATATAAATATTACTCCCATTTTATAGGAATTTGAGGCCCAGGTAGGCAAAGTGACTTTCTCAAGGTCACATAGCCAGGATGTGGGAGAACCAGGATGTGAGCCCAGCCATTTGGCTGTAGTCTTGTCTTTTCTCCACGCTGTCTGTCTCTCATGGGGGCTGGCCTGTCTTTGGGGACACTCCTGCAGCCCAGGTTCCCACTCAGTGTCCTCTGAGAGGCCCCAGCCCATGGCCTGCCTGAGACACTCACCTCTATCAGAGAGAAGTCCTTGAAGCTGGTGTCGGTCAGCAGGATGGACTTCTCATTGGGAATGCCACCCAGGATGAGCACGGGAGCCTGGTCCACAGTGTACCAGAGAGGCCGCGATGGGGCATTCACAAAGTACCGGGGTGCCAGATGGAAAAGCTGCCGGGAGAGGAGCAGGGGTACTGCCTGGAGGCGAGGATGCAGTCAGGAAGTAACCACGTGCAGTCTTCTTCATCTCACCTCTTCTGCTCAATACCCCCACTCCTACATCCCCAAACCCCTGTGGCCCCATCTCCCAAAAGCCAAAGTTCTCATCCTGGCCCCATCACTTCCCTGATCTCACCCCCACTACTTTCTCACCCACTCACTCTGCTTCCTCACTGCTTTGCAGACACACCAGGCACATCCCAACCCTAGAGCCTTTGGACTGGCTCTTCCCTCTGTCTGGAATGCTCTTCCCACAGAAACCACATCATTCCCTCTCACCCCCTTCATGACTTTACTCCAGTGTCAACCTTCTCAAGGAGGCTTTTCTTGATCATCCCATTAAACAGACTCCATTAAGTATCCTCCTGCGCAGACCCAATCCTCTTCATCCTGTTCAATTTCTCTCCAGAGCACATACCACACTCCAACTTACTAAGGAACTACTGGATTTTCATGTTTACTGGTTTAGTGTCTTTCTTCTGCCACTAGAAAGTTAGCTCTATGGGGGCAGGGATTGGGTCTGAGTGTTCACTGCTGCATGCCCTACGGTGCCGCAATGTGTGCTCAGTAAGCGCCTGCCGAATGAATGAATGAATGAATGAATGCATACATGCATGCACTGGGATGAAGAATATGGGTGCAAGAGTGAGGCAGACAGTTTCACGTTCCGGGTCTACGAATTTGTGCTCAGAGACGTAGGCCAATGGCTTCAGCCCTCAGGGGCCTGTCTTTTCTTCCAAATGGCCGTGGACACTGAGTGAAGCGCTCCCCCGGGCCTGCCCGAGGTGAAGCCCTCTGTGAGGGGACCTGCTGACTGCTTTGGGAGTCAAGGCCCCAGCCCAGGGCTCAGACCGCGGGCTTCGGCGCAGGTCCTCCGCCTTTCCCAGCGCCCGGGGCGCTCACCTCACTCCCCACAGTGAACTTGATTGTGCTGTCTTGGTTTCTCTTCAGGAAGCCGTTGATGTTCACCTGGAACCTGGCAGCGGGTGCAGGGCAGGCACGGGGGAGGACGCCAGCGTCAGAAGCTCCCGCTACGGCTCCCAGCCCAACGCCCTTCCCCTCACTTTCATCTCTCCCTGGTTCTTTTGGGGATCTGGGGATCAGCAAGTCCTTCCCAGAGCCTCCCCTCTGCCCTGGGTTCAGGGAAGGTACCTTTTCTGGGGGATGAGGGGCCCCAGGCCATTGCCACTGACATCCACGTGCATGACCACGCTGCCGTTCTTGATGGGCATGGGTGTGTACCAGCTTATGACACACACCTCCTCTTCATTGCAGGACTCTGCTGGTAGGCAGGGGGTGCTGAGGCCACGGGGGGCTGCCAGAGGCCCCTCCAGGCCACAGGCCACACTGGGATCTCCCTGCAACTCCCCCTACCCCTTCTAGGCCAAGGGCCCCACTGGGTCCTCAGTGTGGCTCTGCCGAGGCCATGGAACAGCCGAGCCTCCCTGGCCCCTCCTCCGGGAGCCCACGGAGGATTCCCCACCTCCTCTCCAAGCTCTGGAACCCATCGAGGCCCCCAGGACCGCCCCCACACCACTGCCAGGCCGTGGCCCTTCCAGGCTCCCCCAGGCGCACCTTTGCTGCGGAAGGGGGCTGCCTCCATCTGGATCTGCAGCTGCTCTATCTTCCAATGGCGGAAGTTGACTGGGGACTGGAAGGTGACCAGCACCACGGGCTTTAGCCCCGTCAGGTGACCCTTGCGGACCAGGGCCTCGGAGGGCTGAGGGCGAGATGGTCCCACAGGTGTGTCCTTAATATAGCTGCTGAGACCCCCCTGCCTTGACCACGGGATGGACAGGGAAGACAGGCTACCATGGGACCATTCCCTCATGGGACAGTCAGAAAACTTGATCTAGGATTGAGGTGGGCCGGCTAGAAGAAGGTGACGGGGCTGGGGCTGAGGAAGGAGCCAGGGAGGTCTTCCTGGAGGAGGTGAGTCCAGCGCAGGGTCTTCGGATGGAATTGGAATGTAGGGAATATATTCAAGGGGGGGACACTGGGATGGGAGCAGGGGCAAAGCAAAACCGTGAAGGTGAGCATAAATCTGGCCTTCTCCCTCACTCTGGAGAGTCCCAGTCCCACCCGTGACGTGGGCTTCCACCCTCCCTGCAGAAACCAGACTCTCGGTCACCCCCACCAGTCAGAGGTCGGCGGGGTTCTGGGGCTGGACCCGGGGAAGGGAGAACTGAGGAAGAGGGAGAGGGGGCAGCCAGGGACGTCCTCCCGGTGACGGCCGGCCTCTGGCTGGGCTGGGAGGGGCGGGAGGGGAGGAGAAGGTGTTCCAGGGCTCCGAGATGGCATCAGCGAAGGCTGGCGGCACCCCAGGAAACGGCTGTGCTCGGGAGTGTGGAGGACTGTGGGGCCAGGACTAGCGACTGAAAGGCTGACCCTCCTCTGCTCAGCCATTCACCCCGAGGACGCCCTGACCAGGGTCCTTCCACTCCTGTCAACTATGCCAGGCTCCAGGCCTGCCTCTGGATCCCCAGTCACAGGGGAGCAGGGGCTGGTGGGCAGGAACGTCCCCCCTGGCAGGGCACCAATGGCTGCTACCCCTGGTCCTCACCTCCTGCCTGGACCGTGTGGCTCCCGCCTCTGCCCCGACTCCCGGCTTAGCAGGAGGGAGCCTGGAAACATCTGCGTCGGATCCCACCTCCGGTGCTCAGAACTGCTCACACAGGGGGAAAGCCCAAGTCCTCCCCAGGGTCCACCCACCCCTCGCTTGCGCTGCTCCAGCCACTCTTCCTCACGGACCAGGCCAACCTCTTTCCTGCCCCAGGGCCATTGCACATTTCCCTCTGCCTGCGAGGCTTTCCCCAGCTCTCCTCACAGTTGTCCCTTTTCATCATGTCTCTGCTCAGGCCTCTTAAGGCTGTCCCTGGGAAGCAGATTTGGCTCAACATAGAGGGTCCGCCTACCACATGGGAGGTCCAGGGTTCAAACCAGGGCCTCCTGACCTGCATGGTGAGCTGGCCCACATGCAGTGCTGATGCGCGCAAGGAGTGCCCTGCCACGCAGGGGTGTCCCCCGCGTAGGGGAGCCCCATGTGCAAGGAGTGCGCCCTGTAAGGAAAGCCACCCTGTGCAAAAAAAGTGCAGCCTGCCCAGGAGTGGCGCCACACACACAGAGAGCTGATGCAGCAAGATGATGCAACCAAGAGACACGGATTCCCAGTGCCGCTGACAAGAATACAAGCGGACACGGAAGAACACACAGCGAATGGACACAGAGAGCAGACAACTGGGGGGGGGGGGAGGGAGGCAGGGAAGGGGAGAGAAATAAATAAAAAATAAATCTTAAAAAAAAAAAGGCTGCCCCAGTTAAACGGTGTCTCCCTCCTTCCCAACACTCCACCTCATATGATTTTCTTCTTCACACTTATCACAATCACAAGTTATTTTCTGTATTTACTTGTTGATTGTTTAGGAGTTTATGAGAAAAAAAACTGGCCATTTTGTTTACCATTGTGACCCTGCAACAAGAAGAGGGCCAGGTTCACAGGAGGTGCTGAGGTGCTGAATGGACAGCACCTTTTAGACAAGGAGAAACTCATGGAGGGCAGCCTTCTGCCCAGGGTCACATTCCAGTAACTTGCTACTAACACTGGCTGAGTTCTTCCTATGATCCAGGCACTGTGCACACGCATTTCATCATCTAATGCTCATAAGGACCCTAGGAAGGTAACGTGATCATTAGTGCATCTTGGTAAGAGTGGAGAAACTTTGGCATACAGATAGCACAGCTATCATGTGGCAGAGTTGGTATTTGAACCCAGGCAGCCTGCTCCAGAGCCCAAAGGAATCATTATGCTATACTTCCTCCAAGTGAATGTTAGGCAGTGGCCGACTGAAACCCAGGTCTGCAACTCTACTCTAGTCCACAATAGTCTACTGTCTCTTAAAAAGCTTACTTGAGATGAAACAATCTTGTAAAAAGAAGAATGAAATTCAAGGACTCACTTCAAAACTTACAACCAAACTACAGTAAGTACAGTATGGTACTAGAAAAAAGACGGACCTATAGAGGAATGGAATGGGATTGAGTCTAGAAATAGACCCTTATATTTGTGGTCAGTTGATTTATTTTTGCAAATGATTTTTGACAAGCATGTCAAGAACAATTCAATGGGGGCACAAATAGCCTTTTCAACAAATGGTACCAGGACAATGGAGTATTTTCATTAAAAAGTTGGACCCTTTCCTCACACCATATACAAAAATTAACTCAAAATGGATCAAGACCCAAATGTAAAAGCTAAAACTAAAAACTTAGAAGAAAACATAGGAGTAGGAGTAAAATATCATGACCCTGGGATAGGCAGACATCTTAAAGATACAAAAAGCACAAGGAACAAAAGAAAAAACGGAATTAACTGGACATCATCAAAATTTAAAACTTTTGTGCTATTTTATGGGAGAATTCTATTTCAATAAAAACAAAACTTTTGTGCTTCAAATGACACTACCAAGAAAGCAAAAGGACAACCCAAAGAAATTTAAAAATGGGCAAAGAATTTGAATAGGGTGGCAGACTTGGCCCAGTAGTTAGGGCGTCCGTCTGCCACATGGGAGGTCCGCGGTTCAAACCCTGGGCCTCCTTGACCCATGTGGAGCTGGCCCATGAGAAGTGCTTATGCGCACAAAGAGTGCCCTGCCAAGCAGGGGTGTCCCCCTCGTAGGGGAGCCCCACGCACAAGGAGTGTGCCCCGTAAGGAGAGCCACCCAGCGTGAAACAAAGTACAGCCTGCCCAGGAATGGTACTGCACACATGGAGAGCTAATACAAGATGACGCAACAAAAAGAAACACAGATTCCTTTGCTGCTGACAACAACAGAAGTGGACAAAGAAGAAGATGCAGCGAATAGACACAGAGACCAGAAAACCAGGGCGGGGAGGGGGGAAGGGGAGAGGAATGAATAAATAAATAAATCTTACAAAAATAAAAATAAAAATAAAGGTTCATTGTTTAAAAAAAAAGAATTTGAATAGATGTTTCTACAAAGAAGATTTATGAATGGCTAAAAAGCAAATGAAAAGATGCTTAGTAGGGAAGGAGATGTGGCTCAAGCAAATGGGCTCCCACCTACCAGACGATTGGACTCCTGTCTACCACGTGAGAGATCCAGGGTTCAGTTCCTGGTGCCTCCTTGAGAAGGCAAGCTGGCATAGCAAGATGACGCAACAAAGGGACACAGAAAGGAAAGACAATGAGAGACACAACAAACCAGGTAGCTGAGGTGGCTCGAGCGATTGAGTGCCTCTCCCACATGGGAGGTCCCAGGTTCAGTTCCCAGTGCCTCCTAAGGAGAAGGTGAACAAACACAAAGAGCACACAGCAAATGGACAGAGAAAGCAAACAGTGACTGTAAACAATAAGGCGGAGAATAGATAAAATAAATCTTTTAAAAAAAGATGTTCAACATCACTCCCCAATAAAGAAATGAAAATCAAAACCTGCAAGATGTCACTTCCCACTCACTAAGGAGGCTATAACCAAAAGGACAAATAATAACAAGTGTTGACAAAAATGTGGAGAAAACTGAACCCTTTTATATGCCTGTTGGGACTGTAAAATGGTGCAACCACTTTGCAAAACAGTTTAGCAGTTCCTCAAAAAAGAGCTCCCAGAGGACCCAGTAATTTTACTCCTAGATATATATAACTACCCAAGAGAACTGAAAACATATGTTCACACAAAGACTTGTATATTAACATTCATAGAACCATTATTCATAATAGCCAAAAAAGTGCAAACATTCCAATATGCATCATTCGATGAATAAACAAAATGTGGTGCATCCATATGATGGAATATTATGTAGCCATAAAAAAGGAAGGAAGTGTTGATACATGCTACAAGGATGAGTCTGGAAAACACGCTAAGTAAAAGTTGCCAGACACAAAAGGCAAAGTATTGCATGATTCCATTTATGTGATATGCCCAGAATAGGCAAATCCATAGAGATAGAAATAGATTAGTATTTTCCAGGGGATGGGGGCAGAAGGGAATGAGTTAGTGACTGGAAACAGGTGCAGGGTTTATTTCTCTTAATGTGATAACACATATATACCATCAAATTGTCCATTTTAACCATTTTAAAGTGCACAATTCAGTGGCATTAATTACATTTACAAGATTGTGCTACCATTACCACTGTCTATTGCCAAATGTTTTCCTCGCCCAAAACAGAAACTCTGTACCCACTAAATAATTATTTCCCATTCCCATTCCACCACCCCCCAAGCCCCTGGTAAACTCGAATCTACTTTCTGTCTCTATGAATTTGCTTATTTTAGGTATTTCATATAATTGGAATCATACTGTCCTTCTGTGTATTTCACTTAGCTTAATGTTTTCAAGGTTCATCCTTGCTGTAGCTTGTAACAGCACTTTCTTCCTTTTTATGGCTGAATAATACTCTGTTGTATCCAATAGGTTGATGGACACTTGGGTTGTTTCCACCCTTTGGTTTTTGTGAACAATGCTGCTATGAAATTTGTGTACCAGTTTCTGAGTCCCTGCTTTCAATTTTCTTCTGGGGATGATGAAAATATTCCAAAAGTAGTGGTGATGGTGTGCAATCTTGTGAATATACCAAAACTCACTGAACTGCACACTTTAAAATGGTGAATTAATGGTATGTGACTTATGTCTCATTTTTAAAAATCATGGCCAAAAAAAAAAAAAAAAGAGGTTTAGGTGAGCATCTCCTACGTGCCTGGTGTGGGACAGGGAACTGCATACAGACGGTCTTGAACCCTTACGACCCCTCCAGGGTCGAACGGCGCCGCCCCTATTAAAATGGTGGAGATAGCAAAACGGAGACTCCAGAGAATGAGCCCACCACAGCCGCACCTACTCACCTGGCCTTCGCAGGAGTAGTTGACCTTCAAGTAATAAGGGAAGCCCAGGTATTTCTGCAAGAAGAGGTTGGGCGAACGTCCAGGGCCGAGGGCACGCGGTACAGGACCCTCCCGTTCGCCTGACCGGAGTCCGCTCACCTCTTCCGGGTCGATAGGCGCGTCCACCAGCGTGCGGAACACTTTCTCCACTGTGTCCAAGGGCTCTTGACGGAAGAAGCGGTCGCTCGCACCGCTCTGGCCTACCGTCTCGAACTTGTTCAGGACAACCTGCCAGGTGCAATCCTCATCCTCTACAGCCCAAAGTCCCCACGGCGCAAGGAACACCGCCAGCAGTGCCCGCAGCGCTCGCAGGACGTGGGGTCTCGGCTGCGCAGGGCCCGCAGGGGACATCGCGGAGCAGGGCGCAAGCGCGGCTCGAACCTGAAGAACGCGGAGGTCAACGACAGCGCGCAAGACGACGCGGTGGAGTCGCCTTCTGAGGCCACGCCTCGCCTCTGCGCCTCGCCCCGCCCCTGCAATTGCTCCTGACCCCGCCCCTACTCTTGGTCCTGGCTCCGCCCCTGCTCCTGCACTTGCTCCTCGTTCGGCTCCTGCACCCGCTCCTGGCTCCGCCCCTGCTCCTGCTCCTGGCCTCGCCCCCGGCCCTGCTCCCACTCCTGGCTCCGCCCCTGCACCCGCCCCTGGCCTCGCCCCCGGCCCTGCTCCCACTCCTGGCTCCGCCCCTGCTCCTACCCCTGGCCTCGCCCCCGGCCCTGCTCCCACTCCTGGCTCCGCCCCTGCCCCAGCCCTCCCTCTTGCTCCAAGTCCCGCACCTGCTTCTATTACGGATCCCACCCCGGCTCCTACTCCGGGCCCCGCGCCTACTGATGCTTCTAGCCACGCCCCTGCTCCTGCTCCACGAGTCGCAGCGTCTCTTAGCCTCGCCCCTGAACTTTGCCTCGACCTTGCTCTTTGGCCCGCCTCTGCCCTTCACCCCGCACCTGCTCTTCACTGCGTCTCTGTTTCTCGTTGTGGCCGCGCCCCTCCCCTTTTCGCCACTCTTGCTCCTCCTTCTGGCCACGCCCCTGCACCTGCTTCTGGCTCCGCCCCTACGTCTTGTCCCGCCCCTCCACTTCGCGATGCACCTCCCTTTCTCATCTGGTAGCTTTCTCCTGGTTAGGGGCCTGAGCTGTGCGCGGGTCCTGCCCCTGGCCCCGCCCCTTCCCTGGTCCTCGTACCAGACCATCTCGCCCCGCCCCTTCTCCTGGCCCCGCCTCTGTCTCTGGCCTGGGGCTGGCTCCTGGCTCTGCTTCAACTCTTTGCCCCGCCCATGCTTTTCGACCGGCTCCTGGTCCTCGCACCGGCTCTGTTTTTCCACCCGTCTCTGCTCCTCGCCCCGTCCCTGCTTTTCGACAGGTTTCTGCTCCTTGCCCCGCCCCTGGTCCTCTCCCCGCCCCTGCTTTTCGACCCGCCTCTGGTCCTCGCCCCGCCCCTGCTTTTCGCCCCGCCTTTGGTCCTCGCCCCGCCCCTGCTTTTCGCCCCGCCTTTGGTCCTGGTCCTCGCCCCGCCCCTGCTTTTCACCCCGCCTCTGGTCCTCGCCCCGCCCCTGCTTTTCGCCCCGCCTTTGGTCCTCGCCCCGCCCCTGCTTTTCGCCCCGCCTCTGGTCCTCGCCCCGCCCCTGCTTTTCGCCCCGCCTTTGGTCCTGGTCCTCGCCCCGCCCCTGCTTCTCGCCCCGCCTCTGGTCCTCGCCGGGCCCCTGTTTTTCGACCCACCTCTGGTCCTCGCCCCGCCTCTGGTCCTCGCCTCGCCCCTGCTTCTCGTCCCGCCTCTGCTCCTCGCCCCGCCCCTGTTTTTCGCCCGGTCCCCGGTCCTCGCCGCGCACCTTGTCGACTCGCCCTTTCCCCTCGCCCTTGGCCGGCTGTTCTTCCCAAGCCTGCTCCTCGTCCCGCCCCTTTCTCTGACCCAGCACCTTCTCGCTCCGCTTCTTCTTCTCACCACAGCCCTTCCCTTCACGGACCCTCTCCTCGCCTCCGGTTCTCTCCGCGCCACCAGCCTTCTCCTCGCCGCGAGACCTCGCCTCGCCTCTCGCTGTCTCCTCGCCCTCACCCCGCACCTTCTCGCTCTGCGCCGGCGCTGACTTCTCGGTCGGCACCTTTTCGGGCCTCACCTTCCGATCGAACAGCAACACCTTCTCGCCCCGCCCCCTTTTCTCGTTCCGCCTCTCCATGCCCTTGGCCCCTACCTGCCCTACGCCCCGCCTCTTCTGGCGCTGCCCGTACTCATCTCGGCTTCTCCCTGCTCCACGCTCCGCCCTTTCTCCTCCCCTCCCCAGTCTCTCCCCCTTTCCCCCTGCCCCTACCTTCCTCCCCCCTCCCCTCTCAACCCCGCCCCCGCCCGCCCCCGGGATGCCCCAGGCACCTCCCTATTCTCCCCGCCCCGCGGTACCAGTCACTTGGTTAAAACCGGTCAACCGTCACTTGGCCGCTGCAGTCCCGCCCCTCCTGCCCGCTCTCAAAATGGCCGCCCGCACTTCCACCCTGCTAGGCACGCTAGCGTCACGTGCCTGTCTCCACGGTAACGCACCTCCCCCATAGATGTCGAGAACTTGGGGCGGGAGGACCTAAGTATCCCGGAGCGCCGAGCCTGGCCGGCAGAGGGTGCTGGAGACAGTCTGTGATTGGAAGGCTTTCAGGGAGCTCCTATTGGTTGTTCTGGCAATAAGCCCCGCCCCTACTCCTACCCAATCAGACTTGTATACCGTAAGCTGATCTCCTAGCTCTGGGACCACGTGGGAATGAAATAGTTTGCACTTTAACACCTTTCTATGCAAAAATGAACAGAGGCAACCGTCTCTTAGCGTTGTTGGGATAAGTCAGTAAGACAACTCGTGAAGAGCGAAACGATATCTGGCTCAAAGTACATATTCATTCAGTAACCTAACAATTTTCATTTGTATTTTGGCTCCTGACATTTCAGAGGCTGTACTTTTTGATACTTGACTTGCAAACTTGACTTTTCTCTAAACTTGGGTTTTTCAAACGTTAGCGTGCATTAAAATCACTTGTTAAAATGGCCTCCATTCCCAGAGAATTGAATTCAGTAGATCTAGAACGGGGCCTGAGAATTTGTATTTCCAGCACATTCCTGGCTGATGCCGACACTAAAGGTCTGGGGACCTCATCTTGAAAACTAGTGCTCTATAACTAACCGCGACCCTCTAGGGTCTTGGGAAACGTTCCAGAGCCCTGCACAGTTTCATCCTTGACATCCTAATCCTATCCAGGCCCATTGAATTTCCTTAACCAGGCTGTGTCCTGACTGGTCTCCAGATCTACGCATATGCTGCTCCATCTGGAATACTATTCCCTACATTGTCACCAGGCTGACAACCTTCTTTTCTTCAGGTTCTTGTCTGTGTTACATGTCCAGCCCCCACCCCACTCCTGACTCCTCCAGGCTGTAACTGTCTGGAAACTATGAGGGCAGGGCCCAGGGCTTAGTCAGTGCCCCAGCCCCACCCAACACAGAACAGGTGCTCCATGTAAACCAACAGCTGATTACAGGTTATCTCCCCCCCACCCCCACTGCAGCTCCTCAGGCCAAGGAAGGGTGACTACCTGAGAGAAGAAGCTCAGCAGCTTCCAGGCTGACTAAATACAGTCAGAGTGACCAGGGTCTCATCATCGCACCCCAAATCAGGGAATACAGCCCCAAGAGGGGAGGTGCTTTTGTTAGATCTTGGTGTACGAGGAGGTTCCCTGCAGTATTGTCTATACCAGCAAAAGACTGGGTGGGAACCATCCACATGTCCATCAAGAGGGGAATGCTGAAAGAAATTATGGGACCTATGTTCTAAAGGAAACATTGCAGGTATAAGAAAAATTACATGAGAGAACTACTTGTGTGTCTCTGGGATGATCTCCAAATTATACTGTTGGTGAAAAAGAGCAAGGTGCAGAAGGAATAATATAATTTAAATAATATAAATATAGTTTATATAACTTATATGTAATGTAAAAAGCAAGGTGCAGGAATGAGATAGTAATTACGCAACATTTTATTGAGTCCCAAACACTGTTCTAAGGACTTTCTAAATATTAAGTTCTCAAACAAGCCCATAAGGTAGGCATTGTTATCCCACTTCACAGAATAGCAAATTGAGGCATAGAAAGGTGAACTCACTTGCCCAGAGCTACATAGCTCAGGAATGACAGAGTTCATATTTCTACCCAGGGACTAGTCTATAATTGTAACCACTCCACCACACTCAGTACTGTTTGTGTAGAGTGCAAGAAAATAAAGGACAGATACACATATACTACACATGCGTAGAATATGCCTGGAAGGAGACCTGAGAAATCAATTTATGGAATCTGAGTATGATACAAAATTTACTTTCCACTGTACACACTTTTGTACCTTTTCAAATTTTTAACATGAAGTTTTTTCTTGGACTGAACAGGGCCTGTTTTCTTTTTCTAGAGGAATTTGAAAAGAGAAATGATGAGATGAGGGTGGAAGCCAGATCACACAAGCACCTCCCTCAAGTATGTGATGGGGGAGAAGCAACTTCCTCCCAACCCTGATGATGACCTTGGCAATGAGGAGGCCAGACAGTGACCGTGGTGAGGAGCCTAGACAGTTGAGGGCTGCGAATGAGCAAGATGGGAGATGTTGCTGAGTTTCTGCAAGACAAAGCGACCGACCAAAACTTTTGTTCACATCCCAGCTTTGCCCTTTCTGAGTGACCTTCGGCAAGTTATTGACCTCTGTGACTCTCCTTCCCTTGTCTGTAAAGTTTGAAGAATTTACTCACCTCATGTGAGTGTTGAGAGGGTTAAATGAATTACTATGTGTCAAGGGCTTAGAGCAATACCTAGCACACAGAAAATCCTATATAAGTGTTGGTTATCACTTTTACAAGTTCACTTGACTTCTTAGCATGAATTGACAATGTTGAGTTCTCCCTCCTTAAAAGTCTCTTTTTTCTTACCAATACTCCCCATCCTCCTGGTTTTCCTACTCTTTGGCACTTTTTTTCTGTCTCCTGTTTAAGTTCTTCTCTCTGGTAACAGGACATTGGTTGCATGGTCACTGCTTAGCATGAGGCCTTTATGGTAATTAAAAATTTTAATATTAATTAAATATGCCCCTGAACTTTAGTCCTTATTTATTGCCAGTCTTCAAGCTAAGTATCCCTAATGTAGGTCCCAACCTGCACAATTATACATAATGGCTGTAGCAGTTTGATATGGCTATGAATTCCAAAAATAGATATTGGATTATGTTTGTAATCTGGTCTGTATCTGGGTACGATTATGATTAGGGCATGACTGGGTCACATCATTAGGGCGTTGAGTTCCCACCCCTTACTGGGTGGGGACTCACAGATAAAAGGCCTGGCAAAGGGCAGAGTTGAGAGCTTTTAATGTCGGAGTTTGATGCTGAAGCTGGAGCCCAGGGAAGCAAGGAACCCCGAACCCAAAAAGAAGTAAGACCCTGGAAGGGAGGAACCCAGGAAGCCTGAACCCTCACAGACGTCGGCGGCCATCTTGCTCCAACATGTGAAAATACTTTGGTGAGGGAAGTAACTTATGCTTTATGGCCTATATCTGTAAGCTCCTACCCCAAATAAATACTTTATAAAAACCAACCAGTTTCTGGTATTTTGCATCAGCACCCCTTTGGCTGACTAATACAGTGGCCTTGACTGATTTATCAATATACATTTCCCCAGCCTTCTGCCATTCTAATAGCCCAGTTTTGTTAAAGTTTTCAGCAGCTTCCAAACAGAAACCGAAGTCTCAGGCCTGGGGGGCAGGGGCATCCTGAGGAGTCCAAACTAATCACAGTGCCTCAGCACTCGGGCCAATGATTAGTTCAGGAATGGGCATGTGAGCCCATTTTGGCTAGTGAGATGGGAGAGGGAGTCTGCTGGGTTTTGGGGTGGTTTCCTTGCTTCCAAAGAGACACATGGGAAGAGATGCCCCTCTTCTTGCTCTAGCTTTGATGTGGAGCAGCCACTTTGGGGCCATGAGGGGAGCCCATATGGGGGCCAAGGCTTCAACTGAACAGAACTGTGGAGAGCATCATTCCTGGAGCCCTCCCCACTCTGGACTTCCTGGTGCAATATATATCATCTCCTTATTGTCTTAGCCGGTGTTTTCTTACTTGCAGCCCAAATCTTTCCTGATATCCTGATATAAATACCCTAGGGCTGATGTCTCTTCACTACCTCCCAGGCTGCCACCCCCACACTCATGGCCTCCATTACCTCATCTGTCTCCAACCTCAGCTCATTCCCTGAGCCCCAGCCCAGGGGTCCTGTGTCCTCCCGATGCCTCCCCTTGTGTTCCAAACTAGCCTCAGCATCTCCCCCCAAACTTGCTTTCTCCCAGATCCCTCAGGGACAGCTGACCAGTTGTCCATCCCTTAGGCCCTGGCCTGGCCTCACCCCTCCCCTCTCCTAGCTGCTAAGGCCCATGTCTGCCCACTTGGCCTATTGAGCAGCCCTCTGCCCACCCCTCCTCCTCTTCCCTGCCCCATCATCTCCTTAGTTCTTACCCAGTCTTCCCTGGTCTGCTGCACACTGATGGGGGATCTTTCTAAAGCCTGAACCTAATCCTGACCCTCTACTACTTAAAACCCTTCCATGGCTCCCTAGTGCTGCAGGATGGCGCCACATTCCCAAGCTTGGCATTTGAGGACATTGAAGATGTATTAATATATGCCCATGTCACTTCCCACCCTCCTTCCCCATTTGCTCCATGCTCCAGTCACAGTAAACCACCTACCATAGCTGATATCCATCCCATTGTCACACCTCCAGGCCACGGCATCCAGTTGCTTCTACCCAGAATGCCCTCCCATGCCTGCTCTCCTTGCCCAGTCTACTGATCTATCCAGGCCCAGCTCAAATTCCCTGTCCCTTCTGTAACTTCTGTAGGGCTTGGTTCAGAGCGAGAGCTCAGTGGCTGGGCCCTTGGTGACGACTGCCATTACTAATGGAGGGCGGGAAACATAAGATCAGTTTCTTCCAAGCTCTGTGGCTAAGACAACAGACTTCCCCTCCTTATGCCTCATCTCCATATCCTTGGGAAAAGGATGATATTATTTTACTCATGTGTAAAGGATCCAGAACAGGGCCTGACCAAAGAAAGCCTCACAGAATAACATGGCAGACTCTGTGATACCATCTTTGAAGGAGATACTGTTAATATTGATGTTGTACAGGTGAGGAAACTGAGGTTCATAGAGGCGGAGCCCAAAGACACAGCCAGGACATGCTGAGTTGGGATTTGAACCCAGGCAGGCTGGCTCCAGAACCCAGTGCACAGTATACAGTCAGTGCTTGGCAAACAGGGGCTTCCGTGCCACTCAAATCTGGATGGAATCCTGCCTCAGTTTCCTACCTGCCAGCTGACAATGACGATTCCGTCACCTCAGGCCTATGCCAGGGCTCTCCACACAGGGTCTGAGTCCTTGGAGATACTTGAGAAAAACTGAGTCAGGTACGGCTTCCTCTTTGGCTATTCCTCACATTTTGGGTCTTAGTTCAGGTGCCCCTTCCTCCAGGAAGCCCTCCCTGAGCATCCAGACTGGATCAGGCACATTCCCTGTGCCTCTCCCATCCTGGCCCCAAGCCCTCTGCTTTGTGTTTCCCCCCACTGCAGCCCTGGGCTGTTTACTCCACTGGACTTGAAGCCCCATCAGAGCAGGCTTCTACACAGGACCAGGCCCAATGCAGGGCGTTTGGGATGAGTGAATATATCTTCTCTTTTGACAGAAGAAGAAATCAAGACTCAGAGAGGGGCAGTCACTTGCCCACAGGCGTGACAGACCTATGGTGTGAAACAGAGTCTGATCCCAGAGCCTGGCAGAGTCGGCAGTCGGTGATTGGCTGAGTGAGAGAGAGAGACGGAATGTGTGAAAGGATGAGAAACACAGAGACAGTGAGAAGGAATGACAGAGGCAGGGAGAAAGGCAGAGAGCCGGCGAGGGGAACATGAGAGAAAGGGGAAGCAAGGCAATGTTGAGGGCTCAGCAGCACCCAGGATGTGGAAACAGGGCCCGCCGGCCCCTCGCATCCCAGGCTGCTGCTGAGAAGCGGAGGACAGTCGGTCAGTCGGCCGCAGTGCACCACGAGCGCCTGTGGGTGCACGCGGCCATGCTTGTGCCGTCGGCTCCAGTCTCGTGGGCACCTCGGCCCCAGGCCGGCTTCCTTCGGCCCACGGCGCCTGCCCCAGCTACCTGGGGATGGAGGCGTAGTCAGTGTGGCCACTGGCAGTGAGTTGCTGGCGTGGCTCTGGCTGGGGGCCCAGAATGTCGACCCGATCGTCCTCTTCCTCACTGGAGCCAGCCGGGCACGGGGCGGGCAGCAGGAAGAGCTCTGTGAGGCCATGCAGGTCGGACACGCGGCGGAAAGCCTGCAGCACCAGCACCATGGCGACCAGGCCCAGGAAGAGGTAGGCTGCGAGACGGCAGAGGGTGATCGCGGACGTGGGCTCGGCTCCCTGGGGCCCCCCCCGCAGGTCCCCGGCCAGCCGCCCTGCTCACCTGTGACCAGCACCTTGTAGAGGGCCCGGTAGGACTGCCCGGGGGCCTCTCCGGGCACGTAGTCACCCAGGCCGATGGTGGAGAGGGAGATGAAGCAGAAGTAGAAGGCATCCAGGAAGCTCCAGGCGTCCTCGAGGTGGGCGAAGACCGCCGCCGGCACCAGGAAACACGTGGTCACCACAACTGCCAGCAGAGCCACCAGGTGCCACCGGGCTGCCTGCCGGGGGTCCCAGCCCCAGCGCAGGCTCAGCCAGGACAGGGGTGCGTGGGTCAGCAGCAGCGACAGGCGCTGGGCCGAGGCGGTCAGCAGCAGCATGGTGGCCGGCACGCCCAGGAGGGCAAAGGCGATGGAGAAGGCCTTGCCCGCGTCGGTCAGTGGCGTCGTGTACCCGTAGCCTGAGGGAGGAAGGGGGACGTCCTTCTGCCCACTCGGCCCCTCTGCTTGTGGACCCCCTAAAACGAGGCCTAATTTTACCCCCACACCTGCCCCTCCCTCAGTCCCTCTAGCTGCTCAGGCCAACAGCCAGCGTCTTCCCCCTCACTCACACTCACATGCCACCTATCTGCAGTCCCTTTGTCCTTCTGATCCCGACCCCGACACCTTCCCTCCCTGGCCCTGCCCATCAAGGCAGCCCCCTCAACGGCCTCCTGTGCCCCCCTGAGAATGCCGAGTCAGATCATGGCCCTTCCAGCTCTGAGCCCTCCTGTGGTTCCCTCTCAGAGCAAACGACAGAGCCCTCGGGGTGGCCCAGGAGGCCCCACACCATCTGCCCTGTCACCTCCCTGACCTCAGCTTCTTCCACTGACTGCCCGGCTCACTCTGCCCCTGCCGCACGAGCCTCCTTGCTGATAATCCACAGAGCAGCACGCTCCCAGCTTTACACCGGCTGGTCCCTCCCGTGGAATGCCCTTCCCCTGGTGCCTCCATGGCTCACTCGCCCCCAAAGTCAGGACTTGGCTGAAGTCACCTTCTCGGTGATGCCTTTGCCGAGGGCTTTGTTTAAAATTTCAACACCTCCTTTTTTTCCCCATAGCACATAATGCCTTCCAGCATACTGTAACATTTACTTATTTGGTTACTGTCTCCCTCTCCACTGAGGTGTCAGCTCCCGGGCAGGGGTTTCTTTCTGTTTTGTTCACTGCTATCTGGCACACAGAGCAGGCACTCCATATTTGTCGAAATAGTGAACGAAGGGTGTGACACTTTGAAGTTATTTGATGAATCCCCAAAAGAAAAAGATTATGTCCTTAAACTAACTTCTTCTTGTGGGTGTGAGACGTTTCCGATTGGACTGTGTCAGGGAGGCCTGGGCCTTCCTGCTGGGCCTGATATAAAGGGAGAGAGGGAGAAAGGAAGCGGCCCTGTTTGATCCTGCAGTGTGAGAGGGCTCCAGTTCTGCCCCCAGCTGGGCTGTAAGGAGAGAAGCCCCCTCAGGCTCACAGAGCTGAGGCCCAGGGAGAGGTGAGCCATATGCTTGGTAACTGGCAGCTGAACCCGGGAAGAAAGCAGAGCAGCCAAGACGGATAGAGGAGGCCTGGAAAGAGACAAGCTCCCTGCCTGGTTGCCCACAGCCGAGCTCCAGGAGACAGTTGCTTCTGGAGAGGAAGGCAGAGACCTTGGCAGAGATCGGCGCCATCTTGCTTTGCCACGTGGCCAGACAGCAGGATCAACAGTAGCTGTTTTTGGTGGGAAAGCACCTCTGATGGTGCCTTGATTTGACTATTTCACAGCCTCAGGACTGTAAACTTTTACCCCAAATAAATCCCCTTTATAAAAGCCAACCCATTTCTGGTACTTTGCCTTGGCAGCACTTTGGCATACTAAAACAAAGGGTGCAGACTCTAGCCTGGCCCTGGGCCTGAGTGTCCTCTACTCTAAAATGGGTGTGGCAAGCCCCAACCAGGCTCCCAGACTGCCATGGGAACACAGTAAGACTCGTGTATGTGTGAGCGCTGCAAACAGAAACATGATAAAGAGGAATTAATTCAGCTGTTGGTAGGACTGGCTTACTGTGGCAATATACAATATTAATATTAAAATCTCTTTTCATTTCCCAAATCAAAGGGTCAGAGGTATGACTGGGTAGTGAGGGGTCTGGTTTACATTGAGAAAATGTCTTGCCCAAGGAACTACAGATCTAGCCCTGTGATCAGGCAGGCATTCATCTGTGTCCATCTTCCATTCAAAAGGAGCCCCTGAACAGATGGCCCCCGGAATAAAGACATTTCCCAGACTCCCTTGCAGGGAAATTGGCCATGACTAATATCTAGCCAATGAGCTTTGTGTGAAAAGAGCAAACAACTTCCAGGAAGTCTCCTTACAGGGAGCAGAGATACACATCTCTCTCCCTTCCTCCTTCTTTCTGCCAGCTGGAACACAGACACAGAGGCTGGAACTGAGCAGCCACCTTGGACCATGAAGTGATATTAGCAATAAAAGCCATGCACAGAGGAGTAGTAATGGAGGAGCATAAGACAGAAGGAACCCGGGTCCCCCTCTGTGCAGCCTTGAACTGGCTACCTTAAACATGAGCAAAAAATAAATTTCCATCTTATTTAAGCCACTGTGATTCGACGGTTTTCTCTTATGATTCCAGCCCTCATTAATATTAAGGGTTTTGATGGAAAAATAGCAGTGACTTGGTTAAAATATCAGGTTTACAAATTACATGTAATCCTTATAAACAGAAAAATCACAGAGTTAGAATCAAATAGGGGCTGTGAGCCTTAACTTACTACCTCAAAGAGCTGAGTTCAAATGAGTGGTTTGCCATTTCTCCCTGCTTAATCTCAGCCAAGTGACTCCCCATCTCTATGCCTCAGTTCCCTACCCTGGAAAATGAGCTCATAAATAATCCCTTCCTCAAAGGCAGTCTAATAATCTTCCTGGGTTTGGACACGGCATGGCACCTAGTAAGGTAAATAGAGTTACAATGGGGGAGCAGGTGTGGCTCAAGTGGTTGAGTGCCCCCTTCCCACACGGGAGGTCTCCAGGTCCCGGGTTTGGTCCCTGGTGCCTCCTGAAAACAAAACCAAGCAACAAGCAAACAAATGAAAACAACTCAGGGTTGCTGATATGCCTCAGTGGTAGAGCGCCGGCTTTCCACACACGAGGTCCTGAGTGCAATCCCCGGCCCCAGGACTTCAAAACCAAACCAAACCAAACAAAAAGCTGATTCCCAGTTCTAGGCGGGCCTTCCCCTCCACCCCGGGCCTCTCTTGCAGTAAGGCTGCCTGGATTAATTCCAGGGCACAGGCCTTCCTCAGAACATTTGGGCCTATTACAAAACGAGGGACACTATGGGAAGAGGTCTGTTTGAATAACCTTTAGTTGCTTTTCCTTTTCTCCAGATACACTTGGGGCTCCTGGCTTCACCCCAGTGATGATAGTTGATCATTCAACAAACATCAGTTATTATCACCACTGAGCACTCCCTGTGCGCTCAGCACGTCACACACACACCACCCTTCTTTATGCCAAACCGAAGAGGTGGTGCAGGGTGTTGGTTAAGAGTATGGAACTATGGGGTTGGACGGCTGGGGTTCAAATCTCCACTCTGTATCTTCTGAGCTGTGTGGCATTGAGTAAGCTGTTGAACCTCTCTGGGTCTTAGGTTCCATTGCTAAACAGGGCCAATAATGGCACTGCCTCATAAGGCTGTTGTGCTGACTTATGTGGGAAGCCTCCATCAGGCTGTGACTGTTTTGGGGAAGTGAGGAGTGTCATTACCCCCATTTTACAGATGAAGGAGGTCACTGAGGCCTAGAGATGAGGAGCAGCTGAGCAGGGATCCAATCCAAGGTCATGCCTGCTCTGCCAGGGACCACTTCACCAAATACAGGATCCAGGAGGAGATGGAGGGAGGCAGCGGATGCAACCCAGGGAAAGCCAAGTAGCCTCCTCTGCAGCCCAGGAACAGGTCAAGCCAGCTCAGCCGGGGCAGGGGAGAGCAGGCCCCAGGGGAGGTAGGCTAATTCCAGACTCCTGAGTGTGTCAGTCCACAAAAGGAGGCACCAAAGGCAACGCCCACCCCTCCACTGCTGTGCTTCGGCCTGGGAGGGGGAGTTTAGAGCCTGAGCTAGCCCGGCCCTGGCCTCCTCCGTCCAAATCCTCAACAAAGAGAGAAACAGGAAGTTTGGGAACTGGGGAGGGTTTGTGGGTGAAGGGGCTGGGGCCAACTGAACGATGCAGGGATTTCCCAGGCAGGTCTGCAGGGCGGGTGGGGGGGAGGGGGTGCCGTGCAGAGGGAGGAATTTCCCAAGGTCAGGGGATCTCCAGGCTGGGTGAGAAGGCAGGCAGGGAGCTCACGGCAAGGAGGCTAGGGAGTCAGTAATCTTGAATCAGGGGCAATATCCTTGGTTTGAAATGGAACCAGTTTGGGGCCGGGATCCTGGGTCCAAAGAAAAGAAAAGCTAGGCACTGGCGCGTACCTTTTCTGGATCACAGCTGGGATTGGGAGGGCAGTTCTCAGGCAAAGGGGCACTTCTGGGCCCAGGGATGCCTGAGGGGAGGTGATGGGCAAAGGTGTTGCTAAAGGGAAGACTAAGGGAGGGGTGCCAGGGCCTTGCTGAGGACTGTCAAGGATGGAGAGCTGTAATGGTCTTGAGTGGATGCTGGGGAGGGAACTAGAATATCCTCCATGGAGGAGAATTTGAGGTCCAAGACAGGCCAGCTGTGGATCTGCACACTGAAGGGATCCCAGGCCCCCCAGGTCCCCCAGGTCCCCCAGGAGAGTAGTTTGCTTGGGCAGCCTAGGGTGGGTAAGGGGTCTTGGGTCAGGGGTAACCGGTGGAGAGAACCAAGGCCCCTGAGTTGGCACCCTGTTGGGAGAAGGGATTCCACTTTTACTCAATGACAGTTTGGAAGGTGCTTGGGTGCCTGAGAGCTGATGGGTGGGAGTTTCAGCTAGGGGGTCCTGAGTTCAAAGAGACTGCCATGATGAGTCCCTGGTGTGGAAGGGGTTAGGGGTTTTTGCCGGAGGTAGTATGGTGACTGAGGGATGGGGGTCCTGGCTGGGCAGCCTCACTGGAGAGGGGGCAGTGGTCCTTCCTGGACAGTGTTCCTGCCCCACCTTGTGGGGGGTGGGGGGAGGCTGTCACACATCCACAGTTGGGGGCTGCTGGGAGTCTCTGAATTGGGAGTCCCAGATTCAGAGAGAACTGAGGGTGTCCCTGCTGAGAAGGAAAATCTTGTGTTGCGGCTTCCATGTCAGGATGAGCTGGGGTCCCTGGGGAGGGGTCCTGTGCTTGGAGTCAGGGATACTTCCTAGGAGTCTGGGGACAGGGGTGGATGGGGATGGTCCTTGCTCTGAGATGGGCGGGGGCCCTTGCCGGGTGATGGTCTGGGTCCAGAGGGGTGTTAGTCTGAGCTGAGGGCCTCTCCTCCTTGCTGATGGAAACCACCGGGAATAAGGTTTTGCGTGGAGGCACGCTGAGGGGGCGGGGAGGGCTCTGGAGATTCCGAGCCCGTGGGAGCAAGTTGAGGGTGGAGTCCCAGGACACATCTGAGAGCATCTGGAGAGTCAGGAGATCCTGCTGGAGGGGATGGCAGTGGTCCCCAGCCCAGAGAGAAAGGCAGGTGTTCTTGCATGGCTGAGGTGCCCAGGTCCTGGGGGGTGAGGGTCCTGGGGTGGGCCTGGTCCTCGTCGTAGGTCTCCGAAGGTGGGCCAAGGCCCCAGGAGGACTGGCCGCACCTGCTCTCAAGGGGAGTGGGCCGGGGAATGGAGTCCCAGAGGCTGACAGGAATGTACTCTGCCACGGCCCTAGTCTGAGGGCACTCGGGGTTTCCTGCTAGCAGGAAGGGCCTGAGGGCAGCCTCAGGATTGTGGGCCCTGGGGCCTTGGTGGGGTTTACAGGGGACCCTAGGCCCAGAGGGCACTGGGGGTAATCAGCTGGGATAAGGGGATTTCGTGAGGGATCCCGGGTCTCCAGGGCGCGGGGCCAGGATGGGGTCCCGGGCCCTCACTGGCCTTGGGGCGGGGGCGCTCGCTTACCCACGGTGGTGACCAGAGTGCTGGCGAAGAAGAGCGCCGAGGCGAAGTCCCAGGAGGGGTCCGAGGCGTTGGCGGTCCCCGACGCGTTGGCGAGCACTGCGCGCCCCAGCCGTCCGGCTGCCAGCACCCGCTCCACGAAGGCGTCCAGGGCGGGAGCGGCCACGCACGGGCTGCGCCGCAGCAGCTGTGCCCGCAGTGTCCCCAGCTCGGCCCGGAGCTGAGCCTCGTGGGGCCCCTCCAGCCGCGCCACCAGCAGCGCTCCCAGCACCAGGTACGCAGCGTACGCGGCCAGGGAGCCCGCCAGGAGCGCGCCCCGCCTCATGGCGCCGCGGGACCCGCGGCCCGCGCAGCCCCCCGCCGCCCCGCTGACGTGGCCCCCGCCTCCCGGCGCCCGGCGCCTCGCTCCAGTTCCGGGAGTGCTCGAGGCGCCGCCACCCGCGCCCCAAAGAGGAAGTGGAGGGAAAGGGGAGGGGCGGGGGGGAGGAACGTCCCGCCTCCGGGAAACTGAGGCACGCCCAACCGCCAGGTGTTCACACCTGGAGGGCGGCCAGAGCTCCCCGGCCGCGGAGACCTGCGGGGTGGAAGGGCAGGGGAATCCTTCTCGTCCTTGCACTTCTTCCTGCCGTCTGCCCGGGAGGCGCGGCTCCCTGTGTTAGAATCCCAGCTCTCCTTTCAGCTCGCAGACCTAGGAGTCGCCTCCAACCCCGGCTTCCCAGGTCCCCCGGCACCGCTGCGAAGGTTGTGAGCTGCATCGGGGCGCCTGGCTGCCGGGGCCAGTCGTGCGCCCGGAAAGTGAGTTGCGTCCGCACGGAGGTGGCGCCTAATTCACAACGGGGACCCCATAGGGGCAGATACCCCCGAGCCCTCCTGGACAGAGTGGGGATCCTCAGTTTTTCACCACATCTTTGTCTGGCTCCCACCTTCTGCCTGGCGCTTTGCCGAGCAGGCGCACTGAGGCAGCCATGGGCCCTGCCTTCATGGAGCTTCCAGTCTAATGGGAGAGCCAGAACCGTCAACAGAGGGTGACAGCCCACGGCGGCCAGGGCTGGGACGGGGGCGGCCCAGGCTGAAGGGCAGGGCTGGGATGAAGGAAACACTGGCAGAATGACAAGGGCTGGGATGGAGGTGCCCAAGGGAGGACGAGGCCAACCCAGCCGAGGGAGGTCAAGAAGGTTTCCGGAGGATGGAGATACCCGAGCTGAGACGTGAAGGATGAATAGGACTGAGCCAGGGTCTCTTTTCCTGGCTGAACCACAGATAAACACGTCTGGATGGGAAAATTCCCTGCCCCTGCCCCCGCCCCCCATGTTTTTCCACCCCCCTCCAGATGGAACTCAGCACCCTCCCTGGCGGTCTTCTGGACGGCAGCCCAGAGTCCTGACCATAGCTGGCTGGTGGGGGAGTGGGGCTTGGGGCCCAGCCCAGACATGCCCCAGACGGTGCTATTTATAAAACTGGCGCCTCTTGGAGGGGAGCCCAACTTGGGGCTGACAACCCACAGGAAGAGACATCCGATAATAACAATTGCAGTAGCTGCCAGTGATCAAGGGCTTGCAGTGAATCCTCAGCCCCTCCCATATTATTCCCATTATGCAGATGAGAAAATGAAAATTTTAAAACAAAGTAGTCACACAGCCGGTAAGGGGGGAACGTGAAGCCAGTAGCAAGCCAAAACCCTTGCTTTATTAATAAAAAAAAATATTTACAGAGATGAATGTAGAAGAGGCTGAGGATGAGGAGAACATGGGGTGGAGTCCAGGTACAGAAGAGGAATGAGGGCGCTTCACTCACAAAAAGAAACAACAGCCGAGATAAGACTCACAAGTGAGAGACCCAGAGCAGTCCACAAGGTCCCCAGAAAAGACAATGCCTCAGCAACAAATCCCAGTATTCTTCTAGAGGAGGAAGGGAAAGCCACAGTAATGGGGCCACGTGCTGCCATCCTTCCGGAGTGTTATCACTGTCCAGAAGTCATTTCCACCATTATCTTTGCCTGAGAGCAGCGGGGTAGACGAAAAAGGGGAAGAGCGGAGAGGAGGCTGAGGAGGAGGGACCCAGGAAGCTGAATTCTCAGGGCGCCTCACATACAGTTCACTTGTGTGTGTCACGAGTTTCTGGGGCTGTTTAGGGTTTTTCGTGGGCAGGGAAAGCCAGGTTGCAACGCGAGAGCATTTTTATGAATTCATTTCTGGGTAATTGCCTAACGATATTTAGAAGAAGGACATCTGGTCTTCCTCATCTCACCTAATTTGTTGGGTTTCTTTTTCGAATTCTAAACATTTACTTACTTAAGGACTGCCAAAATCGTATATAAGCATTGGCGCCCACACAACTCCGATTAAGCTCTCGGGAACAAAAATGGGATCTGCCCTCCCCGCTCCACGCACTTTCGTGGCTCCGCAGTACTCTCAGCGACCCAAACTGAGCGCGCCTTACGGAACTCCATTTCCCATCGACCCATTCGCTCGATGCCTACATCTCCCATCTTGCCCGCCAACGCCTTTCTGCGAGGATCACTCCACGCCCCGCCCCTGCCCCTCAGGCCCCGCCCTTACGTCACCGGCCCCCAGGTCCCGCCTCTTACTCCAGGTCCACTTGCCCACGCCTCCGTGAACGGGCGTGGCCTCTGCGCGCTCGTGACGCCCATTGGCTGTCGCGTTGCCGGGGCGTGGCTACGGGAGCCGGGCGGAGACCTTCGAGACCGCGGCTGAGGTGGCGGCGGCGGCAGCGGCGGTGGTGGCGGCGGCGGCAACTGAAGATGCACCCGGCAGGCCAGGCGGCGTCGGCGGCGGGGACGCCCCGACAGCGTAAGTGGCGTACGTGGCCGGCCGGGGAGATCCGGCGGGCGGGGGCGCTGCGGGGCCGCGGCGGCGGTTGGCTGGGGCGCGGCTGGCCGGAGGTCACGAGGTCAGGGATCCGGAGCTTCGAGGTGTGCGGAACGTCGGGGTGCCGGGGCTGGGTAGGGAGCGCGTTGGGGTCGATTCTTTTCTTTAGGAAAGTCCTTTCAAAGGAAACAACTTGGGGCAGGATATTGTGTGATGTGTGCAGAGAAATGCGACTTTCATTCATTCGCAGTTGGCGCTCCGCCCACCCTGCTCTTCTGTCGCTGCGTGGTCCCTCGGACTGTCACCCGCGCTCCTCCGTGCGGCCTTGACAGCACTCCATGAGCAGGGAGGGCCATCTTTCCCCCACTTAAGATTTGAACCTGTATTTATAATACTGTTGACTCCCTTTTCTGTCATGCTCTCTTTTAAGTTCCTCTTCATTTCCACGAGTGTGAGTGCACCTCGTTAATTCATTCAGTATCTCTTGCCTCAGCAACCCTTGTGCCAGAATTTGGGCTGTGCTGGAATTTGGAGAACCGGTAGTAACCAAGATAACCCTGGCCCTTGTCTTACGGCTCAGAGTTTAGTGGGCGGACAGATGCTAAACTAGAATAAGAAGTATACAAGTTAACAAGATAATTTAGGGAGTGGCACGAGCTGTAAAAGGAATAATCTGATATGTGATGGGGGGTTGAGGGGGCCTTTCTGTTGAGGGAGTGGTGTGATGTGCTCATTCCTTCCTTTAGCCATGAGTAAGATGCCTAGAGGCCCTTTGCTGGGTGATGCTGTGGTGCCCACACAGCCCTGGTTCCTGTCCAGGAACCTGCAGTCTGGAAGACAGACAGTGACAGTCCAGAGCAACAGAGTGGGGGGTCAGGGCTGCGCCTCGGAAGGCACAAAGTGCTGTGCACTTAGTACTGCCATGTACATTTCCTAAGAACAAGGATCCTCACTTATGTAACCTCCTTACGTGTGATTATCAAGTTCAAGAAATTTAACATTGATATAAAACTTACAGTCTATATTGCAGTTGTCCCACTTGCATATGTTCCAGTAATGTCTTTGGTGCCTTGTCTTCTGCCTTATTAGATCTCATCCTTGATTGGTTTTATATTTGTCATTGTCTCTTTAGTTGCTCTTTTTTTTTTTTTTAATTGTGGAAACATATATACAATATAAACCTTCCCTTCTCAGCCACTTCCAAGAATACCTTCAGTGGGATTAATTGCATTCACAGTGTTGCAGGACCCTCATCACCTTCCATTGCTAGACTCTTCCCATCTCCTCAAACAAATCCTTATTATGGAGGCAGGAGTTTTTGTTTTTCTTTTCATTGTTGTGTCCCCAGAATCTCCAGCAGAACCTGACACACACAGTTGGTCAGTAACCATGAGGGTGAGAGAGGTAAGAGAAACAGGGGGCCTGCAAATCCACAAGGGCAAAGAGGGGTTGAGTCAGATGAGGAAGGAACAGGGACCTAGGCCTTGGGAGTGCTGAGAGGCATTTTAGAGGCCAGGTGGGGTGACAGGAGGAAGGACCTGAACCAAAGCTTTCAAGAAAGAAAAGAAAAGTAGGGCTTGGGGACACTTAGACAGGGTGCAGTGCTGGTTGCTTTCCAATTGAAGAGACCTGGGTCTGTTTTCAGGTTACAGATAATTAAGAGGAAGAGTTGGGGGCTAATAACTGATAATAGGTGACATGGATTGACGGCTTTTTATGTGCCAGGCCAGGGGCTGAGTGGCTTCTGAGTGTGATGTCACTTCACCTTCCATCAGTTCCACAAGGCAGGGCAGTTAACTTTATTCTGCAGAGAGACAAAGCCATGTGGTGGCTGAGTCCTCTCCCCACCCCAGTGTAAGCTTGCCACCCTGTTCCCTGGCCCAAAATGGTCCCTGACACATAGGACTTCAGTAATTATTTGCTACAGCAGTACTGCTTACTGGTTAGGAGAAGGGGCTCTGGAGCCAGAGTGCTGGATTCAAATCCCACCATCTTCACCTCCCCCATGTCAGCGGACAGCACTCCCAATCACTGCGTTGCTCAAATGAGAACCTAGGGAAATGCGCTTGGTTCCTCCCTCTTCCTTACCCTCTCCCAACTTTGCACTCCTCCTGCAAGTACCGTCTCTCCTGCCTCCGAAATCTATCCAGAAGTAGCCCACTCTCACCCTGCTCTCACCCGGACCATCTCAGCAGCCTCCTGCCTCGTCTTCCAGCTGCCCAACTGCCTGTTTCTCTCATGAAGCCAGAGGGAACTTTTAAAAAACATTTGAAACTTGGCTCTACCACATACTGTCTGCATGATTTGGGGCAAGCTGAACCTCTTTGAGGCTCGGTTTCCTCATCTGTAAGATGGAGGTGATAATAGCATCAATACAAGGGAATTGTCTTGAGGCTCAAATGAGTGAATCCATAGTAAGTGTTTAGAACATGGCCCTCATGTGCTAAGTGCTCCTTAGGGATTTAATTATTGAGGTATTTATCAGATGGACTTGGCTGGACTCCTACTCTGCCACTCACACAATTTGGTCCTTTGCACAAGTCATTTAGCTGCCTGGGACTCAGTTTCCACATCTGTAAAATGAGGCCATTTATTTATTCATTTATTTATTATTTTTAGGAGGTAATAGAGATTGATCCTGGGACCTCATACATGGGAAGCAGGCACTCAGCCACTGAGCTACCCTCGTTCCCTGCCATTTATTTTTCATCAGGCTTTTAGCAAGCACTTATCCTTGCCCTATTCTAGGCCCTGGGCATTCAGCCATGAACGAGACAAAGATCCTCACCTTTGGGGGCTCACATTCAAATGGGGGAGACAAGGAACAAAAGAAATAAATTATCTAGTATATGAGATGGTCCTGAGCTCTGCGGAGAAAAGGAAAGCAGGGAAACGGTGCTGCACAGGAAGATGCAGCCATGGAGAGGATGGCCAGGGCAGGCACTCCAGGAAGAGGAGGGAGCCACGTGGACATGTGGGGGAAGGGCATTCCGGGTGGAGGGAACAGCCACTTCAGAGGCCCTGGGGTGGGAGTGTCCCTGGTGTGTTCAAGGAGCATCGAGAGGTCCATGTGGCTGGAGCCAAGTGAGTGAGAGGGAGCGTGTCGGGGACGTCGTGGACAGGCCTGGTGACTGTAAAGGCTTGGTACAGGATCACGGGCACAGCAGGCCCTGTGCAAAGGAGCTCTCAACAGCATCAGTGGCGTCATCGATATCGCCATTTGGATGGAGGAAGGCCGATGGCGGGCGGGCAGAGCCTGCACCTGAGCGCCCATCAGTCCCTAGAGCCAGTGCTCTGACAGTAGCCCCGCCCTCCACTACGGCTCCTGCAGATTGAAGGAGTGTCCCCCCTTCCCCTGCAGCCTCGAAGCGGAGGATCCCCGTGTCCCAGCCAGGCATGGCTGACCCTCACCAGCTTTTTGATGACACGAGTTCCGCCCAGAGTCGGGGTTACGGGGCCCAGCGGGCACCCAGCGGCCTGGGCTACCCTGCAGCCTCCACCTCGCCCCCGACAGCCTTCCTGGCCGATCCTGTATCCAACATGGCCATGGCCTATGGGAGCAGCCTGGCTGCCCAGGGCAAGGAGCTGGTGGATAAGAACGTGAGTGAGCCAGGGCTGGCGGGGGTGGGGTGAAGGCAGCGGCTGTGGGGCCAGAGCCTCAGGCTCAAGCTCTGCCTCCTCAGATTGACCGCTTCATCCCCGTCACGAAGCTCAAGTATTACTTCGCTGTGGACACCATGTACGTGGGCAAAAAGCTGGGCCTGCTCTTCTTCCCCTACCTGCACCAGGTCAGCACCACCCCTCAGCCCCATGGGCTGTCCTGACTCCAGCCTGCGGCGGGGGCTGGGCAGGGGCAGGGCCTGTTCGTGGGGTGGGAGGAGCCCAGCTCCAGGGTCCTGCCGCTGCTCCTCTCTCCCCCCAGGACTGGGAGGTGCGGTACCAGCAGGACACACCAGTGGCCCCCCGCTTTGACATCAATGCTCCTGACCTCTACATTCCAGGTTCCCCCAGTCCCTCCCCCACGGCCTCTTCCCTCCGGGTGGGCACATCAGGGCCAGGGGCCCCAGGATGATCCTTCTTCCTCTGACCAGTGTCCCTGTGTCGGTCCACTTTCCACAGCTATGGCTTTCATCACCTATGTCTTGGTGGCTGGCCTTGCGCTGGGGACCCAGGACAGGTAAGGGGCCCAGAGCAGAGGGGCGGGGTGGGGCTTGGAGGCCGAGGGGCAGCTCCCCTCCCTCAGAGCAGCCCCACCATGTTCCAGTAGGCCCAGGCCAGAGCCCTTGGCTCCCTCTCAGCATCTCCCATGCCCCCTCCCTTTCCCTTGCCTCCCCTCACCACCAGCTCTGTCTCAAGCTCCATGTCTCCCACTGAGCTGCCCCACCCCACCTTACCCCTGCATCACTGACTCCAGCACCTGCTAGGAAGGTCTTGTCTGGCCTGGCCCTCCCCTGCCCACTCAGGAGCTGCCTATAGCTCCCCTATCCTTTGGCCAAGCCCCAACTTCTTAACCCAGCACTGCCCAGCTGCCCTGCCTTCTCTCTGGTCCTCTTACCATTCCTGCCTCCCCAGAGCCTCTGCACACCCTTCCTTTGTGGCTGTTATAATTGATGGTTGAGGCTCAGGGGATATGGCAGGGACCAAGAAGGACAAGGTCCTGCTTCCCTGAGTAGCTCTTTCTTTAGGACTCAGCTCAGGTGTCCCATCCTCTAGGAAGCCATCTCTGACCTTTCCCTCCCCACCCCTTGGGCTCCCATCGCCCCCTGTGCTTCCCCATTCCAGCCACGACCCCTCTGTCCATTCCTCCCCTATCCCCAGACTGCCTGGGGACAGGTCTTTCTCTCCCCTGGACTGGGATTTCGGTGAGAACAGGGCCCAGGTCCATCATGGTCACTGCCTGGTCTCCGTCCCCCTACCGGCCTCAGCCCTGTTTCCCACCCCCACCCCCGGCAAAGGGCTAGACTCAGGCAGGTACTCGGGGAGGGCCCGAGCTGGTCAACTGACAGAGCATGGGTGCCGGCAGGTTCTCCCCAGACCTCCTGGGGCTGCAGGCGAGTTCGGCGTTGGCCTGGCTGACGCTGGAGGTGCTGGCCATCCTGCTCAGCCTCTACCTGGTCACTGTCAACACAGACCTCACCACCATCGACCTGGTGGCCTTCTTGGGCTACAAATATGTTGGGTGAGTACCCCCCCCATCCGCACCTGCCAGCCCCAGCTCCTTGGGCCTCTCCCTCAGGCCAGGCTCCCCCCTCCAACCCCCAGGATGATCGGTGGGGTCCTTGTGGGTCTGCTCTTCGGGAAGACTGGCTACTACGTGGTGCTGGGCTGGTGCTGCATGTCCATCTTCGTGTTCATGGTGAGCTGGGGGCTCAAGGCAAGGTGAGGCTGAGGGCACACGCCTTCTGGGCTGAGTTGAGTTTTGAGGATTTCAGGTGGGGATTTTGGACCCCTAAGGAGCCCTGGAGTGACTTCCCTGGCTTAGGAGTCTAGGAGGGCTTCCTGGAAGAGGAAGATCTCAGCTGGGGCCTAAAGGAGGGAAAGAAGCCAGCCAGGGTGCTAGGGTCTGGGGGTGTTAGCAGTGTTCTGGCCTGGGCCCACGCTCATCCCTCCTTACATGTGGGCCACTTCCTGCCAAAATTTGTATGCATCCCTAGAGGTAGATTCTCTGAGAGCCCTTCCAGCTGGAATGGGGGTGCCAGACCTGGTTTTGACCCCAGCTTTGCTGCATCCTGGGGAAACTACTTCCGCTCTTTAAACCTCCGTTTTCCCTTTTGTAAAATGGGGATAATGATAAAGGTGCCCACTCTCACCGTACTGGGAGGATTCCGTGTGAGCATATGTGAGAAGGTGGCAAAATCTAGTGGCTGATGGACTAAATCTGGCCCTTGGACAAACTTCGACTTAGATGTCATTATTTAAAAGTTAAAAAAAAAAAAAAAATTTCTGGCTTGTCTTAAAAAATTGTCCCTGGTCAACACCAGCCAACATTCCCAAGTGGGGCCACAGCTAGGACTGAGTATCACTGCCCCTTCAGGTAGGGTATTCATGGTGACACTGGCCACTTCACGCGCATTCATGGACCTTTCCTGGCTTTCAGTGTGGAGCCCTCCTGGGAGGTTTTACTGGCCAGAAGCAAGCCCTCCCCAAATGCTAGGGGATTTCGGGGAAACTGAGCCCCACAGGAGTAGAGTTTTGTGGCCAGACACACACCCTCCTCCCCCGACAGATGAGGAAATTGTGGCCACAGCTGCCCCTGGAAGGTTTCAGAAACTTGGGGCTGTGGAAAGGCAGGAGCTTGGCCTGGCTGCGTGGTCCTTACAGGCAGAGGCCGAAAGCCGGCCCAGCGCCTGGTCCAGGGCGACCCCTTGTCCTTCGTCCCCCCAAACCCCATCCCAGATCCGGACGCTGCGTTTGAAGATCCTGGCTGAGGCGGCGGCAGAAGGGGTCCCGGTGCGCGGGGCGCGGAACCAGCTGCGCATGTACCTGACCATGGCCGTGGCGGCGGCGCAGCCTCTGCTCATGTACTGGCTCACCTACCACCTGGTGCGGTGAGGCGCCCGCGCTGGAGCTCCAGGAGGGACCACAGCGCCCCGCCCCCTCCGGGCCCGCCCCGCCCCAGGCGCCGCCCCTCGCCCAGCGTATCTCCCCACGTCCCCCTCGCCCCCCTCGCCAGGTGCTGAGATTTCGCGCTGCACAGGCCGCCGCCACTTCCGGAGTGCGGCCACTGTTATGAAAACAATAAACCCTGATGGGCATGATCGGGGCAGCGTATCCTTGGCCGGGAGCTCGGACTGACCGGCGGGGGCAGGCCCAGCCCAGGGGCGGGAGCGGGGACGGGAAGGGGCGGGGAAGGGCGTTCACAGAGCCGCACCGGAGCCGGAAGGCAGCGAGGAAGCTGGTTTAATGAGCCCCTCCCAGGCCCCGTCAGTGAGCAGCCGCCTTCTTCTTCTCCTTCTTCCCGTCCTTGCCCTTCTTCTTGTCCCCCTCCTTCTTCACCTTGGGCTTCTTGACCTTGCGGGTACGTTCGTGCTGCTCTGGGCCGGCAGTATGGGGCTGCGAGGCCGAGGGCAGTGGGGTGGGAGAGAAGAGAGACGGTCCCGCCTGTGGCCCGCCCAGGTCCCGGGCTGCCCGCGGCTGGGGCGCAGGCCCGGGCGCGGGGCGCGGGGCGCGGGACAGGGAGCGCTTACCTTCGCCTCCGAGTCCGAGTCGCTGGAGCTGCTGCTGGAGTCTGAGGAGCTGCTGCGGTCTTGCTGGTTGGCGGCATGACAGTGAGGCCAGGGGTCCCTTTACCCAGTCCCTGGGATCCCCCGCGGGATGTGCTGGCATGACTTACCCTGGGATTAGCAGCTGCTCCTGCCTGTAATGCGCCCTGAACTCCGGGGGGTCTGTGCTTGGAGTCTCCCCCATGCCCTGCCTCTGCGGACTTCTTGGAAGTGGATTCCACGGCTACGGACAGAAAATGAATTGGGTGCGTTGGTGCACGCAGCGGGGAGTGTACCTGGGTGGCAGCACCTGAGCCTGAGTCTGGTCCCCTGCCTTCCCCAAGAGCATACCTGCCGCCAGGTCGAACTCCATGGTGGCGAGGGAGGATATGGCCCGAGGACCAGGAGGGCTCGGACACTCCCGGCGGGCGTGGGGAGGAGCCGCGGGACACTCCCGCCCAGGAATGCTGAGAAATCCTGCCGACCTTTGTCCGGGCCCTTTTCCTGACTCACTGCTCCACCCCGGCCTCGCCCAACTTTACCTTTGTGGGAAATCGGGAGGATGGGCAGCCAGAGCCTTCTCCGTGAGCTGTAGTAGGAGATGGGGTCCCTGTGGCTGGGGTCCTTCGGGGAGAAGTTGTTTGGGGAACTGCAGATTTTGGGGAGAGATGGGGCGGGGGCTGTTCTCAGCTTCCCCTCACAGGGCCAGGTGCCCGCTTTTGAAATGAGAGGGAGGGTGCTGTGATAACAGGAACACTCCCTGTGCCCTTTTCTAGATGCCAGGTGCTGTTCCAAGGGTTTTGTGTGTATTTCGTCCGTCTGTTACAAACCCTCTCTTAGCTTGATGAGAAGCAATATCTGAAAGGATGGAAAATGACTTGGAACCTGCCTGCTGAATTTGAAGCCCAGCTGAGTCCCTTGGTAGCCTGCTGACCTTGGGAAAGTAGCTTCACCTCTATCCCTCAGTTTTCTCATCTGTAATTTGGGACGATGACTGCTACTACATGGGGTTGATGAGAGAGTTAAATGGGTTAATTCCTTAGAATGATGCTTAGCATGGAGTGCTTTATAAAATTATTTTACTTAAAAATAAAAGGTAGGCACTGTTACTCTCCCTAATCCCAGCGTAAGATGAGAAAACTGAGGTACCCAAGCAGTCCAGTCACTTGATGTGTGTCAAACATAGCGTGACCAGAACTGGGATTCAAATGCAGACCAAGGGGCTCGCCCTGGGCTCTCCCGGGAAGGGGCAGCCCACCAAGCCAGCCTCCCCCTCCCACCCACCTGCTCACGGCTGTGAGGCTGGAGGCTGGCAGTCCTGTGTGGCCCTTGCTAGCCCAACAGCTGGGCTGCCCTTACCTGCAGGGAGTGGGCGGGCACCACCGGCATCTAGGCTGGAGCAGGAGGCAGGGCTGAGGCCTGGCGAGGATGTGGTGACGTGGGCCCACACCGGGCTTCACTTGGGCCTCCCCCCCCCATGTCCTCTCCTCAGTGGGGCCTGCCCTCAGCATCCGGCTCCAGAGAACCACCACTACGCCCCTTTCCCCTGCTTGATGTAGTTGGGGCTCTTAAACAATCTGCCCTTCTCTTAACCCGCATTCATTCTTTCAGTATATATTTACTGAGTACGTACCATGTGCCCAGCACAGTTTGAGTACTGGGGATACATGAGGTGAACAAAACAGATAAAAATGCCAGACTCCTGGAATTGACATCCTAGAAGATAAACTAGAAACAAGGTAAAATATATGTTAGACAAAAACTTGCACGGATAGACAATGTGGTATATCCGTATGATGGAATACTATTCAGGAGTAAAAAGGAAGACATCCTGACTGAGACCACAGCATAGATGAACTCCAAAAACATCCCAGGAGGAAGAAGCCAAATACAAGAGACTGCATAAACTACATATTGTGTGATTCCGTATGAAATGACCAGAAAAGGCCACATTATAGAGACAGAATGTAGATTGGTGATTGCTGGGAGCTGGAAATGGGGATTAACTAGAAATGGGCCTGTAGGATCTTTTGGGGGGTATGAAGATGGTCTAAAATTGATTTAAGGTGGCAGTTAACAATACTCAGTCAAGTTATTAAAAATCATTGAATTGTACACTTGGAGGGGTGAATTTTATGTTGCTTACACCTCAAGAAACACACCAGGAAAGGGGTCTAGGGAACTGACCTCTGAGGGGTGTTGGGGAGGGGTTGGATTTTAGACTGAGCGACCAGGCAGAGCCTCACCGGGGCCTTTTGTGTAAAACCCTGAAGATGAAGCAATTCTGAAGCATGAAGAGCAGTCAAGGCAGGGGGAACGGGCAGTCCAAAGCCCCCATGCAGGAATGACCTGTGCGCCTGAGGAACTGTGAGGAAGTCAGTGATGGGGGGCAGGTGAGGCGGGGGGGCTTGGACATCAGAGTCAGGTTGTTGGTCTTCGGGTGAGATGGGAGCCAGGGGAGGGTTTTAAGCAGAAGAGATGGGCAGTGAATGGGGCTTGGCCCGGGGAGGTAGCGCCGTCTGGGTGTGGGGTCTGAGAAAATGTTTCTCCCCAGTCAGAACTTAAGTTCCATGAGGGTAGGACGCTTGTCTGCTGGGATGGAGTTGGTGTTCGACCTAACGTGTTGAGTTAGTGAGCTGCCTGGCACCGTGCCACCGGCAGGTTACAGCAAGTAGAAGGGCTCTGGGCTTGGGTTATGTAAGTCAGCCCACTTAAAGCCCACTTAAACATGGATTCCTGCTCTAGGCTCTTACAGTTCTGTGGGCAAAGAAGTTAGCCACTTTGGGCCTCAGTTTCCTTCTCTGTAAAATGGAAATAATGTTACCTACCTCAAAAGATTCTGTGGCTTAAATGAGAGACCACCTATGAAAATGATTTGTACAGAGCCTGGCATAAGGTAAATAAATGCTCAATAAATGTTTTTATTATTCCAGACAAAACCTCATACTTCTCATGAAATTGACAACAGGACCCCCATATTATACATGACAGCATTGAGACATGAGGTGCAGCTTCTTGCCTCAAGACTTTCTCTCAGACCTTGACGATGTAGAAGCGCCTCACTAGGCTGAACCTGAGTGGTGGGTGGGCAGGCACAAGGAGACCATGGCCAGGCCTCCAGACTCCCATCCATTCCTTCCTGTAGTACAGTGACCATATGGGTTTGGCAGCTCTTAAGAGACCCAAAAGAGGGATGCATCCATGGCTCAATGGATAGAGCATCCACCTACCACATGGGAGGTCCAGGTTCAGATCCCCAGAGCCTCCTGACCCACGTGGTGAGCTGGCCCACATGCAGTGCTGCTGCACGCATGGAGTGTTGTCATACAGGGGCGCCCCTGTGTAGGGGAGCCCCACGCGCAAGGAGTGTGCCCCGTAAGGAGAGCCACCCTGTGTGAAAAGAGCACAGCCCACCCAGGAGTGGTGCCACACAAATGGAGAGCTAATGCAGCAAGATAATGCAACAAAAAAAGAGATGCAGTTTCCTAGTGCCGCTGGATAAAGCAAGTGGATGCAAGCAGATGCAGAAGAACACCCAGTGAATGGACACAGAGCACAGACAACCGGGGGGGGGGGGGGAAGGGGGGGAAAAAATAAAATAAATGCAACAAAAAGAAACACAGATTTCTGGTGCCGCTGATAATAGAAGCGGTTACAGAAGAACACACAGCGAATGGACACAGAGAGCAGACAACTGGCGGGGGAGGGGGAGGGAGTGAAAGGGGGGGTGGGGAAGGGGAGAGAAAAAATATCTAAAAAAAAAAAAAAAGCTACTTCAAATACTTTGGGGAAAAAGACCCAAAAGATAAGGGCTTAATGAGCTAGATTCCCTTTACCCTCACATGAAAGTACAGGCGAGTCCAGGGTGGGTGGGAGGGTGTGCTCCACAGGCTCATCCAAGAACCTGGGCTCCTTCCATCTTGCTGCTCTGCAGCCCTCCAGGGTGCAGCCCTTAGGTAGACAGACAGGCTGGCCCCACCATCAGGTTCTCAGGAAGGGAGAGAATAAGTGGAGGGCACAGTTTTCTTTTAAGGAACCCCCAGGGGCAGCACACATCCCTTCCACTCATCTTTTGTTGGCTGGGATTTAGGCAGATGGTCAAACCTGACTGCAAACTCGGGGGCTTCTATTACTGAAAGGGGAAAAGGAACATGGGTTCCTGTCTGTCACAATTCCCTAATGGTGGCAGTGTCCCTTATTCCCCTGCTCTGCTTAGCCGAAATATAAACACTGGTGTGTGGTCCAAAGACTGTGTCCATCCCTCTGCTCATTTGAAATTAGTTCCCTGCTGTTCCGTGCTCATCCCTAGGGGTAAGCAGGCAGGGCAGGACCAGGACCAGGACTGTATCCCTCCCCCAGGCCCAGCCTGCCCCTGACCTATCAACAGACACAGAATTCCCCCGTTGGTCTCCCCTTAGCAGCAAACAGCTGCTGCCACCCTCCCCTGCTCGTTTCCAGATTATTTTTGCCTAAAACGATAGTCCAAAGGGTATAAACAGTGCTTTCTGCCTTGTAGGAAAAAGGAGCTTAGGTTCCCAACTGGTCTGCAGCAATACTGATGTCGTTCTGCAGGTCAGCTTGGTCTTTCTCTAACATTGCTCCAGGAGACATTCTTCAGGGGGTCACTCCAACCCTGAAGTTTTACTTCAAAATTGCAAGAGGGGTGCCAACTTTAGTGGATGAGGAAGCCAAGATGGTGTACTGTTAGGAGACAGTTCTCCATGGCGTCTCATGCTCCTGAAAGTCTGAGGCCTGACGTGGTTGGCTGGAAAGGCAACTGCTGCAAGGTCCAGGTTCCTCTCTCGAAGTTTACATGAACAGCCTGCTCCAATCCTATAAACATAATTCCTCTTCTGGAATGTTCTAACTTCACTGTACCCAGGAGCTGGATGGCTTTCAGCACACAGTATGCAGGAACTCCGTTTTCTTTCGCTTGAGAGAAAGTGCTGCACTTACTTGGCGACCACAACCGATCTCGCTCTGGCCCTTGATGTTCTGGGATACTAATAAACAGGAAACTTCAACGGATCATCCTTTGGGAGCTGCCGAGGGGCTGATGGTTGTCAGCTAGGGAGGCCCAGACTTGGCCGCCACACCCAGATGACTGTTAGGTCTGGGCTTTGATTTTACTCTACTTACAAGCTAAGTTAGCCTTTTACCATTTTTAAAATGCTTGACAGAAGCCCTGAGAAATGGGTCAGAGATGAAAGGGTTTATTCCTTGCAGTGAGCAGCATAAGCGACTTTTATGTTGGTTTCCCTGGACCCCAAGTTCCAAGGCCCATGGGGAGGATCCCCATGGATGCCACATGCACTGGGCTGTGTTACAGGAGAGGAACACTGAGCTTGGGAACCAGCTATTTTATAGAAAGTGGTAAGCAAGCCCGCCCTTTGTTCTGGAGGGATCTAGTATGTTACACACACAACCCTAAGAATGGCCCAGGTAAGGAGCTGTCAAGGCCATACATCCTAGGGATGCCCAAGGCCTGCAGGAGCCTGAGACCCCAGCAGAGGGCTGTCCCTCCCACCAGTCCACCCTGGGTCCCGTAGCATTTTGGCTTCTGGCCAGAGTCAGCTGTCCAAACTGGAAGACCCAGGAGTGAGCGGGCGGGGTTATGTGGCCTCCCTCAGACAAATGGGGCAAATTCTGGCAGGGGAAGCAAATCATGCAGTGATAGATTATGCATCAGAAACACAAAGGTGCAATGTATTAGCAACCTATAAAAGCTTGGTGTTGAGAATTCACTCACTCATCTTTCTACTGACTTGCAAGTTTTTCCTTAAAAATCCAAGCATGTAACCTTTTCCCTTCACATGACTAGGATGTAAAGGAGAGAGCACTTTCGTTGGGAGTGGTGAAGAGGGGCCTTCTGCCAGGCCAGAGGCACAGGTGGCTGTGGGACTCCTGAACACCAAGGGAGAACCTGAGGGGCATGGCAGGTATGGGTGGATTTAAGGGCTGCATGTAGGGTGGGGGTAGGTCTAGGGGCAAAATGCCTACTGAGGAGGAGCAAGGACACAGGTGGGTGGCAGAGGCAGGCACCAACCCCCCGAAGGAGGCTCCCTTGCTGAGCACTTACTCTGTGCTCTCACGTGACCTTCACAATGGCCCACAGGGCAGGCAAGGAAGAGGTGGTTAAAAGCATTTGAGTGACCGCCTGTTCTTAGACACCTGGACAGTGGCCGGATATAGCCTTCCCAGCATGGCAGGCTCTCCTGGAGCTCTGGGAGCCCTTGTCAGTCTGGGATGGCAAATAGGTTTCAGTCAACTGTAATGCCTGCTCAGAGTGCTGGGCTGAGGCTCATTAGGCTCAGAAGGGAGAATACCAGAATCATCAGCAACCATTGCAAGGGGGAGGGAGGCGGGAAGGAGCAGGTGAGGTGCTTGCCACTCTTGCTTCTGGATTAGATTTTTGTTCAAGGAGCATCCACTTTCCCTTGCTCTCCCCAGGTAGCACTTAAAATTGCAGGTTACAGGCCATAGTGGGTCGTAAAGATCAATGCAGCAGATTGCGGCCAGGATTTTTTAAAAGTGAACTAGATTAAGAAAAGCTCAGAAAAAAAGAAAAGAAAAGAAAAGAAAAAAAAGTTCAGGGTTCACCACAGGTGGTAAAGCTAAATAATAGGCTAAGTGTTGTTTTGTGAAACGTCTGGACACTTAGTTGTGATGTAAAATGTCTTTCTTACTGTGGGTTGCCCTCAGGAAGATCTGAAAGACTATTTTAAGGGGTGCTCTTTCTTGAATGAGCTTTCTTACATAGCATCCTATGATAATTTTGGTAGTTTAAATCACAAAAAAGGCAAACATGCTGAAATTCATTTTAAAAGGGAAATCCCTTTTTATTAAACTTGTATATTTTACTCTTCAGAATCCTAATAAAAAACCACTTTCATTTCTGCTTATTAAAAAAAAAACACAAATCAATCAAACAAAGAAACTCTTAAAACTAACTTTGTGATAGGAAAGGAGGCAATGGCATTCAACTGAATCAAAGAAAACTGGACCTGGAGCAAAAAATAAAATAAACAGAGGACACGATTCTGGTCTACTGTTCCCCCATTTGCAATGGCAAACACAGAGCCCTTCCGCACGAGGATTCCCAAGCCCCTCTGCCCGTGAGACAGGGAAGCAGCTCCCTACCTTCTGGAGTAACAAACAGATCAAAAGCCCGGGTGATCACAAGTACAAATCAATCACTCTATTTTAAAAAGCACACACATTCTACAGCTGTCCCCGCCCCCACCCCCAGGTGTTATCGCCGGGTGCTCTGAGGAGAGGGCAGGCCTCTCACGGCAGGCGGCAGGCGGGCAGGCAGGCAGGCAGGCCTCACAGCTCGTAGGTGTTCCTCACCAGGTGCTCCTTGTCGTCGCAGGTGCTCCAGGCGGTGCGGAGAGCGCGCTCCTGGCTCCCCCGAGCCGCCCTGATCAGGCAGACCATGGAGGCTCCCAGGAAGAGGATGAGGACCATGGTGAGCAGCCCCGCCAGGACCATCACTGGGGAGGGGGGAGAGAGGCCTCAGGGCAGGCGCCGCCAGCGCTGCCGCAGCGCAGGTGCCTCCCACCCTGAGCGCTAAGCTTGGGAGGGTCTGAAGAACTGCAGCTGGAGAGAACTGGATGTGCCAGCGGTGGAGGGTGGGGGGTGGTCACAGGAGAAGCCTTACCTTCCCCTGCACTCCAAGAAGGTTTGTGAAGAGGAGGTGCCATGCTTACACACACACCCCAAAAGAGTGGGTGTTAGTGTTCCTTATATTTGAGCAAAAAGACATTTAACTATTCTCCTGCTACCTCTCAGTGGCAAACTGCACCGAAAGGTGCACATTAGGGGGTAAAAACACATAACTCTGGTTGGGGGTGTGTGTGTAAGTATAAACATAAGCCCCTAGGTTTTGTGTCCACACACACACTGATGGGCAATCAAGAGATATGACTTGCAGGGGCAGGGGCTGCGGTGGAATGAAATACAGGTGGAGCGGGGAGGGGACCCTTATGCTCCTAATTGCCCAGATAACTTTCACAGTGGGTGCCTGCCCCACGGCTGCCCCACTGGTCAGCTTAGATGCTTTTCTCCCAGGCGGGGTTCCACTGCTGGCAGCCCCCACCCCTATCCCCAGGCTGTGGATTTTAGATCAGCCCCTTTTTAGGACAGTCCTCTCTCCACGCACCAGCCTTCAGCCTTGCTCCTCCTCTAAATCAACTCAGACACACCGCTGGGTCCTGGTTCCTTAACAGGGAAATAGGTTGAAAGAGGCCAAACCAGTGTGACAGGTTCTCTGTGTAAACACCACCAGCAAATTCCCCAGGATTGCTTGGGGAAAGCAGCACTGGCCTGTGGCTCACACTGTCTGCTCCCTGCCTTCTTTCCTTCCTGTCACCCACTCCTTTTTCTACCCTGTGGCAGCAAAGCTCCTTCTGCACCAAAGCTCCTTCTGCACCACGGGTCTGACTGAGGCCTATGGGCAGCAGGTCTTCACAGTAGGAACTCATCCCTCCACCACCCCTGTTGCCTAGGTGGAAACTGCCTCGTGAACTGCTGTCTTACTCCCTGCCCCAGTGCAATCTACCCAGCCCCAGGGAGAAACCATTTGTTACATTTATGGGGACAAACATCCACCACGAGTTCCAAGCTACATTCTCAAGCAGAAACACCACCTTCTCCCTAAAAGACACTTTTAGTGAAGGAGGATGTGCCCAAGATATGAGCAAAGCAGAGCTGAGCAAAGCTGCGACTAGTCAAGGGAGGCAGGCGGGGGCTGTTTACCTTTGGTGCCATGGAGCAGGAGCGGATACGACTGCTTGGCTGGAAGAGAACACACCATCTGAGAGGGGCTCATCATCCTCCCTCCCCAGAGATGCCACCAGCTGGGGCTCCCCTGCAGCCCTGGGGCCTTCAGGGGAGCACTTTCATAGGGACTTCCTCTCCCTGCTCTGAAGGAGGCCTTGTCCCTAGAGGAGAGCCCCAGACACAGCTGCCCACCAGCCAGGACGCAAGGCCCCTTCCCCACCAGGGAGCCAGAGAAGGTGGGGTCCAGGTCCTGGTATTTTAAAGGCAAATAAAGGAAAACTGACCAGTGTCCTAGCGGGAGGGGAGAGGGCCTTCCGCTCACCACTGGATCCTGGATTTACAAGTCCAGCAGACTTACCAAAGCAGCGATGCATGCATTCCTCCTTGGACCGATAGAGGTTTTTATTGCCCCGGCACCCTCCATAGATGAAGTTATCACAGACATTCTTCTCCACGTTAAAGTACCAACGTGAGAAGGCTGCGCGGCAAGGCCCGGTCTCTGCCTTGGCAGTGCAATATTCTGGGAACAAGACAGCGCAGGGAGCACAAGTTAGCAGGGCCTGGGAGAGGTGCAGCTGGGCTACAGTGTGCCTGAGTAGTCAGCCATCAGCCAACGGAGAAATGTGTCTCTGGTAAAGAAGCTTGTAGCGGCATGACTGGCAAGGCCAGCCCAGGTGGCACTCCTTTGCATTTTCGGGCATCTTCTTTGGAGCTACAACTATGATAGTATGGCGGTAACTCAACACCAGGTACCATTCTCCACACTTTACCAGCACTAACCTGGTCTCTGAGTGCTCTGGCCTGGTCCCCTCACTCTCTACATGGAGAACTGAAGCAGAATATAGTTAACTGCCCAGCTGCCAAGCTGGGGAGGTGGCGTGACAAGTAAATTCCAGGACCTGTGCTTCTACACTGCCTCTCTGAAGCAGACTCCCCTTGGCACACACTGCATCCTGCTGCCCCGGGGCACCCATGTGAGGCCTGTCATCTCTGACAATAAGGCCAGTGTGCACCACTGGAAAGTCAGGAAGCCCTGCTCTAGCATGTCCTCAACTGTGTCTCAGTTCCCAACTAAGAAAACACGATTTGCCCATATGTAAATATTTGTTTTAAGTCATACCTTCATAGTTGAAAATATCGCTGGAAAAGTCATCAGAATCCTGCCTTCTGGGATCTGAAACACAAATATGTGTGTCAGGAAGGCTGGGATGGTCAAAGGAAACATGGCCTAGCTGGGGGTGCATTTCAAAGGGTCCACCGAGGAAACATGGGTGCTCTGGAACATTTAAGTAAGGGAGTGGAGTCTCCTTCCCTGGGCAGCTCTGCTACATGACCTCCCGTCCTGCTGGACTCAAAGGCACATGCTGAATGAATGAGACGGAGAGGCCCTCCAGCCACCTCAGCAGTCACTATGGAAGCTAATCCCAGCGACAATGCCGTTACACACTCTTTGACACAGTGGTGGGGCCCTTACTCCTGGGGAAATTTTCTTCTGAAACAGAAACTGGAGTTAAGCAGGTACCTGAGGTCTGGATGGCCTTGGAGAGGCCAGCTAGCAAATTAACAGTGCATCCAGGCAAAGCAATGGCCAGGATGGTCACAGGCCTCCTGGTCTAACAAGAGGAAAGTGAGTCTAGCCTGACCCTCCAGCATTCTGCATGTCAGCTGATCAAGAGACAATGAACTAAACGGTTTGTCCCCTCACGTGCGCACTAGTGGCAGAACTGAGGGCCAGAGCCAAGTGTGTGGCTACTGCGTGGCCACTAGCAGGCCAGGGGAATCCCTCCAACAGTGGGTGGGTTTCCCTCCCTCTGCAGCAGGTCTTGCCCAGCTGAGCCCACTGTCTGAGGGCTGGCCTTTGGGAGAGCTGAGCTGGCTACCTGAGGGGTGTTTTGCTACTTGCTAGTGCATCTGGACCACTCACCCCAGGCTCCTGATGCATAAAGGAGGAATGGGGCAGATGCTGTCAGCACTACAAAGCAAGCTAACACAAAGCTCGAGATCAAGTACTGCAGTGGGAATGGAGAGGAAGGGTGGTACAAGACAGAGGACTCAGCAGAGGGAGGGAGAGAGCAATGACGACAGTGAGCAAAGGAGGTGGAACAGGCCAGGAGAGGTAGGGATGGAGTAGTAAAGCCAACACAGTGGGCAGGGGCAGGAGACCAAACCTGCCTGGAGAGAGCTAGGAAGGGCCTGAGCCACATGCAGCAGTGGCCTCCGCACTCCTCTGTCCCAAGGAGGTGGCTGAGACCAGCCTGGAAGCCCTATAGAATCCCTGGGCCCACTCGTCTGCTGGACAATGAGATCTCCCCAATCCAAGGACAATGGAGCCAGAGGTTGGCAGCCCAGGCAAACCCCATCTGTTTGTCAATTCTGAGTAAAGAGAACCAGGAAGTGAAAGCCTCTTACAACTCCCAAATTACAAATGTCCTTTCACAATGACCCATCTGGATGGCCCTCATTCCATCCTGGGTCTTTTTAAAAACCTACCACTTGGGAAAGAAGAATCCACTCCAGTCCTGCTGGTGGCTGGAACATCAACGGCTTCCTCTACAAAGGGCCAAATAAACAACAGAGTGAGACAATGCACTGCCAGGACTGTCCAGTGAAACAGGTGTGAGGTGTGAGTAGGTCTTGTGTGTCTCTCATGGCAACTGCAGTTCTTCTTTATGTGAGACCTTCCATGTACATGTTGGGCTACAAAGACCCACCAGGAGCTCCCCGAGAACTTGGAAATAAGGAACCATGACTGCTCTGAGGGTAAAGCTTTAAGGTCAACTCACAGTGAATCGGAGCAAACATGTACAAAGTGACAGAGGCCAAAACCCCACTTAATTTTATTAATCCACCTAAAGAATGAAAAGGTTAAAGGGGTGTGGTAGCAAGGTAGCTGGTCAGGAAAGCGCGAAATCAGGAGAGCTGATAGGGTCCAGGGGGGAGGGAACCTGGCTCTCATACTCCCTGCGGGTCCCAGGAGACTTTGTGGACAAGTACGGGGCTGGTCGAACCTGATGCCATTAAACATTCACAGAGAAAACCAGCTCCCCTTGTTCTGCCTCTCTCCTCATCAAGCAAGCTCCCAGGAATCTGGCTGAGAGCCCTGCCTACGTGGACTGAAGGTGCAGGCCCAAGGCCCTGGGTGTCTGGGTCCCCTGGGTGCTTCGATCTCTCATTATAAAATAATAAACTGGCACGCTCATTATCATTTGGCTTCCCACAGAGCCTGCCTGCCCAGGAGAGAATAAGGTAGCAAAGAACTCCAGTGACTAGTTCCTTTGGCAGCTCCAGCTCTCCTCACAGATTCACATGGGCACAGTGGATCCACCAGGTGTGCCAACAAATGGGGTTTCTGGGCCCTCGAGACTGGAACCAGAGTCTGAATCCCAGGGAAAGCAGGCAGCCTGCCTTCTCTTAGCAGAACACAGAGACCCACGTCCCCTTGTGGGGAAACCCTGTCTCAGTGCCCTCTGCCTACTGCTTGTGTTCTCAAAACTGCAACTCTCTTCTTGAGAAGACAAGGAGTAGCAAGAACTGGCAATGGACAAAACATTTGCTATAGCCAACTCCTGATTTGGAAAACAAAGAAAGTGTTCCTCAGCGTCTCATGCTCACTGCCAGGCGTGGGTGCCTGGACTCTATGTTTTAAAACCTTGAGCTCACAGCCAGGGCCACTGTTGTTTTCCCCTCTTTACATGCAATTTTCAAAAGCTTATCTGATTTCTGGATGCGTAGCTCAAAGCCAAGAGAGATTATAGCCAGTGAGAAGATAGGAAAACCCTAAGGAACAGTCCGGGCTGTGAGGTACAGGAGTCTGGGGTCTCAGGACTTGGACGTGGGCTCAAGTCTCTTATGTGCATAAGGACTGTGTATTCCCAACACAGAATAATTAAGATTCACAACGTCAATGCTAAAACCTTAAGGAAGGATGCCAGAAGTCATGTAATAAATGTTAAGAAGATTGCAATTAAAATTTTAAAAACACAGTTTAGGTGGCTAAATGCTCAAGTTTCTGGGACACTTGACTCAGGTCCCAGAAGGCCAAGGTCTCATTGCCACCAGCTCTTAAAAAATCTATCATGACGCAGTTGAGAGGGGCAGAGCCAGTAGCTCTGTTTGTACTTAAACTGTGAGGCTCTGAAGTTAACATTGTCTGGACTGCACAGAATCCCTCCCAGTGAGGGCTGGGAGAAGGACAGAATCCAAGCAGTAGGTTCTAGTTTTAACCTGGCCTCTTAATTGGCTGGGTGAGCTATTCAAGTCTTCTGTCCCAGAGGTTCAAACAACCTGAAAGCTCAGAGAGCAAGGGGAAGGGGGGCGGGGGTACACCCTTGTCTGAAAGGATCTGGAAGACCCTGCCCAAAAAAGGGATGATCACTTCCCCATGGTAGGTCTGGTGTGGAACTTGCACTCAGAAGCGGGAAAGAGTTAAGTGGGAGAGACGAAGTGGGGAAAAGACCTGGTAGTGGGCCCCAGCCCAGCTCTACTCCTTGTGCCCGGCAGACCCGGCTGCATCCGTGGCCCAAAGGGGAGAGGGGGGAGGGTTCCCCTGTGGATTCACTGCATGGCTGTCCTTCACGCTGGGCCTGTTTCTTCTGCTTTTGAAAATATCCCCAAATTCTGCCGATAAAAATCAGTGAAGAGCAGAAGGCATCCACGTTTCAATTAATAAATTAATAAACTGACTCTAAGTAGTCAAATTTCCCACACTTTCACTGTCTTACCTGTGACACCAGCACATTTCTCAAGACATTTCTCCTTGGTCAGATAATTATTGTGATTTCCCCCACAGCCTCCATACACAAACTGCTGGCAGGATCCATCGGTGACATTGTACCACCACCTTGGGATAGAGGCCCGGCATTTTCCCACCACTTTTGATACCTGGCAGAAGTCTAAAACACAGAGCAGAAACCAGTTAGCAGGGCAGTCCTAACAACAGAGAACATGCAGACCACCGCTAAGAGGAGGCCACAATTTCCCAACGCCCCATAAGGAAAAGCAGAGTCTCAAAACCCAGCACTGTCCCTCTGAGAGTGCCACCAGGCCTCCTTGTATAGAATAAAAACATGTTGCCCAACAGCAAAGATACCAACCAACCAAAGAGAACTGTATTTTGTTTCTGTCTCCATTATCAAAAAAGTACAGATCCACTGTAAAAGCACGGCTTTCAAAGGCAAAAACAAACAGAAGCCTGGACCTTCTGGATGTGTGACCCACCACGCCAGGCTAAGGGGGGCTTAGCATCAAAAGATCAGAGTGGAGCACTGCACCTGGAGTACTAGCATCTGCTCTCAGAGCCCCCTGTGAACCTTTCCTACCCGTTCTCGCTGTTCCCCTGGCCAAGAGAGGCCACTTCACACTCAGTTTACCACAAGAGCCTCAGAAAGAACCCTCCTAAATCTAATTTCCCCACTCCACCACCAAGATACCCCCAAAATCTGTCCCACTTTTTAAAAAAATATTATTTCCATTTTAATAAGTGGAAACAGAGGCTTAAGTAATCAAATAAGTAATGCAAAATTAAGTTCTGTGTAATGGAGCCTGGATTTAAATCCAAGAGCATCTGATTCCAGATCCCATTCTCTTCATTACTCTATATTGTGACACTATCTCTTCTCTTTATCCTCACTCTCTAATCTCTTTCTTCCCGACCCTTTCACTCAGACCACTAGACAGCCAGATTTGGGATGTCCTGGTGCCTCCCAAATTAAAAATATTCTTGGAGTAGGTCTGTTATTCTAGTACCATTGAGGCAGGGTAGACTAGGGAGAAGGGGGGCTCGAGGACGAGGGGAAGAGGGAGAGGAAGAAGAAAAACACACACCGCTAACCTACCGAGCAGAGTCTGAGGCTGTGCGATGAAAATTAGTCTCTCGGAACAAAACAAAAGGAGCAAAACACCTTGCCAGGCCTATCTGGGAAACAATCTGGGCACAGGGGAAACCACAGGAATGCCCTAAGCAGAACCCACCTTACAAGCCCTGCTCATTCTCCCCTGGGGTGCCTCTTCCCTAAGAGGTACCCACAGTGTCTGTGCTATGCTTAATAAATGCTCTAAATTCACTAGTCTAGCTAAATTCTTTTAACTATTCTCCCATGTGCCCGACAACATCGTTTTGGCCATTCCGCTGGGGAAAGTGGTATGTCTTCTCTAGGGTTTTCCTATCACTGCGAAAAAGAGTCCCTTCTTTTTCTGTTCTCTCTATTCTGTTCTTCTATTCGCATGTTCTCTCTCTTTTTCAACCCCAGGCCTCTTGTTGGGTTTGCTGGTGTGCTCATCATTTTGTCTCTTCCTGGTGTTACTGGATGGCTCTGATTTCTGGGCTTCTGGGTTCTTGGCTTATATCTCATAAAAGAATTTAAGGACATGCCATAGGGTAAGCAAGGGAGTAAAAGTTTATAAAGAGGGAAGTGGATGTGGCTCAACTGATAGAATGTCCTTCTACCATATATAGGAGGTCCAGGGTTCAAACCCAGGGCCTCCTAGCCTGTGTGGTGAGCTGGCCCATGCACAGTGTGGCCGCATGCAAAGAGTGCCATGCCACACAGGGGTGTCCCCTGTGTAGGGGAGCCCTAAGCTCAAGGAGTGCACCCCACAAGGAGAGCTGCCCCACGTGACCACTTGGTTACATGCTGTCACTTTTTTTTCTAATTGTTTCCAACAAGGTTTATTTCACAAAGTAGGGGATCACAGAGGGCAAGACCTGCAATTTGCATATACCGATGTGATAGGCACAGAACTAGATGCACCACAAAACACTATTCTATGGGCAAAAGCCTGCTGCTGTGGGAAACAAGCATCCCTGACGAACAACCCCTACACCAACAAATCACAGGTATTCAGCATTAACAGAAAAAGCATATTCTGAAGCAGGAAATGATTTATCACGTAAAAGCAACCGTCAGGGAAACAGATGTGGTTCAAGCAACTGAACTCTCACCTACCACATGGTTCAGTTTCCAGTGCCTCCTAAAAAAGACAGCAAGCTGACACAACAGGAGACGCAAGAAAAAAACATAATGAAAGATACAACAAAATAGCCTACATGTCTGAAAGCACGGCACTTCCCCAAAGGTTGAACAAAGAAACCATACGGAGATGGGAGTAAAGTGAGATAGAGACCTTCACCCCTCCAGATCAAAGCACCACTTGCTCCTCCAGCATTCCAAGAATTTATAACTCCCTAACCCACTACCCTCTAGCCATACAAGGGAAAATTTTCACCTCTAGGCTTCCTATTGGCCCCTGCACCTCACTCGGACCCTCAACCCCCTGCCACGGGCTATAATTTCCCTGCCTAGGAAGGCACTGTATAAATTCATATTCCCCTGGGAAACAGATGTGACTCAAGCAGTTGGGCTCCTGTTTACTATATAGGAGGTTCAGGGCCTGCTGGTGGAGGTAAGCTGGCCCATGTGGTGAGCTGGCCAACGCGGAGTGCCAGCTCATGCAGAGTGCTGCACCGTGCGGGAATACTGCCCTGCATGGCAGTGCTAGCTGACGCTGGCACAGCAAGATGACACAACAAGAGACAAAGAGGAGAGACAATGAGAAAACAGCAGAACAGGGAGCTGAGTGGCACAAGAGAATGACCGCCTCTCTTCCACTCTAGAAGGTCCCAGGATCGGTTCCTGAGGCCGCCTAATGAGAAAACAAGCAGACATAGAAAGAACATACAGCAAATGGACACAGAGAGCATACAACAGGGGGAGTGAGGGAAGGGAAGAATTTCATCCTTGTCTCATTAATTAAAGCTATTTAAAATTAATTAATATTCCCCCTTCCAGAGGTGGGCTGAGGCTATTCTTCAGACCCCCTCCATTGGGAGAACTTCCAATAAACTTTCTGCCTGCAGTCATCAGTCTCCACATTCCAGTGAGTGCCGCTTTTCTCCAACAGAAGGATGGAAGTTACCTTGGTGAATTCAACACTGTCCAGAATCTGGCCTTCATCTTTGCAGGCTCAGACACACAATCTTAGCAGTGCCTCAGAGCTGATCAGACCCAGGGGCGCAGATCCATGCTAATGAAGCCCGCAAGATGGTGCACAGATGCATTTACAATGAGAAAATCTATTGTCAAGCAGGTTAGATGCACATGGGAAAGTGAGCTTAAATGAAGTAGGTCTTGGAGTCAGAATGAGAGTTTACGGTACGTATCCTAGGAAAATTCTCTTCATCAGGCAGACCAGAGCTCATGGGAGCAGATGGTTCAGGACAGAGCTTCAAGAGCAGTCAAGGAAACCAGATGTGATTCAAGCAGTTGGGCGCCCGCTGACCACATGGGAGGTCCCGGGTTCAGTTTCTGGGGCCTCCTGGGGCCTCCTAAAGAAGATGATGGGCTGGTGCAGCAAGCTGATTCAACAAAGAGACACAATGAGGAAACACAAGGAGAGACAACAAGCAGGAGCTGAGGTGGCTCAAGCCATTGGGTACCTCCCTCCCACATGGGAGGTTCTGGGTTTGGTTTCCACTGCCTCCTAAAAAAAGATGCACACACAATGAACAGATAGAGCAGACAGCACAAACAGTGGGTGGGGGTGGGTGGGAGGGGAAATAAATAAATAAATAAATCTTAAAAATACATATATATATGGTCAAGCTCTGTGAATTTCCTTTTCTGGGCTGCCACTACCTTTTCTTGACAGAAGCGTCCTTTCTGCAGATTTATTGGTCCCTTTGCATGAGTCTTTCAAGCCTGTGGAGCCATTCTCTCTTTAGACAGCTGCTTATATCTACTTTAAATTATCACACTGATTTCACAGTTTAGGCTTCAGAAAGCAACCTTATTTTCAGCTTCCGTGGGTGGATAGGAGGGGATGGGGGGGGTCTTCACTGTTGCCCCAGTGGAATTTAGAAATTTTTAAGATTTATTTAGGGAAGCGGATGTGGCTCAAGTAATTGGGCTCCCGTCTACCATATGGGAGGCCCTGGGTTCAATTCCCAGGGCCTTCGTGTGAGGGCAAGCTGGCCTGCGCCTGCGGAAAGCTGGAGCAGCAAGATGACACAACAAAGGGAGGCAAGTAGACAAAGAAGAATGCACAGTGAATGGACACACAGAGTGAGAGCAAGCAAGCAGCAAGGGGGTGGGACAAATAAAAAATAAATTTAAAAGATTTATTTATTGGGAAACGGACTTGGCCCAGTGGTTAAGGCGTCCGTCTACCACATGGGAGGTCCACGGTTCAAACCCTGGGCCTCCTTGACCCGTGTGGAGCTGGCCCATGCACGGTGCTGATGCGCGCAAGGAGTGCCCTGCCACGCAGGGGTGTCCCCCGCGTAGGGGAGCCCCACGCGCAAGGAGTGCGCCCGGAGGGAGAGCCGCCCAGCGCAAAAGAAAGTGCAGCCTGCCCAGGAATGGTGCCACCCACACTTCCCGTGCGCTGACGACAACAGAAGCGGACAAAGAAACAAGACGCAGCAAACAGACACAGAGAACAGACAACCGGGGGAGGGGGGGATTAAATGAATTAAAAAAAAAAAAAAAGATTTATTTATTTATTTCTACTCCCCCTGCCTTGTTGTTTGCACTCACTGTCAGCTTTGTGTGTCTGTGTGCACTCACTGTCAGCTTTCTGTATGCTCTCTGTGTCTCCTCGTCTTTTAGGAGGCACCGGGAACCCAACCCGGGACCTCCCATGTGGGAGGGAGACGTCCAATCACTTGAGCCACATCCACTCCCTTAGAAATGTCTTTTTTTGTTGTTTTTTCTATCTAGTGGCATCACTGTCTTTTTGGTGTGTCGCGTTGTCATGTGGGGACCTTGCGCCTCACTGCACAGGTGTGGGACAACTTTTTTCTTTATCCACCAGGGATCCCAGGGATTGAATCTGGGTCCTCCATATGGTAAATGAGAGCTCAATTGCTTGAGCCACAGCCACTTTCCAGAAATGTCTCTTAATAAAGAGAAAACTTGGGACTAAAAACTCTGTCTGAAAAACAAACAAAAAACCAAAACGTTGATAATTGTTAAAAACTAGGTGATGGTACATGGGGACTCATTAGCTATTTCCACTAATTTGTGGGTATAAGAAATTTTCTACAAAAAGAATAAAAGCTAATTATCTCTTTTTTATTCAGATTTGATTAGAGTAAAAGTAAAAGAATTCTAAGTAGCAGATTAATTGGCTGAAGATAGGTCCAATTAAGACTAACGGCAGCAGAAGTAGCTCAACTGATAAGAGTGTCTGTCTACCACATGGAGGGTCCAGGGTTTGATCCCCAGGACCTCCTGACCCATGTAGTGACCTGGCCCAAATGCAAGTGCTGAGCACGGAAGGAGTGCCATGCCACGCAGGGGCGTCCCGCCCGGGAGTGGCACTACACACATGGAGAGCTGATGCAGCAAGATGATGCAACAAAAAAGAGACACAGTTTCTCAGTGCCACTGGATAATGCAAGCAGATGCAGAAGAACACAGAGCGAATGGGCACAGTGAGCAGACAAGAGGGGGGAAACAACGGGGTGAAGGGGGGAAAAATAAATACATCTTTAAAAAAAAAAGAAGACTAAATGTAACCATATCCTTACTCTGTGTCAAGACAGACTCTCCTGTGTATGGAAACTCTTTATTGAATAGAGAAAGGTCATATTTTGTCATAATGCTTTCACTAATTAAATTGATCTTATGTAATTATGATGTAAACTTTCACACTCTAGATTTGAGAAAACTGAAGCCATGAAAAATGACTTTTTGTTTGCTTGTTTTAAAGGATCCAGCCTTCCTTCAGGAAACAGGTTAATAGTCTTCACTTCAACTACAATTAGCACCAACGTATTTTCTCTCTTTCGTTGTTCTCCAAAAAGCTTTTGCAAAAAGCCAGAAATACTTCAGTAATTGAGATGGTTTCCATGACTTGTCTACTTCCTTAAAAAAAAGTTTTTTTTTAAATAAAGTACCGTACTTTGGCAGATAGATTAAAATCAAGTGGACCAAACTGTAGAGCATTACTTTCTTCTTGACACACCATTTATTGCCTTCACCAAGCATTACGCCAGGCACGTAATGTGCACTATTTCTAATGTCACAGTAAAACTGTGAATAACCTAGTAACATCCCTACTGGATTAAGGAAGATGCTGAGGGTTGGGGCAGTTAAAGATTAACAAACAACAGAGCTGGAATCGGAACTCAGGTTGGGACCACAGCTCAGAAAGACAGAAAAAGGGAAACGGACTTGGCCCAGTGGTTAGGGCATCCGTCTACCACATGGGAGGTCTGCGGTTCAAACCCCGGGCCTCCTTGACCCATGTGGAGCTGGCCCATGCGCAGTGCTGATGCACGCAATGAGTGCCCTGCCACGCAGGGGTGTCCCCCTCATAGGGGAGCCCCACATGCAAGGAGTGCACCCTGTAAGGAGAGCTACCCAGCACAAAAGAGAGTGCAGCCTGCCCAGGAATGGTGCCACCCACACTTCCCGTGCCACTGATGACAACAGAAGCAGACAAAGAATAGACACTGAGAACAGACAACCGGGGGTGGGGGGGTGGGGGGGTGGAATTAAATAAATAAAATCTTTAAAAAAAAGAAAGAAAGAAAGAAAAAGCCACAATATTAACAGGCAGTAGGAAAAACCACCAAAGTTGCCAAAAAGCCAAAACATTCCTCCAGGCCTATTACTCTAGAGCTCACCAAGGGCAGGCCTGTGCCAGGCCTCTATTTTCAGTCACACTCAATGACAGGGTGCAGACAGCACCATACCAAAGTAGCTGACCAAGGTCAAAGTGAATTTGGTTGGACGAATTTTCAGGAAGTTACTTGGGAAGCAAACACGAAAAATATGTCTCAAGCCCTATTTGTATACCAGGGTAAAATGAAATACATTCTAAATGTTTTAAAAATGCAGAGTAAGAAAAAAGGGGAAAAAGCTGAAGGGAACCAAATTTGGACACTCTCTTCAGAATATGTAAGTAAAAATGGAAAGTTTGCCTTTAGGAAACTTTTGTCTCTTTGGAAACTCATCAAAAATGGTTAAAATCACAGGGAATCAGAAATATGGTATATATGAATTTTGGTGATCTAAGACTCTTCTGAAGCTGACATTATGTTGGGATTCACTTTACGGGAAGTTTCGGATCACAGAGTGGTTCAACAATGGCAGCGGAGGAATACTGATATGGGATGTTATTGACAGGATATATATGGTTGACAGGGAGTTATACAGGGCATATGCCCAGGGTATATGGTAATATCTATATATACTCATAGTGGAAACAATTAAAAACAACAGCTGGGGGGGTACTGGGCTCCTGGCCGGGGGGTCACTGTTGTGGGCCCTGGGAGAGCAGCGGCAATCCTCCAGGTGCAACGGCAAGAACCAGGAAGGAAGGAGGGCCCAACAGTGGGCTCTTGATACTAATGGCTACACTTTTGAGCCTATGCACCTGCAATAAGAACAAGGCCTAGAGTAGCATTGTGCCTGGGGGTTTCCTCCTGACAGCCTTCATGTTACTCAAATGTGGCCACTCTCACAGCCAAACTCAGCGTGTAGATGTGATGCATTCCCCCCAGCGTGGGACACGACACCCGGGGATGAGCCTCCCTGGCACCGAGGGATCACTACCACATACCAGCTGAAGAAGCAACTAGAAAATGACCTTGAATTAAAGATTCAATGCGGAACAGCAGAATATACCTATCTACATATAATAACATGACTTCGGGAAGCGGTTTGACCTAATGTAAGGGGGAAATGGAAAGGAGAAATGAGATTATAAGGCTGTGAGTCTCTAAAAAAGAGTCTGGAGGTTGTCAGAAGGAATACCCCTATGTACAACTGAACAGAGTCTAAGAGACAGATAAGGTAGATACAACCCCAGGTATTGGTTCTTTTGAGGGATAAAGAGACCCACGGGTTCTATGGTCATGGCAGAAGGGGTTCACTGCCATGACAGATGGCCCTTCTTTGGAGCTGGTGTTTCTGCGTGATGGAAATGGACTCAGAGGGGATCTCTTTTCACGAGACTTGCATGCTACTTTATTGGAATTGTAGTTGGTGCTGGGTTTAAGATATATGTAGGGGATTTGAATCTCTGGACTGATAATATGACACCCAGGCCCAGAGCCTCAACAGACTTCAGCTCCTACACTTTGACTTATTGGACTTACTCCACTCAGCTAACATGGAGTTGAAGAAGGTCAACCACCACAACATGGAGCCTAGAGTGTCTACAACTAGAAGCGGGAAGAGTGCATCCAGTACCCATGTGGAATCTAAGCCCTCACTTGACATAGGTGTGCAATGGACACAACCAATCCAATGTCCACAGAGAAAATGTGGAATGGGTGTGGGAACGGTAGCCATGGGGGCTGCTGGGTGTGGGGAACGGGAGGAAGAGATGAGATGTGGAGGCGTTTTCGGAACGTGGAGTTGTCCTGGATAGTGCTTCACGGACAATTACGGGACACTGTAGATCCCCCCAGGGCCCACTGGATGGAACGTGAGAGAGTCTGGGCTATGATGTGGACCATTGACTATGGGGTGCAGTGATGTTCAGAGATGAACTTACCAGGTGCAATGGATGTATCACGATGATGGGAGAGAGTGTTGCTGTGGGGGGAGTGGGGGGCGGTGGGGTTGAATGGGACCTCATATATATTTTTTAATGTAATTAAAAAATAATAATAATAAATAAATATTAAAAAAAAAAAAAAAAAAAGAAATATGAACCTCAGTTACAAAATCCTGGCAGGCATTTTGAACATTAGGCATTGAACATAATTACAAAACAGACTTGTCTTTGTGAATGACGTCGAGGAAAACAGGTTTCTCTGGTTCTGAAGTCACTAGATCTTTAACCAAGACAACCAGCCAATGGCTCCGCTGGCTTCACTCTCTGTGGAGTGAATATAAGGACAGTACAGGAATTTAGAGCTCCCAGGCACAACCAACCTAATGGAATTTTATAGGCTTAAAAGGAGTATCTAATCATTCTTCAAAAGTACACTGCTGTAGCCATCCCTGCTTTGAAGTATCTTACTTTAATGGAATTATTTCAAATATGCTGAAAAGTAAAGCAAATACCATAACACTGGTGATTCCACTTTATCAAAGTATAACATTTTCAAGGACCAATACATTACTGATAGAGCTGAAACCCTTAGTATGCCCCTCGCATAAACGTTACCTACTCTTTCCTCCCAGAAGTAACCATCACCCTGATCTTGGTGTTTTCTTTCTTTATTCATGTTTTTAAACTCATTCCAAATAAGTTCACTTTAAAAACAAGTAAAAAGCACTTTCCTAGGTTTCTAGACCTTGATAAACACACTTTTTACTCCCACAGGTGCTATAACTGAAGAACACAGACTTCTTGCCTCACTACATGCATAAGAAAGCCCTGAAGCCACTCATTAAATGGTCCTTCTCTTCCTCCCTCTCATCTGCTTTCTTTATAGCAGGGGCCTACAAACAGGCCAAAGAGTAAATACAAGCGGTACTTACCTTGAATGACAGTATGGACTATGCAAAGAAATCTTACCATCAATGGGAAAATTATGAATGTTCTACGACCTTTAGAAAATTTTGTCAGAACTTTAAAATCTCTCTGTCAGTTATAAAGGTATAGAGAGGGAAGTGGATTTGGCTCAAATGATAGGGCATCCGCCTACCACATGCGAGGCCCAAGGTTCAAACCCAGGGCCTCCTCACCCGTGTGGTGAGCTGGCCCACGCGCAGTGCTGATGTGCGCAAGGAGTGTGTGCCACTCAGGGGTGTCCCACGCGCAAGGAGTGCGCCCCATAAGGAGAGCCGTCCTGTGCCAAATAAGCACAGCCTTCCCAGGAGAGGCACCGTACACACGGAGAGCTGACCCAGCAAGATGACACAACTAAAAGAGACACGGATTCCCAGTGCTGCTGACAAGAATACAAGCAGACACAGAACACCACAGAGCGAATGGACACAGAGAGCAGACAACTGGAGAGCGGGGGAAGGGAAGAGAAATTAAAAAAAACAAATCTTTAAAAATAAAATAAAATAAAATAGATGTATAGAGAAATGAAAAAAAAAAACTAAAATATTTACTTATGATACCAAAGTTAAGCCTTTAGAAACACTGAGAATGGAAATTTTTTTTTTATGTTAAAAAACAAAGTTATCGGGAAACGGACTTGGCCCAGTGGTTAGGGCGTCCGTCTACCACATGGGAGGTCTGCAGTTCAAACCCCAGGCCTCCTTGACCCGTGTCGAGCTGGCCCATGCGCAGTGCTGATGCACGCAAGGAGTGCCATGCCACACGGGGGTGTCCCCCGCGTAGGGGAACCCCACGCGCAAGGAGTGCACCTGTAAGGAGAGCCGCCCAGCGCGAAAGAAAGTGCAGCCTGCCCACGAATGGCGCCGCCCACACTTCCCGTGCCACTGACGACAACAGAAGCGGACAAAGAAACAAGACACAGCAAACAGACACAGAGAACAGACAACTGGGGAGGGGGGGATTAAATAAATAAATAAATCTTTAAAAAAAAAAAACCAGTTATCAAGAGAGGTTTGAACAGTACTTGTGGTCTTCTTCCCACCATATAACTTATGATATGGAGTGAGTGTCTTCTCTATGGCATACTCCTTTCTAGGTTTGGACCAGCTTCCAACATAAATAAAAACTTTGCTTTTTTAGTGTCACAAAACAGCTCTGAGAGTTGCTTTACTGGGGAGGCTTTTGCCAGTGTCACTTCCTCAGGAACATCATCCTTTTTTATCACAACCACTGTCCTCATTTATGTAGATGAGCTGGTCTTCAACAGCTGATGTCAGCATTCCTGCAGTCGGCTTTCAACTCCATTTATGCTCAACTGGAATTTCACTGCCAGTGTTACCACTTTTTGTTCATTTGCTGCACTTTCATCTTTCTTGGCTGATTCTCTCTTTCAATATCCTTTTTCTTTTTGGTAAAAGGTCACATGGGTTTATCACTGGGAAACAAGGAAGCAACACAACTACAAACCGTGCTGTCTGTGCCCAGTGCCCAATCCCATCAGACCTTGAAAGGAGGGATGTGACAGGTCGCTGACCGTGATGCAGACTTTGAAAGGAGTGATGTGACAGGTCACTGATCATAACGTGTATCTTTTCTTTACATACTGACTTGCGGACTGAAGCAGAAGCTTATACTTAACGCAATTACAACTTAATATACAGTAATAGCTGAAAACCCTGTTTTGGGAGGACTGGTGTTATTTAACAAAACCATGCATGTCAAAAATGTGCAAAGAAAGAACTACATTTGTTTTCAGCTTTGTGTGTCACACAGTCTCTGTTGCAATGACTCTTGCCACTGTAGTGTGAAAGCAGCCACAGACAATACGTAAATGAATGAGCATAAATAGTAATATATAAACGAGTGTGCATAAAAGTTTATTTATGGGCACTAATTTCATATGTCATGAAATATTATTCATTTGTGTTTTTTTAACCATTAAAAAATTGTCAAAACCATATTACTTTGCAAGCCATACCAAAACAGGTCATGAGCTACAGTTTGCCTACCCCTTCTTTAGAGACTGTTTATAAAAACACTGTTCAGGGAAGCGGACTTGGCCCAATGGATAGGGTGTCCGCCTACCACATGGGAGGTCCATGGTTCAAATCCTGGGCCTCCTTGACCTGTGTGGAGCTGGCCCACGTGCTGTGCTGATGCGTGCAAGGAGTGCCCTGCCACACAGGGGTGTCCCCCGCAAAGGGGAGCCCCATGTGCAAGGAGTGCGCTCCGTAAGGAGAGCCGCCCAGCGCGAAAGAAAGTGCAGCCTGCCCAGGAATGGCAGGGCAGGCACGGAGAGCTGATACAAGATGACTCAACAAAAAGAAACACAGGTTCCCAGGTGCCGCTGATAAGGATAGAAGCAGTCACAGAAGAACACACAGCGAATGGACAGAGAGAGCAGACAATGGGGGGGGGGGGAAGGGGAGAGAAATAAATCTTTTAAAAACAAAAAAAACACACCACTGTTCAGATTCTCCTCCCCCAATCCCAGAACTCAGTCTTACCCATGTGGATAAGACTCGATCACATAAGGTCCTGGAGTTCACATTTCTTATAATGACACTGACTGTACATTCCTCAGGTTTATCCTTGGCCAAAAACACTACATACCCTTCCACCACTAAAAACGGCTACTCTTTTCACTAAAGTTTCTTAGAATTACAAGAGTCATGGCCAAAAGGAAATTACTACAATAATCCTCAAGACATTTGAAAGTCAGAGTTTATATAGAAAAGTAGGCTAGTTTACCAGCTACTACTCAGGATCAAAAAGCAAAGAAAGTTCTGAAGAGTCACTTAATTCAAGCGATAGAAAGAAGACGGCAAATATTACCCCTTCCACAAGGGGCTGGCCATTCACAGACCTGTAAGAGCTGGACATGCCATTGAGATAGCTTGCTTGTGCTGATTAAATAGCTTAAGAGACAGCCACTTGATGGAATATTCAAGAGCTGTTAGAAACAGGCAAAGGTGTATGTGCTGGTAAGGAAAAATATCTACAATTAAGAGGGGGAATAGCACAAGAATGGCTTATGTACTATGATTCCATTTTTAAACATTTAATGTAGACACATATATGAATGGGTACCCTTAGAGAAACGGACTAGAGGGGAAAAGGCTTTCATGCAGTTTGTTCTGTTTCTTCTATATCTTTTAGTACAGTTGAGTATTCTATTCATGTGAACATATTATTTTGTTTTAAAGGGTCAACAGTGGATTATGGTCCTTTGTGTTTGCTTACTTTCAGATACCTGAAAACTTTTTATGCACCTGCAGCCTTAGGGTGGGGACTGGCGGCACTAGAAAGACCAACCACGTAATGAGGGGGCGACATCATGTCAGCTCACCTCCCTGACCTCTGGAAAGGGCAGGGGACTGCAGATTGGGTTCAACTAATGGGCACTGATCAATCATGCCCACATACAGAAGAATCCCCTATAAATGCAGGACACTCAAAGCGCCAGCTCTGGAGAGCTTCCATGATAGAGAAGAGACATCTCTATGCTTGGAGGGTAATGCATCTCAACACCATAAGAAGACATGGAGGGAAACGGACTTTGGCCCAGTGGTTAGGGCGTCCGTCTACCATATGGGAGGTCCGCGGTTCAAACCCCGGGCCTCCTTGACCCGTGTGGAGCTGGCCATGCGCAGTGCTGATGCGCGCAAGGAGTGCCGTGCCACGCAAGGGTGTCCCCCGCGTGGGGGAGCCCCACGCGCAACGAGTGCGCCCGTGAGGAAAAGCCGCCCAGAGTGAAAAGAAAGAGCAGCCTGCCCAGGAATGGCGCCACCCACACTTCCCGTGCTGCTGACGACAACAGAAGCGGACAAAGAAACAAGACACAGCAAATAGACACCAAGAACAGATAACCAGGGGAGGGGGGAAATTAAATAAATAAATAAATCTTTAAAAAAAAAAAAAAAAAAGAAGACATGGAAGCCTGCATTTGGGATCCTCACAGACCTCACTACTGCATCTCTTCTTTTAGCTTATTTGTATCCTTTTACTACATGGAAGCTTGCATTTGGGATCCTCACAGACCTCACTCATTGCATCTCTTCTTTTAGCTTATTTGTATCCTTTTACTACAATAGAACTATAATCTCAAATTTGGCACTTCCAGTGAGTTCTGTGAGTTCTTCTATTGAATTATTGAACCTGAGGGCATGGTAGGAATCCCCACATTTGTAGCCAATTTGACAGCAGTGTGGATTGCCCAGGCTCCTGAACTTGCAAATGGTCCATAAAAGGCAATTTCGTAGAGGACTGCCCTGAACCTGTGGGGTCTGGCCTAACTCTGGGTAGAGTAAGAAATGAACTGAATTGAGTTACTGCAGTATTTGCAGTTGGTGTCAGAAGCTCTGTTGTGTAAATGGTGGAAGTTTCTAATACCGTTACAGGATCATATATAAGTAGGATGACTATGTAATTTATTATCCAGACTAAGACACTTTTGAGAGTAAAAGGGAGAGTTGTTATTTATTAGTGACCCTGGGACATAGGGCATAAGTTGGAACTATCCAAGGTAAACTGGGCTGAATGGCCTGTAGAGAAGGCTACCAGGGCATGTGGTCCTTGCTCTCCAGGGGTTTAAATTCAGGTGGAGGGAAGCGCCCTTGGCCCAATGGATAGGGTGTCCACCTACCACATTGGAGGTCTGCAGTTCAAACCCTGGGCCTCCTTGACCCATGTGGAGCTGGCCCATGTGCAGTGCTGATGCGCACAAGGAGTGCTCTGCTATGCAAGGGTGTCCCCTGCATAGGGAGCCCCACGCACAATGAGTGTGTACCGTAAGGAGAGCCACCCAGCGTGAAAGAAAGTGCAGCCTGCCCAAGAATGGCACCGTACACACGGAGAGCTGATACAACAAGATGATGAAACAAAAAGAAACACAGATTCCCGGTGCTGCTGATAAGGATAGAAGCGGTCACAGAAGAGCTCATAGTGAACTGACACAGAGAGCAGACAGCTGGGGGGTGAGTGGAAGAGGGGAGAGAAATAAATAAATAAATAAATCTTTTATAAATAAATAAATAAATATGGGAAGCGGACTTGGCCCAATGGATAGGGCATCTGTCTACCACATGGGAGGTCCACGGTTCAAACCCCGGGCCTCCTTGACCCGTGTGGAGCTGGCCCATGTGCAGTGCTGATAAGCAAGGAGTGCCATGCCATGCAGGGGTGTCCCCCACGTAGAGGAGCCCCACGCGCAAGGAGTGTACCCTGTAAGGAGAGCCGCCCAGTGTGAAAGAAAGTGCAGCCTGCCCAGGAATGGTGCCACACGTACGGAGACCTGACACAGCAAAAGATGCAACAAAAACACAGATTCCCGGTGCCACTGATAAGGATAGAAGCAGTCACAGAAGAACACATAGCAACTGGACACAGACAGCAGACAACTGGGGTGGGGGCGGGGGGAGGGGAGAGAAATAAAAAATAAAATAAAACAATAAAAAATAAATAATAAATTCAGGTGGAGCTACAGGACTCATTTGGGTAGGAAAAAAATTACATATGGCAGAATATTATAATCAAACTCTGAATTCAGGAGTGGGTATAACTCAGTGGTTGAGTGCCTGCTTCCCATGTATGAAGTTCAATCCCCTGGTACCTTCTTAAAAAACAAACAGAAAGGTGGATGTGGCTCAAAAGATAGAGCTTCCACCTACCATATGGGAGGATCTGGGTTCGAACCCTGGGGCCTCCTGGTGAAAAAGAAGAAGAGAAAGCGTGCCCACGCAGCAAGCCAGTGCCCGCGCGAGTGCCTGTGTGGTGTGCGAGTTCCCACGTGGGAAGCCAGTGCCCCACACAAGTGAGTCACGCAGCAGGATGATGACGCATCAAGAGAGAGACAAGGGGAGAGTCAAGGTGAAGCGCAGCAGAAACCAGGAACTGAGGTGGCGCAATTGACAGGGAACCTCTCTCCCCATCAGAGGTCTCCAGGATCAAATCCCAGTGAATCCTGGAAGAGAGAAAATGAGGTGAAGACAACACAGACAGCAAAAACAGCAGGGCAGGAGGAGGGAAAGAGTGGAAAATAAATAAATCTTTAAACAAAACAAAACAAAACAAACAAAAGCCACATCCCTAAACTCAAAGGCTTTGTGAGTCACACAAGGTATAAAGGAAATGACCAAAGGCTTTGGTACAGAGAAGTGACACAATAAAGAAGTTATCTGGCACCAGTGTGCACCTCAGGTCAGAGGGAACTCATGGCCCAGGGCTCCCAGAATCCCGGGCTGCCTCTTCCCAGCTGTGTCACCACAGGGCAGATTTCCTAACTGCCCCATGCTTATTTCCTCTTTCATAACATGGGGACAATAAAACATGTAATAAAAATGTATAAAGCCCCTATTCTTTGATTCAGCAAGCCCCATATTCTGATTTAGGCTGGCTAATTAAAAAAAAAAATCAAGGGGATTCTAGGAGCTTAGATATCTAAAGTGAAGAATCTTGGGAGGCTTAAGAGATAAGGTAAAGCACTACCTATGGCACTGTCATATGCCTTTAGGTTAGGGTGAAAGGCTAGGAAAAAAAATTTTTTGGGGGGGAGGCTGGGAAAATTAACACCAAAACTATACTGAGGGAAGAGGATGCAGCTCAAGTGATAGGGCTTCTGCCTACCATATGGGAGAAACTGTGTTCGATCTCTGGGGCCTCCTGGTGAAAAAGAAGAGAAAGTATGCCTGCACAGTGAGCCAGTGTCCATGTGGTGAGCCGGTGCCTACGTTGCAAGCCAGTGACGGTGCAGCAAGAGTGCCCGCATGGCAAAGAGTGCCTGTACAGTGAGCCACTGCCCCACGCAAGAGTCATGCAGTAAGATGATGACGCAACAAAAGAGAGTCGAAGGGGAGAGTCCAGGTGAAGCGCAGAAGAGACCAGGAACTGAGATGGTGCAATTGACAGGGAACCTCTACCCACATAAGAGGTCCCCAGGATCGAATCCTAGAATTGAAAAAATGAGAAGAGAAGACCAAAAAGAGAAACAGATAAAGAAGATCACACAGTGAATGGACACAGACAGCAAAAACAGTAGGGTGGGGGGAGTGCCAGGGGAAAGGGGGAAATATATAGATAATTAAATCTTTTTTTAAAAAGCTATATTGAGGACATTATAAATACACCTCAACCCAAGTTGAAGTGAAGCCCTCCCCTGTGTCTGATTTATACCTGTTCTAGATCTAGTTAGTATAGAACTGTGATTTTAGCAAGTTTGTTAGCAATAAGCCCCTGTCTGTGACCCACAAACAATGTTTCCTGCTGTGGAATGCACCATTAGTCATGAGACTATATTGACAACTGCTTGCCTGGAAAACTGATTTAACTCACTATAACTTGAATTCACTAGTAAGAAAACACAGAGACTCAGTCTGCTTTCTCTCTACTGGTCCAATCAAGATACATTTTGGGTGCCCACACAGACTCATTTCTTAAAAGCAATTCAAATGGTGAAGTTTTTTGTTGACACTATCAACATCATAAAGATGTGAAGAGTGAAGGAGTTTTTACTCCATTAGAAATGTTTAGAACAATATTTGACATACAGCATGGAATAAATAGTAGCTGTATTTTTATGAAGACATGGATTAAGCTACCAGTGGGAATGGAGATAAAGAAGGCATACTTGGGAAGAGGACTTGGCCCAGTGGACAGGGCGTCCGTCTACCACAAGGGAGGTCTGCGGTTCAAACCCCGGGCCTCCTTGACCTGTGTGGAGCTGGCCCATACGCAGTGCTGATGCGCGCAAGGAGTGCCCTGCCAGGCAGGGGTGTCCCCCGCATAGGGGAGCCCCACTTGCAAGGAGTGCGCCCCGTAAGAGAGCCGCCCAGCACAAGTGCAGCCTGCCCAGGAATGGCACCGCACACACGGAGAGCTGACACAAGATGACACAACAAAAAGAAACACAGATTCCCGTGCCACTGACAACAACAGAAGCGGACAAAGAACACGCAGCAAATGGACACAGAAAACAGACAACTGGGGCGGGGGGAAGGGGAGAGAAATAAAAAAAAAAAGAAGGCATACTTCATCAAGGAATTCCAAGAGAACATGGTAAATGACAGGATATAGGGGATAGGGCAAAATGAGAAATAACCTCAAGTCAAACAAGTCATCAAAACAAATCAACCATCACTCCCTCCCCTTTGTTTTTTTTTTCCTCTTCCAGGAATTGTAAATCATTCAATTGTCACCCACCAAGGCACTTCTACTTAGAAAAGAATCAAGAATCAGAAAATTTGCCAGTTTTTCAAGTCTAAATGTTTTAACCCAGTTTCACACTGAGGACAAAACACTCTAAAGGAACAAATAACAACAACCCTCATTTTTGGATTTCTTCTGGAAGCCAGGAGAAGCCCCATTCTCCAGGGGCCTTATCTTTGGGCCTTCCTGGGGGATTGATGGGTGGGATAACCAATCAAAACAGCAAACAACTGGGACTCCTCCCCTAATATTAGCAAAGGGACAGAATAATTAATGGTTTAAAAAAAGCGAGTGCAAAATCCAAGTGACACCTGTTCTTGCTCTTCTCCCCCTTCCTGCAACAGCATGCAAGTAAAGCTAGGAATTTTGTAATCTGTAATGCAAATGTGACTCAGGCAACTGGGCTCCCACCTATCACATGGGAGGTCACTGGTTCAAATCTCAGTGTCTCCTAGAGAAGACAGTGAGCTGGCATGACAGGCAGGCGTGACAAGCTGACACAATAAGAGACACAAGAAGAAAAAACATAGTAAGAGTCACATCAGGGCAAGGAGCAGAGGTTCCTGGTACCTCCTAAAGACAGTGTGTACTGATGTAACAGGCAGGCGCGGCAAGCTAACGCAACAGGAGACATGGGGAGGAAGAACATAACAAGAGGTACAACAGAGAAGCGGACTTGGCCCAGTGGCTAGGGCGTCTGTCTACCACATGGGAGGTCTGTGGTTCAAACCCCGGGCCTCCTTGACCCGTGTGGAGCTGGCCTATGTGCAGTGCTGATGTGCGCAAGGAGTGCCATGCCACGCAGGGGTGTCCCCACGTAGGGGAGCCCCACGCGCAAGGAGTGCGCCCCATAAGGAGAGCCGCCCAGCACAAAAGAAAGTGCAGCCTGCCCAGGAATGGCACCACACACACGGAGAGCTGACACAACAAGATGACACAACAAAAAGAAACAAGATTCCTGTGCCACTGACAACAACAGAAGCAGACAAAGAAGAACACGCAGCAAATAGACACAGAGAACAGACAACTGGGGAAGGGGAGAGAAATAAATAAAATAAATGAATCTTAAAAAAAAAAAAAGGCACAACAAAGCAGGGAGTAGAGGTGACTCAATCAACTGAGCACCTCTCTCTCATGTGGAAGGTGCCAGGTTCGGTTCCTGGTACCTCCTAAAGAGGAGACAAACAGACACAGAGAGCAGACAGCAAGTGCAAAACAATGGGGAGGGGGGAATAAAAATAAATCTTAAGAAAAACCACACACACACTTCATTTAGACCCCTTAATAGTTGCCTGGAGCCAGTGTAGCTAAAGTGACTGAGTGCTGGCATGCCAAATACAAGGTCCTGGGTCCAATTCCTAGCAGCCCTGGTACCTAAAAAAAGAGGTTGCCTACTTTTATTTTTATTTATTTATTTATTTTTTAAAGATTTATTTATTTATTTAATTCCCCCCCCTCCCCTGGTTGTCTGTTCTTGGTGTCTATTTGCTGCGTCTTGTTTCTTTGTCCGCTTCTGTTGTCGTCAGCGGCACGGGAAGTGTGGGCGGCGCCATTCCTGGGCAGGCTGCTCTTTCTTTTCACGCTGGGCGGCTTTCCTCACGGGCGCACTCCTTGCGCGTGGGGCTCCCCACGCGGGGGACACCCCTGTGTAGCAGGGCACTCCTTGCGCGCATCAGCACTGCGCATGGCCAGCTCCACACGGGTCAAGGAGGCCCGGGGTTTGAACCGCGGACCTCCCATGTGGTAGACGGACGCCCTAACCACTGGGCCAAAGTCCGTTTCCCGCCTAATTTTATTTTATTTTTGATTTTTTTCTTTGTTTTGTTTCTTTTTTTTATTCTTTTATTATTATCTCATCCTGCTTTACTTTCTTTTTTTTTCAAACCCTTGTGTTGAGGGCTGACTTTCAATAGATGACAGCAAGGGAGTTGCTCTGCTATGTGCCAAACCCCGACCCAGAAGTGGTCATCTACGAGTGGTTGAGCACCAGGCTCCCCACGAGTGTGGCCCGTGACAGGTGATGTGGCAGCCCCCTTTCTGGCCACCTGCCAGTTTTCCAGGATGAGGGGCTTTCCACACTGGACCTGGTCCCAAACCGCAACAGGGGGCACTGCAGCAGGGGGCAGCAGGGGACCAGCTACCTGAGGCCATCCCAGGCCAACTAGGCTCCTCAGCACTGCCTATTGTTCCTCCTGGGCGGGATTGTGATTTAGAGGCGTTCAGTCAAAATTCCACCTACGGTAGCTTTGCCCCACTGGCTCCTCAGCCAAGCACGAATACCTTTTTTTTTTTTAGTAGCAGAAGATGTAGGTTTTCAGAAAAACTATGCAGAAAATACAGTTCCCATGTTACCATCCCCCATTATTTATATCTTGCATTATCAGTGTGGTAACTTTGTTACAATTGATGAAACAATATTATTATAATTGTACTACTAACTACCGTCCACAGTTTACATTAGGGTTCCTTGTTTGCACAGCACAGTCTTATTTTGTTTACCATTCATTACCAAACTTTTCCATCAATCCAAATAGGACAATTTAAGCATTAACTCCCCCTTCCTGTTTTTCACCCGTGCAACAGGTTCCAACTCCTGAAGCTACAGGATTCCTTAAATTCAACCAAAGTGAGACAAAGGCTAACTATCACAGAGCTCAAAGTCCTGCAACAAGAATAGAGAACAGAAACGTGAAGGGAAGATAGGAAAAAAAACAACTCTGCTTTGGTTACCCCTTTGGACTCAAAGTATATTTTCCCCAAGGAATGAGAATCTAAAAGTCTTATGTGAGTGGGGAGGTACTGAATACCAGGGAGATACTAAAGACTTTTTCAATTCTACCACTCCAAACTCCTAAATTGATATTTAAGCCACCAGCTACCCCTCTCTGGAAGTTGTCACTATTAGGACAAGTAATGTGGAAACTTTAAAATAACTCGTAGGTATTTATGAGAAAAGAACATTTACGATGACAAATCCAACATAAATTGTAAGACTCATAAAATCTTGGAATTTTAGACATAAACTATTCTACACTGATGTTTACATTTCATGGACTATCAACATAATGCCCAAGCCACTGCTCTGACCTGCTGGTACTTCATTCTCCTCATTAAAACAGGACTATAAATTCTACCCTGACCTAGAATCTCAACATCCCATCCTGAATAATTAGTAAGAAAGAAGCAGTTTCAAAGTCTCTCATGGAACTGTCTGCTGTTAATTCACAATCAAGTCTTCTTAATCTTTTTGGAATCATGGCCCATTTTCAGAAACTAATGAAAGCTAATGAACAGTCTCCATAGGAGAGTGTTTTCTCAAGAGTTTTTTTTTGTTTTGTTTTTACATAATCTCCCCCTAGGAAGCCTTTTAGACATTGTTTTCCTAATCACCCCCCATGAAATTTTTTAATATTATTTTTATTTTCTTTGATTAATGCTCTTTATCACCTTTTTAAAAAGATTTATTTTCTTTATTTCTCCCCACCCCCTTGTTGTTTGCACTTGCTATGTCTTTTTACCTTCTTTGTTTCTTTAGGAGGCACCGGGAACTGAACCCAGGACCTCTGGTGTAGGAGGGAGGCACCTAATCTCTTGAGCCACTTTCATCCCCTGCTTTTGCTCCTGTGTCTCTTGTTGTGCCACCTTGTTGCATCAGTTTGCCACGCCTGCCTGTTGAGTCAGCTCGCTATCTTGCTCGTCTTCTTTAGGAGGCACCAAGAACCTCTGCTCCCTGCTTTGTGGTGTCTCTCATTATGTTTTTCTTCTGTCTCTTACTGCATCATCTTGTGTCAGTTTGCTGCGCCTGACCATCACACGAGCTCAATGTCTACTTTAGGAGGTACCAGGAACCAGACCTCCTGTGTGGTAGGCAGGAGCCCAACTGCTTGAGTCACATCTGCTCCCCACCCTGAAATTTTAATACCACAGATACATTCTATTTATTTGTTTAGGTACCATGGTCCTTTGAAAGATCACAAACTATTATAAAATCTAATATATTTTCACACACCACCCCCTACCAAAGAATGAGTTATTGAGCCCATTGGGAAATGGGCAACACTCAAGTGGCAGGTCTTCAGATGTACACCACAAAATAATGCAGGTGAATTTAGGGGCTTCAGATGAAGGGAGAGACCCAGGTAAGAATCACAGCAACATCTCCCAGAAATTAAAAATGTACGTCAAATAAACTTCAGAGTAACCAAACTTCAAAGTTCCTGAGCCTCAGTATCCATGTTTCAGCATTCCTTCACAGATCTTGTCAGAGACACACATGCAGTGACATTTCTGACCCGGCTCATAGAATGACATCCTTAATCCATACTACACAGCTCCTGGGGTCATGTGACCAGTGGGCCACAGCCTCCAGCTCATGAAGTCATTTCCCTGTGACTCCTGTGGGGCTCTCTCCCTCCTCATGTGAACCACAGGCTACCTCGTGTGGCCTGGGGCCTCCCCATCAACCTCAGGACATCCCAGCAGAGGCGCTGCCTGGCCAAACCTGAGTGCTGATTGGAGGTGGGTAAAACGAGAAGCGGTGGGGAGCGGAGGTGTGGTGGGAAAAGGAGTTCGCTTTCTCCATCACAAGCTGAGCTGAGTTCCCAAATGCTGACAGGGACAAAGAAACGTCTGGGTGGAAAGAGACCACTCTCCCTCAGTAAACCTAAAAGCAAGGACCTCAACGTTCTTTAGGGACTGAGACCAGTGAACCTCACAGTCCATGTTTTCAGTACCAAGCACACCAACACTTGCCTGCTTTTTCTTCATGGCATTCATCACCAGACATATATCTATCAGTCATCTGGTTTTTGCACTTCTTCCCCTCACCACGTAACTGCCATGGATGAGGCTGTTTTGTTCAGCACTCTACTTCCAGGGCCTAAGACGGGGAGTCACACTTCACAGGTGCTCAATAAGTATGTGCTGAATAAATCAATGAAGACATGTTTCAAACCGTCTTGTAACCGAACTGCCTCGCCTTCAAGTATAAGCACCTCTTCTGTAAAGCTAAGAATAATATAAGGTGCTACTTTGGAGAAGTCCTACCTGGTCACCAGCATCAGCTGCACTTTACGTCTTAACTACGACCTTACTGATCTTATCTTTGACCACCATATTCACATCCATCCATGAAGATGAGGAAGAAGGGAGGGAAGGTGGTAACTAATAACATGCTTGGTGGATATTGGGGGAAAAGTTCGCCCTTTTAGTCAAGGTTCTGGGGAAATTGTAATTGACCCAAGAGGTTAATGGAAAGATGACCCCTTGAAAGTCAGGTTGAGGCTCTTAAGTGAATGCTGCTGCACTTGTCTCCAGTAGACATTCCCAAGAACAATCAACAAAGGACCAGAAGCCAAGTAACCACTAATGAAAGTCCTGATGCCCAAGGCTGGGCATAAAATTACTGGCAGCAGGACCCTGGTTTTTACCCAGGCCAGCACGAACTACACTTACCTAACCACCCCAAAGGAATTCTAGATGTTCTTGGTTTTTGTGGGGTTTTTTAAAGCAATTTTATTGAGACATATTCATATACCAGACAATCCATCCAAAATGTATATTCAGCAGGTTTTGGTATAATCACAGAGTTGTGCATTCATTACGACAATCAAGAGTAGAGCATTTTCATTACTCCAAAAAGAAACACACACCCCAGCCCCTTAGTAGTAACAGCTCAATCCCTCTACCCATCCCGTCGTCATACATACCTGCTAATCTAATTCCATCCCTACAGGTTCTGTTCTGAAGAAAAAACACATTGCTGACCTTATATTGATAAAAATGATATATTTCAGGGCCTTCCAACTATCAGGACTTATCATCTGGGGAAAGATAAAAAACATGCATATTTGTGGCCACCTGATAAGGGGTTTCCCTCCAACATTAATAACACATACACTCACTGCACTGTATAATTTATAAAGAGCAGTTATGTGTTATCTACCTTCCCTGACTGAATGAACCATATTCTTAAAGTGGGATCATAACTCAAATGTCTCCGGATACAGACAGAAGGCAGGTCACTGAGAGGAGGCAGGCCAAGCAAATAAAAGAGAGTGGGGGGACTGGGATCAAATGCAGAGTGCACATCCTGTCCAAAGGGACACCGGGTTCCAGACCATTGTTGCCATATAGGGACACAGGCCTGGCTCTGCCAGACCTTCAGGTGTTCGGGTGAAGCCCCAAATCCTAGTTTTTATGTAAAAATTCCCAATTCTGGAAACTAAGTCAAATAAAGCCTATTATAGGGCTCCTGGGGGGCAATGGCTTACAATCTCTGAATACTTTCCATCAGCAGACTGGGAAACACCCAGAGCAAGATCATCTTTCCCCGTCTGCAGGTTTGGAGTTAGAACACTCCTTGCCAAGCCCCCAGGTGTTGGGTCCAACGACCACGTTTCCTCCTACCTGCTCAGTCTCACCAACATTGTCCACCTACCTTGAGACCACCTGGGCTAATTTCACCATGACCCTCATCACTTGCTTATGTCAGTCAACATAAGAAGGCCCAGACTCCTGAGTTGTCCTCATCCCCACATATCTCTCTGTACAACCTGGTTTGTCCCCATCTTCTTTCTCCCAACTCCTGGGGCATCTTCTTCAGCAACATCTTATTTCCTCACTCTCTACTCTAGTATCTCTCCACCCTCTTGCTCTAACCTGAACCCGGCTCTCCCCTCAGGACTTGCCTTCTCCTGTAGCCCTTCCAAAGCCCTCCTTGCTCCTCGGTGCTGCTTCTAGACCATTCTCCCTCCACCTTCCCTGAACCCCCAGCTGTGGCTCTCCTGTCGTCAGCGCATACCCTTCACTGCGCGGCCTCCTGATGCCATCACTGCTTCCTGCCTTTCAGTATCCAGGTGAATGATCCTTCACCCTTCCCCACCTCAGGACTCCAGGGCCTCCTCTCCTCAGTGACCCTGTCCTCCTGAGCCCTCCCTCTCACTGTCACATGGACTTGCTCCATAACCGCAGTCTCCTGAGAATCTCCACTTCATGTGTCTCACTCTCCACCCACTGCCCACTCTTTCTAGGTCATTCCCTCCAGAACCCTCCACTCCAACAGTCTGTTGGGCCCCACCACCTTTCCACTACCCCTTGCCCCCCTCATGTCCTCACAGATTAAATTCCACGACCAACCATCATAACCACTGGCTTACCTACACTCTCTACTCATTTCCCCCTCTCCACCACAACCAACTGGCAGCATCTGTGCGGCTGCATGTGGCCGGAGAAACATCGTGCTCTTACTGGAGGACCATGCGTCCTGAGAAAACAGACACAATCAGAAGAGGGAAAAAATATTCAAAACTGTCTCCTGCCTCAGATTAAGCTGTTCAAAGCTCTCAAACAAACAGAACTTCAATAAATGAGGCTTTAGTTCACCCAGGCCCATAAGAAAATGTCAGAAGGGTCAGTAGGTCCAGCCAGCTGCAGCGGAGTCAGTGAGGCCGTCAGGAGCAGAGGCGGCCTCTTGGCCTCTGCAGTCAGACCTGGCTTTGCCAATTCCTACTGCTGTGGACCTCAGGCAAGCCCAGTAACTTTACCATCACATTAGGTTGTTTCAAGAATTAAACAACACGTAAGAGCTCAAGAGTAAGTGACAAGTATTAGCCTAAAATCCAATTTTGATTAAGTGACAGGTCAGGTAACTGGAAAGTACATCCCTAACAATACTTCCTCTGAAAAAGTCCAGAAGGGCTTACAAATTCTAGTTTAGATTAGATTGAGTTCCTGATTCCTGCTTGGGTCTTTCCCCACTGGCCTTTCCAATGGCTCATTTATTTTCCCTTCCAGCCGCAGGCAAAGGGAAATGAACCAGTCTCCCAAAGTTACCACAGCTGATGACACATTCAGCTTTCTCAGTTCTCACAATATGCAGGCCTCAAGTCCCAGGCCATATGGTTCCTGTCTACTTTTCCCACCTCCTTCCCATCCTCCTGCAAGCCTCCCCTCCCTCCCTCCTGCTCCAGCCACACTGCTTTTTCCTGCGTGAGGCCTTTGTGCTCCATGACCCTCCAACTGGACACCCATCCCCAGGTCGTTGTGTGGCTGCTGCCTCCTCAATTCTTCATGTTAGAGCTCAGATGTCACCTTCCTCAGAGCCACCTTCCCTGAACACTTAGAGTAGCCTCTGATCAATTTCTGTGTCACTCTGCACAGATACTTCACCCTACTCATTTTCACTCCTTAGTACTTTATTACTGTGATAAGTGCCCTTTATTTAGAGGTTTACTCACCACCTCTCCCACTAGAATATAAGCTCTGTGAGTGCAGGGACCTGATGCACAACTGTATCACCAGTGCCTGCACGGTCCCTGACATCACAGGGGCTCCAAAAATTGTGCTGAATAAACCATTTCTATCACAAGCGCTCTTTACAAAACCCACTTGTGCTGTCTGAAGCAGTTAGGGTTATAAAACACTTGTTCAAAAAGTCCTTTCAGATATGAGCATGGTTAATAGTGCCTATATAAGACTGTTTTTCCGAGATTCAGAACAAATGTATGCTAAAGTTATAAGATGTTAATATAAGGGTGATATTTGGGCAAAAAACAGCAAACTATGTACAATAGTGTAGAGTAATATATTAGTAACCTTCCATCAATGGTAAAAGTGAAAGAAACTAGACAAAAAGTACTACATATTGTTAGACTACATGTATAAAAAATGTAATACAAATAAAAGTTACAGAGACAGAAACAGGTTAGGAGTTATACATAGCAGAGGAAGGAGAGATTGAGAGGTGACTATTAAGGGTTAGGTGTTTGTTTTTGCTTTTTTTCCTTTTTTTCTTTTTTTTGAGGAGTAATGAAAATGCTCTAATAGTGACTGAAGTGATTAATGAAAAAGCTCTAATAGTGACTGAAGTGATGAATGCACAACTCTGATATTATACCAAATGCCACTGACTGTACACTTTAGATGGATTGTATGGTTTATGAATACACTTCAATAAATTTGGTTAAAAAAAAAAAAAGACCTTTCAGGTCAAACTTTAGAGCAAGAGTTCTTAATGAGGGGTCCACAGGGGGCACCCCCAAGAGGTCTGTGGAAAGATTTCAGGGGGTTGTGAGCTTGAACCGAAAAAAAAAATCAACTTATTATTTTCTCTGACTTCTAACTGAAATCTAGTACTTTGTTCACTTATGAACGTATGCAATAAACTACGGAAGTATTCATTTCATATCACATTACAGTTGTTGCATATCTCAAAAAATCGCTTATGCTCATCCATACGTCAAAATTACGGTAGTTGTTAGATCCCGTGCTAGTTGAGTGTCATAAAACGATCTGCCACTACATTCTGAGGGGCCCGTCGTTTTCACCTGACTGGCAATGAGGTCCATGGAACAAAAAAAGTTAAGAACCTCTGCTTTAGAGTGTAGAGGTTTTAATTAGACCTTATCCACCACCAAGTTCATTTCTAAGGTCCAATTCAGTAAACCAAACCCCAGCTGCAGGAAACCAGCACTCTTCTTACTCAAGGCGACCCCACCCTGAACCCTGGCAAAAGCCCTTTCCCCTCCCATGTTTGCTGCTTTCCTCCCCTTCCGCCCGCCGTCGTGGAGAAACGCCTTTCTTCTCGGGCATCTGCTCTACTACGACTGAACTAGAAAGGTTGCTCGGAGGGTGGTGGTCGTACCACCCCAAGAGGCGCAACGAGGGTGGGCTTCCCTCCTGAGGCTAAAACTGCCACCAGGTCTCTCTCGGGCCAGCCTTCCCTGGGCCCTGCTCGGCCACGGAATTTTCCGTGCCAGGAGGAGGCTGGTCTTCCTTGGGGCTCCTCGCCCACTTCCTGGCACAGTGAAGGCTTGCGACACTCCTCGCCAAACTCCTGGTCTCCTTCTCTACCGCAAAGGGCGCTTTTCCAACTCTTGCTCCTCTCAAAGGCGCCAAACCTCTTCGCAAGGCACAGTCACCCGCCCCCTGACCTTCGCCAAGTCCCCCCGCCGCCCAGCGCGCCCGACCTCGCCCAGCGCCCTTCGGACCCCAAGGCGCCGCCGCCGCCGCCTCCCCGCTCGCACCCGCCCTCGGCCCGCGCCGCCCCCAGCAGGCCCCCGCGCCCTCACCGCGGACGCCGCCGTCTCCGTCGGCCGCCTCAGCCCCGGCGAGGAGCAGCGCCCCCAGCAGCGCCGCGAGCGCCCCGCATCGCCTCGGCCCGCTCGGCGGCGCCATGCCCGGCTGCCCCCGGCTGCCCCGCGCGCCCTCGAGCCGCGGCCGTTGGGGTCTCGCGAGCAGGTGCGGGCAGACGCTGGCCGCGCACGCGCGGGGCGGGCTGGGGCGCAGGTGCGGGCCCGCGGGAGGGCGCGAGGTGCCGCGCTGGCGCTCGGGCCGTCGCCGCCGGGAAGTGGCTTTCGCCGACCTCTGCCTCTGCCTTCCGCGCGCCGGGTCCGGCCCTCTGCGACCCACCGCGACCCTCCCACTCCTCAGCACTCGGCCACACGCCCCAACGGTCGGGGGGCGCTGGAGCCAATGGCGGACGCTTCGCGGCAGCTCCTGAAGGTGGCCGGCCGGGAGGGGGCGGGGCGCACCTGGCGAGGCGGGGCGCGGAGCGCGCAGGCGCAGAAGGCAGGCACCTGAGCGGCCGCTCCGCCCTCCTCCGCGCACCTGGCGCACCCGGCGCACCTGGCGCCCGGGGGGTGGGGCCGGGGAAGGGGAGGGTGGGACGGAGGGGGCGAGGCGTGGGCTCCGACCCAGGTGGAGCCCGGCCCGGGAGGAGGCGCGCGGTAACTGAGCGCGGGGGTCGGGTCTCCGGATCCGGGACGCACAGGCGGAATTACAGGGGCTGGAAGGGTGGAAGACCAGGGCACCATGGGAACCCAGACAGCTTCCTCACGCAACCTGAGAGGGCTTCCCGGAGGAGGCGGTAGACCCAGGAAAGAACAAAAGAACATCTCCAGTCCAGAGATGGAGACAAATACTTCACCAGACACCTATAGCCCAGAATCGCCAGAGCTGTGGCCGAGAAGCATAAGTAGAGTGAGAGACGTACCTGCAAGGGAGCCCAGAGGAGGCATCTATGCAGCTTGGGGTCAGGGAGGACTTCTTGAAAAAGGGGATTTATGAGGTGAGTCTGGAAAGGGGGATGGAATGGGGCAGGCAGAGGAGTAGAGGACAGCCAACAGAATAATTAAAATAAATATGCTGGCCCCTGAGGCTGGCGGCCAAGCCCTGTGTCTCCTCTGCTGCTGCCATAGTCTGTGCGAGGAGGGGCAAAGCAGCCGTTTCCACCAAAGTGACCTCCAAATAGACGTTCTCCCAGAAGAAATGATTGGCCATTAGTCGTATATCTGGACTACACCTGAAAGCTACAAGACGATTCAGTCCAGAATATCACATTGAATCGTCATGTCTTCTTAATCTTCTCCTGACTGACAGTTTCTCAGTCTTTCCTCGATTTTCATGACCTTGACACTTTTGAAGAAGACTGGACTTAACCTAGAGAAAGAACTCCTTTCTCGCACCAGGCATACATTTTTCTGGTACATATTAAGTGTACAATAAATGTTTCCTGAATATACGTTCAGCTTTTAACTTGAAGAGAGAATTGGAAATTAAGAGCAACTACAGAGATTGAAACAGTTGAAGAAAAAAAAACCAGATCTGAAACAAGGTCTTACCCTCAGCTGCCTCTGAACTTGGTGACTGCCAGATGTCCAAACATCAAGTCCAACTTTGTCTGCCAACCTGTCTGACATGTCAGACTGTGCCAAGCAGGGCCAGAGTTTACGCAGATGTTAATATGCACAGACCCTGGGAGTACTGGGATTGCAAGTTCCGTGTGGTGGAATTGGGAAATCAAGATGACTACCAGCTGGTTTGAAAATTAGGCCAGGGTAAATACAGTGAACTACCTGAAGCCATCAACATCACAAATAACAAAAAAAGTCGTGGTTAAAATTCTCAGACCGGTAAAGAAGAAGCAAATCAAGCATGAATTAAAGATTTTGGAGAATTTGCAAGGCGGTCCCACTGGCAAACCTTGTAAAAGACCCTGTGTCACAACCCCCTGCCTTGGTATTTGAACATGTAAACAATGCAGATTTCAATTTGCAATTGTACCAGACGTTAACAGACTATGATATTCAATTTTACATATATGAGATTCTGAAGGCCCTGGATTATTGTCACAGCATGGGAATTATGCACAGAGATGTGAAGCCCCATAATGTCATGAAGATAGTAGCCAAGGTTCTGAGGACAGAAGATTTATATGACTACATCGACAGATGCAACATTGAATTAGATCGTTTTAATGATCTCTTGGGCAGACACTCCCAAAGCAATGGGATCGCTTTGTTCACAGTGAAAACCAGCACCTTGTCAGCTCTGAGGCCTTGGACTTTCTGGACAACCTGTTGTGATACGACTACCAGTCACGACTCACTGCGAGAGAGGCCTTGGAGCACCCCTTTTTCTACCCGGCTGTGAAGGACGGTTCCGATGGGCTCATCTAGCATGACGGGGCCGGTACACCTGTCAGTAGCGCCTGTCAAGGATTTCTTCAGGGCCAGTCCCTTCACTCTTCAGACCTCTGGCTGGCTCACCAGGGGTTGCTGCCGCCAGCCCACTTGGGATGCGTGTCCAGCCGCCACTGGCATTCAGCAGCAACGGCCTCTTCTCTCTCCTGACGCCCGAACAGAGGTCGGGGCTCCCATCCCTCTCCCTGATGCAGCTCGCGCCTGGCGGGGAGGGGTGAAACACTTCAGAAGCACCATGTCTGAACCATTGCTTATGGATTTATAGTAGTTCAGTTGTAAAAAAAAAAGTTATAATAGGCTAATTTCCTTTTTTTCTTTCTTTTTTTATAACTCGGGATTCCCTGAAAAATTACCTGCAGGTGGAATATTTCTCAGACGAATTTTTTTCCCCCCTTTCAAATTCAGCTCCTCATTACCTAAAGAACAAAGATAAACCAGCCTCAATCCCGGCTGCGTTTGGGTGGAGATTTCTTTCCCTTCCTGCCGTTGCTCCCCCCCCCCCACCCCACCCCACAGTTTGGGGGTTTGTATCTCATGCTTTTCTCCAGAGATTACCAAAATGTAGGTTCTCAAGGGAGGTGGGCAGGAGGAAGAGGAGACCCAAATTATAAGAGCTGTATAATGCTAGCCACTTACATCACTTTACTCCAAAAGTGTTTCCATGGGGTTATCCAGGTGGATCTAGTGCAAATATGTTTTAGTTACACTGAGATGTTGAAAATCTACCCAAATTACAGAGCCGTCCTAAAAACCTCTGTTGATTATGAATCATGTTTTATTGACTTAACCCTAATTCCAATTTACTTATCATTTTAATTTCAAAGTTTAGTTTAAAATTTTAATACTTTCCATTCCGTACTCCTTATCTTGTCATCTCCCCTTTTATCTCCCAACATGCTGTGCTCTATGCATGGTAGGAGGGAAGGCAGAATCGTGTTTGGTTTTCTGTGACTTGGCCATTTTTAAAAAGATTTATTATTATTATTTATTTTTTTCCCCTTCCCTGCCCTCCGCCCCCCAGGTGTCTGCTCTCTGTGTCCATTTGCTGTGTGTTCTTCTGTGTCTGCTTGTATTCTTGTCAGCAGCACCAGGAATCTGTGTCTTGTTTTGTTGTGTCATCTTGCTGTGTGAGCTCTCTGTGTGTGCGGTGCCACCCTGGGCAGGCTGCACTTTTTTCATGCTGGGCTGCCCTCCTTATAGGGCTCACTCCTTGCACATGGGGCTCCCCTGTGCAGGGGACACCCCTGCGAGGCACGGCACTTCTTATGTACATCAGCACTGCACGTGGGCCAGCTCCACACGGGTCAAGGAGGCCCTGGGTTTGAACCTTTGAGCTCCCATGTGGTAGGCGGACGCCCTATCCGTTGAGCAAAATCTGCTTCCCTGTGACTTGGCCATTTGGAATTCAGTTAGTCACTGGGCATTAGTTTGCTTTTTACAAAAGAAACAAACATTGTTTACATAGGTTTCATGCTAGCAATTCTTGAAGAGCTAATGGGAAATGTGGCCACACTGAGTTTCATTTTAAGCTTTCTACCTTTGTTTCCTCCTACCTTCACATAGCATCCAGTGAGAAGGCCTGCCCCCTCAGTCATGTAAATGTCGTCTGAGGGGCAGGTGCAGAGCCACTATCTCCAATGAAACTGAAAAGGAGAACTGTGATTGTGGGAAAACTATAAACTCTTTGGTTACAGCCCTGCCACTCCTTGTGTGTATGTATATAATACTTTGTCTTTCATATGTGAAAGATCCTGTATTGGAATTCTTTGGTATAAATAAATGTTTGGTTTTATTTAAAATAATAATAATTATTATATTATGGGGAAGTGGATGTGGCTCAAGTGATTGGGCTCCCATCTACCATATGGGAGGTCCAGGGTTCGATTCCTGGGGCCTCCTGGCGAAGGCAAGTTGGCCCACGCAGAGTGCTGGCCCATGCAGCAAGCTGGCCCGAGTGGAGAGCTGGCCCAAGTGGAGAGCTGGTGTAAGATGACGCAACAAAAAGAGACACAGAGGAGAGACAATAAGAGACAAAACAGGTGGCGGACTTGGCCCAGTGGTTAGGGCGTCTGTCTACCACATGGGAGGTCCGCAGTTCAAACCCCGAGCTTCTCTGACCCGTGTGGAGCTGGCCCACGCGCAGCGCTGATGCACACAAGGAGTGCCTTGCCACGCAGGGGTGTCCCCCCGCATAGGGGAGCCCCACACGCAAGGAGTGTGCCCTGTAAGGAGAGCCGCCCAGCGCGAAAGAAAGTGCAGCCTGCCCAGGAATGGTGCCACACACACGGAGAGCTGACCCAACAAGATGACGCAACAGAAAGAAACACAGATTCCCGTGCTGCTGACAACAACAGAAGCGGACAAAGAAGACACAGCAAATAGACACAGAGAACAGAAAACCAGGGTGGGGGGGGTGGAGGAGAGAGAAATAAATAAATAAATAAATCTTAAAAAAATAAAGGGACAAAACAGACCAGGGAGCTGAGGTGGTGCAAGAGATTGAGCACCTCTCTCCCACTCCAGAAGGTCCCGGGATCTCAGTTCCCAGTGCTGCCTAAATAAAAGACAGACACAAAAGAATGCACAGTAAATAGACACAGAGAGCAGACAATGGGGGGGGGGATAAATAAATAAATAAATCTTTAAATATATATTATGATTGGAAACTGTAGCAGTTTGATGTGACATGAATTCCAAAAATAGGTATTGGATTATGTTTGTAATCTGGTCTGTACCTGGGCATGATTAAGTTATGATTAGGGCTTTGATTGGGCCACATTATTAGGGCATTGAGTCCCCACCCATTGGTGGGTGGTACTCACAGATAAAAGTCATGGCAAAGGACAGAGTTAGAGGGTTTTTGATGTTGGAGTTTGATGCTGAAGTCTTAAGCTGGAGCCCTGGGGAAAGAGACACAGCCATTTGCCTGATATTCTACAGCTGACCTTGTGGGCAAAACAGAGGAGCTGAGCCCAGAGGAACCCAGGAAGCCTGAGCCCTCACAGACGTCGGCGGCCATCTTGCTTCAACATGTGAAAACAGACTGTGGTGAAGGAAGTAACTTAGGCTTTATGGCCTGGTATCTGTAAGCTCCTACCCCAAATAAATACTCTTTTTAAAAACCAACCAGTTTCTGGTATTTTGCATCAGCACCCCTTTGACTGACTAATACAGAATTACATAACAGTGCTATAGGGAAATGAATTGGGTACTGGGATGGAAAAAAAAAAGAGACCATTTGTGTTGGGATGGAGGAGACACTCCTTGAGGAGCTGAGATTGATAGCTAACCCTGAAGAACTGCTCTAGATGCTGGAAGAGATACAACAGTGAACAAATGGAATTTCTGCCTTCTTGGAGCTCACTTTGTAATTGTGGGAACAGTGGTGGAATTAGCCACTTTGACACCCAGAGAAGATCATTTTTTAATACCCCCCCAACTCTCTAGCTCAAAATTTTTTTCAATAATAATCATGTAATAAACAGTCTTTAGTTTTAAAACAGAATTGGAATTGAAAATAAATTTCTATTTTAAAGATATTATTCAAGTTCTGAAAAATATTTACAAAAATTTGCACTGACAAAATAAAAAAATATACTTCACAGTTCACACTGTATTTCTCTATTTTAAAATTTATACACAAAATTCCAAAGAAATACATGGAATGACAGAATAGTTTTTTAAGAGTTTTAAATTTATTTCTCTCCCCTTCCCCACCTCCCCCCCCCCCAATTGTTTGCTCTCTGTGTCCATTTGCTGTGTGTTCTTCTGTGGGAATCTGTGTCTCTTTTTGTTGCGTCATCTTGTGTCAGCTCTTCGTGTGTGCGGCGCCATTCCTGGGCAGGCTGCGCTTTTTTCGCGCTGGGCGGCTCTCCTTATGGGGCGCACTCCTTGCGTGTGGGGCTCCCCTACGCAGGGACACCCCTGCGTGGCACGGCACTCCTTGCACGCATCAGCACTGCACATGGGCCAGCTCATCACATGAATCAGGAGGCGCTGGGTTTGAACTCTGGACCTCCCATGTGGTAGGCGACGCCCTATCTGTTGGGCCAAATCCGCTTCCCAGAATAGTTTCTTTATCTTTATGATCACTGTGCTATAATTTTTATTTCCAATTTACTGTTTAAATACAAGACTATGTAGAATCAAGGGGATTGGAGACTCATACCATCTGATGTGAGCCCAAATGATCCCACACTGTATGAACTTACTTAAACTTATTTTCAATATAAATTCATCAGAGATACCTGGATTTCTCCAAATAGGATACTGTGGAGAACAGATCCCAGGGCAGCCGCTGTGTTCAGGCCTTGTAATCCCTTGCCCTTGAGGGTGAGCAGGACCTGTGACTTCTAGCCAATAAACTATAGCAAAGGTGATGAATGCCACTCCCACAATTACGTCACATTATATAAAATTCTGTCATAGCAGTTTAGCAAGAGAGTCTCCGTGGTTGGCCTTTGAAGAAGGAAACTGCCGTGTTGTGAGAGAACCTAAGGGAAACAACATGTGGCAAGAGACTGTGAGTGGCCTCTAGGAGCTAAGAGTGATCCTGGCTGACAGCCAGCAAGAAAATGGCACCCGCATTCTTACAGTGGCAAGGAGCCGAACTCTGCCAACACACGGCAGAGCGTGGACGCCAGTCTTTCCCCAGCTGAGCTTCAGGTGAGACCGTGGCCCCAGCTGCCACCTGGATTGCAGCCTGGTGAGACCCTGCAGCAAAGACGCAGCGAAGTCATGCCCAGACTCCTGAGCTGTGAGATAATAAATGTTTTTTTTTTTTAAGATTTATTTTTTATTTATTTCTCTCCCCTCCCCGCCCATTGTCTATGTCCATTTTGCTGCATGTTCTTTTGTCTGCTTCTGTTGTCAGCGGCACGGGAATCTGTGTCTCTTTTTGTTGTTGTTGTGTCATCTTGCTACATCAGCTCTCCATGTGCGCAGCGCCATTCTTGGACAGGCTGCACTGTCTTTCATGCCGGGCGGCTCTCCTTACGGGGTGCACTCCTTGCACGTGGGGCTCCCCTTGTGCGCATCAGCGCTGCACATGGGCCAGCTCCACACGGGTCAAGGAGGCCCGGGGTTTGAACCGCGGACCTCCCATGTGGTAGGTGGACGCCCAATCCATTGGGCCAAGCCTGCTTCCCCAAATGTGTGTTGTTTTAAGCCACTTCACAGCATTACAGAACTAATGCAGGGAGCAGATGTGGCTCAAGCAGTTAAGTGCCTGCTTCCCACATGGAAGGTCCCAGGTTCAGTTCCTGTGCCTCCTAATACAAACAACAAGCAAAACAGATGAAAAAACCAACTCAGGGGAGCCCATGTGACTCAGTTGAGGGCCGGCTTCTCACTAACTAGGTCCCGAGTACCTTAAAACAAACAAACAAACTGATACAAATACAACGTTTCTTAAAGGACAGAGTAATAGAACTATCTAATTGGAAGCTCACATATATATTATGAAAACTCAACAGTAATGCACCAATTGTTTAGAACATAGACCAACGAAAGATTTTTCCCAGGGGGAGAGGCGATTATTTTATCACTGACACTGTTTAGAATTGACAGCACATGGTAATAATAAAAAGCAGATCAATTTTGGGGTCAGTTTTATCGTTTTTAAATCCTCTCCAGACAGTGCACTCTCTTTGTGCCTGCACCTGGGGTGGGCCACTCCCACGACCTCCCCTTTGGTCTACCATTAGGTGGGAAACAGACAATAAATAAGATGAATAAATTATGTACAATGCGATACATGTTATGGGTAAAAGGGGCATGGGACTTGTACCATGAAATAGGGTGGTCAGGGAGTACCTTGCTGACCAGGTGACACCTGAGGGAGATGAGGGAGTCAGCCTTGTTGATATTCTAGAGGAAGAGCTTTCCTGGCAGAGGGAACTGTTAGTGCAAAGGCACTGAGGTGAGATGGTGCCTGGCAGATCTCTGAATGCTGAACTAAGAAGTTTTGCCTTTAGCCTCAGGGCAATGGGGGCTTATGGATTGTGTTTTATTTTATTTTTTGTAACAGCTTTATTGAGATATAATTCACATACTATACAATTCACTCATTTAAAGTATACAAGTCAATGGGTTTTAGTATATTTAAAACCATCACCACAGTCCATTATATTTTATTTTTTTAAAAGATTTATTTATTCCCCGCCCCCCCCCATTGTTGCACTCGCTGTGTGCTTGTCTTCTTTTTAGGAGGCACTGAAACTAAACCAGGGACCTCCAATAATGGAAGGCACCTAATCACTTGAGTCGCCTCCACTCTGCTTCGTTATGTTTCTTACTGTGTTTTTCCTCCTGCATCTCTTTTTTTTTTTTTTTTTTTAAAGATTTATTTATTTTATTTAATTTCCCCCCCTCCCCCAGTTGTCTGTTCTTGGTGTCGATTTGCTGCGTCTTGTTTCTTTGTCCGCTTCTGTTGTCGTCAGCGGCACGGGAAGTGTGGGCGGCGCCATTCCTGGGCAGGCTGCACTTTCTTTTCACGCTGGGCGGCTTTCCTCACGGGCGCACTCCTTGCGCGTGGGGCTCCCCCACGCGGGGGACACCCTTGCGTGGCACGGCACTCCTTGCGCGCATCAGCACTGCGCATGGCCAGCTCCACACGGGTCAAGGAGGCCCGGGGTTTGAACCGCGGACCTCCCATATGGTAGACGGACGCCCTAACCACTGGGCCAAAGTCCGTTTCCCTCCCGCATCTCTTTGTTGCATCATCTTGTTTGGCTAGCTTGCTGCACCAGCCAGTCATATCAGCTCGCTCTCTTGCTCATCTTCTTCAGGAGGCCCTGGGAACTGAACCCGGGACCTCCCATGTGGTGGGTGGGAACTCAATTGCTTGAACACATCTGCTTCCACACAATCCATTTTAAAACATTTTCTTCATCCCCAAAACAAACTAAATTCCCATTAGCCGTCATTCCCCAGTCCTCCCAATTGTCCCAGACCTTGGCAACCACTAATCGACTCTCTGTCTCTATGCGCTTGCCGAGTTTGAACTTTTCACATGAATGGAATCATACAACATGGCCTTGTGTGTCTGGCGTCTTTCATTTAGCATGTTTTCAAGATTCACCCACGTTGTAGCATGCACCAGTTTTTCATTTCTTTTTATTGCCAAATAATATTCCATTATATGAATATGCTATACTTTAGTCATTCATCAGTTGATAGACACTTGAGTTCCCACTTTTTATCTATGATGAACAATGATGTTATGAATGTTCATCTACAAGTCTTTCTTTGAACAGATGCTTTCAATCCTTTTGGATATATTCCTAGGACCGGAATTACTGGTCATATGTCAATTCTATGTTTAACCTTTTGAGGTCATGCCAGACTGTTTTCCAAAGAGGCTGACCATTTTAGATTCCCACCATCAGTGTATGGGGGTTCAAATTTCTCCGTATCCTCATCCCAACACTTACTATTATCTGTATTTTTTTTATTATAGCCATCCTAGTGGGTGAGAAGGGGTACCTCCTTGTGGTTTTAATTTTCATTTCCCTAATGGAGAATGATGTTGAGCATCTTTTCATGGGCTTACTGGCCATTTGTATATCTCCTTTAGAGAAATGTGGACCATTTTTTAAAAGATTTATTTTGTTTATTTATTTCTCCCACGCTCTTGTTGTTTTGCACTTACTATGTCTGTTCATCTTCCTTGTTTCTTTGGGAGGCACTGGATAACAAATCCGGGACCTCCGATGTGGGAGGGAGGTGCCTAATTGCTTGAGCCACCTCTGCTCCCTGCTTTGTTGTGTCTCATTATGTTTTTCTTCTTGTATCTCTTGTTGCATCAGCTTGCTGTGCCTGCCAGCCAGCTCGCTGTCTTCTCTGGGAGGCACCAGGAACTGAACCAGGGACCTCCCATGTGGTAGGCAGGAGCTCAGTCTCTTGAGATACATAAACTTCCCTGGCCCATATATAAATTGGGTTATTCATCTTTTTCAAATGGAGTTATGGGAGTTCTTTATATATTTTAGATACAAGTCCCATATAGTAGATATATGACTTGCAAATGTTTTCTCCCATTCTGTGGGTTGCAGCTTTACTTTCTTGAAGGTTTCCTTTGAAGCACAAAAGTTTTAAATTTGGATGGTATCCAATGCATCTCTTTTTTCTTTTGTTGCTTGTGTTTTTAGTGTCATCTCTAAGAAACCATTGCCTAATTATGGACAGTTTTAAGCAGAGGAGGGATATGGACAAATTTCTGTTTTAAAATATCATTTTGGTTTTTTTTTTTTAAGATTTTTAAATTTTTTATTTTTCTCCCCTTTCCCTCTTCCCCCAGTTGTCTACTCTCTGTGTCCATTCACTGCGTGTTCTTCTGTGACTGCTTCTATCCTTATCAGCAGCACTGGGAATCTGTGTTTCTTTTTGTTGCGTCATCTTGTTATGTCAGCTCTCTGTGTGTGCGGCGCCATTCCTGGACAGGCTGCACTTTCTTTCGCGCTGGGCAGCTCTCCTTACAGGGTGTACGCAGGGACACCCCTGCGTGGCTCGGCACTCTTTGCGCGCATCAGCACTGCGCATGGGCCAGCTCCACACGGGTCAAGGAGGCCGGGGGTTTGAACCGCGGACCTCCCATGTGGTAGATGGACGCCCTAACCACTGGGCCAAGCCCACTTCCCTAAAGTATCATTTTTACTGCTTGTATTTAAAAGTGGAAAGAGGGAAGCGGACTTGGCCCAGTGGTTAGGGTGTCCATCTACCACATGGGAGGTCCGCGGTTCAAACCCCCGGCCTCCTTGACCCGTGTGGAGCTGGCCCATGCGCAGTGCTGATGCGCTCAAAGAGTGCCGAGCCACGCAGGGGTGTCCCTGCGTAGGGGAGCCCCATGTGCAAGGAATGCGCCCTGCAAGGAGAGCCGCTGAGAGCAAAAGAAAGTGCAGCCTGCCCAGGAATGGCGCCGCACACATGGAGAACTGACATAACAAGATGACGCAACAAAAAGAAACAGAGATTCCCATGTTGCTGACAACAACAGAAGCAGACAAAGAAAAATACGCAACAAAGAGACACAGAGAACAGACAACTGGGGGAGGGGAGAGAAATAAAATAAATCTTTAAAAAAATAAAATAAAAGTGGAAAGACTACTGTGGGGTAAGGAGTTTCCCTGGCATTCTAGCCAAAATTGCAACCCCACCCTCCATTTCCCCCTTTCCGGATTATATTTCTCCATATTCTAATAAACGATATAATGTACTACTATTTATTATGTTTATTGACTGTCTCCACCACAAGAATATATTTAACTCCACGAGTACTTTGCTTGTCTGTTTTGTTCATAGTTCTAATCCTCGTGCATAGAACAGTGCCTGGTACACAGCAGGCACTCGGCAGTATTTGTTGAATCGGGTGAGTGAATAGATGAGGTGAATAATGGATGAGGGAATGAATGGAAAAACGAACAAAAGGCGGCTCCTAGGACTACGGTTGACCTAGCCTTGCCGCGAAGGCAGCCCGGGGCCTCCTGCACCGGCCCCCGCGGCCGCCAGAGGGCGTCGGGAGCCGGGTCCCCGAGAGCCAGTGCCGGGACCCGCCCCCCCGGGATCCAGCTCTGGGAGCCCCAGACCCCGGGACCCGGCCCGGGGCTCTTGGACCGCGCCGGGACCCGAAAGGTGCAAGACTCCGGACTCCAAGCCGGCGCAGCGGCCTGTACCCGCGCTGCAGGAGGGGAAACTGAGGCCGGGCGTGGCAGAGGCGGGGCCGGCCCCCCGGCGAGCCCCCGCCCCCGGCCGGCCCCGCCCCGCCTGTAAAGAGGCGCCTCCGGCGGGGGCGCGGGGCCACTGCGCGGCGCCGGGGCCGGGGCGAGGCGATGGCAGCGCAGCGGCTGGGCAAGCGCGTGCTGAGCAAGCTGCAGTCGCCGGCGCGGGCGCGCGGGCCCGAGGGCAGCCCCCGCGGGCTGCAGAAGCGGCACGCGCGCGTCACCGTCAAGTACGACCGGCGGGAGCTGCAGCGGCGGCTGGACGTGGAGAAGTGGATCGACGGGCGCTTGGAGGAGCTGTTCCGGGGCCGGGTGAGCGGAGGCGGGCCGGAGGGGGCGTGGAGGGGATCCTGCTTCCTGGGGGTCCCTGGGTGCACGCTCGCTGGTGCCCCCGCAGCCTCGGCCGCACAGCGAGTCTCCCGCCCCGGGGCCAGGCACTCGCCAGCCTGGCCGTGCGCACCCTGTGGCCGCTGGTTGTGGACAGAGAGACACGCACACACACGGGTCCGCAGAGACGTGTCCCAACACCTGGGCAGGGCCGGGGGTGTACCATCCCCGCCGAGGAGGCCAGGGTGGGGAGCGGGAGCACAGCGGCCATAGCTGGAGGAAGGGTGGGGGAGGCGGGAGCGTCAGAGCCAAACATAGACATGGTGACCCGAGGGCTGCAACCGTGCAGGGACAAGGCCGAGGAAGCCACAGCGCGCGGATGCACGCACAGTGACACGCCAACAGAAGCAGCGGCCACGCACAGCCCCACCGGGACACAAGCTGTCCTCACTTACAGGTGGACAGCTCTTACGGCCCCACAAGCACAACAAACAGCACAGCCCTGTGCAGACACACGCCCAGTCCAACAAAATGCCGCCAGATTCCACTCTTCACAGATACCGCACAAGCCACAGCGACTCACGCAGGCAAGATGATACGAACCGTAGCTACCCTTGGACAGAAAATGACTAGAGTTGTGCCCATCTTTAGCCTCCCCCAGGCCAGCACTAACGGCACACAAACACACGGCAGATGCGACAGCCACTCCACCGGGACATACAACGGCAGGCGCTCTGGACACGTCCGGCTCTGCCCCCGGACACACAGGGGCGCCACCGCAGCCACATGTATTGACACGGGTCTTCGTCCACTTGAGTCTCTACTTGGAGTCACGCTTGCTACGACACGCACGTACTGCCACACGCAGTCACAGGTACCCGATGGCCACAGCAGAACTCAGACGGACACAGCACACACGGACACACAGACACACACAGCACCTCACGCGTCCACGAGGCACAGCCAGGCATGCCAAGGCCTTACTTAGCGCAGCGCACAGTGGCGGAAGCCGTGACCCCTTGCCGTGAGGCGGGTCCCTCTGTCCTCAGACACATGCTGGCTCAGGCAGGAGGACACACCAATCCAGTTGCTCGCGGTAGGTGGCATGTTATGAGGTCCTGCCCGGACGGTGAACGTGACAGCTAGCTGAGGACACCTGACAGTGGGAGACCAGCACACGAGTTACAGCCTCACGTCTCACACCCACAGGCCCACGGCCCCGTTCCTGAGTCATCCACATGGTGCCACCCACTTCTGGACCCTCAGGCCAAGCCTGGACCCTTGGCATCAGGCTCTGGCTCCAGAAGGGATGTCAAGGCGTGTGACCCTGGGTTGGATGCCCCAGGCCTTTGCTGATCCTTTTTTACACACAAACCTGGGACCGCCCTGCCCTGCCCTGCAGCCGTGCAATGCCTGGTGACTGGACTCCGGGGTGGGGTCTTAAGAATCTGTAGCCTCAGGGATCTGTGATTCCGACAGCTGGGTCCTGTCCCCTGCAGGAGTCCTGAGCCAGCCGGCGTTGGCGCTGCCACCCCAAGAGGCCACACTAGGAGCCCCCCTCAAAGCTGGGCTCAGGACTCACCCCACCCGCCCCCCTTGGGGGTCCTCTGCAGTGATCTCCCAGGACTGCCAGTTCACTGGGTGGCACTTTGGGCCCGGGGTGGGGAGGGTCTGGCCTGAGCCCCCCCCTCCCTTCCTGTGCCTGGCCCGCCTGCCTACAAACTCCCCCACACCTCCTGCTTAGAGTTTTCCTTGAAAGGACAGAGCCAGCCCCTCTCCTGCATCCCAGAATCTGACATTCCAAGACTGGACCAGGCCTGTTTCCCGCTATGGGCACTGGGGCCAAGAGGGAGACCCGTGCCAGACTCGGGGCTCCCGGCGCCCAGGGCCCAGGCATCCGGGCTGGTTCAGGCCCCCGGGCCCCTGTCAACCCATCTGTCACCCCTCCCCCAAGGCACAGATGTCGCGCTTCAGCCGCGCCGTCTCTGACTGCCACATTATTGCTCCGGAACTGGCCAGCTGGACAAAGGGGGACCTCTGACCTCCCTCCCTCCCCCTCTCCAGGAGGCAGACATGCCTGATGAGGTCAACATCGATGAATTCTTGGAATTAGAGAGTGAAGAGGACAGAAGAAGGAAAATCCAGGTAGGTGGGGGGAAGGGAGGAGGCGGCCCCCTATTCCCCCACCTGGCACCCTCCTTACAAACAGTTAACAGTTTACTGTGCCAGTTTACTGAGCACTTACTATGTGCCAGGTGCTATTTCAATTGCTTTATACTTATTAACCCCTTTAATCCTCACAAGACCCTATGAAGTAGGTGCTATGATTCTCTCCCTTTCCCAGATGAGGGAAATGACTTGCCCAGGGTCACGCAGCTCTGAAGAGGCGGGGCTGGGAGCATACCCTGCAGCTGGCTGCATTTTCTCCCTGATGCCTATTTTGTCCAAGAGGCGGGAAATGCTAAGTGACTTTTGCATCTCTGTACCTAGTGCTGGTCCCGGTATCTGGTTTCTTGTCACAACCCTGCCCCCAGTTGCTCTATAAGGCCCTCAGGCTGTGCTCCTCCCTTGAAGTCAGGTGGGAAGTCCACCCTGGGGTCTAACTTCTATTTGTCTCACTGCATTGGGGCTTTGCTGGGAAAGGGAAGGTGCTGGAAGGGGGATAAATGTTAATCAGGTCCTATTTTCTCTTTTTGGGGGGTGTTTTTAGGGACTTCTGAAGTCCTGCATGAACCCCACAGAGGTGAGTTTTCCCTCGCCCACTATAGGCCCTGCTGGCAACGCAAGGGGGGATCTCTGGGGAGGAGGGAGGGCGCTGGCCGCGCCCAGGGGACCAGCAACCTTCGTCTCCCGCTCTGTTCTGGTCCCCGCTTTGTCTCCCTGGCTCCTCTCCCCCCATCTGCTGCGGGACCCCGCTCCCCCCGCCCAGCTGAGGCACTCCCCCATCTGTCTCTTTTCTTTCTTTCTCCTGCGGCCACCGGAGCCGTGGACCCAGCTTCTCACTGGCTCCCCCCTGTCCGCCCCTGCGCCACCACCACCCCCCCCCGCCCTGGGGGCTCCTGTCCCCAGCCCCCCCCCGCCCGCCCTAGGGGCTCCTGTCCCCAGCCCTTGGCCACCCCAGTCCTTCCAGGCCTGGAGCTGAGCCGCCCAGCCCCTCCCACTTCCTTTCCTGCTTTAAAAGGGAAAAACATTCGCCTTCCTCTGACTAGCTCTGGGCTGCCTGAGGGACAAACGTCACCCCGTGCCTGTCGGCCCAGCCGGTCCCTGGGGACCCTCCTGGTGGTGGCTGGGCCTGAGAACCCTCTCCACGCCTCCCCGCGTCGCGGCCTCCCCATCCCTCCCTGTCTGTCTGCTCCCAGGGCTCCCCTGTCCGCTGGCCCTCCTGGCGCCTCTCTGCTTCTCTGTCTGTCCCGTCGCTCTGTCTGCCTCTCTCTGCACGTTGGTCTCCCTTTCCCGCGCTGCCTCATTTCCCGCCCCCGCCCCCCGCGGCCCTCCCTCCCCCTCAGCTCCCCCCCTGCCAAGCAGGCCGTGGGGGAAGGAGCCGTGGGGGCCGGAGGGGCGGGGCCGCCCGAGGCAGGGGTGCCCCACCGCCCCGCATTCTCAGCTCCCCGCGCCCTCCCCTCAGGACTTCGTCCAGGAGCTTCTGGCCAAGCTGCGCGGCCTCCACAAGCAGCCGGGCCCCCTCCAGCCCAGCCGCGCCGACAGCTCCGACGGCCGCAGCCTGAGCCCCCGCCAGGACCGGGCCCGCACCGCGCCCCCCTGACCCGCGCCGCCCGGGGTCCCCTCCACTCTCCCGGCCCCACCCGGGCTTGTGTATAAGTTGTATTTAATGGTCTCTGTAACAATAACACCGCGTGGCTGTTCTCTCCCTGTCACCCCGGCCGCCCCCAGCTCCCCCCCCACCCCCCGCCGGGTCAAGCTCCCTCTCCTGCGGGGCTGACACGCGGCCTGCGCCCGCAGCTGGCCCTGCCAGATGGAGCCTCACTTCTCGGCCGCCGGGAGCATGAGAACAAGCCCTGCTGACCCGGCGCCTCCAGGACCCACATCCTGTCCTCACGGCCTCCCAGCCTTGGCCCAGAGCCAGCCAGCAGGGGCCCCCGCGTGGGGGCGGCGCAGGGCTCCTGTGGGAATGAGGTCCACGGTCCCTAGGCTGGTGGAGACATGCACAACTGAAAGTGGCCAATACCACCTCGCCTTAGGTGGTCGACAGCGAGCAAGCATTCACCCGCTCCGTGAGAACGTACTGGGCGTGTCCTGTGTGCTTGGTGTGGCCGTTGGTATCGAGGCCACGAGGACAGGCAGGCGGTCCCTGGAATCAAGGTGCTTACCCACTGGTGGGCGAGATGGACTTGTATGTGGAAGGTCAGCGCCAAGTGTGCTGAGTGCCCCAAGACACGTGGGAGCTGAAGGGTTGGGAGGAGCCATACACTCTTGGGGTGTGTGTGAAGAAATCCAGGAGGGCTTCCTGAAGAAGGTCACATCGAGGCAGGGCTTTGAAGGATGTATAAGAGTTTGTGTGAAATGGATACCAATATTTGAGGACTCTGAACTTAAGAGGGGAAAGGGTTGATACTGGGGCTGGGCCAGCGGAGAGACCATATATTACCAGGGGCATCGGCCAATTGGGATGAACAATGGTCTCCCAGAGCCAGGGCTAATCCTTTAGCGCTGGGGCATGGAGAAGTCTGGAGGGCCTCAGAGGAGAGGCTGGGGCCTTAGAAGTGGGTAGTGGCTGTGGAAGTACTGCATCATCTAACAACTGGACTGGCAGCACCGGGGGTCCCATGGAGAGCAGTCAGGAGAGGGGCGGGGCTGTGGCCGCTGGAGCTGGGGTATCCTCCCAGGCGAGCGCAGCCCCCTCGCCTCCACTGAGGGAAGCTGGGGTCTCTGGCCCCAGTGGCTCTGCCAGGACCGGGCACCCATCCCAGAGTGTCTGAGTGCCAGTCTGGCGGGAAGAGAAGATGCCCTTGCTGAAGGAGAGTATCTGGGGCCCCCGACCTGCCCAGCCTTTCAGGTGACCTCCCGTCCCTGCGCAGACAGGCCTCTAAGACTTCAAGCGCCTCCTCCCTCCACGTGGCTCCTCCTAGATCCCAGGGCGCGGGGACTTCCCACGCGGGCCTAGGGCTCTTTGCACTTCCCTCACAGAGCCGCCCCAGGTTCCTCTTCTTTGGAGGTGGTTTGGAGCACTGCCCAAAGCCCGGGTTCTAGAGTCCTGGGTGTGCTACGGAGTGGGCCTTTCTGCACCTCGTTTTCCTCATGTGGCAAGTGAGGGCTTCCCAGATGAGGAAACCGAGGCCTAGATCAGGAATGTCACTTGCCAAGAGTCCTACAGCTGGGAAGTGGCGGTGTTGAGCTCCACCCTCAGCTCTCTGTTCAACTCCTACACTATGTGCTTCTATTTTTTTTTTCCTTTTCTTCTCTATGTGCTTCTATAAATTATAGCAACCATCGGTGTTCGTTTTCAGTGGTGGGGAGAGGTCGGTGATTCATACTAAGGTGTGAGTGACTACTTGCAGCCTTCTAAGATATCGTCTAGTGGGTAATGTGATTTAACTGGGGACAAGGCTACAATAAAACAATCGGGAGGCAGCAGAGCCTAGTAAAGAGTGTGGACTCAAGGTAAACTGCCTGAATTCAAATGCCATCAGTCCTACTTCTCAGCTGTGTGACCTTGAGCAAGTCACTTAACCTTTCTGTGCTTCTGTAAAATGAAGATGATTATAATAATACTTACTTCCCAGGGTGTCGTGAGGTTTAAATGACTCAATATACGTACTGAATGTAGACTAGTGCCCGGCGCATTGCGGTATCAACCTCAGCATTTGCGCCTACAGCCACCATCTCTGACCAGTGAGATGCCCCTGGAGAACGCCAAATTCAGGCCCTCTGACATGGAAAACCCAAAGGTCGCAGCGTCCCTGATCTCACTGGGTTCCTCTGGGCGCCAGAAGACACTTTCATTCTCACTCATCCTAGGTCTCCTTCTTCCTCTTCCTCCATGGTTCACCGTCGTTATCAATTTCTTGATGTGGTCCCAGGGTTTCCCTAGGCAAATACAAACACGCCTGAATCTGTAGGTTATTTCCCCTTTTTCCCTTTTTCTTACCCACAAGGCAGGCCCGGCAAACACTGCCCTCCGCCTTACATTTGCATTTAAGGACTGAGCTCTCTCCTCTCTGCGTCCCAGCCCTAGGGGGGTGGGGGGAGCAGGTTGCCCTTGGCTCTCAATAAAAGCCGAGGTCCTCCCGGAAGGAAGGCCTGGGGCCCTTCACGCCCCACCCCTACCCCCACTCCACTCCACCCCTACCCCTACCCCCACCCCCCTGACTCGCCCTCCCCTCTCCCCCCTGGGCCCACGCTGGGTCCCCTTCCCTGCTCACGTGCGCCAGGCCCGCTTCGTCCAGGCCCCCCTAACACTTCATTCTCTAGTTCCTCCACCTGGCGCGCTGGTCCCCCACAATCTCAGCGAGCTCTTGCCCCTTTTCTCTCAGGAGCACCCCCAGGCTCTCTCCATCTTCTCGCCCTGATTTGTTTTCTTCATAGACTTTATTACACCCTGAAATGATCTATTTTATTTATTGTCTGTCTACACAGTGCACCCTCAGGTTATTAGCTCCTCGCCTGCCTCGGGCAGCGCTTACAGTGTGCCTGCAGCCTAGAACCGCGCTACGGGGAGCAGGTGTGCAGCTCAGCGGTTTGAGCGCCGGCCGGCCGCTCTGGACGTCCTGGGTTCAATCCCCGGTTACCTCTTAAAGACATGTTTCTGGAAGCACCCAGCAAACAGTGGGCGTTCGCCGCGCAACAGCGCCCCCTCGCGGCACATTCCCTCGCCCGCGCTCGGGGACCCTCCTCGGGTAGAAGTGGGGCCACAGCGCCTCCTGGCGATGTCGGCTGGTCCTAAACTGCGCCCGAGGCCGCTCCTGCTCTAGCGGTGTGTTCAAAGAGCAGGCTCCACAGGTAGCTGCAAAGCCTTCGCCCGTTTTCACCTCCGATCAACGCCGGAGGCTTTGCTAATTAGGGTTCTAAATATTAGAATTGGGCTTGTAATAATGATATTATTGATATTCATAATGGGCTAAATTGATTGAGAAATACTTCTCACCCTCATAAAAAAGGGCAGGAAAGCTCTTAGTGAAGGGATTATTATGACAGTTGCTATAAGAGCAGCCTACAAAAATCAATACCGTTTTGCTACTACAGTAACAACAAATTAAAATATAATTTTAAAATACGCTGTTCTCAGTAGCAATAAAAACTATAAAGTATCTAACAATGGACTTAGTGAAGGACGTGTGTGGGAGCAGAAGTGGCTCAAGCGGTTGAGCGCCAACTTCCCACGTGAGGGGTTCCCGTGCCTCCTGAAAAAAGAAAAAGCAAAACAAACGAAAAAAATAACAACTGAGGGAAGACGATGTGGTGGCTCAGTGGCTGAGTGCCTGGCTTCCCAAATACAAGGTCCTAGGTTCAATCCCCCAGTACCTTAAAAAAATAAAAAATAAAAAATAAATCAAGGACGACAGGGAAAACATTAAAATGCCAATAAAGGATACTGAAGATTTTCTGGGGGAAAAAAAGAGAGAGACCTTCCATGCGCTTGAATAGCAGATGCAAGTTCTCTCTAAACTCAAAGCAATTCAAAATTCCATATGGATTTTTTGAGACACTTGGTAAACCTATTTTATGCAATATATAAGGAGGAACAAGGGTGTATAAATGGCTAAGTCAATACTCAAAAGGAAAAAGAGGAGGACTTTTTCTACCAAATATTAAAATATACTGCAAAGCCAGAGTAATAAAAACCATGTGGTCTTGGTGCAAGAACAGATGTATACACCAAATGACCAGAACGAGTGCTCGCGGGCAGGCCCACCAGGTCTACCCAGGGATGTGTGGGAGCCGTGGAGGGGCTCCACCTTTCCCTGGAGAAAAGGTAGATCGTTTGGTAGATGGCGTTGGGAAAACTGGCTCACACTATGAAGAAAAAGAAATGGATCCCTCCCTGACACCACATACCGAAGATAGATTCCAGATGAAATAAAGGCCTAGATGAAATGCAAAGGGTAAAACTATGGCATTAATGAAAGAAAGTGACATGTCCACAAATTCTCTGAAGTCCCTCCCATCAAAAGGTTTTGTTGGGAAGCGGATTTGGCTCAACTGATAGTGCGTCCACCTACCATATGGGAGGTCCAGGGTTCAAACCCAGGGCCTCCTGCCCATGTGGTGAGCTGGCCCATGCGCAGTGCTGATGTGCGCAAGGAGTGCCGTGCCCTGCAGGGGTGTCCCCTGCGTAGGGGAGCCCCACGCACAAGGAGTGTGCCCCATAAGGAGAGCTGCCCTGTGCGAAAAAAGCACAGCCTGCTCAGGAGTTGCGCCACGCACACAGAGAGCTGACGCAGCAAGATGGTGCCACAAAAAAGAGACATATTTTCCCAGGGCCACTGACAAGAATACAAGCGGACATGGAAGAACACACAGCAAATGGACACGGAGATCAGACAACTGGTGGGGGAGGGGAAAGGAGAGAGAAATAAATGAAAAATAAACCTTAAAAAAAAAAAGGTTTTGTCTACCTGCAGTTCAACAACTGAGAGACAAGCAACCCAATTTTATAATAGGCAAAGGTCTTGAGTAGACATTTCTCCACAGATACACAAATGACCAATAAGCACATGGAAAGATGCTCTTCATCATCAGCTCTTGGGGAAATACAAGTCAAAACCACAATGACATACTACTTCATTCCCACTAGGATGGCTGTTATTTAGAAAATGCAAGCTACCAAGTATTGGCAAGGATGCGGAGAAACACAAACATTCATGTGCTGTTGGAGGAGATGTAAAATGGTGCAGTCAGTGTGGTAAACAGACCAGCACCTCCTCAAAAGGTTAAATGCAGAATTACCATAAGAACCAGCAATGTTACTCCTAGGTATATACCCCAAAGAATTAAAAGCATAGATTCAGGGGGAGAGGGTGTGGCTCAAGCAGTTGGGCACCTGCCTCCCACAAGGGAGGTCCCAGGTTTGGTCCCCGGTGCCTCCTAAAAACGAAAACAAACAACAAGCAGACAAACAGAAAGAAAACAACAAGGGAGCTGATGTGGCTCAGTGGTTGAGTGCCAGCTTCCTGCATACGAGGTCCTGGGTTCAGTCCCTGGTACCTCAAAAAACAAAACAAAATAAAAAACACATATATTCAAACAAAAACTTGTACACAAATGTTCATAGGAGCATTATTCACAATAGCCAAAAGGTGGAAGCAATCTAAGTGTCCATCAGCAGATGAGTGGAAAAACAAAATGCGACATATCCATAAATGGAGTATTACTTAGCCTTAAAAAGGAACGAAGTTCTGATACATGCTACAGCATGGATGAAACTTGAAAACATTATACTACATGAAATAAGCCAAAGAGGAAGGCCAAATATTGTATGATTGCACTTATATGGAAAAATCTAGAATATCCAAGTTCACAGAGGTGAAAATTGTAGCTGGGTGGGGGAATGGGGAGAGATTGTTTACTGGTTACAGAGTTTCTGTTTGGGAATATGAAAATGTTTTCACAATGAATGGTGGTGATGTTGCACAATATTGTGAATATAATTCGTATCATGGAATTGTACACATGAATGTGGTTAAAATGGGAAATTTCATGTTATATGTATGTTACCACAATTGAAAAAAATTTAATAAAAAAAAGCTGAGGTCTAATTCTCCTTGTCTTGAATGTGGACCAGGCTTAGTGACTTGCTGCTAACGAAGAGTGTGATGCATGTAGCGCTGAAAACTTCTGGAGCTAAGTCAAAAAGCCTTCTGCTTGGTCCTCTTGGGATTCTTGTTGTTGGAACCCAGCCGTCACGAGGAAGCCCGAGGCCCATGGAGAGGCCGTGAGGAGGTGTTTTAGCCGCAGTCCACATTCCTGCCAGACATGGGCATGAGAAAACCTGGAGGGAGAGCCCAGGGGTACGACACGCCAAGTGCCGAGCTGCTCAGCGGAGCCCAATCACTCCCAGAACCACGAGTGAGAAACATAGTAAAGGAAGGCTGTTTCCTGCCTCCAAGTTTAGGGTCGCTTGTTATGCAGCCAGAGATAGCAGGAGCGGTGACTGAGGGTGGGGGAAGGACTTCTACAACAAATCTTCAAAAGTACAAACCATAGTGCAAAAAACGGATGTCTTTGATTGTTTTGAAAGAATGAAAGCCATCATTCTAGATAAAGTTGATATTTAATGAACAGAATGGGAGAAGATACTGGCAACATCTAAAATTGAATAGTGGGAAGTGGATATGGCTCAAGCAATTGGGCTCCCACCTACTATATGGGAGGTCCAGGGTTCAATTCCTGGGATCTCCTGGTGAAAGCAAGCTGGCCTGCGTGGAGAGCTGGCACAGCAAGATGACAAAATAAAAAGAGACACAGAAGAGAGACAATGAGAAATGCAGCAGACCAGGGAGCTGAGGTGGCGTAAAAAATTGAGCACCTCTCTCCCACTCTGGAAGCTCCCAGGATCGGTTCCTGGTGCTGCCTAAAGAGAAGACAAGCAGACACAGAAGAACACACAGCGAATGGACACAGAGCAGACAGCAAGCACGAAACAATGGGAGGCGGGGATAAATAAATCTTGAAAAAAAAATTTAAAATAAAATAAAATTGATAAGTGATTAAAATTACTTATCAAAAGCTACAAGGAACTCCTGCAAGTCAACATCACTAAGCATCCCTGATAGAAAAATAGGCGAGGGTAGAAACAGGAAATTGAGAGAAGAGGAAACCCAAATTCTTCATTGGCACATTAGGAAATGCTCAAAATAAGAAGTAATCAGAAAGGTGCAAATTAGAACAACAGTGAGCTGTCATTTAATGTCCATTAATCTGTAAAATTTAGAAAACTGGATAATGCCAAGTGTTGAGGGGAATTGCAGCGGCACCGAGCAATTGCCAATTGGAATAGACGTCCACCCCCATTCTTCTATCAGATTACTGGCTTTTTTCGGTTGCTTTGCACCCTGTTGGGAGTGGACCATAGCATAGGCATTCTGGAGAGTAAACCACTCATTCCTTCATTCATTCGTTCCTTGGCAGATGTTTTTGAGCAGCTATTAGGTGCCTGGCTCTCTTCTAGGTGTGCAGGTTTAATCAGGAGCTTACCTTCTAGCAGGGAAAAACAGATACAAGTAAGTACATTATATGGCATGACAGAAAGGAAGAGCCATGGGTAATGATGAAACAGTAAAAAAGATCGGGAGTGCTAGAGGGGAAGTTTACGGTTTTCAGTAGGGTGGCGAGTAGACAGAATAATGGCCCCTAAAACATCCTTGCCCGTCCCCAGAACCTGTGAATGTATTTATTCCCTTACATGGCAAAAGGGACTCTGTAGATGCGATTGAATGAAAGATCTTGGGCTTGGAGGAGGCACCTGGATTCTCCAGGTGGGTCCAAGGTAATCACAAGGGGCCTCTGAAGAGGAGGGCGAGAAGGTCGTTGTGAGAGAGAGGAGATGTGACAGTGCAGGCAGAGGCTGGCGTGCTGCGCTTCTGAGATGGAGGACGGTGCCACGAGCCAAGGAGCACAGGCGGCCTCTGGAAGTCCGAAGAGGCAAGGAAGCAGCCCCACCCCACCCCCCGAGCCTCCAGGAGGAACACAGCTCGGCTGACTCCTTGATTTTAGCCACACAAGACCCATTCTGGACTTCTAACCTCCAGAACTGTAAGGTAATTTGCTCTTTTACATCACTACGTTTGTGGTCATTTGTTACAGCGGCCATAGGAAATGAATCCTGGAAGGCGACATTTATCAAAGACCTACGGAGGGGAGAGGTGGGGCATGTGGACCTCAGGGGAGAGTGTTCCAGACAGAACAGGCAGTGCAAAGGCCCTGCGGTGGGAGTGAGCTGCCCTGTTGGGTTATGGCCGAGGAGGCTCGTGGGGCTGGAAGGGTGAGCAGGAGAAGCCAAGGTCAGAGAGGTGATGGGAGGGAGGGGGTTACATCAGGAGGGACCTTACGGGCCGCGATGAGGACTTTATACTCTAGCCTGAGATGGAGCCACAGGAGGGCTCTGAGAAGGAGAGAGACCGATCAGGTGTTCAGAGGTCCTTCTGGCTGCAAGCGGGGAACAGGCTGTGGGGGAAGGACGAGCAGGGAGGCCGGTGAACAGGCCATATGCGTCCCGTGTGGCCCAGCGCTGCCGCTCCGCTAGGTGTGCCCCCAAGAACGCTCCCACAGGGCCACAGGCACGTGCGCGAGGAGGGCAGCAGCTGGCGGCAACCTGGGCGTCTGGTCTTGGGAGGAGGACGTAAAAGTGGGTGATACACACCAGGGAGCTACAACCAGGTGCGCACGGAGCAACAGTGGGGGAGAGGGGTCTTCAGCCCATCAGGACAGGTGAGAAAACTCAGAATGAGGTCTAGAAGGGTACCAAACCCTTAAATTACATGCCCACAGGACAACAAAACTGCTGCACAGGAAAGCTTACCAACCGAAAGCGAGCCACCGAGTAGACTGGCTGCCTGCTGGGGGGTGGGTGATGCAAGTACGAGGTGAGGCTAGCAGGGCATGAATGCGTCAGTAAAACAAGCACGGGGACTTGCTTAGCCCTTGCTCTGCGAAACCACGGTCCTAGCTGGGAATGTAGAAATGCTGAGTCCCAGGCTTCACCCCAGACCTGCAGAACAAGAACTGAATTGTGCCAGGATCCCCAAGTTTTTCAAATGCACATTAAAGTTGTATAAACGTTGGTTATACGAAGGAGGATCGTGCTCCAGGAACATTTCACGGTAGGATCAACGCAGATCTCCACACATGAGGTCCAACCACTACCCTCTCCTCCCGCAAACAAGCTCTCCGCCCCTGGTCCCCTCAGAGTAAAAAGTCCTTCCTGTTGCTGACAAAGCCCTGCGGGGCAGCCTCCTGCCCGTGTCTGCTCTCCCCTGCCCCCTGCTCTCTCCCCCGCCCCCTGCTCTCTCCCCTGCCCCCACCTATGTCTCACTTATGTCTGCTCTCTCCCCTGCCCCCATCCCCGCCCGGCCCCACGCTGAGCTCCAGCCCCTCTCTCCGTTTCTCACTCCCCCCATGCACTTTCTTCCTTAGAGCCGTGGATCCGCCTGTTCCCATCCACCCCGCTCTTTGTCCCGCTCTGCTCAAAGCCGTGTGCCCGGCCCTCCACGCAGAGGCTCTCATCACACCCAGGACTTGCCCTCAGAGTCTCGGCCAAGGTCTGGCCAAAGGTCACGCCACCCTTCAGTGAAAGGAGTACAGGATCCCGGCTTTAAAGATGAGGAAACAGCCTCACTGGGACATGACCGGCCTGACGTCACAGGGCTGGGAAGTGGCGGCTTCTCCAGAGCCCATGCTCTTATCTCCCCGGCTGTCATCTTTCCTGAAGGCAAACCCTAAATGTGCTTCCTAGGCCATCCCAGAAATCCTACCGCCTACACATTATTTCCTCCCAACAAGCCCTTGCTCACTCAGTGCCTTCTGCCGTGACTGATTCTCCCCATTCCCACTCCCAGCACTTACCTGTTACCCATCCTTCTAGACTCGGCCAAAAGTCACCTCCTATCTGCAGCCTTCCCTGACTACCCCACCCCCTCCTCTGACCCCGCATCCCAATCCTTGTCTCATGTTTTAACCTTCACTCTTGCATGTCAGTGGGGCCCCTTGGTTGCAGTGACAGAAGCTCAATGAAGAACTAACTCAAGCCTGCTGGGATTTTGATTGGGATCGCGCTGAATCTATACATCAGTTTGAGTGGGGGCAATTTGGCAAAAATTGACGTCTTAACAATATTGCATCTTCCAACCCATGGAACACGTTCTATCTATGCATTTACTATGTGGTCTTCTTTAAGTTCTCTCAGCAGTGTTTTATAGTTTTCGGGGTATGTATCTTTCACTATTTGACCTATACATTTATCCTTAGGTAATGTTTTTTGATGCTGTGGTAAATGGTGTATTTTAAATTTTCAACTTCCAATTGTTCTTTGCCAATATATATAAATACAATTGATACTGGTATATTTATCTTTTATTTGGTAACTTGCTAAACTCACTTATTTGTTCTTGTCCTTTTAACTTTTCTTTTTTTGAGATTCTATCGGATTTTCAATATAGATCATGTCATATGCTAATAAAGATGGTTTTTTCTTCCTTTTCAATCTGGATGTCTCTTATTTCTTTTTCTTGCCTTTCTTCATTAGCTAGAACCTCCAGTCAAATGTTGAAAAGAAATGGTAAGAACAGACTTCCTGGTCTTGTTCCTGATCTTAAGGAAAAAGCATTCAGTCCAGAGATCTTTCTGTTACTGATTTATAATTTAATTCCATTTTGTTCAGGAAACCTGCTATATATGACTTGACTCATTTTAAATTTATTTATTTATTTATTTCTCTTCCCTTCCCCGCCCTCCCCTGCCCAGTTGTCTGCTCTCTGTGTCCACTCACTGTGTGTTCTTCTGTATCCGTTTGTATTCTTGTCAGCAGCACCGGGAATCTGTGTCTCTTTTTGTTGTGTCATCTTGCTGCCTCAGCTCTCCGTGTGTGCGGCACCACTCCTGGGCAGGCTGCACTTTTTTCGCGTGGGCAGCTCTCCTTATGGGGTGCACTCCTTGCTCATGGGGCTCCCCTACGTGGGGGACTCCCCTGTGTGGCACAGCACTCCTTCTGTGCATCAGCGCTGCATGTGGGCCAGCTTGCCACATGTGTCAGGAGGCCCTGGGTTTGAACCCTGGACTCCCATATGGTAGGCAGATGCTCTATCAGTTGAGCCAAATCTACTTTCCTCATTTTAAATTTATTGACATTTGTTTCTTGGGCCCAGAATATGCTCTGTCCTGATTGATGTTCTGTCGTAGCTAAAAAGAATGTATGTTCTGCTGATGCTGGATGGAGTGTTCTATAAATGTCAATTAGGTCAAGTTGGTTAGTATTGTTCAAATATTCTATATTCTTACTAGTTTGTGTTTACTTATTATATTAGTTATTGAGGGGGGTATTGAAATCTCCAACTATATTCATAGTTTTGTCTATTTCTACTTGCAGTTCCATCAGTTTTTGGTTTTTTTATTTTCAAGTGCCGATATTAGGACTATTATGTCCTCTTGATGAATAATGTCCTTTATTATGACATTATGAAACAAACTTCTTTATCCCTATATAACTCTTTTCTCTGAAATCTACTTGCCTGATATTAAAATAGTCACTCCAATTTTCTTTATTTTTATTTATTTATTTTTTTAAAAGATTTATTTATTTATTTAATTTCCCCCCCTCCCCTGGTTGTCTGTTCTTGGTGTCTATTTGTTGCGTCTTGTTTCTTTGTCTGCTTTTGTTTCTTTGTCCGCTTCTGTTGTCGTCAGCGGCACAGGAAGTATGGGCGGCGCCATTCCTGGGCAGGCTGCACCTTCTTTTCACGCTGGGCGGCCTTCCTCACGACACACTCCTTGCGCGTGGGGGCTCCCCCACGCGGGGGACACCCCTGCGTGGCACGGCACTCCTTGCGCGCATCAGCACTGCGCATGGCCAGCTCCACACGGGTCGAGGAGGCCCGGGGTTTGAACCGCGGACCTCCCATATGGTAGACGGACGCCCCAACCACTGGGCCAAAGTCCGTTTCCCCCAATTTTCTTTAGAATAGTGTTAACATCATGTATCTTTTTCCATACTTTTACTTTTAACCTATACGTGTCTATATATTTAAAGTGTTATTCATATAGGCAGCAAATCTTTAGGTCTTGCTTTTTTATCCAATCTGAAAACCTCTGTCTGTTAATGGTGATGTTTAGATCATTTACATTTAATGTGGTTATTATTATTTTTAAAGATTTATTTATTTTTATTTATTTATCCCCCCCTTTGATGTTTGTGCTTGCTGTCTGCTCTGTCCATTTGCTGCATGCTTTCTCCGTGTCTGCTCATTTTCTCCTTAGGAGGCACTGGGAACCAAACCTGGGACCTCCAATGTGGGAAAGAGACACTCAATCACTTGAGCCACCTCAGTTCCCTGCTTTGTTGTGTCTCGCATTGTCTTTCCTCTTTGTGTTTCCTTGTTGCATCAGCTCACTGTGCCTGCCCATTGCACCAGCTCACTGTCTTGCTCGACTGCTCCAGGAGGCACCGGGAGTGAAAACCGGGACTTCCCAAATGGTAGGTGGGAGCTCAATCACTTGAGCCACATCCACTCCCCTAATGTGATTATTGATAAGGCTAAATTTAAACCTCTCATTTTATTGTTTATTTGTTACTTTTTCTGCCTTTAAAAATCCAAAATTCACTGTCTTTTATGATTCCATTTTATTGCCTTCATTACCTTATTATTTATAGATCTTTGTTTTGTTATTTTAGTGATTGTTTTAGGATTTATATTATACATCTGTAACTTTTTTCAAAGATTTATTTATTTTCCCCCTCTGATGAGAAATTTGATGTGGTCTACCACCCCCAGTGTTTTTGCTGTCTCTGTCCATTCACTGTGTGATCTTCTGTGTTTGTTTCTTTTTGTCTTCTCCTTTTCTCATCTAGGCTTCACCAGGATCTGATCCTGTAGACCTTTGATGTGAGAGAGAGGTTCCCTGTCGCTTACCTCAGTTCCTGGTTTTTATTATATTTTGTCTTGACTCTTTCCTGCATCTCTCTTTTGTTGTATCATCATCTTTCCGTGTCACTTGCTGCCCTGGCACGCCTTTACCAGGAAGCCCCGGGAACTAAACCTGGGTCCTCCTGGGTGGTAGACAGAAGCCCAATAGCTTGAGCAACATCTGCTTCCCTCTGATGTTAGCTTTATCTTTTGTGTTATGTACTTAAGATGTCTTTTTGTTCCCTGGCTGCTTTTAATATTTTCTCTTTATCACTGTTTTTTTAAATAATTTGATTATTATGTGCCTTGGTGGAGTTCTCTTTGTTTTCTGTGTTTGTGCTTCTTTGTGTTGGGTTTCTGTGTGGAGCTTTTTTGATGTGTTTCCCCCAAATTTGGAAATTCTTTTGACCTTTATTCAAATATTTTTTTGATCCTCTGTCTTCTTCTTTGGGTAACTCATATTAACCACACGTTAGACTTGTTCAAAATGTCCCACACAGCTCACAGATGCACTTTTCATTTTGGGGAATTAGCTTTTTCTCTGTGTGTTTCATTTTGCATAGTTTCTTTTGCTGTGTCTTTAAGTTTTGTACCGTTTCCTTGTACAATAGCTAACCTGCTGTTAATTCATCCATTATATTCTTCATCCCATACTCTTATTTTAATCTCCAGAAGTTCAATTTGGGACTTTCTTTTTTTTTTTTTTTTAAGATTTATTTATTCCACCCCCGCCCCCCAGTTGTCTGATCTCTGTGTCCATTTGCTGTGTGTTCTTCTGTGACCGCTTCTATCCTTATCGGTGGCACCAGGAATCTGTGTTTCTTTTTGTTGCATCACTTGTTGTGTCAGCTCTCTGTGTGTGCGGCACCACTCCTGGGCAGGCTGCAGTTTCTTTCATGCTGGGCGGCTCTCCTTATGGGGCGCACTCCTTGCCCGTGGGGCTCCCCTACGTGGGGGACACCCCTATGCAGGGGACACCCCTATGCGGAGGACACCCCTGCGTGGCAGGGCACTCCTTGCATGCATCAGCATTGCGCATGGGCCAGCTCCACACGGGTCAAAGAGGCCCAGGGTTTGAACCACGGACCTCCCATGTGGTAAGTGGACACCCTATCCATTGGGCCAAGTCCACTTCCCTAATTTGGGACTTTTTAAAACTTGCATATCTCTACCTTTCCCACCCCTCCCCCACCCTGCTGTTTTTGCTGCCTGTGTCCATTCACTGTGTGATCTTCTGTATCTGTTTCTCTTTTTGGTCTTCTCTTCTCATTTTTCTCCTCTAGGGTTCACCGGGATTTGATCCTGGGAACTTCTGATGTGGAGAGAGTTTCCCTACCAATTGCACCTCCTCAGTTCCTGGTCTCTGCAGTGCTTCACCTTGACTCTCCCCTTTGTCTCTCTTGTTGCGTCATCGTCTCGCTGTGTGACTTGCTTGTGCGGGCACTGGCTCACCACGTGGGCACTTGGCTTGCTGTGCGGGCACTCGGCTCATCACGTGGGCACTGACTTGCTGCACAGGCGCTGGCTCACCATGCAGGCACTCATGCGGGCACTTGGCTCACCACATGGGCACTTGGCTCGCCAAGTGGCCCCTCATGTGGGTACTTGACTCACCATGCAGGCACTGACATGGGCATTCAGCTCACCATGTGGGCACTTGTGCAGGCACTCAGCTCACCACATGGGCACTTGGCTCGCCACGCAGGCACTGGATCACCATGCAGGCATGCTTTCTCTTCTTCTCTTTCACCAGGAGACCCCAGGGATAGAACCCGGGTCCTCCCTTATGGTAGGCGGAGGCCTTATCACTTGAGCCACATCCACTTCCCTCTCTACCTAACTCTTTGAGCATTTGGGATATGGGTATTACAAGTGTTTTAATGTCCTTCTTTGCTAATTCAAACATCTATGTCAGTCCTGGGTCAGTTTCAGTTGATTGAATATTCTCCTTATTGGCCATGTGTTCCTGGTTTTTTTTGCATGCCTGATAATCTTTGTTTTTACTTTTTTGGTACTGGATATTTTTATATACCTATAATTACTGTTGAAGTTTGAGATGCAGTTAAGTTATGTGAATCATTTCAGGTCTTGCTTTCATGATTGAGTAGGTGGATCCTTAATACTAAGGCAAGACCTGAGTGTGCTATCTAATGCCCCATGAATTATGAAACTTTTTTGTCTGGCTGGTAGGAATGGGCACTGTTCCTGGCCCTGTGTATTTCCAGGTGCTGTTCTCTTATACTTTTGCATGTTTTTCTCCCAGCTTTGGATAGTATCCTCACATGCATGTGCTGACCTGCTGAATATTTGAAGGGGGACCCTCTGCATATTTCTGGGGTTCTGTTTCTGTGTATCTTTCTCCTCTCTGGTACTCTGTCCTGGAAACTTTAGCTGCCTTGCTCTCCAGGATTCTCAGCTCCATGTCCTCAACTTAGGAGTCAGCTGAACTGTGTCCTCATTGCCCCTTCTTGTTCCTCACTGAAATACTCTCCAGGCAGAACACTGGGGCAATGGTAAAGTTCATCTCATTTGTTTCCCATCTCTCAGGACTCCCTGTCCTTCATTATTCTGTATGTGTGTGTGTGTGTGTGTGTGTGTGAGAAACGTTAACCCAATTCCTGTTACTCCATCTTGGAAGTGCAAGTGTCCATAGAACTTATTTCAAATACTTCTTTATTGTCTGTCTCTTCCTTTTTGATAATCAGCTCCAGGAGAGGAGGGATATTTGTTTGTTTCCTTTATGGATCCCCAGTGTTTAAAAGAGTGTCTGATATGTGGCAAGTGCTTGAAATATTTGTAGAATAAGTAAATGATTGAATGAGGTAAGTCCTATTATTATTCCATTTTATAGATGAGGAAATTGGGGCACAGAGAGAATAAATCATCTGCAAAGATCCTAAAACTCAGGTAATTTGACTCCTGCATCCACACTTTTTTTTTTAAAGATTCGTTTTTATTTATTTCTCTACCCTTCTTCCCCATTGTCTGCTCTCTTTGTCCATTTGCTGTGTGCTCTTCTGTGTCTGCTTGCATTCTTGTCAGCAGCACCAGGAATCTGTGTCGCTTTTTGTTGTGTCATCTTGCTGCATCAGTTCTCCATGTGTGCGGCGCCACTCCTGGGCAGGCTGCACTTTTCTAGCACAGGGTGGGTCTCCTTGAGGGTGTACTCCTTGCGTGTGGGGCTCCCTTATGCAGGGGACACCCCTGTGTGGCAGGGCACTCCTTGTGTGCATCAGCACTGCACGTGGGCCAGCTCACCACACAAGTCAGGAGGCTCTGGGTTTGAACCCTGGACCTCCCATGTAGTAGGTGGATGTTCTGTAAGTTGAGCCAAATCTGCTTCCCACACCTACACTCTTAACCACAGCAAGACACTCTGGTAAACAAGGACTAGACTGTATCTCTGACTTTCAACTTCCCTCTCTTAGAACTGCTTCCTCCTGATAGCAAGGAGCCTTGCAGTCTCCCATGGCTGGAATTTCTCATATATCATGATATAGGAGTGGGAATTCACACAGGGCACATGGTTGTAGACATTCTCTGAATGAATGAGAGGTTCAGAGAGAGGTGAAACAAAGGTTGTGTCAATTAGGATTCTTTTGTGGAACCCTTCTTTTCTTAGTTCTAATTTGAAAAAAATCTCAGGGAAGGACCCTGATTGGCCCAGACTTGGTCCTCTCCTGTCCCTGAACCAATCCGTGTAGCTAGAGAGAGGGGCTACATACAAAATGGCAGCTTCTGATTGGATCACATGACTGAGGCAGTGGAGGAGAAGGAGAAATTCACCTGTCAGTGGGGGTGCTATGCCCAGGGTGGGAAAGGGTGCTCAACAGAGAAAGGATGTGTGGTAGATTGAATTATGTACACCAGTTTGGACACATCCTCGGTCTTGGTGCACATTCTGGTGGGTGTGGACCCACTGTAAATAAGATCTATGCAAGATATTACTCCCGTTAGAGTGTGGCCCAAGTGAATTAGGTTGGGCTTTAACCTGGATCACTGGGGTCCTTTATAAGCAGAGTGAAAGTCAGATAAAAGGAGAAGCCATGGGGAGTGGCCAAAAGTTGCATGTCAACGGGACGCAGAAGGGAAAGCAGACAACGCCAGGTGCATTGCCATGTGACAAAAAAGCCAAGGACCAAGGATCACTGGCATCCACTCCAGAATGCCATATTCTTCAGGGAGAAAGCATCGCCTTGCTGATGCCTCGATTTGGGACTTTTCCTAGGCTCAAAAGAGTGAGCAATTAAATTCCTGTTGTTGGGGCCAACCCATTGTGTGGTATTTGTTTTAGCAGATTGGAAACTAAAACAGCAATGTGTCCATCACGACAGCACTATGACAGTTTGTAATTGTACGGTGCCTTGTATAATTACAATCTCAGTACCTGTGTCCCCACTGCAGTAGTCTTCTCCCTGGCCTCCCCGGTCCCACCTGCCCCCACATTCTGTCCCCCACATGCAAATCTTTACCTTGAGCTTTGCCACCCTACCTGATGTGGCCCCACCTACCTCCATCCCCCTCCGGATAGTTGTGAAGCCACATAAGGGTAAGCAGGTAACCTGGTACCTTGCACAAGGTAAGAAGCTCAGTCACTGGGGCTCCTCTCAATCCCCGCATTTGCTTTAGGGTCAGCATGCAGGTTCAAGTCCAGGCTTGGCCATTCGTCTGTAATCTCCAACCAGAGACTGCAGCTCCCTGGGGATGCTAATACTACCTACCCCCCAGGGTTGTTGAGAGTCAGCCTGGTGTGTGGCACACAGTAGGTGTTCAGTAACCAACTTGTGATGGTATGATCGCAGCTAGCATTTATTGTGTACTGAGGTTCTAAGTGGATGGACCCACTGCATCCTCACCACAGACCTGCAAGGTTGGAGCTATAGCTCCCGTTCTACCAGATGAGAAAATTGAAATGCCAGCATGATGCTGGGAGTTCCCGCAGAGCCGCAGAGGGAACCCAGGCCGTCTGCCCTTGCTGTTACCCCACTGGCATCTCGGCCTCTGATACATCCCTCTCCCGTTCTGTCCCCGGCTTGAAAACCAGCCCTGCAATTGCACGCAATTTGTTCTTTTTGTGATTTCCCCCAAATACGAATTCAGTGATTCTCAGGTCTTTGAGGCCATGAGAAAGACGTGGGGACTTGTTAAGGACAGATTCTGCCTTCAGAGACCCCGGATCCACAGGCAGGCCTGGGGGTGGGGCAGGGGTGGGCAGGGATGGCACTTTCACACGGGGCACGCGGCGCTGCTGACACAGGAAGGCGGCGATCGCACCCTCCCCCCTCAGAGTAGGACAGAGGGCAGGGTTTACTGGCTTTTGAGCCAGATCTGGGTTCAAATCCCAGCTCTCCCTGCCTCGACGGGTGATGGCTCTTGGCCCGGGCATTGTCCCTCTGAGCCCAACCTGCTTGTCTGGACAGCAGAGGTGCCGACTCCTGCCTCCTGCGGGTGGTGCGTGATCCGGCGGTGGAAGGATTGTGCACGTCCTGGCACACAGGAGGAGCTGAGCAAGTGGGACCTTGTTTACTGGCCTTGTGGTTTTTGCTCATTGCTGTTGCTGCCCTGGTATTGCGGGATCCCAGCCTCAGCCCCTCTGGTCCTCGGTGTCCCTATCTGGACAGAAGCGTCGGGACATGCCTGAGCATCCTGGGGCAGCTGCGTCCTCTGAATCTTCGTGGGGAGGGGGTTGAGGGGGTGACATTCAGCAGTAGCGCCCCCCTCAGAGGCCCCAGCTGGGCCCCAAGGGCTCTGGGGCAGGGAGTCTCGCAGCGATCCCCGGTCCACAGGAGACTCTTGGAGGGAGGTTCAGGCCCTGTGCCCGGGTTCTCAGCAGGATCTGAGGCTAAGGGTGGGGGACCCGTGTCTGCCATGGCTGGTCCCAAGGCCTGCTGGGTCTCCCCAGGTCTGAGGATTTAAGAGCAGCCTCTGCTGGACAAAGACTGGGGCCACAGTGCCCTCTGGTGGTCAAAACCTCGGATTTGAGGGTTAGAAGTGACCGAAGGGTGGGACTTCCTTGGGGACTGTTTGTCCCCAAAACTTGTGGGACAGGAAGACCAGGGATTGGGGCCACAAAAGGTCAAGACAAGGACCCTGCCTTGTGTCTGGAGAGGTCATTGGCTTGGTACTCTAGAGGAGTCACACAGAGTTCAGATGTCCCCTCCTCCAGGAAGTCCTTCTGGCCCCCAGCCTGGGTCAGGAGTCTCCTCTGTACTCCCAGCCCCGACCCCTCGGCCTGCGCTTCCCCCGTCACGATGGCAGGTGTTGAGGTTAGGTCTGTCACTGCCCTGGACTGTGGCCTTAGGGCAGAGCCTGCAGCTGCTGTATCCACCACATGTCCCCCAAAGCTGGGTACCGTAGCACTCTAGGAATGAGGGAAGGTGCCTCACCCTCTCCCTTCTCTGCCTTTAAAGCTTCAGCTCCGGGCACTCTGTTGGGAAGTCCTCCTTGATAGAGCCCCCCCCCCCCCTTTCAGCAGGACCAAGGCCCCGTGTGTGGGAGGGCACAGTGCGGGATCCGCCTTGCTCTCTCCCCACTGATTTCATGACTCAGGGCTGGACGCTAGGGAGGGACATGGACATAAAGACTAATTGATTCATTTATTTATTCAACAAATACATAGATTTTAAAGATTAATTAATTTATTCCCCCCCCCCCCCGTTGTCTGCTCTCTGTGTCCGTTCGCTGTGTCTTCTTCTGTGTCTGCTTGTCTTCTCTTTAGGCAGCACCAGGAACCAATCCTGGGACTTTCTCGAGTGGAAGAGAGGCGCTCAATCTCTTCAATCACCTCAGCTCCCTGGTCTGCTACATCTCTTATTGTCTCTCCTTTGTGTCTCTTTTTGTTGCGTCATCTTGCTGCACTAGCTCTCCGCGTCGGCCTGCACTCCTGAGCGGGGAAGCACTCGCGCGTGGGGTGGCACTCTGTGTGGACTGGCTCACTGTGTGGGCCAGCTTGCCTTCACCAGGAGGCCCTGGGCATCGAACCCTGGGCTTCTTATATAGTAGATGGGAGCCCAATTGCTTGAGCCCCATCCGCTTCTGTATTCAACAAATATTTGCTGAGTACCTACTAGTTGCCAGGCCCTGGTCTGAACATTGGGGAGACAGCAGTGGATGGAACAACCACGCCTGTCTTTAAAGAGCTGACATTCTACTGGGCAATAAACAGGCAATAAGCCAAATAACTAAGTAGGTAAATGATATGATGACAGATCGTGATAAGTGTTTGGAGGAAAAATAAAATATTTAAGGGGATGGAGTTTCAAAGGATGCTGTTTCAGGTGGGGTGCTCTCTTTGAGCTGGGATGGTTTCTGAGGAGGAGACATTTAAGCAGAGACCTGGATGAAGTGAGGGATGGAGCCATGTAGGTATCTGGGGGAGGAACAGCAAGTGCAAAGGTCCTGTGGCTGAAAGGGGCCTGGAATGTTCCAGGAATGAGAAGAGGCCAGTGTGGCTGGAGCAGTGTTAACCAAGGGAAGGAAGGAGAGAGATGAGGTCAGAAATGGGGTGAGGGTCTGGGGGATGGAGTAGAGTTTTGAGGGCCTGGTGAGGACGAGTCATTTTAGTCTAACTGAAAGAAGCCACTAGAGGTTTTGAGCCAGAGTGGTGTGATGTGATATATGTTTTATTTTATATTTTTAATATACTTTTTAATTTTTTAAAAAATATACTTAGATTACATGATATATGTTTTAGATACTCCATACAGGCTACTGGGGGGAGAACAGATTTTAGGGGGGGCAGGGTGGGAGACCAATGATGGAGCTGCTGCGATGGCCCAGACAGGAGCCGATGGGGAGCAGGATGAAGGGGGGAGGGGCGGGTGGCCCCAGAGCTAGTTTGTGAATACAGCGCTAACAGGACTTGCTGGGACTTGGTGTGTTCGCAGAGTCAGGGATGACTGATTGCACCCAGAACAAAATCCATTTTAAAAATAATGGCCTGCACGACCTGGGTCCTTGCTCTCTCCCCAACTCTTCTCTCCCCTGTGCTCCAGCCACCCTAGGCTTCTGGCTGGCCCTCAAACCTGCTAAGCGTGTCCCCACCTCAGGGCCCTGCCCTCGATGGTCCCCGTGCCTGGGCCGGCTTCCCCTCGTATTTGCATCGCTAGTACTTTCTCAGTTCTCTGTTCAAATGTCACCTCCTCCTAGAGGCCGCCCCTCCCTCGAATCAACCTATTTTCTTTTCTTTATGAACACATATCCCTCTCTGAAAGGATCTTACCTATTATCGTCTGGTTTATTACCTTTCTCCACTAGAGTGACAGGGACCTGAGGTCAGCAACTTTGTCTGTGCTGGTCATTACCGCGCGCCCGGCGCCTAAAAGCGCTGGCACACGGTAGCGCTCAATAAATGCACGAAGCATTGATTAGCTTGCTCACAGGCTGGCTTACTCAGAAGAGACATCCCGACAAGCAGGCACTGACAAGCATACACGGCAGAACCCGGGGTCACCCCCAGACCCTGGGGAGGCTTGGAAGCTGGGGACCACCTGCTCCCCGGCGCCGGTGGGGAGCGCAAGCTGGCAGGGAGCACCCCCGGGCAGAGGGCAAGGATGCTCCGGGGCGAGCCCGGCCCCGCCCTGTATCCCCAGCAGCCAATGGGCGCACGAGCCTCCCGACGGCCCCTGGGACGTGTAGTCCCTGCAGGGGCGCCCCGGGCGCCGCCGCGCGCCCCTAGACTCCACGTCCCGTCGTGCGCCGGAAGGCGCGGGGATTGGCCGAGCCCCGCCCCCGCCCCTCCCCGCCCGGCTCGCGCCGCAGCCCCAAGAATGAATGAAATCGTAGCGCGCTGGGCGGCAGAGCGGGCGGCGCAGGCCGGGCTGGGCCCGCGCGCGGCGGCAGCGGCGCCCCGGGCCGGAGGCGGCCCCGCGGAGCGGGCCATGGCCACCGCCATTCAGAACCCGCTCAAGTCGTGAGTGTCTCCGCGGGCCCCTCCGACCCCGAACAGCCCCAGGAGCCTTCCCTGCCCTCGCTGGGGAGGGGAAAGCCGCGTGCGGCTGGTGGTTGAATGGGGGACGCACCCCCCGCTCCCCTCCCCCCCAGCGCGCCCTCTCGCCCCTGCGGACCCATCACCTCCTCTCATCTCCTGGGGTTGGGGGAGGGAGCCCCTTTAGGGCCTCGAGGGCGCCTCTTCTTTGTCGCTGTCAGTGAAGGAATGTGGCGCGGGCTGGGGGCGGCAGAGGCCGAGTTCCCCCGCCCAGGCTGCGCAGGGGCTTCCCTCTCCTCTAGCTCGCTGGGGACGCCGGGTCTCGACCTCGGTCTCGGGGTCCCCACCATCCTCTTTCCCCTCAGCCAGCCACCTTTCTCTCTTTCTCCCCTCTTTCTCTGGGGATCAGGGCCCGCGCGTCCGCAGGGTGGGAGCTGGGACGTCGGGCGTCCGGGTTATATGTCCCTGCTGTCCCCCCCCCCCTTTTGCTCTCCGGGCCCCCCGCTTAGACCGTAGGAACCGCACGCCGACCCTCCCCCGCCCCCGTCCATGTACCTCCAACAAGAGCATCTCCCATCCTCCTGGGAACGGGAGGCCTCTGGAAAGGGGCTGGAGCGCCCCCATCCTCCGGGGATTCCCTCCCTTCTCCCTGTCCAAGGGTTAGCTGGGCCCCGTGGCTGGGGGCCGGGACGCCTGGGTCCGAGGCGCGCTCCCCGCCTCCCTCCGTGGCCATCCCCCGCTCTCTCCACCTCTCTCCGTCCCTCTCTGTCCACCTCTCTCGCTCCCTCTTCGAGATCCCAGGCTCCGGGGTCCCAGTTCTCCCCCACCCCCTTTCCCCAGGCCGTGACAGCGGGCTCCGAGTGACAGGCGCGCGGCCGCTCGCGCCCTCGGTCCCCGGCGGGCGAGCGCGGCGCTCCCCTCCCCCTCCTTGGCGGCCTGGGGGAGGAGGCGGAGGGCGAGCGGCGGCGCCGCCGCACAAAGGGGCCCCGGCGACCTCCCCCACCCTTCCCCCCACCCCGTGCTCTCGCTGCCTTGACCTTGAGCGACGAGTGCTGGGGAGAGGAGGGGAGACGGAGTGCCCCCCGCGAAGGGTCGCGTCTGGTGGCTGGACCACAGGTCCCCAGGCGTTTCTGGCTTCTGAGGGCGGGGGTGGGGGGAGTTGGGAGAGAAGGGTGTGTGTGTCTCGGGCGGGGGCTTAGAGGCACGCGCCGACACGTGTGGCTTTGCTGGTGGGCTCGGAGGGAGTGGATGGGGCCGAAGACAACACGAAGTGGTGTGACTGGGACACCTCGGCTCCCCTCTCGCCCTCAGGGGCACACACACATGCTTCTGCTATGAGGGTGACCCTCAGACAGGCCCAGAACAAGGTGGTGGACCTGCAGATTTTGGGGTACCCCTCACTCTACAGCAGCCCACTGCAGGGATCTGGAGACCAGGGCGTGGGTGGGAGTGCCAACAACCCTCTTGGCGCTCACCTTACCAGGGCGCTGCAGGGGTGATGGTAGGCGCTCCCATGCTCCAGAAAGAATGTGAGTCAAATCCTTTGGGCTGGGAGGCCAGAGCATGCCGCCCTCAGGGGTGCTGGCTGGCTGCATTCAAACCGCAGCCTGAGCCATTAATTTTCCTTTTCCTCTGAGCCTCAGTTTTACCATCTGAGAAAGGGGGTAATAGTTCTTACGGCCTCATGGGGCAGTTGTGAGGCTTAACTAGGAAGACATCTGCCAAGTGCTTAGCACAGAGCCTGACCCCGCGGAAACGTGGTTAGCGGCTAGCGGCGGGAGCAGCCTATTGCTTTCTACCGTGGGCGCTGGGGGTGGGGATGGGGGGACTGTTTGGGGAGGGGGAGTACTGGGTGTTCAGGTGTGTAGGAGAGCGTGGGGCACAGGGGTTCGCTGCGACGACTGGGGTAAGGAAAGGGAGGGCGATGCTCTCTGGTGTCAGCCTGGTCTGCGGGTGCAGGTGGGCCTCTGAGGAGGAGGTGGGGTGTCGATTCTCAGACTTCACCTGCTCAAACGTTCTGGGGTGGGGCAGGGGAGAGCTGGGGTGTGCGAGGCCGGTGGTGTGGGCAGCAAGTGTGAGAGGGTGTGTTGGGGGCCTGGGAGGGTGGAGGCAGGTGAGGGGAAGGTGGCAGTGCATCTGGGGGCGAGTTATGGGGTGGCTACGGCAGGGGCCTGGAGGCCCTAGCGAGCTTGAGGGTGGGGGATGACAGTGACCCCCACTGACTCTTCTTGTTCACCTCTCAGTGGTTGGGGGCTGGGGGAGGGTTGTGGAAGGGGTCGAAGACTAGAGGTACGTGGGTGTGTATATTGGAGTGACTATGGGCGGCCCTGAGGGGTCCTCGGGGGGGTGTGTGACATCCAGTGAGGGAATGGCGCAGACTAGGGTGCCTCCCTCTCCCAGTCCGCGGGAGGGCTCCCTGCTGGGCCAGGGCATTCGTGGGCATGAATGAAACTCTGCCCGTGCAGCCTCTCAAAGCTGGATACAAACTCTGAACCAGGGAGGCTGCAGAAGGTGTGTGTGTAGAGATGGGGTGAGCGCACCTGACCTGGTGGGTCAGCTCGCTCTCCGGGGATGCCTTAGGGTGGCGTCTGTGTGGGTGACAGTGGGAGAGAGAAGGGGGCAATCCGCCTGGGGATGGGGATCTGGGTGAGCAAGTCGTTCCCTCAGTCCCACCTTAAACCACTAGCAGGGTTGAGCGATGTGCCATCTCCAGCATGTTTCTCACCTCCCCGTGCCTCAGATGGCTCAGCTGGAAAATGGGAATAATAGCATTACGTCAGAAGGCTGCTATATGGATTAAATGGCATCCCTGCGGGGCACTGTGCCTGGCACATAGCGCTCGGTGAATGTAATCATTCAACAAATAGTAACTGGACATCAGCAGTGTGCCAGGCAGCACGCATTCTAATAATTGTCAGCCATCACCACTTTACCTCAGTGCGCATCGGATCCCCTGTGGAACGAATGAATTTATTGCACAATTACTCTGTGCCAGACACCTTTAGAAACACTTATATACTTATTAGTCCTTACAACACATCCCGCAAGACACCCTGCCCATTTTACATGAGGAAACCGAGGCCCCAAAAGGTGAAGTCTCTTGCCAGGGGCCACATGGCAAGCAAGTGGCTAGGATTTGCAGCGGGTGTGGCTGCAGCACCTAAGCAACATTGCTGCGGTCAGGCCTGAGGCCGGTGGAAGGGGTTGAGCAGGCTGGGGCTGCTGGGAGAGGGGCTGCGGCAGAGACAGTGGGGTAGGACGGGTCCCCTGGAGGTGGGGGACCTGGGGATGCGGGAGCCGCGCGTGTGAGTTGGCACTAGCATGGTGTCTCTAAGTCTCCTGGAATTGAAGCGCGTGTGTGAGTGTAAATGTGAGTGCAGCTGTGAGTGCGTGAACGGGCGTGGGCGGGAGCGTGTGCGTGTGTGGGGCCTCTGTGAGTGCGTGTACGAATGTGTGTGAAAACTGCGGTGTGTGGGTGCGTCCAGGTGTGCCCTAGACTACGCCTGTGAGTGAGGGTGCGGGGAGGAGCGAGCGCGTGTGCGTGGCGGTGTGCGCTCCGCCGGGCCCCGCCTCGTCCCCCGCCCCGCGTCCCCTCTCTCCCCGTCCCGAGGCCGACGGGCCCCCGGGCCCGGGACTACGAGTCCCAGCATGGCCCGGGCCGGCCCGCCCCGCCGCCGCGATTGGCTGCGGCCCCGGAGCTCCCGCCCCCCGGGAATGAATGGATGGGCTGCCTCGGCGCCCGCCCGAGCGCTGGGAGGCCCGGCCCGGCGGGGACCTGCTGGGGGCAGGACCCGGGGAGCAAGATGGCCACGGTCATCCCCGGGCCCCTGAGGTGGTGCGGGCCGGAGCGGAGGGGAGGGCGCGCGGGCGGGCCTGCGCGGGCGGGTGTGTGTGTGTGGCAGCCGGGGGTGGGGCCGACGTGGTGTCTGGGGGGTTGTCACCCGGTGCGGGGCGGCGCGGGGTGCGTGTGTGACAGGGTCTCTGGCAAGAAGGGGGCCGACGCGCTGCTCCTGGCGGGGCGGAGGGTCGGGGCGCTGGGGGTCCTCCTTGGGGAGGGGGGTCATCACCCATGCCCAGGGCCGGCTAGGGTCTGGGAAGGGTGAAATGGCCAGGGGGTTGGAGGCCTTGGTAAACTCCAGTGAAGTCCACACTGCCTTTTTTGGGATGTGGACTCTGTGTCTTGTTTGTGTTCTGCTTCCTTTTATATGTGTGTGGATATGTGTGTGATTAATTTTATTCTACACTAGATATCGTTGGATATTTGGGTCTTTGAGGGTGTGTACACGTCTTTTGGAACTATGCCTGATTTGTCTGTGTTCTCTGTCTTTGGATATGTAGGTATATGTGTATTTGTGTGAAGATGGGTGGATTTGTCTGTTCCTATGTTATATATTGTATTTGTGTATCTTTGTGGGTTTGGATATGTGGTATTTGAGATGTTGGTTTCTGTGTTGTGTATCTTTGTGAATGTGTGTGTGTGTATCCTGTGTGAATCCGTGTGATTTCTTTGTATTGTGTCTCTGGATATGCTGTGTGTGATTTGCTTGTGTTGTGTCTTTGGATACGTGCATATGGGTGATTTCTTTCTATCGTCTTCCTGATATTTGTGTATCTGTGTGTGTTTGGGGGTACATATGTGTGTGTTGTGATAGGTGTTTCCATGTTGTTTGTCTTTATGTGCTTCTTGAGTGGGTGATTTGTTTGTATTGTGTCTTTGGACATGTGGTTGGTGTTTGTGCATGAATGTATGTGTGATCTACCTGTTTCTACGGTGTATGACTTGTAATATTTGTGTTTTGCAGTAGATATGTGTGTGCATATGTGTGAGATTTGTCTGTTTCTCCTTTGTGAGTCTTGGGATGTCTCTTTCTTTGTGTGTGAATCCTGTGCGACTGTGTGTGGTTCGTGCGTGTTGTGTCTTTGGATGGGTCCTGGTGTGTTTTTGTCTGTTTCTATATTGTGTGTATCTACTCCTTAGTTGGAGGCCTCCTTGAAGTCCCCTGATGGGGGTCAGTTGGCCCCTTGGCCCTGTCTCCTCCCTCTGCCCTGCATCCAGGAGGGGCAAGGAGGGGCGAGGCCCCGGGCAGGTAGGACGGGCGGAGGTGCTGCGTGCGACCCTGCGCACAGACCCTTGCTGACAGCCTCCCGCCCGCTCACCCGCCCCCTAGCCTAGGCGAGGACTTCTACCGCGAGGCCATCGAGCACTGCCGCAGCTACAACGCCCGCCTGTGCGCCGAGCGCAGCCTGCGCCTGCCCTTCCTCGACTCGCAGACCGGCGTGGCCCAGAACAACTGCTACATCTGGATGGAGAAGACCCACCGCGGGCCCGGTACCTGCCCGGGGCTGGGGGGGGGGGGGTGGCGCGGGGCCGCGGCTTCTCGGTGCCGCGTTCTTACCGCCCTTCTCACTCCAGGTCTGGCCCCGGGACAGATCTACACGTACCCTGCCCGCTGTTGGAGGAAGAAACGGAGACTCAACATCCTGGAGGACCCCAGACTCCGGCCCTGCGAGTACAAGATCGGTGGGTGGCACCGCGTCCTTGTGCCTGCTATGGCCCCATCAATGCCCCCAGCACAGGCTTGGTGGGCGCTGATCTCAGTGTGTGTCTGAGCTTCTGGCTTTGTCTCCCTTCTAGTGAGTGTCTGGCTGGCCGGCCGTGTGTCTGTCCACGTGTGTCTGGGCATATTCCAGAGATTTGACAGTTCTCCCTGAATGACTGAACTTCTGCCTGTGTCTCCTCCTGGGTGGGCCTGGACATGTTCAAGGGCACAGTGCTGTCTATGTGTCTAGGTGTTGTCCAGCTTCTGGCTGTCCGTTCCCATGAGCTGGGATGTATCCGATGTCCCGCTGTCACTTCCCCTAGGTGCCTGTGTGTATCTCCCCGGGTGTATCTGCATGTGGCAGGGTGTCTGTATCTCCTCCTGGGTGTACTGGGGTGTATCAGAATACCTGCTTGTAATTCTTTCCATTCACAGCAGAGTCCATCAGTGTCTGTGACTCTTCTCAGGTGTTGCCAGGTGTATTAGAAGGTTTATTGCTCCTTGCATGAGTCTCCAGGGCTTCTCTTCCTGAGTGTGTCTGGGCATAACAGGGTGTCTGGGAGAATCTCCCCTCGTTAGTGCCTGGGGTACACGATGTGTTTCTGAGTGATCATCTGGCCTTGCCACGTCTTGAATGTGTCTAGGGATGTCAGAGTGGATGGCTGTTTCTCTTGCCCTGGGCAGGTGTATCCTGGGATCTGCCTGTGTCTTCCCCGCGTGGGTCTGGTCATGCCTCTTCCTTTGTGGGCCCCACTGTCTCAGATGTCTGTCCTTGTCCCCTGTGAATGTCCTGCATATCTTCTCTGAGTGTCTGAATCTCCCCACGTGCGTCCGAGGGGCTGCCCCTTCCCTGGGCCGGGGCGCTCTCGCAGCGTGTGCGGCTGACGCCCGGCCTCTGTTGCTGGGGGAGTGTGGGAAAGCCTCTTCCCCCTCTCCCATAAAGAGCATGCTCCCCCCACCCCACGGGCAGGTGAGGAGCCCTCCAGGGACGGCTTCTCCACCTGACCCCCATCCCTGTCCCTAGACTGTGAGGCGCCCCTGAAGAAGGAGGGCGGCCTCCCAGAAGGGCCGGTCCTTGAGGCTCTACTGTGTGCTGAGACGGGGGAGAAGAAGATCGAGCTGAAGGAGGAGGAGACCATTATGGACTGTCAGGTAGGACCACTCCCAGGACCACCCCCAGCCCAGAATCCTCCTCCCACCCCTGCTGCCCACTCTGTGCTCTCCCTGCCCTCCCCCAAATTCTGCTCTGAAACCTCCCGTGGCTCCCTAGGGACATCCCAAGTCTCTGTCCTCCCGGACCTCATCTCCTTTTGGAAGACCTCCTGCCCCCGAGCTCAGCTCTGCCACAGGGTGCCCCCCCGGCAGGCCCGTGCCCCTGCCCGCTTTCTTGACCCATCTCGCTCCTCCTGGTGCCCAGAAACAGCAGCTGCTGGAGTTTCCACACGATCTCGAGGTGGAAGACTTGGAGGATGACATTCCCAGGAGGAAGAACAGGGCCAAAGGAAAGGTATCACTCCAGAGCTTCTCCCATCACCCGCCCCCAATAACAGGTCCTATTTACTGAGCAGACACAACGACCAGACCTTACCTTTCAGTTGGAGCTCATTTAATCCCCAGAGCAGCCCCAAGGGGGTGGGGAATTTTATACCCATTTCACAGATGGGGAAACTGAGGCTCGGCTATATTAAGCCGTGTACAAACCAGAGATTGCACTAGTCAAGTGGGTTAGGATTCTCTTCATACCTGGGCTACAGAGGAGCAAACAGGCAGAGAGGTCAAGGGAGGGACTCAAGGCCCTGCTGCCAGGGAAGAGGCAAGGTGACTTCCAAGCCCACATGGTGACAACTCTTTCGGCTCCCTCCCTTTCTTGGCCCTTCACTCCTGACTGTCCCCCCAGGCATATGGCATCGGGGGTCTCCGGAAACGCCAGGACACCGCTTCCCTGGAGGACCGAGACAAGCCGTATGTCTGTGATAGTGAGTCCTTCTGGAGAGGGAGAAAGAGAGAGAAGGGGGGGTGGTGCCAGAGGACTCTCCTTCCTCCCCCGCCCTCCTGGTCTGGCCCCGGGTGGGGGGTGCTTTGCCGGCAGAGGGGGAGGGGCGATCCTGGAGGCCAGGGTGGAGGTGGCCCGGGCTGGGAGGGGCTGACCGGCTCTCCCCGCTCTCCAGTCTGTGGGAAACGGTATAAGAACCGGCCGGGGCTCAGCTACCACTACACCCACACCCACCTGGCCGAGGAGGAGGGGGAGGAGAATGCCGAACGCCATGCCCTGCCCTTCCACCGGAAAAACAACCATAAACGTGAGCAGCAGGCCAGGTGGGGGTGGGGAGGGGGGCCTGGGAGTAGGGGCTGAGGAGCTGGGGGGTGGGCTGGGGTGGGCGCACGGCCTGGAAGACATTTCTGGAAAATCTCCAGCTCAGTGGGCCCCTCCCCCACGGACGGTGGGGATGCTGGCTCTGGGGTTGCCATGGCAACCCACCATCTCCCGCGCTCCCGGCCGGGCGTAATATTTCTGGGTCTGATTTATTGTTTCAATTAGAGCTTGGGGGGGTGTGTGATAGATGACTCCCCCCACCTTCCCTGCCTCCTTTCTCCCCTCCTCTGCTGAGCTTTGGCCAAGGGATAAGGGTCCGTGGCCTGGAAGCCCGTGGTGTCCGCCCAGGCCAAACCCATGCCAACCCCGACAGCTGAGGGAGGGGGGCGGGAGGGGCTCAGCCGGGGCGACACCTGCCTTCCCACCCAGCTCTTGGAGAGAGGGCGAGGCTCTGCATCCCACCTCCACCACGCCAATTCTGTGTTCAGAATTTCTCTCCCACACGACTGTTTCCAGGCCAAATCTTGGCCACTGGTATCTCCAGAGTTTTGGTCGCGCCTGGGCTTAGAGAAGGGTGGCTGGCTCAGAGAGGGGGAGGCAGCGGCTCTTCTGAAAGCTGTATTTGCCTGAGAGGGAATGTCAGTTGTCCGTCTCAAACAACTGGGGGGTCCTGCTAGGAATGATTTGCCCCCCCTCCCATCCAAACTCTCTTTTGCTACTGGCCCCAGCTTGGGGAAGCCACTCTCTGCCCCCACCTCCTCCACGCCTGGAGGAGGGGCCGCCTGGGGCTGAGGCTGGGGGCAGGGTGGAGCTTGCCTGTGGTGAGAGCCCCTCTCTCTGTCCCTCCCTACCCCCAGAGTTTTACAAAGAATTGGCCTGGGTCCCCGAGGCGCAGAGGAAACACACAGGTAGGGAGCCTCCCTGCACGCCTCCTTCTGCAGCCACCGTCGCCTGAGCGCCCCGTCTGCCTGTGCCCACCCCTGCCTGCTGTCTTTCAGCCAAGAAGGCCCCCGATGGCACTGTCATCCCCAATGGCTACTGCGACTTCTGCTTGGGTGGCTCCAAGAAGACAGGGTGTCCCGAGGACCTCATCTCCTGCGCTGACTGTGGGCGATCAGGTGATGCCCGCCACCCGAGGTTTCTGGGGCCTGGGGTGGAGGGGACGTCCAGGAGGCCGGGCCTGGAGGATGGGAGGGAGGGGGATGAGGGCTGTGGATGGCCAGAGCCCCTGGAGCCCACTCAGTTGCTGAGGCATTGTGGGGGACAGTGGGGTCTGCAAGGCTCTGGGAATCATGGGCTGGGGGTGTTGAGGTGTTGTGGGTTGTGGCGTCTAATTGCCACGGTGTTGTGGGAAGTGGTGTGTGCTTATCATAACGGGAGTGCCAAAAGATAGTTGCCATTGTACGGTGGCTAGTGCCTGTCACTGTGGGAGTCATGTGCTTGCCACAGAACTGTGTTTAGGAGAATGTGGTTTCCCGTGGTAGAACCGTGGGTGATAATCTGTGGTTGCCTCAGTACAGTGGGCAATGAATTGTGGTCACCATAGCATTGTGGGTCGTGAAACCTGGCTGCCATGGCAATTGGGTACGGTGAAGTGCAGTTGCAATGGCACTGTGGGCAGTGGGCCGCGGCTGTCTCTGCGCTGGGCTGGTGGAATGACTCACGGAATGGCACTGTGCAGAGCTTGTCAGGAACAGTTCATTCGCCAGGGCAACTTTGGCTGCATGGAACTAAGGTGTGGGGGACCTGTCATGGAAGGTGGTTGCCATGGCATCGTGGCTGGGAGAATGTGGTTGCCATGTTACTGCGGTTAACGGAATCTGTTTGCCATTCTGTTGTGGGTAATGGAATGTGGCTGCCTCAGCCCCGTGGTTAACAGAATGTGGTTGCCACGGTATTGCGGTGGTACGGCAGGGTTGCCACAGCACTGTGGGTAATAGCATGCGGTTGCCATGGTATTGTGGGGAGCGGAGTGTGGTTGCCATGGTGTCTGGGTGGGAGCCTGGCGGCTGCCATGCTGCTGGCTGTGGTACGGTTGTGGGCTCGCTGTGAGCCGTGTGGCCGTGGCCTTGTGGTCTCGAGGTGTGGATCAGGCAGTGGCCCACAGAAGCTCACCCTGGCCCTACGAGCCCTTTGCGGGGGCTGAGCCATTTCTCCTCCAGAGTTTGGAACCCACCAGGGGCACGATGTCCCCCTAATGGCATCCCTGCCCCCTTGGCCCCCAGGACACCCCTCGTGTTTACAGTTCACGGTGAACATGACGGCAGCTGTGCGGACCTACCGCTGGCAGTGCATTGAATGCAAGTCCTGCAGCCTCTGCGGCACCTCGGAGAACGACGTGAGTGCCAGCCAGCCTCCCTGCCTGACACCTCCGCCTTGGCCAGTCCAGCCTAAGTCCTTGCCCCAGAGGCCCTCCCTGGTGAACACAATGTGTATTGTCGTTGCTATCACTAACTGAAACCACTTCATCCCCCTCCTCTGTCTCACACTCCCCAAAGCCACCGCTGAGGTCGGTGCTCTCACTCCCACTTCACAGAGGAGAACCCACGATCAGAGAGGCAAACGCCCGCCCCGCCCCCAACCGTCACCAGCTAGGCAAATGGTTTAGCTGGGATTGGAACCCATGCCAGTTGCTGCCAGTCCTGGCATCGCTAAGCGTCATTGTAAGCGTCTGCAGAATCTTTTCAAACCCAGACTACGAATCGCAATCCGAGTCCTCAGGGGTGCTTGCGCTTGACCTGGCAGAGCTTCACGACCACTCCAGGACACAAAGACCGCCCCAAAGCCCCTTCTCTTGGAAGGAGCCACCTCCCCCAGCCCCTGTGACCTAGCCCCTGCCCCAGCCCCCCACCCCGGTTTCTGGTGCCCGTGCCCCCAGGGTGCCAGCTGGGCAGGTCTCACCCCCCAGGACCAGCTGCTGTTTTGTGACGACTGCGATCGGGGTTACCACATGTACTGCCTGAGTCCCCCCATGGCGGAGCCCCCGGAAGGTGAGAGAAGAGGTGGGCACGACGGGGTGGGGGGGCAGAAGGGCTTGGAAAGTTGTCTTCCTGCTGGTGGAGCCTGTGGTCTCTGGATGGGAGGGAGCCAGGGAAGGCCCCCTGATCCTGGGCCTTACTCCCCGCTCTGCGGCCGCCTCCACAGGGAGCTGGAGCTGTCACCTCTGTCTTCGGCACCTGAAAGAGAAGGCCTCCGCCTACATCACCCTCACCTAGGCCTGGCTCGGGCTTGCCTGGACCTCTGGGGTGGTGCTTGCCCACCTGCCTTTCTGGTCCCTCTCCTTTCTCCCCACCCTTAATGCCCCACAGTGGGGGAGGTAGAGGGTGCAGCCCCCCCACCTGGGGCCTGGGCCACTGCTCCCCTCTGTGCAAGTGGAATGTTCGCCCGGTGGGTGGGTGGGCCCAGCAGGGCTCCTCCTGCCTCTTTCCTCCCTCCCCATCCCTTGGCAAATGGGCACCAGGGGCTTTTGCTCCCCTTAAAGCCATACTCCGCCTCTGGGCGGGCACAGGGGGTGGATGCCAGCCAGGGGCATGGACAGAGCCTTTTTCTAAAGAAAAAGACAAAAATTAAAAAAAAAAAAAAAAGAAGAAATTAATATATACAAAGAGTCCTATAAGGCCTGGCCCGGTGGAGGGGCGCTGCCGAGAGCACCCACTGGGCACCGGTCTCTGCCACCTTCCTGCCTGGCCGCCCCACCCCACCTCCCTGGTCCTGGAGTTGCAGCCGTCCCACCTCCACTCCCACCTCCCTGCCCTAGGTGAGCCTTCCCTCCCTTGTGCCCAGGGCAGGCAGGCGTGGTCCCCAGCCCTCGCCCCTCTCGGTGCCCACCGTGGATACTGCATGATGTGAACCATGGTTTTGAACTCCCGTCCCTGCCCCTCCCCCGACAGCCCCCCTCCCCCGTGCCTACTCCCCGACCTGCCAGGCTGGCGGGTGGCGGCCGGTGGGGCAAGGCGGGCCCCTGCCCAGCGCCTGCTGGAACGAGAAGCACAGACTCTGCAACGGACTCATCGTCCTCCTTCCCCTGCCCCCTCCCCACCCGGCCTGGCCGGGGTGCCCCCTGCCACCCTCGCTGGCCATTTTGGGGGCAGCGAGGGGGCGTGGTTGTTTCTTGTGGTTGTGTGTGTTTGTTGTTCGGGTTTAAAAAAAGGGAAATTGAGACTGCAAGTGGAGGAGGTGGTGGATTGGGGGGGTCTCCCCCAATCCCAGGCGTGCCCCCCTTGTGGACAGTCTCCTTTATTGCCTGCTGTGAATTAACTTGTTCTGTGTATTAAACTGGGCCTGACCCCTCTGCCCGCAAGTGCCTCCTTTTCCAGGCTGGTTTGGGGGCGTCACGGAGAAGGGGGGGCGGGGGGCAGCAGCACTGAGGTTAGCAGCTGGGGCCGGCCCCCCTTCCTCCGGCTTTGTCCCAGCTCCTCCCGGCCTGGGTGGAAAGGAGAAGGGGGATGGGGCGAGGGGCTCCCGCCCAGCCAGCTGTGGTTGCCCCGGCAACGGCCGCTGCAGCTGCGGCGGGCGGCGCGGGGGAGGCGGGCGGGGGAGGGGAGGCAGGCCCGCGGCCCGGCCACCCCGTGGGGGGGGGTTCCCGGGGCGGGTTGTGGGGGAGAGCGGCGGGGGAGGGTCACGGGGGGGGGCTAAGAGGCCCGGGAGGTGAGGGAGAGACTGAGATTTGGGTGGGAGGGCTGAAGGGTGAGGAAGAACCAGGACGCCGAGCGGTGGGGAAAGGGAGACGGATTTGAGAGTCAGAAATGTGTGCGGAGAATCTGCAAAAGAGAGCGGAAGAGGAAAGAAAGAGGGAAGTGGGGAGCAAGACGCGGAGAGCCACAGGAATTACGGGGAAGAGAGCCAGGAGGGAGGAGAGGACAGAAGAGGGCTGGGGAATTGATGAGAGAGGAAATAGTAGTAAGAAAAAATTAGCAAGCACTGGAGGGAGAGGCAGAGGAGGAGGAGGTGGGCAGGGATTTGGAGAGAAACCGATCAGGAGAGACAGCTGTGTTTCAGGAGAAAACCAGAAGGGAGAGGGTTGGTCAGGGGAGACGGAGAACCAGAAACAAATCAGGAGAGAGAAAAAGCGGAGAGGCACACTTGGGGTGGGAGATAGAGAGTTAAGATCCAGGGACAAAGATGGAGCAAGATGAGGAGTGCTGCGGCCTTTAGAAGAGAGAGAGAGACACAGGGAATTGAGGGGAACGAGAAATCCACTGGGTGAGGGTGGGAGGCGGAGGAGAGGCTGGGGGAAGGTCCAGGAAGTTGAAAAGTGGGGCAAGGTGGGGAAGGGACAAGCAGGGTGCAGTTCAGGTGAGACCAGGGCCTGCGAGTGTGTGCGCGTTGTGGGGTGCTGGAAGGTGCTGTTGTACTTCACAGCTGCCAGAAGAGGATGTGAGAACAGCTTGTTCTGCAGGTGCCCTCCCCGCCTCCCCAGGGGTGCTGGCGAGGGGAGGGCAGCACTGGGGTTGAGGGCAGGGCCTCGGCGAGTGTGGACTCAGGGGGTGTGTCAGCAGAACGCTAGACTTTTCAGGACATGAGGGGGTGGGTGGTCCTGCTCCTCTGGCTGCAATACCCACCCCGTCTGGAAAAATATTTTTTGGGGAGGGGGGTGTCTGAGCCAGAGAAGGATCAGGTTTTAGCTCAGAGATGGCAGCCTAGATGATGTCTTGGGAGTGGGGGTGGGGTCAGAAAGACCCAGACAACTGGCCAGTCTTGTCCACAGAGGTCGAGCTGTCACCCCATCTATCCACAAGGAACCAGATCCTGACTTTCCACAAGAGGAAAGTCGTGGAATTTCCTGATGTGGAAGATCAGTTTGATTCTGATTCTCAGGTCTGACTGTAAGTCTTCAGCAGCAGGAACGCCCCAGGGGAAGGCCTGCCCATGGTCCCTGGTGTGTGTGTGTGTCTTTTCTGAGCCACCCTGTGCACTCAGGTCCTGAGATGGGCAGAAGTGGAGGGGAGCCCTGCAAGCAGGGGCTGCTTTCTTTCTTTTTTTAAAAAATAAAAACAACCCCACAGCATTTATTGTGGTATGGTAATAATATAAGGGTAATCAAAAACAATTTGAACAATTGTTTTAGAACTATACTTCCAACAACTGACACCTAAAAAAATGTATTGACTTCTCAACAACTTGTCACTCCCTTTCTAGCTGGAAACACTTTGTAGCAGAGTAATATTATCTCCTTTTAGCATGATCTGACCCAGTTTTCTTGACTTTGTTTTAGAATGAATCTCTTCTGCAGCATCTAATACGGGGTTCATGTACTCATCAAAACCAATAATACACCCCTCTATCCGCATATTTACTTGCTCATAGAGCCACACCTGAATCCGGGATCTATTTTGCAAATAGCTGAAGATGAGGTTGATGGACTGCACTATTACCTCCCGCACTTTTTGGCCCTGGCCACGGTAAGCCATGGTGGAAGTTCACAAAGACCACAGGAAATAGCACAGCACGTCAGAAAGCTTTCTGTGGCCCGGGTGACTGGCTGAGGGAGGCCTCCTCCTGCCTTAGGGCTAGAACCCGGATGCAGATGCAGTCAGGAGGGCCCTGGAGGAGAGGCGGAGGAGCCAGGGGCTGGGAAGGGTGTGGCCTGGGCAAAGGGAGAGTTTGTGGCCCGACCAGGCCCAGGAAGAAGAGGCCCCTTAGTTCTGAGGGTTGCTGCGAAGGATGAGAACCCAGAGCCTCCAGATCTACGAAGCTGGGAGTGCTGCCTGCTTTCTGTTGAATCTGCAGACATTTAAAAGTTAACTGCGGATTCTAAAACTCACACCCAGCTCTGTGGGCCTGGTCTGGCTTCCAGGCCTCTCGTGGATGACGTCAGAGGTCGACTCTCACTCTTTCACTTAAGGACATCTTCCATTTGGAGTGCTGGGTTTCTGGCATTTAGGTTCCAAGGAAAAGTAGTTTGCAAGACTGGGTGTTCCTTGGTTTCTAGGGAGGAGTGTGTGTGTATGTGTGCGCACGCGCGTGGGTGCAGGGGTGAGGGTGTTGGGACAAGGGGGCAGGAGGAAGGGGTGCTGAGGTACCACCCTCTGGCCAGTGACGCAGGCAGCTGCCTGGCTATGGACACACAAGCCATTTCTATGAAACATTTTATTTCCTTTGAAACCTCCAGAAACATGCCAGAAAATCTCAACACAGGGAAGGAAAAACAATAAAAAATATCCAAAGAAAACAAATCAACTTATGAAATAAACCTGCTACTTTCTTCGGTCATCAGATAGAATACCAACCTCAAATTAAATAGATTCATTTTGCAGAGTTCTTTAAAAAAATAACAAAACAAAACCAAAAATCATAATTTACACTTGTCAATATACATGATTAGGTCCCCAAAATGATTCGAATGATCTGAAGATATGAGGGGAGGAGACAAGTTAAAAAAAAAAAAAAGGCTCCAGGTGGTTGGGGTTGAGGAAAGGGGGTGGGGACTGGAGACACCCCCCAGAATAGGGGGTGGGAAGAGGGGCAGAGACATCACAGTAGTTGGCCAGGGCTGAGGACCGCTGCCAGGCAGGCCCCGCCTTGACAGCCCCCATCTCAAGGCGTGGGTGGGGGGCTGCGGTGCTGCTGGGGGGGCCAGGGGTTGATCGCAGGAGACGCGAGTGCTCTCTTCTCTCAACCCCCACCCGGCACCACCTGGATGCCCATGTCCTATGCAGTCCCCAGAAACCCCCTTCCCTGAGGTGCGTGGCCCCAAAAGGGAGGCAAGGCGGTGGGGTCTCTGGGTAAGGGCTGCCGCCCGCGCTGGCTTCCAGCCCACAGCGTGTTGCTCCATCAGCCAGGCCCCCGCCCCCAGCCTGGCGCCTCCCATAGGGAACCTCGCCTGCCACGCCGATTTTGTCCCCCCAGCCCATGGGGACGTGCCTCGATCCTCAGCTTGAGGTTGGGGGGATCCACAGATTGTGGCCATACAGACTTGTTCTGGCGCAACTCTACATGAAAAAATAAATATATATATATATTTTTTGTCTTTAAGGAAGGAAAAGAAAGAAACTCTGTGTCCCGGGGGAACTGCGTAGTACCACACTGGCTTGGCTGCCTGGCCAGCTGCCCCTTATTGCCTTTGGAGAGTCAGCATCTCAGGGGGGTTCTGCACAGCAAAGTGCTCCTTGGGGAGCACGGCAAGGGTGGCCGCGGCCTAGGCCGCTGCGGGGCCTGCAAGATGGGCTGGAGACTTGCAAAGGAAACACAAAACCGGACGAGAAGATGAAGGCTGTTTTTCTCCAGCCCTGTCCTGCAGGATTCACGTGCCCCCCTCGGTGCACCGGCAGGGGCCGTGGCCGTGTCAGGGCTGGGTCGTGCAGGGGCGGGGAGGAGGAGAGAGGGCCAAGGGTTAGGGGGCTCCACCCCGGGGCCGTGGCAGGAGCTGGGGCGTGCAGGGCCTCGAGCCCAGGCCTGGGGCCTCCGGCGCTAGCGCAGCAGATAGAAAAAGACGGTATAAACTTCCCGGTTGTACAGAGCTCCTCTCCCTAAGAATGTTTGCTCTCTGGACACTGGTGTTTCCTGTCTCCATCCTGGGACCCCAAGAAAACAAGGTAAGCTCTAGGCAAGGGCTCCTGGTGGCTTCTGCAAGGAGGGGGCTGGGGGAGGAGAACGCACGCTTGGGAGTGGAGGGGAGCCCCGGGCTGCTTCCCCACGGCCCCTCCCTCACCTCTGGGGCGTGGGGGAAGAACCTGTCCATTTCACATGGATTTTTCATGCAGGGGGCTTGGCCCCACAAGTCAAACTCTGTCGTACGTGCTGAAGAAAGCTGCCTTGTGAGCTGCAGCTCTGGGGCTGGGGGATTTTGAGTCCCGCCCCACCTGCCCTTCCTGCGGCTTCTCACAGCTTGGTCCCAGAAGCGGCTAGAGGGGGCAGGAAGACGTGGCTGGGAGATGGTGTGGGCAGGGCCCTGCCCCAGGAGCCACAAGCACTGCTCCCAGCCCAGGTGACGGCCCTGGGCCCACTTCCGTCAGTCAGGGGAGGGCTGCCGGGCGCCGGTGCCGAGGTCCACGCCTGCACCCGGGGGGGGGGGGGGGGGGGGCTGCTGCAGGAGGGAGCCGAGCTGGGGCCCACAGTCTCTCGCAGGCAAGGAGCTTAGGCCGGGTGGGATGCCCACCTCAGAGGTCCTTCTTCTCCCGGCAGAAGATCTCGGCGAACTTGCGCAGCTGCTCGCTGGCGGCCTGCGACTCCTCCTGCAGCCGCTGGTTGTTCTGTCGCAGGCTGGCCACCTCTGACTGCAGCACCACTTTGTCCTGCTTCTCCTGCGTGGGCGGGGGACCAGTGTCAGGCGGGGGGCCCGGGGCACTCCTAGGAGCACCTGGCGTGGCCCAGCCTGTTGGAGGAGTCAGGTTGCCGGGGTTCAAACCCCAGCTCTGCCTGACAGCTGAGCAACCTCGGGCAAGTCGCTGCAGACCCCCTGGCCCTGGCCCCCCTGACACTAAAAGAGGTTACAGGGGAGTGGATGTGGCTCAAGAGGTTGAATGCCTGCTTCCCACGTGGGAACCAAACCTGGGACCACCTATAAACAAAGACAAACAAGCAAACAAACGGAAAAACCAACTCAGGGGAGCCAACGTGACTCAGTGGTTGAGTGCCGGCTTCCCATATATGAGGTCCTGGGTTCAATCCCCAACCCCGGTACCTCAAAAAAAAAAAAAAGGGCTATGATAATAGGACCTACCTTCTAGGTGGCTGAGGTTTCCCTGAGGGCGTGTACAGAGACACTCAGAACAGAGCCTGACACCTAGTGATCCCCGGCAGACGTCACAATTATCACCACCTCATTCCACCATGACCTGGGGTCTGCCGCCTGCCCCGGCTTCCTGGCAGAGGACACCAAACCCTCACGGCAAATGGGGAGCTGGCATCTGAGCGCACGGCTTCCTGACCAGGACCCACCACCTCTTCCGAGGTGCCCGTCCAGTATAACGGGACACTGGAGGCCGTGACTCACCCAAGGTCACAGCATTAAGCAGTGGGGAAGGGATTTGAACCTGGGTGTCTCTGACTCCTGTGCTTGATGGCTGATAGGTTATACGCTGCCACTTTTTTGTCTTTTATCCAAAAGTATAAAGAACAATGAGAAAAAATCTCCCCTGCTCTGATTTCTCCTTCCTCTCCCATACTGCAGAGGTGAGTACACTGAACAATTTGAGATGTTGCCTTCTAGATATTCCACTGGACTCACAATGGTTAAAAAAAATTTTTTTAAAGGAGGTACCAGGGAATGAACCCAGGGCCTCGTACTTGGGAAGCAGGCGCTCGACCACTTGAGCTACATCTGCTCCCCACTCTGTTTTTTTTTAAAGTATGATAATGTTCTATGAAAGTTTTGCAGCTTAACTTTTTTTTTTTTGCATGTCAGCAAATCTATATGTTTTTGTTATTATTTTTCATGAGCTGCACAATATCCCACTGAGTGAATATGCTGTGATTTTCATGATTCTTCTGTTGACAAACAACCACTCTGGGTTCAGTTTTGTGTTGCGAACAGTGCTGCAACGAACATCTTTGCTCGTGGATCTTTCTGTACTCATGCTTGAAATTCTGTAGGACAAACTCCCAGAAGTGGAATTGCTGGGCCAATGAGGCCCACATTTCAACTTTTGATGAATATTGCCGTTACCCTCCAGAAAGGCTGTGCCACTTTCTCCCCCTCTGAGAATGTGTGAGAGCCCGCCATGTGCTTAGCAGCCACTGCTATTATCTTTTTAATCCTTACTCATGCTACCTTCAAGGCTGGGCGGGTTCCCTTAGGAGAGAAGGAGTGGGGTGGCGACAGGTGCTGTATGATCTCGGCCACTGCCTCAGTCTCCCTGGTGGTCCTGAGTGTCTGGGAAACAGAATGGGGAGGCATGGGTGACGGCTGCTTGGCGCCCTTACCTTCTGGAGGTCTGTGTGCAGCTGTTTCAGCATCACTTCCAGCTGGTACACTTTGCCAGTGAGATCCAGGGGTGGCTCCTCGCTGTAACGACAGGGCATGGAGTCAGGCCTGAGGCCCGCAGCCCCCCTGGGAAGGCTGTCACCACAGTTGTGAGGAACACGGGGCCCAGCCCCCACTTGTCCCCCAGATCCTTTTCTTGCTGGAATCCTCAGGGGTGTTTTGAAGGGGAGCCAGAGGCTGCCCTCCTCCCTGCCGTGCTCCGGGCAACAAGGGTGCCTGACGGTGGTGTGGTGGGTCACGGAGCACTGAGGCAGGATGTGTTCCTGCCCTGGAGCGTGCATTTGCTCAGAGGACAGGCCTGGGTGGGACCTGCAGGAGAAGCTCTTTTCCAGTGTGACCACCTCATGTGGCACAATGCAAAGAATTTGCTCCATGACATCTCCTGAGCAAAGGCACTGTTCTGGGCACTGGAGGCAAGTAAGTGGACCAACGGACAAAAGGTCCTACTTTCGTGGACGCGACTGACCATGAGAATGCGGGTGATGGCGGTCGTCAGCTCAGCACTGACAGCCCGCTCCACATCGAGCCCTGGGCTCCACGTGTGGTCTCAACCTCACGGAGTTCCTCTACCCCTGTGGCCTGTGAGGTCACCAGTATCACTGCCCTCTGCACAGGGGAGGAAACCCAGGCTTAGGCAGGGGACATTGCTCAGCTGAGGGCTAGTGCTGGGACTTGAATCCAGGTCCCACGGCCGACGGCTCCTCCTCTGCGCAGATCCTCCCAGCAGAGGCCGGCTGTCTTGGCTGCAGGAGAGGGGGCTCAGCAACTTCCCCCCTCCATGGTCCTGAACCTGGGACCTACAGCTACGAGGGAGGTGGGGCAGAGGGCATCCAGGGGCTTTTGGAGGTCTCCCTGTTCCTACCCTTCCTACACGGACACAATTGGCAACTGCCTATTTCCTGTGAATTATAACGGGGCCACATCTCTGGTGGGAGCTGAGTTCTAAAGTCAGTGAGTGAAGCAAAAACAGGAGTTCAAGTTACCCTGGCAAACCGCTGGAACTGCCCATACAGCACAGCGCACAGACTGTGTGTGGAAGCCTGCACCGTGAGGTGCGCGAGTGAGTGTGAAATGTGCTATTTCAATCCATGTACGTGCAGAATGTGCCATTTACACCGTCTCTCTTTTTTTTTTTTTTTTTAACCGAGTCAGTGCAGTCAAATATGTTGCACTAAATGCGAGATGCCAGGCATGAGACGACCACCTGCACCACCCCCCCCAGGGCCGGGCAGGGGCTTGCGCACATGCCACCCAGCACAGGACTGTTAGGGACCGGTGAAAAGTCAACAGGGGAACGGCTGCATAACTTAGGCCTAAGCAGAGGAGACAAAGGGGCAGGCAATCAGAGACTGAAGGTCGAGTGGGTGGGGTGGGGGAAACCGAGGGGCAGCCGGGAGGAGGCGCTACTCAGTAGCATTTTTCAAAGTTTGAAGCGAAATAATTGTGTGAATAATGATCAAAGTGTTGCCTCCACTGACAGAGCTCCGTGGGTCCCCAGTACGTGGAGGGGGTGGCGAGTGGCGCCCCCAGCTGGCGCCAGAGGGCGTGCGGGAGGTGGCCGGCAGCAGCTGCCTGTGGAGGGCGTCCCCGTCCCAGCGTAGGCCCCAGGGTGCTCCAGGGAAACCTCACCTCATGGTTGGGGTGGTCCTGGGGGTCGGGGGTCCCCTCTCCAGGCTCAGGTGACTGTGCACCGGGCTGTGTGCCGGTGGGATGTCTGGGCTCAGGGCTGGGTCGTTGAGAGAGAACAGCGAGACGGCTCTTTGCACTGCGAGGGAGAGAAGACAGGGGCTGGGCTGTGTCCTCTGTGGGTGGGGGCCGGCCAGGGGACTGAGCCCATCCCCGAGCCTCCAAAACGTTTCAACCACATGTTTGTCAGAAAGCACAGCACTTAGGGTGGATTCCTACCAGAAAACTAAACCATTAAACACACCAGCAAAACCCATCCTGGATAAGCCTCTAGAGCTTTATACAGTTTATACAAAATGACCAGTTTATACAAATTCTAAGGGATGCGGGAAGCGGACGTGGCTCAACTGATAGAGCATCCGCCTACCATATGGAGGGTCCAGGGTTCAAACCCAGGGCCTCCTGACCCGTGTGGTGAGCTGGTCCACGTGCAGTGCTGCCACGTGCAAGGAGTGCCGTGCCACGCAGGGGTGCCTGTGTGAGGTTACCCCACAAGCAAGGGGTGCACCCTGCAAGGAGAACTGCCCTGTGTGAAAAAACCGCAGCCTGCCCAGGAGTGGCACCACAGACACAGAGAGCTGATGCAGCAAGGTGACGCAACAATAACAAAAAAGAGAAGCAGTTTCCTGGTGCCACTGAGGGTGCAAACGGACACAGAAGCACACACAGCAAGTGGACACGAGAGCAGACAATGGCGGGGAGGGGGGGAGGAAGGGGAGAGAAATAAATAAATCTTAAAAAAAAATCTAAGGGATGGAGAAACAGGTTAAGTGGTAAGTGACAGTGTGAGGAAGGAGGCGGGCAAACTTGGGACGAGGGACATCTCAGCCTAAATGACCTGATTTTATAAAAAAATAACTGGTATGAAAAAAAATGGCCCAAAGCAGATGGAGTTGAAGCTGGGTATTTGGTACATGGTGATTCGTTATTTTATTCAGCCTAATTTTGAGTATGTTTGTAAATTTTTAATTTAATAAAAAATAAAAAGACAAATCACATGGGGATGCCAGATAAAATGGAGATTCCTGGGTCCCACCTCAGACAGGGAACTCGATCTGGGGCAGTCGGGGAAGGGCCTGAGGTGGCTGCTTTTAACAGGACTGTTAGGCTATCTTTCCACATGGCTAGTTCAGTAAGCCATGGGATAGCCAGACAATCAGACACGGGACACAACGAGGCAGATCTGTGGGCCCCTGGTGGCCAGAGTGCTGGGGTGGGAGAGAAGCAGCAAGGAGCGGAGCAGGCTGTGGGCACCGCAGGCTGGGCGGCGGGGTGTGGGGATGTCTGGCAGGACGAGCCCACATGGCTGAGGGGGGTCCCAGGGACCCAACTTTTTACACTTCTGTGCTTAAAGAACAGCAGAGTGAAAGTCCAGGAACCCTCTCCTTGGAGCCGCCACCACTCACATTTACCTTCTCTCTCCCCCCTTATCTGTATTTTTTCCCCCGATTGTGGTGGTTTGAAGCTGTATGCACCCCAGAAAAACAAGTCCTTAAATGTAATCCATTCCTGTGGCTGTGAACCTGTTGTAAGGAGGACCTTTTGATGAGGCTACTGCAGTGAAGGTGTGACCCACCTCATTCAGGATGGGACTTAATCCTCCTACTGCAGACCTTTATAAATGGGATGAATAGAGAGAGGGAGGAAAAGAAAGCCACGGAAGCAAGAAGCTGAAATCAGTGAAACTTGGAAGAACAGGGAGAGACCAGCAGTTGCCACCATGTGCCTTGCCATGTGACAGAGGAGTCCAGGACTGCTGCAGTTGGTCTTCTGAAGAAAGCACTGTCTTGATGCCTTGATTTGAACATTCTCACAGCTTCAAACTGTAAGCTAATAAATTCCCATTGTTTAAAACCAGCCCATTTCATGGTATCTGCTTTGAGCAGCCTAGGAAACTAAAACACTGACCATCTGAGAGGAAACTGCCAATATCATGGCACTTTACCTCTATATACCTCACATCTCCAAAAAATAAGGCTCTTCTACATAATCACAATCATGTGCAAAAAACTTAACACTTATACAATACCCTTATCTGCTACACAGTCATCTTTAAATTTCCCCAATACTTTTTTTTTTTTGTTTAGGAAGCTTTTTATTGTTGCTCCAAATTTAGGAATTTTCACTGATGACAGAAAATCAGCACTTTCAGAATATCTCCCGCATAGCCCTGCTCAGCTTCTGAATCTTGGTTTTTGCAGACATATCAACATACTTCTCTCCAATACGGACAATCATCCCACCCATGATTGACGGATCAGTCTTAATCTCCAATTTCAATACCTGGCCTTTACTTAAGAAACTCTTCAGGACTGTTTTTAATTCAGAAAGAGTGGCTTCATTTAAAGGAGAGGCAGTGGTAACTGTGCAAGATACTTCTCCACGGTGGACACTCATCATGGTAGAAGAGGCAGAAATGACTCCCGGGGCATTGCTCAAGCGACCATTTTCAGCAAGCAAATTGATCAGATAGGAGGTGAGGGGAGAGAACCTCTCTCTTGCTGGGATGTCATTTAGGCTTTTCACTTTAAGGGATCGCTTTACATGGGGATTCAGAATAGACACAGCTGCTTTAGGATCCTTCAGAAGCTGTGCTACTCTTGACAACTCCTTTTCTACTTGATCCAGCTTATTCTGTTTAGATGCAGCAGAATAAAGAGCAGTAGCATAGCAACCTTCAATACCATATATTTGACTAGGTGGCCTCGCAAGCTTGGCAAATGGCCTGACCACAGATGTACTGAAGCACCGCACCTGCCGGGAGAGCCCCGACACTGCTGGGGCGGCCATCTTCTCCCAATACTCTTAAAGACATAAAGCAAACTCTGGTTTCCTCCTCTGAATCCCCCTGGCTTTTATTATTTTCAGTTTTTACCTTCCCTTATGTTCTACACACAGCTTCCTGAGGCGGTGTGACTGACACACAATAAACTATATGTGTAAAGTGTGCAGTGCTAGGTTCTGGCACACACATGTGTCAAGAGCACGCTCAGGACAGCGACATATCTACCACTCCCTGACTCCTCTTGTTGCCTGGGAAGCCTCCCTCCGCCCTTTTTACTTTTTAAAACTTATTATTTTGAAATGACTTTAGATTTAGAAGAACTGAAAAGATAATACAGAGACTTCACCCATCCCCTTCCGCCAGCTTCTTCTAATGTTTAACGTCTTATATAATCATTGTACCGTCGAAACCAAGCAATTAACATTGGTGCAAAATGGTTACATAAACTACAGACCTGGTTTGGAGTTCCCTGGTTTTCCTACTCATGTCCTTTTTCTGTCGCAGGGTCTAATCCAGCTCCCACACAGAGCTGCCACGGCTCCTTACTCTCTTCCAAACTGTTTTCCCTTATATATCATGACCTTAATACTTTTTTTTTTTTTTTAAGAGTTCTGGTCAGATATTTGGTAGAATGGGTTTGTCAATTTGGTTTTGGACTTGGGGGAAGAATACTGGACAGATACCCTTCTCAGGGTGAGTCGGGCTCACCTGCGAGGAGAGAGAAACCGAGCTTCAGCTCCCAGAGGGACAACTATCAAAGAATTTGTGGTCCACCATAATAATTAACAAACACTGTGAGGCTCTGTGAACCTCCCGCTTCTATTTAAAGTTTCCCCAATTCATTTCAGTATTCATCAGAGTAACCTGCTGGCACCAATTACTACTGTTCTACTGATGATTTTCTATTTCCCTCTAGATTTATTCACTGGAATTGTGTAAGGAAGAGTTGTTGCCTCATCACTATTTAAAAAAAATGTATTCAGCGACTGACTTAGAGGAGTACGGATTCATGGATACTGATTTCATTCTTTGGGTAACAATCCAATACTATTATTTACTTCACTGCTTAAATTGTTTCAGCTTTCAGGAGCTCTTCTAGGTTGACTCTTTTTTTAAAGATTTATTTTATTTATTTATCCCCATTTGCTGTGTGCTCTCTGTGTCTGCTCGTCTTCTCTTTAGGAGGCACTGGGAACCGAACCTGGAACCTTCCATGTGGGAGAGAGGTGCACAATCACTTGAGCCAACTTAGTTCCCTGGTTTGTGGTGTCCGTCCTTGTCTTTTCTCTGTGTCTCTTTTGTTGTGTCACCTTGTCGCGTTAGCTCGCCCCTTCTCCAGAAGACACCAGGAACTGAACCAAGGACTCCCGTGTGGTAGGCAGCTCAATAGCTTGAGCCACATCCGCTTCCCGAGGTTGGCTCTTGTGCCCTTTGACAAGTGCCCAGCCTTTTTTGTCATTATTTTGAGTCTTTCCTTACTTTCTGGTGCCACAAGATGTGCCCCTGCCCCCCCCACCCCACATTTTTTTTCCCCCCTAGAATATTTTAAATCCCAGCCACCTTTCTATTTCACCTATAGATACTTCACTACATATCTCTAGTAGGTGAACACTCCTAACAAAATTAACAATAATTTTTTTAGTCTTTTCCATTTGTTTGAATTGCACAGGAAATGCTGATATATATTTTCACTAAGACAACTAAACCTCACAATAAAGCTGAGACTTCCACTGCCAGCCCCTGTCCCCTTTCCAGAGGGAGGTAACTGCCGTTCCGGTGTTAGTTGTTTCCTTCCAGGCCCTTCTGCTGCACTGTCACACACATCGCATCCCTGTGTAACCTTCTGTGATGTTCCTATGGCTCACCTGTTCACTGGCACCCTCGGTGACTCTGCTGCATGGCCCGGGCAGAGGACCAGGGCCACCCACCAGGCTCTCTCAGCTTTCTTACAACGTGGCTTGTGCAGAGTGCACCCCACTCTCTCCAGGACACGCCGGGTAAATGGAATGCCTGCGTGGGGCCGGAGGCTCTGGCTGCCCCCGCCCCTCCAAGCGGCTCATGATGGGGGGTGGTCTTTGTCTGGGCCACATTGGAGGCACGGCCTGGCCTTTCACAGAAAATACTGTGGGTGCTGATGGCATCGGGGTCCTCCTACCTGCTCCCCACTGGCCCTAGCCCCAGGATGCCTGGAGTCCCAGGGGAGAGAGGAGATGGCCTAGCACCCATCCTCCATCCTCCCAGGACATGCCCCCACGCCCACTGTCCCCACATCAAACAAAGAGCCCTGGGCTGTAGGGCAAGCTCTGCCTCTGCTCCGCCTGCTGTGACACTCCTCTAGGGCCCTGGAGTTGGGGGGACCCTGAGGAGACCTGGCGAGTGACCGCACTTCCTGAGAAGGGCTGCAGATCTGTGCACAGTCATCCGGTGCTCACAACACCCTGTGGGCAGAGATACTATTGTCATCGGAGGTTTCCTCACTGGCGGTGGGGCCCAGGCAGGGGGCTCCAGTTGCCTTTTTAACCCCCTCCTGCTACCTCCTGCCTCGGTGGGTCTGTCGTGCCTTCACTTTCAGGCACTGTGTGGCCCCCATTCCTTTCCCTCCCTCCCTCCCAAAGACACGGACTGAGGGATTTCCAGCCTGGCTAGGTGGGGCGTGAGGGCCTTGGGTCAGGAGCATCTAATTTGTGGACTCAATAAACAAGCCAGTAAAATATGAGGGGGCCCTGTGTTTACCCTTGCTTTCCCACCTGGCCCTCTGGAGAGCAGCTCAGCCTGAGGAGACGTCTACCCAAGTCCACACCAGGCTGGAACCGTCATGATGGTCCCTGGGTCGTGCTTAGAGGAGAGGCCTGCCCCGTTCCAGGAGGACAAAAATGGAGAACTGCTGGGGCAAAGGGCACTTGTGTTTTAAATCTGGCCGCAGATGTCACCAAGCTGCCCTCCACGGGGGCTGGCCCCAACCTACACTGCCACCCGCAGTGCACGGGGGCCCTCTTTCCCACCACCTCACCCCACGGTGCCGTCAAACTTGATCTTGGCAGTTCCGAGGTGCAGAACAATGCATCAGTGGTTTTCACCTTGCATTTATCTTTTTTATGAGCGGCTGAGCAGTATTTCCAAAACTGTGAGAACCATCTGAGGTTCCTTTTCTATAAATTGTTTCCCATGACTCTTTTTCTGGAGGGTGGTCAGGTCTGGGTTCGAATCCTGGACCCGTGTGCAGTTGGCCAGGTGACTCTGTGGCACCCGAGCCTCAGTTTCTTTTATCTGTAAATGGGAATCGTAATATACCCCTCAGATGGGAGACTGGAAGAGATGACGTCTATGAGGTGACAAAGTGCTGGCTCCGGGTGGATATTCACTAACGTTGGCTCTCAGGACTGCAGCTTCAGTCACCTCCTCCAGGAAGTACCTGGAGCACCCCTCTCGTGCACCGAGCTGGTGAGGCCTCTGTAGGGTCAAGCGTATCTGCAGTGTTGGGCCGCTCCCCAGTGGTTCCAAGGCGAAGGCCGAGGGCTAGGCTGAGCCTGGGCCTGGAGTCCTGTGACTCCCCTTCTTCCACCTCGTCCTTCCCCAGAGGCCTGACTGCCATCGCCCTGCGGCCAGAGGAGGCCGCAGGATGGGGCTCCAAACGGAGGCAAACGAGGGAGGAGCCTCCTCCCAGGCCACCTTCCAGAGGTGGGCTGGCTGAAACCTGGAACGGCGTCATACGGGTCTGTCTGATGGACCCTGCTCCGTGCCAGAGCCTGCACTGGGCCCCAACCTGTTTGTGACCGAGACAGCCCTGGGTCCTGCCCTCCCAGTCCTGTGGGGAGACAGACTCATCACTAGACAGTGACAGCCCAGAGTCATCAGAGCTAGGCTGGGGGAAGCACGGGCAGGGGGTTGGGCTGTGGGAGCTCAGAGGAAGTACCTGATCCAGACTGGGGCTATCAGGGAAGGCTTCCTGGAGGAGGGACAGCCAAAGTGTAGCCTGAAAAATGGGACAAATGAGCTGGAAGAATGTTGTGAATATTCTTGTCAGGGATCATTGGGAATTCCATTTTACAGGTGAGGAAACAGGTGAAACCACTTGCCAGGATTACATGGGAAGGAAGCAGCAGAGATTATTAGCTGTTCTCATGACCAGCTTTCCTTTTTTCCTCAACAACAAACCCCCAAAGTTGAGCTGGGCACATGGCCTCATTTCCCAGCCTCCCCTGCAGCCACGTTGTGGCCATGTGATTAAGTGTAGGAGTGTGAGGCTTCAGGAAGTGTCTTGAAAGAGAAGGGATATGCTCTTTTCTCACCTACTGGCTGGGGCTGGACATGATGGCCAGTGCTCTAGCAGCCACTTGGGACTGTGAGGCTGAGGCCCCCTGGAGCCAGTGGAGCAGAGGCTGGAAGGAGCCTGGGCCCTAATGAATTTGTGCAAGTGCCATACCAGCCCCAGAATGCCCACCTCAGGACTCCTTACCTGCATAAAACCTTGTGTACTTAAGCCATCGTAAATGGGGTTTGCTACCACATGCGGCCAAAGCAAATCTGAGTAAGCACAACTGGACACTATACTAGGAATATCAGGTACCGCTTGTTGAGAGCCTGTTCTGTGCCTGCTAAGCTTCACTTCACCACACAGCATTTCCCATCAGTTTCACTGCAGCCCCATGTGGTGGGCACAGTTGCTGCCTCTGCTCTTTTGACGAGGTAAGTGGGGATCAGAGAGGTGAAGACACTTGTCCTCGGTTGCACAGTGAGCAGGTAACAGGGAAGGATTCCAACCCCACCCCCCCGGATTCTGGAACCTGAGCATGCCCCCACTCAAGGTCATGAGGGTTTCCATTGGTCCTTCCAGAACAGAGAAGGGGGTGTGAGGGGAACCGAGGGGTAGAAGGTGCCTACCTTCATATGCCTTGGCTGCATTTACCAGGCTGGACCACTCGAGGCCGGCAGCTGTGTCGGGCAGAGGCATCATCCCAGGGTCGAGGCGCCGCAGCGGCCGGTCCCGCCCATCGGCCAGTGACAGCTCCGAGGCGGAGATGGCGGCTGGTGGGGAGAGTGGAGACGGGCAGTGGTTGAGAACGACAGCGCGGGAGAGTCAAACAGAAGAGTAAGCTATTTTGTTTAGTAGAAGACGGTGCCAGGGACACTCAGCAGGGCGAGGGGAACAGGAGTGGCAGATGTGCACGTGGGCGCATTTCACACCAGCTGCCAGCGCAGGCCTTGCAGGGATGGCCTTTGAACAAAGCTCTGAAGGCAGAGAGGGGAGGAGCCATGGGGATTCCCAGGAGGAGCGCTCCAGGCGGTGGAACAGCCAGCACAAAGGCCCTGAGGCAGGAATGTGCCAGCGCAGTTAAGGAACAGCAAGGAGGCCAGGGTGGCTGGGACGGTGAAGGAGGGGGAGAGTGGGAGATGAGGGCATGGAGGGGACGGGACAGACTGTGCGTGGCCTTGGGGGCCATGACGACCACGGCTTTCACCCCGAGGGAGCTGGAGCCGCAGGAGGGCTCTGAGCAGAGGTGGCTTCCCAGGCTTTGCTGGCTGCGTGAGGGGACAGACTGTGCAGGGAGCCAGGGAGGAGGCGGCTCTCACGGTCCAGGTGGGAGATGGGGGTGGACAGGGCCGTGGTGGGGCTGTGGAGGGACAGTGGAGAGATTCTAGATCTGCTTTGTAGTTGGAACCAGCAGGAATTCCTAAAGGGTGGAGGTGGGGGTGAGACAAAGAGAAGGGGGCAGGATGCCACCGCAGCTTCGGGCCTGAGCACAGCCAGATGGAGCTGCCAGCAGCGAGGATGGGGGAGGCTGTGGGTGGGGCAGGTTGGGGAGGCCCACAGGTTTGTTTCTGGAGGCGTTAAGCGACCATCTCAGGTGACAGTGGGTAGGAGCTGGCCACGTGGGTCTGGAGTGGGAACGAGGACTGTCAATTTGGATCATCAGTGTATGGGCAGTGTTGGGCGTGGCAGGGTCACCGTGGGAGGCCTGGTGGGGTCAGGTATGACGCCCAAGAATGGAGGAGGCCCTGAGGCTGTAGGGGGTTGGCAGTGACAGCACAAGCTCTGGGCCAGCAGTCACATTTATCATTCCAGCTGAGTCCCACCTGCCCAGCTCAGGCCTTGGGCTTAGGCCCACCGACTGCTCACAGTCCCTGAAAAGGCAGGACAGCGAGGCACAGAGACATCAGGAGCTGCCTGAGGTAACTCAGCCAGGGCAGGCCCCTCTGTGCAGCCTGGGCCTCTTCTTGGTGCGGGGCCTGAGCTGGGTGTGTGCTGGGAGCAGCTCACATCCTCTGGACAGGGAGTCAGGGAGGCGGCGTGACGAGGCCGCCCTGTGCGAGCTCACACAGGGCAGCGGCGGCCCCGGGCGGGCGAGACTGAGCCTGCTCTAGGCCACCCGCTCTGCGGCTTCTGTGGTTTAGCCACTCTCTACCGAGGGACTGCCCCTGCCTTAACCTGCGCTCTAGTTCAGATGTAAAACCTGACCCCACACGGCAGAGCACTAACAACCAAATTATAATTAATAGTGAGCAGTTTCTCAGTGCTTCCTTCCCACTAGGCGTCGTGCTAAGTGTTTTCCAGGTATTAACTTGCTTGAATCTCAAATCACCCAATAAAGCGGGCACTACTTTCGCCCACCTTCTACAATCAAAAAAACCAAGGAACAGAGAGGTTGCACGTGTGAGGGGAGGGGCCGGGGCACAAATGCAGGCCACTGAGCTCTCGGCGTGTGGCGGGGCGCGTGGTGCTCAGCGGGCATCTCCGAGGGAAGGGCTGGCGGCTCGGGGCCTGCTCTGCCACCGCCTGCCAGCACCGTGTCGCTGGGCTGGTGGAGGCTCCGGGCACAGCTGCCCTTGCCAAGCAAGTCGTCAGCAGCGCCCCTGGGAGCGGCTCCTGGGCACGGAGCGCACTTCATTAGTGAGCACAGCCTAAGCCGGGCGCCTCCTCAGCTGCTGAGGCTTGGAAGGGCTCTCGAGACGGTGCGGGAGAGACGGAGGGGCCCGGGGACTGTGCTGACACCGGATGGACGGGACTCTCCCGGGTGCAAGTGGGTGGGGAGTCGATGGCAAGGGCAGGCGGTGAGCACTTGCGCATGCTCTGTGACAGAGGGCCCTCAGCTGGGGTCAGAGGTGGCCGAGATGACCCGAGACTCTGCCTCCTGGAGCCCGCAGTCCAGGGGGAGAGAAGGACCCATTTCCAGACAGTGACAGAGCAGTAAAATGGGCTGTGATGGGGGAAACAGAAGGGGGAGAGACCCAGGGGCTGTAGGGACTCCGAGGAGGGACTGACCCAGCCAGGTGGGGGAAGGAGGGCTTCCTGGAGGATGGGGTGCCCGAGCTAAAACTGAAAGGACAAGGCAGAGGTTGACAGAGGAATTCGCATTTGCGTGTTGCCTAGACTCCGTGCACACCAAGCCGTCCGCCTGGGCGTCTCCCTCCCCACTCACGTGCTATGTGCTGAGCACCTACCACGCACCACACTGGCTCCAGGGGCCACACAGGGTGGGAAAGGGGAGAGGCAGGGTCTCAACCTTCTGTCCCAGGGAAGGAGGCCCAGAGGGAAGCTTAGGAGGCACGAGGGACTGCCCTGGGACGCTGGCCCCCGAGGCAGGGGTGCGCTCCATCTTGCTCACAGCTGAATCTCCCACGTCTAGTGCAGAGCCTGGAAATATCTGCGGAATGAATGCAATGGGAGGGGGCCAGGGTGCTCTGGAGGTGTAAGGCGGGGGGGTATGACCAGCCTGGGGTGGGCAGAGACTGCCAGGGAGAGCAACAGCTTTGAGCCAAACCCTGAGATAAGCAAGAGTTACACAGAGGAGGGCTGGGGGAACAGCATGGCAGGCAGAGGGACCAGCCACGTGGGATGCCCTGAGGAGGGCAAGAGTCTGGAGCACTGGAGGACCTGAAGGAGGGTACCACAAGCCCAAAAACACCAGGGCGAGGAGTGTGGACGCAGACACTAGGGCAGCGGGGAGCCAGGGAGGAACTTTAAGGCAGGGAGACAGACTCCTTACAAGAAGAGGCTCCACGTAGATGATACTGGGGCACAATCCCTCAGCAGAAATTCTTGGGCCAGACATATTTCTGCCTACAAGATTTGTTCAGAGTGGAGAAAGTCAGATGTGCATGGCTGCACGTCACCTAACACCCTCACAGAGGGGACCAACACATCAACAGCCTGCGATGAGGCAGTCTACCATGTGGAGTAAGTAAAGGGATAAGCAGCCGCACAGCCACGCAGCTCGGGTTTTGCTGCCCAGTGAGTATGACCCGAACTTCAGAATCTCCTGTCAGACTTTGAGCCTTTGGCGTGGTGGGTGAGGGACCGCGGAGCCGACCGAAGGCACGGCCAGTGCCAGCCGGCGCGCGGCTTCTGATGGGCGCCGAGTGCACAGCGCCGGGCTCACGGGGATGCTCAGGAAGTAGCTGCTGGGTGAGTACATAAAGGGACAGATGAATCATAGCTGTGTGCCCCTCCCAGGAGTTGGCAGACTTGAGGGGGAGCCAGGTGAGTAAACAAACACTCACAAGGCAACCTGCCTGGCGCTGTCACCGGGGAGTGGGGACAGGGAGTTGGGGGAGCAGCTAACGCAAAGCCCCGATCCGCAGGCCAAGTGTGAGCCCTCCAGTCCACACCTTGAGGGGCCGACTCTTCCTCTCTGATCTCAGGTGACCCCAATCTTTGGGTGCCTCTGACTCCTGAGACCCCCAGTATGTGACCCTCAGGAGGGCTCTTGGCCAGTGCTCCATTACTCCTTGGGTGACCCCTGATACTCAACCATCAGGCCCCTCAGGAGCTCACGGGCACGCGCTCCTTCCCTCAGATGACCCCGACGGTGAAGACCTCCAGCCTCTGACCTCTAGGTGACCCCCGTGCTCGGGTGCCCCCACTTGCCAACCCTGGGGTAACTCCCGCCCTTGCCCCGGGGCCCAGGCTCACATTTCTTCTCTGGAAAGCCGTCGCCGGGGGCCGGGATGGCGCTGGGGCCGCCGCCGGGCGGGGGCGGGGGCGCGGGCTGGTGCTGGCGGCGGGCGGGCAGCGTGCTGGAGGGGAAGGCGCAGGTGCTGGTGAAGAGCACGTCACTGGGCAGGCCTGGCTCCAGGCCAGCGGCGCTGGCGAAGCTGGGCTCCCGGCGCCCGCTGCACAGACTCTCGTCTGACAGCGTCCGCTGCAGGCTCTTCTGTGGGGACTGCTGCCAAGACAGGGGGGGCCCGGGGGGCCGTCAAGGCCTGGCCCATGGTCACGGTCCCCAGAGAGGCTTCTTTCCTTCTGGACACCTGTGGTTCCTCCACACCCTGCGTCTACTTCAGCCCGCTTTGTGGTCAAAGCACCCCCGCTGGCCCCTGGGGATCCCCGTCCCCGCTCTCCAGCTCCAGGTCGGGCAGGAGATCCAGGCCTGTCCTGAGTGACAGCGTAGGGAAGGGGTGTGGCCCAAGCTGGGGGGCAGGAGATCCAGGCCTGTCCTGAGTGACTGCGTAGGGAAGGGGTGTGGCCCAAGCTGGGCGGATGAGAGCTAGTGCTGGGACTTTGGGGAACCGCCAGGGTCAAAGGGCTCTTTCCCTGGCCCCTTGAGAGCCTGAGGGTGGAGCCAACAGGGCTAAGCTGGGATAAGAGGCGAAGAGAAGCAGAGAGTACGGCAGCACCGTGGACGCCTGTTGTTTCGGCTTTCCCTCACCCTTGGATAACAAGAGCCTCAGTCTCCCCTGGTAGCCCCTTCCCCAGGCTCAGTCCCTGTGGCCTGGGCCGGTGGAGGCTGCTCTCACCCCTGGGCTCCCGGTGAAGGGCCTGAGACCCAGGTGTGGCCACTGAGAGCCTCCCTCTCCAGTCTCTGCTGAAGCCCTGCAGCCTTGCCGAAGCTGGTTTATACCACGCGCCAACGCTGGCTAACGTGGAACCCGTACTCCATGCTGGCAGATGCCGCAGGCTGAGGACGTGGATTAGGAAGGGGCTGGAGTGAGGGCAGGAGGCTCTGCCGGCCCGGACCCTCCCGAGGGCCACACGGCCTGTTCTGTCGGGGGAGGAGGAGGGGTGGGGACAGCCGCTACGTACTCCGGAGTCCCTCTCCTGCTCTGGCCCCAGATTGTCCATGATGATGAGTTTCTTGAGGTCGTCCTCGATGGTGGATTTGTAGTTCTTCCGTGGGGAACGGAGGTCTCGGAGGGACGCCCTCAACCGTGGCTGCCCGAAGACGTTTTTTGTGCTGTTGTCCACCTGCCTGGAACGAGAGGGCTGGAGGTCAGAGGGGCCTTGGGGAGGCTTGAGCCACTGCTCAAACCTGTCCTGGTCCAAGAAGGCTGCCCGCCACTGGGTGAACGACCACGGCCTTCTGCACTGCACTTGGTGAAGGCTGTGACAGAAGAGGGCTTTCCCTTCTTCCCTTCACTCATTCCACAAAAATTTACTGGGAACCCAGTCTGTGCCACGTCTGTGCTAGGCACTGTGGATACGGCAGCGAACAAGGAATCTAGCGGGGGAGACTGACAAGGAACAAACAAACAGAAAGAGACCATGTAATGTGAGGTAGAGAGAAGCGGAGTAGTGTTTTGAAGGAAAATAAAACGAGGTAAAGGGCTAGAGCTTGACAGGGACCAGAGGTGGCTTTTGTGAGGAAGTGGTATTTGATGGTAGCCTGACGAAGGAAGGGAGGATCCCTATGGTGGAAGAGCACACCAGGCAGAGGGCAAGTGTGGAGGCTGGGAGGTGGGAGGCGAGGGTGAGGCGCAGTGAAGAGGCCTGTGGGGTGGAATGGGGAGCGAGTGGTGGGCACCCAAGTCTGGGAGGGGATGGGGACAAATCCTGTGGGAATTTGTGAGCCACAGATGGGGGACCTCTGAGGGCCCTGAGCTGGCAATTGTTCAGGGTGGCCCAGACCAGTGGGCTTCCAGCCACAGAGAAGGGATGGCATCTCACAGAGCAAGAGCCACCCAGATGGGACCTGCCCCTCTGGACAAGCACTGGCCCACAGGCAGCTAGCTCTGGCCTGAGTCTCCAGGGCCAGACATCAAACCTCCCTAGCCTCAGTTTCCTCACTGGTCACATGCAGCAAGAGAGCTCCTCTTCCTCCCACTGCCTTCTGGAGTTCTCTGTGGCCTCACGGCCATCCATGCACAGCCTGGGGTTTAAAGAGGAAGCTCTGGAGGTGAACTGGTCCGAACTTCCCGGCTCTGCTCCTTCTAGCTGTGGGACCCTGGGCAAGTCCTGCCACCTCTCTGATCCTCGAGTGGCTCACACCGACCTCACGCCCTTGTTGTAAGTCTCTGCTGCAAAGCCCTGCCTGGACCATGCAGGCCACCACCCCCGGGGCTTCTGTGGCCACCAAGCCAGGGCCAGGCGCATCCCCTTGTTTTCTTATTCTGGCCCAGCTTTTGGGTTCAGGCCTTACTTCCCAGGTAAAAGTTGAAGTCCTACCAAGCCTACCGGGGAGAAGGATGACGGTTAATGGGAGCCCAGCCCTCCCCCAGCACTAGACACTGCTCTAAGGGCTCCACATAAGCTACCTCGTAAAAGCGGCATGGAGAGGAGGAGAAACTATACAACACTGGCTAAAACCTGCTTTATCCTGGGCCTGCCTTGAAGCCAGTCATTCTCTGATCACGACCCTTTGCATTTTCCTACACAGCACCCACGGCAGCCTGAACCTGTCTTCTCTGGGTATCTTTTTATTGTATGGCCACCCACCAGATAAACCCCACAAGAGCGAGGCCTGTGTCTCCCTGGGGACAATGTGAACACATTTAATCCACACCACAGACAACGGAATTAAGTACCACTAGCATCCCATTTCACAGATGAGGTAATTAAGGCATAGAGGAGTTGAAGCTCCTTGTCCAAGGCCACCAGGCTGCGGAGCCTATAGGTGTCACTACTGTGCTTGACTGCTTTGTTTATATCAGAGACAGCGTGAAAAAAAGATGCAGGGCATATGTAGCATAGTCACATAAAAGCAGATGCTCCTGTATGCAGAAATTATTAATGATGACTATCTCAGGGAAGGAGGATTCTTATTAGCGGGTGGGAAAAGGGGACTTTTATTTTTCATCTGATATTCTTCCTCTTGGAATTTATTTTACGGTAATTATGTGCTATAACAATAACAAAAGTAGTTTTAAAAGAAGCGGGCAACTGGACTTCATCATTTTGTAACTCAAGAAAGAAAAGGAGTCTTTGAACCTGGAGAATAAGATGTCTTTTGCTCCCACGGGTTTTTAAGTCTGCATTTTCTTTTATTCTTTCTCAGCTTCCAGCCCTGGGATTTTAACAAAGAAAGAGGGTGGGGAAAAAAAAAAGGGTGGCAAGGTTTTTCTTGTAAGGTCATATTCCTCTCCAAATTAGAATTCCAGGTCTAGGGTAGTTCTGGTCCGTGGCTGACAGGGAAGTACGTACAATGGGCAAATTAAAAGCTTAGATCCAAAAGAGAGAAAAAGAAGCAAAGAAAGAGAGAGAGAGAGGTGCATATTCCCAAATGTTTCTCCCATGGAAGCGGGAAGGGGTGGGAAGAACTCAACACGATTCCTTCCAGGATTCTGGAAGGGGCCTCACACCCGGCCTCCCGTTTCCCTTTTGATTGTGGCATTTCCCAGAATCCCCGGCACAGGCGTGTGCGTGAGTCAGCGTGGGGCACGGCGGGGGGAGCGGCCCCCTGGCAGCCCCCTGGTGAGGAAGCAGGCCAGGCTGCCAGGCAAGAAAGGGGCATTGTTCACCAGGCTCCCCTCCACCAGGCATGAGAAAGGACGTGAAAAACGTTAAAATGTGCACTCTCTCCACCCTAGCAGTTCTCCTTCTAGAAGCGTGTTCCTTCAGAAAGGCCAGCCAGAGCCCAGGGTGCCATGTATACAAAGATGCTTCCTGGGGTTGCGTCTGTGGAAGAATCACAGGAGCCGCCGGCAGGGGAGGTTCAAGGCAGACAGCACACCACAGAACCCCACAAGGCTGCTGAAGAGCGGTGTGGCGAGCTGCACGACCTGGAAAGAGGTTCTGCAGGATATGCCACGTGGAAAGGAAGTGATATGCGTGTTGGGAGACCATTTTTATGAAACAAATCTCCCACTAGGCTTAGCTTGGTATATTGGAGTTCATCAAACTCTCACTTCCAAGGGTGGACTATAGAGGAATTTACTTTCCACTAACGTTCCTCATCAAAGTCCGGGAGGCCCTAGATAATCTTCCCTGTCCCCTCCCTGCCTTCATCCCCTCCCACTCTCTTCCTGCTGCATGGGGGCTTCTTTGATGTTCCTTTACGACTTCAGGCACGCTCTTGCCTCAGGGCCCTTGCAATGGCTGATCCCTGTCTGGAGTACCCTTCCCAGCGCTCCCCATGGCTCGAAGCTTCTCATCCTTGTGGCTCAGCGCCAATGCCCCTCTCCCAGAGAGGCCTCCTCTGACTACCCACCCTACTGGGGTTCCCTCAGCTCAGATGCTCCCTCTCATATAACCCAGTGCTGCATCTTCACTGCACGCATCTCACTAGGGCTTGTCTTGCCCCCCACTAAAGCATGAGGCTGGAACCCCACTTGTGGTCTGCATTCTGCATTCAGGGTTGGGACAGAGCCAGCCACACTGTGGGTGCTCAAAAGCCGTTGTCAGACGTGCAGCACTCAGAAGCTGGCTGGTCTTTTCTTTCTTTTACAAGTAGCTTAAGTGACTTTGGTAGAACAGAAAAACATATTGTGATACCTGCCGCCCTCCCCCCCCCCAAAAAAAAGTTAAACCAAAAGAATACAAGAATTCCTCCCTTGTCTGTTTTATTTGTGCTCATTTGATAAAATAATCTTCCCAGCTCCCAGGACCCCTGGTATTCAAATGGGGTATTCCGATGGGAAGTCTAGATCACCAGAACAAACTGTGCTAGAATCTTCTCTCCCGACCCTCAAATCTGCCATCTGTCTCATCTACAGCAGGCTCCATGCCCTGACACTATTAGAGAGCTGTGTGGACACATCTTATGGGGGAAAGCACAGAGAAAATCAGTTTGAGGAGCCAAATTGATCATTTTTACTCTTATTCTCTTTCTTCTGGAAGAATATTCCAATGGATTCTTTAACTTGTAAATTCTATGCAACAATTTAAAATGGCATCTCTTCCAGGTTAGAAAACAACAACAACCTGGACTTGCACATCTCTAATTTTTCTTTATTCCTTTAAAAAAGTTTTCATAATTGTTAAAACCCAACAACCTTTGTGGATAAAATGGACTGCTCAATGGCAGTTAAAAAGAAAGAGCTTTCCATGTATTAACATGGAACCGTTGCCAAGATGCCTGAAGAGTAAAAAGCAAGTGAAAAGGCAGAGGAGGTGACCATGCCAATACAAAGGGGGCGAGGGAAACACATAATTACACGTGCTTGGTCATGGACAGAACATTTCCGGAAGGAAGCAGAAGAAATGAAACAATGGTTGTCTCTGGGGAGGGGAGCCGGGTGGCTTGGAGCCAGGGAAAGAGATGCTTTTTCACTGCAAACCCTTGTGTACAATTTTCGTTTCTAACCTGTACATGTTTTCACCTGACTGAAGCCTAAAAGAAGAAAACATTAAGACGTACCCTTTATTCCAGGTTTTGATACAAGGCACTGGATGTGATTTCTGATTTGCTCATGTTCCCTGAGCTGGGATTTTGCCATCTTGTGGAATAAGCCACTTATATTAAAAAAGAAAAGACAGAAAAATTACAAAGAAGGCTCTGCACTTAGGACCCGGCCAACAGCAACTTCCTCTTCCTGTGAAGGATGTGCCAGAAGCAGAGGGTGACTATGGCTTGAACTTGGCTGGGCCTGATCCCAGCTAACTTGGCGCTCTGGCCTCCAACTGGGCTGCTCCTTTGGGACTGTGCTCATTATACCAATTAGTACTGCTTGGCCTGGCTGAGCCGGGGGTTCTGCCAGCATGGCTGGTGAGGATAGTGCTGGGTCTGCACCCAGGTGGCAGGCGGATTTTCCAGCGCCGAGAATGCCTGACCCTGGAAACATGGCTGGGAGAGGCCAGTGGGGAGGTTGTTGGGGAGGTGCCGTCCCCCACTCCTTCCTCAGCTGCACCGAGCTGGACCCAGGGGCCCCTGCACCAGAGGAAGACAGGAGCCTGAATGCCAGGTGTCAACCACTAGATGCCAGTGCCTGCCAGCCTAAGAGCTAAGCACTGAGCGCGGCAGGATGCTGAGCACGTGCCACTTGCTGATGCGCTTACTGAACTCTCATGCCGCCTTGGGGATGCAGGCTCCCCAGTCTTCCCCCTTTGTGGCTGGAGAAACAGAGCCATGGTGAGTGGAGGACACTTGAGCAAGGCCACACAGCCACCAAGCAAGCAAGGGAACCTGTATCTGCCTGATGCTCTGAGCCACCCCTTGACCGGCTCTTGATGGAGGTAGCGTTCAACAGGCACGAATCTAAGAGCAGCTACTGGTGATATGCCATCCCCCCACCCCTCTGTGGCAGTGCGTCTCATGGCGACTGTGAGAGGCAGGTTCCAACATCATCCTCAGTCTACTGGTGAACCGATGCTCTGAGAAGTTTCGACACAGTAACAGTGGAGCAGGAGGTGAGCCGAGGCAGTCTGGCTGCGGGACTGTGCTCGGAACTGCAGCGGGAGTGACAGCAGCAGTGAAGACGTGCTCACCTCCTGAGCACTATTCCTCTCCCAGGTGTGCGCTGCCCATCTCATACGCTATTGCACCTCATCTGCTCTGTGACCCCACCTGAGGCAGTGGCTCGCCCCTCTTTACAGATGAGGTGGCTCAGGCCCTGCGTCCTTGAGCATGACCCAGGGACGTGCCCTCCAAGCCACCACTCCACACTTAAGGTGAAGACAGAGGCTGTTCCCAAGGGGCTAGCTCCTCACCTGGGCCTGGGGCCCCGTGGACAGGGGACGGCAGGGCCAGACACATGGACCTCGTGACAACTCTGGGGTGCTGCCGGCCATGGAACATTCAGCCATAAGTGGCATCGGTGTGGGCTGTTCTCTGAGGAGCAGAGGCCATGCTTGGCTGCCCCAGCCTTGCGAGGCTCCTCTGGGTGGCCCAGGGCCAGCACAAGCCCTTCTGTCAGGTTGAGACTTGCTGGGGAGGGGGAGGGTGTCTGAGGGGGCAGAGCTGGAGACTGCTGGTCCAGTCTGCTCCACTGGGCCCCAGCAGGACCTTCGCTGTCAGCCCTGAAACCTGCCTGCCCCGTCGTACCTTCACTGGCTAACCTCTACGCAGTGCAAACTCGATGCTGGGGTCCTCAAGGGGAGGAACTCAGTAAATCCTCGCAACAACCCTGGGAGGTAGGAACGACTGTCTCCCTAGTTTAAAGAGGAGGAAACTGAGGCATGTCAGGGCTGAGGAGGAGATAAGCAGTGGAAGAGGGATTCCAATCCCTGGCTGCTCTGCTCCTCCCGGGGCCGGGAGAAGGCAGGCCAATGATCGAAGAGTCCTGGGAAAAAGTGGGCAAAACGGGCCTGCCTGGCCCTCTCCTGGAGGCAACGGCAGCCAGGGCCTGCAGTCAAATGGCTGAGCCTGAGGGTCCTTCGCTGGCACATGCTATATAGATTCTCCATCCCAAACAGCTCACTTCCTTTTTGTTCAACAAATAGAGCATGGACCCAAATATAAGTAGAGACTGTTTCTCTCAAGAAATGATTCCTGAGAAAATGAGAGACTGCCATGGATGTGAGTCTGTTCAGAGGCTCTCACGTGATGCGATGCTATCTCCATTACCTCACTGGCTTTGAATCCCGGCTCTGCCACTTCTAGCTGGGTGACCCTGGGCAAGGTACTGCACCTAACTGTGCCTCAGTTTCCCTATCTGGAAACATAAGAACAGGATCTCTCTCATGAGGTTGCTTTGAGAATCAAATGGGACCAGGTCTGTGCAGCCTAGCGCAGCTCCTTGTTTTGTCGTGGCCAGCGCCAATCCTCTGTGGGAATGCATGATCTCAGTCAGTGCTAGTTTGGGATACTGCAGAGGTATCCTGATCAGAATCAATGGAAAAAGAAATTGAACAGCTCTGGTCATTGTTCCTGGGGCAATGAGCTCATAAAAGGTGATGATCTTGTGGGGACAGAATACAGGCAGTGATTGAACTGTACCTAACCGACTGAATGTGGGCAAGTGGGAAACTTTCTGCACCTTACCTTTTCTCTTCTGGAAAATGGGATGCAAAATACCTACACTTCATTGTCCTGTAGGGAAGGTTAAGTAAGTTAGTGTATGTAAAGGGCTCATGACAGGGTTTGGAGTGCAGATACCAATAAATGTAGCTAAGTTAGTCAGGAAAATGAGTTCTTATGCCTTGGGATAAAGTTTCAGTCCAGCATCAGGTACAAGTAAAAAATAAAACCAAGTTTTATCTTAATTTAGGTGGAAGTGAAGAGATGTTTTCTGCAAAACTGGGGTAGGTGACAAAAGTGCCTCTACCTATCATAAAGTCACTATATCTAAATGTGCAGAGTTTGAATAAAAGTGCTTCATGAAATGAGCAATTGCATGTGTGGACAAAGCAATAACTCTAAACTACTGTACTGCTTTATGTGTGTGATTTTAAAAACGTGTCTGCCATTAAATTAATATACAGAACCATGAAATAATTTCATTTGTGTTCCCAAAGAGCTTACATATTTAGTTTACCTGCCTTTACACACACATACACATATGTAGAAACCCTTCTCTTTTTGGATCTTATCTTTGGGATCAAGGGGTGCTGTCATCTGGTCAGGGCTGTCACATTTGTCAGGTTGTGGTATTTTCGGAGCACCTGCTATGTGCCAGGACCTGGCCTTTGCGGGGGTCCTGCTGGTCCTGCTCATTCAGTGCTCTCAGTCCAGTGGGGGTGACAGAGAGGAAGCAAACTGCTAAGGACATGACGGGCTGATGTGCCCCAGGATAGATGCTGTGGAAGGGAAGAGGCACTGGGGCTGGCAGCAGGGAGGAGGTGAGCCTGGTGTCACGGCTGGGAGGACTTCTCCGAGGAAGGCAGGTCTCTGTCGAGGCTGGAGGGGTGGAGAGGAGTGAGTGTGTGTGTGGCAGGGTTCCAGGCAGAGGGAACAGCATGCATGCAGGAAGGATGACGGCCAGAGGATGGGAGATGGGCATGACAGGGGTCAGCAGGACGTGACCATTCAGCCGCACTGAAGAGCGGGATCCTTACAGTGCCTACTTCTTGGGGTTGCTGAGAGGATCCATGGCTCCTATGTTCACTGACAGAGCACCCCCTGTGTGCCAGCGGGCACCGTTTGTGACCAAGACAGAGAGACCTCTGCCCCTGTGGCATCTGCCTTGGAAATGGACAGTGAAACAGGGTAAAATGACACAGAATGACAGCACGGGCTGCATAAGGCTGCAAAAGGCCTGTATGAGGAGGGAGTGTTTGACTGAGCTCTTGTGGAGCCAGCTACGAGAAGATCTGGACAGAGAGTGTTCCAGGCAGGGGAAAGAGCCAGTGCAAAGACCCTGAGGTGGGCCTGGCCGCGGCATGTCTGAGGAGTGGCAAGAGGCCAGGTGGCTGGAGCAGAGAGAGTGAAGGGGAGAATGGAAGGAGAGGAGGACAGAGAGAGATGGGGGGCAGGTTGTACAATGTCTGGATGGGAGTTTCAGTAAAGCACATGGCGCAGCAGTGCATGGTCAACGTGTGCCGTTATTAATCCTGGGAGTAGGGGTTGCAGCGGGAGGTTTTAAAGTGGGGGAGCAGCATGATCGGCATCTAGTTCTAGAAGTCCCCCCTGGCTGTCAGCAAGGCTGTGAACTGGCTTCTCAGCATGAGCTCAGCACACTGCCAGCCGACATCTCTGGAGACTCCATTTCTGTCTTCTGACATCCCCTTCCCTCCGAGCTCTGTGCCATCCATAAATTGGAAGGGCCTGTTCTCACTGCTTTATCCAGGTCATGAAAGGAGATGCTATAACGAACAAGGCATCAGAGGGCAGAGAGCCCAGACAACAGAGCAGGGGCCTCGGACCTGGCTTCCTGGGCTCAGATCCAAGCTCAATCCCTGACCAGGGGGCCTCAGGCCCCTCATCTGTAAAATGGGGAAAACAGCAGGTCCCCCTCATGGCGCTGTAGTGAGGGTTCACTGAACTTGGAACTGTGAAAAGAACTGAGCCTGGTGGAGGGTAAGCACTCAGCAAATGGTGTCCTATCTTTAAGAAAACAACAAAACCTTTTCACAACTACATACTTTTTTCCTTCTTTCTCTTTTGTTTTATAGTAAAACTGCTCGAATCAGCTGCTCACACCTGCTGCCCCCAGTTCCCGTCCACCATCTCTCCTGGACCCTCACAAGGGACCTCCCCAAGGCCCTGTCCTCTGCTCAGTTCTCAGCTCATTCAACGTGACACGTGACTCTCCTGGGCTCCGCCACCTCCAGGCGGCTCCTCCTCAAATTCTCCAAACACTGGGAGGCCCCAGGGCTCAGTCCTGAACCTCCCTCCTCCTCTCTGTTCTCCCACAGTTGGTGAACTCTTCCAGCCTCACGGCTTTACGCTGATAATGTCCAATTTCTCCCCCCAGCCTGCCTTCTCCCCTGACGTCTGTGCTTGGACATCTACTGTGCATCTCAAAATGCAACACAGCCAACACTGAGCTCCTGATCTGACCCCCGAGCCCACTCCTTACTCAGTCCCATCTTGGATCAAGGCAAATCTACCCTTCAGGTGACAAGACCTGGGGTCATCTTCAACCTCTCTAACACAGACAATCCACCAGCAACTCCTGTCTGCTCCAATTTCAGAACATCTACTCAGCGCCCACCCACTTCTCCCTACTCCACGGCCTGCGCCCGGGTCAGCCCCTCGCCCCCCGCCGGGACCTCACTGCTCTCCTGCTCCTCGCCACAGGGACTGCTCACAGCCAGTTTAGATCACGCCCCCCTCTGCTCCACGCCCTCCCAAGCTCCGTCTCCCTTAAATTGAAAGCAAAGCCTGGATTTATGAGACTGAAAGTAGATCAGAGGGAGGGGGCACCGGGGAGTGACTGCTTAATGGGGACTACAGCGTCTGTTTTGGGGAATGAAAAAGTTTTGGTAATGGACGGTGGTGATGGTAGCACAAAGTTGAAATTAATGCACTGAGTTGTATGTTTAAAAATGGTTAAAAGGGTAAATGTTATGGCATACATATTAGCACACGCTTGCACATAAACACTATAAATATATCTAAAAAGCCAAAGCATATCCATGCGGCCCACAAGATCTACATGTTTGGTCCCATCGTCCCTCTGACCTTGTGCTGTTCCACCCAGACTGGCCTTCCTCCCACGGGCCAGCGGGGTCCTGCCTCAGGGTCTTTACAGTTGATAATCCCCTGCCTGGAGTGTTCTTCACGCAGACACCACAGAGCTCACCACCACCATGTGATCTACATGAGGCTTTCCTTAGTTACCTCACTTATTGTATTTATGGTTGGTTCCCCAACCAGAATGGCAGCTACCTGAGGGCAAGGAAATCTGTCTGTCTTGGTCACAGCTGGATCCCAGAGTCATACGGTGAGCGAGTGAATGAGGTACCGCCCTCTGCCCTGGCCCAGCAACGCCCAGGTTTGGCTCAGGTGGGTGCCTCACTGGGTGCCCAGGCACTTACTTCTTTGAGTCGGTGAAGGGAAGTGGCCGTGGCGGCGGCTCATCGGCTCTCTTCCACCCTGTTTGGTGCTTACTGCGAACGGGCTGCTTGGAGAAGAAAGACTTGGGGACGGAGGCAGAGAGTTGGAAGGGGTTGGACTGGGCCAGCTGAGAGGGCCGAGGAGTCTCTGCATTGGCAGTTTTGTAAACCTGAGTGGGGTAGCCAGCCCTTGAGCCCATGTCACTGCAAGGCAAAAAGAAAGAAAGAAAAAATGAAATCATCCACATTTGGTAAACCTGATCTATTTCTCTTGGGAAACAAAAAAATCTCATTTATACAAGTGACACACGAATACATTTTTGCTGTGAAAAATTCCAACAATACAAAAGCCTAATGTGGAGAAAAGGTAAAGTTGCTTGCCTTGCACAGCTCCCAATCCCATCCTGGAAATGCCCTTCTAGGTCATTCAGAACCTCTGTGGGAATCTAAAAAAGTCACACTCAGTGGGTGGATGCACCCCTGGAATTCCCCTACTCCAGGATTCACTACCCAGCTGAAGGTAGGGTCCCATCCAACATTCCCTAGAGGTGACCATGGTTTACAGTTCGCTCTATTTCCTTTTTTTTTTTTAAAGATTTATTTTATTTTATTTATTTTTTTAAAGATTTATTTCTCTCCCCTTCCCCCCTCCCCCGTTGTCTGCTCTCTGTGTCCATTTGCTGTGTGTTTTTCTGTGACCGCTTCTATAATTATCAGTGGCACCAGGAATCTGTGTTTCTTTTTGTTGCGTCATCTTGTTGTGTCAGCTCTCTGTGTGTGCGGCGCCATTCTTGGGCAGGCTGCACTTTTTCAACGCTGGGTGGCTCTCCTTAACGGGGTGTACTCCTTGCACGTGGGGCTCCCCTATTGGGGGGACACCCCTGTGTGGCACAGCACTCCTTGAGTGCATCAGCATTGTCCATGGACCAGTTCCACACGGGTCAAGGAGGCCCTGGGTTTGAACCACGGATCTCCCATGTGGTAGGCGGACACCCTATCCACTGGGCCAAGTCCACTTCCCTAAAGATTTATTTTATTTATCACCCCCCCGCCACTGCTTGCACTTGCTGTCTTGCTGTCTGTGTCCACTGGCTGTGCATTCTTCTGTGTCTGCTAGTCTTCGCTTTTCAACTTCTCTTTAGGAGGTACCAGGAACTGATCCTGGGACCTTATGACATGGGAGAGAGGCACTCAATTGCTTCAGCCACCTTAGCTCCCTGGTTTCCTGATTTGTTGTGTCTCTTAAAGTCTCTCCTCAGTGTCTCTTTCTTGTTGCATCAGCTCGCTGCATGGGCCAGTTTGCCTTCACCAGGATGCCCCAGGAACTGAACCTCTATATAGTGGATGGGGGTCCAATCGCTTGAGCCACTTTTGCTTCCCTCTATTTCCTTCTTAATAACTATCTATGCATTAGAAACCTACACGTGAATACAATCAGAGACACAGGACTTTTTTTAGGGGAGGATGGGAGATTAAGTTTATTTTTTTAAATTAAAGATTTATTTATTCCCCGCCTGCTGCCTGCTCTTTGTGTCCATTCTCTGTGTGTTCCTCTGTGTCTGCTTGTATTCTCATCAGGCGGCACTGGGGATCTGTGTCTCTTTTTGTTGCGTCATCTTGCTGTGCCAGCTCTCCACGTGTATGGCACCACTCCTGCGTGGGCTGCAGTTTTGCGCGGGGTGGCTCTCCTTGCGCAGGGGCCACTCCTTGCAGAGGGGGCACCCTTACGTGGGGGTATCCCTGCGTGGCACGAATTCCTTACGCGCAGCAGCACTGCACATGGGCCAGCTCACCGCACAAGCCAGGAGGCCCTGGGTGTTGAATCCTTGGACCTCCTATATGGTAGGCGGGCACTCTATCTGTTGAGCCACATCCACTTCCCAAGGAGGATTAAGTTTTTACATAATGAGGATCACACTAATAATACATGGTTCCATAACTTGTGATTTTAACAAATCTTGTCTTGCCATGTGGCTTCTTCATCAAATATTTTTCAGGCACGAAGTATATGTTAAACACCATTCCATCTAATCTGACCTAAAACAAGAGCATAATATTCCAAGTGCTGGATTCTTGTTGAACTGATGCCACAATAAACTTAGTTTATTAAGGGACATCAACTTAAGGGATATAACTGCTTATCCTGCTGAGGCATATCAACTTTGTAAAGCTTTACATAAAATTCCACTTCCCTTTCAATTAAGAGGTATTCATTGAGAAAAATAATGCCCTTGGAGTATAAATTAAATCCATTTTGGAAGTCAATTAATTTAGCAAAATTAAGGGGTAGGCCTTTTGACTGCATGGCCAAATGAGGAGTTTGGAAAATCTTTTCTCCCAAAAGAAAAATCCATCCATTTCAGTACTTTGGAAATTGACCAAAGGCAAACAACCATCTGATAAGCATTTATGCTAAAAATTTGCTGAACTTCCAGTAAGATCATAGGAATCTGTGGCATTTCGACCTGGGGCTGCTCACACCCCCCTTCCAGCTCAGTGAACAAGGAAGTTCTGCCAGATCAGGGCAGGTTATAAGGACCAGTATCTTCTCTGCTAAAATAAAGGGGCCTCAATTGATTGGAGCAGAGGGTGATGCCCATGCCCAACAGCTTTGTTAGTGGAAGTGACAGTCTGGGAGGCAGGTGAGAAGGGAGGAACAACAGCTCTACTAGCCTGAGGTTGCAGTTGTGGCTGGGGCAAGCATGTTCATGCCCAACGAACACCAGAGAGGGCCCAAGCCAGGCACACACTCTTGGCTCACCCTGAGGCTATGTGCACAGGAAACTCAAAATGGCCCAGTGTAAAAGTCTGAATGAGTTTCCTTAGCCATATACAGATCCATCAGTAGAGGATGGAAGTCTTAATGGTTCAAGGTGGTTGAGCACAGCCTCTGTCCAATCACTGGCTGATGACTAATCTACACAGATAGGAGTGACCCCTTCAGAAACCAGTCTTAAAAATAACAACAATATGAACAACAATGAAAAAACTGAGCAGAGACATTAGTGGCTATACATGGCAGGGGACAGACTTCACAGATTTAGTGTAAACAAAGAAACAAACAAAATATAATGGTAACAACAACCTTCGGGGAAGAATAATCAGAATACAGAGTTGCTACAATTTATTCTCTAAAATGTCCAGTTTTTAACAAGTAGTATAAGACATACAAAGAAATAAGAAAGTATGATCTATATTCAGAAAAAAAGCAGTCAACAAAACTGTTTCTGAATGTCCCTACACGTTGGATTTAGCAAACTTCAAAGCAACCATTATAGACATGTTCAAACAACTAAAGAAAACCATGTTTACAGAATTAAAGTATGACAAAAATGAATCAGCAAACAGAGATACTTAAGGGGAAGAAATTATTAAAAAAAAACAACAAATGGAAGTTTTGGAGTTGAAAAGTACAGTAACTAGAACAAAAAATTCACTAGAGGGGTTCAACAATAGATTCAAGATAGCTGAAGAAAGAGAGTGAATTTGAAGACATATAGTAGAAATTATATAATCTGAAGAACAGAGGTAAAAAATAGGAAAAAATTGATCAGAGCCTTAGAGTCCTTTGGGACAGCATCAGCATACCAACATATGTGCAATGAGAGTTTTAGAAGGAGAATAGAGAATGGGTCAGAGAAGTGCTCGAAGGAATAATGGATTAAACTTCACATATTTGATGAAAAAGAATCTATCCATCTAAGAAGTTCAACTCACTCAATGTAGGATAAATACGAAGTCACATCTAGACAAACAGCTTAAAGTCAAACACTAAAATAAAAATCTTGAAAGCAGTGAGAGAAAAACATTACATACAAAGGAGCATCAATACATTAATAGCTGATTCCTCATTAGAAACAATAGAGAACAAAAGGCAATGGAATGACATTTTCGAAGTGCTGAAAGATAAAGCTCAATCAAGAATTCCATATCTAACCAAACTCTCAAAAATGAAGCAAAATAAGAGCACCCCTAGATAAACGGACTGAGCGAATACAATGTTAGCAATCTGCCTTATGAGAAATAATAAAGGAAGTCCTCAACTAAAAGGAAATGATCCAGATGGTGATCTGCACCCATAGGGAGAAAAGGAGCATAAGATGCTAAGTATGGAGACTCTGTGTTCATGCTGGCTGTGGAGGTCAGAGGTCAGTGAGTGTCTCACGGGTCATAGGAGGAACATGGGGGTGGAATTGTGCATTGCCCAGAAGGAAATTAAGAAGGAAACTAAGAAGCTGATCAAGTGGGAGAAGTCATGTCTGCTGCTGCTGCAGTGCTTCATGACCAGTAATGGCTGCCACCACCAGATGGATGAGTTCTCCTGGGGAAATGTGCCCTCCAGTGAGCTGCAGATCTATACCTGGATGGATGCAACCTTGAACGAACTGACTAGTTTAACAAAATAAATCTACCTAGAAGCCAGAAAGAAGGGCACACACTTCAGCTTTACAACTGTTTTTACTGATCGTAAAGACCTGGCTTTTGAGTAAAGGAGTATTGGTAGAACCATGCCTGGCAGAAATGGGACAGATGATTCCACCACCCTGCAGTCACAGATGTTCCAGATAGGAGGTTATTTGGATATAACGATCATCCCTCCAAATCAGGCACCACCTCTTTCTGTGTGCATGAAACCATTTAAAATTTTTATTTACTATTTCTTGAATGTATTTTTCAGCTAGTTGTACAGAATAAAATTACACATTCTTTTCCTCTTCTGATTATTGCCAATAAGCTTTTAAACTGGTAAAGCACATTGTAAGGCATCTATTTTGGTTCAATTTGACTTTACTATGGTGTGAATATTAATAGGAGATCCACATTGTTTCATGCCCTTCTGTAAAATATGAAGAAAAGTGCTCTTAGCATTCTGTGTAAAACTGCATTGTTAAATAAATATGTGTAATAAAAAAAGATGCTAAGTATGCGGGTTAAAATAAGACTATAGGTTTTTCTTATTTAACTCATCTTTAAAGACATAAGATTGTATAAAGCCATCATTGTAACAGTGTTTTTGTAATGGCTTTACAATATATATATATATGGATGTAATATAGGACAGAAATAGCACAAAGGAGGGAAAGGGAATAGAGCTATATTGGAGAAAAGTTTCTGTACTTTATTGGAATTAAGTTTGTATTAATTGGAATTAGATTTTAAAATTAAGATGCCTATGTATATGGTAATCACTAGAACTACCATTAAAAAAATAACGAAAAAATAATTTAAAAAAAAAGAAAGGAATCCAAATGGTATGTTAAAACATATTTAACACAAAATAAGGCAGCCAAGGAAGAAGAGAGGAACAAGAAAGGAAGTAGACATATATAAAATACATAAAATGGCAAAATAAATTACTTTAAATGGTTTAGACATCCCAAACAAAAGGCAAAGATTGTCAGATTGGATTTAAAAAGCAAGATCCAACTATATATAATGCCTACAATTTAGCAACACTTACGAAGAGGGCAGAGGTTGTGCACTCATGGTGGATGTCCAAGGAGCCACTTAAGTGTGTAACATTAGCAACAGACCTTATCTGGGGTGGTCAGGGAAGGCTTTTCCAAGGAAGCAGTGGCATCAGAACTGATAAATGAAGGGTGAATACCATCAGCCTAACATCCAATCTCCCAGAAATCCACACCACAGAAAAAAAACAAAAACAAAAACAAATGCATGCAGGCATGCACAATGGTTATTGCAGTACCATTTGTAATCTAAAAATGTTGGAAATGACTTGAATACCTTTTAAAAGGGGAGTAATAGCTAGATTGTAGCATGTCCACAGGATAGAAAAATATGCAGCCAGTACAAAAATGAGGTAGATCTCTGTTTATGGATGAGCATACATGTCCGTGCTACAGTAAGTGTAAACAAGGCATGCTGTGCAAAGCATGAATCTTTTCTTCTCCAATGTATGCATGTGGTACATGTGTACTGTGATTACGGCTTTTTTAAAAAAAGAAAATGTACATTATTTCTCCAACAACAGGTCATATAATCAATTTAGTGGGTCTTGATGATTATTAAGGAAAAAAAAATAGAGTAGAATAGAATAAAAAATATGGTTGTGGTAAGGGTAAGTAGTTTTGTGAAACTAAATTACAGATGTCCATGCCAAATTGCAATGTAAACTGAAGTTTGGGTACTGGTGAAAAATGTTTGCAAGAATTGATACAGGCTTGGAGTAAAATCTCTGGAGAAATGTACAGTAACTGATCAACTCTGAAGGTAGTAACGATGGGGGAACATGCACAAAATAGAAGTCACATTAAAGCATATAAATGAGCACAGGGTTAAAAAGGAAGTGGCTGTCAGATACCCCAGTCTCTCTCCTAGAGACAACCACTCTTTCTTCTTCAACAGTCTATGCACATTTAAACACGTGTGTGTGAGAGTGAGTGTATTTCCTCCTAATTGTTTTTTTCAGAAATGGCAGCACATTATAGGTCTGTGGTGCACCTGGCTTTTAGATCTCTCTGCAGGCTTGTTTGTAAAATGGCTGCAGAGGGTCCCTTCTGAATATATAATTGATTTAAACCCTAACTTGCGTTTTCCTATAGCACATCTTTCAGTACCTTGTTAACAGTCACATTTAGCTTTTCTGAGCAGAAACAAACAAACAAAAAAGAGATGATTTTAAAAAAAGGGAGAGGAAAAAACACGAATGTCCTTTGTCTTGGCATCTGCTGGCCAGCTCTACCCACTGCCTCTTTCTAGACTGGTTTGCCTTCTCTTCAGCCTGTGACAGACACTGTTGGGTGTCACCTTAATCCCCCACACCCCATAAATGAAGGTGTGACTTTATGATTGCTTGGGAAGATGCCTTGACCCCTGAGCCTGTCTGGTTGAAGCCACTTGTCTGGGATGGATGTGCAGGGAACCTGTGACCCATTTCTGGACAGTGAGACTTCAGGCATGTGTAGGGAGAATGGCTGCTGGGGTTTTCTGGAGGTTTTAAGGCTAAAAAAACCCAAAACAAACCCAAACCAATCAAACACCAGGACAGACCACTGGACCCTGTGTCCATCTAGCTGGGTGACAGCCAACTTGAAGCTTGAAGGAACGGTAGCCTACAGGCCAAGGGAGGCAGCACAAAAACAGGAAGAGAATCTGGGTGTTTGAGTCAATAAATTACCCAACCTTGGAGCCTGCCCTGTCCTGTAACTTTTTGTTATATGAGATAATAAACTCCCTCCAACTGAGCTGGGATTTTCTGTTGTAGCCAAAGGCATTCCCAGGACTGTGTCCCTGCCTTCAATCTCCCCAACCCTCAGGAATTTCCCCAGGCTGTACTTAAGATGGTGCCTCAAGCACAGTAGGCCTTCAACAGATAACTGTTGCCTTGGATACACTGTGTGGACCGACCCCCTCCTCTGAGGTGCCCCCTTCCTACCCAACCCATGGGCCTGGAGGTGGGCCGAGGGCCAGCACGCCACGTGGTGGACTGCCCGGCGTGCTGCCCAGGGTGGAGTGCTCAACCTGCCTGCCAGCTAACACTGAGTGCGCGCTTTCTTTCTGCAGCACCACATGGCCGTGGGCCCTCTCAAGGCCTCCGTTTCTTGACTCGAAGAACGGACACGGTGTAGCACAGCAGATGAGAACATGGGCTTTGCGTGCTCCCGGCCCAGGTTCCCACCCAGCTCTGCAGGCTACGCAGTGGCAATATTAGACTGAGGCCTTTTCCCCTGAGTGAGCCTCAGTTTCCTCACCTGAGAAACGGGCACCTACTTCATAAGCCCATGTGTGCAAAGCGCTCAGCACAGGCCCTGGTGCTGAGGGGGTGCTCCCCAAGGAGGTATAAAAGGAGGTGGTGGGTCCAGGCTCCTGGCTCAGGCAGGGTGGGGGTGGGGTGCATGGGCAGGACGCCCGCTTTGTGTTCCCCACCTCCGCCTTGTATCAGAGAGCCCCTGAGCTTTTCCATTTAAGATTCTGTTGGGGGGAAAAAACAGAATTTGTGTTTTTTAAAAAAATTTAAAACCGCACCAGTTACACGAGCATTTATAGGGCTTCTCTTCCATTCGGCCCCGGGTGGTCTGGGTTGGGGGCAGCCCAAAGGGAGCTGCAGCCCCCGCCTCCAGGAGGAAGAGCAGCGGGGGTGCACGTGCCGGGCTGGGGCTGCCCGCAGTGAGCCCAGGGGCCAGGTCGTGTTCTAAGCATGTTACAGGCAGGACCTCCCTAGGCAGCCCCACGAGGCAGGAACTTCCGTCATTCCCATATTTCAAGTGGGGACACCGAGGCTCAGAGACACTGACTAATTTGCCCCAAACCACACAGCAGGTAGGGGTAGAGCCAGGATTCAAACCTAGGAGGCTGGCTCAAGAGATGACGCTTTTAACCACGACCCAGTACTGATGCTCAGCAGTTACAACAACAGTGATAACTATATAATGAATAAAAATAAAACAAATATACAACAAATAAAAAGAAAAATGAACCCCAGCCATGCCTCAGGCCCTGTGCTAAGTGCTTTAAAGGCATGATCACGGTCCATCCTGGCAACCTTAGAAAACAGATCCTATCATCCCTGTTTTACAAGATGAAGGAACTGAGCCTCGGAGAATCTGAGGGACGTGGTGAAGACGCTGTGGTTGGTGAGTCCAGAGGCCACAGCCTGGGAAATTACTCTGCTCTGCCATTTACCCCAAAGCAGGCCCCTGAGGGACGGGCCCGCCAGGCTTTAGCTGCATGACCAACCCTGCCCCCTCTCCCTAGCGTCTGGCCCTGGGCTGGAGGGTTCAGTCACTCCTGAAGGCGGCTGCAATTATTCAACGTAGGAGCTGCGAGTGGCCACATTCCGCCCTGTGGCCTGAGAAGCAGCAGAGGCAGGTTTTCAGAGGGTGGAAGCAGAGAGGATATGGAGAAAAGACTTTGGTTCAAAACAGATCCGGAACCCAACCACTGCCACCACCTGCATCAAGCACTGCCTGCTTGCAGCATCACAGCGGCCACCTCTCTGGGCTCCCAGCTTTCTCGTCCCCCACCCCCACCCCCAGCCCTAGTCTGCTCCCACAAGCAGCAGGGGAGTCTGTGGACATGGGAGTCAGATGATGTCCCTCCTTGGCTCAGGATCCCCTGTGCCCCATTTCACTCAGAGGAAAGGCCAAAGTCACCACGGTGGCCCACAAGGCCCCCAGGATCTGCCCCATCACCTCTGCCTGCAGCTCCTCCCACTCTCCATCTCACTCACTCTGCTCCAGTCACATGGGAGCTGTTCCTCACAAACAGAAACACCACCGCCTCAGGGCCTTTGCACTGCTTCCCCTCCCTACAGATCTCTGCCTACGCTCTGGCTCCTTCCTGTGAGTTCCAGGGCAGAGCCTGGGTTCCTCTTCCCCAGCTGACTGACTCTCCAGGTAGGTTCTCTGTGAACCTGGCCTCCTAAGACAGGATGTCCCACACAGGCAGGGTGGGATCTGGCCGATCCCGAGGCCCCCAGATTACCTTTCAGGGATATGCCCCCGGTACGGTATCCTGGAGACTCCCGGCACCAGCCTGGTGAAGCAAGGCCACGTGCTTCCTGCCTGCCTGGGAACGCCCGGCTGTGTCAGCACATGTAGCTCCTCCACGTGGAGCAGAGAGCCTCTGACAAATTGCTCTGGAGACCTGGGAAGTTCTGGAGTGTGCCCTGCCTCAGGAGAGGGCAGGGGGCCAGGTGGCTGCCTGCCTGGGATCACTCAGCCCACTGCAGTGCCCACAGCAGGCGCTGGCGCCTGGCAGAGTGCCCGGCAACCAGGCTCCCATGACAAATGTCTGGGGGGAGTGTCTGTGGAGTCACTGAAGTCATCGACGGGCACAAGCTGCTACAGGCTGCAGCAGCTTCCATGGCATGGGCTGGAGCCCAGAGCAGGCTGTGGGTGGGAGGCTGTTTGGGCATGGCAAGGCTCATCCCTTTCCCAGCATCCCTTGTATTTTGCTCTCCGCCCCCCATCACGAGCACATTTTCCCCAGAAGAGCCCAGAGGGATCTTTTAAAAATGTATTCATCAGGGAAGCGGACCTGGCCCAATGGATAGGGCATCCGCCTACCACATGGGAGGTCCGCGGTTCAAACTCCGGGCCTCCTTGACCGTGTGGAGCTGGCCCATGTGCAGCGCTGATGTGCACAAGGAGTGCCCTGCCATGCAAGGCTGTCCCCCGTGTAGGGGAGCCCCACACGCAAGGAGTGTGCTCCGTAAGGAAAGTCGCCCAGCGTGAAAGAAAGCGCAGCCTGCCCAGGAATGGCTCTGCACACACGGAGAGCTGACACAACAAGATGACTCAACAAAAAGAAACACAGATTCCCGTGCCGCTGATAAGGATAGAAGTGGTCACAGAAGAGCACAGCGAATGGACACGGAGAGCAGACAACTGGGGGTGGGGGGCGAAGGGAAGAGAAATTAAAAAACAAAAACAAATGTATATATATATTCACCAGACTATGTGCTCAAACACATAGTCTATTTGAGCCAGGGCTCCCGTGTTCCTCAGAATCAAATCCTAGCACCTGACCGTGCCTGGACATTAAGCCTGCCGGGGCCTGGCTCCTCCCCACCTTCCAATTCAATCTCCTGCCACTCTCCAGCCTTATCCTTTCCAGAACACTCTCGAATTCAGCATCAGGGGTTTCACACTTGCTCTTTCCTCTGCCTGAACCCTCTCCCCCAGGGCTCACTCACTCTCCTCCTTCAAAATATCACCTCCTCCCAGAGGCCTCTGGCAGCCCCTCCCTGCCCACTCTCTCTCCCCCCACAGTTCTGCCTTTCTCCATAACACTTACCACCAGCTGGCATACACTCGGTTGCTCAGTTGTCTGTCTTGTTCTCTCTCTAGAATGTCAGCTCCTCTGGGAGAGGGGGGGCTATATTTTGGGCCTTGCTGTATCACAGCATTTGGGACAGTGGCTGGCACACAGCGGGCTCTGTAATGGTCAGTGAATGTGAGAATAACATTCCTTTCCACCTGCACAGCTGCCCTCCTCTTCTCCCAAGAACCTGCGGCTCTCTGCCGGCAGCAGCCTCTTGCTGCACGGCAATCTGCGGTGGACTCTCGTACCCAGCTCGCTGGCACTGTCTTGGACCCCACTGTCTTCCTCCCCCTACATCGTGGCAAAGCCGCCTGCCTGCCCTCCCCCAGTTGTTCCGTCCTCTGGTCCAGGCCTCCACCACGTCTCAACTACCACACACCTAGCACCATCCTTCAAAAGCCCAGATCCACCTGCATCACCCCCTCTGCAGAAACCTTTCATTGCTGCTCACGGCTCTTAGAATCAAGTCCAAACCCTGTCAAGGGGCTGAGAGGCTGACGCCCCCAACCTCCTATCAGCAGCACACCTGAGCCCAGGGGCTGTGGTCAGTGACTTGATGGCACGGCCCTGCTCCCCACCTTGGGACCTTGGGGCTGTGGTCAGTAACTTGATGGCACGGCCCTGCTCCCCACCTTGGAGCCTTTACACATGCTACCCCCTCTGCCTGCACACCCTCTCCACTCCCCATCTTCCACTCAATTTTTAAAACTGTAAAATAGCCCATATACAGGAAAGTGTACAACACATCTAGGTACAATTTAGGGATAAACACATGTAACTGCACCCCAGGTCAAGAATCTAATAGCAGCAGCACCTCTCCTCCAGAAAAATCCCCTCCCCCTTCCCCTGGCCCCTCCTCCTCATCCCTCTCATCCTGGAAAGGAACGCCACCTCCTCATGGAAATCATCCCTGCCCCCCAAGCTAGTTAGACCCCCGGCCCCTCCACTCTCATGCTCAGCTCCCAGGGTCTCCTCGCGGTGGGCTTGCTGCCTCCCTGAGTGCCCTGAAGGCGAGGGCCTGTCTGCTTAGTCCCTGCAGAGCCCCCAGAGCTCAGAGCAGCACCCGGCACACAGGAGGTGCTTGTGGGGTGAACACGTACGTGGACCAAAGCGCGGGGGAGGAGGAGACAAGGGCGGTTACTGACCACCTCAGGCCAGGCCTGTCCCAGCAATGGCCAAGACAGACCTGGGCCTGCCCTCTAGGACCTGGTGGTGGGCAGCCGGTTCTCAGTCCGGCTTGGTGGCACAGATGGACTGATGGCAGGTGTGGAAGGATGGTCGGGGGCCTCCCAGTGCTAGGGGCAGCGTGGCAGCGTGGCAGCGGCGGGCAGGACCCTGGAGCTCAGGTGTGGCACCGAGCAAGTGCTCAGGATGGTCTGGGCACATGTGCCTCTGGAAACGGGGTCATCCTGGGAGCCCAGTGGGATGAACAGGGGTGAGACTGCAGGTGGGACTGGCACACCTGCAGTATTCTCTGGAACATTCGTCCTCCTGGGCTCCCTGACTAGCTCAGATGTCCCTCCTCCAGGAAGAGGCACCCCATGCTTCCTCCATCCAGTCCTGACCACTCTGGGCTGTGTGGGCACCGCTCTGCCTCTCCCGTTGGACTGGAGCCCTGAAAGGCAGCCCTGGGTCTGTCTTTTGTCCCCAGCGCTGTCTGCAACAGGGCCTGCCCCAGAGGAGACACTCTGACTTCGTTAGTCTGAGGCAGAGCTGGGGCCTCATCTTTTTCACACGCTCCCCAGGTGATGACAGGCAGGCTTGAGGATGGGTGACAGGTACTGTGTTCTTAGGGCTTTACAAACTTCAGCTCATTTAATCCTCACGGATGAGGCAACTGAGGCCCAGAGTGGTTCGGCAGCTTGCCTGAGGCCACACAGCCAGGACATGGCAAAGGAGAGACTGAACCCAGGTGGATTGGCTCTGGTATCCAGACTCTTCCATTCCCTGAATACGTTTCTTTAAATCAACTCACTTTATTTTCCTTAATTTGTCCAAAACGTTCACATTTGTAAAATCAGGGGATGGGTTGGTAATGCTTTTCCCTAATACCCATTAAAGCAAATATATATCCATTTAAAATGAAACATTTTCCTCCCTGTACCACCCAAATCACCTCAAGCACCCCATTTTGGGAAATGCTGTTCCTCACTAAAGCCTGGTTGCCTAGGAGAAAACTTCAGGAAGCAGCCTTAATGAGTAGATAAGAATGATTTGCAATTAGCATCAATTGTCTGTATGCAAATTAAAGCTCCCAACCACAGGGCCCTCTTTTGTAGCTGGCTCCTCTCACATTTTAATTTAGCTTTTCTGGGTTCAGCAAACCCTTCCCTCAAACATAGGGTAATTTTACACCCACCCCCTTGCCTCAACCAGTCAACTCCCCAGTGGCGCTGCCTTTACATCACGGATTTCAAAACCCCACAGTGTATCCAGGTTCACAAATTTGGGCTTGTGCACAGAACAAGGCTTCCCCGGACCCGTGACACCCCTTGCAGACTCTCTTGTGACCAAGTCCCACTTGTGGGGACAGTTTTACATTCGTCTCAGTGATGATTTGGTCCTTTGGGGCCTCCTCTGAATTGACTCAGTATTTTTCCTCCAGCTCCCAGGATAAGACAACAGGTCCCCAGGAAATATCTTTGACTATTTTTGAGTGAAATGAATAAATAAATGAACAAAAGAACAATTCCCAAAAGTCTGTGAGAGTTCCAAGAGATTAAGAGCTACTTGTCTAGAGAGACAGAGGGCAAGAGAGATGTCCCTCGGTCTCTCGGACACATTCTTCTCCCTCTGCCTCCAGGCCTCTCCTGGGCATCTTGGTTCCATGAAATCCACTGACCGCTACTCTCCAGTGCAGTGGTTTTCAGGTCTGTCAAGGAATTCCACGTAAGCTGGGAGCTTACTTAAATCAGTAATTATTAGCGTTAAACAATTTTAAACAGAATAGCTAAAGACACATTGGGCACAATAAGGCTAAATACTGTTTTAGAAACTAAAAAAAAATTTTTTTAAGAGATTTATTTTGTTTATCTCTCTCTACCCCCTCCGTTGTTTGCACTTGCTATGTTCTTCTCATTTCTTTAGGATGCACTGGGAACTGGACTCAGGGTCTCCGATGTGGGAGGGAGGAGCCTAATCACTTAAGCCACCTCTATGCCCTCTACTTATGTATTACCTCGCCTCTCTTGTTCCGTCATCTTGTCATGTCAGCTCGCCGTGCCTGCCCATCGCACCAGCTTGCTGTCCTGCTCATTCTCTTTAGGAGGGGCTGGGAACCTCTGCTCCCTGCTTTGCTATCTCTCTCATTATGTTTTTTCTTCGTGTCTCTCATTGTGTCAGCTTGCCACACCTGCCTATCATGTGAGCTCACTGTTCTTTTTAGGAGGCACTGGGAACTGAACCACAGACCTCCCATGTGGTAGGCAGGAGCCCAATTGCTTGAAACACGTCTGCTTCCTTTTTGTTTTTTTTTTACACAGGTATTTATGTATAGCTGTAGACACAGTTCTGACTGTGCTTAGTGGTCAAAGAGGCTAGAGGCCACTGCCTGTGTGCACATGTCCTGCTGTGGAAAGTGGCCACAGGTTTTGGGAGGGCTTACAAAGGTATTAGGAAGCTGAAGAAGTAGTCCTTCAGCCTCCTCTGGGCACCCCAGCCACAGGCTTGCTCCTGTTCCAGAGCCTCGGGTCATGGCGTGGTCAGGCAAGGGAGGAGAGGCTGTGGGCTAAGGGGTCAGAGCTGGGATGGTTGTGCAAGAATCCTTGCCTGGGGCCCCGGAGGGTCTGTGGGTGAGACTGAGCCCTGTGCCACGGCAGACCCATTTCCCTCTGTGCCTTTTTCTGGGATGTAGGTCAATAGCACCATCAGTCTCCAAGTATATGTGGTCCCGACTGCAGGCTGGGGCTCCTTGGTGCCTATCCTTTCTCACTTATTCCCCTGCCGTCCTCTCCACCAGTGGTTCTCAAAGTGGTTCCTGGGAAATGCAGCACCAACATCTTCTGGGAACTTTTTTCTTCTCTTTTTAATGGTACTGGAACCAGGGAATGGGCCTGGTACCTCGTACGTGGAAAGCCAGCGCTTAACCACTGAGCCACATTGGCTCCTCTGAGTTGTTTTTTCCATTTGTTTGCTGTTTATTTATTTGTTTGTTTTTAGGAGGCACTGGGTACCGAACCTGGGGCTGTCCATGTGGGAAGCAGGCACTCAACCACTTGAGCCACATCCGCTCTCCAGCTGAAAACCTTTTTTTTTTAAAGGTTTATTTTTATTTATTTTTCCCCTTCCCCTCCTCCCGCCCTGCTGTTTTTGCTGTCTGTGTTGTCTTCTCATTTTCTCTCCTCTAGGATTCACCAGGGATTCGATCCTGGAGGCTTCTGATGGGGGAGAGGTTCACTGTCAATTGCACCACCTCAGCTCCCGGTTTCTGCTGCGCTTCACATTGACTCTCCCCTTGTCTCTCTTCTGATGCGTCATCATCCTGCTGTGTGACTCACGTGCATGGGGCACTGGCTCACCATGCGGGCACTCGTGGGTACTGGCTTGCTGTGCGGGCACGCTTTCTCTTCTTTTTCACCAGGAGGCCCCAGGGATTGAGCCCAGGTCCTCCCATATGGTAGGAGGAAGCTCTATCAGTTGAGCCACATCCATTTCTCAAAAACGTTTAAAAACCGCAAATTCTCGGGCCTCACCCCTGACTGAATCAGAAACTGGATGGGGCCCAGCAGTCTGTGTTTAACAAGCCCTCCAGTGGCTTGTTTGGGTACCACCCTGTCTACTGTAGAGGTGGAAGGCCAAACACTGGCCTCCCACACGTCCTGGTAGCTGGGGGTGGTCGTGAGACCACCTGGCAAAGAGGGTTCTTTTTCCACATATAGGGAGAGCAACACGGCTTTCACTCTGTTGCTCTCTGCCCCCACGGAGGCAGCCCTCAGCTGCTGACAGCAGTCCCGAGGCCTCCCTGAGTGGCCGACCCGCCAGCTCTGCTCTTCTCTGGACTCTGTCAAACCTCTGTTTGTTTAAGCACTTTGGGTCACGCTTTCTATTACCAACACACTCCTGACAGATATAGCCTATGACCCTCCACAGAGCACAAAAACCACTTGTCTAAGCATAAAAGAGAAGAGAGACAGAGGGTCAGAAAGGACAGACAAAAAAAAAAAAAAAAAAGCAAGGACATGCAGAGACTGCCAGGGGTTTCTCACCTCTACCTGGAGTCCCTGAAGGCCAATGGATGGCAGCAGGTACGGGGAGGGCCCACGAGGGGAGAGACAGGAAACAAACTAGTATGTAACATGTACTTCTGGGAGCACACTGCTGGAGGGGGGTCCTGTCAGGAAGGGGTGCAGTGGTCAGACCCACTGAGGGGCCGGTCTAGGGGCAGTGCCTTACCTGGGCTGCCTCGGCGGGTCGCGGCTGCCCCCGGCCAGGCCTGTCGGGGTGCTGGAGCCTGAGGAGTAGAGCTTTGGCCGGTAGCCCTTGCTCTGGCCAGCAACCAGCGGGGTGGGCGAGACCTCCCGCCGCCTGTCCGGGTGGTGGGACCTTCCGGCGGCTTCGCGTCCCCCACCACAAAGGCCCATACTTCCGGGGGGCTTGTGCAGCTTGGTGGGCCGAGGCGCCTTGGCCAGGGGCATGCAGCTGGGGCTGGAGGTGTAGAGGGTGGTGTCAATGCCACTGTCACTGGAGCCGCCCTTGGAGAGAGGGTCTTGCTCTGGCTCCAGTGGGTCTAGGGGGTCGAACCAGCGATCGTCGCTGTGGCTGCTGGACGCGTTGCTGGAAAGGGTATTGCTGCTGGAATGACTCGAGTACTGAGGTTCTCCCTAGGCAGACAGACAAGATAACCATGTCACCCCTAGACCCTGGTGCAGGGAGCAGGAGAGGCAGGGGGACAAGTCTCCCCTCCCTGGAAGTCCTCCCTCCTCCTGCGTGTGAAGCCTGGGGCCAGAGAGCTTCAAATCCTGGCTCTCCCACTTAGTGGCCGTGTGACCTTGGGCAAGCAATTCCACCTCTCTGTGCCTCAGTTTCCACGTCTATGAAATGGGGGGGATAACCCTGCCTCGTGAGGTTGGGGGAGAACAACTGAGACCACTCGTGTAACATGTGCCACACCTCAAACTCAGCACGCCCAAAACCGAGCTCCCGACCTGCCCTCGCAGATCCGTCACTCCCGCCTCTTTGCCAACTCGCTGAGGGCACCGCCATCCTTCCAGCGGCCCCCCACCCTGAGCTGTGGAGGCTGGTGCTCTCACCCCCATGTCCAGCGCAACAGCAGATCCTGTTGGCCCATCTTCAAAACAGACCAGAACCTGACACTTCTCCCTCCATGGCCCCACGTGGTCCTGCCCACGGCTGCCTCCACTAGACTGTCGCAGCAGCCTCCTCCCTGGCCTCCCTGCTCCTGCTTGTCACCCCCCCCCCCCCCGCTCCGTCCCCCCCACGGAGCTGGAGAGAACCTGAGAACACCTGATCACGCCCTCCCTGCTCAGAGTGGCTCCCTGCTGAGTGGCTCCATCCCACTCAGGGACAGGCCAGAGTCCTCACCACGGCCCCCGAGGCCGCACATGATCTGGCTCCGTATTCTGGCCTCTAACTTCATCTTCTCCCCTCTCCCTCTTGATGACTTCACTCCAGCCACGTGGGCCTTCTGGCCAGTCTTTCACCATGCCAGGCACATTCCCGCCACAGGGCCTTTGCTCTTGCTCTTCTCTCTGCCCACGATGCTCTTCCCTCAGCTATTTTCATGGCTCACCCCTCACTCCATTTGACCTTTTGGCTTTGAAGGTCACTTCCTCCTAAAGCCTCGGCATCTGTCACCCTCTTTTCCTTTAACTTAGCTTTGTTTTTCTTTCCTAGCAAGCATCAGTTCTTGGAGTTATCTAATGTGCGGGATTATCTGCTCACGGCTAGTTGCCCCACTGGGAAGTCAGCTCCATGAGGACAGGGCCTCATCTGTCCTTTTCATCACTGTGCTCCCTCTAAGCGAATGGATGCAGAGACTGCCAAGTGCTCACCCAAACTGTCTCCTCTTCCCCAAAGCCAGGTGTGGACAAGAGACAGAATCGTGGGGGAATGCAACATAAGGAGGAGTGATTCATGCCCTTTCTGGGCCTGGACCACAAAAACGTCCAGTGTGGTCCTTCCCCTCCCCCCATCCCTGGCTGCCCCCATCTGCTGGGAAGATGCAGGGACCCAGCAGAGGGCTCTGAGGTCCTGAAGGACACCAGAGAGAGGGAGCCTGGCTACCCGAATCACTGCCTGGAGGGCTGCCTGCGGGACACCTGCATCACATTGTGCAATGGCAGGGAAGTTAGCTTCTAGTGTGTGCAGGCTTTCTGTGACAGCAGTTAACCTGTAATAATGAGGAAACTGAGGCTCGAGGAGGCAAGGGATTTGCATAAGATGACACGTCGGTGAGGAATGGAGGCAGGAGTGAACCTGCTTGGTTCTTACTCCAGAACCAAACAAACTGGCCCCAGGCCCCAGAAGCCACCAGATTGTGCCCAGTGCCCAGTGCCCAGCAGCCAGGGTGGGCAAGGCGGGGCCCAGACTCACTTTGGAATGCCTGTTGGGGGAATCTTTGCCTGCTGCGTCCTGTCTGGAGGCGTGCTTGCTCCCGCTGCTGCCGGACATGGCTGAGAGCCGGGCCTGGGCAGGCACATGCCACAAAGGCTCTGAAAGAAGACAGGAGACACGCAAGCTATGAGAGGGAACTCAGGCCCTGGCCTGAGTCCACCTGAAGGCTCCAGCTCTAAACATGGTTTAAGGATCCCACTCCTCCCCCAGCTTGTCTGTGCAGCTCACACAGGACCATGTCCCTGGCAACTTACGTCTTGGGTATAACAACACTTAGTAATCGCTGAAGCCTTACAACAATCCATCATCATCGTTCCCAAATGAGGTTGAACACATTTTCATACTTTCTGGCTGCTTGGCTTTTGTAAATTTACTTGTTCATATTCTTTTTTACTTGTTCATACCCATTTTTTTCTATGGAATTGGTTGGCCTTTATCTTATTCTTGAGTAGAAATCTTTATATATGCAAGTAGCAATCCTTTATTGGCTACAAGTATATACCATCTTTTAAACAAAAGTGGAATAATAAACATTGTTCTACAATTTGATTTTCCACTTTACAATGCATCTACACTCGCTCCTCACTTTATGATATAGCATCATAATTCATCTTTGCATAACTGAACATCATTTCTAATTTTTAAGAGCTTCACAGTATTCCATTATGTGAATGAACACCAATTCTTTTGACATTTCCTACTGATGGATATTTAGGTTATTTTCAATTGTCCCTGACAGCAATGTTAGAGTGGCTTTCCCTCTACATGCAACTTGGAGCAAAAATGGGTTGTGTCCAGGACAGAATTTAGAAATGGAATTGCTGGTTCAAAGATGAATAGATTTAGGGCAGTGGATTTGGCTCAACTGATAGAGTGTCCACCTACCATATAGGAGGGCCAGGGTTCAAACCCAGGGCCTCCTGACCTGTGTGATGAGCTGGCCCATGTGCAGTGCTAATATGCTCAAGGAGTGCCCTGCCATGTGAGGGCGTCCCCTGTGTAGGGGAGCCCCACGCGCAAGTATGTGCCCTGCAAGAAGAGCCGCGCCACACGAAAAAAGCACAGCCTGCCCACAGCGGCACTGAACACATGGAGAGCTGATGCAGCAAGATGATGCAACAAAAAGAGACACAGGTTCCTGGCGATGCTGACAAGAAGGGGAGTAGACACAGAAGAACACACAGCAAATGGACAGAGAGCAGATGGGGTGGGGGAAGGGGAGAGAAATAAATAATAAATAAATCTTAAAAAAAATAAATTAAATAAAAAGATGAACAGATTTAGAATGATGATGGCTGGTGTGGGTATAAATTAGTCTCAGCTGCCAAGGATAGTCATATGCCTGAACTGAGCGCCTGCTTCCCATGTACGAGGCCCTGGATTTGATCCCTGGTACCTCCTTAAAAAATGTGAACAATCTCAATAGAGGGTTAATTTAGTCCATTTCTACCAAAATGACAAATGCACTCTCTGAGGATCTGCACCGAGGCAGTCTGGTCCCAGAGTCCACATGTTTGATAACTACCTTATTTAGAAAAATTATAACGATGCTGGTTATTATTAAGCACCTGCTCTGAGCCAGGCACTACTTTAAAGGCATTGCATGTATTACATGCTGTATCTTCCCAGTAACACAATGAGGTGAGTATTATTATCTCCCATAGATGGAGAAAATTAAGACTCAGAAAGGTTAGGTAACCTGCCCAAGGTCACATAGAGAGGTCAGGCAGGAAATGGAACTCCAGTCCATCTGGCTTCAGACCCTGTGCTTTCAACCACTGCACCCTCCCTGTGCTTTCCCTGATGACGGCACTGGCAATGACTGAGAGTAAATGCTTGACAAGACAGGAGTTGTTATTCTCCTACAGATGGGCTGGGTCCTGTGCTCGGGTCTGGCAGGCGTGATCTCACTGGATCTCCAAACACCCCGGAAGGAGAGACACTCAGGCTATCTCCTGTTGCGGAGGGACCTGAGACTGAGAGAAGTGAGGTCACTGCCAAGGTTATACGCTGAGCACACGGCGACCTGAACTTCATGCCAGGCCTGTGGGAGCCTAAGCTGGCAATCACAACGTACTGCTGCCTTCAGTGCAACCTGGGCTCCTCTGGGCTCAAGCTCCTGTCAGGGAAAGCAGTCCTGGTAGGCTAGGCAGGGCATTCAGGGCTATTGCCGAGAAAAGCCTGGCTGGACTTGGTCTGGATTCCACTGAAAGGGTCACTGCTGCACGGGAACCATGCATGCCAGAGAGCCGGGGAGGCTGGCCACTCTAGTCTATCCGACCGCTATAGACAGCTTTCTTCTTTGGAGATCCCACATACCCAGGAGGTACCAGTCCCCTGGGAGGCAGCCAGGCTGCTGGGAAACATTTCTGCTTGGAGAGCTGATCCCTTGCCAGTTGCATCCAGTCTCATGGCTTCGATACCTACAACACTGAAGACGCCCACGTCCCACGTTTTAACTCTAGCCTGGACCTCTTCCCTGGACTTCAAATCCATGTGTTCAGCTGCCTCATGACACCTCCACGTGGGTGGCTAAGAGGCATCTCCCACATTACAGGGCCCACACAAGTTTAACTCCCCACCTTCTCCCAAACCTGCATCTCCACTCAGTTAATGGCAGCTCCATCCTTCCAGGGCAAAAGCCCCAGAGTGTCCTTAACTCCTCTCTCAACCACAGCCAGGTAGCAGGAAATTCTGTCAGGCCTGCTTTCTACATACCATATCCAGAGACCACCCATTTCTCCCCGACTACTGTCCCCACCCTGGTCCTGCTCCTGCCCCACCCCACCAGAGTCTGCAGCCAGAGGGGCTCTGTGGATACCAACTCAGAGCCTGTCCTTCCTCTGCTCAGCAGCCCCTGGGGCTCCTGCCCCACTCACTCTGCGTAAAGGACAAAGTCCTCGCTGAGGCCCACCAGGCCCCACCCTCTGGCCCTTCACCTCCTTGCCCTCCTCTCCCACCTCTTCTCAGACTCCTTCCTCCAGTCACACAGGCCTCCTCACTGTCCCTCCAACACACCAGGCACGCTGCCACCTCAGGGCCTTGGCACTAGCTCTTCTCTTTGCCTGGAATGTTCTCCCAGCTGGCTCCTTCACATCCTTCCGGCCTCACCTGAAATGTGGTTTGCTTATTTCCCCCAAGGCCCATCAATCACTCTCTTGGCACTGAGTTAGTTTCCGTTCTAATCCTCAGTGTTACTGGTGATTATTTTATCATTGTTGTGCCCTTGTTTACCATCCATCTGTCCTCCAAACCGTCAGCTCCAAGAAGGCAGGCAATGAACCTGTCTGGCTCCTGCTTTATCCCAGCACCCAGCCTGATGTGTGTCCTTTCCTTCCTAAGCTGCCCACATGTCCCCTTGCCCTGGCTCTACCCTTGGCAAGGCCTGTTCCTCTGCCTGGGCCATTCACTGGTTCTCCGAATTGGCCCTCAGCAACCTTCTGGCTCTCCCACCTCACCCTTGACATGCTGGGCAGGCAGCAGAAGTGGATTTGGCCATGAGCTGTGCTGAAACGCTGGCAGGCTGGACTTTGGGCAGCTGGTGAACCCATGGGCATCTTCCCATCCTGGGTGGCTCTGAGGCCTGGGAAATGATCACACTCTGTGAGTGAGGGGTCAGGGACAGTGCCTGTGGCGGTGAGGGTTAGGAAGGGGTTTGGAACCCAACAAGGTCTTAGTTCAAATTCCAATTATTGCTACTCACCAGCCGGGGCACTGGACAAGTGACAATCCTTTCCGTGCCTCATCTCTAACCATCACAGTGCTCATTCTTTCACGTTTCTGAGATGATCAGGCTGGAAGCATGCAGAGTGCTGAGTCCAGCACCCAGCACGGGGCAAGCACACCAAATAGTTCTGGTGATCAGGACTGTCAGCCTCTGAGCACAGTGGGCCTTGGGGCTAACCCCCCCGCCCCCCTCCCCCAGCACTGCCACAGCTTTCTCCAGGTCTGGGACACATTCTGGGCTTCAGGATTATTTCCAAACACAGCCTGCCCTCGTGTGTGTGTAGGAGTTGGTCCACTTAAAACAAGGGCCCAAGGAAATGAGAGAGGAGCTAAGCTCTAGGAGTGAAGACAGGAGAAGGGAAGGACAAGGACAAGGACAAGGGTGAGCTTCTGGGACAACTTATTTGGGGTCCATAGTGACCACTGGGAACATTTCTTCCCCATTCACACTTTGGTGTAATGAAACTGCCAAGCACCACTGTTCTCTTTTTCTGAACTGGAATAGGGTAAAAAAAGATCCAAATCGGTCCTGGAGCAAAGATGACAGAACTGCAGGCGGCAGCAGGCAGGATCAAGTGCGCGGAGGAGAGCAGCACACCGCATCTGCAGGCCGAGGGGGCAGAAGGGAGAGTGGCGCATAAATCACGAGGCTGGGTGCCGAGGAATGCTCCAGAATGCTAAGCCTGGGCATCCAACCTCTTCCCTACCCGACAGTGCCTGCGGGCCATGACCTCTCCTGTCGCGGAGGACGAAGGAGTTGGTGATGTGTGGAGAGGGTCATCCCCCCAGCTGCCTGGAGAGGCGCAAACATCTCCATCTCTTCCCCCTCCAATGCCAATGCTCCCAACACGTCCTTTTATTTTTCTTTTGAATTCACCCACCCACCCAATCATCTGGTGGTTCTCAGACTTCAAAGGGGTCACACGTGAAATTATGTCTAAAATATTCATCTAACTAGTACATGCACATGCATAATAAACAAATATAGGAGGAAAAAAAGCATGAGAAGGTATTCAGTCCCATTAAAAAACGACATTAAAAACAGCGTGGGGAACGGAGGTGGCTCAAGCCATTGGGCACCTCCCTTCATCCCTTCCACATGGGAGTTTCTGGGTTCTGTTTCTAGTGCCTCCTAGAAAGAAGATGAGCACACAACAAGCAGACACAGAGAGCAGAGAGCAAAACAGAAACAACTGGCGGGGCGCGGGGGGAAGAAATAAAATAAATCTTAAAAACAAAACAGAACAAAACTGTGGGGAACAGATGTGGCTCAAGCAATTGAACGCCCTCCTCCCATGTGGGAGGTCCCAGGTTTGGTTCCTGGTGTCTTCTAAAGAAAATAAACAGTGAGGAGACAACTAGCAAAAACAAAGGAGCAAACAATAAGCAAAACAGACAATGGAGCCAACTCAGGGGAGCTGATGTGGCTCAGTGGCTGAGCACTGGCCTCTTGCATATGAGGTCCCGGGTTCAATCCCTGGTCCTGGTATCTCCCAAAAAATAAAAAAATAAAAACAGTGTAAGGGGAGTGGAAGTAGCTCAGTTGTTGAGCACCTGTTTCCCATGTACGAGGTCCTGGGTTCAATCCCTGGTATCTCCTAAAAATAACCAAAAACCAAAAAAAAAACAGTGCGATATAGTACTACATACCCACTAGAATGGCTGAAATGAAAAGGACTGACCACACCAAGTGCTGGTGAAGATATGGAGCAATTAGAACTCTTAGCCATTGCTGAGGGGAATGTAAAATGGTATAGCCACTTAGGAAAACAATTTGGTAATTTCTTATAAAGTTAAACATCCCTTATCATTGACCCAGCAATTCCACTCCCAGGAATACAGCCTACAGAAATGTGTGTATATGTTCCTCAAATGACTTGTTCAAGAATGTTCCTAGCAGCCCCAAACTGGAAACAGCCCAAATATCCATCGACAACAGGATGGAATAATGAATTGCTACCCACCCATACAATGGAATACTTTACAGAAATTGTCCTGGTACATACAATTGTGTGGCTGAATCTCACAGACATACCAAACAACAGAAGCCAGTCTGTCAGCCAGCCCCGCCCCCGTACCCAATACATACACTGTGATTCCACAGACATATAAAACTCAAAACAAGGCAGAACGAAGTTAGGCTGTGAGCAGCAGGACAGAGGTGGCCTTTGGGGGGGGGTATGTATTGGGAGGGGCATGCGGGGCTTTTGGGAGGCTAGTCACAGGTATGGTTTACATGCGTGTGCTCATTCTGTGATATGTTATCAAGCTCCACACTCATGATTTGGGATCTTTTCTCAATATGGTTCTATGTCCATTAAAGCCAATAAATAACTTAGGAGGGTTTATTTAACGAGAAGCCGAGGAACAAGTCTGCTCCCCTTCGAGTATCCCGTTTAATCCTTCTCAATGAATTCCCTGGTGGTTACGACAACCCTGCCGTATGTGGGTGCTGCTGCTCTCCACTCATCATTTCAGAAGCCATTTGCTGATGCCCGGTCTGGATGGATAAGGACAGGCTGTTCCCCGCTGCTCCCCTGGGTGACTTCTCTAACCTCCACGGTGGCTCCCCCAGATTTCTTTTCTGCTTCATCCATCACTGACAGGATGGGGAGGGGTCACCTGCCAAGCTACAAAAGAGGACCTGTGGGGTGAGGCGGGCACAGCTGGCCTGGGAGGCATACCTGGCTTCTGGCGCTCCATGGTGCTCTCCTGGCTGGTCAGGCCGCCTGAGGAGGAGTCGCCGCTGGAGGTCCCGTCATGGCTGAAGTGGGGATCAAAGGACAGCAGTGGGTGTGGGGTGGCCGCATACCTGCAGGGGAATGAGAGGCGACAAGCACAGGATGAAGGACTGGGGTGTCAAAAACACCTGAGCCTAAGACCTGCTCATCAGTGGGTTCTAAATAAGTGGTAGGCTCTGCCGGGGAACGGGGAGCAAAGGCTGCTGGCAAGCTGGCTGAGTCAGCCGGGAAACGTGCTATGACCGGAGGGTCAGGAATGTTGAGTCTTATCTGGGCCACCTGCCAGGGAGCTGGTGGTGTCTGGGAGGGCAAGGCGGAGTCCTGAAGGAAGAAGGGTGGTAGCCACTTGGGCCAACAGCCCTACCAGCCTTGGGCTCTTCAGGAGCCCTGCTTTTTCTTGGTGGTGAAATGGAATGAGCTATCGTTAGCAGCTCCCATCCCAGGCCTGTCTCAGGCTCCCTTTTTCCCTAATGGAGGAAGGCAGGATAATGGAGCATGCGTGAGTACAGGAGGCCTGAGCCAGGCAGGCTGGGGATCAAACTTTACCCCTGCCTCTTGCCCAGCCAGGAGCAGTCACATCCTAGCCTCAGTTTCCCTAGCTGTCAATAGATCACAGTAGGCCCTTCCTCACAAGACTTATGTCCTGGTACCCAGTGCTTAGCCTGGGGCAGACACACAGTGAGCTGCGAAAACTGTCTGTGTATTGGAGGAAGGCACTGCAGGGGAGAAGCTGGGGGTGCGGGCTTCAGCGAAAGGCCAGTGTGGGCTCAAACCCCAGTGCCATCCCTTACGAGCTGTGTGACCCTGGTCAGGTAGGTGCTCCTCTGTTTAAGCCCCAGTTTTTCCATCTGTAGAAGGAGTTAACAACATTTTCTAGCTCAGAATTGTGGAGTGGATGAAATGAGATCAAGTTGCCTCCTAGACAGAGCTGCTCCTGCATGCCCAGGTCTCCCCACAGGCAAGGGCAGGGCAGGCAGCAGCGCAAGGTTCTCCCTGCGGCCTCACGTCCCAGCAGGGCTTCTTCCAACGTCCATCTCACCTCAGTTCCAAGCCAGTCATGTGACTGGTTCAGGGACAGGCACATGACACAATTTTGGCTAAGGAGGCACGACAGAATGTGTGAGTCATCAACACTTCCACACAGTAGTTCTGGCTCTCCCTTTTCAAGCTCACGGTGGACCGTGCTTCCTGGTCCTAGTTCTTGTTGGTGGATGTTAAGAAAGGGACTTGAAGATGGTGGCTGTTCAGGCAGCCTGGCCCTTGGACATCCCCTGCCAACCAGCAGTGGAACCACAGAGTGGGTGCGAAATAAGCCTTTGGTGGTTTAAGTCACGGAGATGTTGAGGGGTTTGATGCCCAGCATAACCTGCCCAATAAGGGGGAAGTTCGCTGGGGGCCTTCTGGGAAAAGTCTCCGGGCTCCTCAAAGAGATGATGAGAAGAGAATCCCTCTCTTTTTCCAGCCAACATTGCTAGGTCTGGATGGAACCCCACGAGTCACTGTTGTCCTCCTGTTACCATCCTGAGGATGAATCCAACCCTGAGGGTGGAAGATAGGAGACAGAAGGAACTGGGCCCTTGATAAAGCTGTGGAGATGCTGGAGTAACCCTCCCTGCAGCCTGCCTTGCCTCTGAATGTCCCTTCCTGGGAGACAAGTTCCTGTCATCTTTAAACCAGCTACATTTTCATAACTTGCAGCCAGAAACATCCTACTGACGAAGGCCCTGTACCCTGGGGAGTTACTGAGCCTCCATTAATAAAGCTGATCCCGCAATGCTCCTTATATCTAGACTTTCACCTTGGTAAGATGTGGAGGGGAAGAGAGCTGATAAATGGAGACTCCCAACATCCAAAAGAGGTGGTAACTGATTTCTCCGGGGTCATTCTGGCAGCTCAAAGCCAGAGCTGTCTCTATGAAGACCAAGTTCTAAGCACCGATACTTCAAGGCCTCCAGCACAGCAGAGGGGCGGATCTGAGGCTTACTGGACTTGCTGAAAATTCAATTCTACTTATCCCTGCCAAACCTTAACCTCTAATGCCTCTAGGAAAGTAAAATGGAATGAAAATACATTAAGAAAACAAGAATTCTTAATGTCGGAGAGTCCTTTTCCTGGCAATTTAAGTTATTTTACAAAAGCAACTTTGACTATAAGCAATCTTCACCTTACAGGGTGACTTAGTGGCAAGCCATCTGGTAAAAGGTGGCTCCACCACAGCTGCAAATTGAAGTGTTGATGTGTTTATTTAGTTTTCTCAAAATGTTCTGTATCACAGAGTACTGAAGGAAAAGGCCGGCAGTAGCTGGGCAGTCAGGCAGAGGAAAGTGGAAGACAGTAGGGGTGGCAGACACTGCAGGCTGCTTTCCTCAAATCTCTTTTCTCCTCCTTCCTTGGTAATAGAACCCCCAAAATGTATTTGGGAAAGCAATGTGTTTGGTTAACAGACTACATTTTGCAGGCTCCCCTGTAAAAGCGTTGCATGTCTTTGGTAAACTTCCCTAAAACTGTACTGTGGTGTGCCTTTGTCTCATCATCCCTTGAAGACTGGAGTTTGGGCAGCCATCTTGGACCAGGAGACAACAAGACAAGGATAGCAGAGCATGAGAGAGGAGGAGCCTGGATCCCCGACAATGCGAAAGAGAGAAAGAAACTATTATCTTGTTTGAATTACTGCCTTTTTTTTTTTTTTTTTTGGCTTTCTGTATTACACAACTAAACTTAATCCTAACTGACAAACAATCTTTAGCTGGAAGTATTCTTCTGTCCTTCTCTCCGCTACTGCCCCCACTCAAGACAAACATTACTTTATCCTATCATGTAATTCTCTAATTAACAAGATTTCTTATTATCCCAAAACAAACTGGCCGACCTATGTTGACCATTCAATATTTGGGGCCATTTCTATCATTACCAAATTGAACTTGATCTGAGAAATGTTAAGGTACATTCTCTACCTTTTTTCAGAAGATAAAATCACTTTAAAGATACAGTGTTTGGGGTTTTGGTGAGGAACTAGCTGCAGCTTCAGGTGTCTCCAGGCGTGGATGTGCTACGGGTGGGAATGTCTTAATGTTAGCAGGGTCTGGCTACCAGGATGTCGGCGTGAGCTTCCCATGTGGCCACAGGGGAAAGTACCGTGACATCCACGAATGTGGGAAGAGCCTGACCTGGGGGGAGGGCTCCAGCGTGCTCTGCCTACCTCTTACATTGACTGATGGGTAGATTTCAGGATGACTGGATAAAAGGGTAGAGAGATAATGCAGCCATTGGGGGCTGCCTCCCTGTATCAGTCCACCAAAGGGGTGCCAAGGCCAAGTACCAGAAATCTGTTGGCTTTTATAAAGGGTATTTATTTGGGGTAAAAGCTTGCACTCCCAAGGCTGTGGAAAGTCCAACTCAAGGTACCATAAGAGGTACTTTCTCACCAAAGTCAGCTGCCATGTGTTGAAGTAAAATAGCAGGCGATCTCTGCTGGGTTTCAGCCTTCCCCTCTGGGCTTCCTCTCCTTCTGAGGCTTCGTGGGTCCAGCTTCTTCCTGATCTCAGGGGAAGGCTGACAAGGGGCTTGTCTCTCAGGGCTTCCTCTCTCTCCTGGCATACGGCTCATTTCTTTCCAGGTCTTCTATATCAGTCTCAGTTGTTCTGGTGTCTTCCCAAGGTCAGCTGCAAACTCTCAGACGAATGACTCATCTTTCCCGGGGCCCCAGGATCAAAACTGACAGAGCTCTCTCTCGTAACTGTGTGTTTTCTTGAGAGAGTGTCTGTTTTTTATCAGGCCCAGCCAGGGGGCAGGGACTCAACCAGAGTCATGCCCCCTGATCTAGTCAAATCCAAAAGCCTAATCTTAACAGGTAATCTAATCAAGGACATCTCAGCTGAATCAAAGGGTATCACACCCAGAGGACTAGAAGAGTTTACAAACATAATCTTTCTCTTTGTGGGATTCATAAAATAATCTCAAACTGTCACACTCCCCAACTGCCATCTCCTTGTTCCCTGCTGGTGGAGACCCTGGTGGCCTTCTGATGTAGTCTAAGTAACTCCTGGTGTAGTCAAAGACAGTCATAGGGGTTGGCTGGGGTTGGTTTAGGTTAGGCTGGTGACCCGGTGTTTGGAAAAGTTCCTTCACGATTAAAAACAAAGATGTTGAGTGAAGCAAGCCAGATACAGAAGGACAAATACTATATGAATGCATTACCATGAACCAAATATACTGTGTAATATGTTGTATGATTAAAATTTTTAAATATATATCCAGTATATTTAACTGAGAAATGTTTTTTAACTGTGCTTTTATTTTGTTTATATTTTCAATTATTAAATGTACAGAATAAAGTTTTAAAAAAAGGAAACAAAACAAAACAAAAAACCAAAGAGAAGCTCTGTCTTCTTCCGCCAGGAGTTTTTGCTCGGGGTTATGGCAGCCATCGGGCATCACGAGCCAGGCCCCTGAGGAGATCCCAGACCTGTGTGATTAACCAGCCCTAGAGCCGCCTCCTTCTGGGCTTCTAATTATCTGAAGATGATAAATCCCCTTAATGCTCTGTGCCTTCTTAATTAGGTTTTCTGTCACTTTGTAGCCAAATGCCTCCTAATTGATGCACCAACCTTTATGGAGGGGGCAGAAAAAACCAGAAGAAACAAATAAAAGCCAGCCAAGTGGCTTGGCCGTCGGAGCAAAGTCCAGTCCTGCGGGCTGGCTAATCCAGTTTGCGGTCTTAACACTCTGTACTGAGTTTGGGGGTTTGTGCAGCTTGCTCCAGCAGGCCTCTGTACCCCAGCTACCAGCACAGGCCCTGACACACTGCAGTAATAGTAACAGCCCTTACAGAGCACCTACCATGTGCCAGGCACAATTCTAAATTTTTTTTCTTTTTAACTTTTGACTTTGAAATACTTTCAAACTTATAGGACAGATACAAAAGCAATACAAACCCCATACAGAGAACACTGCCACCCTCCCAGATACCTAGATGCACCTTTGCTTTATCATTTTTACTTTCTATCTACTTATCAGTCCATTTTCTGAATACTTGAGTATAGCCTGTACACATCATACTCCTTGAATACTCAACACTGACATGTATATTCCCCAAGAATAAGGGTATTCAGTTCTGTAACCACCTTAAGTGCAGTTATCAAGTTCAAGATATTTTAACATTGATATAAAAGCTTACAGTCTATATTCCAATTTTTCCTATGTCCCAATAATGAACCTTTTTTCTTCCCTTGCTAGATTCCCATCCAGGACTGTCTTGCTTTTGTTATTGCCTCTTTAATTACTTTTCTAAAATTATGAGAACATATATACAACATAAACTTTCCCATCTCAACCACTCCAAACATACCATTAAATAAAATTAATCACATTCATTAACATTGTGGCATTCTCACCACCTTCCATTACTCCAAACAGAAACCCTACACTCACATGCAATAACTCCCCATTCTCCCTGGCCCCCCAGCCCTGGCAACCCATACTCTAATTTCTGTCTCTATAAGCTTGCATATTTTCTGACATTTTCTTTGTAGTTTCCATAGTGCTTAAGTTTGACATCCTAAAACTATAACAATCTCATTTACTCCGATGGCAAATGCACTTCAATAGTATTCAAAAACTATGTTCCTATATCCTTCCATCCCATCTTTATGTAGTTCTTATCACAAATGACACGTTTATACACAATGAGTCCAAACCCACTATTTATCATTATATTTATGCATTCAACTTGTAGATCCAGTAGGACAAAAAGAGTGGAGTTACAACCCCAAAATACAATAGTACTGGCATTTATAATTACCCACGTTGTTACCCTCACTAGAGATCTTTATTTCTTCATGTGGCTTTGATCCATTGTTTATTGTCCTTTCTTTCCAACATGCAGAACTCTCTTGGCGTCTCTTGTAGGCTTGGTTTAGCGGTAATGAACTCCCTTAGTTTTTTTTTTAGCTGGGAATTCTTCATCTCTCTACCCCACCCCTCCTTTTTTAAAGAGGTGCCAGGGATTGAACCCCAGACTTCATACATGGGAAGCAGGCACTCAATCACTGAGCTACACCCGCTTCCCCTTCTCTTATTTGTGAAAGACAGTTTTGCCAGTTATAGAATTCCCGGTAGGCAATTTTTTGCTTTCAGTACTTTAAATGTGTCCTCTCATTGCCTTCTTGCTTCCATGGTTTCCAGTGAGAAACTGGCACTTAATTTTATTGAGGTTTCCTTCTACATAACTTGTCGCTTCTCTCTTGAGGTTTTAAGAATTCTCAATATTTGGCATTTGATTGTTTGATTATAAGATGCCACAGCATGGGTCTATTTAGAGTTTGTCAAACATCTTGGATGTGCCTATTCATGTCTTTCATTAAATTAGGGAGGTTTTCAGCCATTATTTTGACTAAAATATATATGTATATTTTAAGATTTATTTTTATTTATTTCTCTCCCCTTCCGGCCCCCACCCCACCCCTGCCCCAGTTGTCTGCGCTCTGTGTTCATTCACTGTGTGTTCTTCTGTGTCTGCTTCTATTCTTGTCAGCGGCACAGGAATCTGTGTCTCTTTTTGTTGTGTCATCTTGCTGCGTCAGCTCTCTGTGTGTGCGGCACCACTCCTGGACAGGCTGGACTTTCTTTCACGCTGGGCGGCTCTCCTTTACAGGGCACACTCCTTGCGTGTGGGGCTCCCCTATGCGGGAGACACCCCTGCGTGGCATGACACTCCTTGTGTGTATCAGCACTGCGTGTGGGCCAGCTCCACATGGGTCAAGGAGGCCCTGGGTTTGAACCCTGGACCTCCCATGTGGTAGGCGGATGCTCTATCCATTGAGCCAAGTCCGCTTCCCTAAAATATTTTGACTTTTCCCTCTGCTTTCTTTCTTCCTTCTCTTTCTGGGACTCCCACAGTGCCCACTGATATGCTTGATGGTGTCCTACAAGTTCCTTAGGTTCTGTTCCCTTTTCTTCACTCTCACTTTTTTGTGCTTCTCGGACTGAATGATCTTCTTCTAGTTCACTGATTCTTTCTTTTGCCTGCTTCAATCTGCAGTTGAATCCCTTAGGGAATTAAAAATTTCTGTTACTGTCATTTTTGGTTGTTTGGTTCCTTTTCATAATTTCTATCTCTTTATTGATATTCTCTTTTTGTTTATCTGTTGTTTTCCTGATTTCCTTTAGATCTTTGTCCATGTTTTCCTTTAGCTCTTTGAGCATACATATGGCCATTTTTAAAAAAGTCTTTGCCTAGTATGTCCCAGGTCTGGTCTTCCTCACTAATGGTTTCTTTTTTTTTTTTTTTTTAAGATTTATTTATTTATTTCTCTCCCCTCCCCCACACCCTCTACCCTGGTTGTCTGTTCTCTGTGTCTATTTGCTGCGTCTTGTTTCTTTGTCTCCATGTGGGTGGCGCCATTCTTAGGCAGGCTGCACTTTCTTTCACGCTGGGCGGCTCTCCTTACAGAGAGCACTCCTTGCTGCGTGGGGATCCCCTACGCAGGGGACACCCCTGCGTGGCAGGGTACTCCTTGCGCTCATCAGCACTGCGCATGGGCCAGCTCGCCAGCTCCACACAGGTCAAGGAGGCCCGGGTTTGAACCGCGGACCTCCCATGTGGTAGACGGTTGCCCTAACCACTGGGCCAAGTCTGTTTCCCACTAATGGTTTCTAATGTGTCTTTGCCTGGGATATCATTGACTGTTTCTTTGTATATTTTGTGATCTTTTGTTGAAATCTGGACAGTTTCATATTTTATTTTTTATTTTTAAAAAGATTTATTTATTTATTTCTCTCCCCCCACCCCCCGTTACATGGTCTACTCTCTCTGTCCATTCACTGTGTGTGTTCTTCTGTGTCCACTTGCATTCTTGCATCTCTTGCATCTCTTTTTGTTGAATCATCTTGCTGCATCAGCAGTCTGTGTGTGCAGCGCTACTCCTGGGTGGGCTGCGCTTTTTTTTGCGCGGGGCAGCTCTCCTTGTGGGGCACACTCCTTGTGCATGGGGAATCCCTATGCAGAGGGCACCCCTGCATGGCACAGCACTCCTTGTGCATGGGCCAGCTCACCACACAGGCCAGGAGGCCCTGGGTATTGAATCCTGGACCTCCTATATGGTAGGTGGATGCTCTATCAGTTGAGCCACATCTGCTTCCCTTCATATTTTAAGATATATCAAAATATCAAATATATTAGACATTGAGCTGTCTGTTCCTTAAGCTTGTACCCAGTAATGTTATGAGAGAGCTTTCCTTTCTAGCCAGGAACATCAACAAAAAACAAAAAACAAAACAACAAAACCCCCCACCTTTTCTATTCTTTGCAGATTGACCTATGCAAGTGTTCTCCTTGGGGGCTTATCCATAAAACAGGTTAGAGAACAGCTCTAGGCCAAAGCCTAGGGGCCATGCTAATTCTTTCTGTACATGTGTCTTGTCTTGCGCATCTGTGTGTGGCCCTGGGAATTCCCCCATCTACACAATTCCAAATGTTTCTCTTCCCTAGGAAACAGTTTCTTCATGGTCCCAGGCATCGCACTTTATGTCTTATAGCCTGTAATCTCTTTCCCTAGGTGGCACAACTTAACTTCTCTCCCACAGTGTTCTGTAGGAGAGCTCCATGGGCTGCCTTCTACATGTAGGACAAGTTCTGGGATGGTGAGTCCCTAAGGCCACCACCAGGCAGACTGGGCCAGACATATGCTCCCAGTATGTGCACAAGAGTTACTCTGCTCCCTTGGGAACCAGACCAGGGATCTGCATAGGGAGTGCAGGCTAGCTCCACACCAAGCTGGTGAGAAATGGGGGAGGGGCCAGCCAGGGTGTCAGGGGGTCCTACCACTTTTAAGTGGCTTTTTCCTTGATTTGGCACCTGACCTGTTATGCAGTCCTTTAACTGTTTTTTTTTTTTTTGAGCTTTGAGAAAAATGTTTTTGCCAGTTCTTGCTGGCTGTTTGAAGCTTCTATGAAGGAACAAAGCTCTGAAGCTTTTCACTCACCATCTTGAATGGGATGGAGCCTGTAAGCGTTTTATAAGGTTTACCTCCTTTAATCTCTACAACAACTCTTGGAGGAAGATATTTTATATGTGAGAAAACCGAGGTGCAGGAAGTTACTTGCCTATGCTCACACAGCTGGTAAAAGGCAGGATCTGGTTTTTAACCCTTAACATCATGCCATCCTGTCTCTTAGGAAATATAAGATGCACCACGAGACAGAGTCTGTTTATGATGGTCTTTGTACTTCTAAAAGCTTCATGAACTTGGCAAGTAGGAGGCTTGCTGAAGAAGACAGAGGAATCCTGAGTGGGATGAATATTCCTGACTGGGTTGGAATTCATTGTTTTTGTTCACATGGGCTCAAGAACATCCCAGGACAACGAAGCAGCAGGAAAAGGGGAAGGAATGAAGGCCAAAGGCCACTGGAGCAGCCCTGACCTGCTCCTAGCTGTTGCAGGCTGGAGACAAGCCGTGAAAGACACTTCTGGGGATTTGGGTAATGAGGTGTGTGAGGGACATCTGGTAAAATCTGTAACCATACTATTGCTGGAGATAAAAAGTGCTGAGACATGGGATGCAGAGGGCAGAGAAGCCAGGCTCTACTGGTGCTCTGGGAGAGAGGGATATGATAGGAAGAGCTGGAGTCCCAGGAAAAAGTTATTTCCCCTGCTTTTCTTTTAATTAATTATTTTAAAATAATAAATGGCTTTTATTTATTCAGGTACCAGGACCAGGGATCGAATGTGGGACCTTGTATGTGGGAAGCTGGTGTACAACCACTGAGCTACATTGGCTCCCTTGAGCTGTCTCCTTGTCTGTTCATTTGTTTTTGCTCATTTTTTGTTTGTTTTCTTTAGGAGACACCGGGAACTGAACCCGGGACCTCCCATGTGGGAGGTGGATGCTCAACTGCTTGAGCCACATCTGCTCCCAATCAATGGTTTTTAATATAATCACAATGCTGTGCATTCATAATAATTTCATTACTCCAAAAAAGAAAACTCCACACCCCTTAGCAGTCACATCTCAATCCCTCTATCCTTCTCTAGCCCTACATAACCACTAATCTAATTTCATCTTTATAAATTGATTTGTATTTTATATAAATGAAATTATACAATATGTAGTACTTTGCATCTGGCTTCTTTCACTTCACGTAATTTTTTTTGGTCTGATATTAACATCTTGTAGTATTAAAAAACATTTGTTCAGGGAAGCGGACTTGGCCCTGTGTTTAGGGCGTCCGTCTACCACATGGGAGGTCCATGGTTCAAACCCCGGGCCTCCTTGACCCGTGTGGAGCTGGCCCATGAGCAACACTGATGCATGCAGGGAGTGCCATGCCAAGCAGGATGTCCCCCGCGTAGGGGAGCCCCACGCACAAGGAGTGAGCCCTGTAAGGAGAGCCGCCCAGTGCGAAAGGAAGTGCAGCCTGCCCAGGAATGGCGCCACACACATGGAGAGCTGACACAGCAAGATGACGCAACAAAAAGAAACACAGATTCTCAGTGCTGCTGATAAGGATAGAAGTGGTCACAGAAGAACACACAGCGAGTGGACACAGAGAGCAAACAACTGGGGCAGGGGGACGGGGAGAGAAATAAATAAATAAATCTTTTAAAAAAAGCACAAACATTTGTTCAGTTTCAAAGAAAAATGGTCTTATATATGCAATTTAGTCATAATCCTATTTCACATGTGGTTTTACTATGCTATACAATCCCATGTTATATTTTTAGCTTTCCTTTAGTAATATACATGACCTTAGACTCTCCTTTTCAACCACTGTCATATGTATATAATAGCACTGCTAGTTACAAACATTATGTTGTGCTTTCACTCTGTCTCTTCATTTCCAAAGATTAACATAAATCCTTTTTACCAATTCTGCCCAAGTTTAGCCTCAGCTTTCCATTCTTTAATCTCATCCTATTTTCTGGTGACCCATATTCAAGTTAATGATTCCATGATATTACACAATGTATTTAGTTCATATTAGCTCAATCATACAAAAGTATTTGTCCTTTTGCTTCACTCAACATAATGTGCTCCAGATTCATCCATGTTGTCATACGCTTTACGATTTCAGTTTTTCTTACAGTTGCATAATATTCCATCATACGTACACACCACAGTTTGTCTATCCATTCATTGGTTGATGGACTTCCATCTTTTGGCAATCATGAATAACGCGGCTATGAACATCAGTATGCAGATATCTTTCAGGCTGTAGGGTTCCCTTTAATATTTCCGGCAGAAATGGATTATTTCTTACAACTCTCTTAGTTTCTGTTTATGAGTATTTTAAATTGAACTTCATATTTGAAGGACAGTTTTGCTGGATAAAGAATTCTTGGCTTACAATTTTTCTCTTTCAGTATCCTAATTGTATCATACTGTTGTCTTATTGTTAACATGGTTTCTGATGAGAAATCCACACTGTCTTACTGGACATCTCTTGTATGTGATGATTTGTTTCTTCTCCCTTGCTGCTCTCAGAATTTTTTCTTTATCTTTGATGTTTGACATTCTGAGTAATATGTGGCATAGGTCTATTTGCATTTATTCTAATTGGGATATGCTGTGCTTCTTGCACATGTAAGTTCATTTCTTTCATGAGAGTTGGGACTTTGACATATTCCTTTGCTTGGGCCATTTCTTCCATTTTCTTAGTATAGTTTGTAATTTTTTGCTGATGTCTAGGCATCTGATTAGGATGGTGAGTTTACTCAGATGCTCTATTTCTCTCTCTTTCATAAGGATTTAGTGGTAAGAGGTTGTGTGTTACTTCTGTTCTTTGATGCTTGGCTCAGCCTTTTCTGGGTCTTTAGGATTATCCCTGTTAGTTGCTCAAATCTGGGCCTGGACTCCGTAGTGGGTCCTGCTTCCAGGGGTCTTGGAAAGTGAGGCTGTAAAGGCCAGAAAAAGCCTCTCTTATCTACCTTTAATATCCTCACAAACACTTCCCTGGTCTCCCAGCAGATGGTGCTCTTTCAGCAGTCCTCTCAGTTCAATGCCTGGTTGGCGTGTTCGCTGCAACAAGAACTGGATCAATGTCATAGAGGATCCTGCCTGGAGGCGAAGAGCCTCGTAATTCAAACTTTCTCAGAGGCAGTTCTCCAACCTTTGTTGGCAGCCCCCCTCCCTTTTCCTGGATAGGAAATAATTCTGCTCCCTTTCTATGTCTTACACAACTAGTCCCAGTCAGTACAGAGGGAGATTGAGAGGGTCGGATCTCTTTAGACCCTTGCAGGCAAACAATGGCATGGTCCCACCTGACCTGGAAGGGCTCCTGGGACCAACTTTGTGGATCAAAAGTTGAGTCAGCCTTAGGCTTATGTCCCTCTCTCTCCTGTTTCCTGGGGAGGTGGATCCCTGGGGCCCCCTTTGTGTGTAGCCAGGCTTGAGAATTTAAAAGTGTCTATAGAGTGGGGGAGGATCCCAGCAGTTGCAGCTGCAGTTTTTAACTCACAGGTTTGCCGTTGTGGTTCTTTTCCTTTGTCCCTCTCACTTCTGGGTACTGTCTAGCCTTCCGCTGGTGTCCTAAATCCTAGAACATTTTTTTCCAGGCCAGTTTTGCCTGTCCTCTAGTTATTTTTCTGGGGAAGAAGAGAGTCTTGTGTCTTTCTAGTCTGCCATCTTCCTGGAAGTCCTCTTTCCCCCACTTTTCCACACCAGCAGTGTTTGTACCAATGCCAGGGAACATGAAATCCTACATCACAGCCATGTGACGGTCACTGTGGGGACCACACATGCCACTTGATTTGGAGGATGAGCTCCAAGACCCTCAGTCAGGCAGTACTCTGGGGTCAGGGTCAGCAGTCAGATTCAGACAGGCCCGAGTTCCTGTCTGGACTCTGCCTCTTCTTGACAGGGTGGCCTTGGCCACCTCCTTGAGTCCCAGTTTCCCCCTCTGTAAAATGTTTATAATCAAACTAATGACCTCATGTCATTGCTGGAAGGATTTTCTGAGATTGTGCGTATATATAGCCCAATGAAATAGACCCAAGAACCAGAAATAAGTCCACACAAATATGCCCAATTAGATTTTTTTCCAATTAATTTATACCTTAAGGAACAAAAGCAATTCAATGGAGGATGGGTACCCTTTTCAATAAATAGTGCAGGAGCAACTGGATATCCATAGCACAGAAAAGGAATCTCAACCAAAACCTTCTATTTTATTTACAAAAACTAACCATTAAGACAAAAATTAACTCCAAAAGGATCGTGGATTTAAATGTAAAATGTCAAACTATAAAACTTCTGGAAAAACCAAAGAAGAAAATCTTTGGGATCTAGACTAGGCAAAGAGTTCTTAGACATAACACGAAAAGTATGATGCATAAAAGGAAAAATTAATAGATTGGGCCTCATCAGATTTAAAAGCTTTTCCTCTGAAAAAGTCCCTGTTAAAAGGATGAAAGGCAAATTAAAGGCTGGGAGAGAGTATCTGCCAATCACATATCTGACAAAAGACTTGTATCTGGAACATACAATGAACTCCCAAACGCCAAAACATTAAACCTAATTAGAAAATGGGCAGAAGACACACATAGACATTTTGTCAAAGAAGATGCCATACAGATGGCGAATAAGTACATGAAAAGATGTTCAACATCATTAACCATTAGAGAATTGCAAATTAAAACCACAACGAGATACTATTACATACTTATCGGAATGGCTAAAATGAAAAGTAGTGACACCACCACATAGTGGCAAGGATGTGGAGAACCTGGATCCTTCATCCATCACTGGTGGGAATGTAAAATGGCACAGCTACTCTGGAAAACTACCCAAAACTCCTCTGGTTACCAGGAAGTGCCCAAATGCCCACCAGTGGGTGAATGGGTTAACCACACCATGGCCTCCACAATGAGAAGGAATGGACTAGTGACACACACAACTTGGCTAGATCTCAAGGAAATTATGGTCAGCAAACAAAGCTAACCTCAGGACGACACATACAGCATGAATGCATTCATGTAACATTTGTGAGATAACATAATTGTAGATATGGAGAACATTTGTGGATGCCAGGGGCTAGGGATGGGGGAAGGGAGTTGGGGCAATAGAAGGGTAACATGACAGTCTTACAGTGATGGTAGTGTTGAGTATCTTGATTGTGGTAGCTACGCACAGAAAATTGCACAGAGCTACGTGTGTGCATACACACACAAATAAATGAGTGCATCTGTGAAGTGTTAATAGGCTCTATGTTTTGCTCCAATGTCAATTTCTTGGTTTGACAGAGTACTACAGTTGTGTAAGACGTTAACTTTGGGGGAGGTTGAGAGAAGGGCACATGGGAGCACTCGTCATGGAGCAGATTGTCTCTGAGCCCTCTTGTCACCAAAGTCAGCAAGTGCTTTGCTGGTTCCTGGTAACGGAACATCTCAAATATTTCTCCTGGTGCCTCTCCTGGTGCCTGGCACACAGAAGGCTATCAGAACTCTGCTGAATGAAAGCTGAATTGTGGCCACAAGAAAAGGAAAGGGTGGGTAGGTTTCCCCCAATTTTTATAACTGAACGAGGGTTTAGTGGACTGGCACCATCTGCATGGTGTGCTCTATCCCAGACTGAACACACCAGAAACTCGGGGGGTATTTTCACAGGCCCTCCAGAGGACTGTAATGCCCACTCAGGATCGAGAACCCTGGGGCAGTGGACTGATTCGGGTCTTAAGGCAGGGGGTAATATATCTACACACTCACTCACTGGCCCACCTTCTCATCCAGGCTTCAAATACATACCGTGACTCTACCATGTGCCCGACCCTGTGCCATATGAAGAGAATACAAAGACAAACTGCAAAGTCCTAGCTCTTGGAGTGTGCCCTCTCTTGTGCATGCACACAAATATAGGCGTGCACATGTGAGTGTACACTGAAGTGGGCCAAAAGAACAGAGAAGGCTGTGGGAGGATCAGCAAAGGCTTCCTGGAGGAGCAGCACTGGAACTCAAGTGGGCCCCATGGGGCTGGACTAGGGTGAGGAGTGTGGAGAACATCCAGGTGGAGGGGAGAAGATGAGCAAGGGCTCTGAGCTGCAGATGGCCTACCTAGAAACCCAGATGTGGCCAGTGTGGCCGAAGAGTGGCACTGTACAGGGCTGGAGAGATAGGCAAGGACTTGGTGGCCACACCAAGAGGCTGGGGACAAACATGGCTAGGTAAAGAAAGACACCCCTAGCTGCTGAGTAGAGGGTGAGATCGGATGCCTGGAGCCCAGAGAGGTGGCCAGGACTGGCAGAGAGGAAAGGAAGGGTGGGCAGGAGTGAAGCTCAGGGGAGGCTGGGAAGATGGACCATGGGTATGTGAGCAGGGGCAGAAGGGGGGTGTCCAGGAAGAGGCCCGCGACTCTGGCCTGGGGATGGGGGAATGGTGGGGTGACCCCTGAGACAGGGACCTGGGAGGGAAGAGCACAGGGAGCTGCACTGAAGGCAGCTGGAGGGGGCTCTCAGCTGGGGCGGGAATCTAAAGGACCTCAAATGCCAGCCTGTACAACTTGGGTTCATCCTGGGGACACTGGAGAGTCATGGAGGGTTAGGGAAGATTTCTTGAGCTGCCAGGGGTGCATCCAAGGGGGTAGGATTGAAGCCTGGATGACCACAAAATCCGGGGAATGCTGGTGGCCTGGTTTTGGGGGCTCAGGGACTGGAGAGAGATGAATGGCGATGCTGGACGGCAGATGATCTTGCCCAAACCAGTGGTACAGGGGTCAAGAAAATGCCAATTGAGATTCAGATGCAAGGAAAGCCAATGGAGAGCCCTGCCCAGCCCGGCCTGCCCACATCTTAACAGGAGATGCAGCCAACCAACCCGCGGGGGTCCTGCGATGGCCTTCAGGGCTCACAGACCCCCCGTGATGGCATATAAAATCACGGGGTGAGTGCAGTTCCTGGGGGATAAGGGTCGACAGCTTAATTAATTCAAAAAGAGTGAAGAGATTCTGACCTTTCTGGGGATGGCTTGTATCTTGCGTAGGTGGCTGAGCCAGGAGTGGAGAAGCTCCCAGAAGGCTGTCGGTAGGGAGGGACTCTGTCGGCCCCTGCTGGTGATGCTGTGTAAGGAGTCTCTGGGAAGCTGACAGGCCTGGAAGGAGAGACAGGAGGGAGGAAGTAGGCAAGGGGTGAGCAGGGGAGCAGGGCGGCTACCTCTGTGTCCACAGAGGACAGACAGACCTATGCCCCAGACCCACCCGCAGACCACCTGCTGCCCACGCCTCGGGATGGAAGGGTGCTTGGCAAAAGGCCGAGATATCCTGGCCCCCCTTTTCCTGGTGCTGCTGCTGTGCTGGCCCCTTGGCTTCCACGGCTGTGAAGACGGCTGCCAAGGACCTGCTCTGTCCACTCCTAGGGCAAGAGGCAGTTCTGCACGTCGGAATCTTTTTTTTTCTTTTAATTTAAACCTCTCTTTTTAAAATATACTCTATGACACATACAAAAGAGTAGGTGACAGTTATATAGCATAAGAATAAAACAAACTCCGTGCACTAGGGCGATGGCAATAATTTCCACCTGCTGTTTGTGTCTCTCCTTCCCACTTCCCTGCCTGCCCCAAGAAGTAACAAATGTCTTAAATTTTGGGCTTAGTAACCCCTTGATCTTAAGAACTTATATATAAGAGTTTTGATTACAGACACAGGATTTCCCACCTCAGACCTGGCACGCCCCTACATTGGGCCCTCACTCACAGTGAACCCACAAGGAAATTAAAAGGAAGAGAGGAAGGAACAGAGGGTGGCATAAGAACAGGAAGGAAGGGAATTAATGGAGGACAGGAAGACTGGAGCAAAAGGGGGCGGGAGGGAGGATGGGGAGGAAAGTTGAGGGCAGGAGATGGGGCAGGAGGGCGGCGCCCCTCGGTAGGCCCTTACCTCTTGCTGTGCAGTGGCTGGGACTCCCGGAAGGGGACCACGGGGGCCTGCTTCGGGGGCCGGCTCAGGGACTGGGCGTGCCCAGGGGTGGTGGGGGAGGCCCACTTGGAGGTGGGGAGAGAGTTGTGGGACGCGGGCCCGCTCCACTGCCAGGGTGCATTGCTGCGGTACGGAGGCCGGCCCCCAGGGGTCGTGCTCTCCGGCTCTGCCTTGGCCTCCGAGGTATTCATGTCATGGGAATCCGGCCACCCCCTGGGAAGAAGAACTGGTGTTACTGAGGAGGCCCCAGTCCACCAGCACACAAGGGTGCCTCTGCTTCCGGACACTTGGCTGGGTTTTCCTGCCAGAGCTGAACCTATTTTAAAGGCAGAGTGGATACCCCTTTAAAGTGGACTGAAACTTACCAGCTCCGAGTCCTCACCTAGGATAGGGTCCAACACAGGGGCCACGGCTCCCAGGACCCCTCTCCCTCATCTCTCCTTCTTCCCATTCTCTCTTCTTTCCCTGCCTCTCCCTTCTCTCTGACCCAGGCCTCAAGTCTGCTGGTGGTCTCCACCGACGGGCTCGGCTGCCCAAGCAGCACTCAGGGCTGGCAAGGAGGATGCTCTCAGATTCGAAGGATAGTATCTGCCTTGTTCCAAAGAAGCTCAAAGGCAGCTGGAAGAGAAGCAGGTGACCTACTTTGCAGGGTGGTTAAAAAAAAAAAAAGCCACAAAATCCAGAACCTTGAAATAGATGCAGAACGGCCTGTGAATCCCTCCAGATGAGGCTGGCACATAAACCGCGGCTTTCCTGGCATTCTCCACCACTGCTGCGGTACAGCACGGGAGGGGGCTCTGCGCCCGAGGTGGGGGGCTGTGCTCGGGAAATCCACCTCCTAGCAGCTGTGGGAGCTGAGCTCTGAGGAGCCTTCGGCTGGCAAGCTCTCGTGCCCTCATTGATCTGCTCCTCTGTGGCTCTCCTGGGTTGCCCCAAGCCCAGGGAACTCTCGGGGCCCACCTGCAAAAGCTCTGGTGGACCTGGTGGCTCGGAGGCTATGGGCCCAGGACATGGCCACGAAGCAATCATCTGAAGGTGACCTGGGCCCCACACACCGTCCCCTCAGACTTAGGGGTTGGAGCTGACATTCGGCAGCTCCTTCCAGCCCTCTCTTGGGATTGGCTGGTGCTGATGTTACCGCCTCCAGTTACACTAACAACACAAATGCCTAACAAGAGCCGGGAGACGGGCAAGCCTGGGCAGATGTGCAGGAAGGACCAACATCACCCCTAGGCGGTGCACACCTGCTCTTCCCGCCGCCCAGCTTCCACGATCCCTTCTCCTGATAACAGGTCTGTGTGCTCTGGGTGGGGCTGGATCTACTTCCTGGCTCCAGGGATGAGCATGTGACACAGGCCCAGTCAATCAGAAAATTCTCTCCTTGGCCACAATGATTGGTGTGGAGAAAGTCATGTGTCTTAAGTGGGGCCAATCACAGCCAACACGCATCAACCCTGGAACTTTTTCTGGAAGTATTGGGGGAAATGATCTGTTTTTACTGGGGCTGCTCAGCTGGGGGACATTAAGCCCAGAGCTATGGAGGGGGGTCCTCACTGTCCCCACGAGGTGAGAGACTGCTTAAGAATGGTGCTAAGACAGGAAAAAGGACATGCCATAGAAAGACTCCTGATGAGGTTGTCTGAGTCCCTGGATAGTGGCATGCCTAAGTGCTCCTCTAGCTCCCATCTTTCCAGCTGTATGAGTCAGTAATTCTTCACCATGTTTGAATTGGTTCTGTTGCTGGTAACCAGCATCCTGGTCAATACATCACACTTCAGAATTGAGTAAATTGAGGCACAGAGCAGTTAAGTAACCTGTCCACGGTCACACAGGCCAGGAGAGGTGGAAACAGGATTTAAATGTTTAAGTTGACTCCAAAGCCACACCTTAACTACCTGCACACTACTCCACTCTGCAGTGGCCTGGGAAAGAGTGGGTAGATTTCCTGGGCCCCTGATTTCTCCCCCAGTTACTGAAAACTCTACCTTCAGCCCGGAGCTCCTGGGAGTGACTCTCAAGGACAGAAACACTGTCCAGTCATCCTGAGGGGGCACCACGGAGGAGAGCTAGTGCTCCTGGGTTAGACTGCTGGTTCAGAGCCCAGCTCTGCCACATTACCTGTGTGGCTTTGGGTGAGTAAACTCCTTCTCAGAATGTCAATGTCCTAATCTCCAAGATGGGGGAGGGTCTCCACTTCCCAGGGAGGCTGTGGCCATTCTATGCGCAGCAGCAGAGAGTTCAGGGCGTGCCAGATGCTCCACTAACAGGAGCTGCCACTGTCACCTTTCCCAGCTGACTCCCTGGACAGTTCCCCTGCTCTTCCCGCCTGCTCAGAAGCTGAAGTCTCCTCTCTGCTTCCTGCAGGCCAGCTGCACCTACCCGGGGGCTTTGGAATAAATCCCTTCCCAGCTCCTCCCCACCTTTCCCCAATGATCTGGTAACCACTGGCATCAGAATCACCTTGTGTACATGGTAAAGAAACGCAGGTTCCCGGGCCTGGCCTCAGACCATACGACTCAGGATAGACCTTTGAGTAGGGCCCAGGCATCTGCATTTCACCAAGCTACTGTGATGATTCTGATACACGCTAAAGTAAGAGAAGCCCTGCAGCATTTAGGTTTGTAAATTGTTTTTAAAGGTTAAAGTGGCATAAAAAGGTGTCCTGTCTCCTATTCCTGTTCCCCAGTTTCACTCAACAGAAGCAACCATCATTCCTAGTTCCTTCTGTATCTTCTAGAACTGTCCTGTGCAGACAAGCAAATATCATTTAAAACAGTAGTAAAACGAATAGCACACTATGCCCCTGTAGAGCATGGTGCTTCTTTTCTTCCCAGTAAGCATTTCTGCTTCCACCAACAACACTACACTAAACACTCCAGGCCAAGCTCTTGGCTGATGCAAGGGAGACGTCTGCGGCCGTGTGGGAATGCCCCCGCGGCCTGCAGACCACTCTCCCTCACTGCCCCCTTGCCTTGTTCTCTGAGGGTTATGGGAACTCCTGCCTGTCTCTTCCACTCACTCACTTGTGGGGTTTTGATTTTCCTTCACAGGGGGAAACGGCAACCCCTGACCCTCTAGAAGCCTTTGCTCTAAGTAAAAGGGATGAAAACACACCAGGCTGGCCTTCCCCGCCAGGCAGCGACATGACCATGAGCTGGAGTACCTTCTTGACCCGTGCATGCATGCGCTCAGGTTGCCAGGACGCTCTGCTCTGCAAAGTCCTCCCGGCTACCTGGGCCACCTCTGGCCCAGAGACTCAGGGCTCAGGCAAGAACCAGGTTTGCTGCCTGGGTGAGGGGAAGGCCCCGGGTTCTCTACTCAACAGCGCTGCTAAGCTGTGAGCTGAAGGGCACCAAGTCAGAAGGCACGCCGTGACGAGCCTGGCTGGTGGCGGTGGGCATTTCACCTTGGAGCTGGGGTTATCAGCTCTGCAGATGAGGTCAGCCAGGCACTGCTACCACTTGAAGAACAAAAACTACCCAAGTCCTAACCTATCCCTGCAAATAGGAGCTCCTGTTTTGGTGGCTGCTTTTTAAGGGAGCACGAGGACAGTCTTTCTTCTAAACAGAGCAGGGAGCCTGCAGTCTCTTACTGCTGCTTCGGTTGGTCCCTCCGCGCATGACTGGGGACACCTCTGCAGCCTCTCAAGTAGTCCCCAGATTCTGGAGAGTCATCTGGCAGGCAAGGCTGGCCCTCGTGTGCACATGTCTAAGTGTGCGTGTGTGTGCAGAGCGAGGCAGAGGGGTTGTGTCCTTGACTGAGAAGCGTAACTGCCAAGGACCTCAGCTGGGGTTACCTGTGGCTGGACTTGCCCCTGCAGAGATCTGGGTGGGTATGGTGGGGCCTTGGCTCTGAGTGGAAGTGGAGGAGACACAGGAAGAAGGTTGAAAGAAGGGTGCCTGGGACTTGACTGACGTCCTGAGGTTGAGGGGCTGTGGAAAGGGGGTGGCCAAGCCCTTGGTGTCAGGGTTTCGGCTCATCTGAGTTCAGAGCAAGCAGGACTTTGGAAGGTGGCAATGGAGCAATCACAACTTGTGCGCCCATAGCTCTCAACAGCCTGTGGAGGCAGCAGAGTGTAATGGAGATGGGTAGGCCTGGATTTGAGCTCTGATCTGCCACTTGCTAGCTGTGCAACTCTGCAAAGTGATTTGGCTGCTCTGGGCCTCAGTTCTTGCATCTGTAAAATGGGGCTGCCCTGGTGTGAGGTCAGCGAGGTCATAGGTGAATACAGCACTCAGGGTCACCTCATCTCAGGTCTTCCCTGGGGCTTGCTCTGCTCAGCCACACGGGCCTCTTTTGGGTTCGTCACTAAGCCAAGGGCCTTTGTTCTTACCCCAAGGCCTTTATGATGGCTGCTCCCTGCCTGCAAGGTCTTTCTGGCTCCTTCTCACCTTTTTTTTTTTTTTTTTTTTTAAGATTTATTTTATTTATTTCTCTCCCCTTCCCCCTTCCCCGTTGTCTGCTCTCTTGTGTCCACTTGCTGTGTGTTCTTCTGTGTCCACTTGCATTCTTGGCAGCACTGGGAATCTGTGACTCTTTTTTGTTGCAACATCTTGCTGCATCAGCTCTGTGTGTGTGCAGAACCACTCCTGGGTGGGCTGCGCTTCTTTCGCACTGAGCAGCTCTCCTTGCAGGGCGCACTCCTTGCATGTGGGACTCCCCTATGCGGGGAACACCTCTGCATGGCATGGCACTCCTTCTGCGTGGCAGCACTGTGTGTGGGCCAGCTCACCACATGGGCCAGAGGGCCCTGGGTTTGAACCCTGGACCTCCCATGTGGCAGGTGGACGCTCTATCAGTTGAGCCACATCTGTTTCTCTCCTCATCTTCAGTCCTCTCCTGACCACCTTGTCCCAAGCCAGGTTATGCTCTTTATTTTCCTCACATCCAGTATCTAATGGCTAATATTTCTAGAGTTCCCAGTGCTTGGAACACATATTCTCTCTCTCCTCGGTCACTTCTGGAGGTTGCTAGGGTACCAACTCATTATTCTGAAAACTGCATTTATCTCGCTTTTCCTGTACAAGTTATACCTCAAGGTAATCAAATAGCTACTAAAGCAAAGTTCCTCTTGGAAGAAATCAGCCAAAAGAGAAGGAAGGAAGGATAGCGTGGAGGTCACCACTCTGTGACTTTATGAAATAGCAGACCTAGGCAATGGCCACAAACGGCTACTAACACCATGAGGAGCAACACTGAGGGAAACTTAGAGCCATGGGTCAGGCTGCCACCACCTGAACCCTCACACTGCCCTCAGCCCCGCTCACAGAGGGACCTCCAGGCACAGGCTGCCTCCGGATGATGCACACTCAGGAAGTGCTGTTCTCAAGGAAATTTAACCAGAATCCGACCAAGCGCCTATACAAAATTATTGGTTTATGGGAAATACATGTGACAAAGGAACAGGTTAAAGGGGATGCAACCAGCCAAATCCAGAAAGGAGGACATTTGGAAGACATATCAACCAAATGCCATGAGAGGATCTCAAAGAACAAAACAACTGTTTTTTTTTTTTTTTCAATTATCTGACCCAATAGGGGAACATCCAGTATTTACTGGCTAATACTTTGCATAGATTGGGTAGATGATATTAAGGAATTATTGCTAAAATTTTTAGAGGCAATTTTTAATAAAAAGGTCTTTCTTGGAGAGATACATTCCAAAGTCTGGGATTGTTTCAGATAGATAATTCAAGGTGAGCTGTAGAGATTAAAAAAATAAAAAATAAATAAATAAATTGGCCACATTTGGTAAGTGTTGAAACGGGGGGTTTAGTAAAACTCCAAGAGGGCAGACGCTTTATTTGGCTCACTGCTGTGTCCCCAGCATAAAGAATGGCGCCTGTCCTGAGCAGAGGCTCAGTAAATACGCACCGAGCCAAAGAGTGAAGCAAAGTCACTTTTAACTATGTCCTCCACCTAGAAAGTGGGAATGAGGGTGCCAACCCCTGGGGTCATTGTGAAGGGGGAAGAGGAGGGCAGCAACTGAGGCCCAGTGACAGTCTCCACCGCCATCACCACCACCACTCTTCCTGCTGAGAAAGGGCGCGTCCTTCCCCCTCCTCTGTGGCCTCAAGGGACAGCGCTGGTGAGGCCTCTTGCCTGCACTCTGGGCGCTGCCCGCCCCTTCCACTCCCCGGCTCCCACCTTGCGGGGCGGGTGCCCTTACCGCCGGGGTGTGCCGTCGTCGAAAGGGGGGATGATGACCACCTTGACGGTGACAGAGGTGCGCAGCAGGTCGATCATCTGGTCGTGGGTCAGCGTGACCACGGCCACCTTGCAGATCTCCACCAGCCGGCTGCCTTGCCGGAGGCCGGCCTGCCAGGCAAACCCATAGTCCTCCACTTCAGCCACGGTTCCATCGTACTTCACGTGGAAGCCCAGCTGCCCGAGCCCGTTCCGCCGCAGCGTCATGTCCACGGTCTCCCAGCCATTGGTCATTACCTGCAGGCAACAGGGAAGTCTTGCCTCAGAAGCTGTTCTGAGTCAGCTCTTCTGGAAGGCCCTGGTCAGATTGCCCCGTTTGAGCCAAACACCTTGCTGACTTCCGTCCCCCCACCCAGGAGGGTGATGCTTCACCCATTCCTAGCCCAAGATCCTGATTTCTGGAGAGGAAATGCAGATATGCAGCCTTGTGACTCATTACCTCACAGACACCGTGGCAGTCAGGAGCGGTGCTCTCCCAACCGTGCTGCTGCCTCCCTCCTTCCCGGCGTGTGGTGGGACTGCACGTGTTGGTGCCTTTATGGTTTGGTGGGGCTGTGGAACTTGTTTTGGGAAGCAAGTTGTGAGTGGAATTGGTGAGTTGTGAGTGGAATTGGTGTGTCATCTGTCCCAGGGTATTTAGCTGCCTTGGGGGGGGGGCCGAACGTCTCCGTGTGTCTTTTCTCTCTGCCGCAGCGACTGGCACTCTTCTAGATAGGGGCTGTTTGGAGCAATGTGGAGCGGAGTCCCCAGCTGAACCCAGGGGGGATGCAGAGAATGAGCAAGAAAGAAACCTTCGTTGTTTTAGGAGGGTACAATAACTAACCAAAATATGTGGGAGAAGCAACAGAAAAGCAATACTGGCATCTTTTCTAGCCTGGGGGTTCAAATCATGTTCTTTCATGGCATCATTTTTGGAAGCACAAAACCCTCCCCCAACTCCTCTTTAGACCTTCCCCAAAAGTGGGCTGACCAGACCACGAGGCCTTCTTCCCGTTACTCCCTACTTCATCTGTGTGTGATTTTTCTCATGGTGTTTTACCATAAGACACGAGGACTCACTGAACTGAAGTCCCAGTTCTTCAGCATTCTGCTGATGCCTCCCCCCCCCCCCCCAGGGAAAAAAAGATGAACATGCTATGGCTATTAAACCATTTACATCAAGATCTGTCTTCTCTTTCCTGAAAATTGCACTAAGGAAAGAGAACATATAAAGCTTCAAATTCCTGTGAGAAGCCGCTCTGCCTAAAAATGCTGTGATTTAACGAACCAATTTGAGCAGTGGCTTTCACACTTTTCTGGCCACCACTCACAGTAAGGAATAAGTTTACATCACAAACCAGTCTACGTGCCACACAGTTCTTCCTCCTCCTCCACCCCACATATATATGAACAGTCCTTGCAATCCAAATCCATCGCATTCCTAAGCAGGAAAGCAAGAAGCGAGGGCTTCAATGGGACCAGATTCATTTGAAAATGTAACCAAATCTGTGCAGTTCCTGATTTGGGTAATGGAGAGTTTGGGAAGGAGGGCAACAAGGATATCTGAAACCATGTGTCACAAAACAGTACTTACCCTTACTTGCTGGGACGCACTCTGGTACTTTTATTTTGGGGGGGAGTCGTAGGGGAGGAGTGTGAACTAAGCCCCCCACTACCACCAATTATGCAGTTGAGTTTCCCATGTTCGGGGAAATCGCAGGGGACAGCACATCCAGAGTGCAAAGGATAAGTCTTGCCCTGGGAAAACCACTTTTGTGATCACAGTATCACCCCTGCCAGGTGAGTACTGCACTCTGATACTTTTTACGCTTTCCTATCTTATCTTTTAAAACTATTGGTTGAGACACAGTAACTGATGTCACAATTCATCAGTGGGAGGCACCTGTTCACTTGATTAAAGAATTATTAATTTTTTTTACATGTGATTAACAACAATGCTATTCTTTAAGAGTCGGTCTTTTAAAGAGAAGTACTGAAATATTTATAGATGAAATGATATATGAGATTTTGGATTTGCTTCAAATTAATCAGGGGAAAGGTAAGGGAGGAGCGGGTGGAACAAGATTGGCAGTGGGCTGGGAACTACTGAGGCTGGGGATAGGAATGGGGGTTCATTATACTATTTCTTCTGATCTTGTATATGTTTGGAAATTTCCATGACTAAAAAGTTAAAATAATTGGTTTGGAAGGAACGCTTACTGCTTACTGTCTTGGAAGAGAAAGTTGTGACTGGAGTCACCTCTGCCCATTACCTTTTTTTTTTTTAAGATTTATTTTATTTATTCCCCCCCCCCCCCTTCCCCCATTTGCCCTGTTGTCTGCTCTCTCTGTCCATTCGCTGTGTGTTCTGCTTGTATTCTCATTAGGTGGCTCTGGGAACCGATCCTGGGACCTTCCGGAGTGGGAGAGAGGTGATTACTCCCTTCCTGCCCATTACTTTTGGTTTGAGTCAGATTCTCCCTTTGAAGTAGTCACCCCTGGCCAAAGAATGTGGCTGTGGGTTATAAAAAAACCTGTGTGTCCACTCACTCCCACGACTGATTAGGCCACACCAAGCCAGGGAGACCTGGGGTATTTTGACAGGAAGGACCCCTCCCTCCACAGAACCCTGGGTAGGCAACAAGTGGAACACAGCTGTGGCGGGGACGCCTCACTGCCCTCCACCATCCACTCCTCTGTTCTTCTTTTGAGGAAAGAGGGTTCTGATGGGCACACGGCCACCTAGGTTTTCAGCCTCCCCTGCAGCTGGGAGTGGACATATGACTAGGTTTGGGCCTAGAAGTGCTGGAACTTCTACCTCATGTTCTTAAAAACAAAACTGCTAGCCTCTGCAGGCAGAGATGGAATCTGAGAGTGACCCAGTTTTGACCAATAAGTACAATACTAATAAGGGAAAGGAGGAGCAATGAGTCAGAAGAAGCCTGAGACCTACCTGCCTTGCCCAGGCTGAGTGCTAACTACAGAGAAACGCTCAACTTACTGCAGTTCCTGGATTTTGCAGTCTCTTTATTTTAGCAGCCTGGTCTGTAACTACCCACTACAGCTGCTTTGGATCATTTTAGGTAGGGAACAGAGAGAAAACAGAAGTCCTCTTTGGCTGTTCTGTCTCTTAGTGTCCTAAAATTCTGATCCTCTTTGCTTTTTTAAATTTTTAAAAATTGTAATAAAATGCATATAACTATGTCACCATTTTAAAGTATATGATTCAGGGGCACTTAGTACATTCACAATGTTGTGCAATCATCACCGTTATCTAGTTCCTGAACATTTTTATCACTCCGAAAAGAAAACCTGTATTCATTAAGCAATCACTTTCCATTCCCTTCCCCAAGCCCCTGGCAACCTCTAATTGACTTTCTGTTCCTATGAATTTGCCTCTTTTGGATATTTCGTATAAATGAAATCATACACTATGTGGCCTTCTGTGTCTGGCTTCTTTCACTTAGCATCCCCTTTGCTTTTATAAAGAATCAAAGCAAGCTCCAGCCAGAAAAGAGAACCATCCCTGATTTTACAAGCTTCTGGCAGGGCCATATGGCATAAGGAACATCTCATGAGACCAAATAGAGAAAGCAAAATTTTGGATCTGTTAGCGTGAGAGAGAGTGAGCTTCCCAGTGCTATGTCATCCAGCCACATTCTCCCAACTAGCACATCCGAACCCCATCTAAAGATGGCACTGACCACCCCACTTCAGCTGACTGCTGTCCTGTGCAGCTGTGGGCCCTGAGTAGCCAGATCCCCCGATTTATTTCAAGAGAAGCCAGGAAGCTTTCATAGGAAAGCTTCCAAGCAGTAAACGTTGGTGACTAATTATAAAAGCACATTTAAAAAAAACATGTCTGGAGGCTGTATCCAACCTGTGGGTCTGAGACCTTCTCCTCACCTAGTTTAGGTCCCTGTGATAGGTCCTCCTGGCATTCTCCACACCCCTGTTCTAACCTCTTTGCAATCCCTTATTCAAGATGTGCCTTGGTTGGGGGCTGCCCCGACGGCAGGGCCTGGGCCCCTGACGGTCACTGCTGTGTCCCTGCACTGCCCAGCCCGGGGCCAGGCACATCATGAGGCTAGATGCAGTAATAATGAAGTGATGGGGCTGGTTCAGATTGGCTGGGTCTAAACCCTCGCTCCGTGAGGGGAGGGGTGGGTTTCTCACCGCTGAGGACTTCACAAAGAGCTCACTGTCACGAGGTTTATGATGGGTCTGTCCCTTCCCAGGAGATGCCTTACATCATCGTTTCCGTCCTAGGCCGCTGGCTCCTCAGTGAGTTTAGAGGCACTGAGATGGGGGGAAGGGGCAGGTGGGAATGTGCCTGGGTGTGGGCATAGGATGGAGGGGCACAGAGAGGATGTGGGTAAAATGTGCCACCTGGCACACTGCCGGCACGGTTGCTGCTTGAACAACAGAATTTGGGAAGGTTAGAAAGCCTAATGCTTAAGAACCTGGATCCCTAATTCACTCTGGGGCCTGGGTAAGTCACTTCACTTCTGGGCCTCAGTTTCCTCATCCATAAAGGAGGGATGATAATGGCACATCTCTCACTGGGCTCACATGGCTAGCCCCCACAACGTTCACTCTTGTTATCACCACAGAATCACACCCATGCATTTGCTCATTCAATAAACATTCTCTTGAGAGTCTACAATGTGCCAGATGCTGGCCTAGACGCTGGAGACATGGCAGTGAACAAATATCTAAGTATATGTCAGATGGTAGTAAAGTAGGGTAAAGCTCAGGGCCAGCTGGGGGGGGGTGTGCTGCAATTTTAGATAATAAGGCCTCATGATAAGGTGACATTTGACCAAAGCCCTCTATGAGAGGAGGGGATCTGGGGGAAAGAGTGTGCTAGTGAGAAAGCACAGGCATTGCAAAGGCTGTGAGGCTGGATGCATGCCTAACATACTCTGGAAACAGCAGAGGTCTGTGTGGCTGGGGCAGAGAGGGTGATGGAAAGACGAGGGCAGAGAGGCCAGCTGGGAGCCAGGTCAGGCAGGGCCTCATGGGCCCCTGAGGGACTGATTTATACCTAGAGTGAGCAGAGTAGTGATGTGATCAGATGCCTCTGACTACCATGCTGTGAAAAGACCGAAGGTGGAGGCAAGGGAGACTAGCGCAGAGGCTACAAGAGCCCGGGAGAGAGAACGGCAGCTCAGGGGAGGCTGGGCTGTGGAAAGGGGAGAAGTAGTTGGAGTCTGCCTAATTTTTGAAGGTAGAGCTGACAAGCCTTGCTGACAGATTGGATGTGGGTATGAGGGAAAGAGAAGAGCCGAGGTTGATGCCAATGCCAAGGCTTTTGCCCTTGACAAATGGGATGATGGAGGTGTCCTTTACTTAGAAAGGAAAACTCTGGGAGGAATGGGGAGGAAAACCAGATATTTGCCTTTGGACATGTTATGTTTCAGTGGTCTACTGAGCACCTGGGGGGGAGATGCTGACTAAGCAGATACTAGTCTCAAGTTTGGGCACAAATAGGTTTATGGAGTCAGAAAAACCTCAACTCCTACCCAGCTCTGCCACCTACTAGTTGTGTGACCTTATGTGAGTAACTCTACCTCTCTGAGCCTCAATTTCCTTATCGGTCAAGTGGGGATAAGAAGAGTATCTACACTTCATAGGGTGGGTGTGAGAATTATGTAAAATCAAGCATAGAAAATCTTAGTGCAATAAATCCATTCAACCAACCAACTCATCAGTATTCTACTATGTGCCAGCCCTGATCTATGTATATGGGATAAGCAAGTGAGCAAAACAGATTAAGAAAACAAAAACAAAAACAAAAACAGATTAAGGCCCTGGTTTGTGGAGCTCACATACTAGTGGGAAATCTAAACACTAGCTATTAATGTGACGTGAAAAAGGGCTTTACCAATCCAACCTGAACTTAAAAGGAGAGTGCAGAGGCCCAGAAGACAGCCACCAGCAACAGTGGCGCCTAGAAGTCACGGTCCACCTGGCCAGGCAAGCTTTCTGGGCAACATGACACATCCAATTCCTTAGACTTTCATATGAGGTCAGATGATTACTGTTCCCATTTTTCAGAAGAGGAAACTGAATCACAGAGCAGTGAAGTCACTTGCTCAAAGACACAAAGCTGGTAAGTTGTAGAGCCAGGATTTGAAGCCAGGCCTTCTGGTTCTAGAACTCATGGTCTTAACTATTATGTTACACAGTCTCTTTTTAGCATGCATATGACATGCTGCTCTGCCAAACCTGAAACAGAGTTAATCTCAGACCACAGTGTTACTTCTCATGGAGCTCAGATGTGGCCTGTCTACTCAACACAATGTTTAAGGCAGCCATTACCAACTCAGTTATCATCTGTCTTGAAACCAATTGCCACTCTTGCTTTGGCCAACAGTCTAAGCCTGAACTGTCTAAGATAAGTTTAGCATACGAATTTTATGAATCTTTGTTTTTAACAGGGAAGTTAAACCATTCACATTTATTGTGATTTCTAATGTGGAAGGTATTCCTGCCATATAATTTTGTTTTATCATGCTTTCTTGTTTTCCCCCAAAATAACAAATTTGCTCATGTGTTATGTAAACACCAAACATGGACACATGAAGTTTTATAAATATGTACAAAATAACTAACAATGACAAATTTATACAAACATAGTCATTACAACTTCATGTGCCTATGAAGCAGCATTGGAATTGTCCATGGTTCATGTGAAGAGTTGTTTGAAAATTAAAGGCAGTTTTGTGTACTTTTCTGTAAAGTTAAACATTGATTTTTCTCCCCACATTTTATTATGAACATTTGGAAATTTACAGCCAAGTTGAAAGAATTTTATAGCAAATACCTGTATACTATTTGGATTCTACCATTATTATTTTACTCTACTTGTCTTATCATACATCTATTCATCTGTCCATCCCTCTATCCATTAATCTATCTTATTTCTGAAAGCAACAGACAATGAAATGCACAAATCTTAAGGGCAAATTTATTGCCTTTTTGGTAACCGCATATATCTATAGAAAGTGATATTTAAAAAACAGAATTAGGACTTTCCCTTTTCAAGGTCTCCAATTGGAATTAGTATAAAATGCTTTTGTCCTGAGGTATTTGCACAGCAGGTCTGGGGCCTACAGTGGTAGGTAGGGCCAAGTCTTGGCTGACCAAGTGGGGCTAAGAGCTGAAAATCATGCTTTCTTATATTTTTTTCTCCCTGGCCTATGCTTTATCCTTTAATGGTCTGGAATTTTTCCATTCTATTTTAATTCTTCTAGGAAGTATCCTTTCACTTTTTTTTTCAGGTACTGGGGCGGGGGATGAACCCTGGACGTCCTATGTGCCAAGCCAGCGTTCAACCACTGAGTCACATTGGCTCCCCTGTTTTTTTGCCTGTTTACTGTTTTTCAGTTTTAAGGAGGCACTGGGACCAAACCCAGGACTTCCCATGTGGGAAGCAGGCACTCAACAGCTTGAGCCACATCCACTCCCCGCCATTTTTAATATAGGTTTGATCTTACATTTCTCTTAGCTTCTAGAGTTAATATCTTTTTATCCTCCCAAGGTGATGGCATGAAGAGCCTCAGATCCCTGCCCAAACCCTCCCCAGAAAGAATCCAGTGTGCAGGATCCCCCAGACTCCGAGCCTATACATGACAATTCTGATTCTCTTGGGGCCATATCTCACCCTAACTGCATAGACTAGGGAAGGTATTGCAGTGATCCCTCAGGCCTCGGCCAAACCACGTGAGCCACCACACCACTGCTGAGCTCCGTCCCTTACCTTCAGTCTCTGGACGATTTCTCTTATGTCTTCCACAGAACCTTCTGTGGCCTGTAGAAAGATGTGGTCCCCTCGTCCATAGAAGATCTTGAGGGTGGTGGAATCTGGGGTCCAGCCAATGACGTCCCCGCAGTAGCAGTTGAATACCACCTCCTTGGTGCGTAGGTCCAGGAGCACCACAAACTCATTTGAAATTCCCAAAATGCAGTCGATTTCGATCCCCTGGGCATAGTCCTGAGCTGCCACCCTCCAGGCAATGGCCCCTGTGCTGTGCTGCTCAGCGCCTGCCCGAGCTTTCGTTTTCTCCTTCTTCTTGGAGGTCAGGGAGATGAGGTTGAACTTGCCAGTGGAGTCAATGGGTGTGTTGGAGACACAGTTTTCAGCCAGGTCCTTGAGGTACTCCTGGCGGGTCCTGGTGGCCATGGTATGGAATTTGTCGGATTTGTGTGCAGCGTTCTCAGCATTAATTACCTTGGCCAGCAAAAAGTCTCTAAAGACATCAGATTTGCGGAATGTAGTTCCACTAGGGATGGGGGGGCCAAAAGGAGGAGCATCTTTGGATCGGGTCACAGCCATACTGGGGAGGGAAAAAATCGTTCAGACGGGAGAAAAGCACTTAAGATTATCTTTAGAAAGAACACATACTGTCAGAAATAAAAGTTTCCTTTTTAAGGACGGAAGTCTACATCTAATTAGTAAGTTGCTGGCTAACTAGATTTGAAGCTTAAAAACATCTTAGGGCATATACATACATTTTTATTCCCTATAAAGTATATGGTTGAAGAGCCACAGACATTTGAAGAATTCTCCTAGTATTGTTCAACTTCAGCTAGTCTCTTTTTACATACATAGACTGTGTGGTGGATTATAGTCTAGCAAAAATTACTCTTTCCTTTATAGGTGTGTACATCCCCATCACACTGATCTTGGCCTGGTTATGTGACTGGCTAGAAATACGCTTGCTGGGCTTGCTACGAGGCGAACAGGCCCAGAGACTAGCAGGAAAGAGACACATGGAACAGGCCTGGGCGCTGCCTGTGGTCTGAAGCCAAACCCAGCTGAATCCCAGAAGACCTGCAGATGTATGAACCAGAAAGAAATGTTTCTGTCTGTGAGCTCCTGAGTTTTGGGGTGGTTTGTTTTGCAGTATTATTGTAGGAAATCAAACATTTATATGCTTTAGTTTCAATCACTTGTGTAACACTGTCTAACACATTTTGTAGATGACTCCAACAACGGTTATTTTAAAAACTCATTGAACAGGAAGTTATAAAAGGATACCTCCTGGTTCAGTTTTTCCAGAGATATCAAAATGAAAGAAATCACGCAGCAATTGGGTGAGAATGTACAAAGAAAATGATTTAAACCCCCCCCCCCCCCCCAATTCTTAAACTCTCTCTTGCACCACACAAACGAGAGAGAAAGGGAAGATCTGGCAGAGGAAATCTTTGGAGAAAGCTGGGGCATGAGCTCCACCCTCTCCCTACCCCGAGTAGGGACATCCCAAGTGACCCGTACAGCAGGGAGGAGACGAGGGTCTGCTTCTGGCCTGCGAGTCTGAGAGGCCAGGCAGGGAGCCCCAGAAGCGCCCTCCTTCCCACTCTTTTCCTTCCCGTGCTCCAACGTGGGATCAGACAGAACCTGGCAGTTTGCAGGGTTGGGAAAAGGAGAGTAGGTGGAGAAACAGAAGTCAACCATGCTTCCTAACGCCGCAGGCTTCCCGGTAGAGGAAACCCTGAACTGGGAAGGGGGAGGAGATTTGCTGAGAGATCAAGTTTGGAGATTTGACTAATGTCTTGGAATTTAATGACCAAATCATGTTGAGACTCAGTGGCTATAGGGCAGACAATTCCTAAAAGTGAGCTGGAAAGGCCAAGGCATTTGCCAGAATATTCACCTGCAGGCAGGGGACCATGGCCCTCACTGAAAGAAGGCATTTTTTTTAAGGAGGTACCAGGGAATGAACCCAGGACCTGATATAAGCTGGCGTTCAAGCACTGAGCTACACTGGCTCCCCAAAAGAAGTTTTTAAAGGGGCTATGGAGACACTAGGAGTTATGCTGATTACATCGTGATGATTTAAAAGGCAGCATCAGTTGATGTCAATGATGGAGCAATACGTTTACGAAGTGTATCCATCCTCCACAAAAACCTCAGTTTGTGAGTATGGTATTGAGAAATGTTCTACTATTTCTCTTATTACAGTAGGGTAATTTTTAAAATAATGAAAATCTTCATTAAAACATATTCCATGAAACTCAAACATAATAAAATACTTGTTCAGGTTTTGACTTTCCTGCACACTCATCTTAACGAGGGAGAGGGTACAACAGCCCCCCATGTGTCTGACAAGTATTTCTGGGACACCCACTGTCTTGGGCCCTGGTGATAGAGCAGTCTCTGCCCTTCCAGGGCTTCCAGTCTAGGAGGAGAGACAAACTAAACAGAAGCACTCACGAGTTAATGTGTAAGTACAAAGAAGACGAATAGGGGTGTTATGACAGAATAATAGAAGGACCTGATCGGGACACAGGGGATCTGGAGGGCCTCTCTAAGGAAGTGACAGATAAGCTGAAACAGGAAGGATGAGAAGGAACCAGGCGTGGAACTGAGGGGGGAGCACTCTGGGCTGAAGACACGGCCCACACTGCAGCCCACCGAGGAGAGAGCGTGCATGGGGTGAGATGAGGCCAGAGTGGCCAGAGCCTAAAGAGCTGGGAGTGGTGAGGGGGCAGGAGGCTGGAAAGGACACCAGGAACCAGTCTACCCGGGGCCTCTGAGGGTGTGTGAGCAATGTTCACCCTTCTTGTAAGGGCAAGGAACCAGTTAGTGACTTGGGCTGGCTCTTCACCTCTATTCCCCAGACCCAGTCTCCCCCGTTCTCTGCCCTGCTCAGTCCCGGGAAGGGGGTCTTTATGGACTGTACCACTTGGGGTCCCGTGCCCACCAGCTTCCAGTTAAGTTTGAACTCAGCAATATTTGGGAAGGCTGAAGAGAGGTTAGAGGCTTAATTTCTCTTCACACCTCCCTGCTGGCTGTAACAGCAGGGGTGGTCCTTCGCACACAGCCACAGCTCCTGTTGGTCGGCCCCTCTCCCAGGGTTACAGTACCCAACAGCTTCCAGAAACCACTCCCCCATCCTGTCCCATCAAGTCTAAGGGTGGGATGACAGCTCCTTCCTGTTGCTAGTCCCCAAGTGCCTTACCTTCCCTTAACCTACCCACTCCTCTGTTAATAGTTTGTTGGTTAGTTCCCTTCAGCTAAATCCTTGAGGGGGCCATCTGCTCCTTGCTGGGTCCCTGATGGAGGCGGGTATTAGCACAGTGTGACAATCAGACTGGCACTCTGCACAGATCCCTGTGGTTGGCTCCTGCGTGACCCAGGTGATCAGGCCAGACGCCCTCTCCCATCTCTGCTGTGCCTCGTCCAGTGATACTTCTCCATGCCTCGGAGTGTCACATGGGCAGGTATCACCCTGCCACCAGCAAAGGTGTTCAATATTGACAGAAGCAATAATTAAATTGAACAGACCAGGAAGAAACATATTTCTACCCATGTATATATAATGAGTATGGATTTGACAGAAAAAGGCATTTTTGGGTGGAACAATTCTTCAAAGGCCATACAAACTGGGCAGGTTTCCTTCTGTGGGAAATCTTGTGGGCATGGGTTTATCCCCAGGCAGGGGGATGGATGAGATGACCTCAGCAACACCTCAGTTCTAGTTAGCAGTGAGTTCAGACTGTGCTTCACATATGTGAATCGCCTTGCAATTTTCTTCATTCAGTGCTTGGCTGCCTGCAGTGACAGATTTAGGCTTTTCCCATAGCCCTGATTCATGATTTTAAGAACCATGAAATTGTAAATCGCTGAAATTTTCTGTGCGATCAGAGCAGCTGGTCCCTCACTTCCCCGGCAGGAGGGCCTGGGTTTGAAGGATCCACAGGCTGCAGAGAGGCGGGTGTGCCACTGAGAAGCAGCACACTGGAAACCAGAAAGGAGGATGACTCCGTCACACAACCAGAAGACGGTATGACCTCAAGGTCACCTGACCACTGGAGCTCAGAAACTGTTTCCAGAACACCCACAATTATTTATTCAGTGATTCAGTGCCTTCTATGTTTGGGCCAGGCATCTGTCTGGACAGCAAAACTGTTTTCAAGGCTCAGCCTATGCCAAGCAGTGTGTCGTGATAGATATATAAAGGTGAATATGACACAGAGTTACCATCCGTGAGGCCACGGCCACTCAAGAAGTCGTTTTCACAGTGACAGAAACGAGTCTGGCAGCCAAGAGGGGGAGGGGGTGAGTCACCCAAGGAGGATATCAGAGGCAAGTCTGAGATCTGTCTTGAAGGACAAGGAGGAATTCACTGGGGTGGTGGGAGGTCACAAGGAGGGAGGGGCCAGAGCTCAGGCTCGGTCTCGGGCAGGTTGGGGCCTGGGTTCTGTGGAAGAGCTCCCACAGGAGAGGGAGGGGGACGCAGGGCGGTGAGGGAACAGCTTTGGTGTGGCTCTAACATTTTCTTTCTTAAAAAATAAAAAAGAGAACACTGAAGTAAATATGGCAAAATGTTAACATCTGTTAAATCTGGTGGCAAGCACACGGGTGTCTGTTATCTTATTTTCTGTACTTTTCAAAATGTTTAAAATATTGCATAATAAAATATTTGAAGTTAAATGGTAAGAAATTGGAAAGAGCTGTTCACCAGAAAAAGTGATCACCCTGGAGGCCATGCAGAGGCTGGCCAGGAAGGAATGAGAAGGGAAAAGAAAGGAATGCGGGAGACTGGCTGCAAGGTTGTGGCCATAGCCCAGGGGAGGCCTCTTCAACCCCACTCAAACTCCCTGGGGTGCACTACAGAAGACTGCCTCCTTTTCGTGTGTGTGTGTGTGTTTGTGTGTGTGAGAGAAAGAGAGGGAGAAAGAAAGAGAGAGAGAGAGAGAGCACAAAAGCGAGCACACTGCCATCTCTCCTCATCAGCTGCCAAGGAACGACACACCTGTAAACCCTGGCATTGTCCTGGTGTCCTCAGGCCCACACAGAGCCCAGGGGCACAGGAGCTCTGCAGCTGCCACCGAATGTCTTGGAAACAAATGGGCAGGGGATGAGTGGGTCTTAGGCCTGGGCAACACATTCAGCACAGTGGTTCTTAACAGTGAGCACTGTGTGCTGGAAACCCCTCCAAATCCTCCCTGTGCAGGCTGGGGAAGCTTCTCCTATTAGGCGAGGTGAGAGAAGAAACTGGTGGAATGTAGCAGTTCCATCAGACTTCCCAGCGCACATATCTTTTGACATCTCCTGTAGCTGCCTTCTTGGACATGTGTACACTGGAAGTTTATAAGGTTAATTATTGGGAAACGGACTTTGGCCCAGCGGTTAGGGCGTCCGTCTACCATATGGGAGGTCCGCGGTTCAAACCCCGGGCCTCCTTGACCCGTGTGGAGCTGGCCATGCGCAGCGCTGATGCGCACAAGGAGTGCCGTGCCACGCAAGGGTGTCCCCCGCGTGGGGGAGCCCCATGCGCAAGGAGTGCGCCCGTGAGGAAAGCCGCCCAGCGTGAAAAGAAAGAGCAGCCTGCCCAGGAATGGCGCCGCCCACACTTCCTGTGCCGCTGACGACAACAGAAGCGGACAAAGAAACAAAAAGCAGACAAAGAAACAAGACGCAACAAATAGACACCAAGAACAGACAACCAGGGGAGAGGGGGAAATTAAATAAATAAATCTTTAAAAAAAAGGTTAATTATGGTGGTGGGGTGACATAAAACAACTCAAGTGCCCATTAATAGGGGTGGGGGAAATTAGGATGCATCCGTAAGAAGGAATATTACAGTCATAGTGAATGAAAAGGCAATTTATGCACTGATATGGAATGATCTCCAAGACAGACTGTGATGCATAAAGAAAGCAGGGTGCAGGACAGTGTGTCTGATGTGCTGCCATTTGTATTAAAAAGCAGAAATGGAATAGTTAGATGTATACTGATGTGTGTAATCTATCAGGCACACAAGAAAGTAAGAGTGACTGCCTCTGCGAGGGCAACCACGTGGTTGGCACTCAGCGGTGGGAGGGGGACTTTATCTGCATATCGTTTTGTATCTTTTGAATTTCAAACTAATTTCAGAAAATAAAAAAGAGGCTATTTTAGACCTTTCACCAGAGAGACTGATGTGCTGTTTCAGGACTAGTGCTGAGCTTGGCCTGAGTCATGTCATTGATCAGATGGTTTTAAAGGCCCACACGCTCTGTCCTCCCACCCCGTGCACATTTGGGGGCCAGCTGTCCTCCCACCCCGTGCACATTTGGGGGCCACCTGCTTCCCTAGGTGAGAATCGTTTCCTCAGGGGGATGGAGGCCTGTGTTACTCGTCCATGTGTGAACTGAAAACCCCTCCTCTATATCCGGAGGGGACACCACTGGTAGGTCTTGCCTGCCCTGCCTCCATCCTTCTCAGCTTCTGGTTCTCCCCAGGGAAGTTCTCCATAGGCCTGAGGTCTGTGGTCTGTTGCCTGAGGCCTAACCCGTTGTTCGGGCTCCAGGATAGCACGTGACTCCAGTCAGGTCAATGAGTCTCAATTCTGGGGCTTCTGCTGCACCTCTTCGGAAAGAAATGCTTTTTGTTGGGTTTGCAGCTGGTAGAAGATAAGCTTAGAGCTGCTAGAAAATGAGGCAACCTACAGGAAAGCTGAGCTATGCTTGAACTTGTCAGTTTTGTGAGCCAATACATACAATTGCTTTTTTGTCTTAAGATAGTTGGAGGTGGGTTTTCTGTCACTTGCAATCCAAAGATTCCAGGCAAAGAGAAATCCCTGATGGTTTCTTTATCAAAATTAGGAAGACAAGCCCTTTTCTGGTTGGCAATCTCTCTCTTAGCGGGGGGCGGGATATGTGGCTTGAAGTCACCTACTGAGGCACTAACGAGAAGTGCAGGAGCCTGCCGGCCTGCTGCCTGCGTTCTGCCCCGTGCCTGGAGGCTGGAAATCCGCTCTGTCGCGACTGCTGGGGCGCGCGTGGCGGTGGGGGAGAAGCCCCTGGCTCGTCTCACCAGGCACGTGTGGAAGCACCTACCTGTAGCAGACGTTGTCAGAGCAGGGGTTGTGGACGCGGACAATGATGAAGACATGCTGAAAGTGGGAACGGATGTTCTTGGGGGTGAAGGGGAGCGCTCCAGGCTCCTGGAAGATGACGGTCACGATGTCGTTTCCTATGTGCCGCTTCCTCAGTAGCTGGTGGGCGGAAAGGAGAGTGTCAGGGGTCGGCTGGAGGGGCCCCACCTGGGCCACTGCAGCAGCCTCCCCACTTCTCCCTTGTCCCGCCCTCTCACGACACCCCTGCGCAGCTAGAGGGAACCTGTGAACACCTGAGTCAGGTGGTGGCCCTCCCCTGCTCAGAGCCCCCCTGTGGTGCCATTTCACTCAGGGGAAGGACAGAGTCCCCACCTCTGCCCAGAGGGCCCTGTCACACCTCTGACAACTCCTCTCACTGCCCCCATTCCCTCTCTCCAGCCTTGCTGGCTCCTGCTGCTCCCCAGACCCGCCTGAAACACAGCTCCCTCAGGGCCTTGCAGCAGCTGTTCCCTCCAGATGCCCACATAGTTCTCTTCCTCGCTCCTTTAGGTCTTTGCTGAAATAGCTACCTTCACTTAGCCAAGATCCCAGCCCCTCACCTAACACTTCCTACCCTTGCCCTTCTGCCCCCATAACTTAGCATTTACAACACCCTGCATACAGTGACTTTTCCTCTCTTCCTTTAGTTTCTGGTATCTTTTCAGTAAAGGTCAGTGCTATGAGAACAAGGATTTTTCATTCACTGCCCACAATACCCTTGTGTCTAGAGCAGTGCCTGATACACAGCAGGTACCCAATAAATATTTACTGAAGGGGACCATGAGCTGGTGGCCTCTGACTTGCTCAAAGTCATGCTCAGGGGACAGCACACAGTCAGGCTAGGGGCAGGGGGCAGCGCCTGTTCCAGGCCCGCCCCTTCCCCAGGGCGCCCAGCTGGAAGAGGGCAAGGAGCAGCAGTGGCTGCGATGGGCTTGAAGGGAGCCCTGTCCTCTCTCCTCCATCCTTCTTCTGCCCTGCTCCTTGTCATGTCTCTGAGGAGGACTTGGTTATCTTCATAGGCTGCATATTCAAGGCAATTTTGCTTCCTGGCCGAAATGGTTCTGTTTTTATGTACACAAATTTAGTCTTCATGTAACTGTTAGTTCTTGATTAGTATTTTAAACTGGATTAAGTGAAAATTCTGGATGAAATGCCTACTTACCATGACAGGCCCTGTACTAGGCATTTCATGCCCACAATCTCACTGAATCTTCACAACAACCCTATGAGGCATTAACGCGTCTTGCTGTCTTTCACAGATGAGAAAACTTAGACTCAGGGAGGTCAAACGACTGGCCCTAAGTCACACTGCCATGGAGGAAAGAGCCAGGATTTTAACTCACTTCCGACTGACTCCCAAACCCAGGCTTCTTCCCACCACGCTTTCCAAATACCCGGGAACAGTCAGCTCCTACTGTGCTCTCCGCGCTGGTTTTGGGCATGAGTGTGCCGCTCCTTCTCGACAACCCTGAGACGGGCACTATCGTTCTGCCACTTTACAGAGGGAGGACCCAAGGCCTAGAAAAGTGAAGTCATTTACCTGAGGTCACACAGCTAGGAAGTGGCAAAGAAAGAACTCAAACTCAGGTCTAAATCTAGAGACCCACTCTTAACAGCTTGCTCTTAGGTGACCCTGATGAAATTACCAAAGTTTTAACCATTTTTTGACCCACAAAAATCTACTATGTCACCTGTACTAACTAGAAAACATACACTTCCCAAAGTGCCAACAATCTGGGAGGGTTTTAGGTAACTGGAAATTAGGAAGTGTTGCTCCCCGGGACAGTCCTCAAGGGGTGCCCGGGGCAGGAGCAGGCTTGCATTGCCTGGCAGCCTCTGCGGTGGGCCCTTGCTGGTTTGCCTGCTTAACATTAACACCCTTTCCTTTTCTTCTGGCAAACCCCTTTGGGAAGGTACCTCCCTCATCTGTGTCCATGTTTCAAGTTGAGACACCTTAACAGTTACACGAAGACCAAACTTGTGTAACAGCGTAACTTGTATAGATGGGAACAATGTAATTTCTACTTGAGTTCAGCCAGTAGTGAGCTGACCCACTCCACGATCTTAAGGGACAGGTGAGTGCCTCAGTCTCAGCCAATCAGACCATTTCTGGACTGGCCTGAAACTGTTGTGGAGCAACCGGGAAGGAATATCTTTTTCCCCTAGGGTGGCTAAGCTGGTGGGATGTGAGTCCAGAGCTGCTAAGGGGCATCTTTGCCACTACTTGGGGGAGACGTGACCTGCGAATAAAGCCGCTACAGAGAAAAGCAGAGTTGAGAAATGGACAGGATTTCTAATACCATTTGAACCTCTGAATCCAGCCATTCCTAAAGCCAACCCTTTCCTAACCCTCCCAGGTTTTGCTTAAGTCAATTTGGGTTTGAGTTTCTGTTACTTGCAACCAAAATCTTGTCTGACTCGCTCTTGTTTCTCTTAGGATCCCTGATGACTTAAGAGATCCTCAAGGGAGGTGGGTGGCTAGAGACAAGCAGGGTGGCCAAGGAACAGTAAGAAACACTGGCACCAAACAGACATCACACTCGCTGGCCTAGTCTCAATGTCGCGGGGAAGTGACCGTGGTGAGGACGGGTTCTCCAAGGCCAGGGGCCTTCCCATGACCCTCAGGATGGCACCAGGAAAGCCAACGCTTGGCAGGCAGCCACCTCACAGCTCGTAGGGGAGAAGGTGCCTTGGGGCTCAACTCTGCATCAACTGGAATTCATTTTGGGCCCCCCACCCTAGGCACCACTGACCTGCTGCCTGTTGTTGGGGGTATAAGGGAGCAGCGTGGAGACGTGGAACATGATCTCGTAGTCCTGGTACGTCGTGTAGAGGGAGTGGGTTCCCGTGGAGTCAGCTGAAACGGAAACACCAGCTAGTGCCAGATTTCTAAAACCTCTGGGTTTTTGCCATATCCCACATGCCATCTGTGCTCATTTTTAACTTGATGTTTTTTTCCTAAATCCATTCTTTAAAATTAAATAAATTTAGATAAAAAGGAATCCTTACATTATACCCTTATCAGATTGGTAAAAATTGAAAAGCCTGAAAGATTTAAGAGTTGGTGAGAATGTGGAATAACTGGAACTCTATGTGGCTGGTGAGGTATGTAAACTGGTAAATCACTTTTTAGCAATAGTTATTAAATCCAAAGATAGGCTTGACTGATGACCTGTAGTTCCTCTCCTAGGATCATGGTCTAGAGAAATCCCACACACGTGCCCTAGGATATAGGTATGAGAATCTTCAAGTGTCGGTCAAAAGAATGGATACACCAATGGTGCCATCTTCATGTATGGCAGAAAACTATATAGCTGTGAAAAGGAATTAGTTATAGGCACAATATGGGTGAATCCCACAAATATAATGTTGAGTGAAAGATGCCAGACACAAAAAAAGCACATACTGTATGGTTCCATCCACATTAAGTTCAAAAGCACACAGAACAAATGATCTTGTTTAGGGATGTATATCTATCTAGATAGCAAAATTATGAAGAAATGCAAAGAAATGGTTATCATGACTCAGGAGAGAGGTTGTCTCTAATTGGGAGAAGTGTTATGACCGTATTATTGGTCCCATGTCTCAGAAAGGGAAACTGAGGCAAGAGATGGAGTGACTTTCCCAAGGTCACACCACTATGAGTGTTGGAATCTGGACTGGCACTAGGTCATCGGGCTCCAGAGTCCACTTTCCTAACTGTATTTAATACTGCCTCTTAAGGGTTCTGAATTCCCTGTACGAAATAGACCCCAAATCTCTAACTGTTACTTAGCCCTAAAGCCCTGAATGGTGGAACCTTTTCCTGCCTCCCCAACCTCATTTTCCACATTAATTCCCTGGACAATAGCTTTTGGACCTCAGGGTCTTTGCATGTGGTGTTTACTTTGCCTGGAATACTGTAGCAGTTTGATATAATTGATGAATTTCGAATAGAAATATTGGATTATGCTTGTAGTCTGATCTGTACCTGGGCATGACTGAGTTATGATTAAGGACTTACGGATAAAAGGCATGGCGGAGAACAGAGTTGGAGATTTCTGATGTTAGAGTTTGACGCTGAAGACCCGGGAAGCCAGCACCCAGAGGAAAGAGAAGCCAGCCCCAGGAAGGAAGGAACCCTGAAGCCAGAGTAAAGCAAGCCCCAGGACTGTAGTAACCCAGGAAGCCTGAACACTCACAGATGTCGGCAGCCATCTTGCTCCAAACAGACTTTAGTGAGGGAAGTAACTTATGCTTTATGGCCTGGTATCTGTAAGCTCCTACTCCAAATAAATACCCTTTGTAAAAACCAACCAATTTCTGGTATTTTGCATCGGCACCCCTTTGGCTGACTAACACAAATACTTTTCCTGTATCTTCTTTGCCTGTTTTTTTCCAACTTATCCCTCTCAGATTGAATGTCAAGGTCTCAAGGAAGTCTTCCCATCCCCTACAAGGTCAGGTTTCCTATAATTCATGACTGTATCATCTTAAACTGCTCCTTCCTGACATGGTAACGGTAATCAATTGTACTCAATCATTTGTGGCCAGTTGCTGGTGAGCTCTGCGAGGGTCGAGCCTGGAATGCCTGTGCACAGGGCCTGGCCCAGGAGGTTTTTGCTGAATGAACCCACAAACCATGCTCCATAGAATGGCAGGGTATCTCATTGTCCCTTGGAAGCCCACTCCTTGGCCTTTTTGGGCATTTGGGTTCCCCAGCTTTATTTAATTGTGGTAGGCATTGGAGAAAGAGCAGGAGAGCAGATGGAGCAGTCTCTGTCCTGTGGGGACCTATGCTCTAGATGAGCTGTGACACTGAAGCCACGATGGGCCGGTGCAGAGCCAGGCCTGGAGCCAGCTGGCAACCAGGCGGCTGCCAGAGCTGTGGTCATCCTTGCCTGTGCTAGCACTGTGCTCTCCCAGGTCCTTCCCAAGAAGTCACACTGCAGCAGCTGACACTGACTTGAGTGCTAGTTTGGTTAGGCATTCAAGAGTGCTGGGCTGTGGTGATCTTTGCAACAACACAGGAAGGGGAACGATTACCACCTTCATTTTGGGGAGGATGAACGAGTCTCTGGAACAGACATTTGTCTGAGCAAGGAGATAATTCTGCTATTCCTTTTTCTGACTGTCCTGCTCCTTTAGTGATGAAGGAATTAACATCGTCAGTAGCAACAGAACAACAGCGCTTACATGTGCTGAGGGCTTCCCAGGAGCCAGTCATGTTGCAAGGCCTGCTGAGGCATCGGAGAGGCCTGCCGGACCTGGTACAGGGGGCTTACCATCGTGTTCAACTCTCACCCTTTCCTGAGATAAGTGCAATTATTGCCCTCACTTTACACAGGAGGAAACTGAGGCAGAGAAAGGAAAAGGCAAAGCCACCTGCTCAAGATGACAAGAGTGGCAAATGGCATGATAGGCTTATTCCTCCTACTGCCTTCTTTAGATGAGGGGTGAACGGGACAGTGACAGCCTCAGGCGCCTGCTCAACACTGGGCTCATCTCTCTGAGTCAGTCTTCTCATCCAGGCCTCTACTTTCCAGATGAGGAAACTGAGGCTTAGTGAGGTAAGCCAAAGCGCAAGAGGCCGAGCCGGGGATCCACCTGAGGGCTTTCCAACCCCCAGCCTGAGCAACTAAGCCAACCACAGCCCACCCCCAAAGACAATGAGCCATCTGCTCCCCAGGGAGCTCCGACACTCCCGGCCATGTGACATCCTTGTGATGTGATCTATCTGCACCCCCACCCTCCACACTACTTACCTCGAAACATTTCAATTCTATTCATCAGATGGACATATGCGTGTGGATACGCGGGTATTTGCACATATGTGTTTAAGGAATCTAGAATCAGTACATTGTACCTCCCACCCACCTCAATAAAGAGACCACCACCGCCTCTCTAATGTGAGCATCACTTCCCAGTCATAGCCAGCTCTCCGCAGAGGGAACCACTATCCTGAACATTGTGCCAGCTGATCCCTGGTTCTTCAGAGCTTTACTATATAAAAACAAACCCCAAGCAAGGTATTATTTGGCTTGTTTTATGTAAAAGGCACCAGGCAGCCCCTGCTCCTCTGAGACTGGCTATCTCTGCTCAACAGGAGGCAGGGGGCACTCCTCAGGCTGGAGCCTGCAATCCCGTGCATCGCTGTCGTGGCCATTTCCTACTCTACTGTGTGAACAGGCCAGGGCTGTGTCGGGGCGCACTGGGTGAGCAGCGGGTTTCTGCTGTTGGGAATTTCCCGGCCCTCTGCTGGCACATGTGTACATGTGCTCTCAGAGGGCCTGGCATGGAGTGCAGCTGCTGAGCCATGGAGTTGGCGTCTCTTCAAACTTTCTGAGAATATGCTGGGCTCTTTTCCAGAGTGGCTGCACATGTGCATTCCCACCAGAGGTGGCTGAAGGCCCCCACTGCCCCATGTCCTCACCTTGGTGTTGCCAGGTTTTTAAACGCTTGCCCCCTGGCAGGCTGCCACTGTACTTACTCTTGACGTCCAGCTGGGCGGCATACTTGGTGAACCCCTTCAGGCAGACCTTCTCGCCGATCAGGGAGAGGAACTCCTCAAAGGCTGGCCCTGCCTCCTCGTTGTTGTACATCTCCTCCTCGGAGCTCTGGCCAGCCTTGCAATAGAGGATGCCCACCTTGTGCTTCCGGCAGAGCTGCAGGGGCAAGGGAACAAAGGGGCTTTCTGAGGCATCGAGTCACACAGTGGTTCAGAGCCACAGCCAGCAGTGCACAGAAGAAGATTCTGGGTAGGTCCCGGTAGTCCCTCTCCCTCATGCTTCTTGTCCCCTTTCTCCCTAAGAAGGAACTGTTCTCTTGGCCAGCTTCCATTGTAGGTGGACTGGGACTGTGGAGGTTCTGCTAAAGGAGACTCTGTGAGGGTCAGGGCTTACAGTCAACACATTTTAAAGGGGGTGGACCACCAATAGCCAGGTTTGCTTTCTGTATTTCTGATTCCTTGGTTGTGGGTGACTCAACTTCAGATGGAGCCCTGAGCTAAATGTGGGCCAATCAGAGGCTTTCCTGGGACCAGTGTCTGTGTGGGGATGTAATTATTATTGTTTTTTAAAATTTGTCAGTTTTAGGAGCTACTGGGGATTGAACCCAGGACCTTGTACATGAGAAGCATGTGCTCAACCACTCGAACTACATCGGCTCCCCATTTTTTAATTTTAATTAAAAAATTTTTTGGGGGGATATAATTATAAAAACTCTGGGAACAGGGGGAGGGGTTATGGTCTGTCACATGACCAGATAAGGAGAGGGAGCCAGTGAAGGAAGAAGAAAGCAGAGTTGGGCAACGGGACAGAAGGGGGACCTGGTGGCTTTCTCATCCCCAGGCCATTTCCCTCCTAAGACCCAGTTACTTTCCTGCTCTTCACACCCCTAGAATTTGATGATAAAGAATCTGATAATAGAGTCCTCTATTTCTAAAACTAGCTTAAGTAGGTTTCTGTTCCTTCCAAAAAACTAGGAATAGGGCCCCCCACCCGACCCCCAGGCCCAGCTCACCCCCTGCTCGTCGAGCTTCAGCAGCTGTTCCGTCACTTTGGGAGTGTTGAGAGCCAGCCGCAGGCAGTGGATGTTGAGCTCCGGGATGATGTACTCCAGCGCATCCTTGGGGGGCAGGCCCCTCCCCGTCCCATGCTTGGTGGCTGTGGGCGTGGCATCCTCCAGAAGGGAGCCCCGCAGGGTAATGAGCTGTTCAAGGTGAGAAGAGCAGGTTAGGAAGCTCTCAGGAAGGGATTAGAGGATGTTATGGGTCAAGTTATGCAAGAGATAGCTCTGATGGTGACCTTCTTTGGTAAGGGGGTCATTGCAGATGTATTCATGTTAAGATGACATCACACTGAACTGGGGTGGGCCCCACTTCAAGATGACCAGTGCCCTTACAAGAAGAGCAGGCAGGCACAGGGAAGGAGACCATGTGAAGATGGAAACAAAGAGTGGAGGGATGCATCAGCAAACCGAGAAATGCCAAGAATGGCTGAAAATAACAGAAGCTACACACAGCCAGGAAGGATTATGCGGGAGCAGGGCCCCATTTACACCTTGATTTTGGAATTCTGGCCTCCAGAACTGTGAGATGATGAATTTGTTGCTTTAAGCTGCCTTGTCTGTGGTACTTTGTTAGGGCAGCCCTAGACACTGAGGCAGGGGTTTCCCGTTTCCAAAGAGAATAGATGAGCCTTAGAAGGCTGGGCTCTAGGGTCAGAAACCCTGGCTCTGAGTCTAAACTCAAACTTCCACTTCCTAGTTATGTTGAGTGTGACCAAGGGAATTCTTATCTCTGAGTCTTTGTTTCTTCTTTTGTGAAATGGGTACAGTGATAGCATAATGCCAAGGAGCGTTGGGAAGGTTAAATGAGACAATAGACGGAACACCTGGGACATTCCTTGCTTCATTTGCTCAATACTGACTGAGTGCTTTCTATGTGCCAGCCCTGTTCTAGGTAAAGCAAACAGGATAAAGTTCCCTACCCTCACGGAACTGACATTCTAGTGGGGGAGATGGGTACGTCAGGTAATAAGAAATGTAATGAATGAAACAGGAGCCGTGAGAAAGTGAGCACTCAGATGAGAGTTCTTGTTATTACAATAACACTATGATATAAAATATGGTATGTGATACACGTTATCCTAAGCTCTTATGTAAAAGACCTGCCTATCCCAAATATTAGAATCACTTTGATCTTGACCTGTGCCAGTGTCTTTCAACCTGATTTCATGAATGATAAAGAGACCACCACTGATTCGGATTCTGTTGATCTGGGATAGGGTACCGGCATACACAAACATACATACATACACACTTTTAATCTCTCAGGTGATTCTGAGATACAGCCAGGATTGAGACTCTAGTTAAAGCCAATCACAGTCATCTCATTCCCCTTTCCCAGATGTTGCTTTCCAAGGATTCCCTGTAAGCAAGAAGCAACATGACCAGTTCTAGGCAATGAGATGTGAGGGGAATTACGCTTGGGGAGGACTTCTGCGGCAAGTTTTCCGCCCTGATTAAAGGAAAATTATTTTTTACCTGCCCATTCCCTCTTGCTAGGGATGCTGGTGTGAGTATGAGATGCTTGGGACTGTGGCAGCCAACTTGTGATCGTGAGAAAGGAGTCAATGAAATCCCGGAGAAGTCAATCCCTGAGGCTGCCTACTTCTGGACTTCTTGTTAGATAATTAAAATACCCCTCTATTTGTTCCAGCTCTGGTTTCTCAGATTTTCGGTTATTTTGCAGCTAAAGTCATTTCCAACTGATTAACCTTAATAACAGGTCACATTTATAGATGCCATACTTTATTCTGGGTATATAGTAATTATCTAATTATATGTGCAAGTCCTGTCACACGAGGTTTTATTATCCCTCTTAAAGATGAAGGAACTGAAGCCCAAAGAGGCTAGGTACCTTATCCATAGTTACACAGATGACAAGTAGTTGAACCAGGATTCCAAACACCCCAGGCCTGACTTCTCCAAAGTCCATGATTTTTTTCTTTCTTTCTTTCTTTTTTGTTTAAACTATGATGTATAATCCATATAGAGAAAAGTACACAAAAGGCACAGCTAAAGGAATAATCACAAAGTAAACCCCTGGGAAATTACCACCCACATCATGAAAACAGCATTTCCAGCTCCCAGGAGGTTCTTCATGTCCTCCCCGCCACCTTCCCTATCCCTTCCCAGAGGGTGAAGCCTTCCCCACTCTCCAGGTTGCCAGTCTGGGCTCTCCTATCATTCAAAGGTGCCTGAGTTTCCCAGGAGCTGGGGAGAGGAGGAAAAGGGAGGAGCTGGGGAAATGGGACCCTGGGGTTTGTAATCGGGGGCTTTTGTGATTAAGTTCTAAATTCACTAAGAAGGCTTTGGGAACAAAAAGGGACAGAGAAATTTTGGGGAAACTGGCTGGAGGGAAGGTGGTGGTCAATATGCTTTTGATTTTAATCCTCACACCACTCATCACTTTGCTCTTAAATAAAGAATCCTGGGATATGGTTAAAAAAAAAAAAGAGGTAACCTTATCTTGACTTCCAAAACCATAATTTATTTCTGCCTCCTTTTGAGCTTCGTGCATTTTGTACTCTTTTTGTATCTGGCTTCTTTCTCTTAATGCTACATATATGAAATCTGACCATGTTATTGTGAATTTAATCCCTTCTACTGTAGATGAGCGTTGGGACTGCTTCCAAAGTTTGACAACTGTGAACAAGGCTGCTATGAACATTCAAAAAAGCACCTCTTGGTGCATATGCACACATTTTTTTTTTCCGGGTTATACCTAGGAGAGGAATTGCTCAGTCATCAGGCACGCAAATCTTTAATTTTACTGAACTGCCAAACAGTTTCCCAAGTGGTTGTACCAATTTTCACCTTGCTAGCCCCATCCAAGAACCCTGGTTGCTTCATGTCCTTGCCAACACAAGCACATGCTTATCCACAGTGCTCTGAGGACCACCAGCCAGGCTATGCTGCGCCCCAGGCCAGGCACGGTTGTTCCAGTACACCAAGATGGCATGCAGGGGGTCTGGAACACTCCAGGAAAAAAAATCCTCCACCTGAGGGGCTTGTTCAGGCACCAAAAATAGTCTGAGGGCTATGGTTTACAGACTAAAGGAAGATCAATGTAACTGGAAAAACATGCTCACCCTAAGTCAACATACACAGGAAGAGGCAAAAACAACATGTCATGACTGTCTCCAGGCTTTTGGCCCACCCTCACCAAAAACAGGACCCGGGCAAAGGCAGGTGTGGGAGGAATGGAATGATCTCATGGTTGGGAGTTCCCAGTTCTGGCACTGGTAATTAATACACAAAACAATTCTCTTTTATCATGAGCAGGGTAGTGTTGAAATGAATCATGAAAAGCAATGATGCCGGATGCTTTGCCCTGCCCATCTGTGTGGCCCTGGGGTTGTAGGTTTCAATTAATAACACAGCCAGGAAGGATCAGTGGCTTCATCGTCTACCGACACTGTCCCATAGTGCCCTCTCCTGGGGCGAGGACAGCACGGACCAGAAATTCTCAAACTTCTTTCCACCTAGAAGCAGGAGGCCTATGGTCACATTTTGGCTCTTACGGCTTGACCAAGGACCCAGTACCTGAAAAGCTCCCAGATTTCCCTTCTCTACGGGGGATGAGAAGTGGAACAGTGGCAGGCCGCAATGGCTGGCCACTTTCTCTTTCCACCCAGGCCCTGTCACTGTCATCACCCACCTGGACTGAGCCAGCAGCCTCCTCACTGGCCTCCTTGCTCCTGCCCCCCCGGCCCCCCACACCGTTCTTCACTTATCAGCTCGGGTCAGGTCAAGTCTCTCCTCTGCTCAGAACCCTCTGACGGCGTCCCATCTCGCCTGCGAGGCCTTACATGATCTTACCCCCAGTGACATCTGGCATCGTCTTACTGAGGGTAACAAATCAAATAAGCCATGAAAGGGATTCAGTGCTATGTAAGCAAGAAGTTTCCTGTTTGCACAGGGGATTTTCCACTTGCTTCTGACCCAGATGCATTCTCTGCCTTTCTCTATGCCCAGGTGTGGGGGTGTACCTATCAAGAACTTTTCTAGAAAGATCACCCCGGAGTCAGTCTGCCTGGGTGCAAACCCAAGCTGTGTGCTTGATTTCTTGGTGCTTGTTTCCTCGTCTATAAAATGGGGATAATAAGAGTGTCTACCTCCAAAGGTTGAAAGGACTCGATAAAATAATCCACATATAGTGCTTAGCGCTGAATTTGTATATGGCGGGGCTCAACGTGTTAGCCATCACATGCACACACATGTCAAAATTACATGCACAAAGTCACATACGAAGTTTACATTTTTTAGTTTTAAATAGGATGCTATGATTTAATTTTTCCTCAAAAAAGTTTGTTTATATCAGCATATATTTTATATTAGAAAAAAGTATCAGTATATATTGTTTTATTTAAGTATGTACTTTCAGATGTACCTACTAAACACAAACTGGGTCCCAATAGAGGCATTTATACTTGTTTTTGCACTTACTACAATTTTTTTTTTTCTAACTATACACCCTTATACATTGTTTATATGCTTAACAATGAGCACCTGTTTCTTTTTAAATTAAAAAGAAAAACTGATAAAGCTTATCAAAATCCCAACTTCCAACTTAACAAAACTACGGCCTGCCAAAAGCTCACATTTGCTGGGCCAAAGAGAACCCAGTGGGCCTGGCGAGGCCAGACAGACCTTGGCTACCTGTCTCCTGGGTGAGACTGTCAGCAGGGCCAGAGGCTGACATTTTAGGCATGTAGCGCCAAACCCCAGCCTCAAGTCTGTTCCATCCTCGGCATGAAGCTCGCCGCTGCCAACGCTCGTATCCCATCTGCCAGGAGAAGGGGCCTACTCATGACTGACTGCTCAGTGGACGGGGGCGGTCATCTGGGGCGGCCCAGCCAGCTGGTGGGGAAGGGCCTGCTTCACCCAAGGCATGTGTGTGGGGACAGTGAAAGGGTGGACTCTGTCTGTGAGTTCAACCCCTGCTCCCCAGCATGGCCCTCGGTGCTACAGGAAAGACTGACGGCCACAAGGGCAGCATCCACCATGCTGTCATCTGGTGCTCAGAGCAATCGCTGCCCTCCAGCTTTGTGCTGAGCACTTTACTTGCGTCAGTCCAAGAGATCTTGCCTACTGCTCCAGGAGACAGTCACAGCAGAAGAAGAAACCAAGGCACAGAGAGGTAAAGCCATCTGCCCACGGCCACGGATGTGAACCCAGGCTGTCTGTCTGCAGAGCCCAGAATTCATACTGAAGCAGACAAGCAGCATGGTGGGGTGATGAAGGTGTGGGCTTGGGAGCCAGGCTGCCTGGGTCCCCATCCTGATGCTATGGGACCTGGCAAGTGATTCACTTCTCTGAGCCTCCGTGATCTCATCAGGAAGAGGGGATAATAATGGGACCCACCTCATGAGATTGTTGAGCGGCTTCAATGAGTCAAGGTATGTGAAATGCTTAGGACAGTGCCTGGCAGATGTATGTGCTACGAGTGTTAGCTATTATCGTTATCACTGTTGTTACTACTTTCAGGCTGTGTGCACCTCCATTCCACCTCCACAACAGGAAGGGTCTTGGGAAGGGAGAAGCAGACCTTGCTGGTCACTGCCCTTCTCTCCAACTCTAGACGGCAGGGCTCCTCAGGCCTGAGCGAGCCAATGGGACAGCTCTGCAAGGCAGTGGGCGTGGGGCTGAGCCTGTGTGGCCTGCATGTGTGAGGGCAGAGAAAGGTCTGGTTGAGGGCATGAACCTCACTGGACTCAGGGTGGGCCCTCGTTCTCCAAACTGTCTAGGGTGTGACAATAGCTAATGTCACTGGATGCTCCCCAAGTACCAGGCACAGCACTGCCTACTTCATATGTGCAACCTCACCAAGCTCATACCACAGTCCCGTGAGACTGGGACTCCAAGGGGTAACTGAGTCCCTGAGAGGGGAAGCCACATGCCCAAGGTTTCAGAGGTGCTGAGTAGCTGAACTAAGACTCATACCAGGTCTCCAACGCATCAGACATGGTCCTGCCACGGGACCTTTGCACTGGCCATTCCTCTGCCTGGAATGCTCTTTTACTAGATAACTCATTGGCTCCCTCCCTCACCTTCAGGTCTTTACTTGAACATCACCTTCACAGTGACACCTCCCCTTGATACTCTGTCAAAAATCTCATGCCCTCCAACTTCTTATCTCTTATCCTGGCTTCGTTTTCCATTTTATCACATAACACTGTATAATTTACTTATGTATCTTGTACCTTGTCTGTCTCCCCATAAGAACGTCGACCCACCAGCAACTTTGCTGCCCTATTCACTTCTGTGTATTCTCAGTGTCTGGCCCAGAGCTGGCAGGTGTAGTGCTGAGTGACTCTCTGTGGAATGGATAAGTCCGAGGCCTGTGGACATTAGGCTTGAGGATGCATGCCTGGCCTGGGGTAGACAAGAAGCCCCAGAGGCTTACTGTGTGGGTGCTGGGAGGGGAAGTGGATGGAAGCAGGCTCAAGTGGTAAAGAGCACCAAGCCAGTTTCGAATTTATTGAATAGGAACCACAGTAAGCAAATGATTCCCTGACCCAGTATCTATGTACTGAAGTCTCACGTCTCTTAGTATGTGTGGTGGTTTGGCTTTTTAAAAATTCATTCTACATATTTTATTTTCATAAGAAAGATGCTGGCACTAAGTTGAATGGACCATGAATGGGTCGACTTGCAGTCTGAGCTGAGTTAGTCTAATCTCAGAGGCAGCAGAGTATGATGGCTGAGAGCACAGGCTGACATCCCGCCCTGCCCCTTTCTGGATGGGTCCTTTGGGCAAGTCTTTAGCCTCGTCATGCCTGTTTTGCCATACAGAGGACCACAGTACTGCCATCATACAATTGCTAGGAGGCACACATACATATATAAAGGGCACATAACCATGCCTGAAACATAGTAAGTGCTAAGTAGATTTGCAATAATATTAATAGTAATTATAATAAATATTGTTTACTGGCATATGGTTGCTGTTGTCATTTCATCCTTCTCCAGCAGTTCCTCTATATGTCATGAAAGGATCTGGTGCAGAAGGCGCTGTCATCTCACATTCTGCCCTGGTGCTCATCGGACCAGAAAGGTGAGGAGAGGGAGGGCTGGGGACTCAGAGCGGGCCAGTGACCACGTGCAGTTCAGGGCACATGGTTTTGGGGCTGCCTGCCTTTGGCTGCCGCAGCCTGTGTCATCCCATCCCTCTCTGTGGGAAGGTCTTTATCAGGGGATGGGGCTAGGGCCCTCAATGCAGCATCTGCCAGCCTGGACAAGGTCCAGGACTCAGCTGGCTCCAAACCCAAAGTCCCTGGCAGGGGCGGCCTGCCGGGTTCCACGCCGAGGCAGAGGCCAGGCCTTTGGGGTTTGGGGCAATGCAGGTCAAGAGACCCCCAAGTGGGGGCCTGCTCACCTGATGATTCCCTCCTTTTTTGAAAAGATCTTCTTACTTGGGCCTTTTAGAAGTCTCTGCATTTTGCCTGCCCAGCTCCCCTCTTTTTGCCGAGTCTGCTATGCTGAGCAGCAGTAGCAAGTACAGCAGTACTTCTGCCCTGCCTGAGGCCTGTTGCATTAGTCCTTCCTTCCATTCTGCAGAACACCTCGTTTACCTGAGACTCCCACTTCCCCTTTAATTTTATGGTAGCCAGAGTTAGTCTCTTGCAAATAAGGATCTTTGGGCTCTGCAGTCAGGTACTCTAGATTCAAATCCTGACTTGGCCACTTATTCGCTGTGTGATTCTATGTAAGTGGTGGAGTCTCTGAGTCTCAATTTCCTCATAATGGGGAGACTAACAGGATGCCCCTCATGGGTTGTTGGGAGAATTACATGAGATGAAGCAGGGGAAGTGCTAGCCCACAGAATTGGGCAGGGGGTAACGAGTGCCCCGAGATGGAAGCAGGTCGTTTACGAAATGATGACGACAGTTTACAAAATGATGATGACCTACCTCGCGGGTCCGGAAGATGATCCTGTACTGGAACTGAGGCCCGTGGTCCTTGTGGTCCTCCAGCTTCTCCCGCTTGATGCTCACGGCCACTGGCCCAAGCTTCTCGTCCACACCAAAGTAGTTGGCATGCTCTGAGGGGGAAGAGCAGGTGAGTTCCGTCAGCTGTGTGGGAGGAGGGGTCGTGACCCACGGCGGGCCTGCTGACCGGAAGGCCTCTTGTTCAACCTGAGGGATCCTGGGCACACAAACCTCATCCCTGCCCAGGGCCCCACTCAACAGAGACACTGTACGAGGTAAGAGCCAGGCTCTGCCCACCTACTGTGCCACCTCGGCCAAGTCACAGAACTTCTCTGCACCTCAGCACCCTCATCTGAGAAATGGAGGCCCTGATAGCACCACAACTCAGAGACGATGTGAGGGTGAAGCTCTGGGCATGTAATAAACGTAGCATCACTATGAGTAGACTGTATTTGCCAACGGCTCGTCCGATTTAGGGACCAAGCAGCCCTCATGAAGGGGTTACGACTTGAGTGTCAAAGAGTCTCCTGTCAAGTTCGAATCCGGGCCCCGGCACTAATTAGACGTATGGCCTAGGTCAAGTCACTGAAGGGCATCCTCATCTGTAAAATGGGGTTAGGGATTGGACGTGCCTCCTAGCACAGCTGTGAGTAAGCACAGAGCACTTGGCACAGGCCAGGCACAGTCAGCACCTACCCAGGCTGCCTCTTCCTATCCCCAGTAATGACCTCAGTCACAGAAGGGGAACCCCAGTACAAGTCCCCAGCATCACTTTTATCTGATTATGTCTCTCTAGACCAGGGCGTCTTAACAAGGGGTCCTTGAACTTGAATTGAAATTCAAAACAACATTATTCTTGTGGGTTCGTGTTGCTGTGGGTATGATGTATTTATTAAATAATACACAGTATAGTGTGGAGTTACTAAGGGGTCCGTGTCTTCCACCTGACTGGCAAAGGGGTCTGTGGAACAAAAAGGTTAAGAACCCCTGCTCTAGACCCAGGAAATTTAAACACTGCTCTTTTTTCTCTTAGGGTGACAGAGACTCTGGTAAGTCATGGAGCCCAAGTCTCCTGCTTGCTCTCTTAAAAAATGAAGCTATCTTCCCCCTGCTGCTCTCAGGCAAACAGTTCTTCCCAGCATAAAACCCATGAATCTCTTGTGGTGGTGGATACCCACCAGCAGTTGGTCTTGACTCACATTCATCTACCTGCCACCAGAAATCCAAATGCGAATGCAAGTAGCCGCCTTTCCTTCCCACCCCAGAGCTCTGATTACTTAACTGATGGCTCCTGTTCTCATGACACGCTCTTGGTGGATCTAAGGCCCAATAATGTGTGTTAATAAACAGCCCCAATCAGAACAGTGTCTGCAGTAGCTTAAATAACCCCCCATCCAAACAGGTCAGGAAATAGAATATTCTGCTCCACAGGTGGAAGTCCATTCCTGAGGCAGTTGCAGAGATTTTTTCCCCCACCAAAGCATACCCAGCATTTGCAGTCCTGGCACACAGTAGGCACTCAATAAAAGTCAGAGCAGAGTGGCAGCCCCGCCCATCAGCCCACCTGCCCACCATCACCTTTGCCCACAAAGTAGTCCTGGTAGTAGCGGGCACCCAGGTCCACGTGCTCAATGCTGTACTGCCGCGGGCGACTCTGCGTCCTCTGCTGCTCCTTGGGTACCTCCAGCACTGAGATACTGGCATTGGTGCGGTAGGCGCTCAGGGAGGGCTCTGACAGGCGGCAATCGCCAGCACCTGGGGAGCCCACGGAGGCCCGGGAGAAGCTCACGTTGCGCTCGCACTCGCCTCCGATCTCATTGCGGAAGTGCGGGCAGCTGAGCAGCAGGTCGTTGCTGTTGTCGTCGCCGAGGTCCTGCTCCAGGTTCTCCTTGCAGTTCAAATCCTCTGTGCTGGGGAAGGCTGCGTCCAGGCCCCCAAGGCTGTGGGCTCGTGATGCCGTGAGGGACGCCATGGCAGAGGCAGCTGAGGCGGCAGAGGCGCCCGTGGTGGTGTTGCGCCGCTGGGCCACCGACACCCTGTTGGCCGCCGCCTCGTTGAGGTCAAACAGCATGCTCTGCACGTCAAAATGGGCGAAGCTCTTCTGGCAGACCCACGGCCTGCTGGCCTCTGGAGGGCTCCGACCCTCCTCGGCCTCCCCTAGGGACCGTCCAGCCTCGCCCTCCAGCTTATTGCTCCTCAGCTTCCGGAAGATGGATGAGTCCACTGTGTCCCCACCGCCGAGGCCCCGCACGGGTTTCTTCCGGGCCTTTTCCTTCTCCTTCATGGGCTGGAGAGGCAGGAGTGGCAGGAGACTGTCTTTTGGGGTCTGCCCATTACGGAGATCCCCCTTGGCTCCGCTGCTGCTGCTGCCTACTGAGAGGAGGGGGCCAGGATCGGCCTGGAGGAGCTCAGTGAGGTTCTGAGAGCCCCGGGGCTCAGGCTGCTCACTGCGGAACTCATTGAGGATGTCAAAGAAGCTCTGCTCAGGCACGCCCTGCACGTCGATGGAGGACGTGCTTCCGTACTCACGGAAGATGGGCAGGACCCCTGTGTGCCGGCCCCCCCGTGGCTCCCCTGTGTCCTCGACATCACACTCGCTAAGGGTGATCTCACTGCTGCTGCGGTGCCGCAGGGGGAGGAAGGCCCTGCCAGGGGACCGCGGCCATCCGTCCTGGAATTCCACATCTTTGGACCTTCTCCTGGAGAGTCGGTGGAAAGCTCTGGACCCTGAGGAAGCCAGGGTGTTGGCGGGGGGCTGGCCATTCTGTATGCTCCTCGTGGAGTGGGCTGCCTTGGTGGCCTTTGTGCTGTCTGCATCCAGGGAGGGGCTTGGGTTGTTCTGCTCTCTCAGGACCTCCCTCTTGGGTGGCCAGTCGGCTACCCTGGCACGCACGCCCATCTTGGGCACCGCGGGGGTGGTGGGGCTGGGGCGGGTTGTGGCGGCAGCCGGGCTCTCACCAACAGGCTGGGGCATGCTGCCGTTCTGGACCCAGAATCCCATGGGAGTATAGTCCCCCGTGTGTGGCCCGGGGAGGCCGTCAGTCCCCCTGGCCCCACAACTGGGTGCCAGGTCCACACCATCGTTGGGGATGGGCCGATAGGTGGTCATAGTCCACGGGCACTGGAGTGCTACTGGCCCCTGGAAGCTGCGGTGTGACTCTATGGGGTCCGCCAGCCCTCAGCCATTGTTCAGGGCTGCCAGGCTCAGGGTGAGGGACGCTGGCCCCTGAGACCTGATGGGAAGGTTATGAGCCTGTGGAGTCCAGTTCTCCACCATCGCTGTGGACGACTGAGCCAGGACCACTGTGGGACTGAGTGGCTCAGCACAGCAGGGCAGGTGGCGGATCTCGTCGAAGGCAAGCAGGCTGCAGGGTCCTCTTCCCTGCCATGCTGCAAAGGGGGGAGACAAGGAAAATGTGAGATGTGATGAATAGGTCGCTGCTCCCAAAGAATGTGTAACATGACTTTTTCAGGCAGTTTTATTCCCTTAAATAAATTTATTATGGAAATTTCCAGACATACTTAAATGTACAGAAGAGAATGGTGAAGCCTCACAGTCCCATCATCAGCTTCATCAACCATTAACTATCTGCCGTTCATTCCTATTAAACCTACCTGCCTGGCACTATATTTTGTATAAAAGATTGAGAGATGACCCACACAATATAAATTTCACCATTTTAAAGGGTACAATTTGGTGGTTTTTAATATATATACAAGATTGTGCAACCATCATCACTATCTAGTTACAGAACATTTCCATCACCCCCAAGAGAAACCCTGTACCCATTAGCCATCACTCCTCATCCCTAAACTTTTATTTTGCCAGAATATTTTAAAGTAAATCTCAGGTATCAAGTCATTTCACCCATAAATACTTTAACTTGAATTGCTACACACAAAAATAACTGTAACATTATCATGCTAATAGTAACAAGAATCCTTTAATATCATCTAACATTCCATTTGCATTAAAATTTCCCCCATTGTCTCAAAGGTGTCTTTTTAGAGTTGGTTTATTCAAATCAGGAGCCACACAAGATCCAGTCTCTGCTTTGGTAGATATCTTCCTTAGGTCTCTTCTATTCTTTAACAGCCCCCTCCTTCATTCTGATGCCAGTTACTTCTTGAAGGAACAGGGCCACTGTCCTGTGGAGTTGCCCACTTTCTGGATTGGGCTCACCATATGCCTGTGGTACCACTTAACATGTTCCTCTGCCCCCTGTATTTCCCATCAACTGGTGGTTGCCTAAAGAGTTTGGACCTTGTCCATCTGCTCTGCAGTCCACCTCACCGGCCAGGCTGACAGAAAGGAAGTGAAAACGACGGATGAGTCAACATGAACACTGGTGCATTTGGGGGAGGGAAGCCACAGAGGGATGACTCTAGAAATCTGTGTGATTAATAGGTGCTATCAGCTGGTAAATCAGATCCTGGCCCTCCTTTGCTGAGATTTCCCCAGTGACTCCTTCCTTATTGCATTAGAATAAGGCCAAATTCCTTCCCCACAGGATCTGGGGCCCCTGCCTCCCCGGCATCTCTCCCTGCTCCCCAACTAAGCTCCGATCACACTGGCCTTCTTTCCTGTTCTTCTGACACACCAAATCCAATCCAGGATATGTAGATATCTTTCCTTGGTTCTTTACCAGGCTGGTACCTTCCTATGATGTCAACTCTTCAATGATGCCTTCCCAAACCACTCTGTAGACAGAGAAGTGCCTTTTCTCCTTGGAATCTTTCTCTGTCATCTACCTTTCTTTCCTCTTTCCTTCCTTGCTTAGCAGTTATCAGAGCTGGCTGATTATTCATTCATTCATTATCTATTTAATGACTGCCTCCACATTAAAATGTCAACTCTAGGATGTCTGTGTTCTCACTGGTGTATTTCCAGCACCTAGCACAGGGTCCAGGACACTCAACTGATACTTGGGTGAATGTGGGAATGGAGAGCCTCTGCCTGGTCGATGTACTTGGAGACCTTCTAGGCAAGGGAGCACACATGCCTGCTCAGCTGTGCGGAGCACTGTGCAGGTTCACCTCCCTTCGTCTCTATCCTGAACTTCTGGAAGATGAAACCCCCAGCTGGAGAGGAAAGGGAAAGTGGGTCAGCATCTGTGGCAGAACCCGTTAGCGCCCCAACAGTCATGTCCCCTTCCTCCTGCTAACAGAACCCTTTTTGTTCAGGGTAGCAGAGTGCTGGGCTGGGCTGGGCACCTGACTCAAGGTGACTACAATTTTTCTTTCCCTTGGAATATGGAAGCTGGACACGGCCATCCTGGTGCTTTCAGTGAGAGGAAGTGGAAGGCCTCCTGTGTGTGTGTGTATGTGTAGGTGGCGCTTCCTAATTCATGACTAGAGGTCAAGTGAATGGGCAGGGAGAGCTCAAGAGGGAAGCATGGAGCAGACTCATGGGCAAAACTGAGGAGAAAACAAGAAAACATAAAAAAAGAGGAAAAGACTAAAGCCTCCGAGAAAGTGGGAACCAGAAGGTGAGGGAGAGACAAGGGATAGGGAGAGAGTATGGACACAGCCTCTTCCTGATCCCCCAAGAGCACAGGAGCGTCCCTGAAGCTGCTGCAGGGTGGCAGTACAGGGTATGGAGCAGAGAAGGGGAAGGGAACTGGGCACCTGGAAGGTGTACAGGTCAATTGGTGAAGGGAGATAGGACAGAGACAGTGGAGCTTGCAGAGAATGGCCAGCAGGGGCATCTTCTAGGGCAGCAGCTGTGCTTCAGCTCCAGCCCACTGAGCCTGCTGGGTATTTGGACGCTAGAGCATCTGAGTTCCCAAAGAAAGCAGAAATCTAGATTTGTATGCAACATCTCCCAACTTAAAAAACAAAAATAACAAGCTACCATGCAGAGAAAATCTCTAGAAGGATTTTTAAGAAACTGCTAACAGCGGTTGCCTCTGCGGAGGGGAAGTGGGTGTCTTCCCCATCTCCACCCCAACTCCCAGGCCCTTCCCTCCTTTATTCTTCTCCTTAGCACTTACAAATGTACTTACTTATTTCTCTTATTTTTACATCTGGTCCCCTTCCTGACTCCTCCATAGAGAATATGAATTACTGCTTTATCCCCATTGGCTACCTTTTGAATTATGTGTATATATATCTAGTCAACAAATAAATCTCTCTCAGACTATCACCAATAAAACCATGAAGGTCAACAAAATCAGTATGTGGCCTGGATTTGGGTGGGGGCCGCTGGTGTGCGACCTCTGTGAAGGATCAGGCTGCCCTGCTTTGCCAGAGACGAGCCAAGAGGCCAGGCTAACACCCCACTTGGCATCATAGCTCAGGCCAAGCTGGGATGGTGGCCTGGCTGAGGGGGCTGCCCATGGCTCGGCAGCCCACCCTGCGGCTTGGACTTTTGGGTCAGCCCAGGTTGAGTGTGGCTGAAAGATTCGTCCTTGAGGCCACATTTGGGCTGGTAAGGAAATCAGGTGGCCCAAATGTGCCCTCACTTGCTTATGTGAGCACCTCCCAACAGATGGGCTTTGCTGATGGCATTTTGTTTCCAGGCCAGTCGCAAAGCCCTGATCTGTTTTGCTCCCCTCAGTGAAAACACACAGCTGTTCTTTCAGGCCTGGGTCTCTGCAGAGATCCCTCCTCCAAGGGCAGCCGTGTTTCCCTTGGATGTTCAGAGCCGAGCGGCACCAGAGCCTCTGAGGGATTCAGGAGATGGTGTGTCCTGCCCCTTTCCCAGCTGTCTGCTATCCAGTTCCTGTCCTAAAAGCACCTTGGTCTTCTCGATGGGGAACCCTCCCCCTCAGCCCCCACTCATGAGAGTAGCACAGCACATAGACAGGAACCAGATTGCCTGGGTTCAAATTCTTGTGTGCCATGGACTGGATACTGAAGCTGTGTGACTCGGTTTCACTCTGTAAAATGGGGAAAATATCGCCAGCCTCGTGGCCACTGCTATTATTACCATTCTTTTTGGGGTATATTTGGAAGGACCTACCTCCTTCCCAATTACAGAAACACAGACTGGGGCAGGCACAGGATTTTGGCTCAGCTGGCCATGTGTTCTCCTGGGACTCTGTGCAAGGGTCAGAAGGGCATGGAAGGATTAAGTGTCCTTGGCTTTTCCTGTGGCTTGCCTTTTGCTGGGGGCCCTTGGTTCCTTCCCTCCAGAGCTTCCTCGGCTCCTGCCATTTTCCTAAGATTGCTCCTCTGGGCTCACAGCGATCCTATAAGCCCCCAGTAAATTCTGTTTCTGCCCAAGAACACTAAGCTTGGCTTCTGCTGTTGGCATCCGAGGTGCTGCTGCAAGGGGGGCAGCTGGGGAACTATGGATGGGAGACAAGGGCAGCCTCAGAGATACAGCATAATGGCAGTGGGAGAGAGCCAGGTGGGATGTGTTTGGCTCCAAGTTACAGAATTCCATCCAATGGATGCTTGGGGAATGAAGCCATTTTATCTCGCATAAGGAGGCCAGATACAGCGGGTCCAGCTTGGTGTGGCAGCTGGACAGTGACGCCAGGCTCTTGCTCTCTTTCCTTTCTGCCTCCCTCAGTGTGCTGCTGGCTTGCATCTTTTGGCTTGTTGCCTAATGGTCACAAGAAGGCAGCCACAGCCATGTTCCTTACTGAACCATGGGCAAAGGGGAAAGAGAGGGGTGCTCTGAGGGTGCGCTTCTCATCCATCACACCCTAATCAGGAAGACTCTTTCCCAGAACATTGTTCATTCAAAAAAATTCACTCAGTCATAAGACGCATACCAAGCCCCCAAACCTTATTCATTTATTCAACATCTACCAGGCACTCATTCCAGAAACACTAAGCACTTTACATTCATTTACTCAATTTCTCAAGTACCTACTATGTCCCACTGTTTCAGGTGGCCAGAACATGCCTGCTATCATGAACTTAATTCCAGAAGAGGGAAGACAAGGGGACTAAGTAAAAGAGACCAGGTAGCTTCAAGGTAGAATAAAACACTATGCTGTGATGGGGGGAGCTGGGGACTACTCTAAGATGGGAAGGACTGAGAAAGCTTGCTAAGGCGGTGCTGTCTGATGGAATGTGCAGGGAAAAAGCACCTGCCTAGGAGACCCAGCAGCCTCCAGGTCCCTGGCACCAGGTGTGGTGACGAGCCAGGCTGATACGCATAGGTGGGAAAGCAGGGAGCTGCCAGTGTGCCAGGCAGGAGCTGCTCTCATAGGTCGTATGGGGCTGTCCAAGGCAGTGGTCCTCTCCCCCAGCTGCACATTAGAGACATCAGGGCAACTTAAAAAAAATATACATGATTCAGAATCAGCTGGTCTGGGGTGAGGCCCAGGCTTCGGCACCTTTTAAAATCTCTGTAGCTGATTCTAATGTGCAGGTGGGCTGAGGACAGAAGAAGGAACCTAAGAGAGGGAAGAGGGCCTAAGCCCAAGCTCGGAGAGATGCAAATCCCAGTGGGTGGGCAGGTGATGGGCAGTCAGATTATCAGCCAGAGCAGGCCCTGGAAGAGAGGCAGGAGAGCAGGTGTGACAGAGGCCCAGCTAGTGGGTGGTCTGGGAGTTGGGGGTACCCAGATATCAGAGGCTCATGGAGGTTGATGATTACTGAGTATGAAGGGCTGGTGACCTCCACAGTTCTGGAATTGTCCTCTGAAGACAATTCAGAGGAAAGTCTCTTCACCCTTCCCCACCCCCCAGGACTGCCTCTGACCCTGTCTTCTCCCACCAGCCCTTCCCCACCCAGGCAGAATTCCTCCCTTCCCCCTTGGGTCTGTACACACCCTTAGCTACAGGATTTACCCCACTGGATTTTTAAGCCTCTGAGTATCTTTTTTCTTCTCTAAACTTTGAACAGCTCCACATTCGAAGTGGACTGAGGTCTTATATATTTGTTCCTGCAGTGTGGGTGGGGGAGAGGGCAGGGACAAGAATGGTGATGACGGGAATAACGATGGCACCAACACTTCTGGGCTCTCACCCTGAGCCAGGCACTGTGCTGTACACTTGACATGTATTAAGTTGGGTGTTACAATAACCCTACAAAGTAGGGCTGGCCATTTTACAGATGAGGCAAAGGTTACATGCTTAAGCCACGCAACTGGCAGGTGGAGCAGCTAGAACGAAAACCTCACACCTGCCCCATTACACTCTTCCGAAAAGACAAGACAGTTCAAATGGGTGTGGCGTGTGAATACATGAACGGTGCCAATGTCTTCAAAATCAATTTCTCAGGACACAACTCTAGAAAGGCAATACCAGTTCAGCGGATTTCAGGCTAAGAATCTGTTTTCTTTCCCCTCTGTCCTTCTCCACCTTGTTGGATGTTTGAACATACATGGGACCACTTGAGAGCTCCCCCAGGATACAAGAGGGACAGAAGTCTCAGAAATCTCATTAGGGGAAACGGACTTTGGCCCAGTGGTTAGGGCATCCGTCTACCATACAGGAGGTCCGCGGTTCAAACCCCGGGCCTCCTTGACCCGTGTGGAGCTGGCCATGCAGCAGTGCTGATGCGCGCAAGGAGTGCCGTGCCACGCAAGGGTGTCCCCCGCGTGCGGGAGCCCCACGCGCAAGGAGTGCGCCCGTGAGGAAAGCCGCCCAGCGTGAAAAGAAAGTGCAGCCTGCCCAGGAATGGCGCCGCCCACACTTCCCGTGCCGCTGACGACAACAGAAGCGGACAAAGAAACAAGACGCAGCAAATAGACACCAAGAACAGACAACCAGGGGAGGGGGGGAAATTAAATAAATAAATAAATCTTTAAAAAAAAAAAATAAATAAATCTCATTAGGAAGCTCTCTGACAGAGACTCTGCTCTATCCACCCACAGGGCAACGAGTAGGGCCCTGGCCACAGCTGTGAAAACCTGCGCTTTGAGATTTAATGTAAAGGAACCCAGAGGATCAATGTTTCTAATTTCAATCTTCTTCCACACTCCTACCTGGGCATAGAGACAAGTCTCCACAGGGCGAGGTCAGCCATTTACAGGCCCTAGATTTAGAGAGGTGAGGGTCCTACAAGGGCCAGAGTTCCTGAGTGTGTTTTTCCCTCCTGGGGGAAAGGAAAAGAATGATTTGGTATTAAGGATCAAAGTTTTAGATGTGCATACTATTTTTCTTTTTAATCCAGCAATTCTGCTTCTAGGAAATGTGTCCCACAAATATTTACTCCAGTGCACACTGATGGGTGGGCAGCAGCCCAGCTGTAGGGATGCTGGCACTGGTACCCTGCTGGAATAGGAAGGCCTGGAGCAGCCCAAAAGGCCTTCAGCAGAGCTTAAGTGAATCTGGGGGCCTTTGTTTCAGGCAATGCAATGCAGCTGTGCTAAAGAGCACCGGAGAGCTGGGTGTAATGCATACAAGGAGCCCACGAAACCCCCGGGACATCACCAGAGCTAGCAGTTGGTCAGGGTTCAGTGTGTGCCAGGCACAGTGCTAAAGGCTTTTCTGTGCATTAGCCCATTTAATCCTCATGACAATCCTCATGAGGTAGGGACTAACACCATCCTCGCTTGAAAGACAATGTAACTGAGTCTAGAGAGGTTGAATAACTTGCCCAGCTAGAAAGTGGTGGGATTGGGGTTTGTACCCAAGCTATTCAGCTTCATAGTTTATATCTCTGCTGCTCCTAAAAGGCAAGGTGCAGAATACTTTAAAAAGTAAAACCCCATTTTGTTTAAAAAGAGAGAGACCTTATTAGCGTGTGTACACGTGTCTGTAAACATGGAGGAAAAGACCTAGGAAGACCCCCCTAAACTGTCAACAGTGGTAACAGTGGTGATTTCTAAGGTGTAAAACTGGGGATGGAGGGAAAGGGGAATAATCTTATTTTTTTAATTCTACATGGCTGCATTGTTTGAATTTTTACAAGCATGCAAGTTGAAGGCCCTCTTGGTCACACTGGCACCCCTGTCCTCGAGTCTGCTCCCTGGAGGTAGGGTCCATGAACAGGTTTTACATGTCTTCTTCCAGACCCTTTTCTGTGACTCTACAAGAAATGCTCATACCTGTACAGGGGCAGAGTGTCTCAGACTGGGGGTACGGTTTCTTTTTTGGAGTGTGTGAGGGAACACATGGGCAGAGTGAAAGCCATCCCTTGACAACCCTTACATTATATAACACTATGTTAGAGTGGAAGAGACCACCCTCTGCACCTGTGAGTATCTGCCTTCCCTCTAAGGGCCCACAGAGTCAGAAATGCACACACTTTTCAAGCAGCAAGTTCTCCACGGCCTGGGGAGATGCCTGCCTCTGGCAGGCTGGTGAGCCCCAGGCTCACTGAAGGAAGGGAGATGCACCCCTATCTCACGTGCTCCCTGGTGAAACGGAGGCTATTCTCACCCAAATGCTTCAATTGCAATGTTTCCTTCTTAATTTTGCTACCTAGCATAGTTGAACTTCTGTAAGTTAAATGCTTTTATGATTAAATGAAAGACAGAATTAATTAGGGGTACACCCACTCCTCTGGCTGCACTTCCCTTGAGGAACCTCACTGGCTATGGCCATACTGAAACTTTTTGGCAAGTGGCTGCTGCCCGGAAGCCCCTGTGTGTCCCCTCTATCATCACCCAGATAACACTGGGGCCCACAGGGGCCTCCAGGACCCAGCTTGTGGGTCTGCTCTCCCGGGCATTACCCAGGCCAGCCTGGTGGTTAATTACCTAGCGCATGCCCCCCATGTTGGTCATGCCTGTGGCCAAGCTAAGCCTCCTTTGGAGCCCGACTTGCAAACGAATCCCAGCTAACTGCCACCAAAACCTGCTAAGATCACATGTGTTGGGCCTGGTGATTAAATCAATATTTGAAAATCTTGATTAAACAGAGCCAGGGAATCCTTGGTAATGAACACCTGTGAGGGCCCCAGTCTTTCAATCCTGCTCTTGTGGGGCCAGGCCAGCAGCGTCTCTGGCTCTGCTTGTCTTCACCTGATAATGGCTTTGGGCTGGGGGAGGGGGTAGCACTGGAGCTGGCTTTGACAGCCAAGGCCGGGAAGGCTCCGTGCAGTAGGAGGGAGGTACAGGGGACACATGTACAGCTGGGTCTTATTATCCTGGGTGGCACCCCAGCTGCCAGCAGTCATCATCCATCATCTTAACTGCCTCCCCCGCCCCCCACCTGCCCAGCCAGGACTGCCAAGAAACAATGAAGCCTTCTAATTACCCTGAGGTAGGTGCTATCAACACCTCCATTTAAAAAACGGGAAATCAAGTTTTAGAGAGGGGATATTGCTTGCCCAAGGTCACAAAGAGGGTGGGAGGAGGATTTGGGATTTGAACCCAAGTCCAGCTGGCTCCAGAGCCAGGGAGCCTCAGCCTATTTGTGAGCAACGGTCTTCAAAAGTGGAGCCAGGCTCCTGGGTTGTTTTTTTTTTTTTTAAGATTTATTTTTTATTTATTTCTCTCCCCTTCCCCCGCCCCCAGTTGTCTGCTCCCTGTATCCACTCGCTGTGTGTTCTTCTGTGTCTGCTTGTATTCTTGTCAGTGGCACCAGGAATCTGTGTTTCTTTTTGTTGTGTCATCTTGCTGCACTAAGCTCTCCATGTGTGCGGCACGACTCCTGGGCAGGTTGCACTTTTTTTTCGCACAGGGTGGCTCTCCTTACAGGGCGCACTCCTTGCACGTGGGGCTCCCCTACGAGGGGACACCCCTGTGTGGCACGGCACTCCTTGTGTGCATCAGTACTGCACGTGGGCCAGCTCATCACACAGGTCAGGAGGCCCTGGGTTTGAACCCTGGACCTCCCATGTGGTAGCGGATACTCTATCTGTTGAGCCAAATCTGCTTCCCGTGCCTGGGTTTGAGACCTTTAAGGTCCAATTTCCTCAGGACAAATGACAGTGGCAGTCCCCACTTAATGAGCAATGACCTTACACTTGGTCCTTCTGAACCTACACAGCATCCCTAGGAGGAGGCTCTTGCTATTGCCCCCATTTTACAGAAGGGGACACTGAGGCTCAGGGTGGCAGCTTGTCTGTTCAGGATCACCCAGTAAGGTAAAAGGCAGAAGTGGGACTCAAACCTAGATGGGTTGAATCTATGGCCAGCATAACTACCGTCATCTCTAAAATGTAGGGATAGTGCTGTGAACACAGCAGGCCCTCAATGAATCTCTAACTTCTATCCTTGGAGATTTAAACACAGAAATTAGGCTCGTAGTCTAAAGTTAGAGCACCTGGATCAATCTGTACCTGAGATGATTAAGTGCCACCCTGTGGGGCTGGGACTACTGGAGGATCCAGTCAAGAGGATCCCACAGTAAATGGCATATAAGAAGCACTCAAGAAACCCTTATTTAAGGGAGTGGGCGTAGCCTGGTGGTTTGAGCACTTGCTTCCCATGTACGAGGTTCTGAGTTCAATCCCCAGTACCTCCTGAGGAAAAAAAAAAAAGAAATCCTTATTCAAGATGTCAAAACAAACAGGAAAGATGATGGTAACAGCCACTGCACTCACAGAGCACTAATGGGGGTGGTAGCTGGTGGGAAGTGTTGTTCAGACACCCAAAGGCCTACAGAGACACTCTTCACTATTCTCTTCCCAGCATCCAAAGCAGTGCCTAGAGCCTAGGTCAAGGTGAGTCCTCCACAGGTACTCCTGAATCCATGAACCAAGCAGCCACCAGGCAGATAATCAACTAGCCACCCAACCAGCGAACAACATATGAGAAAACCAACTAACCACCCACCCACCCAACCAACCAGTCAACCGGCAAGCCAGTTAGCCAGCCAATGGGTCCCATTTGTGTCCCTGTCCCTGTCTTTCTACATTGCCCCCCCATGTTCCTCTGCATCCTTGTCCCCCATCTCTCTCTCTCATTCCCTATGTCACACATGTGCACACACAAATAGCCACAGCTCTGTATACCTCTGGCCTCCAAGTCACAATCCTGTATGAACTCACCACTGAGGTTCTGTCTCAGTGCCACTGCCTGGTTCCTGTGTTAACCTCCTCTCAGATTCCCAGTTCAAACATCTGAAGGGAGGGAGAGAAGCTGAAGAATTGGCCAAGATTATTGAACAAACAAAATTGAGAGGTAGAGTCACCGGCATGTGTGGCATGGTTCTGGTCCCTAATTTCCCCATATTCTAGGCAGGTTTCATGACTGCCTGGTCCAGTCTTACCCTCACCCTGAGGCAGAAAGCTATAAGGGAATTCACTGCTTTAATCAGAGAACAAACGCAGAAACTCCAAAAAGAAGGAATTCAGAAAAATGGCATACTCTCACATTTTAAAAAAATCCCCAAGCTACAATTTTCTATCTATTTATATCCCTGTAGGTCAATGCAGAGCAAAGATCTGGAAGACTGACCTCCAGCTGTTGGCAGAGTTACCCCAGGGAAGGGGTGAGGGGAGGGAGAGTGCACGGGTGCAAGTGTTTTCTACCTCGACACTAAAGCTCCCAAATTTCCCAGATTCACTCACCTCCATGTTGGCAAAACTACAGACTGCTTGTACTATTATTTACTTAAGATAGTCCTGTTTTAATCAATCAACTCACTTATTAAAGCCTTAATAATATCTGTTGAATTCATTTTCCCCTCATACACATTACACAAAACGCACAAACATAAAAATTTGTAAAGCCTGACTCTGTCCCAGTGACAATGGGCTAGAAACGTGCTGACATCAAACCCAGGATGTACTTCTCAGATGTGCTGTTGAGTGAAAAAAGTCAGACACAGAACAACATAGAGTGTCTATGATTCCACTTACATAGAGTTCAAAAACAAGCAAAACCGAACCATGTTATATAGAGATGCTCAAATTAGTGATGAAATTAATGGAAAAACGCGGAAGTGGTGACCATCAAAGTCCAGGCAGTAGTGGCCTCTGGAAGGGAGAGGGTTATGGTGGGGGGAAGGGGGCAGGATAGGAAATGTTCATTTTCTTGACCAGGGGATTATGCTTGCTCTATAATTGTCTACAAACCTATACATTCACATTTTATGGACTTCTCTGGGTGTATGCCTAGTTTCAGAGTAAAAAAGTTATAAAAAGTCTTTTAAAATAATTTTGGATTCTTTTTTATTTTTAAGCATAATGGCTTTTTGTCTGATATTAACGTCTTATAATATTAACATACATTTGTTCAGTTTCAAAAAACAAAGAAAAGCAGTCATATATGTAATATTATTCCTATTTCTCATGAGTGAAAATAGTCCCATGTTAAATTTTTTAGCTTCCCTTTTAGGAATTTACATGGCTTTAGATTTTCCCCTTCAAACACTGTCATACCCATATAATAGCACTGCTAGTTATAAACACTGTGTTGTGCTTTCACCTTGTCTATTCATTTCCAAAGATTAACACACATTTTTTTTTACCAGTTCTGCACAAATTAACCCTCAGATTTCAATTCTCTAACCTCATTCTATTATCTAGTGACCCATATTCAAGTTACTAACACCATGAGATTACACAACATATTTAGTTCATAATAGCACAATCATACAGTATTTGTCCTTTTGTGTCTAGCTTGCTTCACTCAACATAATGTCCTTCAGGTTCATCCATGTTGTCTTAAGTTTTATGACTTCATTTCTTTTTACAGCTGCATCGTGTGTATACTCCACAATTTATCCATTCATTGGTTGATGGACACCATGGTTGTTTCCATCTATTGGCAACTGTGAATAATGCTGTGATGAACATCAGTGTGCAGATGTCTGTGTCACTGCTTTCAGTTATTCTGGGTAGTGGTATAGCCGGGTCACATGATAAATCTATATTCAACTTCTTTAGGAACTGCCACCAGTCCTCCACAGTGCCTGAAATTATACATTCCCAACAGTGAATAAGTGTTATCTTTCCACATCCTCTCCAACACTTGTAGTTTTCTGTCTTTTTAATACTGGCCTCCTAATAGGTGTGAAATGATATCTCATAGCTTTGATTTACATTTCTCTAATCGCTAGTGATGTCGAACATTTTGTCATCGCTTTTTTTTTTTGCCATTTGCATTTCTTCTTTTGACAAATGTTTCTTCAAGTCTTTTGCTCATTTTTCAGTTGGGTTGTTTGCCTTTTTATTATGAGTTGTACCACCTCCTTATATATCCTGGATATTAAACCCTTATCAATTGTGTGGTTTCCAAATACTTTCTCCCATTGAGTAGACTTCCTTTTTACCTTCCTGACAAAGCACTTTGAGAAGTAAAAGTATTGAGTTTTGAAGAGTTCCCATTTATCTATTTTTTTCTTTTGTTGCTCATGCTTTGGTCGTAAGGTTTAAAAACTAACAGCCTACCACAAGATCTTGATGTTTTCCTACATTTTCTTCTAGGAGTTTTATGGTTCTAGCTTTTTCATATTTAGGTCTTTGCTCCACTTTGAGTTAATTTTTGTGTAAGGTGTGGTTATCGATATCCAGCACCTTGTGATGAAGAGACTGCTTTGTCCCGTTAACAAGGACTTGGTAGATTCTTTGAAAACCAGTTGGCCGTAGAGTGAAGGTTTATTTCTGGACTCTTAATTCTATTCCAGGAAGCGGACTTGGCCCAATGGATAGGGCATCTGCCTACCACATGGGAGGTCTACGGTTCAAACCCCGGGCCTCCTTGACCTGTGTGGAGCTGGCCCATGCGCAGTGCTGATGCGCTCAAGGAGTGTTGTGCCACGCGGGGGTGTCCCCAGCGTAGGGGAGCCCCATGCACGAGGAGTGCGCCCTGTAAGGAGAGCTGCCCAGCGCAAAAGAAAGTGCAGCTTGCCCAAGAACGGCCCCGCACACACGGAGAGCTGACACAACAAGATGACACAACAAAAAGAAACACAGATTCCCGGTGTTGCTGGTAAGGATAGAAGTGGTCACAGAAGGACACAGAGAGCAGACAACTGGGAGGGGGGGAGAAGGGGAGAGAAATAAAATAAATCTTTAAAAAAAAATTAATTCTATTCCACTGATCTATGTGTCTATCTTTGTGCCAAATTTGACTACTATAGCTTTGCACTATGTTTCAAGGTCAGGCAGTGAAATTCCTTTCATGTTGTGCTTCTTTTTTTAGAATGCTTTTGGATATTCTTTCACTTCCAAATAAATTTGGTAATTGCCTTTTCTATTTCTGTAAAGTGGGCAGTTGGAATTTTGATTGGTATTGCATTGAATCTATAAATCAGTTTTGGTAGGACTGACATCTTCACGGTATTTAGTCTTTTAGTCCATGAACATTGAATGTCTTTCCATTTGTTTAGGTCTTCATTGATTTCTTTTGGCATTGCTTTGTAATTTTCTGAATATAGGTCTGTATTTCTTTGGTTAAATTGATTCCTAAGTATTTGAGTCTTTTTGTTGGCAATGTAAAAGGAATTTTTTCCCTGATTTCCTCCTCAGAAGGAGGAAACATTGATTTTATGTGTTGATCTTGTATCCTACCACTTTGTTGAACTTAATTATCTCAAGTTGCTTTGTCATAGATATTTCAGAATTTTATATATATAAAATCATGTCATCTGTGAATAGTGAGAGTTTTACTTCCTCTTTTCCTATTTGAATGCTTATTTTATTTTTCTTGTTTAATTGCTCTAGCTATAACTTCTAGCACAATGTGGAATAATGACGGTGACAGTGGGCATCGTAATCTCATTCCCGATTTTAGAGGGAAAGCTTTCAACCTTTCCCCATTGAGTATGATGTTGGCTGTGGGTTTTTCATATATGCCCTTTATCATATTGAGGAATTTTCCTTCTCTTCCTCTCAAAGTGCTTTTTATCAAGAAAGGATGCTGGAGTTTGTTGAATGCCTTTTCTGCATCAATTGAGATGGTCATGTGTTTTTCTTAATTGATTTTATGTTGAGCCATCCTTGCATACCAGGAATAAATCTTACTTGGTTGTGATGTGTAAGTCTTTATTTTTTAAAAAAGATTTATTTATTTATTTCTACCCCTCCCTCTATTGTGTGCTTTCTGTGTCCACTTGTATTCTCATTAGGCAGCTCTGGGAACTGAATCCTGGGACCTTCTGGAGTGGGAAAGAGACGATCATTCTCTTGCGCCACCTCGGCTCCCTGGTCTGTTGCCTCTCTTATTGTCTCTCCTATCTTTTTGTTGCATCATCTTCCTGAGTCAGCTCCTCCGCATGAGCCAGCACTCCTGTGTGGGGCAGCACTCCTCCATGGGGCGCAGGACTCCTTACATGGTGTAGCACTCCACGAGGGCCAGCTACCCCACACAGAGGAGCTTGCCTTCACCAGAAGGCCCCAGGTATTGAACCTGGACCTCCTATATGGTAGACAGGAGCCTAGTTGCTGGAACCACATCCATTTCTTGATGTATAAGTCTTTTGATATGCTGTTGAGTTCTACTTGCAATTATTTTGTTGAGAATTTTTGCATCTATGGTCATTAGAGAGACTGGCTTATAATTTTCTTGTATCTTTATCTGGCTTTGGTATTAGGGTAATGTTGGTTTCATAAAATGTGTTGGGCAATTTTCCCTTCTCTTCAATTTTTTGGAAGAGTTTAAACAGGATTGGTGTTAACTCTTCTCAAAATACTTGGTAGAGAAGCAGATTTGGCTCAATGGATAGAGTGTCCACCTACCACATGGAAGGTCCAGGGTTCAAACTCAGGGCCTCCTGACCCTTGTGATGAGCTGGCCCACCTGCAGTGCTGATGCACACAAGGTGTGCCATGCCATGTAGGGGAGCCCCACGCATAAGGAGTGCACCCCGTAAGGAGAGCCGCCCAGCGCGAAAAAAGCGCAGCCTGCCCAGGAGTCGCGCCGCACACACAGAGAGCTGACGCAGCAAGGTGATGCAATAAAAAGAGACACAGATTCCCTGTGTTGCTGACAAGAATACAAGTGGACACAGAAGAATGCACAGTGAATGGACACAGAAAGCAGACAACTGGGGGTGGGGGATGGGGAAGGGGAGAGAAATAAATAAAAAATAAAAGCGAAAAAAAAAATACTTGGTAGAATTCACCTGTGAAGCTGTCTGGTCTTGGACTTTTCTTTGCTGGGAGATTTTTGATGAGTGATTCAAGCTCTTTAAATGTGACTGATTTGTTAAGTTCTTGTATTTCTTGTAGCGTCAGTGTATGTTGTTTGTGCACTTCTAGAAATTTGTCCATTTCATCTAGGTTGTTTGTTGGCATACAGTTTCTCACAATATCACTGTATGACACTTTTTATTTCTGTGGGGTCAGTTGTAACATACCCTTTCCATTTCTGGTTTTATTTGCTTCTTCTCTTTTTCTTTGTTAGTCTAGTTAACAGACTTCATTGTCAATTTCATTGATCTTCTCAAAGAACCAGTTTCTGGTTTTGTTGATTTTCTCTATTTTTTTTTCTCAATTTCATTTATTTCTGTTCTAATCTTTTATTATTTCTTTACTTCTGCTTGCTTTGGGAATTGTTTGCTGTTTTTTTCCTAGTTTCTCCATTTGTTCAGTTAGAGCTTTGATTTTAGTTCTTTCTTCTTTTTTAATATAGGCGTTTAAGGGCTATGAATTTCCCTCTCAGCACTGCCTTCACTGTATCCCATAAGTTTTGATGTGTTGTTCTCGTTTTCATTTGTCTCCATATATTTACTAATTTCACTTGCAAGTTCTTCTTTGACCATTGATTGTTTATGGTATGTTGTTTAGCCTCCACACATCTGTGAATTTCCCCCTTTCCTGTCTATTATTGTTTTCCAGTTTCATCACATTACAATCTGAGAAGGTACTTTGTATTTTCTCAATCTTTTTATATTTACTGAGACCTGCTTTGTAACCTAACATGTGGTCTATCCTGGAGAAAGATCCATGAGCACTTGAGAAGAATGTATAACCAGTTGATTTGGGATGCAATGTTCTGTATATGTCTGTTAGGTCTAGATCATTTATCACATTGTTCAAGTTCTGTGTTTCCTCATTAATCTTCTGTCTAGTTCTATCTAATGATGTTAGTGGTGTGTTGAAGTTTCCAACTATCATTGCAGAGATGTCTATTTCTCTCTTCAGTTTTGCCAGAGTTTGCCTCATGTATTTTAGTGCACCTTGGTTAGGTGCAAAGACATTTACGACTGTTATTTCTTCTTTGTGGATTGTCCCTTTTATTAATATATAATGGCCTTCTGTACATCTTATAACATTTTTTTTTGCATTTAAAGTCTGTTTTGTCTGATGCTAGTATAGCTACTCCTGTTCTTTTTAGGTTACTGTTTTGCATGGAGTATTTTTTTCAGACTTTTACTTTCAGCCAGTTTGTATCCCTGGGTCTAAGGGAGTCTCTTATAGGTAGCATATGGATAGTTCATGTTTTTTTAATCCATTTTATCAGCCTATATCTTTTGATTGGAGAGTTTAATTCATTTACACTCAGTGACATTACTATAAATGCATTATTTACTTCCACCATTTTATTATTCTCAGATATTCACATGTCACGTTTTATTTTCATCTGTCTTTTTATTCTTTTGGTTATCCTTTCTGCTAGTCTTCATTTCTACACTCTCCTCCAAGCTTCTCTCTCCTGTCTTTTTTCTTTTGGGCTGTAAGGCTCTCCTTAATATTTCCTGCAAAGGTGGATTCTTTTTTATGAACTCTCTTAGTTTCTGTTTGTTTTTGAATATTTTAAACTCACCTTCATACCTGAAGGACAATTTTACGGGGTAAAGAATTCTCAGTTGGCAATTTTTCTCTTTTAATATCCTAATTGTATCATACTGCTGTCTTCTCACCTCGATGGTTTCTGAGAAGAAATCCTCACTAAGTGTTACTGGCTGTTCCTCGTATGTGATGGTTTGTTTGTCCCTTACTGCTCTCAAAGTATTTCCTTTATCTTTGACGTTTGATATTCTAAGTAGTATATGTCTTGGAGTATGTCTATTCGCATAATCTGATTGGGATATACTGCACTTTATGGACATGTAAGTTCATTTCTTTCATGAAAGAATTGAGAAATTCTTCAGCCATTATTTCCTCTAGTCTTTCTGCCCCCTTTCCCTTCTCTTTTCCTTCTGGAACTCCCATGACATGTATGTTGTTGCATTTCATGTTCTCATTCAACTCTCTGAGGCCCTCCTCAATTTTTTCCATTTTTTTCTCTCTGTTCTCTCTCTTCAATTTCAGCTCTTCTGTCTTCTGTATCACTTATTCTTTTTTTCATCATTTTGAGTTGGCTGTTGTATTGCCTCTAATGTGTTTTTCATCTCATCTATTGTGTCTTTCAATCCATGAGCTGTTACTTTTCTATTCAGGTTTTCAAAGTCTTCTTTGTGCTCACTCAGTGTCTCCTGATGTCTTTTGTCTCTTTAGCCATAATGCCTTTTAATTCATTAATCTGATTTTGGAAATTTGTATGAATTTTGTTGATTAGCTGTATCAAATTCTGTGTCTCACCTGGGTCTTTGATATAGTCCTTTTCTTGGGCCTCTTCTTCCATTTTCTTAGTAGGGCCTGTAATTTTTTGATGATGTCTAGGCATCTTTTTAGGATGGTGAGTTTACTCAGATGCCCTATTTCTCTCTCTTTTGTTGGGTTTTCATGTGGGAGACTGTGTTACTTCCATTCTTTGATTCTTGGTTCAACCTGTTCTAGGTCTTTAGGATTGTCCTTGCTAGTTGCTCAAATCTGGGCCCTGGACCCAGAAATTGATTGTAGATCTGCTTCCAAGGGTCCTGGGAAGGGAGGCTGTAAAGGCCGGAAAAAGTCTCTCTTATTTATTTACTTTTAAGTCCCTTGCATGCACTTCCTTAGTTGGCCAGCAAATGGCGTTCTTTGGGAGGCCTCTCAGTTCAAAGCATGTTCAGAGTGTTTGCTGCAACATGGACTGGATCAGTGGGCCAGAGGTTCCTCCTGGAGGCTAAGAGCCTTGCAAATCAAACTTTCTCAGAGGCAGTTCTCCAACCTTTGCTGGCAGCCCCCTCTCTTTTCCTGGGTAGGAAATAATTCTACTCCCCTCTGCATCCTCAACAACCAATCCCAGTAAGAGGGAGACTGAGAAGGTCAGATCTCATTAATCCCTTGCTGACTCCCAAGGCAACAACAGTGTGGCCCCACACTGCTTGGAAGGGCTTGTGGGACACACTGGACCAAATTTGTGGGTCAAAAGCTGAATCAGCCTTAGGCTGCATTCCTTTCTCTTCTGTTTCCTGGGGAGGTAGATCCCTGTGGCCCCTGAGGCTGGAGAATTCATTGCTTTTTGCTTATAGGATGGGGCAGGGGCATGGACAGCTATAGCTGCTATCTATGCAAGGTCTTAATGTTGAGGTTCCTTTCCTGTGCCTGCCTCTCTTCTGTGCAGTGTCTAGCCTCCCCCTGGTGTCCTACACCCTAGAACTTTTTTTATTCCAGGCCATTTCTGCCTGTACCCAAGCTATTTTTCTGTGAGAGGAGAGAGTTCCATGTTTTTCTACACCACCATCTTCCTGGAAGTCCCAAATATCTGGATTTTTAAAAAATGAGATCATACTCTTGTATTACATATGTAACTTAAATATATATGTCTCAGTTCTTTGAAGACCTGAGGCTTAGTTACCCACATGCACAAGCTCGCTCTCTCACCACACACACACACACACACACACAGAGACACACACACACAGCCACCTCAGACACTCACTCTGTTGGCTCTAAATTCACTTTCTCTCTTTTAAAATATTTCCACCTCCCTGAACCTGTCTGGCCACTTCACCTGTAAGGAAACAAACATCCTTGGAGGCTGTAGGGACATGCAGTTCCTTGTAGTCATGGGGAGGCAGGGAGAAAAGCACTGCATGGATAGAGGTAGTTTAGAACAATTCACTGTGTGTGAGCCAGGGACAGAGAGGAAAAGACTTTCACTCTCCTGAGAAATCCTGTCTTCCTTTCTAGGATGAGGCGAAACCGGAGGGCAGAGATGCTATGGGGCCCCCAACCCTGCAGTGATGCCACAGTGGACTCTACACGGCCCCAGTCTTGACCCTCCTCCCAGATGACTGACCCAGCTGGCAGGCAGCAAGGCCTGCTACTCTGTTTGCATGTCACTATAATCAAACATTCTGCCTGGAACTGCATGCAGGATGGGTACCCAGGGTAAGGAAGGCAGAGGACAGGAGGGAAGGGCACAGCAGACCCTCAGGAGATGGGTAAATGGCTTCCTGGGAACACAGACAAGCACAGGTCAACAGGACATCAAGACAGTGGGCACAGAACCCTCAGGGTATCAGATTTTTTTGTGCGGGATTTTTTTTTTAAATTTCCACAGTTGGTGGAAACTTTCTAGAGGCAATTTGGCAATAGCTTTAAAAAATGTTCTTACCCTCTGACCTAATAATGCTACTTTCTGGGAATTGATCCCAAAGAAATAATGAGAGATGAAGAAAAAATTCATGACATTGACTATAAAACAAAAAAAGAGAACTAGCCTTAATGTCAACAATAGGAATATGGTTAAATTATTGCCTTTCCTGAGGACATTAAAATTTTATATGTATACAGAGATGAATTCATAGAAAAAAGACTGGAAACACTTTAAAATGTTAATGGTGGTTATCTCTTGGTGCTGGGACTACCAGTGATTTTCAAAAATTTGTTCTTTACAATTTCCTATAGTTTTTCAAAAATTACCTTCAATGAATGTGTTTTCAAAATGAGGCAAGCAGATTTGGCTCAACTGATAGAGCATCCGCCTACCATATGGGAGGTCCAGGGTTCAAACCCAGGGCCTCCCAACCCGTGTGGTGAGCTGGCCCAAGCGCAGTGATGATGCATGCAAGGGGTGCCGTGCCATGCAGGGGTGTCCCCTGCTAGGGGAGCCCCACGCATAAGGAGTGCACCCTGTAAGAGAGCCGCCCCCCGTGAAAGAAGCGCAGCCTGCCCAGGAGTGGCGCCACACATGTGGAGAGCTGACGCAGCAAGACGATGCAACAAAAAGAGACTCAGATTCCCAGTGCTGCTGACAAGAATGCAAGTGGACACAGAAGAACACACAGTGAATGGACACAGAGAGCAGACAATGGGGGCGGGGGAGAGGAAGGGAGGAGAGAATAAAAAATAAATCATAAAAAAAAAAAGAGTCAGACACAAAAAGGTTTTCATTTATTTAACTTATTTCCACTCAGTAGATAAGTATTTCTTGAGCAGTGAACAAGGCCATGAAGCCTTATGACTAGAGAAGGACACAGGCATCAATTAAATGCACTTACCAGGGAAGCAGACTTGGCCCAATGGATAGGGGGTCTGCCGACCACATGGGAGGTCCACAGTTCAAACCCCGGGCCTCCTTGACCCGTGTGGAGCTGGCCCATGCACAGTGCTGATGCGCACAAGGAGTGCCGTGCCACGCAGGGGTGTCCCCCGCGTAGGGGAGCCCCATGTGCAAGGAGTGCACCCTGTAAGGAGAGCTGCCCAGTGCAAAAGAAAGTGTAGCCTGCCCAAGAATGGCATCGCACACACAGAGAGCTGACACAACAAGATGATGCAACAAAAAGAAACACAGATTCCCGGTGCCCCTGATAAGGATAGAAGCGGCCACAGAAGAACACACATCGAATGGACACAGAGAGCAGACAACTGAGGGGGGCGGGAAGGAGAGAGAAATAAATAAAAAAAAAAAGCACTTACCAAGTACACCTAACAGTATAAAGTAAGGAAAGGAAAGCATCAATCGAGAAAGGTTAAGGAGTAGGTTGTTTAAGAGTGGGTGGTCAAAGAAGGCTTTTCAGGAGGCAAAGTGTTTAAACTAAGCTCCAAGGAGGCGAAGCTGGCCAAGGGAAGGAATGCTGGTGGATGAACACCAAAGATCCCACAGTGTCCAGGAGTCTGGAATTTACTTCCACTGCAGGTTTAGGAGGGCAGTGGCCCCATCTGGCTCTCATGCAGATAATGAGCCCAACCAGGGGCAGGGACCCTCATTAGGAGGTCAGGGTAGCCATCCATGTGAGGGGCAAGAGAGGCCTTGCTCAGAACAGGGACAGTGTTGATGCAGAGCAGTGGGTGGACAGGAGAAGAGTTGGCTGTTTCCTCACATGAAGAGGAGCCCCAAGGCATTCATTCCTAAACTGAGTACCTGGTGGGTCCCAGGCCCTATGCCGGGTGCTGTCCCCTGAGATGTGGGTCATTGCTCATGCCTTTTGCCCTCACATTGTTCAGACAAGATGGGAAGAGAAATGAATAACTGAGTCATTTCAGGGCAGTAAGTCTGGGCTCTGACAGTTGGCTGCTGGTAGAAAATCTGACAATTTCTAGCTATGAAATACATGTGATGTGTTTCAAAGTTTTCCCATCCAGGTTTTTGCAGACTCTCCCAAGCACTCTCCAAAAGACCATAAGGCAGGGAGCAGCATCATTTCCAATGGGTAAATGAGCAAATGGAGGCACAGAGTAGTGGTGTTCCTTGGCAAGAACCAGAAGCTGGCCCTGCGTGTGAGAACACCGCTGCCCTCCTCCGAGGGCTGTGTCCATGCTGGGCACTTGGCTGGGTGCTTTATCCTTGCGGCTGCTAGGCTCCACTGCTAGCTGTCCAAACCAAATCCACTCTCCTCTTTTTCCTTGAGAGAAACCTGCATTTGTTTGGGGCAGCAGGATGCCCATCCAAAATGCTTACTTTCCCAGGTTCCCCTGCAGCTATGGCTGTATGGCCTATTCTGGGCAATGATAGATAAGTAGAAATCTGTTGGGGGAGGGGGAAGGGGCTATTTGGCTAAGTCATTGCTTTCCTAATAAAAAGGGATAGTCTTAGCTGGCACATCCCTTCCAACCTTTCTCTTCTTCCCAGAATATGGATGCCATATCCAGAGGTGTGGCAACCACCTTGTGAGTATGAGACTGAAAGTCACATGCTGAGAAAGCCAGAGTCAGATGTCTGCCTTTTCCTCAAGCAACAGCCCTGTCCAATCTGTCTACACTCCCTCTCTGTGACAGCGTTTTTTTTGTTTTTGTTTTTTCTTATTTCTACCCCTCCCCCGACATTGTCTGCTCTCTATGTCCATTCACTGTGTTTTCTTCTGTGTCTGTTGTATTCTTGTTAGGCGGCTCCAGGAACCCATCCTGGGACCTTCCAGAGTGGGAGAAAGGTGGTCATTCTCTTGCTCCACCTCAGCTCCCTAGTTCGTTGTGTCTCATATTGTCTCTTCTCTGTGTCTCTTTTTGTTGTTGTTGTTGCGTCATCTTGCTGCATCAGCTCTCTGTGTGGGCAGCACCATTCCTGGGTGTGCTGCACTCCCATGTGGGGCTACACTCCTTGCATGGGGGACACCTGTGTGGGGCAACACTCCTTGTGTGGCAGCACTCCATGTGGGCCAGCTAGCCACACAGGTCAGGAGGCCCTGGGTATTGAACCCTGGACATGTTATATGGTAGGTGGAAGCTCTGTCAGTTGAGCCACATTGCTTTCCTGTGACAGTCTGAAGCTTTTGTGAATCTCAGAAAAGAGCCTGTTCTGAGAATTAATCAATTTCTGTGGGTGTGGGACCTTTTGATTGCATTAGATTCAATTAAGGGACCTTTTAATTAGATCACTTAGGGCCTTTGATTGGACTATGCCAGTGATGCATGACCCAGGTTGGGTCTCAGCCCTTTTGCTGGAGTCTTATATAAGCAGAGAACTGAAAGCAGAAACAGACAGAGAAAGACAGATGTCATTTTACCCTGCCATGTGAGAGAGGACTCCAGGATCACCTACAGTTCCAGAAAGAAAAAGAAACCTGAGAGGCTGAGAGAGATGCTGGACACTGGAATCAGTGGAGAAACTGAAGCAATGAAGTCCTCAAGAGGCTAGGCCCATGTAGCAACTTGACGCAGAAAGAGAAGGTGAGCCTGGAGGAGGAGGCAGAGAGAGACTGGAAGAACTGCCATTTTGTCTTGCCACATGGCAGGAGTCCAGGATCGAGCTGCCAACCTTGGGTAAGACAGCATCTCTGATGATGCCTTGATTTGGACATTTTCACAGCTTTGGAATTGTAAGGTTTTACCTCAAATAAATTCCCATTATAAAAGCCAACCCACTTCTGGTATCTTGCCTTAGCAGCCCTGTAGCAAACTAAAACACTCTCCTTCCTATGTATAAGAGATAAGCTGTTGTCTCATTCAAGCTACTGTTTGCTGGTTTTCTGTTACATGTAGCAGAGTGCAATCTTGACTGTAGATGTCCTACCCTGATCCTCATGTTACAGATAAGGAAACAAGCTCAGAGAGAAGGTTCCTAGCCCAAGATCACATAGACTTAAGAAGAGAGAAAGCTGAAATGTGAACCTGTATTCCTAACACTTCACAGTAACCCCTCGAATCCCAGTACAAGTACTGTCTCTGGAGAAACTAACTTCTTCATTTAGAGGTTACTTGTCCATCTCCCCCACTAGAAGCCTGAGAGCCACAGGATGTGGACTCTTCACTGCTGACTCCCCATCCCTTGGAACAGCACTGGCTCATGGCAGGTGTGTGTTCAACACATACTAGCTGAGTGAACAATGACTACCAGGGCAGGTCACGTGATTCCACTGAACCCACTTCACAGGGTGCCATGTGGCTTAAACGAGGAATGTAAAGCACAGGCCATGGTGGCCAGTAGGCAACTAACAGGTGGTTCCGTTCCATTATTACCATTGCTGAGGCTGTGGATCGCTTCTTGCGAAGGACCTTGCCTCATGACTAAAGAGGTTCACCAACTCTAGACTAGTTTTTCTATTTTAACTTGGATTCAAAGACGATTTCTCTGCACATTGTAACTATAACTCACAGGCCAAGCAGATGCCAGCACTCCCAACCAATTGCCAACTGTTTTGCAGCCAGAGTGGCCTTGCCACTGCCCAGCCTCTGCCGGGCACTTTGCACTCCAATCTCCTCCCTCATCTTCAGGCCAAATTCCCAACCCACCTCCTTGGTGCTGCCTTCCCTTGTGGCCCTCCCTGTCTGGACCTCTCTCTAGACATTCCCCCTCCTTCTGCCTTCTACCAGTCCCTGATGTGGTGTCTGGAAGGCCTGTCTACCTGGCATTCCATGGAGATGCATCAGCCCCCCAAAAAGACCAATTCCAGGAGGCAGGCACCTCCTCTACTCTCCCTAATTACCTGGCACACTAGCAAGAGCCTAGTAACATCTGACGAATGAAAGAATCAATCGAAATTATGTGTGGTCTACCATGTACCAGGCAATATTCTAAGCACTTTATATGAACTCATTTGATCCATATAACAATCCTAGGAGAGAAATCGTATTATCACCATTTTACAAAGGAGGAAATTGAAGCACAGAATGAAGGAACTTGTCCAAGGTCATGCAAGTAACCGGCAAAGTTGGGTTCAAATCCTGCACCCTGACTCCGGGGATTCTGCTCCTAACTTCCAGGCTCTCCTGCCTTGTTGCATGAATTCATGTACAAACTCTCAAGGCATGAGGGAGATACCTAGTCTTGATTGGAAGGCAAAGCTCACTTCCTGAGCCATTTTCACTGGGCGCCCTACAGCATTCCAATCTCCTTTGCTTGCCTCCTAATATCAAGGCTGAAAAAGTCAGACACTTGTTTTCCCAGCCGTTCCTGCTGTGAGGAGTAGCCATGCAAGCCAGCATAGGCCAGCGAGATATAAAAAGAAGCCTGCTAGAAGTAAGGAAGTTTGGGGATCCACAGCCCTGGCTAGCCCCCTGCTTCCCATCCCATGGCTGTGAGAGGATGTGACACCTGGAACTACAGCAGCCCTCTTTCAACTATGATAAAAGTTCCAGGTAATCTCAGAGGCACGGACTGGAGGCCTGGCATCTGGAGCTGTTGAATTTGTCCTGGAATTGCCTTTCTTCCTGGCTTCTAGCTAAATAATACTCAGACAAATGTACCCATGGTGAAGCCACCTTGAATCAGATTTTGCTACTTGTATTTCAAGGTTGAGATTTAAAATAGTTAGAAACCAAAAAGGCACAGGTAACAGGCAATCGGAATAGACGGCAGCTGGTGAACAGCAGCCTTGACAATCCAGAGACTTGAACGTGAGCTCCTAGAGGGCTGTTCTGTCTACTGCTGTTTCCCAGTAGGTAAGGATGTACCTCATAGGGTTGGGCATGAACTTTCAATAGTCAACTACGTGGCCCACTTAGCACAGGACTGGTGTGATGAAAGGGACGCCTGTGAGCTGCTCTCACCATCCTCTTTTAACCTCTATGCTTCCTTGCCTTTTAGACAGTTACCATTTTGTGTCTGCTTTATTCAGTCTCTAATAAGATAATGTGTAAAAAACTACAGTATAAAGAACTATACAAACAAATGCTAACTCTTATCTTCGACTCAGTGGAGTACAGCAGCTCAGAGCACAGATTCTGAACTCAAGCTGCCTGGGTTTGAATCCCAGCTCTGCTGTGTTACCTTGGGCAAGTCATTTAATAATGCTGGTATGTTCGCAATTTTTCTTATTTTGTGGAAAGAGGAAAAGAACTTCCCTTGCAGGTTCTTGTGAAGATTAAATGAGTTACTATGCATTACACATTTTTTTTCTTTTTTAAAAGATTTTATTTATTTCTTTCCCCTTCCCCCCTGCCCCTTGTCCGCTCTTTGTGCCCATTTGCTGTGTGTTTTTCTTCGTCCACTTGCATTATCAGGCAGCACTGGGAAACTGCGTCTCTTTTTTGTTGTGTCATCTTGCTACATCAGCTCTCTGTGCCTGCAGTGTCTCTCCTGGGTGGGTTGTGCTTTTTTTTTCACATGGGGTGGCTTTCCTTGTGGGGTGCACTTCTTGTGCGTGGGGTACCCCTACGCGGGGGCACCCCTGTGTGGCACGGCACTCCTTGTGCGCAGCAGCACTGTGCATGGGCCAGCTTACCACACGGGTCAGGAGGCCCTGGGAATGGAACCCTCGGACCCTCTATATAGTAGGCGGATGCTCTATCAGTTGAGCCACATTCCGCTTCCCATTAATTACATTCTTCGAGAAAAGCCTGGCCAGGTAACCGCCAAGACGTGTTGGCTGCTACTTTTTTTTCTCTCTCCTCTTCTTATTACTGCTATACTCTACCTGCACTCCTGGTGCTGTCACTTCCTAGATCTGTGACTGTAGTCAAGTTACTCAACTCTCTCTCTGCCTTTCTCCTCTTTAAGACGGGGTTAAGAGTAGCACCTACCTCATGGGACTACTGTGAGCACTAAATAAATGAATATCAGTAAAGTGTGAAGTACCTGAACAAAGGCTTGCTTCTCAAGAAAAGCCCAGTTAACAGTTACCATCACCAACACTTCTGTCTAGCACCTCTCTTTTCTAACTGACCTATATGTTTATTAACTCATTAACTAACATCCTTGTTTGCATCTCAGCACCACCCTGCTCCCCTAAGTGCCAGCACCCTGTCTCCCAGCTTAAACCACCAGCTCCAGGAGGGGGCACAGTACATTTCCCATCCCCATGGGCTCCATGCCCAGCTGAATGGGTAGCTGCCCCCTGAGTGCTAGTATGCTCTGTTCAGCGGGTGAAGTGCTTCTAGCCTCTCTCCTGGTCTTGGGTCCTGGGATCCAACACAGGGACTCCAGGAGAACATGTCAGCAACCAGAACTCTCTAGTCAAACAGAGCCACTCCTCCTGCTGGCACAGAGTGGCCCCAGGACCCCTGGGACACTCAGGTCAGAGTGTAACCTGGCGTTAAACAAGGAACGGGCTGCTCTGAGGGGCTGGGGGAGGCTATTGGAGTGGTCTCCTCTAGCAAAGGAAGAGTAGTAGTTTTCCATGGAGAAATAACCATCCCTGCCTTTTCTCCTGTTCCTGCCAGACAGACACCTCCCAGCCCCCCAACTTCCCAGGCGCTAGGCTCTGGCAATACCCCTGCTCCCTCCAGTGTCCTTGCTTAGTGCAGGACACATCCCTGCCCTGTTTGGCTTCTTGATTTCTCTGTCAGTCATCCAACGCAATTCTCAGTACTGAATATCCTCCACTAGAAAGACCTAGAGTGGATCCTGCTTTCCTGAAAGACATGTCTGCCTTGCCTGTGTCTTAGGGGCACTTGAGACTCAAGGAAGAAAATGCACTTTGGAAGCGAGATGCACTACACAGACCAAGGATTCCTCTATGGAAATGTCCTCCTCTCTTCTATAACATACAAGCCATGATAAGTATGGAGTTTAAAATTCCCTAAACGAAAAGACATGATGTTTGAGATCTGCTTCAAAATAGTCCAAAGGCAATGATAGATGCAACAAGATTGGCCATGTGCTGATAACATGGAAATGGGTGATAAATGTGTACATGGGGTTCTGTGTGCTCTTCTTTCTAACTCTGTAAATGTTTGAAATTTTTCATGAATGAAACAAAACATAATCCAACAAATAAGAGAAAACAAGTCCCTAATCTATTGGTGGGGGTACAGGCCAGCAGAACCTTCTTTGAAGGCAATTTGTCAATTTATTAAATTAAAACAGTGCATATCCATGAACCCAGTAATTCTAACTCCTATGGAAGCACTGGCCCAAGACCCCAAAGCTGCCTGGACCAGGCTCCTCATTGCAGCCTGACACAGAAGAACCCAAATACAGCCGGTAAGTCCCTCATTAAAGAACTACTTAAAATAATTTTGATACAATACAACCAACCCCAAGCAGCCATTAAAAAGAATTTGGGCACCTCCAGTGTATTGAGAGGAGAAAACATCCAAGACATTGATAAGTGGCAAATGTAAGCTGTGGAAAAACAATAATAATAATAGCTGCAAACATGAATATGGCACTTACCCATGTGCTAGATACTGTTCTAGTGCTTTCCATATACTTTGTTATATATCCTATGTTCGTAAAACCCTATTAGGTAGATACATTTTACTGTCTCTATTTTACAGCTGAAGAAACTGAGGCACAAGAATGGCAATGTCACTTGTCTGACATCACACCATTGGTCGATGGAACCAGGATTCAAAGCCAGGCCACCTGATACCAGAGTTCATACCCTTCAGGGTTGGCACAGCAAATAGTTTAATGTGGTTATTTTCCCTCTGGAAAGTGGGATTGAGGGTAAGTGCAGGGAAAGGAGAGGAGAGACTTTCAATTTTTATTTCATGTACTTTTATGTTTAAATTTTTAAAAAGGCTCTCTCTGCCTAGAGCAACCCGCATCAAATCTCGGTGTGTATTTCCGTCCTCCTCTGCCATTTCTCAGCAAGCTCTGTTCTTTTCCGCCATTTCTCAATAAATTCTTTTTATTTGCCTAACCAAATTGACTTGTTCTTAAATTCTTTTATGTGACACAGACCCAGCAGGTCTACCACAGTCTCTCCCTAGAGCTAACCAACAGCGTAAGAGAACTCAAGGAGGAATGCTGTTTCCCATTAATTTTGGGAGGATGCAGCTCTGGAGGCACCTGGCCTTTCTCGCTTTCGTGGTCCAGTAGGCCATGGCTGGCCCCATTTTGGGGACTGCTTAAGACCAACCTCTTCATCATTTTAGTGGGACCATGTATTTTCAAAATTCTAATGAAGTCTATTTCTTCTGGAAGGGCCCCATGAGAACCCCACTTGGAATGAGATCTCATTAGGGTCAAGGAAAAGCCCTGGATACCCTTAATGAGCCTCGTCATTGGGCCCCCTGGGGAACTGATGGGTGGGGTAATCAGTCAGAACAGCAAAGACCTGGGGCCCCTCCCCCAGACATTAGCAAGGGGAGGAATAATTACTGCTTAAAAGGTGACCGCACAAGCCAAATCTCTCTCTGCCTAGGGGAGCCCACATCAAATCTCGGTGCATATTTCCATCCTTCTCTCCCATTTCTCAGCAAGCTCTGTTTTTTCCCCCCGTTTCTCAATAAACTCTTTTACTGACCTAAAATATATTTTTTTGGAAAATTCACATATTACACTTTTAAAAATTAAAAATCACACCACATACATGGAAATACATATTTACCGTCACACCCAAATATGGGAGAAAGAAGTATATCCAAGCCAGACTTCTCTTTTCACAAGTTTCACTATATTTTCTCTCCAGGGTTCCAAAAGGAGTTACAAGAGAGAAGCCAAAAATGCCTCCACAGGCAGACAGTTCTGATGGGAATTAAAAGATGAGAGAGGATGAAATATTTTAACTTTTAGAAACTTCAAAACACCCAATAATAAAAATGATAATGGTAATAGTTGCTAATTCTCACATATCACCTATGTGCTAGGTACCGTTACAAGAGCTTTACCTGTATAATGTATTAACTCATTAAGTTCTCAAAATAGCTTATGAAATGGATACTATCATCATCCTCATCTTATATTTAAGGAAACCCTGAGAGATGAAGTAACTTGCTGGGTTAAGAGGTGGGCAGGGTCAGAATTCGAACCTGGGCCATCTGGCTCCAGAATTTGCCCTGCATTGACTGTCCTCCTGCCTCACTGATTGGGCCACTCACAGAAAGGGAAGCCTGAATCAGGGTAACAGGTGCATGTAGAGGCACTTAGCCAGACTAATAATCAGAGCATTAAAAACCCCGAGACACCACTTTACACCCACCAGATTGGTGCAAACGAAGAAGCAGGGTAGCAGCAAGTGGTGGCAAGAAAATGGAGACGGTGGCCCCTTCTGCAGTTTGGGGGGAGTGGCCAGAGCAGCAACCTTGCCATTCCTGGGGAAAGAGGGAATGCCCGTCTCCTGCCACGCTGCAACCCTTGGATACAACCCACAGGCCCAGAGGATACAGGTATGTGGGCACTCACTGAAGCACTGTTGGCAGTGGTGTGGCGCGTCCTGGGGGCCCACCAGCAGAGGACTAGAAATGTGAGGTCAGGCAGACACACGTCGTCATGTAAGACCAGTCCGCAGTTCAGACACCACACACCGGGGGCACACAAAGCTACATGGCTAGATCCCCAAAATGTGCTATTTGTTGAAAACAGGAAGAAACAGAAACATGAGATATGGGGCCCCAAACCATTTCTGTAAGCTGACTCTTCACCTAAACTTCAATATACATTTGGAAGGATATGTATTTGCTGTAGACATAACACAAATGCTTCAGAGAGTGGGAGGATGGAAAGAGGAATAAAAGATGAGGGAAAAATACCCTAAAAACCTACCTAGTGACAAGGGAGGTGACATACACGCTGTCTGCCAAGAGACAAGAAGTCCCACTTTTTGTAGGATTATGTGAGGGTGGAAGAGGCAGAAGGCAGAAACTGGACACAAGTCACTAAACTTCTTCAAAAGAAAACCACACTTTGTTCTCAAATGCCACAAAATCTGTTGGGCCTGACAGAATTTGTTAAATTAGCGTGCCTTTGTCAGGAACTAAACTTGGAGGTGTTTCTCTCATGGAGCAGACATTTGGTTATCTGCTCAATACCCATTCCTCCCTTCCTCAAAGAACCCAACTGTGTTTTGGGATTCATCTGCCCATTCCCAGTTCTTTAGACCTGGTCTAAGGCAATCAGGGTGCAGTATTCCTCTCCAGATTCTGATGGGCTTGGGGGACATGTGTCACATGACCTAAGCTGGACCAGTCAGACTGAAGGGAAGAATTTATACTGCAGAGATTAGGGAAGGAAGTCGGCATCTATCTCTTTCTCTTGCTGCCTGTGGACCAGAGAGCAAATGACCCTGACTGGCACTGGCAGCCATCTTGGGACTAAGAGGCAAACAGGCCTTGGATGGCGTTAATGCTGAGTACCTGAGTACACGATGACAGACATGCTCATCTGCTGATCCTACGCCACTTTATGCCCACCCACCTTTGGATTTCCAGGATGTATTAAATGTCTTTACTGTTTGACCAGATGGTGCCAGGGTTTTGTTACTTGCAACTAAAAGCATTCTAGGGAAACGGACTTTGGCCCAGTGGTTAGGGCGTCCGTTTACCATATGGGAGGTCCGCGGTTCAAACCCCGGGCCTCCTTGACCCGTGTGGAGCTGGCCATGCGCAGTGCTGATGCGCGCAAGGAGTGCCTTGCCACGCAAGGGTGTCCCCCGCGTGGGGGAGTCCCACGCGCAAGGAGTGCGCCCGTGAGGAAAGCCGCCCAGCGTGAAAAGAAAGTGCAGCCTGCCCAGGAATGGCGCCGCCCACACTTCCCGTGCCGCTGACGACAACAGAAGCGGACAAAGAAACAAGACGCAGCAAATAGACACCAAGAACAGACAACCAGGGGAGGGGGGGAAATTAAATAAATAAATAAATCTTTAAAAAAAAAAAAAAAAGCATTCTAATTGAAACCCACAAATAAGTCAGTCATTTTTTTTGACCGTTAAACAAGTGAAGATCTCTGCAAGAGGGAAATGGGGCACCAGAGAAATAAACAGGAAGGACCAGTTAATCTCTGTGTATGGAGAACACTTACAGGTGTCAAGATGCACGTCCTTTGGTCAGTCCAGGCAGCACTACCCATGATGCCATAGGAATGGTCAGCTGCGCTGTCCTCTGTGCACGAGGGCATGGCCCACCTTTGGAGTGGTTTATTCCATTTCCCTCATTCTTTACAACAGCCGAGCTAGGCCACTTTCTTATGTTTTATTTCTCCTGATAACGGTGGGGGGGTGGGTGTTAATTCTCAGCTGGCTTGGTGCTGGGGAGGAGAGGCAAGACCAGAAAGCTGCCTGGCTCTCCTGCGGCTGCTCTGCTCCTCAGTCACAGGCTGAGCTTCGGGATCTGCTCTGGCCAAAGGTCTGCCTGCAGCTGGGATCTCTGAGCAGGGACACAGCCCGGGGCCCTCAGCCAGGCGCCCACACCCACTGTAGTGCTTCAGAGGAAAGGGAAAGGCTCAGGTGAGGCAGAAGGCAAGGCAAAGGTACCTGCTCTCTGGAGTCAGCCTGCCCCTGCTCAGCCACCTACTTGCCCTGTGGCCTTGGATAAGTGGTTTCACTTGAGTTGCCTCATTTATAAAATAGGAATAAAAGTACCCAGTTTAATGGAATGGAGGAGAGTATGGGCCATGATGTGGACCATTGACTATGAGGTGCAGAGGTACCCAAAGATGTACTTACCAAATCCAATGGATGTGTCATGATGATGGGAACGAGTGTTGTTGGGGGGGGGAGAGGGGGGGGTGGGGGGTGGGGCTGAATGGGACCTCACATATATATTTTTAATGTAATATTATTACAAAGTCAATAAAAAAAAATATTAAAAAAAAAAAGTACCCAGTTTACAGAATTGTTGAGGTTAAAATGAATTAACATAGGAAAAATGCTTAGCACAGAGCCTGACACATAGTATATGTTGAATAAAATGAGCTACCTTATTGTCATTATTATTTGATGGTATATGTATATGTATTTAATTACTGAGGTATAACAACATATAGTAAAGTGTACCTATTTTAACTGTACACGGTGAATTCTGACATGTATAACAAAGGTAACACAGGTATGGACACGTCAGTCAGCAGCATAAAACCAAGCCTTGGTATCTCACATGGCTGTACTACGGAGTACCTGGTTCCTTCCCCCAAACTGCTCTTCCTAATTTCCCGACCTTCAGGGAAGGGTCCCACAGGTACATCTGTCTTGACAGCCTTGTGGAGACTCAGATTTGATTATAAAGCTCTTTCTTTCCATGGGGTTCAGGAGGTTGGAGCCAGGGCACCTTCCCTGCACATCAAGCCCCTTTTCAGCCCTCCAAAGCGTGAGGTCAAACAGGGAGGAGGACTGGCCAGTCTGGATCCCGGAGTGGCCTCAATCTTTGCCTTCGGAGCCTGATCAGTTCTGGCCCCTAACAGCTCTCCCATCTGCTCACTGCCCACGGGTGCCCTGCTGTGGCTCTCTCACCTGATTCTCTGACCCCAGTCTCAGCCCCTTAAGGCAGCAGCCAGAGTTAGAGGTAGCATTTAAAAATGCAAATCTGGCCAGGTCCCTCCCCAGCCTGAAACCCTTCCATCAAGGTTTACCTCAGGGTAGACCCTAAACTCTCCTTGGCCTACAAGGCCCCAGGCTGAGGGCTCTGCCCTGCCCATTTCCCCGGTTCTCCTGAGCACCATGCCAACTGCACTCCCCCCCCCCCCCAAGCCTGTTCCCATTTTCTCTCTCCTCCAGCCTTATTGGCAACTTTTTTTAATTGAAATTTTTACCCAGATAATTGTAGATTCATATACAGTTTTAAGATGGAATTCAAAGACAGACCATATATCCTTTATCCAGTTTCCCTCAATGGTACCATTTTGCAAAACTATAGTATAATATTGTTACCAGGATATTAATACTCATAGAATCTACCAATTTTAACTCAGAGCTCCCCACCTGTACTTGCACTCATTTGTGTATTTGGTTCTATACAACTCTTACCCATGTGTGTGCTTGTGTACCCACCACCATAGTCAAGATGTGAATCCCAAGGACCCCTGGTGCTGTCTTTTATAACCACTTCCACCTTGGTCCCTAACCTCTGGCAACCACTTACGTGATTCTTCACTTCTAAAATTCTGCCATTTAAAAAATGTTATACAGGGCACTGGCTATAGCTCAGAGGTTTGAGCGCCTGCTTTCCATGTATAAGGTCCCAGGTTTAATCCCCAGTACCACCTTAAAAAAATACATTATATAAATGGAACCATACAGTATAGTATGTAATCTTTTTTTTTTTAAAGATTTATCGTTTTTAAACATTTATTTATCTCCCCTTCCCACCCCATCCCCAGTTGTCTGCTCTGTGTCCATTCGCTGTGTGTTCTTCTGTGACCGCGTCTATCCTTATCAGCGGCACTGGGAATCTGTGTCTCATTTTGTTGCGTCATCCTGCTGTGTCAGCTCTCCATGTGTGCGGCGCCATTCTTGGGCAGGCTGGACTTTCTTTTGCGCTGGGCTCTCCTTACGGGGCGCACTCCTTGAGCGTGGGGCTCCCCTACGCGGGGGACACCCCTGAGTGGCAGGGCACTCCTTGCACGCATCAGCGCTGTGCATGGGCCAGCTCCACACAGGTCAAGGAGGCCCGGGGTTTGAACCACGGACCTTCCATGTGGTAGGTAGACGCCCTATCCATTGGGCGAAGTCTGCTTCTAGTATGTAATCTTCTGGGATTGGCTCTTTTTTTTTTTCAGTCAACATAACTCCCTTGAGGTTCATAAAAACTGTGTATGAATACTTCGTTCCTTTTTATAGTTAAGTCATATTCCATGGTATATAATGCCATGTTTGTTTAACCATTCACCTGCTGAGGGTTACCTAGGCTGTTTCCAATTTGGGGCTATTATGAATAAAACTGCTATGAACTGTGGATGGGATTTTGGATAAACACAAGTGTTCATTTTTCTGGCATAAATGCCCAGAAGTGCAATTGTTGGATCATATCTATTGGCATATTTAGTTCTGTAAGAAACTGCCAGACTATTTTCCAGAGTGGCTGCACCATTTTACATTCCCACCAGCAATGTATGAGAGATCCAGTTTCTCCAGATCCTTGTCACTGGAAACCTCATTCATTCACTCAACAAATACTTATTGAGCAGCTACTGTGTGTCAGGTATTGTTCCAGGTGTTGGAGATACAGCAATGAAAAAGACATAATTACTATGATCAGATAGGAGATTACTTGTGAAAGGAAGTCATGGGGCAGGACACAAGTCAATACAAAGATTACAGTAAGTGTTATGAAGAAAATCAAAAGGGTGAGACAATAAGGAGTATGTGGGGGGGGGGGGCAGGCAGGAGACCATGATATAGTGATTATGAAGCCAGGCCCCCTGGGTTCAAATCCTGACTCCACCACTTACTAGCTGTGTTTCAGGCAAGCAACCTGACATATCTGTGCCTCAGTTTCCTTGTCTATAAGGTTCCTACTTCATAGGGTTGCTGAGAGGATTGAGTGAGCACTTAGCAACAAAACCAGGTCTGGACAGGGAAGCCATTTGTTTAATGTTTGTTTAACCAGTCAGCTGCTGAAGGATGTCCCAGGTGGCTGCTGCTAAGAAGTCACAGATAAAAGCTATATGGGTTTCCCCAGCCTTATTCACAATGCACCCAAGTGCTCTGAAGGGAGGTGGGTCAGAGCCCACCTTGCTCGGGGGCACATCAGAAATGACAGAAACGCCCTCCACTTACCCAGCAGCAGGCAGAGGCCATTTGGGCAGATATGCCAGGGCAGCAGGTTTGGAGGAACCACTTGGGAACTGGGCTTCCCCACACCCCAGGAATCTGATGCCATTTCCAGACCAGAGGGGGACTGGGGGTTCATTCTGGGCCCTCACTAATGGGCTAGGACACAGGGCCTTCCAAAATCTCAGCCACAGAAGAGCCATTTCCTGTGTGGTTTTGAGACAAAGGTAATCTGGAAACTCCCCACTCTGCCCCATACCTCTCCAGGACCTGGAGAAGGAACCAAGAGAAGCATACTGGTTGGCATCTTACAAAAGAAACAGGGAAGCAGGTGTGAGAGTGGGGAAAGGGGGCTGGGGGGAGGGGAGCGGCTGCTGGCAGCTCTGGGCTTGGGAAGAAGTGAGGCATGAGGCCTTCTTTGCAGAGGGCAAGGTGAGGTCTCTTCCCTGAGAGGAAGGGATCATGGTCGGCAAGGCCCAAAGCCTGTATGAGGAAGAGGCAGTGCTGTCAGCACCAACTTTGTGGGTCTCCCAGTGCCCTGGGGGTGGATCAGCAAGCTGTTTCTTTCCCAGGGAATGACGAGTCTGGAACCAGGTCACCTTCTCCTTACATAAAGCTCCTGTTAACCCTGCAGGCCAAGTGGCCAGATGACAGCAAGATGCTTCAAGGTGCTGCAGAGCTGGGGAAGGCTAGAGACTCCGACTTGTAGCAATCAGCACAAACTGTCCGGGGGAAGAAGGCAGCTAGGACACCAAGCCTTGGAAAAAAAGTACTCTCAGGGGTGTTAAAAACAAATCCTATCTCCTTTCCTGAAAACCCTGCGGTTCCCAAGGTCCATGGGAAGAAAGTTCAAATTTCTTACCACAGCTCACCAAGCTCAATATGACTGACCCTACTGAGCTCTGCTCCCCCTTCACTCTGCTCCAGCCACTGACCTTCTCTCTGTTCTCCCAGCATGTCCGTTTCCTCCCCACCTCAGGGCCTTTACGCAGGCTACTCCCCCTGCCCCAAACACTCCCAGACTCCAGCTTGCCCTGGGTTTGTTCCTGTTCATCCTTCAAGTCTAGGCCTACTGGTCACTTATAACAGAAAAGCCTTTACAGACCTGCCCCCTACTCCCCACCCTGGAATAACCCCCTCACCTCCTGCCTTGTTATTCTCTCTCAAAGCACTGGGTACTTAAAAAGAAAAAAAAAAAAGGTAGTATTAATTACTACAATTATAATTACGTGGCTATAAGTGATTCATTAATACATGTCTCCATAACTAGATTATGAGTGCTATGAAAACAGAACAGTGGTAATGATACTATTACTTTAAATAACAGTTCATATTTCTTAAACACCCACAGTGTTTCACAGCATGACCTTTTGGTCTCCTCACAACAGTTCAGTGAGGCCAGCCCTGCCCATGGATGCTGGCAATCGGTAATTCCTTAACCCCAGCATCACTTGGGACTGGAGCCCAGTCCTGAGCACATCCTGGGGGCATTTTCTGCTATACTCTCAAGTGACAGTCTCTGACTCCAAAGGCCCCTGCCAGTTCTACTCCTTCCAGTCCAAGGGGTGATTAATCTATTTTTATTGTGCAGCTACTGTGTCAGGCATGGCCTGAGCACACTGGAAACGACAAACAAAATGTGTGGTTACACCTCACCCACTGCACATCTTCTAGGCGGACAGACACAAAGCCCTGTCTCTCTTGATTCTGCTCCCATCACTATTTCGCGGCCCTTATCTTCCTCCGTGTGCCTTCCTCCCTCCTCACTGATGCCCCTTCCCAGCCTCCTCTGTGAGTTCTCCTCATTCTCTCAGGACAGCTTTTCTATAGCCTGTCAACATTTCTCCATTGGGGACCTCATTCAGTCCTCTGGCTTTAAATACCACAGCTTCTTGCTGAGGACTCCTAAACTTATATCTCAAGCCTAGCCCTTTCCTTTGACCTCCAGATTTGTAATGTTCAAATACTGACTTGCTATCTCATGCAGTTGTTTAAAAGGTACCTTCCAAGTAACAGATCCAAACCTGTCATCTTGATTCTTCATACCACCTTCTGCTGTCCTTGCAAACTTCTACCCTGGTGGTCTTCAAATAAATGCCTTCACCACTCACCTACTTCGGTTCTGGCTAAAAACCTACATGGCATCCTAGAACCCTCTCTTTTCCTGAACTTTCCACATCCAGTCTCCTGCCCCCTGCCCCCCATCTCCTGCCTGGACCACAGACCATCTCAGGAGCCTCCTCCCCCAGGCTCCACATGCCTCCACCCTGCCTCTGTTAATATCGGAGTCACATCATGTCCCTCCTCTGCTCACAGCCCTCCCCTTAGACATTCAGGAGAAAAGCTACAGTCCCAACAAGGCCTTATGTGTAACTCTCTGACCTCATATCCCCCTGTGCTGTATTCTGATCTTAGCCCTTGGGTGTGTAGTGTATCTCGCTGTGGTGCTCCTTTACATTTCCATGACGATTAAAGATGATGAGGTATGCACTTTGAATAATAATACTAGTAATAATAACTAGTAATGGCTACCATTTACAGAGTATTTACCATATGATGGGCACAATGCAAAGTGCTTTGTGTATACAGCTGCACCATCCCTTTCTCAAACCTGTGGTTGTGCCAGCTTTGTTTTGGAATTCATAATACTCTGGATTTTATAAAGACGATATGGAGCCTGTACCCCTGGCAAGGCCTGTGGAAGCACTGGTAATCCATCATGTTGGTATTTCTGTAGTGAACTATGACAATATGTCAGTTTGGATCATGTTTCACCTAGCATTGTTGATTTGCACTAAATCCCGGAATCCCCATGACCACTGTTACGAGGTAGGCAGCATTATCACCTCTATTTTGCAGATGGGAAACTGAGGCACAGAGAGGTTAAAGGCTTTGGCTGCAGTCACATGCTAGCTAGAGGTGGAGGGCTGCAATTCCAACACAGGCCATCTTTACCACTGACCTTTATATACCAGTTCTTAGATAGCTGACTGGGAATTATTGATGAATGAATGAATGAGATTAAGCTGGGGAAGTCTGAGAACTTGGGTTCTCCAATCAGTTACAGCTCATGGCAGGAAGCTCACACACCACTCAGCTCTTTGTATGTGTGCATTTAACCTAATTAATTTATTTTGGATACCAGATCTAACCAAATATAAAGCAAGCTCCTCCCTCCAAAAAAAAAACACTTTCCTTAGAAATACAGATGCCTTTCAGAGTCTTTCATATTAATTTATTTTGAACAAAGTGCTATTTGAGAAAGACACATTAGTTTCTAAAGACTTAAATGATACTAGTTTTGGCAACAATAAAAAAGGAGGCATATAACAGATAGTGGCGGGAAACGGACTTTGGCCCAGTGGTTAGGGCGTCCGTCTACCATATGGGAGGTCCGCGGTTCAAACCCGGGCCTCCTTGACCCGTGTGGAGCTGGCCATGCGCAGCGCTGATGCGCGCAAGGAGTGCCGTGCCACGCAAGGGTGTCCCCCGCGTGGGGGAGCCCCACGCGCAAGGAGTGCCCTGCCACGCAAGGGTGTCCCCCGCGAAGGGGAGCCCCACGCGCAAGGAGTGCGCCCGTGAGGAGAGCCGCCCAGCGTGAAAAGAAAGTGCAGCCTGCCCAGGAATGGCGCCGCCCACACTTCCCGTGCCGCTGACGACAACAGAAGCGGACAAAGAAACAAGACGCAGCAAACAGACACCAAGAACAGACAACCACGGGAGGGGGGGAATTAAATAAATAAATAAATCTTTAAAAAAAACCAAAAAACAAAAAAAACAGATAGTGGCTATTCCTAAGGGCTTGAGCCCACAACTCCAAGTGTTGTATGTCACTGTAAAGAGGTCCTTTAGAGATCCATTTAAAGAGCAAGATGGGGACATAATTGTAAACAACATTAATTTAAACAAAATATGTGATATAAAAGTCTTACTGTATATAGGGGTACATTTAAAATGGAATTTTGAAAATTAAAAAAAAAAAAAGGTGAGTAAGATAATACTGAAAACTGTCTTGAAGCAAAGTGCCAAGATGAACTTCTGTGGAGATATTTCCTTAATTGTCATTTATTACTCATATTGTAATGATTAGTCTGACTCAAAAGCAAGTGCATATGTACCACTTTTATATGTTCACATTTATTCATTTACTTATCTAGTTTTAGTAATTGTCCTTAAAAAACCATCAACTTCTTTTTTTTTAATGTAACATAATAAATTAGTGGCTATATTATAGAGATCACCAATGTATTATACAACAATAGGAGGAAATTTTTTACAACTCTTCAAGGGTATGTGTCTGGGTTCTTTTTTTTTTTTTAAAGATTTATTTTTATTTATTTAATCCCCTCCCCTCCCCTGGTTGTCTGTTTTCTGTGTCTTTTTGCTGCGTCTTGTTTCTTTGTCCGCTTCTGTTGTCGTCAGTGGCACAGGAAGTGTGGGAGGCGCCATTCCTCGGCAGGTTGCTCCCTCCTTCGCGCTGGGCGGCTCTCCTTATGGGTGCACTCCTTGCGCATGGGGCTCCCCTATGCGGGGACACCCCTGCGTGGCAGGGCACTCCTTGCCGCGCATCAGCACTGCGCATGGGCCAGCTGCACACGGGTCAAGGAGGCCCGGGGCTTGAACCGCGGGCCTCCCATGTGGTAGACGGACGCCCTAACCACTGGGCCAAAGTCCGTTTCCCTGTGTCTGGGTTCTTGAGGCAAGGGGTAAAATACCAGCAATAACATAACACACAGATTCAAGAAGTGTCATGTCATAAACAATTTAGATGGACTTGCAGCTGCTATGTTCTAGAAGTATAAATGGATGATTAAAAAACTGACTCCAGTGATAATAAAGATGCCAGTGAAGAGTGTGAATAAGGTGTTCCATAATATGTGAGAGGATATAAGCAACATTTTGAATGCAACATTTTTGTTTTTATAAGTCTAAATGTCACAAAATTAATAAATTAAAAAAAATATAAATAGGCAACTGATTATATCATCTATATCTCTAAACATTTCAAGTTGACCCCTAAACTTTTTTTTTCCCCTTTTTAAATTTTCTCTTTGGAGAGATGGGAGTCACCTTGTTTGGGGACACATATGATATTTTTTAGTACAGTTATTAAAAACAATCTGGAAGACACATACCAACTTGCAAAAACCTGGGGGATTTGGGGTCCTTTGATTTCTGATTTCTTTTTTTTTTTTTTTAAAGAAGTATGAGTTTGATAATTACAAATCCAAACAAACAAAGCCTGTTAAAGTGAACCTCGCCCAACAACATAACGAAATAGTTGTTCTTAGCCTCGGCTACATACTTGGAAATTCCTGGGAGCTTTAAAACACACACACACACACACACACACACACACCCGCCCCCCCCCCCCGCCCCCCTCCTATGCCCAGGTTCCACTTCCAATGATTCTAATTTAAATATCTGGGGCCCAGGCCTTCAGATTATTTTCAAGCCTCCCACATGATTCTAATATGCAGGCAGCAGGGCAGGATGGGAATCACTATTAAAGAAAGATTTACCAAATTATTCTGCAGAAAATGTTATTAGGTGTCTTTTAGAAAACAAGAGTTCTGTGGTTAAAGCACCAGACTTCTTTCCTCCAGTATTTCTCAGTGCTTGTTATATGCAAATATGCACCATGTCTTTAAGAAAAGAAAGACACAGTACCTGGAGGACACTGGTGTGTGTTTGCATGTGTGTACTCAGCATTCCTTTCAGGCAACCACTCTGTTAAGCAAACCTTGCCGTGTTACCTCCAAAATGTACCCAGAACCTGCCCACCCTCACCCTCTACTATCCTGATCCTGGTCCTGTCCTTATCATTTCCCGCCTGGACCGTAGCAGCAGCTCTCCCTGCTCTCCCACTGGCATCTACAATCCACTGTCTACAAAGGTGGACTATCGGAAGATCCTTGGGGCATACGGAGTTTGAAAAAGGTCCAGCTCCCACCACTACAAACAGCACCCCTAACTGCTGTCCTATGACCGTGGAAGGGACCTGCCTTAAGCTGAAGCCAACATCATGGAGAGCAGTGCTGTGGGCAAAATGAACCTGGGTCCATGATGCAAGATTGAGCTGCTATGTCACCAACCCAGAATGCGCCCAAAGAGCCTTTGGACTTGGAGTCGGGGTACCCACACATTTCCCAACTGTTTAATTTAAACCAGTAAGAATGGGGCTTCCAAAGCATCCAAATAAACACATTCTCTTACAGGGTGTTTTACTACCCTATTTCTTGGTCACAACAGTTTTTTTCACCAAGTTTTTTTTTTTTTTAAAGATTTATTTCTCTCCCCTTTCCCCCGTTGTCTGCTCTCTGTGTCCATTCGCTGTGTGTTCTTCTGTGTCTGCTTGCATTATTCATGGCACTGGGAATCTGTGTCTCTTTTTTGTTGCATCATCTTGCTGCGTCAGCTCTCCGTGTGTGCAGCGCCACTCCTGGGCAGGCTGTGCTTTTTTCTCGTGGGGCAGGCTCCCTTTACGGGACTCCTCGTGGGACTCCTCTATTCAGGGGACACCCCTGCATGGCACAGCAATCCTTGCGTGCATCAGCACTGCGCATGGGCCAGCTCACCACCCGGGTCAGGAGGCCCTGGGTTTGAATCTTGGACCTCCCATGTGGTAGGCAGACTGTTGAGCCAATTCCGCGTCCCTAAAGTTATCTTATTTACTTATTTTTCCTGTGGGTGTTAGTCTCCCCCTTCTAAAATGCCAGCTCCACAGAAGCCGGGATATTTGTTGGTCTTGTTCACTGCTACGTCCCTAGCACCTAAAACAATGGTTGGCATAGAGCAGGAACTCAGCATGTGTTGAAAGAATGAGCTCATTTCATTCTATTAGCAGCTCCAAAAGGTGCATACACCAAACACCCAGTTCCTCCACATGGCTAAAGAAACCCTCGTGGTGTGCTGCCCTTTCCTTTCCCCCACTCATGACCCTGCAGTCATACTGGCCCTTCCCAGCTACTCTCTACCAGGAATGCTCCCCCACTGCCATTCAGTGAAGGCTTACTAATCCTTCAGCTGCCTCTCAAATGTCAGTCCTTATGACATCTCTTGACCTCCCTAAACATGTCAGCCCCTCTAAGATAAGCTCTCAGCCCTCTGGGCTCCTCTGGCAGGGCACTTACTGCGGATGTAATGACACAGTTGTTTCTGTAGTACTAACTTAGACTCTGTTTCCTCCATTGGACCATGAGCTCCAGGAAGGCAGGAACTCCTTTTTATTTCTGGAGCTCTTAGGAAGGCTGGATACACAATATGTGCTTAAGAAATATTACAAATGTCTATTGTGGTCTTGATAATAGCCACTCATTGAATATCCATGTGCTCCCCCTTTCCCAGCTCCCTTGGAATAGGCAGGGCCATGTGAGCAGCAGTGAGCCTTGGCATTTAAGTGCCAGTGAGCCACCATCGAGTCCTCCTCTCCTGCTGTGGTGATCCTGGAGGTTGGGTGTTCCAGTAGGTAAAGCTACAAGACAGGGAAGCCCCTGTCAGCCTGGGTCCCTGAGGTACAAAACAAAGTCCCCTACCTCATCTGTCTTGTGTCATTAGTAAGAAATCTATACTTGCTGTGTCAAATTTCCAGGATTCCAGGGTTAATTCACTATTGCAGCAAAATTTTGCTTGTCACCGGCATTCGTGTAAATGAATGAAGGCAGCCAGAGGCAGAGACAATTGTGATCACTGGACTGGGAGATGAGGAGCAAGGCAACGGCTTCCCAGCTGACAGTACTGAAGCTCTGAAAGGATGAGAGAGGGGGATGACAGAACAACAACTCCCCCAGGGAATCGCCACTTCCAATTTCTGATGAGGCGGGTGAAAAGACTCGGAGCCTCCACTCCATTGACATGGACTGCCTTGAGGGCACTCATCAAACACAGCTCCTTAGGGATCACAGGCAAGTCCCGGCCCTTGCGGATGAGGGAGGAGGCTGCTCAGAAGCCAGTAATACCCTGGAAAACTCTGTTAGCTGCAGGAAGCTCAAACAGCAAGGCTGTGTGACAGGGCCTGGACTAACTCAGGTTGACAACCTTCCCGTGGAATCACCCACTGGGGCTCTGCCCTCCTGGCTCTATCCCAGAAAATAAATCACACTGTCAGGTCTAATTTGGGACTTGGCTGATGGGCTAGGCTGAATGGAGCATCCATGCATTCTGGCCACAGAGGTCAAGGGCAGCTTGCACTCTCAAGGCCAATGAAGACTGGGGGAGAAAGGCAGGGTTTTCAATGGTGGGCTGACAGCTGTGCGTTTCCAAAAGACACTAAAAAACTCTTTTTTTCTATGAAATTTCTGCCCCACACTGCAGCTGTACAAGTGTAGTCCTGCTATATCCAGGCACCAGGCTAGGTACATGGTAAACACTAATGTATTTGGTGAGTAAATATCACAACACTTATGGCATTACAGGGTGGGTGACTTAAGCTGCCAAATTTCTCAAACAGAGTACGGGCTAATGAATGCACCGGCTTTACCATCGCCACTGCCACCACACTACCATCACCTCATTACCTATTATCTGACTACTTCATCATCATCATCTCATTCTCCATTATGTGACTATGTTGTGTCAGATGTCTAGGTACTTGAAATTTGTAATCCTCAAAAAAAAAAAAAAAAGGTTGGGAGGAAATAGAGTTAAGTTGCCCATCTGGGGCTAGCCAATGGTTAAGCTATGACTAGAACCAAAGTCAACGGGACTCTGGAGCCCATGCTCTTGGCCTCAAATATATCAACCCATCTTTTTCTTTTTTTAAAGATTAATTTTTTATTTATTTCTCTCCCCTTCCCTGCCTCCCTCACCCCCCCAGTTGTCTGCTCTCTGTGTTCATTCGCTATGTGTTCTTCTGTGTCTGCTTGTATTCTTGTCAGTGGCACCGGGAATCTGTCTCTTTTTGTTGTGTCATCTTGCTGCGTCAGTTCTCCGTGTGGTGCAGTGCCACTCCTGGGCAGCTGCACCTTTTTTGCACTGGGCAGCTCTCCTTACAGGGTGTACTACTTGCACGTTGGGCTCTCCTATGCAGGGCACATCCCTGTGTGGCATGGCACTCCTTGCATGCATTAGCACTGTGCATGAGCCAGCTCATCACATGGGTCAGGAGGCCCTGGGTTTGAACCCTAGACCTCCCATGTGGTAGGGGGACACTGTATCTGTTGAGCCAAATCCACTTCACTCAACCAGTCTTTGATGTTGCCTCTCCAAGGAGCTTGCCCCGAAACTCCCAAGTCAGGCCAGGGTTAAGTGTCTCCATTGGGCTCCCACAGCCCTCTGGCTTCCCTGCATTAGAACTCTCATCACTCTGGAGTGTTTACCAGCAGAGTCTTCCAAAAACACTGGATATCAAGGAGGGTGTTGCTGTAAGCCTAGTGCCTAGCACAGGACCAGGAACATGGGATCTGCCAGTCAACATCTGCTGGCAGGCTGGATGGAGACCCTTGAGTCCAAACTCTTCATTTTACAGAGGAAAGGAATGGAGATTCAGTGAAAGAGATTCACTGAGGAAAGGAGAGGTAGACAAGGGGAAACTGCTCCTTGGTGAATCTCTGCTACTCCTCCCAAGGCCCAAATCTGCTGGGGGAAGCCCTCTCTGACCCCACACTCTCCCTAGACTTGCCCATCACAGCCCTGCCCCCTGGGCAGCCACTGTCTGAGGGTCTGCCACCCTCACAGGATAAGAGTGCAGGACCAGGGCTATCCCAGTCACCACTCTGCTTTCAGCACCATACACCACAGAGCTGGGCACAAAAGAGGCACATGATAAATGTGTGCTGAATTAATGAAGAGAAATGATAAAGTAGCAGAACTCCAGAGAAGGCAACAAGATAGGAAGCCATATTCTAGGAAAAATGACTAAAAGCACAGGTACATTTTGTCTGGAAAATGGAGGCCAGGAAAATTCTTCCCAGCCATTTGCAAGTCCTTGAAGGGCTACCAAGATGTGTGACTGGTGTTGCTCAACAGGGCTGGACCAGAACTGGTGGGAGGTAGTTACAAATAGGTGGATGTGATTCCCAAGAGAGCTTTTTTAATGATTCGAACTGCTCCAAAGCAAAATATACTGCCCTGTTCCTCCCTTGCTGGAAGAATTTAATCTGAGGCTAGATGGGAAGTCATCAGGGACCCCCAGGACCATCCACAAGGTAAGAAAGTGTAGCAGCCAAGAGCAAAGGCAGTCTGCATGGGTTCCCACGCTGGCTCCTCTGCTTGGCAAGCAGCTTCACCTCTCTGTGCCTCAGTTTCCTCATCATTACTATGGGACTATTCCAGTTGTGAATTCATAAGGTGACTGTAAGGGCTAACTGAGACCATGCACGTTAAGTGCTTACAACAGGGCTGGGCAAAGCCAGCGCCCATTAATGTTAATTACCACTGTTTTCCTTTACCCGAGGAAGGAGACACTGCTGGCCAGCAAGCCCAGCTGACACGCTCAATCCCTCTTTCCTCTTGCTTCCTCCTCAGAGAGGGGTGAAAAGCTAAGAAAAATTTTCCATCTTTTTTGACGATGGGGTAGGCCACATTATACAAGTTTCCCTTCCCTCTTTGTCCTGCCTGGGGCTGGGGCAGCAACCTTGCAACGGTGAGAGTGAAGGCCAAGAGAATCAGAGAGACACAGCCCTGCCATTACTCAGCCACCAAACTTAACACTGGCGGCCAAGGCCCTCCCGGTTTGTTGTTCTATGAGGGAAATCAACTCTCCTTTGTTTAATCTGCTGTGAGCTGAGTTTCCTTTTCTTGCAATTTGAAAGCATTCCTGGTCAATGCCCCTACCATGACACAAATAGCTCAGGGCATATGCCACGGTAATAGTTTGCTTACTTCAGTTTGCAAACATGGTCAAGACCATGATTGAGAACCCCTGATCTAGAGGAAAAGGAGAGGAAGGCTGAACCAGACAGTGTTTACCAAGCCTCCGTCCTGATGTCCCACCCTTCCTTTTCAACTCCATCTACATCCTACCTGTACAATTACTTATTTACTTTATTTTTTGAAATCAACTCACTTTTAAACTTAAATAAATGTATTTAAAAAGGTATATATATCACTACCAAAAATGGAAAAATGTGTATCTTCTGCCACAAAGAGTAACTTAAAAAATAAATACACATTCCTGTAAAGGCTGCTTCCTGGAAGACAGTGTCATGTGGAACTTCCTAGCCTTAGCATCTGGAGCTCCAGGAAGGGAGTATTTCAAGTCAGATAAAATTACACACACACACACACATACACACACCACTTCCTTGGAATCTTCAGCCCTCAAGATCCACTTCAAGATCTCTGCATCATGACCTCAGTTTCAACACAGCTGACGACAGTCCTTGTTTCACTGTTTCTGGTGCTGCCTGTTGTTGAACCAGTAGAAGCCAAAGATGTAATTGCTGTCTTGTTAGCGGTGGTTCTCAGCATTACCGGCATTTCTGCTTGTTTGGGGGTATATGCACAAAGGAGAAATGGACAGGTGTGACTGCAAAAGTCTTCGTAAATTAAACCTCATCCTGTAAACCTTTGTGCCACTGAAGTTAAAATTGGGCTTTGGTGTCAAAGTTCCCAAGAAATAGACAGTTAATGAGGTAATTTCCCATTTCTAGACATTTCCCTATAAATAGGAACAAATTGATGTATGTTACATGGGGGAAAACGTTTTTTTCACATCATAGAAAGCATTGGAAAAAAGCAGACTGTAATTTGTATTTGCTGGTTGTAAAGGGGGTCAAATAAATAATATGACTGAAATTTGCATAAATAATATTCCATAGTTTCAGAAGTCCTGAAGCTCACAAAATTGTAAGAAGGAGCCTCTTGCTCAGAATCCTAGGAAATTGCCATTTTTCATTTATAATCACTGCCTCCTGAATTGTTGAGGAGTCTTTTTTCCACATTTTAATTAGATTTTTGTTTTTTTCATCTCCCAAGTTAATAGTGTACTTAGATATTAAATTTAGTCAGAAATTGAACCCTTTATTTCTTTGGGGAAAAAATTAGAAAATGTATTCAATGCATCTAATATTGCAATGGAGAAAAAAATTTAATGTAAAAAACCTTTATATTGAACAACGAAATGAAGAAAAGATCACATGCAGGAAAAAATCTCTATATGGATTAACCAATTAACATCTTTGGTGAGAAGTACTATATTAAATATAAAGCCATTATGTTGTTAAAAAAAAACAATGAAAAGAACAAATACATTCATCTATTTACCACTCAAAATTATTTCATAAGCATAATTTGGGTTCAATGGATTAGTGAAATTGCTCATTTTTATCTTCTGTTGGGGAAAAAAACTAGAAGACATGGTAATACTCAGCCCACATTTTCTCAGGGCAACAATGGACTACAGCCGAGTAGAGGCTACCCCTCACACACATTCTGTTTGCCACAATTCCTGAAACCAGTTCAGAAGTGATAAAATTTGACTGATATATCTCCCAGCTGGCTGGTGGAAAAATTAGGTAGGGCATCTGTCTTAATTAGACCCTCCTCAGACAGACCTTCCCTGATTACCTGGTCTAAAAGAGCCCCCTGTTACTCTCAGTCTCCTTCCTTGCTCTCTTCAGCTCTGTAGTACTTATCCCCCTCCAACTTATCCTATATTTGTTTGTTTAAATGATGATTGTTTTCTTCCCCAGTAGAATGTCAGTTCCCTTAGGAACTACCTTTTTTTTTTCCCACTCCTGAAAGGCTGCATTTGCTGGGCAGGTCAAGAAAGCATAGCTTTGGGGAGCCCTGGAAGAAGCTCCTGGTGCCCTTCCTGGCCCCACCCCCATGCCTTCCCCAGGGCAGTTTGGAGCAGGCTAGCACTCCATTTGTGGACTCCTGGCCTTGGGAAAGAACGATTTGGGAAAAGCCTCCCTGGCGTGCCCCACCTCTTCCAAACAACTTGAGACTAAGAGAAAGCAGTATAAGAAAAAATTGGGGCAGATGGCCTGGGACAGCAGCTTAGAGACTTACCTGCCTTAAGTCCAACAGAAGAATACCAGGAGAGGGAGAAGGTCTGTCTCCTGAGAAGAAGAGGCATTGAAAGGCCTGGAAACAGTGAACTGCTAAAGACACTAGCAAGCACATGCTGAGGACAAGACACAGGCCCAGAAAAGACAGGGAGGACGCTGCACTTTGCATTTGCCTTGAGTGGACCTTACTAACAGCAGGTCCATCCAGGCACTAAAGAAAATCTCTTATCATATCATCAGATGGTCACAAACTCAAGAAACAAACACCTCAGAGAATAAATTGCAGAGTTAACATTTTAAAATATTAAAATGTACAGTATGCAGGAAAATATTATAAGACAGAGAAATAGGAAATGATGGTTCATCCAAAGGAAGAGGATACAAATCTAAAAAACCATCAACAAAGACGACCAGAATGTGAACATACTGGATAAAAATTCTAAAAAATTGATCTTCGGTATGCTCAAGGATATAATGGAAAATACAGAGAAAGAACTGAAGGATATCAGGAAAACAAGGAATGAAGAATATGAAAATCTCAATAAAGAGAAATTTTAAAAAGGCACCAAACAACTACTGAAGTTGAAGATCACAATAACAGAAATGAAAAGTTCCTAGGAGGGTTTCAAGAGCCGAATGGAACTGGCAGAAGTAAAAACCCAGTGAACTTGAAGACAAGGTAGGTGAAATGAGTCAGGCTGAGGAAACAGCCTAAGAGACCACTGGGTCAAAATCAACTATACCTCCCCCCAGCGTGGGACACGACACCCGGGGATGAGCCTCCCTGGCACCGAGGGATCACTACCACATACCAGCTGAAGAAGCAACTAGAAAATGACCTTGAATTAAAGATTCAATGTGGAACAGCAGAATATACCTGTCTACATATAATAACATGACTTCGGGAAGCGGTTTGACCTAATGTAAAGGGGAAATGGAAAGGAGAAATGAGATTATAAGGCTGTGAGTCTCTAAAAAAGAGTCTGGAGGTTGTCAGAAGGAATACCCCTATGTACAACTGAACAGAGTCCAAGAGACAGATAAGGTAGATACAACCCCAGGTATTGGTTCTTTTGAGGGATAAAGAGACCCACGGGTTCTATGGTCATGGCAGAAGGGGTTCACTGCCATGACAGATGGCCCTTCTTTGGAGCTGGTGTTTCTGCGTGATGGAAATGGACTCAGAGGGGATCTCTTTTCACAAGACTTGCATGCTACTTTATTGGAATTATAGTTGGTGCTGGGTTTAAGATATATGTTGGGGATTTGAATCTCTGGACTGATAATATGACACCCAGGCCCAGAGCCTCAACAGACTTCAGCTCCTACACTTTGACTTATTGGACTTACTCCACTCAGCTAACATGAAGTTGAAGAAGGTCAACCACCACAACATGGAGCCTAGAGTGTCTACAACTAGAAGCGGGAAGAGTGCATCCAGTACCCATGTGGAATCTAAGCCCTCACTTGACATAGGTGTGCAATGGACACAACCAATCCAATGTCCACAGAGAAAATGTGGAATGGGTGTGGGAACGGTAGCCATGGGGGCTGCTGGGTGTGGGGAACGGGAGGAAGAGATGAGATGTGGAGGCGTTTTTGGGACGTAGAGTTGTCCTGGATAGTGCTTCATGGACAATTACAGGACACTGTAGATCCCCCCAGGGCCCACTGGATGGAACGTGAGAGAGTCTGGGCTATGATGTGGACCATTGACTATGGGGTGCAGTGATGCTCAGAGATGAACTTACCAGGTGCAATGGATGTATCACGATGATGGGAGAGAGTGTTGCTGTGGGGGGAGTGGGGGGCGGGGGCGGTGGGGTTGAATGGGACCTCATATATTTTTTTTAATGTAATTTAAAAAAAAAAAAATAATAATAATAAAAAAAATCAACTATACCGATAAAAACATTATGGGGGAAGCAGATTTGGCTCAATGCATACAGTATACGCCTACCACATGGGAGATCCAAGGTTCAAAAACCCAGGGCCTCCTGACCCGTGTGGTGAAGTTGGCCCACACGCAGTACTGATACGTGCAAGGAGTGCCATGCCATTCAGGGGTGTTCCCCACGTAGGGGAGCCCCCTGTGCAAGGTGTGTGCCCCGTAAGGAGAGTGGCCCCACGCGAAAAAGGTGCAGCAAGATGATGCAACAAAAAGAGACACAGATTCCCGGTGCCATTCACAAGAATACAAGCGGACACAGAAGAAAACACAGCAAATGGACACAAGAGAGCAGACAACTGGAGGAAGGGGGGGAGGGGAGAGAAATAAATAAATAATCTTAAAAAAAAAAAAAAACATTATGGGAGTCCCAGAAGGAGAAGAAAGAATGAAAGGGGCAGAAGGAATATTCATAGAAATGAAGCAAACTACCCAAACTTTGCAGAAGATGTGAATATGCACATCCAAGAAATTAATCAAACACCAAACAGGATAAACTGGAAGGCAAAAAAATGCCCCATCACATACTGATCACACTGTTAAATGCAAAGGACAAGGAGAGAGTTCTGAAAGTTGTAAGAGAAAAGCAATAAGTTTTGTGTAAGGGAGTCAATTAGATTAAGTGCCGATTTCTCATCTGAAAGTATGGAGGTAAAAAAGGAGAGGGTTGAAATACTTAAAATGCTGAAAGAAAACTATCACCAATCAAGAATTTTACATCTTGTGAGACTTTCTTTCAAAAATGAGGGAGAGGTTAAGACATTCCCAGATAAACAACAGCTGAGGGAGTTTGTCACCACTAGACCTGTCCCGCAAGTAATGCTAAAGGGAATTCTTCAGACTAAAAATGAAAGGGCAACTAGACAGTGGTTCAAAGTGCCAAAAAGAAATAAAGACCTCAGGTAAGGTCTTATATTCGGGTAAATATAAATGCCAGTACTATTGTATTGTATTTTTTGGCATGTAATTCCACTTTTTAGTTCCTACAGGTGCTAAAAACACAAATACATAAAAAGTAATGATAAATCTACGGTTTTTGATGAAAAATGTACAAAGATATAACTTGTAATAAGCACAGAAAAAGGATGTAGCTCAAGCGATTGGGCTCCTATCTACCATATGGGGGATCCCGGGTTTGGTTCCCTGGGCCTCCTGGTGAAAGTGAGCTGGCCTGCACTGCAGAGAGTTGGTCAGCACCACATAGAGGTATCCTGCGCTGAGAGCTGATGTAACAAGATGACGCAAAAAAAAAAAAGAGACACAGACAGAAAGACAATGAGAGACACAAAAAACCAGGGAACTAAGGTAGCTCAAGCAATTCAGTGCCTCTCTCCCATGTCAGAAGTCCCAGGATTGGTTCCCAGTGCCTTCTTAAGAGAAGACAAGCAGACACAGAAGAACGCACAGTGAATGGACACAGTGCGCAAACAGCAAGTGCAGGTGGTGGGGGGCAGTATAAATAAAATTAAATAAATAAAAAAAGGTGGGGGGACAGTGGGGTGTAGGAACAGTGTGTATGTTATTGAAGTCAAGTTAGTATCAAATATCACTGTTATAGAGTTAGAATGTCAAATTTTAATCCCATGGTAACCACAAGGAAAAAATATGTCCAGATAGAAATGAGAAATGAGAACTCAACATGGCACAATAAAAAAATTAAATAAATATGAAAGTAGGCATTAACAGAAGAACTGAGGGGAAAAAAAGGTATGAGATTTACAAAGACTAAATAGCAAAATGGCAGAAGAAAGCCTTGTATTATCAATAGTGACATTAAATGTAAATAGATCAAATTCTCCAGCCAAAAGGCAGATATTGGCAGAATGTATAAAAAAGCATGACCCAACTAAATGTTGCCTATAAGAGATACCTTAAATTCAAAGATATAAGCAAGTTGAAAGTGAAAGTATGGGAAAAAATATACCATTCAAGTAGTAACCAAAAGAGAGCTGGGGTAGCTGTATTAATATCAGGTAAAATAGTAAAAAAACATTATCAGGGACAAAGATGGTCACTATATAGCTACAAAGGGGTCAATTCAACAAGAAGACATAACAATTATAAATAAATATGTACCTAACAGCAGAGCCCCCAAAAATATGACACAAATACCCACTAATTTGAAGGGAGAAAGTGACATTCTACATTAATAGTAGGAGACTTTAAATATACATTCTTTTTGAGAGTACATGGATCATTCTCTAGGACAGGCCATACATAAGGACACAAAATAAGTCTCAATAAATTAAAAAATATTAAAATCATACAATGTATCTTCCCCAACCACAATGGAATGAAGCTAAAAATCAATAATAGAGGGAGAAATGGAAAATTCACAAATATGTGGAAATTAAACAGCATACACTTAAAACAACCAATGAGTTAAAGAGGAAAGCATAAGCAAAATGAGGAAATTCCCTGAGGTGAATTAAAATGAAAATACAACATACCAAAATTTATGCAGTGCTGAAAGGGGAATTTATAGCTCTAAATGCTTACATTAAAAGAAGAAGTATTTCAAATCAGAGACCTAACCTCAAAACTGGAAGAACTAGAAAAAAAGAGCAAACTAAACTCAAAGTAAGCAGAAGGAAGGAAATAACAAAGATTAGAGCAGAGATAAACGAAAAGGAGAATTAAAAAAGAGAAAATAACAAAATCAAAAGTTGGTTCTTTGAAAAGATCAATAAAATTGACAAACCTTTAGCTAGACTGAGAAGGAAAAAAATAATATACAAATAACTAAAATTAGAAATGAAAATGGGGTCACTGCTGCCAACTCCACTGAAATAAAATGGACAATAGGGGAGTGGATGTGGCTCAAGCAGTTGAACACCTGATCCCACATGAGAGGTCCCAGGTTCAGTTCCCAGTGCCTCCTAGGAAAAACAAAAACAAATAACAACAAGCAGAACCAATGAAGAAACCAACTCAGGGAGCTAATGTGGCTCAGTGGTTGAGTGCTGGCTTCCCAAATATGAGTTCTGGTTCAATCCCCGGCCCTTGGTAGCTTAAAAAAAAACAAAAACAAAAACAAAGACAAAAAAAAACTATAAAAGAACCCAGTAATCCTACTTTCTGGGTATATAACCAGAAAAACTGAAAGTAGGGACCCAAACAGATACTTGCATACCAATGTTCATCGCAGCATTATTCACAGTTGCCAAAAGATTTAAGCAACCCATTTGTCTGTCTACCAATGAAGGAATAAACAAAATGTGATCTATTTCACAGTGGAATATTATCCAGCCATAAAAAGGAATGAAGCTCTGATACATGTGACAATGTGGATGACATCATGTTGACATCATGTTGAGCGAAATAAGTGAGACACAAAAGGACAAATATTGTATGATCTCACTGATATGAAGTAATTAAACTAAGAAAACTCACAGAGTGAAAATCTAGAATACAGGTTACCAAGGGATGGATGGCGGGTAGGGAAGAGGAAGTTAAGGCTTAAAATGTACAGAGTTTCTATTTGAGATGATGGAAAAGTTTTGGTAATGGATGGTGGTTATGGTAGCACAACACTGTGAATATAATTAACAGCACTGAATTATATATGTGAATGTGATTGAAAGGGAAACTTTTAGGAGGTATATATGGTACCAGAATAAAAATTTTTTAAAAAATCCAAGTAACTGCACAACACAAACAGTGAACACTAAGGTAAACCATGGACTACAGCTAATAGTAAAAGTATAAAAATGTCTTTCTTGAATTTTAACAAATGTACCATACTAATGCAAGGTGTTAATAATAGGGTGGAATATGGAACCCTGTATTTTATGTAAGATTATTCTGTAAATCCACAACTTCTCTCTCTCTCGCTCTAAAACAAAAAGGAACTTAAAGCAGGAAAACAAAAGACGAAATAAAGGAGGGAGAGGGGTAAGTCTTCCTTAAAGAAGAATTCCAATTAATAAATGTAGACGGAATGAGGGAAATACAAAAATCATCATTAGCAAAATGAAACAGTAATAATCATGGATGGGGGAGTTCCACTCACCAATGGCTGCTAAAATTAGTGGGGTGATACCTTTTTGAGGAGAAACAAGATATTTGCATAGTCTCACAGTACTTCCCCCAAGATATAGGTCAATGTGAAAGGAAACATAGTAACTTTACAGTGGAGAAACCTGCAGACACCACCTTAACCAAGTTAGCAAGGTCAACATCAGCAGCGAGAAGACAGTGGGATCATGGAGCCCCTGGCACGATGCTCTGCGGAGGGCACGTCACTTCTGTGGTGCGCTTCTAAAAATCCAGTCTGGAGAAAACACCAGACAAACCCAAACTGAGAGACATTCCACAAAATAACAGACCACAACTGTTCAAGTGTCAAGGCTATGAAAGACAAGAAAAAGACTGAGGAATTGTTACAGACTAGAGGAGATTAAAGAGACCTGACAACTAAATGCAGTGTGAGATCTTGAAACAGAAAAAGGACATCAGAGGAAAATGTGGCAAAATATGGATAAAATCTGTAATTTAGTTAATAGTACTGTACAGGTATTAATTTCCTGGTTTTGATCATTATATAAGATGCTAACATTGTATAAGATGCTAACATTAGGGGAAGTTGGATGAAGGGTGTATGTGAACTCTCTGTACTACTTTTTGGAACTTTTCTGTAAGTCTAAAATTACTTAAGAATAAGTTAATATAGAAGTGCGCTAAGACATATGCTTTGATGGAATTCTGGCCGACAAACACTGTGCAATGAACAAACTCCAGGCTTTGCCAGGAATATGATGAGAGCCAATGAACAGCTAAGAGAAAAATTACTTTTCACTCTATTCCCATTGTTCCACTGATCACTCCCTATCATAGTGAGTGTCTAGAATCTCGATGCTAGACTCTCCCACTCCCCTTTCTGTACTGTTAGGGTCTTCTGGTCCCTGCTCCCAATGCCCTGTCCCAAGCTCTCTCTTAGCATCCTGCCAACAAAGGCTGCTGTCCACTTTTCGAAAAGCCTCTCTACAAACTGGAATGCCACATACCCTGAGGCACACTCCACTGCTTGGAATCCATCTCACAGAAACATAAAACCAGAAACCTAAATATAACATATTCAAAACTTGTATATTACTGTATGTACAGATTTTAGGTAATGTGTTACTATCTATACTATATTTTTAACCTAGAGAGAAATGGAGCTAGAGGTACAGCCACACAGTGAGGTGACGGGACTGTTCTCTAATTCAACTGTGGTGGCAGTTACACAACTGTATCCATCTGTCTAAACTCAAAAAACTGTACACCAAAGAATGAATTTTACTCTATGTAATTTTTTTGAAAGGTTAAAGAAATATTTATTGACTACAGTGCCAGGATTATAAGTAAAACTTATTTACAATTTCCACAGAATTGGTCTCCCCTCAGAGAGGTGATTAGATTGTCATCTGTGTAAATTTTTAAAATTTGACTTTGAAAAAGTTTGTAGTTGTTTTTTAAGACATGATACACTGATGTGTGCTTATGACAAAGATCACCAGGACATATGGTTGGGGACAGTGGAGAATATGCTGTAGAAGCATCCACATAGCATGGTTTCTCTCTTTTGTAGAGCAAACTAAAGTAACAGGTGTGTCTGTACATATGTAGGGATGTTCATGCACAGGAAAAGGTCTAGCAGGACGGCCACCCATCTAGCAGGACAGCCACCCAACGACTGACAGTAATTACCTGAGGGAAGATGTAAGACTTTGGGTGAAGGGAGGGACAGTGAAGGAAACCTCAGTTTTCCCCTGGATACTCTTTTGTATATACTTTTTTACTAATGAAGATGCTGGCATGTATTAGTTGTAGCATTGTAAAATTTAAGCCAACAAACAAGCAGCCATGCTGTACTCACTCTCAACGCTTGCTGGACACTAGTGCTCCTTGAGGATCCCAGGAGAGCTGATGTCAAAGACGTTGCATCTATGAGGAGAAAAAGAAAGAGGTGATGTGTTTGGCTAACATGAGCCACCCTGCTGCAATGGTCACCTGACATTTGTTTCTTCATTCCCTTAGCAAGTACTCACTGAACACCTGCTATGTGTCAGGCATCGAGGTTACACCAACGAGCAAGACAGGCAGAGTCGCTGAGCCCCTGGAGTAGACATTCCAGCAGTGGAGGAAGACCGTAGACAGGCACACTGTACAGAGTCAGGGAGTGGAAGGGCCTTGATGAAAAATTAAGCACGGTAAGGAGATAGTGATGGGGCGAGTGGCAGGGGAAGGTCTCTGAGCAGACAGAAGGCTACCTGAGAGGGCCAATAGTGTGGCTATCTGGGAGAGAGCCTTCCAGACGATGGGAATGACCAGGGCAAAGGCCCCGGGGCGGGAGCATCTCAAGAGCCTTTTCAGGAGTAGCCAGGAGGCCAAAGTGGCAGTCGCAGAGTGAGTGAGGGGGAAAGAGGCCACTATAAAGACATTTTCTTCAGGCAGTTGTAAGCAGAGGAGTGGAAAAGAAATTGCACTTGTCTGGACTTGTAACTTTAGATTATTAATTTATGTTATTGAATATTTCATTTGCTTATTTTTGAGTGGATTCTTCATGGATGAATGAATGTCTCCAAGCTGGGGAGCCACTGTCCACACTGTTCACTCTCCCATTCCAGGAACCTAGCACAGGCCAGGCACTCACTAAATCAGGGAGACAAGATCTTAGGGGACAACCTAGAACCATCCTATATGGAATGATCACAAAGTAATGATCCTCACAGCCTATGTGCCAGGCTCTGTCTGAGGCACCTGATGTGTCAACATTTCACTTTCTCAATAATCCCAAGAAACAGGTGCTATTAAGATTCCCACATTACAGATGACGAAACTGAGGCACAAAGTAGGCAGGGAATTCCTGAGCTGCGGTCGTCCAGCTAGTCAAAAGTGTGGCAGGATCTGAGCCCAGGCAACCTGGCTCCAGAACCTGCCCTTGACCACTTGGCTAAGTCACCTCCTGCTATGATGGTCAGAAAGGAGGGCTAACTGCAGGTTGGTCATGCTTTCCTGCCCCACTTGCCCAACACACAGTGTCTAAAGGCTACCCAAATATGCAAGGCCAAGCTCGAATATCAGGCAGCTCCTCCAGGAAGCCTCTGGGAAGAAGACCTGGCAAGCAGCTAGCCAACTTTTCAGAGTCCAGGAACCAAATCATCCTGCCCCTAGGGGTTTCATGCTAGGGACCTTGCAGCCTGGTGAAGAAGGGGGGACCCCTTTCCAGAACATGTTTTTAAATGAGTCAAATACAAGACACAAGATTACAATGGAAACTAGTTATATTCAGATACCTGTAAAACAAAACCAAATCTGAGATATAGTGATATATGTGTTTTTTAATGAATGCTTTATTATAAGACCTAGTGGTAGGTCTAATTACTATAGTAATTTAGAAATAGATGAGTGGAAATGATTTTTTTTTAAGATTTATTTTTATTTATTTCTCAACCCCCCCCCCATTATCCTGTTGTCTGCTCTCTGTGTCTGTTCACTGTGTGTTCTTCTGTGTCTGCTTGTATTCTCATGAGGCGGCTCTGGGAACTGATCCTGGGGCATCCCGGAGTGGGGGAAAGGCATCTACTCTCTTGTGCCACCTCATCTCCCTGTTCTGCTATGTCTTATTTTCTCTCCTCTGTGTCTCCTGTTGTGTCATCTTGCTGCACTAGCTCTCCACGTTGGCTGGCACTCCTGTGTAGGGCAGCTTTCCTGTGCGGGTTGGCATTCCCATGCAGGGCGGCACTCCTGCGCAGGGCCCGCATTCCTGCATGGGCCGGCACTCCGCGTGGGCCAGCTCACTGCATGGGCCAGCTTGCCCTCACCAGGAGGCCTTGGGCATCGAACTCTGGACCTCCTATATGACAGACGGGAGCCCAATTGGTTGAGCCATATCTATTTCCCAAAAATGATATTTCAAGATACCTGCAATGACTATAACATGCAATATCTATGATTTCTACTGGTGACAAAGTCATCAGGTTTGGTTTACTGCTCTAGTTGGTTGAATAGTGACCCCAAAAGATATGTCCACATCCTAATTTCTGGGACCAGCTTTGGAAATAGGGTCTTTGTTGATATAATTAAGTTAAAGATCTCAGGATGAGATCATCCGGATTTAGGGTAGGCCTTAAATCCACTGATGTACCTTTTTAAGAGAAAAGAAGAAAATTTGAGACACAAATAGAGACAGAGAAAAGGAGGCCATGTGTTGAGAGAGACAGAGATTGGCATTACACTGACACATGCCAAGGAATGCCAAGGATTACAACAGCAATCCGAAGTGACAAGAGAGGCATGGAATGGATTTTCCCTCAGAAACTCAAGAAGGAACCAAGTGGGCCAACACTTTGATTTTGGACTTCTGGTCTCCAGAACCAGGAGAGAATAAATTTGTGTTCTTTTAAGGCACTCAGCAGCCACAGGAAACTAATACAATTGCCTTCTTTCATAATGGAAGGAATGCTAAGTTTCAGTTAGAGGGTAGTGAAAATAAAGATGTAATGTTTTTCCCAGCCAACTTCATGATCTCCTGAATTTCATACAAGGACCTTTTAGGGGTCCATGGACCCAAGACTGAGAATCCCTTTGCTAGATCTGACAGGGTAAAGGTGAAATGGATTCCAAGGGAAGGTATCATGTGGGGAGTGTGGGACAGATTCAGAGTACTTACGAATTTAGTATGAGAAGGTGTCCTGAACATCTGCTCTTTTTGCCCACCCTACAACAATTCTCCCTTCTGCATCAGCCCCCTAAACCTCACCTTTCCCACTCAGCCCATGCAATTCCTATGGGAATGACCCCATCCATGGGTTGGGGGCTGGTCATTTCATCTGGGCCAGGCCAATAAAGCCATTACATCCTCTGTCTCTGCTCCCTTGACCTTACAGATGGCTCACCGAAGCCAGGCTGATTAGACCCAATAAATACCAGTCTCAGGACATTTGTTGGGACTATGGTGAAATAGGTGGTTTATTTCCCCTGGGGTTGCTAAGCTGATTGGATATACTTGTGGAGCTGTCAGGGATTGCCACAGAGCCTGTCTGAGGAAAAACAGTCAACACAAAGGAATGCAGAACTGGGAGGCAGAAGAAAGTGTCCTAGCAACATTATTTGAGCCCTTGATCTAGCCATACCTGAAGCTATCACAAAAAAATCTTCCAGGTTGTGAGTTCATACATTTCCTTATTTACTTAAGCCAGGGAGACAGAATTTCTATTTGGTTATACAACCAAATGACTCTCAACTAACACAGTAAGTAGGGCAGAGTTGTTTGCAGTTCTTGATGATTCCCATAGCTCACTCCTAAGTCATTTAGTAAAGTATCAAATAAAATTAGAAACAATTATTATACAGAATCAGCAAATACATAAACACATCTACTTTTTAAAAACTCAGACTCTTGGGCAAAATGCAGTTGTTATCTCTAAGCTGGCTACCCAGGAAGCCTTAGCAATTCTGGTTTCCAAGATACCTGGCAGGGCAGGAGAGAAGCAGAAGTACCCAGAACATTTTCCTTGATCATCACACTTCCCATTAAAAAGATTCCTAAGATGATCAGGAAACCCCTGCAATGAAACGCCTATAAAACTTTAATAGCTGCCTTTTCAATCACAAGAGAAATTTTTTTTCTGCCACTCTATTTGTTCCCCTTTTGCTTCTCAGGAAAGATGCCTTTGGTTCTTTAAAGGCAGGTCAGCAATGACATGCTGGGAACTCACTTCCTGACAGTCAGAGGCAGCCACGCATGTCCATCAGTCTGGGGTTCCTCATGGATGGGAGGGACCACAGCAGAAAGGAAGAGGGTGAGGGAGTGTGGAACGGCAGCAAAGGTGGGCTACGGGGCCAAGAGTTCAGTCAGGACCCTGGAGATCCCCAAATCCCACCTCACACCACCTGAGAAGAGAGAACGCCCTTGGAATTACCTTAGCAGTGGAACACACTCACCAAAGAAATGGCCCTAGCCCACCTACAGTGTGTGCTCCCCTCACAGGGCCAAATGCCTTGCTTCCCATGGGTTTATACCAAGAAACAGAATCCCAGGTGAGAAAACCTGGGGGGGTCCTGGCCTGACTGCTAGCATGAATGTTCCCTCCACAGGAGGGATCCAGGCCACAAGGATTGGTCCTGGGAGGGACACTTGATCCAAGCGGGGCCAGTCAGTCCTGGGAATTCTGTTAGAATTACTGGGGGAAAGAGATGGGATCGGGATGTAAGGCAGGGACTGCTGAGGAATTCTTTGCCATTCCAGAGGGAAGCTGGCCTGAGAATGAAGCCAAGGCTGAGAGAGGCAGAGCCCAGACATGGAGAGGGGAGGGTCCCAGACAAGAATACTTGAGCAGGTGGCAGGAACTCTGGGATTTCCAGGTAACCTGAGTCTTTAACTTCCCTTTGCAATTTAAGCCAGTTTGAGTTGGAGAGATTTTGTCACAACAGAAATAACAAATAGAACAGAAGGGACTTCAGAAATCAATAGAGCACTCCTTCACTCCTGGGCAAAGATGACCCTTCTAAGAAGCTGATAAAACAAAACTGTCACTACTCTTCAGGGTAAAAATAAAGTAAAAATATTGCACAGCTCAAGGATGTCAATGAAGCCCCCGTCCAAAGGACTTGGGTGAAGAACCCTTGGAGCCAGTCTGATCTGTCCATTTGCTGGATGAGGAAACTGAGTTCAGAATGCTTAGATGACTTGTCTGAGGCCCAGGACCAGCTGGGGGCAGAATCAGGCCCTGCTATAGCTTCAGGGGGTTCTCAGGGGAGACTGCAGAGGGTGAGAGGAGGCAGCTGGTGAGGCTCCAGACCTCCACCTCCATTCCACCTACAGCAGATCTGCTTTTTCCTATTTTATAAAGTGGCCTCTTAGAGAAGTGTCTGACAAAGGGTCTACCAGGCCACAAGAGGGAAAAGCAATGTGCTGAAAACCAACCTCTTATATTTCCAAGTATCTACATGTTAAGGCGCTTGGTTTTGATCCCCCGGAAATCATGTGAAGCAGCTGCTATCGCCACGGCTCCATGTGAGGGTGCTCCTGCGAGGCCAGCCTTCCAGGGAGCTGCTGGGCAGGCCTGGACCTCCCTCCCGACCCAGGGCTAGTGGACCCACCTGGGCTTTCTGTTCCTGTACTTCTGAAGCACATTTCTTTCCTCTTCATGTAGATTTCCACCTCAACTCAAACAGAAGGGCTCACCCAGTTAGCCCTTCACAGCTTCTCAGTAAAGTGGAGATCCACTCTCCTTTATTTGATCCTCCCTGAGGAAGAAGGGTGGCTAATATGATTGGTTGGAGATGGTGACCATGGCTGGCACCTGCCTCTCAAGTGGGCAGGATTATCAGGCCGTAAGGGCGGGACCAGGCCTGCCTGCTCTTTTCTCTCCCTGTGCCCACAGATGGCAGCAGGCTCTCCGGCTTTCTGCCTTGGAGCAGTACACACACCCTGGGCAGCATCCAGCCAACCTCAACGTGGGCCTGGTCACACACACCTTCTCTTGACAGTTGGCTTAAGGGGGTGAAGGGGGATGTGGATGTGGCTCAACTGATAGAGCATCTGCCTTCCATATGGAGGGTCCAGGGTTCGATACCCAGGGCCTCTTGACCCGTGTGGTGAGCTGGCCCATGTGCAGTGCTGCCACGCACAAGGAGTGCTGTGCCACACAGGGGCGCCCCCGCATAGGGATGGCCCATGTGCAAGGAGTTCGCTCTGCAAGGAGAGCCGCACTGCGTGAAAAAAGCGCAGCCCGCCCATGAATGGTGCCTCACACATGGAGAACTGACACAGCAAGATGACGCAACCAACAAAATGAGATGCAGTTTCCCAGTGCCGCCGGATAATGCAAGTGGATGCAGAAAAACACAGCAAATGGACACAGAGAGCAGACAATGGGGGGAGGGGGGAGAAATAAATAAAAAAATAAATCTTTAAAGAAAAAAAAAGGGGGTGAAGGCAGCCAGGCTGTTTTCCTCCATGCACCTGGCTCTGTACGTGACTGATTTAGGCATTTCGATTTGAGGTGAAGGAGAACGAGCCCCTTAAGCAGCATTCTCCTTTCTAGACTTTACCAGACCTTCACATTGGGCAGCAGGCACCTGCTCACCTCCTATAAAATGGTTCAATCATCCCTCACTTATAGAAGAGTCTCATTAAACCCATTTCCATCCTGTCTTTGAAATAAGGACTTAGGAAAACATCTGTTCATTCAACTGCTTCTAACCACATTCTAACAAAGAAAAGCTGATACAGGAAGAAAGGACCTTGCCTTGGGAAAATCTAGGCCTTCACTGTCATACTGCAATCATCTGGCAATTAATCACGTTTTCTCTTGACCCAGATTCTATTAATAACATACCCTAATGATTTAGCACTTGCTCTCTCATTCATTTATGCAGTCCACAAATATGATGAAGGCTGGGCCACTGACTTGAGAATCTCACGTCCTCATTTCTTTCAGTCCCGGCACCCTGAAAATAAGCACCCTGGTATGGGGCTATAAGAATTTCACTGTGCTGGGGGGCCTAATAGCTGTCCTGCCTCTGGTCTTGAACCGAGCGGCTTGTGGACAGACCTTTGAAGAAGTGCTCAGGTAAAATGAGTTGCCACTTTCATGTACAACAGATTTGTCAAAATGTTAGAGTCTGACAACACCAAACATGCTGAGGTTGTGGAGCGAGGGGAAGGCTCAGTCACTGCTGGTAGGGGTGCAAATTGCTGCAAACACTTTTGAGGAGCAATATGGCAATTTCTCATAAAGATGAAGAGATAGTCATCTCAAGGACATGCTTCACTTCAGCCATTGACTGGGGCCCAGGGGTCTCTGCCAAGCCCCCAGACCCATGTGGCTTTGAAAGTTCTCAATTTGGCTTGAAGCACAAGGTTTACTGTTTCGATTTTACTATATGCCAGGCACTTTTCTCAGTTCTTTAACCATCACCTCATTTAACCTTCATAACAACCCTGGCAAGTAGGGCCTATTAGGATCCACATTTTTAACAGGCAAAGAAAGGAACTTGCCCAAGATCACACCGTAAGTAGGTAGCACTGCCAGAGGAATTTGAAACCCAGTGGGTCCGGCTCCAGGACTTGTGCTTTTAACCACTAACAATGCCACCTCTCCAACACAGGGTTTCAGCCTTGAATTCCATTTCACTCCACACACAGATGGACCAAAGCCCTAAATGCAAAAGGCAAAACACAAGCGTATCTAAAGATAACATAGGGGGAAGCGGACTTGGCCCAATGGATAGGGCGTCCACCTACCACATGGGAGGTCCAGGGTTCAAACCCAGGGCCTCCTGACCCGTGTGGTGAAGCTGGCCCAAGTGCAGTGCTGGTGTGCACAAGGAGTGCCCCGCCACACAGGTGTCCCCCACGTGGGGGAGTCCTGCGCGCAAGGAGTGTGCCGCATAAGGAGAGAAACCCAGCGCGAAAGAAAAGTGCATCCTGCCCAAGAATGGTGCCACACACACAGAGAGCCGACGCAGCAAAATGACGCAACAAAAAGAAATACAGATTCCTGGTGCCGCTGATAAGGATAGAAGCAGTCACAGAAGGACACACAATGAATGGACACAGAGAGCAGACAACTGCGGGGGGGAGGGGGGAGGAAGAGGAGAGAAATAAATTAAAAAGAGTAAAAGGCATCAGGCAGACATATTTTTAAAAAATAAAGATAACATATCTTCATAACCTTGGGACAGGCAAAGATTTCTCATTCAGGGATTGTGAGAAAGCATTTGCCTTCCTTACAAAAAGGGACAGCTTCATCCACATAACCCTTTGTTTGGCCATCTAACTCTTTCCCTCTTGGAATGTGGAGGTGATGTTTGGATCTGAGAGGGTTCCTCTGGGTTCCAGATTAGAAGGGCTGCCCTCTCTGCATGCCCCTGGCCTTCCAGGAAAGGAAGACAGAGGCAGCCATCTTGTAGCCATGAGGTGGCAAGAGAGTCACAGCAGCACTGATATTGACTCTGTCAAGCCATTGAGCCACACCCTCTCCCTCTGGATGTTATATGATACCAATGACCTCATGTGTTGAAGCAAAAATGCCACTTGCGTATTCTGATACTTGCAGCTAAATGTATTATTAATCGAAACATCTATTACAGTTATGCTTCAGTAGCCATGTGCTGTTCCATCATCCTGAAGAGTTTGCAAAGAGCCATTGACTAAGAAAATGGACCTGAAGGTGTCTCAAGGGAAGCAGATGTGGCTCAAGTGATAAGGCCTCTGCCTACCATATGGGAGGACCCAGGTTCGATCCCTGGGGACTCCTGGTGAAAAAGAAGAGAAAGTGTGCCTGTGCGGTGAGTCAGTGCCCACATGGCAAACTGAGTGCCCACATGGTGAGCCAAGTGCCTGCATGGTAAGCTGAGTGCCCATGTGGTGAGCCAAGTGCCCATGCGAGTGCCCACATAGTGAGCAGAGTACCCATGTGGTGAGCCAGCGCCCACACGGCGAGCTGAGTGCCCATGTGGCGAGCCAATTGCCCATGTGAGTGCCTGTGCAGCAAGCTGAGTGCCCACGTGGTGAGCTGAGTACCCATATAAGTGCCTGCATGGCGAGCCGAGAGCCTGAGTAGTGAGCTGAGTGCCTGAGTAGTGAGCTGAGTACCTGTGTGGTGAGCCAGTATCCAAGCAGTAAGCCAGTACCCGCGCAAGTGAGTCATGCAGCAAGATGATGATGATGCAACAAAAGAGAGAAGAAGGGGAGAGTCAAGGTGAAGCACAACGAGACCAGGAGCTGATGTGGGGCAATTGACAGGTAACCTCTCTCCACATCAGAGGTCCCCAGGATCAATACCAAAGAATCTTAGAGGAGAAAGACGAGAAGTGGCGACAAAAAAGAAAAATAGATACAAGAGATCACACAGTGAATGGACACAGACAGGAAAAACAGCAGGGTGGGGGAGGGTATGGGGAGGGGGAGAGAAAAATTTTTTTTTAAATTGAAGACTTGAAAAAAAACCTCGACTTTAATGAATGTTGAGAATCAAAAACTTCCACTGTACATGGTTAGGAACCTAGAAAGATGACTTGGTGACTGAATTATTTCTCAAAGGACCTGAATTGGGAAAAGCCTGCTTTCCTTCAAACTTCCAGGAGCACTGGGGGAGACTGTCACTTTAAAGGCCAAGCCCAGCCCACTGACATGCATGGCTGTGATGGCCCCCTGGCCCCAGGACTCCGGGGCTGGGGAATTTCTGCACAGCTTGTGGATCCTTTTTCCTCTTGTCACCAGCCATTTGCTGGATGTGCCAAAAGTTAAGCCCCTTCCTGCACTCTTGTGAAAACAGCTTGTCTATGTGGTTTACAATGCTGGGTGCTTTTCCACAAAGCACTTTCTAAATCCCAGCTAATCAGATGGAAGATAGAACAGTGGTCAATCTACCAAAATAGGGCAGGCTTTATATTTTAATCTTCTTCTTCTTCATAATATTTTGAAAGGGAAGAATGAAAAAAGAAAACATTATTAACAGTGAGAACTTCTATGGTTACTTAACCTCTCTGTGCTTCAGATTCCTCATCTTTAAATGGGGCTCATAATAGGAAGTTATGAGGATTAAATTAATCCATGAAAAAATGTTTAGGGACAGGCCTGTCATGTAGTAAGTATTTAATAAATGTTGATCACTATTATTCTTATTGCTGGTGACATGGTGGGTTTCTTGGTCTGAGGGCCCTTGAGAAGTCACCAAATCCCACACTCTAGTCAACCAGACAGAGAAAGTCACTGCTCTGATTCTCACCACTTAGGAAAAGAAGAAGGCTTCCAGGCCATGGAGCAAAAGCTGGCTTCCATGGCTCAGGGTCCTGTGGGCAGGAAATGGACCTGGATTGGCTAGGTGCCCACCCAGCAGCCACTCTCCCCTTCATCCTCAGGTTGCTCAGTTAGCTTAGGGTGGCCAAGAAGAGGTAAATGGAAGTTGTTGTGGAGCTTCCAAGAAAATTCCTTGGCAGAGACACAGAGCTGGACTATGGCTTTCTTCCCATTCTGTTCCCCACCTGGAGTATAGACTTGCTGGAACTCCAGCAGTCATACTAGACCATAAAGCCACCTTAAAGATAAAAGCCACATCCAGCGGCTGGTAAAGCAGAAAAACAGAAGGAGCCTGCTTTTCTAGATGACTGTGAGGCTGCCACACCACACTGCTGATCTCTGGACATTTAACTCACAAGAGAAACCACCTTCCACTGAGTTAACACTATTGGTTTTTTCCTGGTCTCTGCTTCTGGCACCCAAGTGAACTTTTACACAGCAGACGCAGTGTTTGACAGCAGAGAAAATTTTTTAACAACCTGTCACTAATGAAAGTATCCTCAGTATCAGGTAGAAAACCAGATACAGAATTTCCCACAGAATGCAGTTGCAATTATTATGCCTTAGGAGGAAGAAAAATGAATAATACACTGGATATGAGGGAGCCGTCCATTCAGCAACTATTGAGCACTACCCTATGCTGGGTATGGTGCTAGGTAGGGTGCCAGGTATGGTGAACAAAAGCAGATATAGTGCCTGCCCTTATAAAGCTGATAGTCCAGAGCAGGGACAGAAAATTTAAAAGTAGGCAAACAAATACATATATAAGGACAAATGATGAGATGCATGCAGGAAACCATCAGGGCAGAGAAGAATGGAAGCAGTGCACCAGCTTAGTGGTCAGGGAAGGCCTCACCATGTGGGTGAATTTAAGCCCAATACTGAAGGAAAAGAATGCAACCATGCGACAAGTGGGGAGAATATACCAGGAATTCCATCAACTGATGAACAGGTAAACAAAAGGTGGTCTATTCATATAATGGATTATTATTCAGCCATAAAAAGGAATGAAGTACTGATATGTGCTACAACATGGATGAACCTTGAAAACATTAAGCTAAGAGAAAGACACCAGATTCAGAAGGCCACATACTGACTGATTCCATTTAGAGGGAATGGCCAGAAGACGCAAATCCATAGAGACAGAAAGTGATCAGTGGTTGCCACAGGCTGGGGGGAGGGGAAAATAGAGAGACACAGCTAATGAGTAAGGGGCTTCTTTTGGGGATGATGAGATGTTCCAGAATTAGATAGTGGTGGAGGGGAGATAGTTGTACAACTTTGTGAATATACTAAAAACAACTGAATTATACTTTGAGAAGTATGTATATTTTATAGTATGTGAACTGTATCTCAATTTTTTAAAAAAAGTGAAATTAAGATGCTCAAATGTCCACCAAGACTGAATACCGGATTGGCAATAAAGTCTCTACGAAAAGATGGGGGTGGAGGGAGGGGTAGAATATGCCAGAAGATGTGTTCTGACTTATGTTTGAGAGATCTCTCAGGTTGGTCCATAGAGAATGGACTGTAGGAGTTCCAAGGAGGAAGCAGGGAGAGGAGTGAGGCAGTTGCTTGGGTATCCAGGGGAGAAGTAGTGATAACCAGGACCACAGTAAGGGCAGCAGAATGGGAATGAGGAGACTGGTGAATACACATCTCAGATCAAGGTCTAGCAGGCCTTGCTGATGAACTGGCCATGGGGGTGAGAGGGAAAAGGACAATTCAAGAACGACCCTTGGGAGAAGCAGACTTGGCCCAGTGGATAGGGCATCAGTCTACCACATGGGAGGTCTGCGGTTCAAACCCCATGCCTCCTTGACCTGTGTGGAGCTGGCCCATGTGCAGTTCTGATGCGGGCAAGGAGTGCTGTGCCACGCAGGGTGTCCCCCGCGAAGGGGAGTCCCACACGCAAGGAGTGTGCCATGTAAGGAGAGCCGCCCAGTGCGAAAGAAAGCGCAGCCTGCCCAAGAATGGCACCGCACACATGGAGAGCTGACGCAGCAAGATGATGCAACAAAAAGAAACACAGATTCCCGTGCCTCTGACAACAACAGAAGTGGACAAAAAGAAGAGCACGCAGCAAATGGACACAGAGAACAGACAACTGGGGCGGTGGGGGTGGGGGAGAGTAGAGAGAAATAAATAAAAATAAATTTTAAAAAAGACTTTAAAAAAAAAAAAAAAGAACGACCCTTGGATGGTTTCCACAACAGTTTTTCCAAAGTGTTTTCCTGCCAGCTTCTAACTGTGCAGAGCATCAAGAGCAACTCACCAAATGCCTGGTAAATGAACTGGAGGGAAAAAAAAGAACAAAGTCAGTGCCCTGTTTTTGTGGACAGCATGTTTCTGTACTTCAGTAGAGATGTAAATTCTCAGTAGAAAAAAAGAAATATATTTTTCTTCTCTAGTTTGAGTGATGGAGGAGGTGACGGTGCCACTTCCCAAGATGGACCACCTTTCACCAGTGGATAGGAGAGAAACCAGTACAAGTAAGGGCACTAATTATATTTTGATTAGAATGTATAATCGAGTGAAAATATATCTGGCCCCAAAAGTGTTTTAATTCCTAGTGTTAAACACAATTACCCCAAGTCTTTTAAGTGAACAGTTTGGCTGCAACAGACCCTTTCTCAAGTCAGACCTTTCTTCTCTCACATAACCAGCCCGGAAAGGGAATGCAACCTGTGCACAGGGCCCCGTGTTTTGTTTAATGCTCTGCTGTCACCATAGTGACATTCTCAATGATTTTATCTTTGAACTTGTGCTCTGTAAGTGAAGCAAGATGAGACTATCGGGGCATGTGTGTGAGCAGAGGAGATACATGTAGTGTACACATCTGTCAGTCCAGGCAGCCCTGTTCACACACAGTATTCCCAGTGTCCTATGAGCACCGGATTCCAGTGGGCCCATGAGGTACTCAAAGTGAGTACAAGGTGAGTGTATTCCATTTACAAATGAGTAAACAGGGATGCTGACAGCCCCCAGAGACACTTTTCCATCAGAACCAGGACCTGCTTTGACACAGAGAGAAGGCAGTGATATTCTAAGAAACATGAAGATCCTGTCATATCTCTTCTTACTAGTGTCCCTGCCCCGGATCAGCCCAACATGTAGACATAAAAAGAAGAGGACAGCGAGGGTACCCAGAGTTCCTTTTCCTTTCAGTGCTTCCTTACTTAGGAGGTAGAGAGTATGCATGTATCGAGAAGTGGAATGAAGGCAGTTGAATTCATTTGGGGCAGCTTTTCCTCTGTTCTGGTAAGAACAAAATACAAATCCATGTACAAGCTAGGAAATACGAAGTGTGTGATTTTAATGATTCCACACATGCTCTGATGTTTGCATATGAAACCTCCGTTGCACAATATAAAGATGAAAAGTAAAATTCATGCTAATAATTAAAATAGTTAGAATTTCAGCAAATAGTAATTAAAAGCCACCATGATAAGTTGAAAGAGAGAGAGAGTGAAAGAAGGAAAAACCTTTCTATTTTTTGTACCTTTGAAGGCATTTTGTCTCTGCTTTTTGAACAAGGGACCCTGTATTTTCATTTTGCACAGGTCCTGCAAATTATGTTGACAGCCCTGAATCCAGAAGCACCATGGATTGATTCTGTCACCTCAGCCTGAAGCCATTAAGGATCCAGGTTCTTCCTACGTCTCCCCTCAGCTGCTCAAAGAGTCAGCTTCATCCAAGACTGCTTAGTCCTGGGGTGCACTGCCACCCCTTGTTGATTCTCTTAACCTGCCTGCACCTCTGTCAATAGAGCTGTCAGTGAATTCTCAACATCCTACACAGGCGCCACCCTCTCTTTCGCTCCAGGGTCCTGAAAGATGCAGGGAGGAAACCCCAATGGCTACTACACACCTGATGCAAGATAAAGCCATTGAGTCAACAACTAAGTCCTTTCCTCTTTGAGAGGGTCACAGGAAGAGAGAAGCCTGTGAGAAGAGAGCTCTTTCTTCTGATGAAACAATCTCATAGTACAGGAAACAGAAGAAGAGCTGCTGCTCCAAAGATAAGAAGTATTCTCTTTCTTTTTGGAGGGGGCAAGATAGGGGGACAGATGCAGTCAAGAGGGTAGAGAAAGTACTGTGAATGAACATGTTCTAGCCAGAGGTGGGGAAACATCTCAATTTGACCCGTATACCTCTTCCAGAAACAAAAAAACAAACAGCCACAGCAAGTCAAGCCAAGTCATGACCCAAAGGCATCATGATGCCCAACCCATCAACAGCCACATCCATTCTGAGGGGGAAATGAGAACCTAGCAAGAATGCACCCTTGCCTTGGAACCAAAGGCAGGACAGTAAGGAGAAGTGATGCAGAGTCTCCAAGGAAACAACTTCTGGGGCACCATAATCCCAGACCACAGTGCAAACAGTGCCCCTGGAGTGATGTCAACATGTTGGTCCTTCAGGATGTGTCCATCTGGACAAAGCCTCCCTCCTGGTCCATGATCCCCAATGATAGGCTCATCCTTTTTAGGAGACAGCGTGAGAAGCATCTCACTGGATGACTCTGGGGGGTGGGCTGGGGGTGGATTTGAGGGAAATCGCTGCCCTGTCCGCCCCACGAAGCTTCATCTGGAACACAGCCTGAGACCTTCAGTGTGCCCTAACTCCTCTGAGTTATTCTCCCAGGTGACACACGTGGTGGCGGTACAAGCTTTACACAGCTGACAATACTCTGAGCCTATTTCATTCTAAGGAGCAACTGGGAGGTAGATCCAATTACTTGTCAGGGTCAGTGACAAGTGATATTTTGCTACAGCACATGGTACCAGGAACACATCAGCTTCTCCCATTCTGATGCAGGCCCTACACCAATGCCATGGACTCTCCACCTGTGGGCCCGAGTGTCTTCCAAAGTAGGCCTCTAATATTGACCAACATGGGAGCTTTGTTGTATCCATAACTGAGGATCCTGCTATGTCTCCCAGGCAGAACGTGGGGCTAAGTAGATCATGTAACATGGAGGAGAATGGGAAGTACCCATTCCCCAAATACAACATGGATACATAGATTTTTGTCATCATATTTTATATAAACAAAATTGTATCATATATACTTCTCTGCATCTTGCTTTACTCCTACATATACCACAGAAAGGCCTCCACGTCAGCTAGTAGTGCCCACTCTTCTGCCATATTTTATTTAATCATTCCCTGAAAAATAGGCATTCAATTTGCTGCCAGGGTTTATTTTTCTGCCACTGAAAACAGTGCTTCAATAAATATCCTTTCGTACTGGGGCTATTACTTCTGTGGTGTAGGTTCTCAGAAGTGGCAGTGCTCGGTCAGAGCCTACAATGGAATATTACATAGCTGTTAAAAAGGGGAATTCGTATGATGAAACAACTTCCAAAATCAAGGTATAGAACTTACATATAACATACATTTGTTTTTGTACAGAATATCATTGAAGGGCACATATGGAATGGGTGTCCTCACTGGAGGGGAAATGGGTAACCAAGAATAGGGAAGGAGGCTTATTTTTTACTATATACCTTTTTGCACCATTTGAAAGTTTTATCATGTGCATGCTCATTCAAAAATTAAGATTTCTTTTTTCTCACTGCCTTCTAAAAAGGTCACAATGATTCATGCATTCTCCAGTGACATGGGGGAGTATTTAGTTGAGTTCATTAATGCCCTATATTTCTCTCCTTCAACGTTGTCCCTCCCTTTTCTTTTTGGCTTGATACAAAACTGAAACATGCCAATTTTTACCTTCTCATGATCCACCACTCCTCCTATTCTACAGCCCCTGGGCAGGCAGAAGGCAAACTCCCAGAGATGCTAATTTTGACAAGTCAGTCTGGCCAGTACCTCCCAGCAGCGCAAGACAGAGAAACCTAAGGCAAGGTTGGAACTAGGTCTTTAGGGACCTGAGGGCGCCAATGACCAGGGCCAACGGGAGCAGGGGCTCTCACCTCCCAGACTTGCAGGTCACACTGTTGTTCTAAATTCATACCACCTGGGCTGCCTTTGCTGGCTGAGTGGCTTAGAGTGCCCCCTATGCCCACAGCTCCTCAGCAAGGGTGAGGGAGGCCTGCAGCAGTCACTGCCTTGGGAACTGGTACCCTCAGGAACAAGGCCAGAGCCAAGAACCATGAGGTAAATGGGGACAGCGAATACAGAAGATTCAGCTCCTACAAAGAAGAGGCCTTCTAGTTCACTTCCTACTGGCCCAGTTGTTCTCCAGTGCTGGCTTAGAACCAACAGCCTTACCAGCCACTTTTTTTAAGCCCTACTGTGACTCAGCAATGGGAAAACAAAGTTGACCTAAATGCACAGAGCAAGGCCCCACGGACAGCAGAAAAATTGCTCCAAAATGCACCTGCTACTGTAACATTAGCTGAAACTCTAGACTCACTTGGGTGTGTTGGGGTGTGGTGGAGAGAATGGATGTGGCCAGATGAGAAAACATTTCTGGAGAAGATGGGGACTAAGAGACCATAATTCCACATGATTTGCACGGTACCCTCCGGCCACGTCCTGCCATTCCACGCAGCTCACACTCTGTGCTCTGGCCTGAGCTAAGCTCAGGGTACGGCTTACCACACAGCTGCTGGAGTGAGGTCCCAGCCTTTGCTGGAGTAGTTCTCTCTACCTGGAATGCCCTTGCCCTCGATCCTTCAAGACTTCAGCTTGACAAGGATGTGTGCACATGGGTGTTGGCTACAGCAGCCTCTGTGAGTGGGGGCAATGGAAGACAGTCCACGTGTCCATTACCAGGGACTGGCCAACAAATTGAAAGGCAGCCACACCATGAAATCCTCTGTCTCTCTTCCCCTCATCCTCCACGGCAAGTCCATTAATAAGTTCTGCTGCCACTAATGAAAAAATATACCTTGAATACATTCCCTGTGCTCCATCTCCTCTATCTTAGGTCAAGCCATCACCATCATCTTTCACTTGGACAGCTCGATTACATCCCACTCTGGTCCACCTGAGTCCACTTTTGCCTCCCTAGATGCTATTCTCCACACAGCCTAAGGGTCAAAACAAAACAGGAAGGTCATCAGGCTGCTTTCCTGCTTAAAATTCTTCATGAGCTTTTGATCCTGATGAGCATAAAATCCAAACTCCTTCCCATTCCCACAAGGCCCTGCATGGTCTGACCTCAGGAAACTTCTCGAGTCTCATCTCCTTCCACTTTCTACTGATCACTCTTCCCCAGTGCCTCTGTACATTTTGGTCTTAGCTATTCTCAAGGTTGACTTCTTCCTGTCCTGCGACTATCCTCTCCTCAGGGAGGCATTCCCTTACTACCCAGTTCAAATGGCCCCTATTTTACGCTATTTTCATTCCTTGCAAAACATTTATCACTGATGCTATTTTTCTTGTTATTGTTTATTATCTATCTTGCTGAAGAGAACATAAACTCTGTGGGGTGCAGAAGTCTCATCTTTTTTTTTTTTATGAGTCCTCATTTACTATTATTATTTTTGTTTTTTAATTTTTTAATTTTTGTCTATATTTATTTTTTTAACATTACATTCAAAAAATATGAGGTCCCCATATACCCTCATCTTGTTCCCAAGTGTATTTCTAACCTGTGGAACCCTGCCTGATACCTAGAGAATGTTGAAAGAATATCTGCTAAATGAATGCTCGTGCAGCAGTTAGCAAAATAAGATAAAGCTATAAATATCCATGACTTTTCATTGACTGAAAAAAAGCAAATTAAGTATAGACACACACTTCTATGTGCATATGAAGAGATCCTGCTGATTGCTCATTATCATGAGCCCCACCTGGGGCTTAGCATAACCTCAGTGAATGCTCACAACCACCCTGGGAGACAGGGCATTATTGTTTTCACTCCTGTATTACAGGTGAGGCCACTGAAGCTCAGAGAGGTGGAGTAACTTACCCAAGATCAAACAGGAGGTAACGGGAGCCCTGGCTCCAGTGTGCTTCCTTAACTGCACTACTCACAGTCCTGACCCCTCTGCTTGTGCCTCCCCAGCCCAGCCCTGACTCTTCTGCCTCTGCTCTCCCTTTCACAGTCTTGACCACTCTGGGCTGTCACTGTCTGGGGACAGGTCTGTCTCCCCCATGGATTGTAAGCTTTATGAGGACAGGGCCTGGGGCCACTGTGTCCCCAGCATCCCATGGTGCAGAACAGATGGCCAATAAATGTTTGTAAATGAATAAATGGCATATACCTTCTAGGAGTGAAAAATAAGCATTTAGTGACTCATTCCCAAAGACCCATTTAACCATCACTGTATTCTGGGCCATGAAGGAAGAGTCCAGGACACCAGGTGATGCAAAAGCATATACTGGGAAGTGGATTTGGCTCAACTGATAAGTGTCTGCCTACCACACAGGAGGTCCAGGGCTCAAACCCAGAGCCTCCTGACCTGTGTGGTGAGCTGGCCCATGTGCAGTGCTGATGTGCACAAGGAGTGCTGTGCCACGCAGGGGTGTCCCCCACATAGGGGAGGCCCACGCACAACGAGTGCGCCACTCAAGGAGAGCCCACACGACAAAAGCACAGCCTGCCCAGAGTGCGCCACACACTTGGAGAGCTGATGCAGCAAAATAATGCAACAAAAAGAGACACAGATTCCCAGTGCTGCTAACAAAGAATGCAAGCGGACAAAGAACACACAGCGAATGGACAGAGAGCAGACAATGGGGGCCGAGGGGGGGGATAAATAAATACATCTTAAAAAAAAATTATATACTGGGGAGAGGGCCTTGACTTACTGTAGGGGTCAGGAAGGAATATTTCAATTGACCTCTGCTGGAGAAGCAAGAGCTGGCAGGTGAAAGAGGATGGGGAAGAGATTCCAAGCAGAGGGACCCACGTGTGCTTGTGTGGCTTCTGGCTGCTCGGCTCCGCTCTCAGTTCTAAGGGGCAGGCTAGCTTGATCCAAGGACATCTGCTCAGAAATGACATGTTCCCACGTTCTGTCTAGAAACCCTAAGTGCTCTTGGGTTGGATTCCGGGGCCATGTTAACTGGGGAAGGCAGCACAACACACTAACTTGTAACATGCACTGAGCACTGACCGTGTGCCCAGAACCATGCTCCATTCTTTATAAGTGCAAATTCACTAAATCTTCATCCCTTATTACACCCATTTCCCAGCTGAGGAAACAGACGCAGAGAGCTGGGATTTCAACCTGGGCGCTTATCTGCCTCGCTACCCCTTCTTGAGGCTGCCAAGATCACACTGTCCTCGTTCAAAGTCTCATGGACTTTTGCCGAGGTGAAATTTTCCACAAATCTGGTGATCCTGGCGGCCACACCAGCCTGGATTACAGACAGCAAATGAGGCTGGAACAATGCTGGGAGAGTGGGTGGGCTCAGGCTGGCACCAAGAGGCAGGCCAAGGGGTGGAAACTCTGAGCCTAGACTCAAGGCAGCAGAAAAGCCAGAAACACAGAACCTGCCTAGATGAACATGTGGAATGACCAGGAATAACACTGAGGAGAAGCAAAATACATTCTGGGAACAAAAGGAATAAATGTGGTTATTACATGCATGGATAGCTCCAGAAGGATAATCCACACACAGAAAGCGCCAAACAGTGGTTGCCTCTGGGGAGGAGAACCAGGTGGCTGGGGCCAGGGATGAGAAATAGACTTTTCACTTTTAAATTTTTAACTGTTTAAATAGATTACCACCTCAAAAAAACAGATAAACTTAACATAGAAACATATACTCAAGGTGGTGTATAACTCAATCCTACCAAAATGGCTGAGGTTTAATTACTGGCTCTTATTTAGGGCAGCTTTATCACCTACTATCTGTGTGGCCTTGTTCAAATTACATAAGTTTTCTAGGACTGTGTCACCAGCAACATGTGGGGAGGGGGCACGATAGCAATTAGATTATCTGGGTTGGAATTCCAGCTTTGCCACTTCCTGGCTGTGTGATTTGGGAAGTCATTTAAGCTCTCTGTGGTCCATTTTCCTCAACAGTAAAATGGAGATGCTATCTATACTGGCCTCAAAGGGCTGTTGCAAGGATTCCATGAGATGACACACATAAGTGGCTTGGAATGAGGCTGACACTAATAGCTCGATAAAATTACTATCGTTATTATATTCTATTAAATGAGAACAATCATTTCAAGGTTTCCTATGTAAAAGGTACTTAGTTCTGTGTCTAGTATGAGGTAGCCATTCAAAAGATAGCTATAGCTTTTATTATATTACTGTTATCATTATCACTTCATTCATTCACTCAGCAAAGTTCACTAAGTGCATATTCTACAGAAGAAGTTACAACTTTAGCAGAACAGACTTGGTCCCAGCTCTCACAGAACTGACATTACAAAGGATGTTAAGCCATGCAGTTCCGGGAAGAAGGGTGGGGGAGGCAGTCAGGGCAGGCCCCAAGGAGTGATGTTTAAGGGGAGATCTGGAAGAGGAGTCACAGGAGCAGGCCACAGTAAGGGGAGAAAAGGAAGCACTCCAGGAATAGGGAACAAAGGACTTGAGTAGAGAACTAATGGGGTGCGCAGCTACTAAAGGAACTGAAAGTAGGACAGGTAGATGGAGGGCAGAGTGCTGGGGGGGCCTGCGGGATGAAGTCGGGGTGGGTGCAGGCAGGGGTCACACCGCACCAGGCCTGAGCCATGCTGAAGGCTTGGCCTCTCTATAGGGAACTGCTTCAGGAGACCGGGAAAATGCACTAGGGGACATAGCTCATTCTCCAGAAGCTCTGGAGTGAAAAGAGGATTTAGTGTCACTAGTCAAGAAGCATGGCCTAATCACTGTCCTCAGGGGTCCTCCTTTAATGACTTTTAAGTCAGCAGTCTTGTTAAGGGGACAAAGTGGGCACCTGGCAGGACACAGGGAATGAATCCATGCCTGCCTACAGCTGAATGGCCCAGGAAGAGCACCTGCCCCCCGATGGGCCTATCACAAAGGATCCCTGCCCTGGCCATGGTTAATTAATCCAGAGGGAGCCAGCGGACCTAAGCTGGGCCAGCGATGCCCTTCCCTGGGATGTTCTGGACTTGGGCTAAGGAAACAACAGGGTTATTCTCCTTGGAAGTTGTACTGTATGGTGTTCAGCTTGGGTTTGTGGAGAGTCAGGTTTCCCACCCAGCAGGGGGAAAATCAGAAAGAGAATGGAGTATATAGAAATTAATAAAGCAGACATAGGGGGAGAACAAAGTGGTGAGGAAGAGAATCCTGAGAATGGTACTGCCTTTAGTTCCAATCCATAAGCTGGTTGCTTTCCAGTGTCCACTCCACCCTCCTCTATGAGTAGTTTTGGGTGGGAACAACCAGCAGGCTAGTGTGATACCATCCCCCTGTCACAGTAATTGGTTCAGGAAGGTTCCCATGACCTGTACTAGTCCAATCAGAGGGGTGCTCAGAAGCTCTGTATAATGGTTGGACAGATACCATCTCTATTTCTTGGGACAGGGATGAGGAGGCACAAGCCTGGACTGTTGCTAGCAGCTAGTCTGCAACCTCCAGGGGAACCAGTTTTGAGGATGACATTGACATGAGGGGAAGAATGGAGGCACAGAAAGAAACTGGGTCACTGGTGACATCCCTGAGCTCCTGGACCAACCAGAAGCTCTCCCCATCTCTAGGCTTTCCAGTTGCGTGAGCCAAGCCTTTCCCTCAGGATTTATGCCTCTTTGGTTGGTGTTTCTGTTACTTGCAACCAAGTAACTGACTAGGGTACACAGTTCTTCCAGAGGCCTTGCTTCCATTCTCTTGGCCATCCCAGCATCCTCTGGTTAAATCCCGCTTTCCTGTTTAAGCTGGCTCTAACTGATGTATCATCACCTGCTAAGATTCCAGGCCTAGTGAATTCAAGGTTATCTGGAGAGCAGTGTAGCAATTTGACCAGTGATTAAACTCTCCTGCTACAGTTTCCCCAGCAGATAATAAACACTACAATGGGTTAAGAGTATTAAGAGTGGTTTACCTAGCACATGGTAAGCTCTCAGGACATGTTAGCAATTATTAGAAGAGAAGATGAAAGCTCTCTCTCCAAGTAAGCAATTAGCTATATCCCCCTCATCTTGTTTGCAGTTCTTTTGTTCAGGTCAGCAAATCCTTTCTTCACAAACAGTCCCAAAGAACACCCAGCCCAGTTTCTGTCAGAACAGTGTCAAATTTGGCATCATGGGGGTGGGCGTTGGGGGTGTGTGAATGAAAGAGGATTTGACTCAGCTTCTCCAAGAGTTGGTGGTAGAGGAAGCCCTCATGAGCTCATTTCTTCATCAAATACAAGGTGGCTTTAAAGTTTCAAAACATAAACTGGGACATGCTGGCACAGTCCAGCAGGAGGACAAAGGAAAGAGCCCGGATGGAAGAGAAACCACGATAAGGCAGGTTCCACAACTGACTGTCGAAAGGAGGCTGGGCTCCCGGGCTGGCTCCTAGCCACATCCGCCCTCTGCGCAGCTATGAAGCAGAAGGAAGAAGGGACCCCTAGCACAGTTTATATTTACAGCTGGGAATTGGCACCAGCACGGGAAACTCAGTCAGGAAGTGAAAACTGGAAGATGCTTCCATAGCAACGCCCATCCAGAGATCCCTGCCCACAGCTGGAAATGTTCAGTAGTGAGGCTTATCTAGAGATACACACCAAATTCATTTTTTCCATTCACACCCAGAATATGCTACCTAAAGCTTGACTTCTTTGGCGAACCCCTGTTCTGCAGCTAGGGGGAATAAATCAAATCCTTTATCAGGACCCTTAGAACACAGTACTCATCTGAGCAGCTGCTTGTTCATGTCTTCCCCCTCTGCCTGCTGGACTGTGTCTGCCTTGCTCCATGCCTGGCCAGAAGATATCCCTGATGGCTATTTACTGAATAAATTAACTGCCCTGTTCCCAACTGCACTGTTACTCATAACTTAAGCTAACATGTAAGCACTGGTATGTACACTGCAGTGAACTGACAGTGCCTACCACCTCCTGAGGTACTGCTGTCATGATCATTTTCAAACGAGGCTCCTTCTCCAGATCATATCCACAAAGAACTCAGGTTCCTTCATTTCAAGAGAAGAATGGGAGAGAGAACGAATACCTAGAAACCAGCTGGTGTTTTTGAAAATGGTTTATACTAAAAACCTGGAAAATACAGAAATATCCAAAGAAGAACATAAATTTAACCATTATCTTCCTACCAAAGGATAACCACTGCAAAGCCATTGGCTCATTTCCTTCCAGTCTTTTTTTTTTTTTTATTGTTATGTATGTGGAAAAGGGAGAGAGATAACCCCCTCTTCAAAGTACTTTCATTTCTGTTTTTCTAGGAGATTTTGAACAGAGGAAAAAATAGTATTTTAAATGGTAAAATTAAGCCTATTTCTCCAAACTACAGATCATTCAGAAAGGAGGTTTCCTTCTTCCTTTCTTCCAATTTCTGCTTCTACCTGCAGGTCTACTATTTATAGATGAGCAATTCTCAATTCTAACTATGTACATCACCATAATAATTGGCCCAGCAAATATTAATTGAGTTTTAAACACTTCACAAGCATTATCTAATTTAATCCTTATAATCCTGTGAGGTAAGTACTGTCATCATTTCACAGATGAGACAACTGAGGCACAGAGAGGTTCAGTGACCTTCCCAAGGTCACATGGTCAATAAGTGGTGGTGCTAGGATTTGAACCCAGGCCATCTGGCCCCAGGTGCCCTCTTTCCCCTGGTTCACACCACTCAAGGCCCTGGCAACAATGACACCAAGTATGAGCTTCAGGGCAAAGTTTCCAATGTTCCTATTACCAAGCCTGTCATCAGGATTACTCATACTTCTCTCCAGAATCATTCTGTTTCCTAAAGGAAATGAGAAATTGCTGGAATTCAGCAAAAGCAAGACAGCTGGAAGCTACAGCTGACCACATCCACACCTGGGTCTCCTGCTGGGCTGCCCCTGAAACATTCTTAAACAATGACCTTTCTGGAGGGCACTTGGGGTCAGTTCCTGGCCCAACTGACAGTGGCCCACCCAGCCCCAGAGAGGAATGTGAAGCCCCTCTTCTAACTTCCACAGGGCAGTGGGATGGAAAATATGTCAAGCCCTGGGAAAATAGCAGCCCACCGCCTATTTACATGTGAATCCGGAGACGGGACCAGAGGCAGCTGCTGACTGGCAGGGGTGGGCAAGATCTTCTCTCATGTTGTTCAGAAGATTAGTAGGGCTGCAGTCCATTTTTGGTCACCATGGAGTATTAGCCAGTTACATTTCACCATCATCACATAAATCCTTGGAGAATAGCAGCTTGGGGCTACCCCAAGACCATGGTGGCCGTGGCAGGATGTGGTCCCAGAGGTAATCAGCAGGAAGGTTGACCCTCTCCTTCAGGGTGTGAAGGAAAACCTCCATTTCAAGAAAAGGTCGCTGCACACCCTGTTCATGGAAGGCAATGAGAAACTGCTGCTCTCCTTTGAGCTTCTGAGCCAAAAGGACCGGGGGAGCAGCAGGCCGCAAGGCAGTCATTTATCTAACACAGCCTGGGCCCCGAGCCCTCCAAGCTGCCTGTGTAGTAGTAGGAATGTCACCACTTCAGGACTTCTGGGCTTCTTTTGTGTTTTGAGGGTAGTGAGGGGTGATGGTGCTGCTTTATTGTTAACATTCTAAGGAAAGTAGAAAGAAAGGTTCAATGAACCCTCCCCCTCCCCCCCCCACTCTATTTACTCAATTATCAAAGACTGCTACATTAGCTTCACCTATTTCTTATCTATTCTTTTTCTTTTTCCTTTCCTTCTTGCTGAAGTATTTTAAAACAAGCCCCAGACATCATGCCATTTCACCTTTACATATTTCAGTTTGCAGCTCTGAAAAATATGGACACTTTCTTACGTGCCCACAATATTAAGCTGGTTTCATATCCAATAAAAGGACAATGAATTTTTTCCTAGAAGATAAGACCCAGTCCTGATAAGGAAGTAGGGAAACAGTGATCATGGGGTCTGCTGATAGAACAATGTCTTTCTGGAAGGCCTTTTGGCAATAGAAATCCATAAAGTTTAACAACCATGCATAACTTCTGACTCAGCTATTCCATTCATGTACTCACCAAAAAAATATTTACTGATTTCTATCATGTGCCGGGCGATGTTCTAAGAATTTCTTCCCCTAGTATGTGGATGTGGAAGCTGAAGCACTGAGAGGCAAAGTCCCTTGCCCAGGGCCAGAGCTGGGATTTGCTAGGTTAAATGCCAGGACTATGTCCTGGCAAGGGACCACTTTGGGCCTTCCACTTGAGAGATCATGCCTCTAAGTTCCACAGAGCACTCCCTAACCATACTACTGAATGCCTGTTATGTGGAATCTGCCCCAAACCCTAGATATGAGGTAGGAACTACTGTACTATACTCTCCCCACTTTTTAGTGGGTGAAGATGCCTGCTGAAGTTACACATGTAGTATTGGATGAATGCTGTGGGCCCAGCATCTTGCCCTTGCCCTTCAAAGCCTACCTCTCTACCAGGGCAAGGTGTGGTTCACTGTGCTTATCCTCCCCCACCCTCAAACATCACCTGCAGGAAGGGGAACATGACCTGTGCTATCCAATTAGAGTCTTCCCTGGGCCAGACTAAAGACACCAAGGACAAGAAATCCTCTTTCCACTGGGTTGATAAACTAGGGTTTGCACTTGGACCCTGCCTGTCTGAACAGTGTAACCAAGCAGAACGAGGGAAAGGCAGAGCCCCAACAATATGTTTGAGCCCCCAGTCAAGCTACATCTGCAGCTCCCCTCCTACATACTTCTCAGTGACATCAAATTCCTGACAACCAAAAACTGTTCCACCCCCCTTCCTTTGTTCATTCTGTTTCCTCTGCCTGGGACCCACCTTCCTCACACCTTTTCCCTATGCACCTGGCAGGGCTACCCCCCACCTTTCAAAGTCCAGTCATTCCTCTTCCCTCTAGTGCTTCCTGACCCTCCCATGAAGAATTCTTTTTCCTCTATGTTCCCGCAGTATTTAGTGCTCCTGCTCATCACACTGCACCATGGCCAACTGGGTGTCTCAGACTGGGAAGGCAGAACCATACAGAGTAATGACTGAGGCCCTGCAGGGGAAAGACTTGGATTCAAATCCCTGTTCTGCCACTACAATCTCTGAGATCCTGGGCAAGCCATTTTATCTCCCTGACCCTTGTCTTTCCTCCTCTAGAGAGGGGAATGGTAATTTACCTGCCTGTGACAGACATTTGGTTGTGTAGCTCATAGCCACTTCCAGCCTGCCTCTCTTGCTGCCTCCCACAATGGAAGCGCTTGCTTTCCCAGCCTCCCTCGCAGGTAGTGACAACCAGTGGCTCCTTTATGGCCAATGAGACATATAGGGAGGCCTGCTGGGGGCAGGGGTCTTTATGGGAACATATTCCCTTCCAAATGGACAAGCACAGGCAAAGAAAGTCTTTTCCCCTGTCCCTTCCTCCCTGCTAGCAATGCTACACTTATAGATGTGACCAGGCTGGAGCAGCCATCTCATGACCATACAGTGATGGCCATCAGGATAAACAGCCTGCACTCAGAGGCCTCTGCATTAACCCTGGAGCTTTTCTCATCCAGGTGGTCGGCAATGAGATCATGAATTATCTCCACTGCTTGGGTTAGATTCTCCAGGCATCTTGTCACCTGCAGCGCAATGTGTCCCACCCACTGACAGACAACTCACAGACTTCTTACCGGGATTCAGGGTCATCATGCATAGAAGTGCTTAGCACAAGGCTGGCACTCATCCATGTTAGCAATTATTACCGTCATCATCACGAGACACTGAGCTGCTCAAGGCCACGCCACAGCTTCCACACCCCTGCTCCTTCCTCCTGCCCTCCCCAGCCCACCACAGGGAGAGAAGGTGCCCACAACAAACTCGCCACCTTTAAATGGTAGGAACTACAGCTGCCAGGTCTGCTGCTCTACTCCGAGAGTGGCTGCCATCTCGGACTTCAGTGGCATTAAAGAGCCAAAGAGGAGAGGGACAGAGGAGGGCAGTAGCACAGAACTCCTGAGGGAGCTGCAGCCTTTCCATGGCTGAAACACATGAGAAGCCCAGCCCCGTCCCACATCTCCTGATGCCCAGGATCTGTACTCACCAGCAGGCTTTATGAGAACCCCAGAGTACCTGTACTATTACTTCCTTTGCATTTTTAACTACACTCACTCTTATTTTTGGTTTAAATATTAACTTTAGCCTCACCCAAAGCAGTAATAGCCATGGGATATTGGGTTTGATGTGCTCTTTAACTGTTTTTCTTGTTACACATTAAAATAAAAGTACAATAATTAAAATGTTTAAAGTGTTTTTTCATACACCACCTTGAATTATCCAGTGGAATGATCTGACCTTGGGAAACCTGTCCCCATGGCAATGAGGCATCATACCCAGCTGAGGGGCTCCTACCCTCTCCTTCATGCACTCTCTTTCACTTACATTCTAGAAACAGTCTCAAGAGCTGGCTCTGAACAAGCCCTCCAGAGGCTGAGGCTGCCCCGAAATTCTCCCCATGAAGGCTCCGTTCTCAACATATTCAAGGTTTATGCATTCCATCTACATCGGGATGTGCAAGTGAAAACAGCAGTAACAACAGCCGACATGCACTGAGGACCTTCTCCATGCCAAGTACTGTTGTTCCGGCTTTTCATTGATTAACTCAAGCTCCTCACACAGCCCCATGTGAAGTGGGTGGTATCATCTCTATGTCACAGATGAGGAAAGTGAAGCTCAGAAGGGTTAAGTCACTTGCTCCAGGCCTTGCAACCAGAGTTTGAGCCCAGGTAACAGCCTCTGTCGTCTCTTGTTCAGTGCCCTCTCTACCCTGTAAGGACAGCCAATCCTGACCAAGCATGGACTCTGGGCTGGATACTGTGCCCAGCGCTCTTCCTGACCCTAGAGACTGAGCAAGTCTGAAGCACTTGCCCAGAGTCCCGTGGCTGGAATGTCCGAGACCCAAGTCTGCCCATTTTCTGTACTCGCTCTCTACTGCACAACTGACGGTGGAGTCAACCTGTAAGGGAAGCTGAATGGAACCTTCCTTTAGTCCCTGAGGTCCTGGTGCAACTCTACCGGCCAGCTTCCTCACTGTCCCCCACCGCAGCATTCCATTCTGAGAGGTCAGCGTCTCCTCAGAAAGAAGGAAAAGAGCCCCTCCAACTGGGCCTCATGTCTCTTGTCTCTCAGGCCCAAAGAGGAGCTGGCTGACCAAAATGGGAGTTTTCTAAAACCAAACCATACACAACGTGATTCTGGGCAAGGCTTCTCCTCACCTGGTTGCTGGGCCACAAACCCACAGTCGTAATTAATCATTATACTCAGTCAGCTAATGCTTACCAAGAATGCCTGGTCCTATGCTAACTGCTTCACAGATTCTGACACACCGAATGCTCACTGTGGCCTTGTGAAGCAGGGTCTATCATTATCCTTGTGTTAGAAGGAGGAAACAGACAGACAGCGGACAGCCATTTGCCCGAGGCCACACGGCTGGAAGTGGTGGCTCCAGGGGCACTGTAACCACTTTGTTACACTGCATCCCCTGACAAATCCCTCTGTGTACTGCACTCACCGCCTGCCAGGCTCTGGGCTAAACATGTAATGTAAGATGATCTCAGGAACTGCCCCCTATACAGACACACACACAGACAGTAGAGAGAGAGAGAGAGAGACATACACACATCCCTCAATGAGGTAGGTATTTTAAAAATGAAAAGTCTGAGGTTCAAAGAGGTAAGGTCACCTGCCTAAGGTTGCAGGGCTGGTATAGGGTGGAGCCAGGATACAGTTCTGTGTAGTGGGACTCCAGAGTCATAACCTGCAAGCCTCCTCAGCCTCACAGTCAAATGTCCCAAATCTCCACCGGGTTCCCAGCAAGCCCCTAAGAGAAATCAGCCTCCAGCTGCAAGAAATCAGGGTGCAGCATTGTCTCCACAATAGGGTAGAAGACAGCTGCATTGCTCTGCATGGTCCCCACCAAGCTCCTGTGTCCCGTCCCCCCCCCCTCCCCAGCAACAGGCCCACTGAACTCCCATGCACGTGGGGTCCAGGAGCCCCAGGGCTCATCAGGCTGATGCTGACCGACATAGCAACACAGCTCTCTCTTCAGCCGTGTCAGTAGGGTTTATTCCACAGCCTTTGCTCTGGGTGTGGAGAGGAGTTTCTTTCCTGAGGGTGTAGAATGGGGATGTCTGCTCCCTTCCACACCCGCAGGGCCCTCCTCCTGCTCCCCAACAGATCAAGCAGAGGCAATCTTGTCTCTGCCCAATTGTCCCAGGTGCCTCAGAAGGCCTCTGAAGCCAGATGGTCAGGGTTGAAATCCCAGCTGTGCTATTTACCAGCTGTGGGACCTTGGACGAATTACCTTCTCTCTATGCCTCAATTTCCTAATCTGAAAAATAGGGATAACAGAACCAACTTCATAGGGCTATTATGGGAATGAAAAAGCACTTAGAACAGCGCTTGGTACTATTCAGAGCTGTGTGTTTACTACTGCGATTATGAGTGGCTCAAACACACACACCTCCTCCTTCATTTGATGGGTGGGCAGAAATGTCCTCTGGGCCCCCAAGCCCTTGCCCTCACCCACCAACGACACATCAAGGGGAAGTGCACTCTCTCCAAGGACTCCCCTGGCCAGCTGGTGGCAAAGGACACAGCCTAGAGTTGAAGTAGGATTCTCTGATCCCGCTCACAGGCTGCGAGAGAGCTTTAATTACAGTTCACTTGTAATTACCTGCCTTATTTGGAAGTTTGTGTGTTTATTCTTTGTCCCCACTTCCAACCAGCACATACAGCTCCTGAAGGCAAGGCCTGTGTTCCAGACCCCACACAACCTGGCCCAGCTGGGGTCCAATAAAGTTCACCCAATGACCTGGGTCCTGGGTGATGATTGTCTCATTCCCTGCTTTTTTCTTCTGCATACCCAAGGCAATGCCCAACACAGGAGATAGGGAGGGAGAGAGGGAGGGAGGAAAGGAAAAAGGGAGGGAGGGAGGGAGGGAGGATGGGTTCTGGATCTGTTTAATAACAGCCAGGCCTAAAAGGAAAAGATATCTCCATCTGCAACTTCAGGCACCTAATGATCTAGTCAATCTAGTCAGCTAGTTACACAGATCAAAGATACGGGTGTGAAGTGACTTAGAAACACTCCTAGGTTGTTTTCAGTAACCAGAAAAGGGGAGGCGTGGAGGCAGGAATAGGAGTTTACACCACTTTAGGCGGTGGACTTGGCCCAGTGGTTAGGGCATCCGTCTACCACATGGGAGGTCCGCGGTTCAAACCCAGGGCCTCCTTGACCCATGTGGAGCTGGCCCATGCACAGTGCAGATGTGTGCAAGGAGTGCCCTGCCATGCAGGGGTGTCCCCCGCGTAGGGGAACCCCATGCGCAAGGAGTGCGCCTGTAAGGAGAGCCGCCCAGCATGAAAGAAAGTGCAGCCTGTCCAGGAATGGCGCTGCCCACACAGAGAGCTGACAATAAGATGATGCAACCAAAAGAAACCCGGATTCCCGTGCCGCTGACAACAACAGAAGCGGACAAAGAAGAAGACAAAGCAAATGGACACAGAGAACAGACAACCGGGGTGGGGGGGGAAGGGGAGAGAAATAAATAAATAAATAAATCTTTAGGGAAAAAAAAAAGAAGCTTACACCACTTTAGAATTTCTCAGGGCAAGCTAGAGAAGGTGCCCCCAGGCCTTGCCACATGGAACCCTAAATAAACATGTGGACTCCACTCATGCAAAAGATACCACCAAGCCGAACAAGAGGCTGGGGAGCTGGTTATCTTTACAAGTAACATCAGCGAGCACAGTAGGGGATCCCAAATCTTCTCTCCTCCAGTGGCCCGTTCAGTAAGGCCTCAGCACACCTAGGCCCAGTCTGGGTGTGCCACCCCAACAAGCAGTTGCAAGGATGTAGCAAGTTAAAGAATTCGTCCTAGGTAGGAAGGCCGTCCTAAGGAAATAGGCCCGGTATGGATTCTGGGGCTGCCACCTATTTAGGGTAGAACCTTAGGCAGGGGACTTTCTCAAGTGGAACTTCCATTTCCTCATTTGAAAAATGAGGCTCTAGCTAGAACCTTCATCTTAAGAGTCAGGAAAGTTTCAATGGGGAGGATGCACAAAGCTGGGCACAAAGAAGCATGTAAACAGGAGTTCATTTATTCATTCAACAAACACAATGAGAAAAGCTACTTGGCAGGCACTGTTTGAGGGGATACAGTAGCAAACAAAACAGTCCCTGCTCTAATGCGGCTTATATTTTATGGTGGGGGGAGATGGTAAACAAACAAATGGATGTACTCTTTTACTGGGGGGAGGAGGGCACACAAAGGCCTCACTGGGAAGGCGACTTCTAAGCAGAGACCTGAGGATAGTGAAGGAGCCATGGGGATGACTGGTGGAAGAAAACCAGGGTAGCCAGTGCAAAGGCCATGAGGTGCAAATGTGCCTAGTATGTTCGAGCAACAGTGATAACGCCATTGAGCATGAGGGTAAGAGGGAAGAGGTGAGAACAGAGAGGTGATGGGGGCAGATAGTGTGGGGTCCTGTGGCCCAGGGGGAGCTCTCAGAGAGGCTGAGGAACAGACCCTGGAGAGAGGGGCAGAAGCACAGAGACCAATGAAGAGACTGTTTTCCTAGTTCAGTGGAAGACAAAGTGGACACAACCAGTTTGGGAGCTGAAGAGGGAGAAGTGGGTAGACCTGGGACAATTTCCAAATGAGAAAGTGCCACCAAGCCTATAACTTTCTCTGCTGTATGAAAGGGGAATTTAATGGTTACTTCATCCTGACTTCCACTCTCCCAACACCAACACCCTGGCATGATTTATTATCCTTTCCCCATCTGCTTGTTCAGTCCCACCCATCATTTAGTGGACAGTAAAAGTGCCTGGACAATGGTTCTCAATCTACAGCAACAGGAGACACCCCAGGAGTTTGTTTGTAAAGCATTCACCAACAGGGCCCCATTCAGAACTATAGTTTAACCTCTGCTGTGAGGCCTGGACATCAGTGTTTGTAATAAGCTAGCCCAGTGATTCCCAGGTACTGTGAGATTTTAGAAGGTTCTAGGCCAATTTCTTCTACCCCACCCTCACCCCCCGGCACACACACACAAAAGAAAAAATTATCCAGCCTGAAAGATCAATAGTATTGAGGCTGAGGCTCTCAAACTAATGGGCAGTAAATAACCAAGAGATTTGTTAAAAAAGACTTGGACTCAATGTGTGAGCCAGAGATCAAAGAAGCAAGCAGACTTCTAGGTCCTTGCTTCTCAAAAGTTGTGGTTCATGGTAACAGCTGCATTACCTGGGAGCTTATGAGGAATGCAGATCCTCAGGCCCCTCCCCAGACCTTATGAATCAGAATCTGCCTTTTAACAAAAGAGTTCCAGGTGACTCCCAGGTGCATTCAGTGGATAGAAATCCTGGATACACATCAGGGAGCTTTAAAATAATCTCCATGACGGCCTCCGGCCCTTTACATGGAGAGCAGGGAAGGGGGTGTGGAGGACAAGCCTGGGCATGTTTTAAGCAGTCCCCACCTGATTCTAATATGCAGCCAGGGTGGAGAAGCAGTGCCCTGGAGGAAGCAGCCTTTCACTCTGGCAGGCAGAACCAGTCACCACTGTAGAGACTCCACCCAGTATCCAATTTCTGGTGACAAATATCCTGACAACTCTCAGCTTCTTGGCATAAATAACCTGTTCCCCCAGAAGCAGAGGTGCTTTTTGGCACCTGAGGCTGGGCTAACTGCCTGGTGCCAAGCTCTGGGCAAGATCCGAGCTGATGTGGAGAAACAGGAGTCAGATCCAAGCCGGGTCTTAACTGTTGACAAGAAACTAAAACAAAGAGAGACCCATTTCATTCATTAAAATTCTGAAAGTGAAGACAGTAATAGCCAGAACTTCCTGAGTGTACTTTTCTAAGCTTAGGAACTATTATCTCCATTTTACAGATGAGGAAATTAAGGCAAGGCACAGGCAAATCATTTGCCCAAGGTCACACAGGTGAGAAAGTTAGAAGTGAAACCCAGAGACCAGGTTCATAAACACTGGGCCACCAAGCTCCACCACTTTCATACCTTCTCTGCCTTTCACCCAAAGAGAAGAGCTCATTAATTCCCCCCACACTTCCAGGCAGCAGGCTCAGTGTGGCCTGCTGCTTTCTGGCACTTCTCCAGGGCAGCTAGCTTTCAGTTGTCCCACTTTGGGGAAAGAGAAAGTGGGCTTCAGGCATAGAACACCAAGGCTGTGCTTTGTGTGACAGCGAGCTGGGTCACTCTGGGGACAGAAAGGCAAACCATTCTTGGCTCAGATGTCAGAGAGCCCAGCCATGGGTGAAGGGTCTCTCTCTCGTGGCCTGCAGTCCCTGTGTAAGGGCCTGGAAGAGGCAGGCAAGAGCAAGGCGGGGCTGGGCCTCTTGTCCGCCACACCTCTTTCTGGATGCCACAGTCAGCCACCCGAAGCTCTTCTCCCCAACATCCCTCAGAGGAGAAGACAGTGGCCTCAGGGAGCAAATTTGGAACCTGAATATCCTTCTTACCACATTCCCACCGTGTTCACCCCCCTCGAGCCATGCTGGCCTCCTTTTATGTTCTTCCAACTTGCCAAGCTAATTCCTACCTCAGGGCCTTTGCCCTTACTGTTCCCTCTGCCAGGCACCTTCTTTCTTCAGTGATTTGAATGGCGGCACATTCTCATCCTTCAGGTTTCAGATTAAATGTCATCTCCTCTTTAAGGTACCACCCCTCCCAACATTCCCGTCACATTTTCTTGCTTTAGTTTCTTAGTAGCACCACGAGTCACCATAAGTACTGTCTGCTTAATTCTAGTCTGTCTTCCCCATGAGACCTTGTGCTCTCGGGGGGCAGTGGCTGGCTCTGCCTTGCTGTCTGCGTACTTGGTGCCTGTGAGAGTGCTTGGCACAGAGTGGAAGCCCTATAATCATTTGTTGAAAGAATACTTGAATTTTTCTTTCTAGCCAGGTTAATGAAATGACTATTATCTTCTGAGTTGCCTACGTAAGAAATATTGTGGAATGCCAGACTAGCCATATTCTACTGCAAGCCAAAGAACAGTATTAACAATAATAACAATTACAGTAGTAGTAATAATAATAATAATGACAGCTAACATTTAATGCATACTTATTGTGCCAGGACTTGCACAAAGAGCACACACGTTCAGAACTCATTTCAAGCTGCCAATGCAGTAACATTCTTTTTCTCATTTTGCAGAGAGGGACACTGATGCTTGGAGAGGTTATGCCACTTGCCCTAAGCCACAATTTAGAAAGACTGAATTCAGAGCCTAGGCCCCATACCCCTGCCCTCTCCACCCTGCACAGAGCTTACGGCAGTGCTCTGAGACTAGAAGGAGGGAGCATCTGGAAAAGTGACTCACTGTTCTCAGGATATTCAGCCAGGCTGTGTCTTTCTCCCAACTTCTCCCACAAAGAACACACAGTTCTTAACAATTCCAAAAAACTCCAACTCTAATCATGTCAGTATTAAGGAAAGATGAGCAAGTTTACTGATCAGCAATTGAATTTACAATTTCACATCAGTGCTGAGCAGCCCATTTTGGCTGAAACCACTGGTCCTCAGGCTCAGGGACTCAACTTCATTTCCCCGAGAACTGAGCTTGGGTCTCCATATACTTGAAACTAAGGCTCAGCTACTCTTCACAGTCAAAACTACCATATAAAGTGGGGGTGTGGGGAGTGGGGCATATGGGAACCTCCTATATTTTTTAATGTAACATTCTGTATGATCTATGTATCTTTCAAAAATAAATTAAAAAATAGGTTAAAAAAACAAACAAAACAAAAACAACCATATAATGCCTAATGGCAATAGCTCTTATTCCTGTACCTGAGTGCCAGATACTTTAAAGTTCCATGTGGCCAGCGGCCCCTCACCTCCCACCACCACAATGAGGTGGGTCCTATTATTATCCCTACTTCACAGGTGAACAAAACAGATCAGGAGAGATGCACTCCCTTGCCTGAAGGCACCCAGCAGGTAAACAGCAGAGCTGGATTTGCACCCTAGCCATGTGGTTCCAGTCTGCTCTCAACCACTACCCTCCTATGCCTTTCTAACCTGGGTTTGGCATTTGCCCAGGAAACACTACAAGAAAGTCTGTTTCGCTGTTAATTGCGCCATGTGAGTCATTTAATTCACTCATTTGTTCCGACATATTTTTAAAATTCTTGCATAGCCAGGCTTGGGCTAAGAAAAGTGGATGCAGGGCCTCCACCCTGAAAATATTTGGCTTAGGGGGTCTAACAACTTTAAAGGTAATACCAATACACATGGCAGGGGCTGCCACGGAGAAAGGAGGCAAAGGCATCACAGTCAGATGGAAAAGCATCGAGCCCAGGAAGGCATCCTTGGAAGAGCATATGAACCTGCAGAGCCGGCCCTGAACAGCCAAGAGGAGCTGAAGACAGACATCCTACACCCCTGCCTGCCCGACACCCATCCTGTCTTCTGGCAGTCAAGGTGTAACAGTGGGAAAGCCCAGGTGCCCATTCCCCAGTCTGAGCCTCCTCCAGTCACATTCACAAGTGCCATTAACTAGGAGAGCCATAAACTGCCACCCAAACCTTAGAGGCCATAATCTTCTGGAAGATTTCACCACTGGGAAAGCCCCGAAGATCTGCAAAAGCCACCACGTGGTAAAAAGCTTGAGCTTCGAGTCAGAGTGGAGAGGCCGCCCATGACTAGCTATGTGACCTTGGGCAAGTAACTTGACAGCCCTGAGTGTGTCTCCACATCTGCAAGGGAGGACCGCCTCACCCAGCTGCCATGAGGAGTAACTTGAGTCAACCCAGGTACCTGGAACTCCAGGTACATGGTGAGTACTCAATAAACATTACTTGTAATTCTCTCAAGAACCTTGGATGGTGTCAGGCACACAACTAGCACTCTGGAACCTCAGGGGGCCCAACAATCTGGAGAGAGACCCAGCCCTAGAGAGGGGATAACCCAGGGCCTCTGGGAGCCATTGGATTGTCCATCAGGTCTTCAGACAAGTAAGTAAACAAACCTGACCAAAGAAACCAGTTCCACAGCTTTTCTCTGTCTGCTCAAGGCCCAGATCTCAGAGCCTGTCTGTCAACTTTAAGCTAGGAGGTTTAATTGTTTCCCTGATAAAACAGACACAACTCAATAGGCTTTAGAACTGTGTCCCTCACAGGTTTCCTTCTAGCACTCATTCAGAGGGGGGTTCCAGCTGTTCTGCCACATTCCACGGGTCACTTACCGCAAATCAACCATCACACAGACACCTGGGAGCAAGCCTCTCCTGAAGGCTGGATTGGTACATGGACTCATGAGTTTCCAGGTATCTACTGAGCATGCCTGCAATTGTGGTATTTATATTGAGGAGAGAAAAATAGGTAAATATTAGATTTCCCAGCCTTCTTTGCAGTTAAGGATGGCCCTTTAAATGGCCAATGACATATAAAGGGAAGTCTGGTGGGGCTACTATTCCTGACTAAATAAACCATCTTTTGCTCCAGGTACTCCTTTCCTAAGTACCCAAGAGATTACTCTAACCTACTGATGGAAAACGTTTGCAGGAAAGTATCCTTTGAATGTGAGTAGCAGTGAGATGTAACTGCTACCAAAGAGCCCTGCTCTCCTGAGAGGCAGCACTGTTGCCACTGGCACTGAGTTCCCAGAGTCTACTGTGCAGACCTACACCTGGAAAGTAGAGGGTGTTAAATAATTGTAATAATGACAAGAATTGACATCTGCTGATTTACTACTTGCTGTGCATTGTTTTAAGTGCTTTACAAATGTTAACTCATTTCATCTTCAGCACAAGACTATGAGGCAGGTATTATCATCTCCATTTATAGGTGACAAAGTAAAGTACGGAGAGGTTAGGTAACTTGCCCAAGGTCACAGAGACAGTAAGTGGCAGAGGGGATATCAAAACTCAGGTGATTGGGCTCCTTAATCAAAATTTTAATCATGAACTACCCTAACAAAGTATGAGCCTGAGCGAGCCCTGAAAAAAATAACTGAAGCAATCACTATCATGTATGGAGTGCCAACTATGTGGCAAGTTTGGAACTGAGCATGGTGTGTTATTTTCCAAACACCCTTGTGGTTGGCCGTGACCAGACCCATTGAAAAGATGAGAGGTGAAGGGTTTACCCCATGTCATAGGACTGCAAGAGGTACAGGCCTGCAAATCCCCAGCTGCCAGATCATACCTCTTGAGACCAGCTCGCAAAAGTAAGCTTCTTTCATTAATTTGTTTTTTGTGTGTGATTTCTTTTTTTATATATAAAATTTCTATTGAAGTATATCATTCATAAATGAACATGCATAAACAATAAGTGTATAGTAGAAGTTGTGAACTTACAAAACAAATATGCATATCATCATACAGGGCTCCCATATGCACCCCACCACCACTACCTTGCATTGTTGTGAAACATTTGTTACAACTATGAAAGACCATCTTCAAAATATTACAACTATAGGCCATATCTTACATTTAGTGTATTTTCCCCCAATCCACCTAATTATTAACACCCTTTATTAATATTATATATTGGTTATAGTTCATGAGAGAACATTCTCATAATCTGTTAACCACATTCCATCTTCACCACAGGATTCCCTGTGTTATACAGTCCCATGCTTTGTACAATCCATTCAATGTGTACATTCAGTGGCTCTCATTTTCATCACAAGAGTTGTGCTGTCACCACCCCAGTCAATTTTAGAACATTTTCATTACTCCACAAATAAAATTTCCATACTCCCTTATACCCTTATTTTTGTCCCTTAGAATTGATATATCTTCTTTGCCATTGCTGCAAAAATATTACAATGATACTATTAACCATCACCCATAAGTTTACATTAGTTGTAATTTTCTGGTGTATCACATATCCTTAACACTTTGTAAAAGAAGAACACTCTTATATTTATACTATTAACCACAATCTTCATTCAACACCAAAATCACTATGTTATACATTCCCTAGATTATTCTCTAGAAACTTCTTTCATTATTAACCGCCATCATTAGCCAGCCCTAAAGGATATTCTTGGCCTCTCCTTGGTCACATGTGATGAAGGCCATGTGTACCTGGCTGCAAAGCAAAGCAGGCCATGGGAAGAAACAGAGCAGAACCCCACCCCCAGGTGCTCCCAGAATCAAGGCAACAGTTCTTTCCTTGGCCATCAGGCTGATGCTGACCCCTCAAGTCTCAATGAGCCCCTTTCCTCCCTTGCTCCAGCCTTACAATGTTCCTTCAGCCTCTGGAGGAAGCCATACTCTTCAGTCTTAACACTTTCTCTTTCCTCTGCCTGGAATGCTCCTCTTCACGCTTTCCCCACCCCAAAATACAGCTTCCTCTTTCCCTTTCTTCTCAACTACTCATCCTTCAGCAGTTCAGCCACTAAGCTGAATATGGAGAAATCTCCAGAACGTGCCGTTAAGTTAAAAAGCAAAGTGCAAAACTGGGCATGGAGTAGGCTACCTTTTATATAAGAAAGGAGGGGGAAATAAAAACATATATTAGGATTTATTTGTATTTACATAAAGAAATCCTAGAAGGATACCCAAGAAACTAATATAAAGGATTACTAAAGGGGTAGAGAAACAAGGTGTGCAGGGAAGGGGCAGAAGGGAGACCTCTCAGCGTGCGCGCCCGTGCACACACAAGCAGAGGATCGATTTCTGAAGCAAGTGAATACATAACCTATTTTTCTTTTAAGTGCCGCAAATAAAAATAAAGCAGGAATGATGGGGAGAGGGCAGAGACAGCCTGTGTGAGCAGACCTGAATACATTCATCTATGGTACTGCCTGGAAATGTCCTACTCTCCTACTGGACTATGGGTTCCTGAGGGCAGGCCTAGATGTGCTTGGGTCACCAGCACCCAAGAAATGCTTACAGGGAGAAGGTTAGTGGGTACACCAACCTCCCACCTCCAGCCATACACCCAGATCTGGCCCACAGCTTGCAGCCAGGCTCCACCTGTTTCCGTGAAATAAATTAATCAGGGTGGGGAGAGTAGGGGCAGGAAAGAATGGAACACAGACACTGGGCCAGAAATCTAAGTGCTAACAAAGAACCATCTCCAAGACACTGCTGAGGGAACATCTGAAACATTTTTCTGTCTAGGGCTAGATAGTAGATGTTTTAGGTTTTGTGGGACATCCAGTCTCTGCCGCAATTACTCAACCCTGCCCTTGTAACCTGCTACGGACAATAAGTTATTGAATGGGTGTCGCTGTGTTCCAATGAAACTTCATTTATGAAAATCGAAATCTGAATTTCATATAATTTCCACATGTCATGGAATATTTCTCTTGTGATTTTTTTCAGACATTTTAAAATATAAAAAACCATTCTTAGCCACACGCCATACAAAAACAGGCCGTAGGCCACCTTTGGGCCACGGGTTGTAGTTTGAAGCCCTTGGTAGAGAGTATACCTACCATTTAAGTGAAAATAAGAGAAAAAAGGGAGAAAGGAACATATTTCTGTATTTGTATACACATCAAGTATTTCTGAAAGGAAATTTAAGAAACAGGTCACAGAGGCTGCTTCTGTGGAGGGTTCAGGGCTGGATACTAACTTATTTTAAAATATTGTAACATGTGCAAATTACTAAATAGAACATATTTGTAACATTAGTCCTAAAGAGAGAACAAGGCCATGAAAGGGATGTGGTTAAGAGCCCAAGCTCTGGAGTAAGAGACCCTGGCCAGAATTCTGACTCTTTCTCTCTCATTTGCTTTGCATCCCCACGAGCAAGTTGTTTTACCTCTCTGAACCCCAGCAAAACGGGGAACCATTAGAACTGTCATTACGGGGCCTAAGGATTCTAGTCCTTGGCATGGTGTCAGGCACCTGGGAAAGGGTTGGCTTTTATCATCTGCGGTATTTTTAAGAGACATTCGTGAGGAAAAGCCCTTCTCTGATGGGAAGCCCCAACATAACTGTGGCTCTGCAATTCCCAAGAGCCCGCCCAGCCCCACGGCAAGTCATCCAACTGTCCACATAATAGATGCCTTGTGATGCGGGGAAGCTCATTTGTATTAGCAACTACATTCCACAGAGATGCATCCTGGAGCCACGTCTGCACATCCTGTTCAACAGAGAAGGCCGCCAGCTCCCCACTTCTGGGTCTGTCCCTGACTGTCACATACTGGGTGGTTGACAGGGCCTTGCATCTATGAGTACATGCAGTGCCTAGTTACTAAACACCTACTGTGTATAGGGACATGTAGGTACAGTCTTTTTCTACACTTACCCTGGAGGCTGCAGGTGCAAATGTGGGTTTCTTTTGTTTTTGTTTTATTAGAGAAGCTGTGAGTTTACAAAACAATCAAGCACACCATACAAGATTTCTACACACCTTGCATTGTTGTAGAACATTTGTTACAAATGATGAAAGAACATTGTCAAAATGTTAAATAGTCCATATCTTACATTTGGTCTTGTGGGACCCCCACAGGACCCAAGCTAGGCCAACCAGCTGCTCTTGTTAGGAATCTGAATTTCAAGCTGCCAATAAAAAGAACAATAATAAAATAAAAATAATGACTAATATTTACCTGGCCATATACTTTGTCCTGGGCACTGTTCTAAACACTTCTCAAACATTAACTTATTCAATGAATTCTTACAACAATGCTCTTGTTCTTATCCCTAATTCACAGCTGACGTGAGGTACAGAAAGGGTGGGAAACTTGGAATAAGTGGTAAGGTTGAGATTCACGCCCAGAAGCCCAGCCGCAGAGTCTGAGCCCTTCACTGCTACCCTCCACTGCCTCTTCCACCTACGGGGATGGCAGGGCCCTAAAGACATGCCCCTGAACATCCACCTTGAGAACCCCCTGACCTGGTTCCTTTCAGGGCTCCAGGTGGCCAGAGGTGGTTTCTGTTGCTTGTAACCCAAGAACCCTGATTGATAAACCAGGACCCTTACTTGATTTCAAATTTTCTACTAGATGAGCCAGCAGTACTTCCAAGTACTATGGGGCAGGGGCAGCTTATAAACATTTCAGGAGATGGAGTCAGTGGTCAGGACATTTGGGGGCAGCTTGCATCTCCAAGAGTAGCCATCTTCTCACCCCGCACAGGGGAACCCAGACAGAAAGCAGGCATGAGAACACAGGAGACCTCTGTTCTCCTTTTGGGGATGGCTCTTGATGTACAAAGCAGGAGTTTCCTCTCACGGTCACTACTGGTTCTTTGGGTGGAACAATCCCGTGCTTTATAGGACATTTAGCATCCCTGACCTCCAGGCCCCAAATTCATGTAGCAAGTTTACCACTCTGAGACCAAAACCACCGCACACACTTGCCAAGGCTCTCAAAGGCAGTACTTGGTGGCTGAGACTCTGACTCCACACCGAGTCCCCTCTCTGGCAGCCCCTGTCAAACACTTGCTTAATTTGAAAGCTGCCCCTAAGCTCAGTTCTGTGAATTTTTATTATTTGTTTTCAGTCCCACGACATATGAATTTTAATTATTAGCACCCACAGAGCCCTTACCATGTGCCAGGTGCTGTTCTAAACATTTTCCATATAGTAACTCATTTAATCCTCATAGTCACCAATGAAGTGGGTACCACGACCCATATGGCTCCCATTTTACAGATGAGAAAACTGAGCCTGGACAGGTTGTGAAACTTGCCAGTAGTTGGGGAAGCCTTGACGTGAGGCAGTCTCCTCAGAGTCTAGTGGAAGTGGGAGTTATGACTGGTGTCCAGAGCTTTCCACTCGTGCCCTGGAAATGGTCTGCTTTCCCTTTCTCTGTTCCCTGGTGCTCTGTAAGCTTCTTCAAGCTTCTCTCTCAGAGAGGCTTCCCTTCTACCCAAGATGCTGCTCTCTCTGTTGCCACTGAGCTTCAGGACTCGCACAGAGGTATGCCTCCTCAGAAAGCCCTTCGTGCTATCCTCTCCCGACCACGTCAGGCCCTGCGTTCCACACACGCACATGCTCTCCCAGCTCCCTGTATTTCTCCTTTACGGCATTTCTTGCAGCTATAATTAGTGTTCGTGACGTTATTTGAAAGTCTGAGGCTCTCACCTCCCTTCTAGACTGTCAGGTCCATGAGGGCAGGGAGCTGTTTAATGACGTGCCTGTGTCTGGAAACTCAGTTCTGGCTCATAGTGGGTGCTGTATATATTTTATGACTAATGAATCAACTTTCTAAAAATTCATGTTTTAAACTAGGACAGTAAAACAAGGTTTTGAGCTCCAAGTGAAACCAGGATAAAAAGGCTGGCCTGGAATCAAGGGTATGGAAGAGATCTGCCAGGGTCACTTCTTAAAGAGCTGGGGAAGAAGAGATGTTATCACTGGGTGCTAGAACAGAGGGAGAAGAGTCTGTGATGGCACAATCACATATACTCAAAAGCCACCATGAAAAATAAATATTCGTGAAACAAAAGCAGGAAAAAGGAAACACAAACTCCTCCATCCAGAATTTCAAGCTTTGTACTCCTGCGTCTCATGCTCCACCCTTGCAATAGTACATTTAAGAGCATTGGCCAGAAGCATAGGCCAGAGGTGTTCAAATCACAACTCTGCCATAGGTAAGTAACTGTATCATCTTGGGCAAGTCAACTAACCCCTATGCATCTGGAAAATGGGGACACATAAGTACCATCTCATGAGGCTGTTATAAAATGAGTTCACCCACAAACAAAAGTGCTCAATAAAGACTAGCTTGTTATTGTTAGGCTCAGCATCACTGCTCTTCAGCCCCCCAAACGAAGACAATGGGAAATCACTTTGCCAGTGGGCTGCCCATGCCCTGCTTTTTCCTACTCCTGATGCCTAAGCTGCCCACTCTCTTTGCTGCTGACTTTCCTTGGATTTTAAGCCAACAAATCTGTCCCTCTTCTGCCTTGGGTGGTCTAAGGTAGATTCTGACACTTAGAATCAAGCATCCCAATATAAAAACATAATGTGAAAAGCTAACCATACATCTCATGGCACAGTAAAAAGATATAAAGAGCTTGCATCAAATAGTTCCCTTACAGAAATTCAAGTCTATGTATCTGACCCCTACCCTGAAGAAAGGACAATTAATTTACATAGAACAGATGTCCAGCATTCCACTCCATGGGCATCTGCTCTGGTGTGAACGTGGGCGGGGAGCTGAGCATATGCTATTCCCTCAGGCAGGCTCAGTTTCTCAGTATGGGAGCAGCTCACCACTCTGAGTGGTATTCTGGGGTTTTAAGACACACAACTTTTTGTGAGGTACCAGGGGCCAGGGATTAAACTGGGACCTTGTCTGTGGGAAGCTGGCACTCAACCACGGAGCCACATCAGCTCCCCTGAGTTGGTTTTTTCGTTTGTTTAGCTTGTTTTTGTTTTATTTTAGGAGGCACCAGGAACATACCTGGGACCTCCCATGTGGGAAGCAGGCGCTCAACTGCTTGGGCCACAGATGCTCCCCAAGACACACATTTTTCATACAACATGGGCCCTAAACACAAAGCAACTCCATTGGCAGGTCCTTATCAGAACAAGCAAGTATTCTGAAGCTGGAGGAGAAACTGGTCATATGGAGTGTCGTATCGTAGACTGTTGACTTCTTATTGCCCCCAGTACCCATTCTCACTAGCCTCTAATTGAAATTTGGCTTTTCCTTCAATTATGAACCATAGGCAAACCACAGTGGTTTTCACACCACCTGTGAACTTGGCACCAATAGAAATCACAGATATTTTATCACATTACAGCATCTCAAAATAGTATGTGTGCTCTTTACTACATTGAAATGATGGTAATTATTAGACATACCAATGGATATTGTAATGCTTTATAACATATTTATCTTTATATTCCAATGCAATTGGTTTCCTTTGTAATCCCACATATTTTATGAATTATAAAAACATAATTTTGAGAAGCCAGATGTTAAAGAGTCCATGGCAGACAAAGGTTAAGACCCCTGCCTTGTTCCTCAAAAAGTTAAATATATAGTTATCACATGACCTAGCAATTTTATTCCTAGGTATACACTCAAGAGAAATGAAAATATACACCCGCACAAAAACTTGTACATGAACATTCACAGCAATATTACACATAATAGCCAAAAAGCAGAAAGAACCCAAATGTCAATCAACTGTTAAATGGATAAACAAAATCTAGTATATTCACACTATAGATTATTCAGCCATAAAAAGGAATGAATTGGTGAACTGTATGATTTATTAATATGTATCAGTAAAATTGATTTGGAAAAAAACAGAATGATGATGCAGCAAGATGACGCAACAAAAAAGAGATGCAGTTTCCCAGTGCTGCCTGATATACAAGCAGACGCAGAACAACACAGTGAATGGACACAGAAAGCAGACTACTGGGGGGAAGGGGAAAGAAATAAATAAAATAAATCTTGGGAAGCAGATTTGGCTCAACTGATAGAGCATCCGCCTACCATATGGGAGGTCCAGGGTTCAAACTCAGGGCCTCCTGACCCGTGTGGTGAGCTGGCCCACATGCAGTGCTGACATGTGCAAGGAGTGTGCCCCACAAGGAGAGCTGCCCCGTGTGAAAAAAGTGCAGCCTGCGCAGGAGTGGCCCACACACGGAGAGCTGATGCAGCAAGATGACACAACAAAAAGAGACACAGATTCCTGGTGGCGCTGACAAGAATGCAAGCAGACACAGAACACACAGTGAATGGACACAGAGAATGGGGAACTATAGCTTAATGGGTACAAAGTTTCTGCTTGGGTGATGGAAAAGTTTTTTTAATGGATGGTGGTGATGGTAGCACAATACTGTGAATGTATTTTACCACCACCAAATTGTATACTTGAAAGTAGTTAAAATGGGAAATTAGGGGATAGATACACCAAATAAAATTTAAAAACAAACAAAAAACCCTTAGAATCAGATCACACACAGAGTGAATCCTGTGTGTGGTAACTATGGAATATATTTAATATTATAATTATAATATTGTTTTATCAACTATTAACAAAGGTACCACACTAATACAAAGTGCTAACAATAGGGAAAACTGGGAAAGGGGGGTTATACGGGAACTCTATACTTCCTGCATGATTTTTCTGTAAACCTACAAATGCTCTAATTAAAAAAAAAATTTAAAGGGAAAGTACTGATACATACTACAGTGTAGACCAACCCTAAGAACACTGTGTGAAGAAGCCAGACAAAAAAGACTACTTATTGTATGATTCCATTTATAGGAAATGGTGAGAATAGGTAAATCCATCAAGGCAGAAAGTAGATTAGTATCTGCCAGGGGGTGGGGGGAGGGGATAGTGGGGAATAACTGCAATTGGATAGACGGTTTCTTTTTGGGTGATGAAAATGTTTTGGAACGTACTAAAAACCAAAAGATCTGTACAGTTTAACAGGGTGAATTTTATGATACATGAATTATATCTCAATTAAAAAAGGAATGCTTGCTTTAAAGGAAGGGGTGTGCCCTCTCCTCTCACACCCTCCCTTCCTACAGGCCAGAAGGCACACAGGGTGATGGTGGAGAGCCACTTGGACCCTGCAGATGAGGGTAAACTCCCAGGAATGGGGAGCAAGGAGATGGCAGGAGCCTGGATTCCCAGCACCATGACGTGCCTCATCAGCCCTGGCCTGCTCACTCGCAAACTGTTTCATGAGAGAGAAATTAATTGCTATCTCATATAAGCCATTGCTATTCTGGGTCTGTTACCGCAACCAAACCTACATCTAATACCCCAAATCTCTCTGAGAGTGTTAAAGGTGACCTTAGTGCTATACCGTTTTTACTTTACCCAATGACCGCCAAAGCTAACTCCACCATGGGGAAGCACCATCCATCCACTGCACACACAATTGTCCCCATCCCCAGCAGGAGAGGAGGGTCCAGTCACCTACGCTATCATGCCAGTCTGGTGACCTCTTCATTCTGCAGGGGGTGATTGAACCGTGGCTTGAGGAGAGAAGAGAAAGACCTGGCAAAGGTTTCCAGTTGCAGGATCCTTGATTAACTGCAGAGATTTGGAATGGTGTCGGCAGTGTGAGATAGTGCCTTTGAAGTATTCTTGATCTTAGCTTCCCACTCCCTGGTCTCTTTAGATGCAAGATGACTAACAGGCTAATTAAAAATGTGTGTTAATTGTCGTACTCTAGTTAACATGGTGATGTTTTTAATGTTGGGACGTTTTTATTGTACCATCCCAACTGGCCCCAAGAGTCCAAAAGGAAGATCACTTTGGGCATCATTAATACCAACAGGTCCATAAAAGCATGGCTGAAGCACACATTCCATCTAATCTCCTAATAAAACTTTGAAATTTTCCTGTCAGGATTTTTAAACTTCCAACCAGACTTTGTTCCACTTTTTAGTTCAATGCCATGCTAACTACACTAACCATATTTTTAAATAACTAATCCATTCCACTTCAACCTCATTCATTTAATAAAGATTTTTTTGATCACCTAGTAAATACTGTGAATACAAAGGGAAGGAAATAAAAGTTTTAAAAAAGTCTTGGGCTTGACATTCTGGGACCCAGAGCCCAGGGGGGATACAGACATGAAATATGTAAAGGCAAAAATAAACCGATAATTAAGTATTATGAAAAAGTCTATGATAGGTTGCCAGGTTAGAATAAGAGGGGACCTACTGAATCCCGATGATCCAGAAGGGCCTCTTGTAAGACTTAACATTGAAACTGAGCTCTAAAGAAGAGTGATCAGGAAAAGCATTTCAAACAAAGGGAAGAGCACATACAAAGGCACCGAGGCAGGTAAAAAAGGTTGGTTTGTTTGAGAAATGAAATGAAAGCCTGGCAAGTATACAGTGAGTGAGGTTAGCAGAGCCGCATTATGGGGCACCTTGTAGAGCAGGATCAGGACTTTTAATTGTGACTTTAAGTAGAGGAGCATATTAGCAGACAACTGTTATATCTTCCCCACTGACATCCATTGTTCCCCTTCCCCCCAAAACACCCCATTTCCACTTGGGCCACACATGGCCCCCACGTTCAAGCCATGAGTTGTCAGTTGGCTCCAACCCTGACCCAGGCCTAAGCCAGTCAATGTCTCTCGCCTTCCCCTGGTCATAGTGATGGCTAATGGCTGGGCACATGCCTAAGCTGGCACACAGCGAATTTCAGAACTGCTGTAGAAATTTCCACACACAAACAAAAAAAGGGTTCTTCCCCACTCTTTTTCTCTGGACTTGAGCCTCATATTTGAGGCCAGACTTGTTGCAATGTTCTTACCAGTAGCAGAAAATAACCGATCTGGAACCAAGTGAAAGATTCAAAGAAAAAAACTCTGTATTGATAATAATGTAATTTGATCTCTGGATCAAGCCACACTTAAAAGTTAACCGTGGACTTTAAGCTGAGCCAGTAATTTCTTAAGCCAGTTTGGGTTGGGTTTTCTGTTACTTGTGACCCAAAGATCCTAACTGCTAGAAAGGGGAGACCATTGAAGGGATTACAAATGGAGTAAAACCTGATTTTATTTCTGTCTGTGGAGGATGGACTGGAAAGGTACATCAGTAGAAGCAGTGAGCCAATTAGGAGGCTACTGCAATAGCTCCAGTGAGAAATGAGGGCATCAGAATATAGTCCTAAGACTTTACTATGTGACAGTAACTCACTAAGTGTTTCACTTGTGTGAATTAATAACATAATGATGTGGACCATTGACCATGAGGTGCAGAGATGCCCAGAGATGTACTTACCAAATGCAATGGATGTGTCATGATGATGGGAGTGAATGTTGCTGGGGGGGGGGGGGGGGGAGTGGTGGGGTGGGGGTGGTGGGGTTGAATGGGACCTCATATTTTTTTTTTAATGTAATATTTTTACAAAATCAATAAAAAAAAAAAAATAACATAAGAACCCTAGGGCATGGGTCGTATTATCACGGCTACTACTTTTCTGAAAAGGAAACTGAGGTCTGGAGAGGTGTTGTCACGAGGGCTGAGTTTCCCAGCCAGTGGCTGAAGTGCTTGGTTTGTCTGCCGTAGAAGTCTGTATCCCTAACTGCTGTTGTACCAGGTTTGTGGGAGCTGCTACACCCCCAGAACCTGGGGCCTGGAATGGTCCTGAGCCCTCCCAGTGTCCTTGTTCTCCACCTGCACAACTGACATCTGCTTTCCCCCCACCCACGCCTGGACAGGTGAGAAGAATGAACAAGAACGGCTGCAGAAGTGTGGGCCCCCGGAGGCAGCTCTGAAGCAGGAGATCCTGGACAGTATTCTGAGCAGAGGAAAACACTGGGGATGCAGGGACGTCAAAATCACCTCCCCTCACCCCCAGATGGTTGGAAGGACACGATCTAGCCAAAAAGCCGGCTGAAATGGAGCATGCAAGGGAAGTAGGCCGCTGGCAGGAGTCATCCAGAAGACACAAGAACTCTCTGAGATCCCAGATCAGGTCTCTACGATCCAACAATCCTAGTCGGTGAAATGACATTCCCCACGAACCACGGCCCAATCGCTCTCCACACATGGAGGAAAGGGAGCTTTCAGTCCAAACCAGTCCTTGCCATCTTGAGCAAGCTGCTGCAAAGCAACCCTCGCTGAGATAGAGGCAGGTGGCCTGAGGCTGCTATGGAGGCTGGGAAGGGCAGAGCCTGCCAGTCACCTGCAGAGCTGATTCCTCCCTCTAAGGAACATTTCTGCAAACAGATCATTGTTTCTGGACCGAGGCTGAAGTGGGCAGCATTGAAATCCAAATGGAATTGAAAACCAATTATCACTTTTTTTTGGAAAAACAGTGAGACATGGATCACACAGCGGGATAGGGGGTGGAGATTCTGTGTCTAGACCAAATGGTACAAATAGAGGGGGTGGAGAACAGAACTGTCACACATGGGGCCATGCAAATTAAGGTGTTAAATCACAGCTTGCTGCTTCTAATATACACCATTTCCCAAAGCAGCCAGCACACAAAAAGACCAAAAACATGGCAGGTGCTTTTAAGGTAGGAAGGAAGTACAATGTCCAGACGTAATGAAGACACAGTTGAAAGCTGGGTCCCCGACATGAACCTTGGAGAGATGGGGTCTATTACAGAAAGGACTGAAATGGTATTTGATGTAACCCAATATATTTAATAATACCCGACATCAGAAAACATCTCAACTACAATTAAAGATTCAGAAATGGGGGGGTGGGTAAAGACAGCCTGCTGGTTTCTTCCTCAACATTTCAAGACAAAAAAGTCATGAAGAAAACATGAATCTAAATGTTTAAAACAAAAAACATAAAAAATATAAGGCAAACTGGAAAAAAACCATAAAACCATAACCACTGTGGGAGACACACACTTCTTTCAAGGAGAGTAACAGATAAATGTGACCAAAAACAATACTCTAGAGAATTTGAATAACACAAACAACTTGACTTTAAATGATTATGTAAAACTCTGTACCAGCAAACAGATGAGAGCTATTCTTTACAGAATATCATGGAATATTTATAAAGCTAATCCTGTTAGGGAAAGAAAAATTCTCAAATTCCATGAAACAGAAATTTTCCTGTCATGCTGCTATGACCCTAATGCAGTTAAACTGGAAATGAATGATAATTTTAAAAAAAGATCAAAGAAATTTAATCCAATGTGACTGGATGTCACAATTATCAAGGGAGTTTAATATAGTTTGATACCCAGGTCTCACTCCCAGAGAATGAGATTAAAGTGATCTGGTCATCTTATTCCTTAAAGCTCTCCAACTTTATTTGTTATTAAGGCATTACTATTATATTAAATGTTTTAGTTTGATAATGGTATTGTGATTGTTTTTTTAAAAAGAGAACTTATTTTTTCAGACCCATATACTATAATAGTTATTGGGTAAAAAGAAACGATGTGTGGGGAAGCACATGTGGCTCAAGCAATTGGGCTCCTGTCTACCATATGGGAGGTCCATGATTCAATTCCCCGGGCCTCCTGGTGAAGGCAGGCTGGCCGGTGTGGAGTGCTGGCCCGCCCATGCAGCAAGCTGGCCTGAGCAGAGAGCTGGCACAGCAAGATGACGCAACAAAAAGAGAAACAGAGGAGAGACAAAGAGACACAGTAGACCAGAGAGCTGAGCTGGTGCAAGAGATTGAGCACCTCTTACTACTCTGGAAGGTCCCAGGATTGGTTCCTGATGCCGCCTAAAAGGAAGACAAGCAGACACAGAAGAACACACAGCGAATGGACACAGAGAGCAGACAACAATGGGTGGTGGTGGGGGAATAAACAAATAAATCTTAAATAAAATAAAATAAAATAAAAGGATGTGTGGTATTTGGTTTAGAATAATAGGGAGGGGTCGGGAAGAAGTCAAAGTATAAATTAAACAAGACTATCACTGGATAACTGTTAAAGCTGTGAGATACATACATGGGGTTTATTGTACTAGTATTCTCTACTTCTACATGTTTGAAATTTTCCATAATGAAAAGTGAAAATGTAGAAAAAATAAAGAATTTTAAAAGTCATGTTGGAATATACAGCAGCCAGGGTTATATATTTGAAATTTGCAAATCTGAAAAGATTTCCAGCATGCCTTAAGTTAAAGAGGAAATCAGAAATCAAAACCACCAACTGGACGTAGGAAATGGTGAAGTAAGGAGCTCAGAAAGCAAAATAAAAACAGAATCAAACACAACCAGTTGAGGACTCTGGAAATTGACTAAAGGCATATACAACCTGAGTAGCATTTATTCAAGAAAGATGGCTGAACTTCATGTAAGAACAGAGAAAGTATGTGGCATTTCCACTTGGGGCTGCTCCCACCATATCCACCAGCTCCATCAGTCCTGCAGTTCTACTAAAGCAGGGCAAGCCATGAAACCAAGCAGCTTTGCTGCCTGATAGGGCTGACAGAAGCAATGCAAAGAAAAAACTCACACTCCTGGGCAACAAACTGGTAGCCTGGTCAGACATTTAACAGGAACATCCAGGAAATGAGACACCCATAGTGGACCTTGCTAATCTCCCATGTATCTCTGGCAGTCTGGATGAATGTACTCATATACAATGCTACACTCAAGCTCCAGACACAGGAGAGGGCCATATCTCTGGCTGAACATGAGGCATCGTTCATGTGCAAAGCAGACAGCAGATGGCCAGTCTGAAACTAAAAGCCAGGCAGAGTGACAAACTACTCAACTTTGAAGACATCCCCTAACCCACACAACAGATCCATCAGCAAACAGTGAAAGACTTATTGACTCAAGGTGATTCAGCAAAACCTCTGATCAGGCATTAGCTGACCACTAAGTAGTGCTGAACCAAGAGCAATCCTTAGTAAGTTATGTTTACAATTTAAATAAAATTTTTTAAAAGGGAACAGAGACATCAATTTCCACACCACAGGAGACAGACTCCACAGAATTAGCCCATTGAGTCACTACAGGAAAAAAATCAAACTAACAGAAAAAAAAATAGCAACGAACAATGGCCAGCCAAGAGGGAGGGCTCAGAATTCAGAGTTGCTACAACATATTACCTTAAAGGTATAGTTTTCAACCAAAAATTACGAGACATGCAAAAAAAAAAAAAAAAAAAAAGTAAATGTGGGCCATACTAAGGAAAAAAAAATCAGTTAGTGGAAATTATCTTTGAGGGGGTCCAGAAGTTGGACATGTCAGAAAGAGATTTCAAAATAGTTGTTACAATATATTAAAAAAAAACTAAATGAAATTGTGTTTTAGAAGAATAAATATAATAAATTATTAGAGACAAAAAAGAAATAGAAATTATTTTTTTAAAAACTAGAAATTCCTTAGTTGAAAATTACAACGCTGAAATGAAAAATTTACTAGAGTGGCTGAAAAACATATTTTGAGATAGAATGAATCAGTGAATTAATCAGAAGAAGAGAGGAAAAGAAAGAATAAAATTACACAAAGCCTAAGAGACATGGGGCATCAGCATCAAGGGCATCAACATAGGTATAATGAAAGTCCCAGAAAGAAAAGAGACAGAAAAGGGCAGGAAAAAAATATAGAAGAAACAATGGCCAAAAAGATCTCAAATTTGAAGAAAAATACTGATCTACACATCCAAGAAGTTCAACAAATTCCACACAAGAAAAATAGAGTCACACCTAGACACACCATAATCAATTTCTAAAAGACAAGGAGAAAATCTTGAAAGTCACCAAGGGAGAAACAACTCACCACCAAAACAACCAACTCACCACAAAAATAACCACACCAAACACCAATACAATCAACAGCTCATTTCCCACGATAAATAATGGAGGCCAGAAGACTCTAGAATAGCATATACAAAATGCTGGAAGAAAAAAAAAAACTATTAACCAAGAATTATATATCCAGCAAAACTATCCTTAAAAAATGAAGCCAAAATAAAAGTATTTCCAGACTAAGAGAATTTGTTGCAATCAGACTTAGATTTGCAAGAAATACTACAGAGAAATCCTTTAGGCTAAAAAGAAAAAGACATCATTTGATAATGTGAATTGACAAGAAGAAATAAAGAAATAAAGAAATTTATCAGAAAAGGTAAATTCATAGGTAAATATAAAAGGCTACAAGGATATACTTTTTTCTTTTTCTTCACTGATTTAAAATATAAGACTGCATAAAACAGTCATTATAAAACTGTGCTGTGAGTCTTATAACATAAAAATATAATATATAATAACACAGATGGCTCAGCTGAATCCAATACAATCAAAGAGTTATCACACCCAGAAGAAAAGACCAGTTTACAAACATAATCTATATCTGTTTTTAGAATTCATAAATAATATCTAACTGCCACAGTGAGTTTAGCAAGGTCACAGGATATGAAGTCAACATAAAAAAACCCAATCATATTTCTATTTACTAGAAATGAATACTTGGAAACCAATATTAAAAGCACAATACAATTTATAAGTGTTACAAAGAAAAATAAATACTTAGGTACATATCTAACAAAACAGGTATAAGATCTATATGCTGAAAATTACAAAACATTGATGAAAGAAATGAAATACCAAAGTAAATGGAAAGATATAACATGTTCATAGACTGGAAGACACAATGTATTAAAGACAAAAATTCTTCCCAAAATGATTTATAGGTTTCGTGCAATTCTTATGAAAATCCCAGCAGCTTTTTGAGTAGTTATATGATTCTAAAATTTACATGGAAAGGCAAAGGAACTAGAATAGCTACAAGAGTATTGAAAAGAAGAATAAACTTGGAGAGATCATATTACCTGATTTTAAGACTTAAACAGAAATCAAGGTACTGTGGTATCAGAGGAGGGACACACATACAGATCACTGGAAAAGGATAGAGAATCAAAAACAGACTGAACTCAAGTATACCCAAATGATTTTCTACCAAAGTGGAAAAGCAATTCAATAAAGGAAAAACAGATTTTTCAATATTTGTCTTGAAGAAATGGATTTCCAGAGGCAAAAAAGAAAAATGAAGAAAAAAAGAAAAAGAGCCTTGGCCTAAACCTCATACTCTATACAAAAATTCGTTAAAAAAATAGATCATACCCCCTCTCAATCAGAAGCAGAGTGGGCATCACCATCCCAAAATCCTCAAGATAGAGGAATGAAAAAAGATAAGGGAGGACTGCAACTATGGACTAAATTAGACATTATTGTTCTACTAATGGAAGAATTTCTAACATTGATAAAGATAGTGGTCACCAGAGGTTCTGAGGGGAGGGAGAAGGAAGAATAGGTGTACCATGGGGCATTTCTGAGACACTGGGATCATTCTGCATGATATTTCAAGGACAGATACAAGCTGTTACACATTTTGTCAAAACCTGTAAAATTGTATGATGCTAAGTGTAAAACAAACAAAAAAACTGATCACAGGTAAAAGTAAAACCATAAAACATTGAGAAGAAATAAGGGGACAAAGAATTCTTAAATATGATACTGCTGAAAACATAGTCCATAAAAGAAAAAAAACTGACAAACTGGATTTCATCAAAATTTTAAACTTTTGCTTTGTGAAAGACTGTGTTAAGATAATGAAAACCCAAGACTCAGACTGAGAAAATATTTGTAAAGCACATGTCCAGTAAAGAACTTGTATTCAGAACTTTATTATAAAGAACTCTCTAAACTCAGCTGCAAGAAACAAACAAAAAAGCCCCCCAAAACACACAAAAAAACTAAAACAATGATAAATAATCCCATTAATAAATGGACAAAAGACTTGAACAGATACTTCACCAAACAGGACATATGGATGAAAAATTAGCACATGGAAAGATGTTCAACATCATTGGCCACTAGGCAAATGCAAATTACAGACAAAATGAAATACCACTCCATACTTATCAGAATAACCAAAATAAAAACTACTGATAATACCAATGACTGCAGAGAATGTGAAATAACTGGATTCTCTTATGGCTTGCTGGCAAGAATGTAAAATGAACACCAACTCTGGAAATGTCTGGCATTTTCTTAAAAAGTTAAACATATACTTAATACAACCCAGCAACCAAATTTTTGGATATTTATCCTAGAGAAATGAAAACATATGTACCACAGAGAAACATATACACAAACATTCACAGCAGCTTTACCTGTTACAGTGAAAAACAGGAAATAACACAAATGCCTTGGTTACATGAAAAAGGGGGTTATTGTGATTACTAACAGTTTTCATTAGTTAGTCCTGATCCTCCATAGGGTCAATTTAAAATTACATAGTCGTTTCCTGCCTACTTCACTCCTCTCACATCCTCTTCTCTCCCCCCTCATCCCCCCGTTCCATAGGTTTTGATAGATCATTTCTCCTGAGTCGTTCATTTTTTAATGATTAGCAATTTTTACAACACTTCTATTAAAGTATAATTGATATACTATAAAAGTTACCTATTTCAAATGTACAACACTTTTCAGTCAATTTATAGAGTTCTAAACTATCACTACAATCCTGTTTTAGAATTTTACCATCACCCCAAAAAGACAGCTTGTACTTTTATAGTTGGTCCTTGTTTCCACATCCAGGCCCAGGCCTCCACTATTCTGCTTTTTGTCTCTAGATTTTCTTTTTTCTGAGCATTTCAAATAGATGCAATCACATAATATGTAGTGTTTTGCACCTGGCTTCTGTCAATTAGTATAATGTTTTTGAGTTTCCTCCATGTTCTAGTATGTATCAGTAAGTCATTCTTTTTTCTTTAATTTATTGTTTATCACACATACATAAACATACATAAACAATAAGTGCATAGTAAAAGATGTGAACTTACAAAACAAAGATGCATAACATCATACACAGCTCTCATACCTCACCCTACCACCCATATCTTGCACTGTGAAACATTTCTAATAAATGATGGAAGAGCATCCTTAAAATATTACTACTAACCAAAGTATCTCACGTTTGGTATATTTTTACCCCAACCCACCCTACTATTATTTTTATATCATTCATACATGAACATACATAAACAATAAGTATATAGTAAAAGTTGTGAACTTATAAAACAAACATGCATAACATTGTACAGGAGTCCCATATACCAATGCATCACCAACACTTTGCATTTGTTATGAGACATTTTTTACAAATTAAAAGAATAGCATCATATTACAACTATAGTCTATATCTTATATTTGGTATATTTTCCCCCCAACCCACCCTGTTATTTTCTTAAAATATATTTTTATTACAGAACTTGTGAACTTACAAAACAATCATGCACATATGTAGAATTCCCACACAACACCCCTTCATCAACATTTGTGGTGGGACATTTGTTACACATAAAGATATCATCAGACTATTACTAACAACCATGGGCCATAGCATATATTTGGCACACTTTTTTCATACTCCCCCATTATCAACACAGAACATCTCTGGCATTGACGTATGAATATTACAACATTGCTGTTAACCAGTCCATAGGTCTTTCCAATTGTATTTTTCCCACATTTCTCCACATTCCCAACACCCTGCAATAGTGACATACATGTGCTCTAAGCTCACAGAAGGATACTCCTGCATCTGTACCATTAACCACAATTCTCATCGACCTCTGGGTTCACTGTGTTATTCAGTCCCTAGATTATTCTCTAGCTTTCTTTCAACTGACATTTACATTCCTATACTACCCTTTCCAGCCACAGCCCCATTTATAAACCAGATGTTACTTATTACAATGTGTTACCATCAACTCTATACATTTCCACACTTTCACAGTAAATGAAAACTTCTACATATACTAAGCATCAGTAGTCCTTCTCAGCCCTCCTCTTACCTCCTTTAAAAATCCACCACCTACCATCAGGCCTTAAAAATGTTTTCCTATATTTTCTTCAAGAAGCTTTATGGTTCTTGCTTGTATACTTAGGTTTCTGATCCATTTCAAGTTAATTTTTGCAAAAGGTATGAGACAGGGGTCCTCTTTCTTTCTTTTGGCTATGGATAATCAGTTTTCTCAGCACCATTTGTTGAATTTACTGTTCTGCCTGAGCTGAACAGGCTAGTCAAAAAACACTTGACCATAGATGCGAGGGCCTGTTCCTGAACCATCAACTCAGTTCCATTGGTCTATGTGTCTATCTTTATGCCAGCACCATGCTATTTTTTACCACTGTAACTAGGTAATATTATTTAAAGTCTGGAAATAAGAGTTCTCCAACTTCATTTTTCCTTTTTAAGATATTTCTGGCTATTCAGGGCCCCTTACACTTCCAAATAAATTTGCTAATTGTGTTTGTTTTAAAAATGCTGGTGGAATTTTTATCAGGATTGCATTAAATCTGTATATCAATTTGGGTAGAATTGACATCTTAATGATATTTAGCCTTTCAATCCATAAGCATGGAATGTTCTTCCAATTATTTAGGTCTTTTTAAATTTCTTTTAACAATGCATTGTAGTTTTCTGAATACAAGTGCTTTATATCCTTGGTTAATTCCTAAATATTTGATTCTTTTATTCACTATTGTAAGTGGAATTTTTTCCCCAACTTCCTCCTCAGATTGCACTTTACTAGTGTCTTTTAAAATCTATTTCATCTGATATAAGTGTAGCTACTCTGGCTTGTTGCTGTTGCTGCATGCATGGAATATCTTTTTCCAGCCTTTCACTTTCAATCTACCGCTATCTACTGTTATCCTTGGGTCTAAGGTAAATCCCTTGCTGAGAACGTATAAGATGGCTCATATTTTCTTATTCATTTCTCCACTCTATGTCTTTTGATTGGAGAGTTTAGGTAATTAACATTCAGTGTTATTACTGTAAAGGCAGTTCTTTTTTCACCCATTTTGACCTTTGAGTTTTATCTGTCATATTTTATTTTCACCACACTTTTGGGTCTTTTAGTTACTTTTACTGATATAATCTTCATTTCTGGATTCTCTTCCAATCCTCTCCTGTCTTTTCTTTTCAGACCACAGCATACCCTTTAGTATTTCCTACAAGGCTGGTCTCTTTGTTACAAACTCTTTCAGTTTCTGTTTATCTGTGAATATTCTAAACTTGCCCCCATTTTTGAAAGACAATCTTCCTGGATATATTTTAACCAAGGTTAACAGAGGCGAGGCAAGTTTGGGATGTTGATGCCTCAAGGGGAATTGTGGTGTAAAGGCATATGGCAGCCACCATATGTACAAGGGAAGTACAAGCTTATCAAAATTCTTTTGGGAGTACACAAACAAAAATGTTTGAAGATGATCAGTTTAAACTGAAACTGGGATTTTAGTTCCTTATATAGCCAAAATAATTCTGGCTAGCCTTGGTCCTAATTCCTTGGGGCTGAGCTGTAGGAACTCAGCATGAGGTACAAATCCCATGAGGAGAAAAGGCCTTCGGACAATGGCAAAGTCACACGTGCCTGGAGATAGAGCGAACAGGGCAGGGTTGGCCAGGCTTCACACTTCTTTATCCCTCAGATCTCTCAGGAGCCTTAAAAGCAAAGCTGCTACAAGAAAGTATTTGAAAAGGGATTTTCTGGTCCAATGGGTCAACTCAAAAGATTCCCTTTCATCCAAGTAAAAGGACTGTGGCCGTCTTTTACCTTCAAGTACATATGTATGTACAAACACCAACACACACACACACACACGCAAGGGAGGAAGCAGTCATCATAAATTCCCTTGGACTAAGTCAGTGAGCGATCAATCTTTTAAACATTTAGAAAAATTCCTACTAGCGAAATTCCTCTTTAAAAGCAATCTTTGTTCTGAGTTTGAAGCAACATTTCAGCATGACCTCTATGCAGATATTTCCCAATTTAATTGAGGGAGCTATACTTTGGTTAAAACAGTATACTAATATGGCCCACACATCTAACCAAATTCCTCCCAACATACAATGTGATGGGTGTCCTGGGCTTGTATTTAGAGGCCAGTGTGCAGGCCTGGGCACCAGGCAGGAAAGGAATGGTTTGCCAAAGAGGATCTAGGTTCAAACTCTACTCCGATTCTTTTGAGAAAGACCGTGGGCCTGCCCTATGGGTAAGGCCCTTGCCTGAGCACAATCCTTACACTTTATCACAGTGGTTCTCAAACTCTAATGTGCATGCAGTCACACAGGATGTTGTTCAAAACCCAGGCCCATTAGGTTGTATGTATGTTACTAAAATAAAAGTTTAAAAAAACAACACAGGACTGGACAACACAGTGAACCTTACTCTAAACAATGGACTATAGTTAAAACAATTATAAAAAATGTTCTTTCATGACTTGTTACAAATGTACAACACCAATCAAGGTGTTAATAATAGGGCAGTATATGGGGACTCTGTATTGTAAGCATGATATTTCTGTAAATCTACAACTCTCTAAAAATAAGAAAAGAACTTGCCATAGCCACCCCAGCCTTCAGCAACCACCACCCTGATCACTGGCAGCAATCAATATCAAGGCAAGACCCTCCACCAGCAAAAAGATTTCTGCTTACTGAAGGCTCAAGGTGATGGTCAGCATTTTTTTAGCAATAAAACTTTTAATTAAAAAAAAAAACCAAACCCAGGCCCAGGTCCACATATACCAAATCAGAATCTCAAGCTGTTCAGTGCAGAGTCTCAGTTCTTTTAAAAAGTTCCCTAGGCAAGTCTGTCTCACCCCTAATCTGGAAACCACCACTCAGGGAAGTCTTGCTAGCAAAGTGGATTCCAAACACCTGCTTCATAGCAATCATTTAGGGAGAATTCTTAAAGTACCAATTCTAGGACCCTCTAAAGCGTCTGTATTTACTTCAGACTTTCTTGGCTGCATATGGCAGAGACCCAACAAAAACTGGCTAAAGCCCCCTCGGGACAACTTTTTTGACTCATGTTATTAAAAGTTCAGGGGTAATTCTGACTTCCAGTTACCCAGAATTTATCAGGAACCAATCATTTCCATCTCTACTCTCTGACCCAAAAGCATCAGGTTTATGCCCCACAACTTAGCACCATGTAGAAAGAAAGTATCCTTCTCCTGGTTGCTCCAGCCCAAGATGTTGATTACTTAAGGTTGGATTTGCCTCAGGAGGTGTCCTTAAGCCCATTACTGTGGCAGGGAGGGGAGGGAATGATCGGAATGGCCTATATCTGCTTCTGAGATGGTTCTGCATCCAAACCACCTGGACCAGTATGCTCCACAAGAGTGGGACTTTTAAAAAATTGTCTTTCCCTTCTGTTCCTCCAAGTTCTTCTAGAAAATGTGACAAACACATGAAAGCATAAAGAAAATAAAGTTTATCCCTGGACTTTGATTATGTTAAGGCAATTATTTCTCATCCTACCAACTAAAGTTTTTAGAATTTATAAACTCAAAATGAACATGAACAATGATTTCTTAAGTAGAAACCTACTCTGTACAATAAAGAATCCATATGACAATCACCCCAAAACTGAAGAAAGGTAAACATTTTAGGCATTTTCATGATCACTCTGTCAATACAAATTTGTCTCAATTTTTCCATGAATTTGCGTTATTTTGTAAAAAAAAACCAAACACCCCTAAAGATGTCAGTGTGTATTTTCTCAGCTCAATGGTATTCTCTCAATCGCAGTACAATTATTAAAATTAGATACTGACAGTGATGTACTCCTGTTATCTCAGATACAGACCTTTTCCAGTTTTTCAGTTTTCAAAGGCAGGGTTTTCTGTCTAATTCACTGCCTTATGCCCAATACTTAGGAAAACCCCAAAAGAAGGGTGAATGGTTGTTGGGTGGCCAAACATAGCACATGATCATCGCCACAGCTACTGAAAAAGGAACTCCAACTTAAGCCAGCGAATTCCAATTGTTAACAAACTCCCCTAGGTGATGCTGATTCATAGCCAGGTTTAAGAATCCCCGTCTTGGGATGGGGATGACCAGGAACAAAATCATGTCCTCAAGAAGCTGTTTTCCACAAAAGAATAAGGAAAAGCTTGATAAAGCACCTAGTAGGTGCTGCATCCTGGGGCACTAGGGTCTTGCCTTTCCAGAGCTCACAGCCTAGGGGTTCCTGACCTCACCAAGCTCACAGCCCAGGGGGCCCTGCCCTCCCAGAGCTCATGGCCTAGGGGTCCCACCCTCCCAGAGCTCACAGCTTAGGGGATCCAGCCCTCCCAGAGCTCACAGTCTAGGGGGTTCAACCCTCCCAGAGTTCATGGCCCAGGGGTCCTGCCCTCCCAGAGCTCACGGCTAGGGGGTCCTGCCCTCCCAGAGCTCACAGCCTAGGGTGTCCTGCCCTCAGAGCTCAGAGTTCTAGAAGGCATCTCACAAGCTTACAGTGAATAAGCTAAATGATCTAAAAGACTGTATTAAGATAAACCTGCACAAATCAGGAAGACTCTTAAACTGAGCAGAGGTCAGGAAAGCAGGCCACTTCTGGACATCACTGTCACCATCAGGTCACACTCATGGGCTGAGAGCAGAAGCCAGCCTTCAGGAAGCCCAGACTCTGGGATCTCTCGAATTCCACAGGTATGCCAACCTGAGCAGCAAGCATGCATCCAGTGGATGATCTCTGTGAGCTTGTTACTCTTTCTACTCTGCACGTGGAGAAACTGAGACTCAGAAGTTACTCACTTGACCCAGGTGTTAGTTGGTGGTAGAACTGGGAATCAACTCCAGGCTCTTTATTCCAAGTCCTAACTTGGGCTATGGAACACTATACAACCTCAGAAAGGAAAAATAAGGATGACTGCAATGATGATGATAATCAACACTTGAATGTTTATTATGTATCAGGCTCAGGCTAGCACTTCACATAAATTTACTTAATGCTCTTAACAGTTCCCTGAGGTAGGAACTTTCATCATCCTCATGCTATAGGTGAGAAAACTGAGGCCCTGAAAGGTGAAGGGACACACCCAAAGGTCATATAGCTAGCAAGTGGCAGAGCTCTGAACCCAGGCCTTTGGCCATGTTCTTAACCACACCTGATGATGCTTCGTATATGAGAAAGGATGTCCTGGGGTAGGAAAGCAGGGAAATAGAAATAGCTGGGCTTCTGAGAGTCCCCTATGCATAAGAACAGTGTGTGTGCACTGATGGGGAAGCCACTGCTTATTGCCCAGCCACAGTTCACTGGGTGAGAGATGTAGCCACTGACCAAAGCTGAGCCAATCAGATCCTCTGTCCTGGAACCGCCACAGATAGTCAAGTCTTGCCTGTGGCTGGGAACTGGAGGCCCATAAAAGAAGGAGCTATGGGACAGCCAAATGCCTGGAGAAAACCAGAGAGGGAAGGAAACAGAGACAGAAAAACAGTAGCAAAGGCAGGAGATGGAGAGAGAAAATTCTCTGGGCCGGGGGCCTCTTGGTTCTGAGGCCAGGAGACAATGCCTGTCCCAGGTTTCAGGAGACATCTCAGATTCCTTTTGGCCAGGGTGAGTCTGACATGAATGAGTTCCTGCTATTTCCAACCCAAAGAACCTAGGCTCTTCTCTGATTCCATTTCCTGCCACTCTCTCCCTCCTCTACTGACCCCTGGCCACAAGGGCCTCTTTGTACTTCTCAGAAAGTGCACTGCAAGCTCCTGCCTCAGGGCCTTTCCACTTGCTGTTCTGGCTGGAATGCTCTTTCCCAGAGCTGGCTCCTTCTTATCTTTTGGGCCTCCACTCAAACATCATGTCTGCAGAGGACTTCCCTGACCACTTCTGCTAAAACAGTAGCCAACCATCACTCCCTAGCCTTTCCCCTGACTTATTCACAGTATCACTACTTAAAATTACCTTATTTATCTGTTTGTTTAGTGTCCAGCATTCCCTATAGAATTCCAGTTCCTAGAGTGTGGGGACTTTATCTGTCACATGCCATGCCATAGGTGCTCAGGAAATACCTGAGTGATGGCACTGCCCACACACCCTCTGAGCACCTCTCCTCGGACCTTACACCTGCAGTCAGAAACAGAGAAAAGGGAAACAGAGGAAGGAACAATGACTAACATTTATTTGAGTGTTTACTATGGGCCAACTACTCTTCTAAACACTTTACAAGGATCAATTAACTTAATCCTCACACACAAAAAATCCTAAAGTACTATTATTACCCCCTTTTACAGAAAATGAAACTGAGGCACAGAGAGGTTAATTCCTTGCCCATGGTCACCCAGCCAGAAAGAGGCAAGGCTGACTTGTGAAGCCAGCAGTATGGCTTCAGGCTTCATGATATCCAGGTGGGGATCAGTCCCTCAGATCCAGCAGCCAGTTCTAAAGCTGCCAGGCTGCTGCATGTTTTGGCTCACAGTGCTAGCTCCTTGCGGGTGAGCCTGAGTCCCCAGATGCCCATATAAATTTTAACCCATATAAATTAATGGCCCGGAATGTGGCTCCTCCTTCCCCATGTTGCCCGCTCCTGCCTGTACTCAATGCCAGCTTCTTCCCTGGTCTGGTCCAGCCTTGGTGAAGGAGGACCCTGCCACAGCCTAAGTCGTTGCCACAGACTTATTAAAGAGCCCCAGAAAAGCTCTGGTCCCTGCCTAACCAGGCTGTGGTACTCCCAGCCGAGGGCTTCACCGCTGAGGGGGATCCTGCACAATAGAACATCTGAGATTTTCATGCAGAATCAGCATGCCTGAAACCTCCACTGGTATTTAATGTTGCCTCGAAGTCCCAGCCAGGGCAGAGGCAGGGAGCAAGCCTGAAACATACAACTACCCACAAAATCATTAAGAATGACTCTAATTGGTGGACAAAAGGAAGATCTATTAAGAAACCACAGGAAAAGCTGCTGAAAACATGTTTGAAACAAAAAGGTTGGTTATTAAATAAACCTGCAATATTTCAAATCGGGCTCTGCCTCGTCCTAACTTTGAGATGTTGAGCACGCAACACCACCTCTCTGCGCTTCAGTTTCCTCACTGTGAATGAAGATAATATTACCAGCCAGCTTTGCAGCGTTGTGGTAAGGGGTTGACTGGTGAGACAATAAAACACTTAGACTGGAAGCCTGGCTCATACTAAGCATTTCAACTAGTGGGAAAGGATGGATTATTAAGTCAATAATCCAGAGGCAATTTACTGGCTAACTATTGGGGAGGGAGTGTTAGATCTTTATCCCATACCTAAAGACAAAATAAATTTCAGACAGCAATGTAAAAAGTGAAGCCATAAAAAATTTAGCAAGAAAATATAATATTTATTTAATCTTAAATTAAAGACCTAATCATAAAAGTAAAATAAATAAATAAATAAACCAAAAGGGAAAGAGTAATAGCTCAACCTACATAAAAATTAAAAAGTCTCAGTGGGTCATTAAACATCATAAAGAAAATGAAAAGGTAAACAGCTAACTAGGAATATAAATTTGCCACATATAAAAAAATGATTCATATCTTCAATATGTAAAGACCTCCTACAAATCAGTAAGATATAAAGAATACTTCCTAAGAAAAACAGGCCATTAATAAGGAAATACAAATGGCTAATAAACATATAAAAAAATACAATTAACCTCATCAGAAATCAAAGAAATTAACATTATTCTTCGTGGTTTTACGGTTATTAAAGTGGCACAGATTAAAAAGCATTCTGAGTCCAGAGTTGGCGAGGATCTGGGAAAAACTAGACTCCCACTCAGGCTGTCAGGGATCAATACTGACAGATCCTTTCTGAAAGACAAGTTAGCAATAAGTATCAAGTCTTTTGAAATATTTATACACTTCGATTCAGCAAATGCAACTCTAGGACTCTGCCCTAAAAAAAAAAGGTGAATAAGCCAACAAAAGTCTTTGTGTATGAGATAGCCAATTATAATAATGGAACAAGGAAACAATCCTTGTATGTCAAACAACAGGGCACTGACAGGATGGAACACTGTGCAGTCACTAAAAAGAGCATAGGGAAGAGGACTTGGCCCAATGGATAGAGTGTCCGCCTACCACATGGGAAGTCCGCGGTTCAAACCCTGGGCCTCCTTGACCCGTGTGGAGCTGGCCCATACGCAGTGCTGATGCGCGCAAGGAGTGCCGTGCTATGCAGAGGTGTCCCCCACGTGGGGGAGCCCCACGCGCAAGGAGCGTGCCCCGTAAGGAGAGCTGCCCAGCGCGAAAGAAAGTGCAGCCTGCCCAAGAATGGCGCCGCACACATGAAGAGCTGACACAAGATGACGCAACAAAAAGAAACACAGATTCCCGGGGCCGCTGATAAGGATAGAGGTGGTCACAGAAAATGGACACAGAGAGCAGATAACCAGGAGAGGGAATAAATAAAAAAATAAATCATAAAAAAAAAAAAAAGAGCACAACCAACCTCAACCTACTGCCACAGGAAAATCTCCAAGATAGGTTATTAAAGGAAAGAACAATCTGCACAATATAGCTAGAAGGTATGTCTGAATAACAAGCAATATGCAGATATATGCATATTAAAACTAATATATTCCACGCACTACTCCAATGGCTTACATATGTTAACATAGTGATTTCTTACAAGCCTATGTGGTTAGGACTATCACCACCATTTTACAGATGGGGAAACTGAGGTACAGAGAGATTTAAGTTATGGCCCAGGTTCACGTAGTTCAGTAAACAGCAAACTGGGATTTGAACCCAGGCAGTCGGGCTCTAGAGCCCAGGCTCTTAAACAAACACAACCCACTGCACAGGCCTAGACCTGGGCAGTCCCTCTGGGCCGGTAAGAGAGATTGGGGGGGCTGGTCCAGGTGACAAGGTCAAGACAGCGATGCTTTTCATCTTGATTTACTGTTTGAACTGTTTTATAACAAGTGTGTAGCTTAAATCAATAAAGATTTCTTAAAATTCTATTTTTAAAAATCAATTAATATAAAATCCTTGCCATGTGACCTAAGTGCAAGTAGGAGCAGGAGATGGTCAGCATCTATAGGTGCCCCCAAGGGGTGAATGGTGAGTAGAAGTGAGACTGCACTGAAGACCCACCTTTACCCAAGCTGCATGTGGGGGGTGACAGTCACACCTCCTTCCTACAGGACACCCAGTAAAGGCATTTGGCTGGCCTGGTATCAAAATTCAGCACACACCCCATGGGGGGAGCTCTCTTTACATGTGGAGTAGTGAAGAAGGAGATAAGAAAGATCTGAGGCGAGAGAAGACTTTCAGCCCAATCAGTTAATCAAGTTCAGGAGCTCAAAGTCCAAGGTCTATAGTCCTTATCTAGCCCACGTGTAAAGTTACTTTAAGTGTCAGCAGCTGAAAAGTCCTTGTTTTCTGCCCCGTAATAAATGCTGTAATAAAAAGCACATCAGGATCTGGGTTAGTGGGGATGGTAGAAGGGCCACCGATGTGGATCTGATCCCCTTATGATTTCATAAATGTGAGACAGTGACATTCAGCTCCTCTTAGGCACAGGCTATGGCAAGAACTGAATTAACAGCTGGGTTTGGAGTGTAAGAAAGGGAAAACAAGGTCACAATTTGCGTCTGCCTCCCCAGGCTTAACTCCAGCTCTAACTAGCTGTGTGACAAGGATCAAGTGGTATCACTAGTCTGGGTCTCTTTCCTCAGCTGAAAAGGGGAATAAGAGTCCACCGGAATGAGGATTAAATGAGACATGCAAATAGGGCACCTCAGCCCATGTTAAAGTGTAGCTGGGGCTGTTATTCTGCCCACCATAACCTGCAGACCAAAGCCAGAAATGCCAGAAAAACCTTTTAGCCAGCAAACCACTCCATTCTGATCAACCCCTTGGCAAGCTGTCAGGCTACAAGCCTCTCTCAAGCACCAACACCACCATCTGCTCATCCCACCTTCCTCTTTGCCACTTCCAGTTATGTTTCTCCCAAGAGCCAGAAATGGGATCACACACAGGATGCCAGCTCAAAGGGATCTCACCCTTGCCCACCCTGAATCCTCATTCATGCATACCTGGCTCCAACCCTCAAGCCACACTGGCTACTTTGTGCTTCCTTGGCCCACTCACTTGTATCTCACATCTCCACGCTTGCTCTTTCTTCTGCCATGAAAACTCTTCCCCCAGATCTTCACAAGATTGGCACTGCTGCGACACTTGGGTCTCAGCTGATACGTTGTCCCAAGAAAACTCTCCCCAACCACCCTAGTTATCCAGTCTCCTGCACCCCCCTCCACCTTCCCCATCTGAAATTATATTAATTTAGTTCTTTACTACCTGTGTCCCTCAACCTAGATGTAATCTTCAGAAGGGAACTTCTCACGCTGTCCCCAGGACCTGAAACATATATGATGCTCAATAAGTATTTGCTGAAAGGTTAAGTGAATGAATTAATTCTATTTCAGACCATATGACATCTTCTCTTCACCAGGCCACCCCCAGGGGGAATAAATGTGTTGTTCTCTCCAGAAGAAAAGAAGGCTCTTAAATATCCTGCAATAAAATGCGTAACTGATCCCAAAGCATCCAAATGATTTCATGCATGCTAGTGCTCTAAAGAATTGATGAACCAGACAATAGTGGCTGAGATCAGAGCTTGCCCCTGACCAGGCTACTACAAAGACTAGCCTCTCCAACTGAGCAGAGCCTTTTATTATTCTTTTGTCTAGGAATGAAGTTTCAGATCAGAGGAAATCCAAATGTTCAGAAACCTCCTGCTCCAAGTGTAAAGGTTTAATCCCCTGGTATGGAGAGAGTACTAACCAGAGCCTGCAGGTCTGAAAATGCTTGGCCAGGTAAACAGAGAGAGAGAACAAAACAGAACAAAACAAAACACGCACAAAAAAACAATGGATAGGTCAACAGACTAGAGTTGCCCCTCCCTGGTTACACTGCCTGATAAAAATGCACAAGGTGCCACCTGTTCAAAGGTAAGGCCGGAAGTAGTCCTACCTAGATCATACGACTGTGACCAGCTCATGGGTTCATTCTCAAGCCCAGGATGGGGTGTAAGCAGTAGCAGAAAACAGTAAATATTGAATGAATGAACGTAAAAACAAAGAAAGAAGATTCAAATTACCAAAGGAAAAGTCAGGAGATTGGAAACCACCAGCCCAATTGTTCAATACTCATTCCTAAGGTAAACATAAGTTCAAGAAAGCCTGCACCCTCAGGATACCAAAGTAATTCATGAGAGAAGGTTTCTCTCTAGAGAAATATTCCAGATAATAAAGAGGAAGGACTGAATTACAGTGTCACAATTTTTACAAAAACCAAATGAAATAACAGATCTCGTTAGTCATTCAAGGCAGCTACTACTACAGAGAATATCACAGAGACAATGGGCCTTTACACATCTCCTGATAGACAGATACAACACCACCTAGGAGGACATCTTACATTTAAAAAATAAAATAAAATAAATAAATTCAAGCCTGAATTCAATTAAGTTCTGCCTATTTATAGGAAGCACAGAAACAGAATACATTAACCACCACCACAGGGATAGAACTAGCCAGATCCAGGCTGTTGGGAAAATCTATTAGGACAAATGACATGGCTTTTCTCAATAAATAAATGGGGAAGAAAAGAAAAAAAGGGAGAAAGGAGGAATTTATAGATTAAATGAGACTTAGCAGCTATATAAACGAAATCCAAATCCCATGGTGGAAGGTTTGGGTCCTGATTTGAAAAAACCAATTCCAAAAAGATATTTATAAGACAATTTGGGAAATGACCAGATACTAGATAAATACTGGGCAATTACTGTTAAGTATTTTAATAATGACAAATATAAATAGATATATTTATATTTTAGGAACTACTGGGGATTGAACCCAGAACCTTGTACATGGAAAGCAGGAGCTCAACCACTGACCTATACCCGCTCCCCAATAAGAGTTGGGTTTGTTTGTTTGCTTGTTTGTTTTTAGGACGTACCAGGAATTGAACCTCGGACCTCATATATGGGAAGCAAGAGTTCAGCCACTTGAGCTACATCCATTTCCCTATCACTATATATATTCTCTTCCCCACTCTCCATGGCTCCCTCATCTGTCTGCTCGTTATGTCTGCTCACTGTCTGCTCATCTACTTTAGGAGGCACCAGGAACCCAACCCAGGTCCTCCCATGTGGGAGGCAGGTACCCAACTGCTTAAGCCACATTCACTCCCACTATATAGATATTTTTAAAGAGTCCTTATTTCTTGCAGATATATACTGAATTAGTTAGCTTTAAAATAATCCAGTGGCCGTTGAAGAGCAGCAGATACAGATAAAATCAGAGTGGACATGAGTTAATAATAGCTGAAGCCATTCATTATTCACTCCGTTTTTGTATAGGTATGAATCGCTCCACAATAAATATTTGTTTAAGGTGTCTAGAGGTGATTAGAAACGCAGGGTGACTGAGAAGACAGTCCAGGGTAACTTCCACTCCCAAGTGTTAATGACCAGATTATGACTTCCTCCTGTTCCATTTCACTCTGGGTAAAAGTCCTCACTCTAGCCTAGAAGGCCCCACACAATCTGCCCCCATTACCTCCCTATCCTCATCTCCCCCCATTTTCTCCCTCCTTGCTCCCTAGCCCTGCTGACCTCCAGGTACTGCCTCACCTCGGCGCCTTCACACTGGCCCTTCTCTCTACTGTAAACGCTCCTCCCCAGGCACCCACACTGACTCCCTCCCTCCCCTTCCCCTCCCCTCAAATGTCACATCATCAAAGAGGCTCTCTGGGATGTAACGGCTGGAGCTTGAGCAATAATCTCAAATCATGAGGTAGCATGGTAAGGATGGGGAACAAGAAGGTTGAAGGAGCCTGGGTCCCTAGTAAGAGTGCATTCTAAGTCTGCTTATCACTAGCCTCCTTTCACATGAAAGAGAAATTAACTTTTATCTTGATTAGGCCACTGTCATTTTAGGTTTCCTGTTACATACCGGATCAAAAAACCATGGCACAGTGGTGATGGCTGCACAACACTGTGAATGTAATTAATGCCACTGTGCTGTACATATAAAACTGGTATATATTTTTTACAATAAAAAAAATATAAGTTATGTAAAAAAAACCTCACTAAAACAAACAAAAAGCTAGGTAGAACAGGGCATATATATTTATATCTATAATAAATCTATACAAGTGCCCATATACTGAAGACTGTTCCCAAAGAAGAGAGAATCACTGTGAGCTGTGAGTACACAGACATATCACAGTTAAGCACATAGACTCAAAGTCAGACCACGGGACAGTGCAGCTTTCTTTGTCTTTTTCTTTTTTTTTAAGTATCGGGGTCGGGAATTTAAATAGGGATGGCGTATGTGGAAAGCTGGTGCTCAACCACTGAGCTACATTGGCTTCCCTGAGTTGGTTTTTTTCATTTGTTTGCTAGTTTGTTTTTTGTTTTGTTTTGTTTTGTTTTTAGGAGGCACTGGGAACCGAACCCAGGACTGCACATGGGCCAGCTCCACATGGGTCAAGGAGACCCGGGGTTTGAACCTCGGACCTCCCATGTGGTAGACGGATGCCCTATCCATTGGGCCAAGTCCACTTCCCATGAGTGGTTTTTTTGAACCAGCTCATTTAAACTTCACAATAGCCTATGTAGTAGGCACTGTTATCCCCTTTTTCAGAGGCTGAAACAGGCACAGAGAAGTTAAGTAACTCTCTATTGGTCCTGTGGCTAGGGAGTAGTGGAGTCAAGATGTACTCTCTGGGGGAGTGGATATGGCTCAAATGGTTGAGAGTCGAGTCTGCTTCCCACATATAAATATATATGCCCCGAGGGAAGAAAGGAGTCTACAAAAAAAAGGGAGAGACTGAAAAAATTTAAAAGAGGCTTGAAGTCAGTTCATAAAGGTAATTACCATGCCCATTCACTGAATACTACGAGCTAGACACAGTCTAGTTCCATAATCTCACTTTAATTTCTCATTTAATGAAGGTATTATTAATTTGCCCCGTTTCCCAGATAAGGTCACTGAGGCCCAGAAAGATTAGTTTGTACAGAGTCCAGGAGAATACCCAACACCAAAAACATTTCACTTGGAGCTTGAGGGACACGGCTCCTATTAAATGTTGCACAAGCCACTCTTCTAACACTTTACACGTTCTTAAAACAGCAGGAGGCCCTGGTGTGTGATGATGTGTGACACCGCAGCAGCACCAAGTCCATCTGCACCTCAGGTTCTCATGCTGCTGGGAGAAATTCGAGAGGGTCACTGACTTTGTGCCACAGAGCCTGGGGAAGCCCTGCCTAGGACAGTTTTACAGAAACCATTAGCTGACGCTGGGAGCCAGAAAATAGATGAGGAGGCATCAGCGATTATACAGACTCTTTGAGCTCATCATTTAATTAAAACCTGTTCAGCCCCAGAACAAGAATTATTGCCTATTAAAGCAGGGGAGGCCGATAAACTGTGCCTGGCCTGTTAATTCCTCCTTCCCAGGCAGTCCCTGGCCTCTCTGCTGTAGGGCCTGGCGATAAATTGGCTCTCCATAGACATGGGATGTGTGTATATGGGTGGTGTCCTCCAGGAAGCTTTTCCCACCTTAATTATCCCAAGCCTTCTCCACACTCACTAGGCTGAGACACACTCTTCCTAGTCACACATACCCATGCTGCCTGGATGAGCCACTCTAAGGACCTGGGCTACACAGACCTAGGGGGCTAAGGGACAAGAAGCCAGAGGGCTGGACGCTGCAGGCAGGCTGGAGAGATACGCTGGGTGACCAAGTGGTGTGTATGCTACCCCACCCCAGGATGTACGGACATCCTACTTAGACCCCAAACGGTGACAGCACGCCTGATATCACAAATTCATTCAGAAAATAATTTATCCCACACTTATCATGTGCCAGGCATTGTTCTACAAGATAGAGCCAATGTGGGGGGGGTGGGGAGGGTTAGTAATGAAATATATGCTCTGTCAAGTGGTAAAAAATGCTGTGGGGGAAACTAAAGCAGAGTAAAGGGCTGGAGAGAGTGGAGAGGTGCTATTTAATCAAGGAGTGGGGCGTCACTGAGAAGGTGATATCTGAACAGAGGCCTGAAGGAGGGAGGAGGAAGCCATGGGGATACCAGTGTTCTACCTGGTGTTATGGGTGGAGAGAACAGCCAGGGCAAAGGCCCAGAGGGAGGCATAGCAGGAGGCCAGGGTGGCTGGAATAATGCACACAGCAGCTAAGAAGTCTAAGAAGTCCAAGACAAGGTCAGAAGGAAAATGGGGGTGGGGGAGGGGGACACAGGGGCCCCGACACTGAGCACCACTCTGTGCCCAGCCTGTGAGCACGTTACATACATGACTGCAGATAGTTCCCATTTCATCGGATGAGGAAACTGAGGCCCACAGAAGGACAGGGACTCTCCCAAGACCACACAGCTCTTCTGAGCTAGGCTGAGATGCCCCACAGCCCCTGGCACAGAGCCCTGCATCCAGGAGGAGTATAACTAATTCCGTCTCCTGGGAAAAACGTCCTCCATTTTATTCTCACTTCCTCAACACTCCACCCACCCTTTCTCACAGTTAGGAGAAGGCAGGTAAACATTTCATAGGAAAAGGAAAAAAAAAAAAAAAAAGCTAACAGTCTAATTCCTGAGAAGAAAAAGAAACACACTATTAACTTTCTCTAACAAGTTACTATCAAACTTAGTAAACATCGCTCACCTAAAAGATGTCCCCCAATACAGCCCTGACCACAGAGTGGGCAGGGGACTGCGTGGGGTCTACTCCAGGTGCGGCTCCTGTCCGGTCTTCTCAAGGCGAAGGCCACCTGCCTGAGCAATCCTGGCCCACCTGGGGATGGTGCCTCCCCCCGGCCTGCTGTGGGTGTCTGGAATGCGGAAACGGGAACCTGCCGTGCCAGCTTCTAACAGCAACTTATTCAACAGCCGGCCGCAAGAACATGCCAGCCACCAGAGTTCCCCAAGAGATGGCTGGTCTTCGTGAACAGGCACATTCCCAAAGGGAGCTGTTTTGACAACAGTCCCTTTGGGGAAAGGAAATAAAAGGAGCCTTACTCAACACACACGTGGTCAGGGGAGCCTGAATAAGCTTCAGAGATTGCTGGAGGGTAACAAAGATGGCCACCTGTTACCTCTGACTGAGGAACAGGCTACCTGTTCACTGACCAGGCCGGCACGGGACCTGTACCCACAGCATCCCCTGCCCAGGGCTGGAGCCTGGCTGCTTCCATCATAGCCTCACAATTCAAAGATGGGCTCCCTCCCCCATGCAGACAGGGCACTAGCTCACAGAGGCAATGCAGCTTAATGATTAAGCCTTGCTGCTGGACTCCTCCAGCCAGCTTCAGAAGCTCAGCTGAGTGGCTCTGGCTAATAGTAATAATACGCCACAATCTGAGTGTTCACTCCACAAGGCGCTATTCTAAGCACTTCACGTGAATCGTCTTCCCTAAGTCTCCCAATTACCATCGTTTGTAGATGCTATTATCATTCCTGTTTTACAGATGAGAAAGTTGAGGAACAGAGAAGTCAAGTCACAGGCTGAAAGTCACACAAGCAGGAAAGTGATAGTGCCCAGGCAGCCAGGCAGAGAGAGTCTGGAATGCTAGCTCTTAACGACTGTACTCTGTCATATCTCCTCTGGAGAGGAGAGACAGGTCCCCCCTGCGGGGCCTCAGCTTCTTCACCTGTAAAATGGAGCGACGGTGAGGAGTCAGAGAGCATTTTATGGTGAGCAGTTAACACTGGTCCACAAAACATGCTCAATAACTACCTGCTGCCCTCAGGTTCAATCAGGTTCACATTTGTACTTTAAAAATAGTGGGAAATAGGCTCATGGTCATGAAGTTTAAATTCTGAGCAGCAGAAGGAAAAAAAATGGAAAGGTTCTTACCTCCCTCTTTTCAATCAACAAAAATATATAAAATGTCTATTCTGAGTCAGGCACTGGGAACATAGATCCCACTCAGGGGTACAGTCCCCAGTGAATAAACTTGCACGAAATACTGAAAGAATAGCAAATGGTGTACCAGGCACTCAGCAGGGGCCAGACCCTGTTCTAAGTGCTGAATCCCCCCAGCACCCCAGGAAGGAGTGCCACCCCACTGCACAGATATGGAAACGGGGACACAGTGAGGTTAAGTGGCTTGCCCAAGGCCACACGGGGAGCCCGAGGCAGACCCAGGACTTGCACCCAGTCTGGCTAGAGCCTGCGCTTCATTCCTCAGCTGCTTTGCAGTCTCACTGTGGCCATAAGTAGTAGCAACAGGAATTGACAGGAAATTTCAGTCTGCAAACGGATGGTCACTTTCATAGGTTGCTGGGGGAGACAAGGACCCAAGAATTATTAAATGCTATTTACCTGAATATTCAATTAATAAGTCACATTTATTAATTTATAGCAGCAGCCACATTCTTGAGCACTTGCCCCATTCCAGTTACTGAGGGTAAGCACTTGGCCTGCCTCCTCTCTTCTCATCCACAAAACAATTCTATGAGATAATCCTCAGAGGAGAACCCTGAGCTCTACAAGGTGCAACCTGGATAGAAGCAATCAGGAGCAGAGGCAGGAGTCAGAGGCAGGAGTTTCTGAGCAGAACAAGTGTACTCAAAGACTGCTGGCCTTGTCTCCGAACCTTGGTTTTCCTGAATTTTCTTGAAGGAAACGTGGTTTCCTGACAAGACTGTGCTCCTATGGTGCAGGAACTTGGTACACACTCCCAAGAGATGGCCAGTTTTCATGATCAAAAATTAAACACACACACATGCACAAAAAATGTGTCCTGATTCAGGTAATTCCAAAACAAATTAGAAAGCACAATGACACTGACATTCATGGATATTCTGCTTCTACTTAGTTTCACTAATTTTTCTATAACAGATCTACTGTTTGACTACCCACTGTCCATCCCCCCACAATCCTTTCCTAAATAGTGCTCTGATTTTATTCCTGTAGCCACTCTCTTTCCAACAGCCACATGCTCCAGGTACGGTGGTAAGACTGGCTCCAGCCCCAGCCCCAGCCCCAGCCCCAAGGGAGTAAGTCCTGAATAGTTTAAACCTTTCACAAGACTCCCATTCCCCTTGTCCGTGAGCTGTCTGGGCATAGTCATGTGTCACAAATTCTGGCTAATGAGACAGGCAGGGAATCTGGGAAGGGGGGCTTTTACGAAATGGTTCCTCTTAAAACAGACACACATCCTGAATGAGAGACGCCCTCTTTCTGCTCCTGAATCTGGCCCTGTCAGCCTATGGGGACTGGAGCTGGGACAGCCATCTTGTGGCCATCAAAGGGGCCTGAGGACATAGTAGGCCACACCATAGATGCACTGCCTACCTAAGGGCTTCTTTGCTACCTGAGATCAGGAAATCTAGTTTTTCAGGCCAATTTCAGTCTGAACTGTCAAAATGAGATCCTCTGCATCAGGAACATCAGTAGTACCTGGGGATTTGTCAGAGAAGGACATTCTCTAGGTGGGCCCAGCAATCAGGGTTTCCACAAGCCCTCCAAGGGATATGATGTAAGCTCAAATTTGAGAACCACTGCAAGAGCATACAGTAAGAAGGAAGGCTCCCGGAGCCAGACTCTAGGATTCGAAACATGCCACTAGCATTTTACAGCTGTTTGACCTTGGGCAAGTGATTTAAATTTAGTTGCCTAATCAGCAAATGGGGGATAATACAAGTACTTATCTTGCGAGGCCTAACTGAGCCACCCGGGGTGAAGCGCCTAGCACAGTGCCTAGCACAGAGTGGACTCTAGTTATATGACCTATTTGCTGTAGCTGCTGCCGCTCTGATTAGTATTGTTTGCAGCGAAGGCACACCAACTGACACCACCTGCTGATCCTTATCTCCTGTGCCTGTGTGTTTTATCTTCCAGAACCCAGCCCAGTGCCCTGGATGGAGCAGGGTTTCCACCAGGACTAGCAACTCCTGGTGAAGGCTTTCTCCTCCGTCCAGACAACGGTTTTCCTCAGGCCTCCTCCCACAGCCTGAGCCTCTGTGGTCCCAGAGGATACTCCTATAGACACTTGGGGGTGGGTGCTCTGCCAGTTCCTCTTTCGGTCACTGACCCAGAATGCCCACAAGTTCTGCCTCTCTCCAGAGAGCACCCCCGCCACGTGAGTCATGCTGAGCATCTGGCCAGAGTCCAGAGGTGCCCTTCCCTCTGGGAGCTAGCTGTGATTTCAAAACAGGTGGCACCAGGATGCAGAAAGCCAAAGGATGACTAACACTATACTGCACCCCCCCCAAGGTCCTAATAGAAAAAGGCAGCCTCTTGACAGGCTTAACAGTAAGAGTGGGTAAGGGGCTAGGTATATGGCAAGGGGTTTACATTCACTGGTGTCCCTGAAATTATTGGGCCTGTCACCAAAAGAGAAGTGTGGGATGCAGGAAGGGGGAGGAGGTACCAAGCTCTGACCACCAACTCCCAGGGCAAGAAAGGACTGGCCAACTTCCTCACACTCCTGAACAGAAGCTATTAGGCTAAACCAAATAAAATTGCCAATATGCAATCATTCTTGACCCACAGAAGAAACTGCACATGGATCAACCCAACATAAGACAGGACTCTCACTCAAGTAATGCAAGGTCAAGAAACCAGTCACCAACAAGAAACTGGAATGATGGTGGCCTCTGGGGAAGGGAACTGGGAGGTTTATTTTTGTTCCTTCAGTATTTTGTACTATGTGTATGTACTAGCTGTTCAAATTTTATATAAAATGTAAGAAATCAGTCAACCCTGCAATGTCTTACCATCTCAGTCGAGAAAAGATGAACCTGTACTGGATCGTAAGAAATCTGCAAACCTGCCATCATCACCCTTCTGCCCTCATCCCTTCCCATTCTCCCTCCCTCAGCCTGCTCCAGGGTAGGCAACGTGGGAGTCCCTCCACCTCATCAGGCACATCTCGCCTCAGGGCGTTTCTACTGGGCTGCTCTCTCCATCCTGCCATCCCCATTGCTCCCATTCCCTTACCTCCTGTACCTTTAACTCAGCCTCCATCCCAGGAGGTCTTTTTCTGGCCACCCTGTCTAAAAGTTCAACAGCCTCCACCTTAATACTTCCTATCCCCTATCTCAGTCTAATTCATTTTCCTTAGCACTGACCTGTTTACTTATTTATCTTGTTTACTGTCTGGCCCCCTCAGACTGGCCAGAAGCGTTGTCTGTCTTGTTCACTGCTATAACCCTAGTACCAAGAACAGTGCTCAGCTCAGGGAATACTTGTTGAAAGGGTAAGTGGAAAACTCAAAGACACAATGTCAGCTTTTAGAGGATGCCACCCTCACATCCAACACAAGCAGGTCCACACTGGGAAACACATAACCAGGAAGTGAATCAAGCCACCTAAACTGGTAACAGTGCTCCTGACCTCTCCACACTGAACTCACCCTAGGACAGGCATTCTTAACCCAGGGCTCTACAAACTCCTTCATTTCAGGGAGGGTTCTGTGAGCTTGAATTGAAAAAAATCACCTTATTTTTATTTCTCTGCCCTGTAACTGAAATCTAGCATTTCCTTCACTTATGAATGTATGCAATAAATAAATTACAATAGTATTCATTTCACCTGACTGGCAAAGGAGTGTGTGGAGCAAAAAAGGTTAAGAACCACTCCCCTAGGACCTCTCTTCAGAAAGAACTTCATTAAGTGACTTTGAAGGAAAAAGCAAAAGCAAGATTGATGAGGACAGTGGGGACAGAAGTTAGAGGAAGTCGGAAGGGCTGTAGGACCTCCCCTGCTCTTCCCCCCCCCCGACCCCCCCAAACAAAGAGCACAGCAGAGAGAAACAAAACACCAGGACACAGGAGAAAAGGGCTAACCATCAGATGGCACAAATGGCGCCAGCACTCAGAAAGATCAGAGCAGCACTCCTGTTCACACCAGCCATCTCTGCCCACCAGGAGAACAGACGACAAGCAGAGGCCCCAAATGTTCTCTTTTCCTGCCACTTCCCTGCACGGATTTCTGCCACATACTCATCTACAGTTAAGTTACAGACCTCAAAAGGAATAAAACAAATGCAACATGAGCTTCTGCTTGATATGAATGGGGAGGACCCATTTGCTATTAAAGGGCTTTTAACTGTTGACTTGATTAGAAATATCACCAGGCCAGAGGCACCCTCACAAGCCGCCTCTTGCCCCTTTTCTTCTTTTGTCAAAAAATCAGAACTGAAAGGGAGCACTTTCCCTGCCTCCCACCACCATGCTGTTGGCAAAACAGACACAAGATTCTGGGTCCATGTGGGGCCTTAACAAAGACTCATCGGAGGAAGGCCCAGGAGGCTCTGCTCTCCTCTGTCCTGAGGGGAGGAAGGGGGAGGATCAGAAGCCTCTTGTTGAAACCCGTCCTTGGGAAAAATGTGGGAGGGGCCCCGCAACCAGGTGCTGGAGGGAAACCACTCTCAGGGATAAGAGACCTCAGCGAATGGCCTCTGGGAGCCCAGGCCACTGTGACAGGTCCTCAAGAAGGCTGGCAAGCCAAGGCTGCTGGACCTCGCTGGGGTTCTCCCGGCTCCTGGACCACCTGCCTTGCCAAAGGGAGTTCCAAAGCCTTGGGCAAACTATTACCACTCATAATGAAGGAGAAATGTTTTCCTTATATGAGTGGGATCATAACTTAGGAATCGATACTGATAAACTCAGAACCCTCTTTGTGCGATTGGTCCTTCCCATGGTGTTCACTGCTCCAAACTCGGATGCTGCCCCCTCAAACACTACCTAATGTAGCATATGTAATAGAGATTTAAGAGCATGGGCCCTGGACCTCCATCCAAACCCTGCCTCCACCACTTCCTAACCTTGAGCAAGTGGCCTCTCACTGCCATACCTCAGCTGCCTTATATGTAAAATGGGGATAACCATAGTCCCCATCACCTCAGACCACGGTAACACACGCTAAGCACTAAGCACAGTACCAAGCACATAAGGCATCTTTGATGGACCACAGCTGCGAGTTAACTACACCTGCTGATGGTAAATACATTTTTCATCGTTCATCACCCTTATTCACCAAGATGAAACTCCCTGAGGACTGAGATGGCATCTTGGCTCTATCACTGGGAAATATCACCCTTGATTCACATGTGAGTCTCACATTCCTGCCCTGCACAGTTCGACATGGCAGCCACTAGCCACATTGCAACTACTGAACACTTGAAATGTAGCTGGTGAAAACTGAGTTGAGCTGAAAGTATAAGATACATACTGTATTTCAAAGACTGAGCATGAAAAAGGTAATGCAACATAGCTATTGGGAATTGAATCACATCCCTCAGAAAAGGCATGCTTGGGTCCCCAATCCCTGGTCCTGTGGGTGTGAACCCATTGGGAAACAGGACCTTTAAGATGCTATTAGTTAAGGTGTGCCCAAACAGAATGAGGGTGGACCTTAATCTAATATGGCTGAGGTCCTTACAAGTAAAGGAAATAGGACCGAGAGAGAAGCCAAGGGAGAAGCAAGAAGCTTGAAGTCAATGGAACCCAGAAGAAAAGACACCACTATGTGCATTGCCACATTATGGCCAGCCAGAAGATACTGACCCCTTGGAGGAAGGAAGCTTTTTAGGCTCTGAAACCATGAGCCAATAAATTCCTGTTGTTAAGCCAACCCATTGCATGGTAGGTATTTGTTTTAGTACCCAGGAAACTAAAATAATGTCTTATTAATCACTATATATATTGATTACATATTGAAACCAATGATAATGACAATACTTTGGATTACATAAAATATATCATTAAAATTAATTTTATCTGTTTCTTTTTACTTATTAAAATATAGGAAAATTTTAAATTATTTATGTGGTTTGCATTTGCAGCTTGCATTATATTTCTATTGGACAGCACTGCTGTAGACCCTAAAGGACCAGTGCTGTAGTCAATTTCATGCCATCAGTGTCTAGCATGGTCAATGGCACAGTCTAGGCAGGAAAAATGCTTCCCAGATGGATAGATGAAAGACGTTCTCCATACTTCTGCTGGTCTTAAAAGAACCCACTACTATAGACTTGTCTCACTCTGCGCAGAGCTGACATTCATTTAAAAGTAACATGGGAAACGGATGTGGCTCAACCAATCGAGCTCCCGTCTACCATATAGGAGGTCCAGGGTTCGATGCCCAGGGCCTCCTGGTGAGGGCAAGCTGGTCCACATGGAGTTCCAGCCCACGTGGAAATGCCACCCAACGCAGGAGTGCCACACTGCTTGGGAATGCTGCCCAGCGCAGGAAAGCCGCCCCACACAGGAATGCTGGCCAACACTGAGAACTGGCACAGCAAGATGACACAACAAGAGACACAGAGGAGAGAAAATGAGAAGATGCAGCAGAACAGGGAGTTGAAGTGGCACAACAGAGTAATCGCCTCTCTCCCACTCCAGGTCCCAGGATTGGTTTCTGGAGCCACCTAATGAGAATACAAGCAGACACAAAAGAACACACAACAAATGGACACAGAGAACCAGACAACTGGGGAACGGGGAGGGGTGAGGAGAAATAAATTAAAAAATAAATAAATAAATAAATAAAATGAAACAAGTAACAACCCATAAGAATCAGGCTACACCAATCAAAACGGATAAAGGTCATAGCACCCCTGGGTCCTGGTGATCTTTCAGGATCAGGCATCACCACTTTAGTTGCTGGGCTGTATTTTGATACTTTAATGGCTGACCTGGCCATTAGAACACCCTCTCCTCTGCCAGGCTAAGTGCCCTTGGAAAGCTCCCTCTAATGGGGCACTTGCCTTGCTCCACACCTTGTCGCTTGGTAACCCAAATCTGGTGTGGCAGCCAAGTTTTTCTTATTTTGAGGATAGGCTCTACTGAACAGCCTTTAGTTTTGAAAGAGACAATCAACCAACCATCCTAAAAGAAATCAACTCTATCATGTCTTACTGTCAATGGAAATGACGCTACCACATCTTGGTACAGCTCCTGCTGCCACATGAATTAGTTACTAAACATAGCCAGTGGTACCTTGCACGACAAAACATGGAAAGAAAATACTGTGTCCACTTCCTAAATTTGACTCTGCCTAGTAAAGAAGGCCTGGGAAGAGAGAGTTTGGGATGGGGCATAGACTGCAGAAGCAGGTTCCTGGGTACAAATTCTGGCCCTGCCACTTACCACGTAGATGATCTCTGGCATCTTACTTCACTTCTCTGAGCTGCAGTTTGTCACCTGTGAAGTGAGTTCAGTAAAATTACCTACTTTGTTGGACTGTTCTGAGGATTAACTGAGGAAATGTATGAAACACTTAGATGGTGCCCAGCATGGAATAAGCACTAGGTAAATGTTAGCTGCTCTTATTGTTGTTGTTGTTATTTTACAAAATTAAAGTAGTATTAACTTGAAAGTGGGAAATTACCCTTCTCCAACCACAACAATATTATTTTTGTAGCAAATTCATTCCTACCTCTGGGACTTTGCATTTGCTGTTCCCTGTGCCTGGAATTTTTCCCCCTTCCCCCCAGCCCTTGGCCTAGTGGTATCTCTTGCTCATTCAGGTCTCAGATCACATCTTGCGTGTCACCCCCCCTCAGAAAGGTCTGAATGGCCTTCCCTGACCTCCCAAGCTAAAATAACAACGCCCTCCACAACCATCCTATCCCATCAGCCACTCTATCTGCTCACCCTGTTATTTTCTCCATGACACTTAAAACCATCTGAAATTATCTCATGTGTTTATTTTGCATCTACTAGCTAGAATGTAAACCCTAGGGAAAGCAAGTACCTTGTCTTTCTTGTTCACTGCTGAATCCCTAGTACCTAGAATAGCACCTAGCACATTGTAGGTGCTCAATAAGTCTGTCAACTCAATGCAATAAGAATAGTGGCTAATTACTGAGAGCTAACAGCTCAAAGTGCTCATTCAGTCATTAGCAACTGCAGATGAAGAAAAGAGCTCAAGGCACAAGTAGACAGAAAGTAGCAGCACTGGCATTTGAACCCAGGTCTGTCTGCCACCTAAGCCACCTTCCAATCATTATGCAATACTTGTTGCTAATATGAGGAGTGATGTTTCCTACTGCTGTTAAACCACCAGCTCCCCCATCTCCACCACTCACTGCTCTCAGGCCACCCTGTTGATGGCTATCTTCCTTTTCTGGGCAAATCTTCCTTCATTCTGGGTGGCTGGGTCCCTCATCCCAATACCTTTAAGCTGCATTTTTGCTTTATAGCTTTTTCTTATTTCTACCTGGAGTTTCCAATGATTGAACTGGCTCTTCCTGTGAGTCCTGCTGTACAGGGCTCTGAGTTACTTTAGAATTAAAAGAGCAAGTGTAACAGCTATACCCGACCCTGCCCTAAAAGCTTGATAAAGATTTTCTCATTGAACCCTCTCAACAACTGCCCTATGAGGAAAGTACTAGTATCAGTCCCATTTTCAGATCAGGAAATGGAGGCTCAGAAGGTCAAATGACTTTGCCCAAGTATTATATTTACTAAGAGGAGAGTCGGAATTTGAAGCGAAGGTATCTGACCCAGAATGTATGCTTTCAATTACAATGTTATACTGCCTATAAGGATGCTTATTGCATGTGTTTGCAGAGGTAAAAGAAATCCCAGAAACAACATAAATGTACAGCAAAAGAGGAATGATGGAATAATGCAAGGCCTTTCCATACTGAAGAATGTGGGTACAGCTGTTAAAAAGAATGACTCAGATCTCTATGAAATGACTTGAAGGACAAGTGCGATCATTAACTGAAAAAAATTAAGTTACAAATATGTATAGCTTTATCCTTATCCCTTCTTTCTCAGTGGGAGAGAAGGAAAAAAAATCGATATAGGCATACATATGTAGATATAAGCATAGGTAAAGCTGAGAGCATCCACCAAAATCTCAATCCAATCAAACACACACAAATAGTGGCCATGCCCAGAGCACTCCTAAAGAAGGGGAGCAATTTCAGTCTTAAAGGAAACACAAATGCAGAACTGGTCCAATAACGTCATAGTCTAAGAGCTACAAACAAACTTTAAAGGTAATGACTGTTCAATTCCTCTATTAAAACTTCAAATACCCTTAGATTTTGTTAGTTAAACACACAAGTTAAGATGTTACCATAATCTAGTTGCCCATTGATATCACTTTTTTTTTAAACCTAGGTTTAAAATATATCAGCAAAACATTTTACCGCAAAAAAGGCAACAATCATGCTCATTCTAAATTCCACTGTTGATTTACCACCTAACAACTGCAATGTCTGAAAAACCGGCTTACATTTAACTTAGATCATTCCACACACAATGCTAAAAAAAAAAAACCAAAAAAAAAAAAACCATGTGCTGTTGTCACTAACAACTGAGACCAAAACTAAAATCACTGCTTTCATCAGATTAAGAAAGTACAAAAGTAAATTTTGTGGTCACCACAAATTTGATTGAAGCCACGGGTTTCCATCATCAGAAATGAAATCAGACAACAGGTTTCTGACAACAGATTCAACCTAAAGGGAGAGCTAAAATAAATCCCTTTCCCAGCCTCTTCTTGGCCTGTGTGCTGCCTCCGAAAAGGGCTAGGATGGCGGTCTTCCCTTACAGGATATTCTAACTCACTGACATGGTGTAACTTTTCAGGAAGAAATTAACAGCTCAGCTGATCTCTGCCAGACTAAAACCACCAGACTAAAACTGTAGAAACGGGTCCCCTGAAAGCCAGGCCTTTACGCCACGCCTGCAGACACTGCAGTCTGGCCAAGTTCTTCTTGTCTTCTCTAGCCCTTGTTAATTCAATGGTTTACATGTTTATCCTTCGTGGCTTAAAAAGAAACAGTTCATCAGAAGAGGCCATTTCCAGTAGCCAAGGGGGGTTTCAGTGGTCACCAGATGAGAGACAGAGATAGACCTATGAAATGGCAGTGCCATGCTTCCTTGCCAATCACCTGGACATGGGAAGGCTGGAGGAGAAAAGCAACTCCCAGGTTGCCAGTTTGGACAACCTAGTCAATGTTGGATCAATTTGGGTCCATTTTCTCCGTCTGGGAGAAAGGGGGAGTACAGGTTGGACATGTGGAGTTTGAGATGCCTATGGGACAACCACCAGGGGACAGCAAGGAAGCACAGGGTCCACATCTGGAGCTGGAGCTCAAGGGGACACAGATTCAAGTGCCGGCAGTACCAGAAAGGTAACTAAATCACTGCAGTGGACTGGAAGTTCAATTAACACCAGGCTGACACTAGGTGAGCGCCATCTCTTCTCATGTTGTTATGGTGCAGAATATTCCACCTTTGGTGAGCAAAATTTAGGGGGCAGGGGGAACACTAACCTTGTCCCCACTCTGCCCTACAGGTACAAACAAAAGCAGCAAGGGCCTATCAGGAAAAACAAGATGCATGTAGTAAGCACTTACTATGTGCCTGGCCCTGTGCTAAACACTAAACATGAATTATTTCCTGTAATCATCAATACAACCCTGGCACGCAAGTCCTATGACTCTCATTTCACAGATGGGACACTGAGGCTGGAAGCAAACATGTGGGAGAGCTCGGGGCTGTCCTGTCATAGCCCACAATCAGGCAGTCTCTGGGCCAGATGGGGAATAATGAAGAACAAATATAATATGTAAGAGCTGCTACTTTAGTGACTAGACTAGGAATACAATTTCAGCCAATCCTTACAACCCTCTGAAGCTGACACTGTTATCCTATTTTACAAATGAAGAACCTGAGGCTACAGGAGAAGTGAACTAGAGCAGTTTTGGATCTGGCCCCCTGGAAAGACCAAGTCTACAGTCAGAGTACCACCTTCAGAAGATCTGTGAGCCACTGGGAAAATGCTGAATAATAAATATAAATTGTACCACTTATTGAGCGCTATGTGCCAGCTGCTGCTCTAAGCACTTTGCACATATTCTCATTGCATCCTCAAAACAACTCTACAAGGTGGCTACTATTAAAATCCTCATTCTACAGCTAGAGAAAGCAATGCACAGAGAGGTGAAGTCAGATGCCCAAGGTCGCACAGCTGATGTGTGGGATCAGGCTGAGCCCAAATTTGAACTGGGTCTCTGCCTCCAAAATCAAAGCTCTTAACAAAACAATCCCAGTTAGCAGGAACCCTCTGAGTAACTATGGACTCGGTTCTTTCCATGCACAAGCTCAACTAACCACCAACCTATGCGGTCAATAATATCTTCCTATTTATCAGGGAGCTAACAATAGCGCAAACACGTAGTGTCTTCTATGTGCCAATGTTTTATTCGCCAGATCTCGATAAAATCCCCTAGCAAGAGTCGGGCACTCTCCTTCCACGAAGGGAAAACTGAGGCTCGGCGCGGTTTCCCTAGATCTCAGCTTCGGAGTGGCAGAGCCAGGACGCAAACCAATCGCTCTAGGACTCCCACTCCACGCTTTTCCCTACCGCACCGATGGCACGCCTGGAAAGTTTAGCTACCTGGGCACAAGTCCGGACGGGTCCGGAAGGCGCGGGTCCCGGCACCACCGCCCCCCACAGCCCGTGCCTACACCCGGCCGGCCGGCCGTATGCCCACCCGCGCTGACCCTCGGAGTCCGAGCGGCCACCGATTCCCCTCCACTCCTGGCGCGAAGCCGCACTCGCACCCGCAGCCACATACCTCGGCGTCCTGGCTGCCAGCCCCGAGGGCCCCACGACCACGGCGACTCGCCCCGCGCCGCTCGCGGGAGACTCCGCCAGCCCCGGTGGCCCGAGTGACTTCCAGGCTGCCCACTTCCAAGCCGCTTTGCGCGAGGCCTCCTGGGAACTGTAGTTTCGCCTTAGGTGGCGGCGAACTGCAAGAATCCTGGCCGCAGATGCTGCCGGGAGCCGTGGGCGCACCGCCGCACTGCCTTCTGGGAGAAGTAGTCCACCTGTAGCCTCCGTTGCCTCTCCAGATCCCACAGCACTTCCGCAGCCCCGAAGGGCGTGAGGGATGAAGGCGTGTCTTCTGCAGGCGCCAACCCGGGAGCCGCACTCCTTACCCCACTGAGGAGGTTTCTCCTTCTTTCTCTTAGTCCCGTTCACCTTGTTCCTCTTCACAAGGCGTGAGGCATTGACCCCGAAGGTGCGTGCCTCGGAAGTGGCGGGGGAAGCCGAGCAGATTGCTGAACCCCACGGAAGGAAAGCGACAGCGGAGAGTTGCGCGCTCGCGCACGCGCGCTTGCGGGCCAACGCTGTCCCAAATAACCGCGGGTCCCACGGTGAGGACTTTTTTCTTTGGAATACCCGTGCGCTTGCGCGGTATTCCATGCTGGGATTTTTTTCTGCCGCGCCCGCCTTTGCGCGCTCCAGTGCACATGCGCACTCACTCGCTTCGCCTCGGTCAGTCTGTGGGACAAGGGGTTAGGGCTAACCGTTCTGGCTAGCGAAGCCTCCCGCAGTATCCCTAAGGTCGCTCCCCAGGCGCTCATTCTAGGTGTGGGCTTCCACATAGGAGCTCCTAGGTGCCACCACACACTGCGTCGTCGCCCCCTGTCGGGAGTCCTGTTGTCGCAGGTAACAGGCTTGACCCACGCCTCAAAGAGACGGGCCTGCTCTCGGTCCGACCCGCGCGGGGAGTCTGGACTCGCGTGTGTAGGTACCAGGGTCAGGTCGCCTCTCCCCGCGTTCGCGGCTTCAGAGCTCTGCCCTCCACGGGCGCTTCAGGACCACTACCTAAGAGGCTGCCCTGAAAACCCCGTTATCTTCCATTCGTTCTTTAATCACATATTTTGATGGTAACTAGTATTTGTTGAGTACCTCCAGCCTGGGAAAGTTTGTCCACATTTAGTCCATCTGCTGACATATCCATGATCCGACCCTTTAAAAAAAATGCATTTTGTCACTCACCGAGGAAATTGGCTGTTAATTGTAAGATCCCCTGGTCAAGAAGCCCCAGTTGATAACTCTTCCCACCTCATCCTTCCAGTAAGACTTGAAGCATGGAGAGGGCAGAGGATCATTCATTTGCTTATTCATTCAACAAAAGTGTGTTAAGCACTGACTCGATACCAGTTTGGGTGATGATGGGAACACAGGAGAAATAATACAGACTAGAGTCCTACTCTCAGGGAGCTAGCTCTCAGGTCATTGGGGGTATCAGGCCACCACCAGAAGGTGACAAGCTAAAGCAGTACAGTCCAATAGAAATACAATGCAGGCCATATACACAATTTTCAAAAGAAGAAACAGTTGATGATAATTTTAACCCAATATATCCTTTTTTAAAGATTTATTTTATTTCTCTACCCTTCCCCCCTCATCTGCTCTCTTTGTCCATTTGCAGTGTGTTCTTGGGCATTTGCTTGCATTATCAGGCAGCACCAGGAAACTGAGTCTCTTTTTTGTTGTTGCGTCATCTTGCTGTGTCAGCTCTCCTCCGTATATGAGGCGCCACTCTTGGGCTGGCTGTGCTTTTTTCATGCGGGGTGGCTCTCCTTGCTTGGGGCGCCCCTACCCGAGGGCGCCCCTACGCAGCATGGCACTACTTGTGTGTGGCAGCACTGCGTGTGGGCCAGATTACCACACAGGTCAGGAGACCCTGGGGATCGAACCCTCCATATAGTAGGCAGATGTTCTATCAGTTGAGCCACGTCTGCTTCCTCCCAATATATTCATTTTAAGTTACTTAAGTGAAAAAATATATTGCTTCAGTTTTAAAATTTAAGTTAATTAAAATGAAATTTAAAACCCATGAGGTATTAACAAAAATACTCATTTATGGCATGGGTTGCAGTAGTAAAAGGCTGGAAACTGCCCAGGGTCCATTAATGGAAGTTTGGATAAATAAATGATAAATAAATGAAACTTCAGCCTCATAGTGGAATATCATGCTACTGGCAGCTGTTGGAAAATGAGGCAGATTTACATAAATTAATATGAGTTAATATCTAAGAGAGGAAAGAAGTGTAGAATAACGTATATAGTACATTATCATTTGTATATGAAAAAGGGGGAATATTTTTTACATATATGCTTGTGTATGTACAGAACCCCTGTAGAAAGACACACTTGGGTTACCTCTGGGAAGGGGTAACAGAGGGACAGATGTCAGGTGTGAAAGGACAACTTTTTTCATTATATGCCCCTTTGTACATTTTGAATATTTTTACCATGTCCACTTAAAAGTTGTTTAATTAAATTAAGGTTAAGTCATAGAATCAATTTCAGAATTAAATGAAATAATACATGTAAAATACCTAGTTGCCCCTTGACAACCTAATCAGTCCCACATACTGTCAATATTATTCCCAGGCATCTGTTCCACTTAGTAGAAACTGCCCCACCTATTAATGTATGTTTGTCAACCGAGAAAATTGTTCCTTCTGAAAAAGAAAGTTAAGTTGCATTCTAGCTTCAGCCCCCAACTGTAAAGTCATCTATAAGGTCAGAGTAGTGTCCGTAGGCCCAGAGAACAGACTTGGGTCCCTTATCACTAACATCATTCAAAGGACACAGCAAGCCAGAGTTGTCCCTCTGGCTTTACAGTCATTTAACCTCAAAATGTGGAGCACACATCGGCCTTTTTTTCAGGTAGTCAGTTCTCCCTATTATATGCAATCAGAACACTCTATATTTTTCCTTCTTAAAACATCATTAGCATGATTTGTTTTTAAGTTTGAGAAAATTCAAATTTGCAGAAAAGTTCATCCAGAATTTCCCATTTTAATTAATTTTATGACTTCTCTTTGTGCCTGCCTTTCCTTTTGAACTTTTGAATTGTAAGCCAGCTCAATGGAGCAAATACCGTGTTATCCCCTCACACCTGTTACAGAGCACTAGGGAGCATCGGGGCCTGATAGTGTTGTGAAGTGCAGTGCCCTCTAGTGTCAACTCTCTTTATTACAAAGGCAACGCTCCTGGATGCTTGGGTTCTGTCCTCAACACCACATGACACTTTACCTTGAAGTAATAAACTAAGAAGGAAAACATAGTGCCAGTGTCAATGCTCATCACAAACCTGGTTTTTCTCCAAAGTTTTCAGGATATACCATATCTTGGCCCCAAATACCCTCTCCCCTAAGGAGGCCACAGGGCTTGAACACCCCCGTTAGATCATCTTTGGATTATCAAGATGTTAGAGTCAAGACTATTGGGATTCAGACATTAAGGCATCTGGTCCTCATTCAGGACTTGCTTTTAAGGAAAGCTCCTACAATTAGAGGATAGAATTTAGGGACTCCCTCTGACAGTAAATAAGGAAGCCGATCTATGGGATGGGAGAACATGATAAATAAATAAATAAATAAATAGGGGTTTGAAGGTCCTCTTTCTCACTAACCCCCTAGGACTGTGCCACCAAACAGTCCCAACTGCTTATATTTTGTAGGCTGGTCAAGAGAGTTGGACCCAGTGAACATACTTGGAGCAATGGAAATGATGGTGGTGGCAGCAAAACAGATACAAATGATTACTCTCTCAGAAGCTCTGAGGTTCAGGAAGGAGTCTGTGGGGAAAATCTGAACTGTGGGAACTGACCTATAGAACCATTCATTGATGTGCAGGATCTGAAGCAGGTCACACTAGCTTGTGAAAGGTGGTGCAAATGAGCAGCAAGTGGCAGATTGAAAGGGAACAAAATGGAAAAAGATACCTGAGAAGGGCAGCATTCAGACTGGGAGAAAGTAGAAAGAGGCAGAGGGGATGCTGGTGTCTGACATCCTGTCCCCAATTCCCATTCTGAGTGGGTTTGTGGGTCAGAGAGATTCCTTAGCATCAGCTGGCAGAACCTCTTCCTCCTCTAAAATGGTAAAAAGAATCCTGAACTATGGATTTTGTCTTAGTCTTGAATCTGCCTGTGTAACCTTTTTATCTCTGAGTTCATGTTCCCCATATGTACGAAGGAAATGATGATACCTTCCTTTCAGGATTGTTTCAAGAACTAATACAAGAATTGACGTGAAAGCTGTGTGTGTGTGTGTGTGTGTGTGTGTGTGTCTAACCCACTCTACACATGTGAGATCATGATGGTAAGTTTTAACTATTCCCCCCAGATCCAGGACGATATCAGGTCTCTGTGGTAACAGAATGCTTAGGCTTAGCCATACTAGAGAGGGTGCGTTCTGCTGACCTCAATGCAGGAGCCCAGGACAAACTGATCATGGACCCTGTCAGCTCTCTAAGTCAGTGGTTCTCAAACATTATTGTGCAAAAGATCGCTGGAAAGCTTGTTTAAACTTAGATTGCTGGGCCCCACCCTCAGAGTTTCCTATTCAGTAAATGTGGGGGGTGGGGCCCAATAATTTGCACTTCTAACAAGTTCCCAAGTGATGCTGCTGCTGATCTGGGGATCACATTTTGGGAACCACTGCTCTAAACTGAAAGTTGTCAGTTTTCCTTCGACTGGCAGACAAAGTGATGGCTTCCATTGCCCTCTGCTGGTCAGACTATAAATTTAGCTGTCATGTTTCCAGACCATCTGAATAGCCTTAAATTAAGTACAAAGTATGGGTTGAAGGAATAGAGTGGTCACCTGTGAATCAGGCAGGCCTAAAAACTGCAATCATAGTTGTTGCATCAGAATATACTTAAAGGACTTTCACATGAATTGTCTTATTTGATCTTTGCAACAATCCTGTGAAGTAGGCATTTTCATTTTACAAACAAGGAAAAGCAACCCCTCTGTCACACTAGTAATGATAGACTCCCTGACAGTGGGGAATTGTTAAAAGTAGGATTTATTCTACAGGTTTGTACTCATGAAGGTCAAAGAGAAGGAAATGGGGAAGAGAGTGATAAACACGTGTTACATGTTAGAGAACTACCTGATTCAGCAAGCCTGGGGAAGCCTGCAAGGCCATATGGCTGAATCCTTTTTCTCCAGCTACGCTAGGTAGGGCTGACTGTGGGTCCTGCATGCCCCTTATCCCTATTTCCCATTTCAGCAGTCGGACTTGAATATCAATAGAATCAGTTAGGGTGCTTGTTACAAGGGAATATTCCTGAGCCCCACCTACATGGTTCTGATTCAGTAGGTGTAGGGCAGGGCCCAGACATCTGCATTTTAAGATGTACCCTTCCCCCAGGACTCCTGGTACAGAAGGTCCAGGGATAACACATTGGAAACAACTAATCCTTATAAAATGCTCTCCTGATATCATCACCATCAGCAAAAAACTATTATTTGCCTGTGAGAGCATTCCTTTGTAGCCTTTCTGTAGGTTTCTCTGCTTCCCTCGCCCATAATTCCTGCTGGGTTATGATAGAAAATGCTAAAATTCAATTCCCAATTCCTTTATTTACCTTCTCTGATCCTCAGTTTTTTTCATCTATAACGGGATAAAATCAACTTTGCTGTGCTGTAGTAAGGAATAAATGAGATGAGTTATGTTTCGTGCATTGTTCCTGACATTCAGATGATGTTCACTAAACATGAGTGTGTAGATCTTGCCTTCTGATCCTACCTCCTCATAAAGTAGTAGTGGCGGAGTGGATGTGTCTCAAGTGGTTGAGCACCTGCTTTCTACACGGGAGGTCCCACGTTCATTTCCCAGTGCTTCCTAAAGGAAATGGAAACAAACAAGCAAAATAAACATCAGAGCCAATTCAGGGGAGCCAATGTGGTTCAGTGTTTGAGTGCCAGCTTCCTACATTTGAGGTTCGAGGTTCAATCCCCAGCCTCTGGTACCTGAAAAAAAGAAAAAAAAAAAAGTAGTAATGGCTAAGATGGCCTCTTTTGGATCCACACAGGTTTTTAAGCAACTGGTCCTGAAGAGGACCAGGGACAAATCAAGGTGATGTCTTCCTCCAGACTCGTTCCCCTGTGGAAGGATTTTAAAAACATTGTAAATGACTTCATACATAAAAGCAAGGTAATGTATATATGGGGTGTAAACATATGTTGGCCTCTGTCTTATGAGCTCCTCAAAGTAGCCATAGAGTTTTCATGGAAGCAGGAAGCAACTAGGGTAGACCAAAAACAACAACAACAAAAAACAATTATAACCTTAGTAGGAAGTGGTCCATCAATTTCCAAGTGAGTCTAGGGGCTTCTTGTAAGGACGTTTTGATAGAAAGGGATGGATACTTTGGAGCCTTGTGAGAGCAACCAACCCTCTGGAAAGTGAGATTTCCTAAAAGAGAATTGAGAAGGCACCAGGGGAACATTTGCCAACCTCAATTTTGCTATGGCTCGCTCTCTATAAAAAAATGACAAGTGCGTGTTTTGTAGCACATTGCCTGAGCCGGCGGGGGCGAGTCCAGGGACCTGTGGGAAGAAGCAGGGTGGGGCAGGAGTCGAGAGAAGAATGGAGGCAAGACAGGGTTCTGATCAAGCCTCGTTTATTGGGGGTAGAACATGGGGATATATAGTGAGGGAAGGGAACGTGTCTATAGGTGATAGGCTGGTCTTGTGGGTGGCAGACGTCCAAGGAGGGGATTGGCTGACAGTTCGCGTCGGGTCTGCGGAGTTTTGTGCCTTGTGCGTGCATATTGCTGTGGTCACCAGAGTTGTGGCGGGAAAAGGAGAACAAAGAAACAAAGAGGAAGAAGAATAAGGAAATGACAGGGCAGATTTGTGAACTCCGCCATGTTGTGAAATCTGCCATGTTGTGGAAGGCTGTAATAGGTCTCACAGCGGATGGCTCCCCACAGCACATGCTCTGTCACTGTGGGATAATTTATATATGTGCTATTCCTCTGTCAAATTTAAAGGCCTGGTAGGGTGTCCGAGAGTCTTATTTAGTACAGTTTTATGCTTTAATAACTTAAAGCTGCACTTGACTTTTTTAGACACCCTGTTACATTACTTGTACTTGATCCAGTAATTTGTTAAATGCTGTGTCTTTTATAATATATGTGCCTTTTAGACACAGAGGAGAATGTTAGAGGATAGATATCACTAACTTTATGTTGGGAAGAACATTGGTTTTTCCATGTGCTGACTATAAGATTTTCCCAGATAGGCCCTATAGGAGTTTGATTGTCTCACATAATGGGGCTTTTGTTACATGTTTATGAAGTGTAGCTGTCACACAGGTGGTAAGTTGTGCACATGTGGATGTGACAGGAGTGGTCCTTGGGGTGTGAGGCATGACTTTGGGAACTGTTTCACTTGTGATTTGCATGAGAATATATTTAGTGCATGTGTGTCCTGGCCTCTTAGTTCATGCCATGCCTCTCCACAGCAACCTTCAGAGGACCTAAAGAATGAAGTAGTTGTGCTGAGTGACCAGTCCCAGATACTGTTCAAAGAGTCTCGTCATCCTCAAAATATGCCACTTATCTGTCATTACTTCAGTGATGCCAACTTCTTTGCCTCCCTCTCTTGGATGGCATCAAGCACAAAAGAAATACAGGTAAAACTACCTAGGCTTTCTTCCCCCTGTTAGCCCATTCTACAGGCTCTATGCCCTGGATTGACAAAGGAAATGTCCCTTGAATTCATATCCTTAAATGAAAATCATCTAGATCCAGGTTTCCCCTCTCACCCTTTCTCCAATTAGAGTCTCCATGTTGATTAGAATTTATGGTTCTCCTAAAGTTGGCCAATGTTAGGGAATGGATCCTGGTCTTTCTGCTTCTACAGTATGTATAACTCCTATCACTAGGGTGTAAAATCTCTGTAGAGTCTTCCAATTCCTCCTTAGCACAAGAAGAGGGAAAGGCACCTGAATATTCTGCCCTCTCCTCTTCTACTATCTTTTCTAGGCAGTTTCCATCTTATTCTCTTTTAGGCTGTAGTATGGATGAAGAGCAAAACTGAGGACATGGTTGAGAAAAGAACATTCTCCATGGTTGAACGATTGCCCCCCATCCAATCCATGGTCCACACAGGTTCCTTTCACATCCTGGTGGCCTACTGTGGTGACCTGATCCTGCGGCTCTTTGGGGACCACTTTCGGGCATTCAAACCCCTGAGTATAGTACCCTGCCGCTTCAATATCATCTGCCTCTGCTATGACCCACAAATGAAGATGCTTTTGTCAGGCATCCTGGGAGCAGTGGTTTCCTGGGTCATTGAGCGAAGTGGTAAGGGCCTCCAAATAGCCCACATGGTTCCTATGCCTGGTGATGAGCTTGTCCAGGACATCGTGGTAAATGGCTCCAATGACTTCCTCCTAGCCCTATGTGAGACTGTGGTGAGGGCTCTTGAGCGCCAGGGCAAGGGCCAACTAGGAGAGGTGAAGAGGTTCATTTCTACCAGCAGTGGCTCCTCCATCACTTGCTGCTTCACCTGTTTAGATCTGGACCTTCTCTATGCTGGAAACAAGACTGGGGAAATCCAAGCCTGGAGCCTTAGTCAGGGCCAATTCCTTCACAGTTTCAAGGCCCATATCTCATCAGTGGTATGCATCCGCAGTCGACCAGAGGCCCATACCCTACTAACAGCTGGCAGTGATGGCTTAATCAAAGAGTGGAATCTTACTTCAGGGAGCCTGCTGCGGCGGCTAGAACTTGGTGAGGAACTGAATCGACTCCAGTTTATTGATAACATTACTTTCTTCTGCCAAACTACCCATGGTTTTTCCTTGCGCCGTCTGCCCTGCTTCTATAGCCTCTTCAATGTCTGTGGTTCTACTCCCCAGCAAGTGCGTCGGGTCCGCTGTGGAGATAACTGGTTCCGGATCCTCTGCGCCACTGAGGATGGCTTGTTGCACTTTGTATCCCCACTCACGGGAGATCTCCTGCTTGTCACCTGGCCTTTTTCAATCCTGGACCGTGCTGTAGATTGGGCCTATGACCCAGATAAAGAGGAACTCTTTGTGGCAACAGGCAGCTCAGATGTGCTGGTATTTGACACAACCCGTTGTCCTTGCCCAGCCAAGTATCTCTTATGTACATCACCAGATTCTCAGGACATGGTACAATGCCTGGCTTATGGGCATTTCCATCTGGGTCGGGGTCTTGAAGGACTGATGTTCTCTGGGCACCAGAGTGGTGTGATAAGAGTACTTTCCCAGCACAACTGTGCCCGAATAGAGAAATTCATGCACTTTGGGGCAGTATTGGCCCTCTCTACACTGTCAGAAGGGTTTTATGGTAGCAGAGAAAGCTCTTTGCTCTGTTCTTATGGTATGGATGACTATGTACACCTATCAGAGGTTGTGTTTGAGGGGATCAGAGTACAACTACGGACACTTGCCAGCATTCTTAGCAGCTGTCACCTAAAACATTTGATACTTTTGCCCAAGTCTGTGGGTGCCATCACGGAAACCAACTGCCTGCGTCTCTGGAAGTTCCGTGACTTTTTGTCCTTTGAATCACCACAAAGCTCAATATTCATGGAGACATTGCCTTTGCACCAGTGTGCCATCACATCCTTTGATGTCTGCTTGTCTCTGAGTCTGTTTGTCACAGGTGCTATTGATGGCTCTGTCCGGATCTGGGACTTCCATGGTAGACTCATAGCCATGCTGGATTCATCATTGCATTTTGGCCCACTTTGCTTTGCAAATGACAGGGGTGACCTGCTTGTGACTTTCAACCAGAGTCTTTATCTGGTGTCCTGTTTAAAACTGCTTCCCCCATCCATGCTGGTTCGCCTTTCCCTTATGAGCATACCAGATGAAGAGCTAGAAGCCCCTAAGCCTTTCACACCAACCTTCTTCTTCTCCTTTGAAACCATGTTTGTGCCCAAGTATATCTACATTGGACATGGACAACAGGAATTAGTAGGTTTGGAGAGCCTTGTCAATAGGCGGGCTATTGCCTTTGACCATACAGTGCCACATGTCATAGAAGAAGAGGATGAAGGGGGCCCAGTATTGCTGTCTATTCCCAAACATGATTCCTTGCAAGAATTGCCACCTGCTTGGATGCAGATGAGCGAGCAAGTTCCCCATTCCCATTATATAGTTCCTCCTCAACTACAGCTGAGAGGTTGGAATGGACTTAACCCCTATCAGATACTGCGATATTACTTTGGTCATGGGCGGAAATGGCTCTTTGCACCTGATGGCTACATCCCCAACTCAGTGATTCGTGCCCGTCTTTGGCCAGAAGGCAGCCCAATATACCTACAGTGCAGCCTGCACCCACCCCAGCGGGAATTGGAATGGGACAGAACTCAACAATTCTTCTTCTGGCATGGTAGGATGAGAGCTATAAGTGATATAGAAAAACAGCCACAGGAGAAAGAAGATGAAGACTTCATAGAAAAGAGAATATCCAAGGATATGACCTACACTGTCTTTACGGACTCAGTAAACCGTAGTTGGCTGGGAAGAAAGATGAGTGAAATAACAATTAATAGTCTGATTGAGACAATACTCAATATTATGATCCATGCTTCCTCATTGAAGTTCCAATACTGTGTCGGTGCATTAGGACAAATCTTTGCCTCTCACCAGGTGTCTCCAGCCCTGCGTTCTGAGACAGCCCATCGTCTGCTGGATGAAACAGTCAATTCTAATCCTCAGATCCGAGAGCTAGCCTGGGAAGGACTAAAGCGTCTAGGAATAATCACTCATCTCTTTGCCATGCCTCTGGCCCGAGGATTAATGGACAAGGACCAAAGGGTGAGGAGTAAGGCCCTGAGCCTCATGGCTGACACTGGAATCCACTGTAAGACCTCTCTTTTACTCTTGCTCCAGAACCGAGAAACTTTTCGGGAGATGCAGTAAGTTGTTTGTGCCTTCCTTGATTCTTTACTAGCTTCTAATGTTCTTTTCCCCTTCCCCTATCTTTCCTTTTACCTTCCCTTGCTATCCCTTCATCCCTGCTCATTTTCTCCTTTCTTCTCTTCATAACCTTTTTTCAATTCTTAGATTATTCTGGCAATCCTCTAACGGCTCACTCCTTCCTCCATTTCCTCGTCTATTCCAGTCTTCTTCAAGATCCTCCTTTAATCCCTTTCTCCTATTCCTATAGCCCCATACAGATCACTCCATTCCTTACCATCTTGACTTTCTTCTTTTTTTTGACCATCTTTTACCTTTACATATGCTATCTCTTCTGGCTACTTTGCCAAACCACTTGCCTGTTCCACAGCATTTCTTTCTTTTTCATTCTTCCTCTTGTCCTTGATTCAGCATGGTCCTTCCTCTCCTTTGATTTTCATAGGCAAGAAATGATTGGGGAGGAACCACTGGACCATCTCCTGGGGATGCGGGCAACAGATCTCCAAATCCTTCATAGTCAAGTGGAGCAGCGACTCAATGAAAACCTGACCTTGTCACAGGAAGATGAAAAGCCTGCTTTTTCTTTAGATATCTCAAAGGCTTCTGAACTTAAGTCCCTTGCCATGCAGTCTGCCACAATTCATGAAGAACCTCAAGCGACCACCAAGCCCAGCAAAAGCCAAAGACGGGGCCGAGCAGGGGGCAAAAGGCCTAGTATGTATGGGGTAATTTGGTCGATGCCTCAGGGCCCCCAAGACGCAGGGTAGCTAGGGCTAGGGAGGGTCAAAGATACTAGATGGAAACAGAGATAAATAGAAAGATCTCACAGAAAGGAACCCTCTTAGAAAGGATACAGGGAGGCCCAGGGAGATTCTAATACCTATCTTTCTAGGATCTGGGAGAGCTGGGAATAAAGCAAGGGGGAATATCTTCTCTCTTTTTTAAAGGCCTCAGTACCCTCTGTTGCTACTTTTTTTTTTCTTCTGCAGTTCCTCTTAGTTCACATCAGATATTTGCAGATATTGGGAAGGGTTTCATTTACACCTCCCTGTATTCCTTACCTTCATCTCCTGATTTTCCCTGCAGCCCGAAAATTGTTGCGGGGTCTCAAGAAGACAAAAGAGGTAGACTCTAAACAGATTAGCACAGAGCCAGGTACCTTAGAGGATGAAAGTGATCATAGTGAAGCTGCACCAATTGAGGTGGAGGATACAGCCATCCACCCTGGAGCATCTCCAACCCCCAGTTTACTAAAGACTTTAAAAGATGCTGTACCACCTCCAGAGAAAGATGTCGCAAGAGATCATGTTGCACTGACCCTGAAAATGCTGAGGAAAATACGTGACAAAAGAGGCAAGAAAATAAAAAGGCACAAAAAAAAGAGAAAAGAATCTGAAGTTATAATTGAAGAACCTCAAACAACTGTGAAGGAAAATAAAATTGTGAAGAAAGATAGGATCAGTGGGCGGGGTGCCTCTGGACTACCTGGTCACAAGCTTACCACAGGAGATGGTTCCTCATGGCGGGATGATCTGTGTCATCTTATGGCCCTGAGGATATCAGGTTCCCAAACAGAAATGTCAGAAGCTCTAAGCACTGAGATAATAACTATGGCTCAGGCGATGCTGGCAGATCGGCACCCTAGCTGGGAACTCTTCCAGGAGATCTGCCCTCTGTTGAAGAAGCAAAGTCAGGTTCTGTTTGAGGACCTTGACTGGGATATAGCCTGGCCAGAGGAAAAACCATTTTTTCATGAAGAAACAGTTAGAGAGGACATGGTGATTAGAGGCAAGGAAGAAGCTATATCAATGGAGCAAAAGCTAGTGCAAGAGGAAGCAAGATACGTACGAGACTTGGAGGAAACCCAGATCATTCCAGAAAAAGACAAGAAAAAGAAAGTTATTTTCTTAGAACCAGGTGAGTTGATGAAAGGAAGACAAATATCAAAGAAAAAAGAAAAGAAATTCCCTAAAAAGTCACCTATGCCAGAAAGGAAAGCAGCAGAGCAGGAAAAAAAAGTGCATAAGGAAAAGGTGGAAATGACTAAAGAAGAGAGGGATGTGAGTAAGGAAGTGAGCAAAATGCCAGAACTAGAGAGGGAAGTAGTTGAGGAAATAGAAAGACCAGTAAAGGAAGAGAGGAGGCTGTCTTGGCAGGAGTGGAAGAAGTCCTGGGATCAGTGGAAACAGGACGGAGATGTGTCAGAGATATCCTGGGAGGAATGGAAGCAAGCTCAGGACAGTTGGCATTATAAGGAAGAGGAGAAGCCATATGAGGTAAAAGACAAGCTTTTCCTAGATGAGGAAAAGCTGGATAGGGACAAACGGAAACTGAAACAGGATCAGTGGGAACAAACATTTGAAGAAATTTTGTCAGCCAGGGCCAAAGAGCAGTTGCCTAAGGATGAGGAAGAATTGGTCTCAGAAGAAGGGGAATTGTCTGAGTCCAAAGAAGAAGACCTGGTCACAGAAGAGCAGAGACAGATAAACGAAGAAAAGAAAACAGCCCAGGTGGAGAAGAAACGAGCCCGAGCTGAAAGAAAACATGCCCAAGAAGAGGGGAAACTGGCACTAGAGATAGGAAAACTGGCCCAAGAAGAGAGAAAACTGGCCCGAGAAGAAAGAAAACTGGCCCAAGAATATGGGAAAATGGCCCAGGGAGAGGGGCAAATGGCCCAAGCAGAGAGAAAGCTTGCACAGAAAGAGGGAAAACTGGCCAAAAGAGAGGAGAATGTAAGCCAGGAAGTAAGGCAATTCGCCCAGACACAGAGGAAACTGGCCAAGAAATTGGAGAAACTGGCCAGAGAAGGAGAGCAACTAGCAAAGAAAAGGGGGAAGTTGGCTGAGGTAAAAAAGATACTGGTTCAGAAAGAGGAAAAACTGGCTCAGGAGGAGGAAAATCTAGCATGGTTTGAAAAGGAGCTGGCCCAGCAATTGGAGAAACTGGCTTGGGAAGAGCAGAAACTGTCTTGGAAAGAAGAAGAACTGAGTCAGGAAGAGGAGGAACTGGCACAGGAAATGACTGATCTGGCTCAGGAAGAGAAGAAACTGACCTGGCAAGGGGAGGAACTGGCTAATGAACAGAAAAAACTGATACAGGAAGAAGGACTGCTGATCCAGGAAGAGAAGAAACTGGCCCAGGAAAAGGGAAAAATGCCTGAGGAAGAGGAAAGCCTGGCTCAAAGAAGGGAGCAACTGAATGAGAACAAGGAGAAACTGGCCCAAGAAAGGGCAAAATTTGTCCAGGAAAAGTTGATACTCTTACAGAACAAGAAGGTAATGACCCAGAAGGAGAAGAATCTTGCTCAGAAAAAAGAGAGTCTTGCTCAAACAAAGGAAACCTTGGCTCAGAGGAGAGAAAGCTTCATCCAGAACAAATTAAAACTCAGCCAGTACAGAGAGAAATTGGTCCAAATAAAGAAGAATCTGGAAAACTATAAGGAGAAACTTGTTCAAGTAGAGGAGAAGCTGATAGAGGAAAAGGCAATAGTGACCAAGAAGAAAGAGAAACTGGCTTATGCAGAGAAGAAATTGTCCCAACTAGAGGAAAGTCTGAATCAGAAACAGGAGAAACTGGCCCATGAAAAAATGGAGCTAGCTGTGGAAAAGAGGGTAATAGTCCAAGAGCAGAAACTGCTCAAAGAAGAGTGGGACATTGCTAAGGAACAAATGGCATTGTGTATGGAAATGAAGAAACTGGCCAAGGAGAAGAATATGCTGGCTAGGGTAAAGGAAACTCTCTCCAAGGGAGAGACTCAGGAAACCTCAAGAGAGAGACAATTAACTGAAGATGAAATAGAAATAATTAGGAAGAAATTGTCCCTAGATGAGAAGATATTGACATATGAAGATAGGGTACTGGCCACGGAGGAAAAGGACATTGCCAAAAGAAAATTGGAATTCGCTAGCATTGACAGAGTATATGTCCATGAAGAAAGGAAATTAGCCAAAGCAATAAGGAAATTGGGTGAGAAAAAGGAAGGCATTTTCAAGGAGTCATCAAAAAGGAGCAGAATTTTAAAGATACTTCAAAAACTAGTCAAAGAAGAAAGGAAACTAACTCAGGAAGAAATAGATGTGACCAAGTTAAAGAGAACATTTATTGTTGAGGGGAGTAGGTTGAGCAAGGAACAGGATAAACTTGATAACAGAGAGTGGGATTTTTCTAAGGACCAATCAGAAATGACCAAAGATGAGAGAACACTGGCTTGGAAGCAGAGAAAATTGGCCAAGGAGATGAGAGGATTGATAAAGAAAGAAGGAAAAATAGTTGAGGAAGAAAGCAGATTGGCCAGGGAAGAGCAAGAAATCATGCAGGAAGAAGAACGAATAGCAGCTGAAGAGGAGGGGGTAGTAGAGGAAGAAGAAGAAATCCCATTCCTTAAAGAAAGATGGAGAAAGAGAAAGCAGCTAAAGGGAGATGAGGATTTGCCAAAGGATAAGTTTCTTAGTCTAGTGGATGAGATGGAAAATGAAGAGCGCTATTCTAAAGAAATTGAAAACCTGTTAGAGGAAGTAGAGCAAGAGAGTTTGTCTGAGGAAGAGGAAAGCAAAAGTGAGGAGGAGGAGGAAGAGGAAGAGGAGGAAGAAGAGGAAGAGGAGGAGGAAGAGGTGGAGGAAGAGAAAGAGGTGGTGGAGGAGGATGTGTTCCAGGAAGAAGAAGAAAGCATAAGTGAGGAGGATGTGGAAAGTTTGAGTGAAAAGGAAGAGGAGGAGGTAGAGGAGGAGGAAGAGGAGAAAAGCTTATCTGAAGAAGAGGTGGGCAAGGAAAAAGAGATCTTAAAAACAGAAAAGAAACTGCTTAAGACACAAGAAAGAGGAGAAGCCCAAAGAGGAAGAGAAATATTCTCTTCTATTGGAAAAGCAATCCCTGAGGTCAAAGGCAGGGGCGTAAAACTGGGAATTCTGAAAAGCCCTTCCAAGAAATTGATTTCAATAGCTCCAGGGAGGGAAAAGAAGATACCAGTGCCTGTGTCACAGAAATACATGTCCCGGGGAGAAATGGCTGCCACAGAACTCAAGATGCTCTCAGGAAAAAGGTTGAGGGATAAACGAAGAGAACTACTGGATAACTATAAGCCCATGTCTCTACAAGTTATCGATACAGATTTGGATTCTGAAGAGAAGGACTTAAAGACCCTAGGCATGTCCCAAATATTTGAGCAGACTACGGAAAGTCCGAAACTCCAATACAAGCAACCAATTGGCAGGTGGAAGTGGTTTGTGCAGCAGCATCTGAAGGGACAGACTGAGATTCAGTTACCTGTCCCTCAAACTCTGGCTGAGGAACACTATCCTGGGGTATGCCTCTCAGATGTAGAGTGGATCCACCATGTCCTAGAACAGATGGAAGCAGGAGAACAGCTTTCCAGGGGTAGTTTTCAACGATTGTGTCAGCTCCTCAAAGACCTCACCTCAAAGGGAAACTTAGAATGGATGCATCTGGCCATGCTTCAGGCCATCGTGTACCATCACAGGCAGGCCCTGGAATCACAAGGCACAGGTATTTCAAAACCCAGTAAAGAGTTTATGGGTACAAAACACCTGAAAGTGATCCCTCCTATAAAAGGAAAGGAAAAGGAGAGCTGGCTAAAACCTTTGCCTGTCCCCACACCAAAGTCCCCATTAGATACTAAGAGGATTCCAGACACAAAAGCTATAAATTGGCATCTTTTAGGAGAACCTTACAGAAGTGAGCGGGCACAGCAGATATCCATTTCTCTCAAGGAGATGGAGATGGAACACTTCTATCCTGCAACAAGAGACATTTCCACAGGTGTCCATGCCACTGTGGACAAGCAAACCCTAGCACTGATGTTTCAAAAGGACTTCTGGGCTTTTAAGGGTAAGAGTAGGTTCCCCAAATTGCCCAAGTTGGAGAAGGCAGCACAGGGCATCTCTATTAAAAGGAAGGAAGTGCCTCGATGGGAGACATTCGTAGCACTGTACCACGTTTTGCGGATGTTGCAGCAGCGATATGCAAAAGACCACACTGCTTGGATGGAACAGTTCTACCAGCTCATGGACCTGTACCAACTGAAGTCACCCCGAATCCAGAGGCTACTACAGGAACTGCTACTGAGAGAGGAGCCCAGATCTCAAGAGGTCATCTACAAAGAGTCGTTAAAGGCCATGGACCTGGTACCTGGGGAGCGACTGTTCTACCATCTGTTTTGTGGTGGCTCTCATACTCCTGGAGGGCCTCTCAAGTTCCAGGAAGTGGTGTCCCTCCCAGAACAGAACAATGTGCACACCATCCTTCCCATGGGCATTGCCCAGTATGGTATTTTAGAACTTGCCTGGAAGAGTCTGCCCCAAGCTGATTTTCACCTCACCAAGGAATTGCCCCACATTATTGCTCCTACCCCATAACTTGGAGCTGACTAGAAGTCAGGACTTTTCATTCCCAATTGGAGAAAACCCTTGTCCCAAGAATCTAGACCTTCATTCCTAGCACCCATACAGAGGTAAGGCCAGGCCAAGGTACTTTACCCACCCAGCTCCAGAAACAAGCTTCTTCATATGGAATAAAGAAGAGGTTCTCATTTGAAATATACACTTTGCTGTGTCCCTTTTTTCCAAACTTTGGTTCTCCTGGAAGGTAGCCAGGGAAATGAGATACATTATCCTGTGAATGGGAGCACGTCCCAAAAGCCAGTGATGCTCACCCTGTGGAGGCCTTGAGGTAGAAAAGTCTGTCCTTGTTCTCTTCCTTCCTTCCTTCTCACCAACCTCCCCCTAAAGATTGTGTGTGTGGAAGCACTTGACACAAAAACTATATTTAGCATTAATAAAAGAGATGTTGATGTAGGAGGAAGAGAATGAGTTTTAGAATCAGAAGACCCAGCATTTTCCCCTTTAGTATTTGAGGGCACACAGTAGAGGTTGACTCTATTTCCTGATTATAGCTCTGTATGTTGGTGACTCGAATCTCAAATGGCAGATGTGTTGGGCATTGTGGATACCCTCAGAGTAAAGGGAAAAAATACTACAAGTTCTAGCTAGCATCATCTGCTGACTTTATCACTGGATGGCACTAAGGGATGAGGCCAATTGAGGTTAAAACATAAAGAATAAAGAGAAGCCTATGTCTTTCACTTCCTTTGCTACCACCTGGACATGAGGATTGGGGAAGGTGATGGGATGATAATTTGGAAGACTAGGTATAGGCTCAGATAGGCTCCCAATTTTCTAGACACTTACCCTTCCTTTTATCAATTATTGAGTTCAAGTAAAAGGGGTAATAAAGTAGAGGAAGTAGTCACTGCTCTTAATCTTGTTCCCTTCCTGATCTGTTATCCTCACCATGGAGACTCCAGAACTGTCTCCTTCCAGGTAACCTGAGCCTTCCAACAGCTTCTATAACGTAACAGCTCTATACCATTACCACCCCAACCTCTCCTTTGTTGTTCTACCCCCTCTACTTGGTTTTCTTTTGGGGGGAAGCAGAGATTAGAAGGCATGAGCACATTCTAGACAGTTTTAACCAACTTGGAGCCCAATGGCAATGAAAGCTGTGGCTCTGAAGTTGGGCTTGTGCATCTCAGACCATATGTCAAGTGAAAGCTGTGGCTGTGGGCAGAGAGAATCAAAAAAGTATGATTGGCAATGCAGCAGAAGTAAGGATACCCCAGCTAGATCTGCAGCCTTGACCTGCATCCTTTCTCCTTTTGGGCTGCTGTTTACTTTTCCATGTAAAAAAGGAGGTAATTCACAAATTACAAGTATCAGGCAGGAAAGAGGGGACATCACTACACACTCTACACATATTAAAAGGATAATAAGAGACTACTTTGAACGACTCTATGCCCATCAATTTGACAACAGATGAAACTGACAAATTCTTTGAAAGACTTAGAAAGAGAATAGCAATGCCTGATTCATTCTGTAGGATATCAGTGGTCTGGCGGACTTTGTTGGGTAAGTGGGTTTTAATGGGTTTTCTGGTCAAAACAAAACCCAGTGAATTGTCTAACCATTGTGGTCCTATAGTCAGGAAGTCTATGGATGACTCTTCAGGAGATGTCAGAGCCTGGATACTAGCTGTGACAACCCAGATATCCCATTTTGCCAGAATGGTAGAGAGGAGTAGTATTTTTTTTTCCGGCATTTTTTAATTGGTTTTTTTTTTTTGAAGATACATAGATCGCAAAAAATGTTACATTAAAAAATATATAAGGTTCCCACATACCCCACACCCCCACTCCTCCCACATCAACAACCTCTTTCATCATTGTGGCACATTCATTGCATTTGGTGAATACATTTTGGAGCAATGCTGCTCTGCATGGATTATAGTTCACATTGTAGTTTATATTCTCCCAAGGACATTCAGTGGGTTATGGCAGGATATGTAATGTCCAGCATCTGTCCTTGCAATATCATTTAGGACAACTCCAAGTCCTGAAAATGTTCCCACATCACATCTCTTCTTCCCTCTCCCTGCTCTCAGCAAATACCATGGCCACTTTCTCCACATCAATGCTACAGTTTCTTCCATTACTAGTCACAATAGTTCTATAGTAGAATAAAAGTAAGTCCACTCTAATCCATATTTTATTCCTCCATCCTGTGGACCCTGTGAAGGTGATGTCCATTCCTGTATTTTCTCTTTATTATGAAAAGTTTCAATTACAAAAAGTAGAAGAATATTATAATGAAACCCAGATCCCTTAACCTAGGTTTTATTACCATTTTAACAAAATTGCTTCTTCTATTTTTTATTTGTTGAAGTATTTTAAAATAAATCTCAGACAACATAACTCAACCTAAATATTTTGATATTATTTCTAAAAAATAAAACTTTTCTTAACAGTGATTTTCACATCTAACAAAATTAATAATTCCTTAATATCATCCAGTATTCAGTCTATGTAAATTTCCCTGATTGATCCCAGAAATGTCATTTTATACTTAATTTGTTTCAGTCAGCATTCAAACAGGGTCTACACACTGCATTTGATTGTTATACTTCCAAGGAATATTTTAATCTTGAACATTTACACACACATGCCACAGACACCATTTTTTTTGGTCTTTATTTATTTTTTTAATATTACATTCAAAAACTATTAGGTCCCCATATACCCCCCACCCCCTTCACCCCACTCTTCCTCCCATAGCAACAATCTCCATCATCATAAGACATTCACTGCATTTGGTGAATACATCTCTGAGCACCGCTGCACCTCATGGTCAATGGTCCACATCATAGCCCACACTTTCCCACGTTCCATCCACTGGGCCATGGAAGAACATACAATGTCTGGTAACTGTCCCTGCAGCATCACCCAGAACAACTCCAAGTCCCCAAAACACCTCCACATCACATCTCTTCCTCCCATTCCCCACACCCAGCAGCCACAATGGCCACTTTCTCCACACCAATGCCACATTTTCTTCTATTACTAATCACAATAGTTCATGAATAGAATATCAGTAAGTCCACTCTCATCCATATTCTATTCCTCCATCCTGTGGACCTTGGAATGGTTGTGTCCACTCCACATCTATATCAAGAGAGGGCTTAGATTCCACATGGATGCTGGATGCAATCCTCCTCCTGCTTTCAGTTGTAGGCACTCTTGGCTCCCTGGTGTGGTGATTGGCCTTCTTTAACTCCATGTTAGCTGAGTGGGGTAAATCCAACAAATCAGAGTGTAGGAGCTGAAGTCTGTTGAGGCACAGGGCCTGGCTATCATATGATCAGTCCAGAGATTCAGATCCCCTGGGTATATATTAAACCCCAGCACCAACTACAGTTCTGGTAAAAGTAACAGGAGAGGCTTGTGAAAAAAGATCACATCTGAGTCCAGCTCCATCACACAGAAACACAAACTCCAAAGAAGGGTCAACTGACATGGCACTGAACTCCATCTGCCCTGACCGTAGAACCTGTGGGTCTCTGTAGCCCTCAGAAGAACCAGTACCCGGGGTTGTATCTACTTTATCTGTCTCTGGAGCTCTGCTGAGGTGTGCATAAGGGCAACCCCTCTGATAACCTTCTGGCTCTTTTTGGAGGCTCATAGCCATATAAACTCATTTGTCCTTTCCATTTCCCCCTTGATTCAGGTCAAAAAGCATTTTTAACTCCTGGTATTATATGTAGACTGAGATATTCTGCTGGTCCGAGTTGCCCTTTTATTCAAGGTCATTTTTTAGGTTCATCATCAGCTGGTACTTGGTAGTAATCCCTTGGTGCCAGGGAGGCTCATCCCCGGGAGTCATGTCCCATGCTGGGGGGAAGGCAACGCATTTACATGCTGAGTTTGGCTTTGAGACTGGCCACATTTGAGCAACATGGAGGCTCTCAGGAGGTAACTCTTAGGCACCCTGCTGCTCTAGGCCTTGTTCTTATTTTGGGTGTACAGGCTCACAAGCATAGTCATTAGTGTCAAGGGCTCATTGTTGGACCTTCATTCTTTTTTGGTCATTGCCGTTGCACTTGGGGGATTGTTGCTGTTCCTTTAGGGACTGTGTTAGAGCTTCCTTGGCTAGGAACTCAGCACTCCCTCAGTTGTTGTTTTTAATTGTATCCACTATGAAAATATCCAAACATTTTTATGTACCCTGGATATATGCCCTGTAGAACTCCTTGCCAACCATGTGTTCCCTGTGAATAACATTCCATACAGTATTCCTCTGCTACCATTGTTAAACCTCTCTGTGATCCACAACTTCCTGAAAAGTGAAGCCCAATATATTGCCAGGTTCCCTTAGTAGTAAAATGGAATATAGCAATGAGTTAAAGTTTAGATATAGAATACATATTAATTTGGAAAAAATACAGTAAAAATAAATTGGGGTATCAGAAAATTAAAAAACGCAAAAGCTTTGTTTTTGATGTTTTGCCTTCCATCACTGCAATAAGTGTTGCCCTGTATGCAAATTGGCAAGGAAACTACTTCTGTCTTTTCCTAGTGTCTACATCCTATCTTTTTCTTCTTTTTTTTCTAATTATTAAGCTTATCTTCACGAGAGTTTTAGATCACAGTAATTCATATACACAATATACAGTACTCCCACATATCCAACATAAAACCTTTTCCCTTTCACAGCAATGATCTTTTTACATATTCATACTATATTTACTGGAACTGATGTACAGATATTAAGACAATAGCTTTCAAACAAGGTAACATTTGCATTTACATTGTGGTTTATATTTTAACTATACAATTTTCTAAATTTTTAGTTGTCTTATGTTTTACATTATGATTTACATTTTAGCCTGTCAGCCCCTATATATTTTTGGTATAACTTTACATGTCTTATATCCATTCTTGTGTACTCTTGTGAAACACTTCTATTGCCCACACAGTTACATTGGTTCCATCTATTCAATACCTCTTTACCCCTCCCCTTAGGGCCCATAGTGACAGTCAGTCTTCATTGCTTGAAGGGCCATGTTCAGAGATACTTGCAACAGTGTTGAGGGCTTGACATGCTCAACTGCCCTAATGTACTGGGAGCCACCATTTCTCTTGAAAGATACAGTTCCCTCTATTTGATGGCATCAGTCCTCCCCAGGATGTGGGTATATACCTTCACTCTCATTATATGGGTCTCTATCCAATGGTATAACCCACTATGGCAAAATGAGCATTCACATATTCCCTAGAAGCCTGTCCTGCATCAGATTATCCCCTTTAAGCATCTTAAACAGGTAACTTTCCTTATTATATTTTTGAAAAGGTTTTCTCAGAATTATACTCTCAGCCAAATACCTGACAGTCTCCTATGTTTGTATGTTGCCCCACCCTCCCCCCAATTTCTTGGGCAATATTACCCATCCTCCCATCCTTAGCCCCCCTCAAGCCCGCAAAGCCCCACCCAAAGGTAACCCTATGCCCCCATTTTATCCCTTCCTTGTACAAATACTTACCTCCAGCTTATCATAGATTTCACCCATGTAGGTGTCAGCTTACATCCTTCCTCTACCCCCCAATTTCCTGTAAGCCTCTCATCCAGTCTCTAGCTCTCTGAGGCAGCTTAGTTTACTTATTTCATGTCATTGAGGTCATGTAGTATTCACAGACACCATTTTTGTGCTCCATTGATTTTTTGAAGACACTGGGTCTATTGTCCATAGAATCTTCCATGTCGTGGGTTTTTCTGATAGAGCAGAGTTTCTTAACCTGAGGAGAGGATGCACTATGAAGGTCCATGAAGCTCCTGAAATTAGATGAAAAAAAGTTGTTGGCATGTGCATAAGTGTTTTCCCCTAATACCCAGGAATAAGTCCATAGCTTTCATCAGATTCTCAAGAATGCCCCTGCCACAAACATGTTAAGTCACCAATTAAGAAGAGAGCATAGGATCTGGCTGTCATGGCATTTTCAGTGCCTGTGGCCTACCCTACTCACCAGCAGAAGGCGTTTCAACTTTACCAGCATGCGTGCTGCGCCAGCTGGAGTCGTGGTGCATCCACAGGGATAAATACCAGTACTTTGCTTGTTTGATGAGAGCCCGGTTTGAAGAACATAAGAATGAAAAGGATATGGTGAAGGCCACCCAACTGCTAAAGGAGGCGGAGGTGGAATTCTGGCATAATCAATATCCACAGCCATATATTTTCTCAGGCTCTCCTGGGGGTACTTCCTATGAGAGGTATGAGTGTTACAAGGTTCCTGAGTGGTGCTTAGATGACTGGCATCCTTCTGAGAAGGCAATGTACCCTGATTACTTTGCCAAGAGAGAACAGTGGAAGAAACTGTGGATGGAAAGCTGGGAGAAAGAGGTTAAACAGCTGCAAGAGGAAACCCCAGCTGGTGGTCCCACAAGAGAAGCTTTGCCCCCTGCCCAAAAGGCAGTAATTTGCCCCCCATGTGGTGGCATATTGTGACCAGGCCTTGGGAGCCTGGTAGAAAAAGGGGAAGACACCTCACTGTTCACATTTGCAAGGGAAACAAGTTACAGGAGAGAAAACACACTTACCCTAATAAAAAGAACTAAATGTGAAAAAAAAAGAAGAGAGCCTAGACCCCTGGGTTTCAGGTCAGACATGGCCTCTAATCAGATGAATCCCCTTCAAAAAATATCTTCCTCTCAAAGGGCTTTAGTTTTCTAATTTTTGAAGAGATAGACTTCAGACCTCTCTAGGATATTAGAAAGTGTTTCCAGACTGTTTCCTTCTCCCAGGATGTATGTTCAGTATAGCCACCAATTGCTCTCAACTAGGAAACAGGGAATAGGAAGTTGAACTTGCTTAAGATCTAGGAAGGAGGAGGATCTTTTATTTCTTGGAACAGTACATGCTTAAATTAAGGTGAAGGTATAAAGACACTAGATTGTGTTTCGGAAATTACTCTGACAGCACACAGAAACTTCTGGATGGATTGAGCTCTGAGGACTGAGCCCTGGGGGCATTCCAATGTTTATAACAAAGAGAGGTAAAGGGAAACTGTTAAGAAGATTGAGAAGGCGCAGCCAGGAAGATAAGAGGAGAACCATAAAGAGTGGTGTCCAAAAATCAAGAAAGCATTTCAAGAAGGAGGGATTGATAAACTTTCAAATATTGCTGATAGATCAAGTAAAATAATGACTAAAAATTGACAACTGGATTTGGCAATCTCGATATAGCTGGTAACTTTAACAAATGGGTACTGTGGATTGGTGGGGATAGGTGACCAGATCAGAGTGAGTTTAAGAGGATTGGGCTAAAAGAAAGGGCTCAGTAGTTTTTTGTTTTTACTTTTAATTTGGAAATTGTCCAAAACTGGTGGGGGCGGATTCCAGGGGCCTGTGGGAAGAAGCAGGGGGAAGGAGGCAGGAGACGAGAAGAATGGAGGCTTGATCAGAATCCTGTCTTGCCTCCATTCTTCTCGTCTCCTGCCTCCATCCCCCACTTCCCCCTGCTTCTTCCCACAGGCCCCTGGAATCTGCCCCCGCTGGTTTTGGACAAGTGGTGCCCAACGTGGGGCTGAGGTAGTTGTGAAATCTGCCATGTTGTTGGAGGCTGTAAACAGACCTCACAGCAGGTGGCTCCCCACAAGAAATGATTTCAAATTTGCAAAAAATTGCAAAAATAATACAAAGAACACCTGTATATCCTTTATTCAAATTTACCAATTGTTAACATTTTACCCTATTTCCTTTATCCCTATCTTTCTCTCATTCTATCTAGCCATCCACATATACACACATTTTTCTAAACTATTTGATGGTAAGCTACATATAACACTTCAGTGTGTATTTCCTAAGAATAGAGATATTCCACAACCACTGTATAGTTACCAATTCATTAATTTACATTGGTACAATATTTTAACCTACCACCCGTATTTCAGTTTTTCAGTTGACCTAATAATGTCCTTTATAGAATTATTTCCCTTCCATTAATAGGAGTCAGTCTATAATCATGTTTTGCATTTGTCTTTTTTTTTTTAGATTTTTTTATTTTTTATTTATTTCTCGCCCCTTCCCTCTCCTCCCCCCCCCCCCCAGTTGTCTGTTCTGTGTCTGTTTGCTGCATGTTCTTCTTTTGTCCACTTCTGTTGTTGTCAGCAACACAGGAATCTGTGTTTCTTTTTGTTGCGTCATCTTGCTGTAAGCTCTCTGTGTGTGCGGAGCCATTCCTGGGAAGGCTGCACTTTCTTTCACGCGGGGCAGCTCTCCTTATGGGGCGCATTCCTTGCGTGTGGGGCTCCCCTACATGGGAGAAACCCCTGCGTGGCATGGCACTCCTTGCATGCATCAGCACTAAGCATGGGCCAGCTCCACACAGGTCAAGGAGCCCGGGGTTTGAACCATGGACCTCCCATATGGTAGACAGACGCCCTATCCATTGGGCCAAGACTGCTTACCTGCATTTAGTTGTCTTTAGCCTACTTTAATTTGGAACATTTCCACAGCCCTAATTTGCCTTTTATAACATTGCCATTTTTGAAGAAATAGTACCCCTATCCAACTTATTTAGTAGCATTTCTTATTTGGGGGTTTATCTGGTCTTATGATTAGATTGTCACTACACATTCATGGACAGAATACTGCATAGCTGATGTTATGTTCTTCTCAGGTATCATACATGGAGCATATTATGTCCATCTATCTCTTATTAGTGGTAATAATTTTGTTCACTTGGTCAATGTGTGTTCCCTGACTTCTTCATTATGAGTTACTGTCTTTCCCCCATCCTTGTACTAATAAGTCTATAAGGAAACACTTTAAGACACTCAGATATTCTGCTCATTAAAATTTCTCCTTAGATTGATCATCCATTGATGAAGTGTTACCATGATGGCAGCAAAATGATTTTCTGACATCAGTACTTCATATTTTCTGGTCAGCCCTTAGCTTCCTGTGCCCTTGTGACATTTTCCCATCTTTTTTTTTGGGGGGGGGCGGGGAAGCACTTCCTTACTGTCTTAGTTTTCCAACTGCTATGATAAATACCACATAATGGGTTAGTTTAACAACAGGAGTTTAATGGCTCAGAATTTATTGGTTTCAGAAGCTAGAAGACTTTTTTCCTTCTGGGGTTGGTAGAATTCTAGCTGGTTAGCAATCCTTCAGTTCCTTGGCTTTCCCAACATGTGGCTGTCCTTTCCTTTCCCAGTTCCTGCTGACTTCTGGCTTCCAGCTCCTCCCCATGACTTTCACTTTATAAGGCCTCCAGTAATAAGATTAAGATCCATACTGATTATAGTTGGCCACACCCTACTAAAAATAACATCTTCAGAAGGTCCTGTTTTCAATGTGTCTGCTTCCATAGGAAAGAGATTAAAGTAAAAACATGTTTTTTCAGGGGTACATAACTCCACCTACCATAGTCTACCCTCTAGACCAAAAAAAAAAGACATATTCTTCCACATGGAAAACACAGTCTATAACAACATTCAGAAAGTCTTTTAGTCATTTTAGAACAATGATAAATCCAAAGTCTCATTAAAATCAGTTATGGGTGTGGTCCATGATGGGGCAAAGTTCTTCTCTATCTGTGGACCTGTAAAATCTGGAAAACAAGTTATCTTCTTCTAAAATACAGTGGTGAGACAGGGATAGGATAGATATCCCATTCTAAAAGAGAGATATTGGAAGGAAAACAGGGATCATGGGTCCCAAACAAGTCCAAAACCAGCAGGGCAAACACCATTACATCTCAAGGTCTGAGAATCATCTGTGGATTGGTGCTTTGTCCTCTGGGCCTACTGGAGTGGCAGCCCCACTTTCCGAGCATTTGTACCATGTCATGCTCTCCCAAATGCTGGCGCCTATGTTCCATCTACTCTGAGCACTGGAGTGACAGTCTACTTGGCTTCAAAATTGCAGTGTAGGCCCCACCCTTTCCAAGCATTGGGATGGTAGCTGAACTCCCCTTGAACACCAGAGCAAGAGTCCCACTCCCTCCAAAAGCAGGGGCAGACTTGCCCTCTACACAAACATGTGGATGGCCTGAGGGGATCTTTTTTGGTCCAGACTTCTGCCTCCATGATTCTGCCCTTGAAGTAATTTTTTTTTTTTTTTTTTTTACAATTCAACCCTTCTCTGTCCCTTTCAATTTAGGAAGCTTCTGTTCATAAAAATGTCACAAAACCCTTATTAGCTTTGTGTGTAGTACAAGGCTGTTCAAATCATTAGACAAAAGGACTGTCCATAGATCCTTCCTGAATTGCTGAATTTCCAATAATGACTTCCTCTGAATTGGCTGACTGGATCCATGTTTAGCCACATCCTCTTTAGCAGAGGGTTGTTCAGTTAAACCTTCACATGGAGCTGTTCTCTGGGGATTCACTTCTCAGAAGCTTAGAGGGGGCTTGATAGAGTCTTTTCTGGCCCTGGTTCCTTTGTGCCTGAGTTCAGTTCTCTGCTTATTGCTTCCCTCTCTCATTTTACTATAAGCTGCAAGGAGAAACCAGGTTGTACCTTCCATACTTCCAAGTTCATTGTCTACAAGTTCCAACTTCAACCCAACTCTAAGACATAATTCAGCCAAGTTCTCTGCTAAAGCATTGCCTTTCCTCCAGTTTTTAATAACACATTTCTCATTTCCTTCTAAAGCTTCATTGGACGTACCTTTAATGTCCATATTTCTACTAAGAGTCTCTCCAAAGCAATATAGGCTTTTTATATCAAGTGCTTCACAATTCTTCCTCCCTCTATCCAGTACCCAACTCCAAAGTCATTTCCATATTTTTTTTGCTGTTGTAGCAGCACTCAATTGTCTGGTACCAAAAACTTAGTTTCCTGGTGTAATGGCATAAAATAAATTATATTTGATGCCTCCTCATCTTGACTAACCTAGTCATAAGTTCCCCTTTTGAGCAATCACCCATGCCCTGGATGTAACTGCAACTAGTATGGCATGTGTCTTTATATGGTTTGGATGGTAAGAGCTGCCCTCAGATTCCCCAAATGGACTTGCCTCTTGTGCCCTTTGTGCTGCTTAGTTTAAAGCTGTTAATTTCCAGTATCCTTTGGAAAATACCACTCCTCCCCTCTGGGTCACAGTAAAGGTGAGAGCCCAGGACCCCCATGTTCTATTTCTCCTTCCCACTCCCTGCTTCCTCCACTGATCCTTGAAGGAGCCTAGGTTAGGTAAGCCTTGACCCTTTTTATCACCCTCATTTTCCCACTTACCCTCTAGCCCCTTTGACCTAATGAAACTGCCCTTTCATAATTCTTGCCTGTCTGGCTATCTGGGTTTGTGTCTCATCACTCAGTTGCTACGACAAATCCACAATAATGGGTTGGCTTAACAACAGCAATTTAATGGCTTACAGTTTCAGAGGCTAGAAGGCTTGCTTCTTCCCAGGGTCAGTAGCATCCTATTGGCTGGCAATCCTTGAGTTCCTTGGCTTTCCCATCACAGTTGGTGTCTTCTCCTTTCTCTTCCCAGTTCCCACTACTTCCAACTTCTGATTTCTCTTTATAAGGCTTCCAATAAAAGGATTAAGACCCATCCTGATACAGTTGGCTGTACCTCAATTAAAAATTACATCTTTAAAAAGTCCTATTTACAATGGGTTCACACACACAGGAATAAGATCAAGATTAAAAACATTTTTTTTTTCCTTCTGGAATACATAACTCAACCTACTATACTTATTTTCTGGTGTAATGAGATATTCCAGGTTTGTGTACTATCCTTCCCATGCCCTGGAATTAACTATCTCTCTGAAGAGCACTAGTTCCATTTAATGGGGATATAATGGTTAATAGAGACTGTATATGGGTTGAACTCTTCTCCAAAATGATAGGTTGAATCCCTAACCTCTAGAACCTATGAATATGACTTTATTTGGAAATAGGGTCTTTGTAGATGTAATACAGTTAAGAGGAGGGTGGCCCTAAATCCAATGACTGATATCCTTATAAAGACAGGGAGATTTGGAGACACACAAGATGCAGGGAAGAAGGCCATCTGATGATGGAGGCAGAGAATGAAGTGATATAGCTATAAGCCAGGGAACACCAAGATTGCCAGCAACTGCCAAAACCTTGGAGAGAGTCATGGAACAGATTATCTCCCAGAGCCCCCAGAAAGAACCAACCCTGCCAATGATACTTTAACTTTGGACTTCTGGCCTTCTGAACTGTGAAAAAGTAAATTTCTGTTGTTTTAAGCCAGTTTGTGATATTTGTTATGGCAGGTCTAGGAAACTAATACAGAGACCAAGATCTGAGAACTAAGTGTGCTTTTGGCCCTTTCAGCAAACATAGCTTGGACATATATGTATGAATTGGTATGAACTCAGGATCTCTAAAATACATATATATCTGTTTATAAGCATGTTTATGTGCACATGTATATGGGTTTGTATATGTGTACAATTTCAATCCATCCCCCATAGGGCCCTTGTTGCCTGCCCTTATTTCGTGTTTGTAAATCCTTTCTTCCACAGTAAGTTCCCTGGCTCCCCAAAGCATCAACTCTCTTACTCATTTGCTCAAGTCAATAATACATTTAAATATTAAATGTATTAAATAATAATACATTTAATAATACATTTAATATTCAGAATTGCTTTGCCCATATCACAATAAATGAATCCACTAAAAAGAATTCAGGATTTGTTTGCAATACTTTCCCCCCATACCCCTCACCCTCCACCCTTCCTAAGTCTGACGGTGTATTAGTCAGCCAAACAGGTCCTGATGCAAAATACCAGAAATTGGTTGTTTTTTCAAAGGGTATTTATTTGGGGTAGGAGCTTACAGATACCAGGCCATAAAGCATAAGTTACTTCCCTCACCAAAGCCTATTTGGAGCAAGATGGCTGCCGATGTCTGCGAGGGTTCAGGCTTCCTGGGTTCCTACATTCCTGGGGCTTGCTTTTCTCTGTGTTCAAGGTTCCTTCCTTCCTGGTGCTGGCTTCTCTTTCCTCTGTGTGCTGAGTTCCTGGGGCTCCAGCTAAAGTCTTCAGCATCAAACTCCAACATCAAAATTCCAACATCAGAAACCCCTCAACTCTGTTCTTTGCCATGCCTTTTATCTGTGAGTCCCCACCCCTTTGTGGGTGGGGACTCAATGCCCTAATCATAACTCAGTCATGCCCAGGTACAGATCAGATTACAAATATAATCCAATATCTATTTTTGGAATTCATAATCATATCAAACTGCTACAGATGGTATTTGTCAAATACTGTGCTCATAAGGTACTTGGGCTAGTTCTTTCATTCTCTCCTTTAGAATTATGTTGTTCATTCATAATACTGTTAGGTTCATTTGTTTACACTTGCTTTCAATTATGTTTCCCTCTCTTCCCATTCTTGTTTTATTTTTATTGTTTGAATATGTATAATATTAGTATCATTTCAAAAATAAAAGTACACAAAAAATATACTCAGAGAAGTGTACCAGGCCGGGGACTGAACCCAGGGCCTTGTATGTTGGAAGGCAGTGCTTAACCACTGAGCCACACTGGCTCCGTGTGCTACTTTTTATAATGGATTCAGTTGCTTTTTTTTTTTAAATAGAAGAGAGGGGTTTTTTTATTCCCACATATGAGGTCCTGGGTTCAATCCCTGGCCCTGGGACCTAAAAAAAATAAGAAAATAAGAAAATAAAAAATAAAATAAAAGGGAATAGAGAAATGGGGTGTTATCTGAAGGCAAATATGGGGTCAAGGGAGGGTTTTGTTTTTTAAGATGGGGGATATCACTGCATATTTGTGTAATGATGGGAATGATCTAGGAGAAAGGAAATTCCTGCCTTGAGTACGTGAGAGGGGATGGGATCCTCTGTACAAGTATAGGTGGGTCTTAGATAGGAACATGGACTATTCATCCCATAGTCATTGAGGAAAGGGGGAGTAGATGAATATAAATACCAAGGTGGGAGCATAAAGAAATTTTATTCTGGTTGTATCTATTACTCTCACTGAAATAGGAAGCAAGGTCCTCAGCTGAGTGAAGGAGGCAGGAGGTACTGGAGGGTTGAGGAGAGATGAGAAGTAATGAAACAAAGGTCTAGGAGAGCAATAGAGTGAATAGATTTGAACATGAGGTAAGTTTTTCAGGCAGCAGCATGGACCCATTTGAGGCTAGTGGTCATGGATTTCAATGAAACTAGTTAACATGGTTGTAGGTATTTCTCCAGCTATGTTCATACTGCAAATATGCAGTAGACAGAGAATCAGATTTAGCCAGCCTGGGGTTTTTCCATTTCAATATGATGGAGAGATAGAGGGCACGTTTGTCAGGGAATATAATGATTATAATGAGGGGCCACAAGCCATGGGTAATGAGGAACATGAGGATATGAGCGTGGTAAATGACAGTGAAAAGATTATAGGATCAATGATTTGTAGTGTTGTCTAAGAGTAATTGGAGTAATGAGTGACAACTACAGGGAGTGAGCTAGAAGAGAAAGGAGGTAGTAGTCAGAGGAATTGTCATGCCATCTCATGACCTTAAATACGTTCATATTCTCATAACTCTGAGTTTCTATCTCCAGCCTTAATTTCTACTTGGAATCCTAGACTGGTACATCTAACTGACTTTTTAACATCTCCATTTGGATGTGTATTAGGGATCTCAAAGCTAAAACATCCTGATTTCACCCCTGCCCCTAAAACTACTCTTCCCCCAGTTTTTCCCATTCTTGGTAAATGTCCATTTCTGTTTTTCCATTTACTCAAGCCACTTGAAATCATTCTTACTTATTTCTCTCCTCCACCTCATTGTTTGCACTTGCTGTCTGCTCTCTGTGTCCATTTGCTGAGTGTTCTTGTGTCTGCTTACCTTCTCTTCTTGTCTTTCTCTTTAGGTGGCACCAGGAACCGATCCTGGGATCTTCCAGAGTGGGAGAGAGGCACTCACTCACCAGTGCCACCTCAGCATCTTGGTCTGCTGCATTTCTTATTGTCTCTCCTCTGTGTCTCTTTTTGTTGTGTCACCTTGCTGCACCAGCTTTCTGCTTGGTCTAACTTGCTGCAAGGGCTAGCATTCTGTGTGGGCCACCTCTCTGCTCACTGTTGTGTGGGCAAGCTTGCCTTCACCAGGAGGCCCCAGGAATAGAACCTCCCATATGGCAGACGGGAGCCCAATCACCTGAGCCACATTCACTTCCCTGAAATCATTCTTTGCTCCTCTCTTTCACTTATACCCTGTATCCAATCGATCAGCAGGTTCTACCTGGCTTTATTTTCCAAGCTACCATCTCTTATCTAAATTATTATAATGAGCTCACTCAGTCGCCCTGCTTCCACCCTGGATACCTCCTCATCCCCTCTCCCCCATTCTATTCTCAACACAACAACAAAAAGGATCCTTTAAAAATGAACATCAGATCACATCATTCCCTTTATTCAAACCCTCCAGAGCTCAAAGTAAAAGCCAAAAAATCGTGGCAATGGCCTAAAAGGCCTACATGATCTGCAGCAAAGAACAGTTCTCTCACCTCTCTGAGTACCTTTCCTGTCAATCTTCCTCTCACCTAGCTCCAGCAACCTTGTTCAAACTTGTCCCAAGTGTAATACCCCCTCAGGGCTTTGATACTTGCTGTTCCTTCTGCCTGGAATATTCCTTCGCCAGATAAATACATGGTTTATTCTTCACTTCCTTTGGATCTCTGCTCAAATATTGCCTGATCAGAGAGGCCTCCCACTTCCCCTCCTGGCATTCTCTATCCCCCTTATCCTGCTTTATTTTTCTCCATAGCACTTAGTATCTGACATTTATTTATCATCCATTTCTTCGTAATAGAATGTCAGCTCCATGAAGGAAGGGACTTTGTTTCTTTGTTTTGTTCACTGCTTATCCCTAGTATTTAGAACAGTGTAACATTAGTTCAACTCAATTATTTATTGAATGAATGAATGAATGAATATGTATATGAATCAGCTGTCAGCTTCTGTATGACCTAAGACAATGCTTGGCTCCTGTGGATTGGGGAAAGTGATATAACAAGTTATTAACGCAGTAAACACTAGATATTTAATTAATTAAACTTATGAAGCTTTAAAATATACCTGCTCATCATGGTGGCACTATTACCAGGAGAATTGCTATATGTTTGTTTCTTAGCAATGCTATTTTTGGGGTTCTTTCTACCTGTAATCTTAATAGGAAGCAGTATCATATCGCTCAGTGAATCAGGAGCAGAACTGTAACTGGAACCTATTCATTAATTCAACAAATCACCATAACAGCCAGATACCATGCTGGGATAGAGTTGGGAAAGGGAATGTACAATGTTGCAAAAATCTTACTCCCTGCCCACAAGAAGAATACATCTTGAGATAGTCAAGCAATTAGAGTAGACCAGTAAGTGCTATATAGGAATAAGCAGAGACATAGATGGGGCACTAACCTAGACCTGGATTTGTCAAGGAAAAATCTGCACTAGCCAATGATAAACAGGAAGGATGGCTTTATCTAAAGCTACATAGAATAGAGAAACATGGAAATATTCATGGGGCATTGTTTCCCTCACAGAAACTTGAAAGGAAAAGCCAGAGAGGCAGAAGAACAATCAAGGAAGTATGGGATCAGAGAAGCCATGGGAGGAGGGGTGTTTTCATGGCAAAAAAAAAAAAGCGGTCACTAGGGTTAGGCACTGCAGAGAAGTAATAAAAAGGGCTGAAGGCAACGAAAAAGTAAAAAAGAAAAAAAAAAAGGGCTGAAGGGCATTCATTGCATTTAGCAACAGGGAGGTTGTGGTCACCTTGTCTAAAGCAGATTTTGTGGAGTGATGGGGTTTGAGGCCATACTGTAATAGATTGAGAAGTGAGTGGATGGTGAGAAGAAAAGGCAATGTAAACTCAGTAGGATTGACCTTGAAGTGGGGGTGTTACCTGGAAAAAGCAGAAGGCTCTCTGCCTGAGACATTCAATTGACCAATTCCTGAGACCCTGGGGTTTCAAAGAGAGAGAGTTTTTGCCATGTGTGAAGCAGGAGGTCAGATGGCCTATGGGTCTAAAACTCTGTTTCCTTGAATCTATTATAAGAAGGTTAGGGTTTTTATGAATTCAAACAAGGGCAAATGGAGTGGTTAACCTTACAAAAGCAGGCTAGAATAACCATCATAACAGTAAGTATAAATAGGGGCTGACACTAGTCTGAAATAAACATCACAATAGTAAAGCATAAACAAGGGTTGAGATTAGTTCAGCAAGTTTCAGTAATTTCAAGTATTAACTTTTGGCTATTCTACGATACACTAGAAAGTTTTTTTAAAAAAGCATCTATAAAATGATTCAATAATCATAATCATTTAATTCTTAATTCTCGGTTATAACTCCTCCCTCTTGTTTTGTTCATTTCTTGAATCTTGAGTGATATCTGGACAATAACCATTCTAAATTCTTCATGTTGAAAGGGGCATCAACATTATGGGGTAGAAGAGTGAAACTGGCTGTCATTCTTTAAGAGACGGGTACCTCTGGGTTTTATGGCTTAACTGGCATAGGAACAATCTGGAGGCTTTAAGTCTCTGAAAATTAAACTTAAAAAGTAAATTTAAAATTATAGGTTTAAATAAAAGTAGTAGAACTATGTTACATGGGGGAAATAATTTTTATAGATTCTTAGATGGAGCCCATAGTGTTCCTTAGAGTTTTCAGGAACACTGTTGCTTGGGGCTTTGCATATTGTGATAGTTTAAACTATTTTTCTGAAACCTGCATCAGAATAATCTCCAGAATGACCTCCTGCCTCTATTTGAAATCTCGTAGCCACTAAAACTTTATTTTTCTTTATTTCCTTTCCCTCTTTTGGTTTAATCCCATGGCGCCAGGGAGATTTATCCCTGGGAATCATGTCCCTCATAGAGGGAAAGGTAGAGAGTTTATTTGCAGAGTTTGGCTTACTTATGAGTAGCAAAGAGGCTTTCAGGGGGTCGCTCTTATGCTTTAATTATAATTAGGCTTCATTTACTTAAAAAGTTTTCTAAGTTCAAGCTTCATGATTGAGGGCTTGGCTTATTACCACATTTCTTTTTGTTTTATAGGGCTCATATATTTCAGAGTTTATTTTCATATGTTTCCCTGTTGTATGTTTAAATGGGGATCTTTATGTTTTCTAAAAAGGAGGAGATCTTAGATTTAGACCTTGAAAAGTTCCTTGATTACAGTTTCAGTAGGGTGGGAGCTCCTATTACTTGAGAGAATAGAGAGAATCCCCAAGTGGGGAAGTTTAATAGTTCCATGCTTTTTTCAGTCCCTCAAGGGACCTTGCAAATATCTTTTCACTTTATGCCCCAAACACTCTGAAATGCATCAGCGTATTATATCAATCTGTACAGAATACCAAGATCTCATTCCTTATCTTTGGTTTCATATTAAATAAAGCTGAGGTAGGTTGTCCAAATAAACTGAGCAGACAGGTTAAAAAAAAAAAAGTGACAAAATAAATTTCTCCATTTTGGTCCCCAAAAGGAATTAAAGTTAAAAAAAAAAAAAAAAAGATAGGGGAAGTGGACTTGGCCCAATGGATAGGGCCCCAGGCTTCCCTGACCCGTGTGGAGCTGGCCCACGCGCAGTGCTGATGCACGCAAGGAGTGCCCTGCCACACAGGGCTGTCCCCCGCGTAGGGGTGTCCCCCGTGTAGGGGAGCCCCACGCACAAGGAGTGCGTCCTGTAAGGAGAACCACCCAGCATGAAAGAAAGTGCAACCTGCCCAAGAATGTCACCACACACATGGAGAGCTGACACAACAAGATGACACAACAAAAAGAAACACAGATTCCTGGTGCCACTGATAAGGATAGAAGCGGTCACAGAAGAACACACAGCGAATGGACACAGAGAGCAGACTACTGGGTGGGGGGAAGGGAAGAGAAATAAATAAAAAATAAATCTTTAAAAAAAAATACAGATATTACTTTTTACCTTGTATATTCTGATTCACCTTAGTCTTTAACTAGCTCAGCCCCATTCACCTTTTAATTGAAGTCTGATTCTTTAGCTTCTTTAATAATTGTTATCGAGTATACTTTTAGAATTAATGCTGCTTCTTCAGCACCTTTAGAACTAAATAAATTTAGCTGAGTCTCAGGTGTCATACAGTCATCTAAAATTCCAGGGAGCTACTAAGTTACACACAAAGAGCAAAGAATCTTAGAATACATAAAAATAATATTTTTCTTATACAAATTTAACCAACAGAAGTGTGGAAACTTTCTTTAAATTTTATAACATTTCCCCAACACTTCTCATGCAACTTATATTAAACGAAACTATTTTTAGCATCTCACTTTTTATAAGGTTAAAGAACAAATTCTTTGCAACAGTTTGAAATGAAAGATATCCTTTAGGGTTTAATTTAAAATGTTAAAATTTGTCAGATTTGAACATTATGTTTGAACAGAAACAATATTTGATTCTCTATTAATGAAGTGACAAATAAAAGACTCATCTTCTAAAACAGTAAAGGCTTTGTTTTTTCTTAAACCACTAAGGATATGATAAGGTAAACAGGAAGTACAACAGGGAAGCAGACTTGGCCCAATGGATAGGGCATTCACCTACCACATGGGAGGTCCGCGGCTCAAATCCCAGGCCTCCGTGACCCATGTGGAGCTGGCCCATGAGCAGTGCTGATGCGCCCAAGGAGTGCCCTGCTATGCAGGGCTGTCCCCCGCGTAGGGGAGCCCCCCACACAAGGAGTGCACCCTGTAAGGGGAGACGCCCAGCGCGAAAGAAAGTGCAGCCTGCCCAAGAATGGCGCAGCACACACAGAGAGCTGAAACACAGATTCCTGGTGCCGCTGATAAGGATAGAAGCGGTCACGGAAGAACACATAGCGAATGGACACGGAGAGCAGGCAACTGGGGGTGGGGAGGAGGGAGAAATAAATAAAAAATAAGTCTTAAAAAAAAAAAACAAAAAACAACAGGAAGTACAAGAAGTTACTTTGATAAAACATAGACTCTTTGTCTTTTAGATTGATTATTTAGAAAAAAACAAATCTTCTATGAACAGACCAATTAAGAAAACTTTGTTACTTTAATAGAAAGGAAATTAAATTTTAGTTTTGTATCAGTATACCATTCAATAAATAAGTTTATAAAGTCTTAGCAGTGATTGCAACAGATAGACTTGTTTCTGCAAACTTTCTTTTTTTTTTTTTAAATATTTATTTATTATTATTATTTTTTAATTACATTAAAAAATATATATGAGGTCCCATTCAACCCCACCGCCCCCGCCCCCCACTCCCCCCACAGCAACACTCTCTCCCATCATCGTGATACATCCCTTGCACCTGGTAAGTTCATCTCTGAGCATCACTGCACCCCATAGTCAATGGTCCACATCATAGCCCAGACTCTCTCACGTTCCATCCAGTGGGCCCTGGGGGGATCTACAGTGTCCCGTAATTGTCCGTGAAGCACTATCCAGGACAACTCCACGTCCCGAAAACGCCTCCACATCTCATCTCTTCCTCCCGTTCCCCACAGCCAGCAGCCCCCATGGCTACCGTTCCCACACCCATTTCACATTTCCTCTGTGGACATTGGATTGGTTGTGTCCATTGCACACCTATGTCAAGTGAGGGCTTAGATTCCACATGGGTACTGGATGCACTCTTCCCGCTTCTAGTTGTAGACACTCTAGGCTCCATGCTGTGGTGGTTGACCTTCTTCAACTCCATGTTAGCTGAGTGGAGTAAGTCCAATAAGTCAAAGTGTAGGAGCTGAAGTCTCTTGAGGCTCTGGGCCTGGGTGTCATATTATCAGTCCAGAGATTCAAATCCCCTACATATATCTTAAACTCAGCACCAACTACAATTCCAATAAAGTAGCATGCAAGTCTTGTGAAAAGAGATCCCCTCTGAGTCCATTTCCATCACGCAGAAACACCAGCTCCAAAGAAGGGCCATCTGTCATGGCAGTGAACCCCTTCTGCCATGACCATAGAACCCGTGGGTCTCTTTATCCCTCAAAAGAACCAATACCTGGGGTTGTATCTACCTTATCTGTCTCTTAGACTCTGTTCAGTTGTACATAGGGGTATTCCTTCTGACAACCTCCAGACTCTTTTTTAGAGACTCACAGCCTTATAATCTCATTTCTCCTTTCCATTTCCCCCTTACATTAGGTCAAACCGCTTCCCGAAGTCATGTTATTATATGTAGACAGGTATATTCTGCTGTTCCGCATTGAATCTTTAATTCAAGGTCATTTTCTAGTTGCTTCTTCAGCTGGTATGTGGTAGTGATCCCTCGGTGCCAGGGAGGCTCATCCCCGGGTGTCGTGTCCCACGCTGGGGGGAATGCATCACATCTACACGCTGAGTTTGGCTGTGAGAGTGGCCACATTTGAGTAACATGAAGGCTGTCAGGAGGAAACCCCCAGGCACAATGCTACTCTAGGCCTTGTTCTTATTGCAGGTGCATAGGCTCAAAAGTGTAGCCATTAATATCAAGGGCCCACTGTTGGGCCCTCCTTCCTTCCTGGTTCTTGCCGTTGCACCTGGAGGATTGCCGCTGCTCTCCCAGGGCCCACAACAGTGAACCCCCGGCCAGGAGCCCAGTACCCCCCCAGCTGTTGTTTTTAATTGTTTCCACTATGAGTATATATAGACATTACCATATACCCTGGGCATATGCCCTGTATAACTCCCTGTCAACCATATATATCCTGTCAATAACATCCCATATCAGTATTCCTCCACTGCCATTGTTGAACCACTCTGTGATCCAAAACTTCCCGTAAAGTGAATCCCAACATAATGTCAGCTTCAGAAGAGTCTTAGATCACCAAAATTCATATATACAATATACAGTATTTCCCCAGATCCACCATAAAACCTTTTCCCTTCCACAGCAATAATCTTTTAACTTATTCATATCATATTTCCTGAAACTGATGTACAGATTCCAAAACTATAGTTTTCAAACAAGGTAACATTTGTGCTTACTATGTGGTCCATACTTTAGGTTGTACAGTTTTCTAAATTTTTTAGTTATCCTATGTTTTGTCTTATGATTTTTATTATTAGTCTGTCGTCCCCTATATGTTTTTGGTGTAATATTAGCTGTTTTATATTCATCCTCGTGTACTCTCACATAACTCCTCTTTTGCCCCCTTATTTACCTTTGTTCTATCCATTGCACGTCCATTTTCCCCTCCCCTTAGGGCCCACAATGCCTGCCAATCTAATGCCCTGGGAGCCGTCCTTTCTCACGAGAGATACAGTTCTCTCTATTCGACGGCATTAGTCTTCCCCAGGATATGGGTCCACCCCACCCAATGGTAGAACCCACCTTGGCAAAATGAGCCTTCAGCTATTCTCTCCGGAGTCCGTCCCGCATCAGACCATACCCCCTGAGCGTCCTAACCAGGTGACCCTCCTACTTATACTTTGATACGTTATACTCAACATTTAGTTCTCAACAAACTTCTGGCACTCTCCCATGTTTGTATGTTGCCCCTCCCTCCCACCTATTTCTTGGACCATATTACCCCTCTTCCCATCCCCAGCCCCCCTCAAACCCAGAAAACCCCACCCGAAGGTAACCCCTTGCCCCCATTTTGTCCCTTCTTTGTGCTCATACTTACCCCCAGCTCATCACAGATTCCACCCCTACAGACATTAACTCACATCCTTCCTCCACCCCCCGATTTCCAGTAAGCCACTTTTCCAGACTCTAGCTCTCTGAGGCAGTTAACTTATTTCATATCATTGAGGTCATATAGTATTTGTCCTTCAATGCCTGGGTTGCTTCACTTAACATAAGATTCTCAAGGTTCGGGAAACGGACTTTGGCCCAGTGGTTAGGGCGTCCGTCTACCATATGGGAGGTCCGCGGTTCAAACCCCGGGCCTCCTTGACCCGTGTGGAGCTGGCCATGCGCAGTGCTGATGCGCGCAAGGAGTGCCGTGCCACGCAAGGGTGTCCCCCGCGTGGGGGAGCCCCACGCGCAAGGAGTGCGCCCGTGAGGAAAGCCGCCCAGCGTGAAAAGAAAGAGCAGCCTGCCCAGGAATGGCGCCGCCCACACTTCCCGTGCCGCTGACGACAACAGAAGCGGACAAAGAAACAAGACGCAGCAAATAGACACCAAGAACAGACAACCAGGGGAGGGGGGGAAATTAAATAAATAAATAAATCTTTAAAAAAAAAAAAGATTCTCAAGGTTCATCCATGTTATCACGTGCGATTGTAGTGTATTGGTTATTACAGCTGAGTAGTATTCCATTGTGTGTATATACCACATTTTATTGATCCACTCATCTGTTGATGGACTTTTGGATTGATTCCAACTTTTGGCGATGGTGAACAATGCTGCTATGAACATTGGTGTACATATATCGGTTTGTGTCCTTGTTTTCAGATCTGATGGGTATATACCCAGCAGTGGTATTGCTGGGTCATATGGCAAATCTATGGATAATTTTTTGAGAAACTGCCAAACTGTCCTCCAGAATGGTTGGATCCTTCTGCATTCCCACCAGCAATGGATGAGTGTTCCCCTTTCTTCACATCCTCTCCAGCATTTGTATTCTACTGTTTTTTTCATGGCTGCCAATCTTATGGGAGTAAGATGGTATCTCATTGTAGTTTTGATTTGCATTTCCCTGATAGCTAGGGATTTGGAGCATTTTTTCATGTGCTTTTTAGCCATTTTTATTTCTTCTTTGGAGAAGTGTCTGTTTAAATCTTTTTCCCATTTTTTAAATGGGTTGTTTATCTTTTTGTTTTCGAGATCTATGAGTTCTTTATATATGCAAGTTATAAGTCTCTTATCAGATATATGGTTGCCAAATATTTTCTCCCATTGTGTGGGTTCCCTTTTTACTTTCTTGACAAACTCCTTTGAGGTGCAGAAGGCTTTAATTTTGAGGTAGTCCCATTTATCTATTTGTTCTTTTGCTGCTCGTGCTTTTGGTGTGATATTCATGAAGCCATTTCCTATTACAAGGTCCTGTAGATGTTTCCCTACACTGCTTTCTAAGGTCTTTATGGTCTTGGCTCTTATATTTAGGTCTTTGATCCATCTAGAGTTGATCTTTGTATAAGGTGTGAGATGGTAATCCTCTTTCATTCTTCTACATATGGCTATCCAGTTCTCCAGGCACCATTTGTTGAATAGGCCATTCTCTCCCAGTTGAGAGGGTTTGGTGGCTTTATCGAATATTATATGGCTATATACATGAGGTTCTATATCTGAACTTTCAATTCGATTCCATTGGTCTGTGTGTCTCTCCTTATGCCAGTACCATGCTGTTTTCACTACTGTAGCTTTGTAGTATGTTTTGAAGTCAGGAAGTGTGATTCCTCCTATTTCGTTTTTCTTTTTCAATATGTCTTTGGCTATTCGGGGCCTCTTTTTATTCCAAATAAATTTCCTAGTTAGTTTTTCTAGTTCCTTAAAGAAGGCTGTGTTGATTTTTATTGGGATTGCATTGAATGTGTAGATCAGTTTTGGTAGGATAGACATCTTAATAATATTCAGTCTTCCTATCCATGAACAGGGAATATTCTTCCATTTATTTAGGTCTTCTTTGATTTCCTTGAACAATCTTGTATAGTTCTCGATGTATAAGTTTTTTACCTCTTTAGTTAAATTTATTCCTAAGTATTTGATTTTTTTATTTACTATTGTGAATGGTATTGGTTTCTTGATTTCCTCCTGATCTTGCTCATTATTGGTGTATAGAAATGCTACTGATTTTTGCGCATTGATCTTATAACCTGCGACTTTGCTAAACTCATTTATGAGTTCTAGGAGCTTTGTTGAAGATCTCTCAGGGTTTTCTATATATAGGATCATGTCATCTGCAAATAATGAAATTTTGACTTCTTCCCTTCCAATTTGAATGCCTTTTATATCTGGTTCTTGTCTCAGTGCTCGAGCCAGTACTTCCAAGACAATGTTAAATAGGAGCGGAGACAATGGGCATCCTTGTCTTGTTCCTGATTTTAGAGGGAAGGATTTCAGGACTTCGCCATTGTAAACAATGTTGGCTTTAGGTTTTTCATATATACTCTTTATCATGTTCAAAAAGTTTCCTTGTATTCCGATCTTTTGGAGTGTTTTTATCAGGAAGGGGTGCTGTATTTTGTCAAATGCCTTTTCTGCATCTATAGATATAATCATGTGGTTTTTTTCTCTCAATCTGTTTATATGGTGTATTACATTGATTGATTTTCTTATGTTGAACCATCCTTGCATACCTGGGATAAATCCCACTTGGTCATGGTGTATAATTCGTTTAATGTGTTGTTGAATACGATTAGCAAGTATTTTGTTAAGTATTTTTGCATCTAGGTTCATTAGAGAAATTGGTCTGTAATTTTCCTTTCTTGTGGTGTCTTTGTTTGGCTTTGGTACTAGGGTAATGTTGGCATCATAGAAGGAATTAGGCAGTGTTCCTTCTGTTTCGATTTTTTGGAATAGTTTCAACAGGATTGGTGTTAGTTCTTTCCGGAATGTTTTGTAGAATTCACCTGTGAAGCCGTCTGGCCCTGGGCTCTTCTTAGTTGGGAGATTTTTAATGACTCATTCTATCTCTTTGCTTGTGATTGGTTTGTTAAGATCATCAATTTCTTCTTTCGTCAGTATGGGCTGCTTATGTATTTCTAGGAATTTGTCCATTTCCTCTAAATTGTCATTTTTGTTGGAATATAGTTTTTCAAAGTATCCTCTTATGATAGTCTTTATTTCTGTGGGGTCAGTGGTGATATCACCTTTCTCATTTCTTATTTTGTGTATTTGAATCTTTTCTCTTTTTTTCTTTGTTAGTCTCGCTAAAGGTTTGTCAATTTTGTTGATCTTCTCAAAAAACCAGCTCTTGGTCTTGTTTATTTTTTCAAGTGCTTTCTTATTTTCTATTTCATTTAGTTCTGCTCTTATCTTTGTTATTTCCTTCCTTCTTCTTCCTGTTGGGTTACTTTGTTGTTGTTTTTCTAATTCCTTCAAATGTGCAGTTAATTCTTCAATTTCTGCTCTTTCTTCTTTTTTGATATATGAATTTATGGCTATAAATTTCCCTCTCAGTACCGCTTTTGCTGCATCCCATAAATTTTGGTATGTTGTGTTATCATTATCATTTGTTTCAAGGTAGTCATTGATTTCTTTTGAGATTTCCTCTTTGACCCACTGTTTTTCTAAGAGTGTGCTGTTTAATTTCCAAATTGTCGTGTGAATTCTGGGTCTCTGTCCCTTGCAAATTTCCAGCTTGACTCCACTGTGGTCAGAGATATTGTTTTGTATGATTTCGATCTTTCTGAATTCATTAAGCCTTTCTTTGTGGCCTAGCATATGGTCAATCTTGGAGAATGTTCCATGTGCGCTTGAGAAAAATGTATATCCTGCTGTGTTTGGGTGTAATGATCTATATATGTCTATTAGATCCAGCTCTTCTAATATACTGTTCAAATGTTTTGTTTCTTTAGTGATTCTCTTTTGAGATGTTCTGTCCAGAGTTGATAGTGGTGTATTAAAATCCCCCACTATAATTGTAGATGCATCTATTCTTTCACTTAGTTTTTCCAGCGTTTGCCTCACATATTTAGAGGCGCCCTTGTTAGGAGCATAAATATTTATGATTGTTCAATCTTCTTGACAAATTGTCCCTTTCACTAAAATATAGTATCCTTCTTTGTCTCTCACAATTGTTTCGCATTTAAAGTCTATTTTGTCTGATATTAATATAGCTACTCCTGCCTTTTTTTGGTTGTTGTTTGCTTGTATGATTGTTTTCCAGCCATTCACTTTCAACCTCCATGAGTCTCTGGGTCTAAGATGTGTCTCTTGTAGGCAGCATATAGATGGGTCGTATTTCCTTATCCAGTGTCCCAGTCTGAATCTTTTGATAGGTGAGTTTAATCCATTGACATTCAGTGTTATTACGTTTAGAGAGTTATTTATGGTAGCCATATTTTGGTTGGATTTGTGTTTGTTATATTTTGTTTGTATTATTTTATTTTCCCCTTCTATTTTTGTCTTTCTTGTTGCTTTTACACTCTCCTCCATCTCTGACTGTCCTGTTTTTTCCTTTCTTCCTGCAGAATTCCCTTAAGAATTTCTTGAAGGGGAGGTTTCTTGTTGATATACTCTTTCAGTTTCTGTTTATCTGTGAATATTTTGAACTCTCCATCATTTTTGAATGCTAGTTTAGCTGGATAGAGTATTCTTGGTTGGAGATTTTTTTCCTTTAGTACCTTGGCTATATCATACCACTGCCTTCTTGCCTCCATCGTTTCAGATGAGAAATCAGCACTTAATCTTATGGAGTTTCCCTTGTATGTCATGGTTTTCTTTTCTCTTGCTGCTTTTAGAATTTTTTCTTTGTCTTGAGCATTGGATAATTTGACAAGTATATGTCTTGGGGTGGGCCTGTTGGGGTTTATGACCAGTGGAGTGCACTGTGCTTCTTGGATATGTACATCTGTCTCTTTCAGTAGATTTGGGAAGTTTTCATTCATTATTTCCTGCAACACTCCTTCTGACCCCTTTCCCTTCTCTTCTCCTTCTGGAATGCCTATAATACGTATGTTTGAGCGTTTTGCGTTATCATTCAGGTCCCTAAGTCCTATCTGGATTTTTTCTACCTTTTTATTGACCACTTCTACTATCTGTTTGATTTCCAATGCACTGTCTTCCACATCACTAATTCTCTGCTCTGCCTCTTCTAGTCTGCTGATATTTGCTGCAAGTGTATTTTTGATTTCTTGAATTGTGGTGTTCATTTCCATCATATCTGTTATTTTTTTGCGCATGTCTGCAATTTCCCCTCCAAGTGTTGTCTTCACACTGTTAACCTCTTTCATTACTTCATCAAATTTGTCGGTGATAAATGTTCTGAGATCTTTCATTGCTTGTGCGAAGTCCTGCCCCCCTTCCTGATTTTCAGTTTGTTGATTGGATTCAGCCATGTTTTCCTGATTACTGGTTTGGTTTGTAGATTTTTGTTGCTGTCTTGCCAACATTTTTTCTTGACGGGTTTAATCAGTTCCTTAGCTTCTTTGTCTAGTCTTGGAGATTAATTAGCTGTTGTTTTTGCGTAAGTGTTATATCTTCTCTTTGTCACTTTGTTCTTCTTATTCCAATTTCTTATTGCTAGTTAAGCTCACTTTAAAGGAAAGTATTAGTGCTGGGGAAAGTCAATTGTGTAAGGAAGGAAAAAGTGTGAAGTAGTATTGGTGATATATGTTTACAAAGCAACAATATGAGTTCTGGGAGGATGGAGGTTAGATCATGTAAATTGTGTAGAGTTATAGTAGTAGGAAAGTACCTATAATGAGGTAGAAGACTGAATATGGGAGGAATGTGGTACGTACTAAGAGGCTATTGTTTTCATGAGAGAGGGAAAGAGAAAAGAAAGGTAATAGTTTCAGGGACGAATACCAGATGGAAAACTAAACAAAGGTATTAGAAATTAAGAGTTAGACACTTTGTGGATCAAAGAAAGGGAGATGGAATATAGGAGAGATAGCAGATGGTGGAGGATATCAAGTTGTAGGGGAAAGGGGATAGTGTAGATAGGCTAAATCTATTCACAGAGAAATGAGGCAGTGGAGGGTGAGGAAACCCAGCAAATGTGAGGTATTTCCTGTAGGACCTATTGTATTGTTAAGGTAAAATAGTATAAGAAGAATATTGGGGACAAGAAAGAGAGGATTGAAAAAAAAAAAAGAACAACAAGAACAACAACAACAACAAAAAATAAAAAATAAAAAAAAATAAAAAAACAAAACAAAACAAAGAACAGAAACCCCGCCGCCAGGCTCGGCTGGGCTCAACTGGGCTCCGGTCCCCCGCCCGCCGCCCGCCGCGGCTCGGCTGGGCTCGGCTGAGCTCGGCTTTCCCGCCCGCCGCCCGGCGCAGCGTGGCTGGGCTTGGCCCCCCCGCCCGCTGCGGCTCAGCCGGGCTCGGCCGAACTCGGCCGGACTCGGCTTCCCCGCCCACCGCCCGCCGCCGCGGCGCAGCGCGGCTCGGCTCTCCCCACCCGCCGCCCGCCGCGGCACGGCTAGGCTCGGCTGGGCTTGTCTCCTTTGCCCGCCGCCCGCCGCGGCACAGCGCGGCTCGGCTCTCCCGCCCGCCACCCGCCGCGGTGCTAGCTGCTTCGGCTCCGCCTACTCAAGGAGGGAATCCTCCACACGTAGCTGGGATCTCCGTGTATATTTCACAGATGGATCCTCTCTGTTACCTTCCCTCCAAATCGATGTCCAGACACCTCCGGATCAGGAAAAATCCCGAGACAGCCGGTCCCAAAGAGTCTCCGACGCCTCCCAGCCGATTCCCCCCAGGAGCTAGTAACCGGGAAGTTCACTCAGCCGCCATCTTGCCTCCCCCTCCTGAAAAGTCCCAAATTATATCTTATAGACCAGTCCTTTCCGTTACCTTCCCACCAAATCGATGTCCAGACACTTCCTGCCCTGAAAAAATCCTGAAAAAGCCTGGTCCCGGAGAACCTCCAGCGGTGCCCAGCTGCCTCTTCCCAGGAGAGACGGCAAGGCAAGCTCACTCAGCCACCATCTTGCCCTCTGCAAACTTTCTATAAACTTTTATATTCATTTAGATTTTGTTCTATACATTCCTGCTTTACAGACTACAAAAACCAGTTTTTTCACCTTAGGACAAAATTAAATTATAGCCAGCATTGATTACAACAAACAAAACTCGCTTCCACAAACCCTCCACACTTTCCATATCCATTCAGATCTTTCCCTACATATTTCTACCTTTCATTCTGTGCAAACTAGCCATTTTACCTTAGATAAAAAACACACTCTTTTAAATAAACTCTTCAAACTTTAGTGAGCCTTGATTGAAACAAAATTCATTTCTACAAACCTTCTATAACTTTTCATATCCTTTCAGGTCTTGTCCTACACTCCCATCTCTCATTCTGTGAAAAACAGACATTTCATCTTTTTTAGAAAAATTATTTTTTATTTTTATTTTTTAAGAAGATTTAGATTACATAAATGTTACTTAAAAAATATAAGGAATTCACATATGCCCCACTCCCTCCTCTTCCCACACTTTACTACATCAACAACATCCCTCATTAGTGTGATACATTTGTTAAAGTTGATGAACACATATTGAAGCATTGCTACTAACTATGGATTACAGTTTACATTATAGTTTACACTCTGTCCTGCATAATTTTGTAGGTTATGACAAAATATACAATGGCCTGTTATGTCATTTTTATTTCAACCTATAATTAGCACTTTATTTGATAAGTATATTCATTACAATGTCATTTTTTTTAAGATTTATTTTTTATTTATTTCTCTCCCCTTCTCCATACCCCCACCCCCCACCCCCCCCCCGCCCAGTTGTCTGCTCTGTGTCCATTTGCTCTGTGTTCTTCTGTGTCCACTTGTATTCTCATCAGCAGCACCAGGAACCTGTGTCTCTTTCTGTTGCATCATCTTGCTGCGTCAGCTCTCTGTGTGTGCGGTGCCACTCCTGGGCAGGCTGCACTTTTCTTTGCACTGGGCAACTCTCCTTATGGGGTGCACTCCTTGTGCATGCGGCTTCCCCTACATGGGGGACACCCCTGAGAGGCATGGCACTCCTTGTGCACATCAGCACTGGGCATGAGCCAGCTCACCACACGGATCTGGAGGCCCTAGTTTGAACCTTGGACCTCCCATGTAGTAGGTGAATGCTCTGTCAGTTGAGCCAGATCTGCTTCCCTGCAATGTCATTTTTATTTGAACCTATAATTAGCAGTTTACTTGATAAGTATATGTCCCCAAAACTTAAATCTTTGGTCCATCCATGTGAGTACTGAATCTCAGCAGAGTTGCAACACCCACTCTCCAGTTTAGGGGACTCACCCAGAACAACTAACAAGGAGATGATGATGGACAAGGCCCAACCCAAGGAACAGAGAGTGTCTGCAACTGCAAGCAAGGTAGTTCCATCCATGTGCCCCATGAGATCTAAGCTCCCTCTCAATTAGAAGCAGTGTAGGCATCACTGTCCCCAAATCCTCAAAATTAGGGAATGATCTATGGACTAACGTAGACGTTATTTTTCTACTGTAGACTTATTATTACTCTAACAATGGAAGAACTCTTATCATTGATATAAAGGCAGTAGCCACCAGAGGTTCTGAGGGATGGGAGAGGGAAGAGTAGGTGCAATATGGGGACATTTTCAGGACATTGAAATTGTTCAGACATTTTATCTTAGGACAAAACTACACTCTTTAACAAAAAATATCATGCATACTCTATATATCTGCATACTTCAAGCTACCAGAAAGATCTTTGAACTGCCTTCATATATCCTATAAAATACAAATATTTTAAAACATTTGTCATAATAATAATTTTGTTAAACACAAACTTACATTTTTAAAATCATCTTAAAGATCTAAGAGACATAAAAAGCTAGTTTTATCAGTACTTGTATAAACCTAGGGAGAACATACCCACATAGAATAAAATTGAAACAATGATAGTTTATGCAAGAAATCATTTTTTCTCTCTTCCTCCAAAGGATGTTTAAAACCTTTTTTTCCATAATATTCTAAAACTATGAATATGAATAACCTTAAATGCATACTGACCATCAGGCTCTGGAAAATATACTACAATTGTGTAATTTGTCCTAAGCATAATCTAGGAAAATCTTTCCATAGCTTTCAAGGACATTTCCTTTATTTACTGAAATTTGGCAATTAGATTTTCTTTTTATAAAGATTTATTTTTATTTATTTCTCCTTGCCCCCATTGTTTGTGCTTGCTGTCTGTTCTCTGTATCTATTTGTTGTGTGCTCTCTGTATCTGCTTATCTTCTTTTTAGGAGGTACCAGGAACCAAACCTGGGACCTCCCATGGGAGGGAGGTACCCAATCGCTTGAGCTACCTCCACTCCCTGCTTGTTGTGTCTCTCATTGTGTTTCCTTGTTGTGTCTTCTCATTGCATCATCTGGTTACATCAGCTTGCTGTGCCAGTCCATCATGTCAGCTTGCTGTCATGCTTGTCTTCTTTAGGAGATACCAGGAACTGAACCCAGGACCTTCCATGTGGTAAGTAGGTGCCCAATTGCTTGAGCCACATCCACTTCCTGGCAATTGGATTTTATTTAATTACTTTCATTTCAAGGCTATAAATGTGTTATACTAATTACTTGCCTTTGTGGCTACTATTCCAAAGATATTATTAGGAAAAATAATTCTAAATTGGGGAATTACTGGATAAACTATGCAAAACATGATTTATTCTGTAATATTCCCTCTGTCTTTATCATTCTTTTTTTTTTTAATTTTTAAAAAATTTATTTCTTGCCCCCCCCCAATATTTGCTCTCTGTGTCCACTTGGATTCTTGCCAGCGGCACTTGGAACCTGTGTCTCTTTTTGTTGCGTCATTTTGTTGCGTCAGCTCTCTGTGTGTATGGTGCCACTCCTGGGCAGGCTGCACTTTCTTTGCGCGGGGCGGCTCTCCTTACGGGGCACACTCCTTGTGTGTGGGACTCTCCTATATGTGGCATGGCACTCCTTGCACACATCAGCACTATGCGTGAGCCAGCTCACTACATGGGTCAGGAGGCCCTGGGTTTGACCACTGGACCTCCCATGTGGTAGGCAGATGCTCTATCAGTTGAGCCAAATCTGCTTCCCCCTATCATTCTTAATCTTCAGGTCTAGTAGAAAGAATTCTAAGGTAATCTCACACCTCCCACCTTCAAAAGGCAAGGAACACTTCTCAAAGCTCTAATGAACCAAGGACAACTAGGACAAGACTACAGTAGTAAGGTAAGATCCCTGGGCCTACCCCACTCCTTGAGGGACAGAAGACTTTCTTAAGAAATTAGGAACCAACCAATGTACATACTGGAAGGAAGGAGAAATAAAGGAAGATGTGAGAAGCACAGAGATTGGGAAGCTGCTGCTTTTCCATTGAATGCACTGCTATTGCTGGTGATGAAATTGCCAAAGAGGCATCACTGTTGCTAGGGCTGAAACTATCAAATAGGTTTTGAAGCAATTAGGGTGATGGCAAGCAGTCATCCCCCTTCCTCCTGCTGCTGATGTGTGTAACTACCAGCAACGGCCTCATAGAACCAGCAGGAGTACACTTCTTTCTTCCTCTGACCTTTTAACCTCCCACTGGGATCTCCCCCATTCACGAAACTGAACAGGAAGCTAGCAGGCAAGGTATTCAATTAAACAGTTTGGAGGTTCTCAATCTCAGCAGTAGAGAACAGACTATGAAAGGAGGGATGGGGGCAGAGAGACAAGAGATAATTGACCAACACAGGATTCCAGAAACAGGTAGGGACCAGACCATGCAGGGCCCCATAGGCCACACTGAAAAATAAACAATTATTTATTTTATGATCAAGGGAAATTATTGATTTTACACAGGGGAAAATTTGGAGATAGTAAATTGGAAATTCAGAAATAGTTTAGTGAATAAGGCTTGTAGAAAATTCTATTTCTGGCATTGTGGCAAATAGATAACTGAAAAATCCTGCTACAAACCATTTTGAAATGCTGAATAAAGTAGAATGATCATCCTTTCAATGCATAGTTAAGCTGATGAGAAGATCAGCAACCAAATATGATGTGAGAAATAAAGTAAATATGGTAGGTTTATGACCTACTTCTGAGGCAGTGAAGGAAAGGAGTTTGTTTGCTGGACTCAATAATTTAGGGGCTTAGATTTTTATGCCCAAATGAGGACAGGATAAGAGTTTTAGACCAGAAAAGATGAGTGAATTATATTTTTGAATACAGCAGTGAATAATATAATAGTGCAGGTAAACCAGAATCAACCAGAATCTTTTTGCCTTTCTGCCCAGGAACAAAAATTGACTCTTTATACCAGGGAAAAATATTTTCTTGGGATTCATAAGTAGAAGCCTGCCCTCACACAGATTTGGAGTTTGAATTCACATTCTTCAACAATCAAGGAACCCCAAACCAAGATGCTTACATAAAATTGTCCTGGGTTTATGATCTTCCTGGGGTGCCTTGGAGAAATAAATATAAAATATCTATGGGAGGACTGGTTCTTATCTAAGGATTTCCAAATAAAAAGCCCACTAAAAATAAGCTCACAATCCCAAATTACAACACATTTGGGAAATTGTCAGAAGACATACCAGACAGCACAATTTTCAAATACTAAAGCAATCAGATATAGGCTCTAAAACAATTATGTTTAAAAGTGATTACAATAGAATTATCACATGACCTGGCAATCCCACTTCTAGGTGTATACCCAAAATGATCAAAAGGAGGGACTCAAACAGATATTTTCACACTGATGTTCATAGTGGCATTATTCATAATTGCCAAAAGATGGAAGCAACCCAAGTGTCCATCAACAGATGAATAAACAAAATGTGGTATATACATACAATGGAATATTATTGAACTGTAAAAAGGAATAAGTTCTGATGTATGCTACAACATAGATGAACCTTAAGATATCATACTGAGTGAAGTAAGCCAGACACAAAGGGATAAATATTGTATGACCTCACTGACATGAAATGATTAGAAAAAGCAAATTCATAGAGTCAAAAATTGGAATATTAGTTATCTGGGGCATTAGTGGGATAGGGAATGGGGGAGTTAATGCTTAAGTGTTCCAGAGTTTCTGTTGGGGTGATGGAAAAGGTTTGGTAATAGATAGTGGTGATGGTAGAACAACATTGTGAATGTAATTAATAATACTGAATTATATATTTGAATGTGGCTAAAAGGGGAAATTTTAGGTTGTGTATATGTTAGTAGAATAAAAAATAAATAAATAAAAGGACTGTACAACACAGTGAATCCTAATGTAAACTATAGGCTATAGTTAATGGTATAAATATAATATTATTATTTTATCAAATGTAACAAAGTTACCACATTACTGCAAAGTGTTGATAATAGTGAAAACTGTGTGTACATATGTGAGGTATATGGGAACTTTGTATTTTCTGCTTTATTTTTCTGTAAACCTACAACTTCTCTAATAAAAAAAAAGTACCTATATACACACATGGAAAAACACTCGAAGAAAACTTGAAGCCAATTTGAAGAGGCAAATAGAAGTTCTGGAAAGTAAATGTATTGTCAATAAATTTAAAAGCAGAAGATTAGGCACTGATGTGGGGATAATTAGTGAACAAGAAGATACTTCTGAGGAAATTATCCAATAATAGAACAAGAAGATCGGATGGAAGGAGGCAGCAGTAGATTCAAGGAAATACTTTTACTGTAATCTATGGGAGAATAACGATGACTTGTACTAGGCATGGCAATGGGTGAGGAGCGAAGTAGGAGTGAGGGAGAGCAAAGTGTCAAGTGCGGCCCGCCAGTCACAGAAGATGCAGGAGAGCCGTGCAGGAGTGGCACGGGCAGCCCAGGTGGGTGGTCCAGCCAATTGTAGAGAATAGGTGGGGAAGCTGTGGGGGAGCAGTGCAGGTGGCCCACATAGGCAGCCCCACCAACTATAGGGAAAGGGTGGAAAGCCACTACCAGCATCTGCTAGGGTAGACCCACTGGTTGTGGGGAAGAGTTGGGGGAACAGCATGGCTGGTCCTGCTGATCATGGGGAAAGGGTGGGAGAGCTGCACTGACCACCTGAGGGTGGCCCCACTGGCATAGAAGCAGTGTGGGTGGCTCACCAGTACTGGGGGAAGTGGCGGAGAAGCCACCCCACCAGGCAGGGGGGAGTGGAGAGGGACATGGCAGTGGGAGCAGCACAGGTGGCCTGTCAAGGTGGCCTTGCCAGATGGGGTTGTGGAGCAGTGAGTGTGGTCTTTCCAGGCACTGGGAGAGTGGTGAGGACGGCCTTGTAGGGCACAGTGGGGTGACAGTGGGGAAGCTGTGAGGGTGGCCTTGTAGGGCATGGGGGAGAGTGGTGGAAGAGTGGTGAGGACAGCTGTGAGGTAGGTCTCGCAGGGTGTAGGCGGGTGCAGGTGGTACAAGAGAAATCCAGACAGTGGGGCTTGGAGTCTGGAGGACAGGTACTATGGTACAACATCAAGGAAGGAACTGGACAGGGAGATTGAGAAAGGCCGCTGTAGAAGAACTAGCTTGTAGGAATTGGCATTTTGTTACTAGTCTGTGGCCCCTTCTTGGGTCCCAGGCCCAGTTTTGATCAGTTAAAGATGGACAGATAGGGGAAGGTGGCAAGATGGTGTTGGTTTAAGTGTGCACTTGTTACAGAAGTAGTCCAGGTCTGGCTGAAAAACCCAAGCGTGCACTCGGAGAGATGGAGGAACTCAGGTTTTATTATGCATGCGGACCCAGAGGAGAGTTTGGTCTCCAAATTCTGGGCTCCGAGCTTCAGTTTTCAGGGGCTTACATAGGGGGCGGGAAGCAAGTGGGAGTTCAGAAGCAAATTTTGCTGTTAGCTGAGATAAAATGGGCACAGGCTGAGGCCTGGGGACTCGCACAAGCAAGTTCTTACCGGTACACACCCTGCAGCCCTCAGCACACACACATACCCAAGGGCAAGGGTTGAAATATCAGAAAGCAGCTCGTTTCAGCATTGCACAACGGGGAAGAAGGAAGGGGAAAGGGGTTCCCTCCAGAAAGGGGAAGGGGATTCCTTCAACAGACTCAGCATCTCTCACAGTGGGGACAAAATCCTGCCCGAGTGAGTTGTTTTGGGAACTCACAGAACAGGAGGCTTCAGGGCATCAATCTGGAAAGAAGAGGACAAATAGAAATTGCTCAAGGTAAAACTCGGAGTTTCTTGCTCCAGAGCCTGGAAACTGCGGGATAAGCCCCACCCTCAAGGCAAAAAGCGGGGTGGGGGTGGTGGGGGGTGGTGGGGGGGTGGTGGGCGAGCCCTGGCTCCCCCTGGGAGCATTCTTTGAGAGTGGGGGGGTTCTGGCTAAGGGTGGAGAGGGGTTTCTTTTCTGTGGGTTTGGTTGCGTGGACCTCTGAGCTTTGAGGAGCATACCAGCTGGCTCGAGATGACACCAGAAAGAGGGGAGAGGCAAACCTGCTCAGGCAGCCTGATTTACCTATCCTTCCTGGGAAAGAGAAATTTGGCCTAGGAGAGGGGGGAGTCAGGCAATTGACTGTTCCTGTGCTGAAAACTATTAAAATTTCAACTCCCTAAAGGAGGCAGGCAGTAGAAAGTGCTTAATAAGTTTCCAAGAGCCAATTTAGGGTCCCCTGGGAGGAGGGGGTGTTCTGGAAGAAGGTTGAGAATTATTTTTCTGCATAGAGTTCAGTCACCAGGGTACCATTTGAATTGCAAAAGGAAACTCAAGCTGACCAGAAGAGGGGAGGGGGGATCCCCTCACACAGATTATTGCATCCAGCTGCCCTGGGAGAGAAAGCAATAAGAATAGAAAGGGGGCAGGGACAGACTCTTAATTAGCAGGAATCTATCCAACTGTAAAGAGTCAAACCTGCCCTAGGGAAAGTGACTGGATAGCTTTCTGAAGAGCTAACTGACCCAAAGAGAATGTTTAGCTCAGTGGAGGAGCTTCCATCTTGAATATGCGAGGTCTCTAGTTCTATTTTCGGCTCCTCTAGAGTCGTGATTCACTGCGATTATGAAACATCCAGCTGTTACTTTAGGACAGGGAAAACATAGACATTACTTTTGTATTAGCTTCTCTTAGGTCTCTTATTTTTTCTAAAAAAGAAGATTAGTTTTTTAAAAACATAACTTAGTTTACTTGCTAAAACCTGCTTCAAAACCTGCAGAAGGAAGCCTGCAGGTTAACTGACCGATGCACACCGGCTGCCTGAGAAGCTCCACAGGGGCCTAAGAGGGAAGGCTGTTTTTCATTAGTTTCTGTTTGACTGTTTGCTTGTGGGTTTGTTTTTTTGTTTGTTTTCTTTTGTTTTCTTGTTTTTCATTTCTTACCCCCCCCCTCCTTTTTTATTAGGTGTTGCTGGCTTGTTTCTTGTTTGTTGTGTGTTTCATCTTCCTTGATTTCACCTTTTCTGTGTATAATGATTTTGTCTACCAACGCTATCTCTTTTGTCTTCTTTTCTTTTTTCTCAGTCATAATCCACAGATGGTAGCTTCACCCCATTGGCTCCTAAGCCAAGCACATACACCAAATGTCTGAGCCTGCAGAACACTATCTCTTTTCTTTCCTTCATCTTTCTATCTTCCACTTTCTGTAGTTGTTATTACATTCTACCACTTTGTTTAGTCCTCAATTTTTCTGGTTTTCATTTCTAACTTGTCTATTCTGTTTTCTTTCTTTATTAACTTACTTTTCTGTCCTTTCTTTTCTCTTTCTCTCTCTCCTCATTATGGCCTTTTAATTCATTCTATATATTTTTCTCTATTCGATTTCCATTTCATTATAGGTAATCCACTTTTTTATTCCTATTACTCTACACTGCTTAAGTGAGTTAAGTATTCATTTTCCTAGGTCTTGTATGGTTCCTTTTCTAACTTTTACTATTATTATTACTATTTTTCTTTTTCTCTTATCTCTTTTGCTTCCTCTGGCCCTAATCATTTTCATTCAAGGGAACATAGACAACAAGGAAATAGAATAAGAAGAACAAAGTATCAAAGAGAAAAGTTAACACATAAACACAACTAAATAAAACCCAAGAGTAGAGAGAAAAGCTGGTCAGCTAAATAAACCCATCAAGATAAAAAGATGACCAGACAGTAACAAAAAATTACAAACCATGAAAAGAAACAGAAGACATCGCCAAGTCCAATGAACAAAATAAAAACCAGGAAGAGATGCAGAACATTGAACAACTAATCAAAGCTATTCAGACAAATATCATGGACCATGAGATCATACTTCATTCCATTGTAGTCAGAGAAATTACTTTGTATAATTTCATTCTTTCTGGGTTCATTGAGAATTGTTCTGTGGCCTAGCATGTGTTCTATTTTGGAGAATTATCCATGTGCACTCGAGAAGAATGTATATCCCTCTGTATTTGGGTGTAGTGTTCTGTATATGTGTATTAGGTACTGATCCTCTAATGTATTATTCAAAGTCTTTGTTTCTTTATTGATTCTTTGTTGAGATGTTCTCTCTAATGTTGATAATGGTGTATTAAAGTCCCTCACTATAATTGTAGAGGCATCTATTTCTTCACTTAGTTTTTCCAGTGTTTGCCTTACATATTTTGAGGTGCCCTGATTAGGTGCATAAATGTTTGATTGTTCTTTCCTCTTGAAAGATTACCCTCTTTACTAATATATAGTGTCTGTCTCTGTCTCTTTTTTTTTTTAAGATTTATTTATTTATGTATTTCTCTCCCCTTCCCCTCCACCCTGGTTGTCTGTTCTCTGTGTCTATTTGCTGCGTCTTCTTTGTCCGCTTCTGTTGTTGTCAGTGACATGGGAATCTGTGTTTCTTTTTGTTGAGTCATCTTGTTGTGTCAGCTCTCCGTGTGGGCGGCACCATTCTTGGGCAGGCTGCACTTTCTTTCGCGCTGGGAGGCTCTCCTTATGGGGCGCACTCCTTGCGCGTTGGCCTCCCTTACGTGGGGGACACCCCTGCGTGGCACGGCACTCCTTGCATGCATCAGCACTGTGCATGGGCCAGCTCCACAAGGGTCAAGGAGGCCCGGGGTTTGAACCGCGGACCTCCCATGTGGTAGATGGACACCCTAACCACTGGGCCAAGTTCGCTTCCCTATCTCTGGCTCTTAAAATAGTTTTGCATTTAAAGTCTATTTTGTTCAGTATTAATAATATAGCTACTCCTGCCCTTTTGTGTTTCTTGTTTGCTTGTAAGATTGTTTTCAGCCATTCACATTCAGCCTCCTTGAATCTCTGGGTCTAAAGTGGGTTTCTTGTAGACAGCATGTAGATGAGTCATATTTCCTTATTCATTCTGCCAATCTGTGTCTCTTGTTAGTAATGTCAAGGAATTAGTTACATTATCCATATTTTCTTTGTAACTACAATGGAATAAAGCTGGAAATCAGTAAGGGCCAGAGAACCAGATTAGGCACAGAGATATGGAAGTTAAAAAACACATTCTTATACAAACAGTGGGCCAAGGAGGAAATTTCAAAAGAAATCAGTAACTACCTTAAAACGAATGAAAATGACAACACAATATATCAAAACCTTTGGGATTCACAGTCACAAATGCATATATCAAAAAAGAAGAAAGAGCTAAAATCAAAGACATAACTGCATACTGTGAGGAATTAGAAAAAGAACAATAAACTAACCCCAGAGGTAATAGAAAGAAGGAAATAACAATGATTAGAGCAGAAGTAGATAAAATAAAAAATAAGAAATAAGAAAGTACAAGAAAAAATAAAACCAGAAGCTGGTTCTTTGAGAAGATCAATAAAATTGACAAACCCTGAGCTAGACTAACAAAGAAAAAAAGAGAAAAGATGCAAATACACAAACTAAGAAATGAGGAAGAGGCTATCACTACTGACCCCACAGAAATAAAGAGAAATAAATACAGAGGATGCTTTGAAAAATGATATACCAACAAGAAGGATAATTTAGAGGAAATGCACAAATTCCTAGAAACACACAAGCAGCCTACATTGATGAAAGAAGAAATTGATGAACTCAATAGACCAATCACAAGTAAAGAGAGAAAATCAGTCATCAAAAACCTCCCAACTAAGAAAAGCCCAGTACCAAGTGGCTTCAAAGGTGAATTCTACCAACCTTCTGGAAAGAACTAATACCAATCCTGCATACACTTTTCCAAAAAATAGAAGTAGAAGGAACATTGCATAACTCATTCTATGATGCCAAAATTACCCTAATACCAAAGATGCCACAAGAAAGGAAAATTACAGACCAATCTCTCTAATGAACCAAGATGCTAAAATCCTTGGCAAATTACTTGCTAATCATATTGAACAACACATTGAATGAATTATACACCATGAACAAGTGGGTTTTATCCCAGGTATGCAAGGACAGCTCAACATAAGAAAATCAATCAATGTAATACACCACATAAACAGCTCAAAAGAAAAAAATCACATGATCATCTCTATAGATGCAGAAAAAGCATTTGAAAAAATACAGCCCCCTTTTCTGATAAAAGCACTGCAAAAGATAGGAATAGAAAGAAATTTTCTTTCTGAATATAATAAAGGGTATATATGAAAAACCCACAGCTGACATCATATACAATGGTGAAATCCTAAAAGTTTTCCCTCTAATATTGGAATAAGACAAGGATGCCCACTATCACTGCCACTATTTAATACTGTGTTAGAAGTACTTGCTTGAGCACTGAGGCAAGGAAAAGATACAAAAGGCATCCAAATTGGAAGGAAGAAGTCAAGATTTCACTATTTGCAGATGACATAATCCTATACATAGAAAGCCCTGAGAAATCTACAATAAAGCTTCTAGAACATATAAACAAGTACAGTGAAGTTGCAGGTTTTAAGATTAATGAGCAAAAATCAGTAGCATTTCTGTTCACCAATAATGAGCAATCTGAGGAGGAAATCAAGAAAAAAATGCCATTTATAATAGCAACTAAAATAATCAAATATTTAGGAATAAATTTAGCTAAAGATTTTAAATGATATACACAGAAAACTACACAACGCTGTTAAATGGAATCAAAGAAGACTTAACTAGTGAAGAATATTCCCTGTTGATGGAGAGGAAGACTAAATATCATTAAGATGTCTATTCTACTCATACTAATCTACAGATTTAATGCAATCCCAATAAAAATCAACACAGCATTTTTTACTTATTGGGAAAAACTATGAAATTTATTTGGAAGAGCAAGAGGCCCCAAATAGCCAGACATATTGAAAATGAAAAATGAAATGGAGGAATCACACTACCTGACTTTAAAACATACTACAAAGCTACAGTATTCAAAACTGCATGTTATTGGCATAGGGATAGACACACCATCGTGACAAAAGGAACCAAATTGAGAGTTCAGATATAGATCCTTACATATACAGTCATCTGATATTCAACAAGGCCACCAGCTCCACTTGAGTGGGAGAGAATGACCTCTTCAATAAATGATGCTTGGAGAACTGGATATCCATATCCAAAAGAATGAGAGAGGATCATCATCTCACACCTTACACAAAAATCAACTCAAGATGGATCAAAGATCTAAACATAAGAGCCAAGACTATAAAAACTTTGGAAGATAATCAGGGAAGCATTTACAGGATTTTATAATAGGAAATGACTTCATGAACTTCACACCCAAAGCACGAGCAGTGAAAGAAAAAATAGATAAATGGGACCTCCTCAGAATTAAAAAATTTTGCACCTCAAAGGAGTTTGTCAAGAAAGTGAAAGGCTGGGAAACGGACTTTGGCCCAGTGGTTAGGGCGTCCGTCTACCACATGGGAGGTCCGCGGTTCAAGCCCCGGGCCTCCTTGACCCGTGTGGAGCTGGCCCATGCGCAGTGCTGATGCGCGCAAGGAGTGCCGTGCCACACAGGGGTGTCCCCCGCGTAGGGGAGCCCCACGCGCAAGGAGTGCACCCATAAGGAGAGCCGCCCAGCGCAAAGGAAGGAGCAGCCTGCCGAGGAATGGCACCGCCCACACTTCCCGTGCCGCTGACGACAACAGAAGCGGACAAAGAAACAAGACGCAGCAAAAAGACACAGAAAACAGACAACTGGGGGAGGGGAGGGGAATTAAATAAATAAAAATAAATCTTAAAAAAAAAAAAAAAAAAGAAAGTGAAAGGCACTCTACCCAATGGGAGAAAATATTTGATTACCATATATCTGATAGGAGCCTAATATTCAGCATATATAAAGAAATACTATATCTCCAAAATAAAAAGACAAACAACCCATTTCAAAAATGGGTGTGATGAGCTGGCCACGTACAGTGCTGATGTGCACAAGGAGTGCCGTGACACACAGGGGTGTCCCCCCCATAGGGAAGCCCCACGCGCAAGAAGTATGCCCCATAAGGAGAGCCACCCCGCATGAAAAAGTGCAGCCTGCCCAGGAGCATCGCGCACACACGGAGAGCTGACGCAGCAAGATGATGCAACAAAAAGAGACACAGATTCCCAGTACCGCTGACAAGAATGCAAGTGGACACAGAAGAACACACAGCAAATGGACACAGAGAGCAGACAGGAGGAAAGGAGAGAGAAAGAGAAATAAATAAAACAAATCTTTAAAAAAAAAAAAGGGCAAGTGATTTGAACAGACTTTTTACCAAAGAAGTAACACGAATGACTAAAAAGCACATGAAAAGATGCTCAACATCACTAGCTATTTGGAAAATGCAAATCAAAAGTACAATGAGATACCATCTATGATGGTTAGGCTAATGTGTCAACTTGGTCAGGTAATTGGGCCCAGTTGTTTAGTCAAGTGAGCGCTGGGCTAACTATAATACAAGGGTATTTATGTACTTTAGTAGTCACTATTGACTTTACTGCAGTGGTAAATCATAGATAGCTGATTACAATTACATCAATCAGGGAAATTGCCATCAGCAATGAGTGATGCTTTATCTAATCAGTTGAATGCTTTAAAGGGGAAATGATTCCAGAATTGAGAGAGAATTTCCCAGCTTGTCTTTGGACAACCAACATCTCCCAGAACTTGTCAAGAACCTTCAATGGACTTTCATTGGAGCCTTGGTTGCAGCCTGCTTGTAGAACCTGGACTTGTGCATCCCCACAGTCACGTGAGAGACTCTTATAAAATCACATACTATTGACAGATATCTCTTGTTGATTCTGTTTCCCTAGAGAACACTGACTAATACACTATCTTACACCTCTTCGACTGGCAGCCATTAATAAAACAGAAAACTGGGCCCTACTTTGGAATTTGTGCTCCTGAGTGTGATGGAGTTGACTCAGATGTGAGTTATCTACCCATGCCTCTTAGGTCCTTTTTATTGAACCTGTAGTTGGTGCTGGGGTTGGTGTGTGCCCAGGAGACTTGAATCTCTGGGCTGTCCATGTATCAGCTGGGCCTTGACTCTCAGTAGCATTGTAGAACCTACTTTCCAGTTCATTGGACTTACCCAGGTCAGCTGACAGGGAGGTACGGATGGATAACCACCACACCAAGGAACTGAGAGAGTCTACAGCTGTGGGCATGAGAGTCCCATCCACTAGCCATGTGGGATCAAACTCTCCTCTCAACTGAGAGGTGGGTGGGTATTGCCACCCCAAGGTCCTCAGGATGGAGGACTAAAATATGGATTAGAGTGGACTTACTGGTACTTTACTGTAGAATTATTATGACTCTAGCATGGAGGAAATTATATCATTGATGTGGAGACAGTGGCCACAGGAGTTGCTGAAGGCAGGGAGAGGGAAAAGGAGGTGTGATATGGGGGCATTTTTGGGACTTGGAGTTGTTCTGAATGATATTGCAGGGACAGAGGCAGGATATTGTATATCCTGCCATAACCCACTGAATGGACTGGGAGGGAGTGTAAACTAGAATGTAAACTATAATCCATGCTGTGTAGTAGTGCTCCAAAATGTATTCATCAATTGCAATGAATGTACCACATTAATGAAAGAAGTTGTTGATGTGGGAAGAGTGGGGGGGTTGGGGAGTGGGGCATATGGGAACCTTCTATATTTTTTAATGCAACATTTTTGCGTGATCTATGTATCTTTTAAAATTAAATAAAAAATACTAAAAACAAAACAAAAACAAACAAAAAACAGAGGACTACTAGTGTTGTGGAGGTAGTCAAGGAATGGGAACACTCATCCACTTCTGGTGGGAATGTAGAATGGTCCAGTCATTGTGGAGGACAGTTTGGCAGTTTCTCAAAAAACTAACTAGAGATCTGCCATATGACCCAGCAATTCCACTGCTACTTATATACCCAGAAGAACTGAAAGCAAGGACACAAACAGATAAATGCACATCAGTGTTCATAGTGACATTATTCACTATTACCAAAAGTTGGAATCAACCCAATGCCCATCAACAGATGAATGGTAAACAAAATGTGGTATACACGTACAATGGAATATTAGTCAACTGTAAGAAGGAATACAGTACTAACACACAGGATAACATGGGTGAATCCTGAGGGCCTTATCTTGAGTGAAGCAAGCCAGGCATTGAAGGACAAATATTACATGACCTCTCTGACATTAATTAAGCAAATGGAGCAGACTCAGAGATCTAGAGTCTGGAAGACAGGGTTATAGGAAATAGAAAGGGAGAAGGTTGTGCCAATGCCCATACAGGTGAAATATATGGTAAAGTGGAAGTGAGTAGTTGTGCAGTGAAAGGATATGACAGGGATGTAGGGATACTATTCCATTGGTGGTGCAAGCTTGACAGGGTGGTAGGGTGGGGAGGATGGGCTGGACACTCCATGGAACTGGGGGGAGAGTTGAGGGAGGGAGCAGGTGAACACAGGGGATTGGGGGGGTACATGGTTTAAAAAACTCTTTTGGCAATATGACAAGGAAGGATTACTGGTGTAGGGTGTTGGTTGGGGGGGGCATTTGGGACACGGTGCACCTGGGGCAGCCTTGAAGAGAACGTGTGAGTGATCATTTTGTCATAGTGTGTTGTATCAGTGGGGGGAGACTCACATAATGAGTGGAAAGGAGTTGGACTCCTATCCTGGGAAGGCCCAATATGTTCTCAAACAGAGGGAAAGGTGTCTCTCGAGAGCATGGGTGGTTCCTAACAGGGGAGGACAGACTAGTGTGTCAAGTCCTTAGTGTTGTTGCAAGTATCTATGAATTTTGTCCTTCAAGTAGTGAAGCATGGTGGTCGCTGTGGGCTTTGTGGGGAGGGAGAGGAAAGAGTAAAAGAGATGGAAGAGGGAGTATTTAGGGGGCAATGGAAGTGTTCTGCATGATCTTGCAATGATGGATACAGGCCATGCTAAATTTCATAAAAAATTTATATAAGTGTATGGTCTAAAATGTAAACCATAATGTAAACCATTGACCATGGTTAGTAGCTATTTTTCAGTATTTGTAAATCAATTTTAACAAATGTACCATCCGTATGTAAAAAGGTTATTAATAGGGAAGGGGGAAAAGGGGAAGGATGTTTGATATATGGGAATCCTCTATATTCTGTATATGACTTTACTGTGACCTAAAACTTCTTTGAAGACAAAATGAAAAAAAGTAAGACACTGGAGAAGAAATGGGAGAAAATGCCACTGTACATACAGGACAACAGATATTACAGTGATGAAAGGCAAAATTCCAAAAAATTTTTTTAAAAAATATTTTTCATTCTTTTAATATCCCAATTTTTTTTTACTTTATTTTAGTTTAAGTTTTTCTAAATTATTATGTATTTTATTTCTTATGTTTAAGCCTAATATTATTGTTTCACTTTCCTATTAGTTGAATTTGGCAATATTCTTGGCTTCATTTTTGAAGAAGTTTTGGAACACTAAAGGGTTACATCTATGGCAGGTGAGGATCATTGGTGTGGGGTGTCAGATTTGGGGGATACATGGGAGGAAGTGCACCTGGGCATACATGTAAGGTATATAAATATGTTCAAATGTTCATGGGGCATTGCCACAGTGGGTAGAGATTCATACAACAACTGAAAGAATATTGAATTCCTTTCCTGAGGAGCTCTGCTACATTCTCCAATGGAACAGCAACAATCCCCTTAGTAGAGGGGCAGTGACTAGTGGAGAAGGCCCTTGATATTAAAGACTATGCTTGTGAGCCTTTGCTCCTGAAATTGCAACTTAGCCTAGTGTTGTAGGGTGCCTAAGAGTTACCTACTGAGAGCCTACATGTTGCTCAAATGTGGCCTCTCTCTAAAGCAAACTCAGCATTTAAATGTATTATCTTCCCCCCAGTATGGGACATGATTCCTGGGGATGAGCCTCCCTGGTACTGAGGGATTACTACCAAGCACTGGCTGGTGATGCAATTGGAAAAAGACCTTGCTCAAAAGGGGGAAAAGGTAAAGAAAAATAAGTTTCTATGGCTAAAAAACTTCAAAGTGAGTCAGGAGGTCATCAGAAAGGTAACACTTATGCATGTCTCAGCAGGATCTCATAGACAGCCAAAGTAAATACTACCCCAAATAGTGGGACTCCTGAGGGCTCTGGAGAAACCCAGGTTCTACAGTTATAGCAGATAGCTCTAGAGTTTGGTGACTTGCCAGTGGGCCCTACTTTGGAGTTTGTATTCCTGAGTGCGACAGAGTTGGACTCAGATGTGACTTCTCTACACATTCCTCTTCTGTCCCTGTTGTTTGAGCCTATGGTTGGTGCTGGAGTTGGTATGTGTATGTACACGAGACTTGAATCTCTGGGCTGTGCATGTGCCTGGTAAGCCCTGAGCCTCAGTGGAGTTGCACCACCTACTCTCCAGTTCATTGGACTCACCCAGGACAACTAATAAGGCGGCAAGGATGGACAGCCACCACACCAAGGAACCAAGAGTCTACAGCTGCAAGAAAGTCCCATCCATCATCCATGTGGGCTCAAAGTCCCCTCTCAATTAGAGGGGGAGTGGGCATCACCATCCAGAGTCCTCAGGATTGGGGAATACAATATGGACTGGAGTGGACTTACCGGTATTCTACTGTGGACTTATTGTGATTCTAGCAATGGAAGAAATTATATTGTTTTTGTGGAGACAATGGCCCCTGGAGGTGCTGAAGTCAGGGAGAGGGAAAGGGAGGTGTAATATGGGGGCATTTTCAGGATTTGGAATAGTCCTGAATGACATTGCAATGACAGATACGGGCCATTATATATTCTGCCACAAACCACAGAACTGAGTGGGGGAAAGTATAGACTGCAATGTAAACTATAATCCATGTTTAGTGGCAATGCTCCAAAATGTGTTAATCAATTGCAATGAATGTACCACACTAATGAAAGAAGTTGTTATTGTGGGGAAAAGTGGTAGGTGTAGGAAGTCAGGCATATGGGAATCCCCTATATATTTTTATGTAACATTTTATATAATCTAAGTATCTTTTAAAAATAAATAAAAAATATATGAATATATGAAAAAAATAAAGATGGGTAAGTCTAAAGGATTAGAATGAGCTGTAAGAAGTGTCAAAGAAGAGCCTTATCATAAAACCTAACAATAAAATGCTAAACAAGAGAGAGAAACTGCCCATCAGACTAAACTCAGCAAGATAAGCAGATGCCTGCACACCAGAAAAAAATTACAAGCCATACCAAAAAACTGAAAGATATGGCCCAACGAAAGGAACAAAAAACAAATTGGAGGAGAGGTAGATGTTGGAACTAATCAAAGATGTTTATACAAATCTCTTAAAATCAATTCAAGGAGATGAGGGAAGAGATAAAGGATATTAAGAAGACACTGGAGACTTCCAGGAAGATGGCATTGGAGTAGGCAGGCAGGGTTCAACTCTTTCACAAAAAATATGGAGAAAGGACAAAAAGCTACCTGAGGGAACTGCTTTGGGGATCTGCAGACCAGGAGAGTGCTATGCATCCTCCACAAGGACAAAGGACAGAGAGACAAAGAAGGCAAAATGAAAACTGCAAGTTACTAAACCCTGCAGTCAGGAACAGTACCCATCCCCCACCCTCAAAGCAAACAGCCTGTATAAAACCCGTGGCTCACTACAGCCAAATGAGAGGAAAACAGACATCCTCCTTGGGAAGAGGGAGAGTATGACTGAGGGAGGAGAGTGGTTTCTCATCAGTGAATTTCACCAGCAGAGACTGCATTGAATCTCAGCTCTGATCAGACCAAAATCATGGGCAAGTGCAGGCTGAAAGAGACACCTCTGTGGAAAGATTGGCTGACAAGCACCATCTGATGGCTGGGCAGGAAACTGCAAGGAGAAAAACAGCTTTCAGGAGTCTCTCATCCCAGTCCCATCAGAGCTGATCAGTCCCGCATTACTGAGTCCCTGGCCAAATTAAGATAGCTTAAGCTGGGCAACTTTAAAAACTTAGAATAAATTTAATCAAAAATTAAAGAAGAGCTTTGAAACAAAAACACTAGGCAAAAGAGAGAAATCGACCATGAGAGTAAATTCACCAACATAAAACAGAGGCCTAGACATCAGCAAAAAATTATAAGCCATACTAAGAAACAAGAAGAGGTGGCCTAGACAAAGAAACAAACCAAAAATCCTGACAAGACACAAGATTTAATTCAATTAATCAATGAAAATTACACAAATCTCCTAAATCAATTCAAGGAGTTGAGGAAAATATGACTAAAGACATAAAATATATTAAGAAGACATTGGGTTAGAATAAAGAACAATTTGAGGCAGTAGATTTGGCCCAGTGGTTAGGGCATCTGTCTACCACATGGGAGGTCCGCGGTTCAAACCCCGGGCCTCCTTGACCCATGTGGAGCTGGCCCATGTGCAGTGCTGATGTGCGCAAGGAGTGCCGTGTCATGCGGGGGTGTCCCCAGCGTAGGGGTGTCCCCTGTGTAGGGGAGCCCCATGCTCAAGGAGTGCGCCCCGTAAGGAGAGCCACCCAGCGCAAAAGAAAGTGCAGCCTGCCCAGGAATGGTGCCGTACACACGGAGAGCTGACACAACAAGATGACGCAACAAAAAGAAACACAGATTCCCCTGCCGCTGACAACAACAGAAGCAGACAAAGAAGATGCAGCAAATAGACACAGAGAACAGACAATCAGGGTGGGGGGAGAAGGGGAGAGAAATAAATAAATAAATCTTAAAAAAAACAACAACAATGAAGGGTCATACCCATAGAATAAACAAAGTGAAATTAAAAAAAAAAAAAAAAAGAACAATTTGAAAGCCTGCAAAGAAAAGTAACAGTGCTTTTGGGAATGAAAGACAAAATGGATGAGATTAAAAATACATTAGAAAATGCTTTTTGACCTGAATAAAAGGGGGAAATGGAAAGGACAAATGAGTTTATGTGGCTATGAGTCTCCAAAAAGAGCCAGGAGGTTATCAGAGGGGTTGCCCTTATGCACACCTCAGCAGAGTCCAAGAGACAGATAAAGTAGATACAACCCCGGGTATTGGTTCTTCTGAGGGCTACAGAGACCCACAAGTTCTATGGTCAGGGCAGATGGAGTTCAGTGCCATGTCAGTTGGCCCTACTTTGGAGTTTGTGTTTCTGTGTGATGGAGCTGGACTTAGATGTGATCTTTGTCCACAAGCCTCTCCTGTTACTTTTACTGGATCTGTATTTGGTGCTGGGGCTTAGTGTATACCCAGGGAACCTGAATCTCTGGACTGACCATGTGAGAGCCAGGCCCTGAGCCTCAACAGACTTACAACTCCTACACTCTGGTTTATCAGATTTACCCCACTCAGCTAACATGGAGGTGAAGAAGGTCAACCACCACACCAGGGAGCCAAGCGTGCCTACAACTGAAAGCAGGAGAAGTGCATCCAGCATCCATGTGGAATCTAAGCCCCCTCTTGATGTAGACGTGGAGTGGACACAACCATTCTAAGGTCCACAGTATGGAGGAATAGAGTATGGATTAGAGTGGACTTACTGATATTCTATTCATTAACTATTGTGATTAGTAATAGAAGAAAATGTGGCATTGGTGTGGAGAAAGTGGCCATGGTGGCTGCTGGGGGTAGGGAGTGGGAGGAAGAGGTGTGATGTGGGGGCATTTTTGGGACTTGGAGTTGTCCTGGGTGGTGCTGCAGGGACAGTTACCAGACATTGTATGTCCTCCCATGGCCCCCTGGGTGGACTGTGGGAGAGTGTGGGCTATGAGGTGCAATGGTGCTTAGAGATGTAGTCACCAAATGCAATGAATGTCTCATGAAGATGGAGGAGGTTGTTGTTATGGGGGGAGGAATGGGGTGAGGGGGGTCGAGGTATATGGGGACCTCATATATTTTGAATGTAACATTAAAAAAATAAAGATAAAAAACACATTAGAGGCATGAAACAGCAGATTTTAATTGTTGGAAGGCAAAATTAGTAACTTGGAGGATGGAGCATCTGGATGTGAAAAGACAGAAGAAGAGAAAGAGAAAAGAATGGAAAAAATGGAACAGGGTCTCAGGGAATTGAATGACAACATGAAAGGCACAAACATATGTGTGATTGGTGTCCCAGAAGGAGAAGAGAATGGAAAAAGGGCAGAAAGAATATTTGAGGAAATAATGACTGAAAACTTCCAAACCCTTATGAAAAGCAGAACCATCAATATTCAAGAAGGACAAAGCACCCCAAACAGGATAAATCAGAATAGACCTATTCCAAGACACCTACTATTCAGAATGAAAAATACCAGAGATAAAGAGAGGATTCTGAAAGCAGCAGGAGAAAAGGAATGCATCAAATACAAGGGAATCTCAATAAGACTAAGTGCCAATCTCTCATCAGAAACCATGGGGATGAGAAGAAAGTGGTATGATGTATTTAAGGTACTGAAAGAGAAAAGTGCCAACCAAGAATTCTTTATCTGGCAAAACTGTCCTTCAAAAATGAAGGTGAGTTTAAAGTCTTCACAGACCAACAAAACAGAGAGTATATTTCCAAAAAACCAGATTTACAAAAGATACTAAAGGCAGTGCGACCACCTGAAAGGAAAAGACAAGAGTGAGAGACTTGAAGAAGTATGAATATTACTAGTAAGGGTAACTTAAAGGGTAAAAAGACAGACAATAGTAAAGTATGACAACAGGAAGCCAAAGGATAAAATGGGTGAAGTAAATAGTGCCTTTACAGTAATAACATGGAATTTTTTTTGAAAGATTTATTTTTTATTTATTTCTCTCCCCTTCCGCCCCGCCCCCAACTGCCCGTTGTCTGCTCTCTGTGTCCATTCGCTGTGTGTTCTTCTGAGACTGCTTCTATCCTTATCAGTGGCACTGGGAATCTGTTTTTTTTTAATTGCATCTTCTTGCTGTGTCAGCTCTCCCGTGTGTGCGGTGCCATTCCTGGGCAAGCTGCACTTTCTTTTGCGCTGGGCAGCTCTTCTTACAGGGCACACTCCTTACGCGTGGGACTCCCCTACGCAGGGGAGATCCCTGTGTGGCGCAGCACTCCTTGCACATCAACACTGTGCATGGGCCAGCTCCACACGGGTCAAGGAGGCCTGGGGTTTGAACTGTGGACCTCCCGTGTGGGAGGCAGAAGCCCTATCCATTGGGCCAAGTCCGCTTCCCAACATTGAATGTTAATGGATTGAATTCCCCAATCAAAAGGCATAGACTGACAAAATGGATAAAAAAATACGAGCTATTTATATGCTGTCTACAAGAGACTCGCCTCAGATGCAAAGACACTATCAGGTTGAAAGTGAAAGGTTAGAAAAAGATATTTCATGCAAATAGTAACCAAAAAGATCTGGAGTGGTGATACTACTATCAGGCAAAATAGATTTTAAATGCAAAAGTATTTTAGGAGACGAAGAATGTTGTTTTATTGTATATTAATAAAAGGGGCAATGCACCAAGAATAAATAACTATAATAAATATCTATGCCCCAAACTGGGGTGCCCCAATATATACGAGGCACACACTGGCAAAACTGAAGGGAGAAATAGACGTTTCTACAAATATAATTGAAGACTTCAATACACCACTCTCAGCATTGGATAGAACAGCTGAGGAGATGATAAATAAGGAAACAGAGAGCTGAATAATATGATAACAGACATTTATGGAGCACTACGCCCCAAAACAGCAACACACATTCTTTTCAAGTGCTCATGGATCCTTCTCCAGGATAGACCATATGTTGGGTCACAAGGTCTCAATAAATTTATATAGGTTGAAATTATACAAAGCACTTCTTCTGATCATAATGTAATGAAGCTGGAAATCAATATAGGATTGAAAAAGGGAAAATTCACAAATACATTGGAGATTAAAGAACATACTCTTAAATAATCAGTGGGTCAAAGAAGAAATTTCTAGAGAAATCAGTAAATATCTCAAGATGAATGAAAATGAGAAGACAACATATTAAAACCAATAGGATATGGGAAACAGATGTGGCTCAAGCAGTTGGGCTCCTGTCTATCATATAGGAGGTTCAGGGTTCGATACCCAGGGCTTCCTGGTGAGGGCAAGCTGGCCCATGTGGTGAGCTGGCCCATGCAGAGTGCCGGCCCATGTGGGAGTACCACCCTGCATGGGAGTGCCGCCCTGCACAGGAGTCCTGCCCCATGCAGGAATGCCATCCTGTGCAGGAGAGCCAGCCAATGTGGAGAGCTGGGGCAGCAAGATGACACAACAAAAAGAGACAGAGAAGAGACAATAAAACACACAACAGACCAGGGAGCTGAGGTGGTGCAAGAGAATGATTGCCTCTCTCCCACTCCAGAAGGTCCCAGGATCGGTTCCTGGAGTTGCCTAATGAGAATACAAGCAGACACAGAAAAACACACAGTGAATGGACACAGAAAGCAGACAACAGGAGGTGGGGGGGGGGGGAATAAATAAAATCTTTAAATAAAAACCTATAGGGGAAGCGGCTGTGGCTCAATCAGTTGGGCTCCCGTCTACCATATAGGAGGCCCTGGGTTCGTGTCCCAGGGCATCCTTGTGAAGGCAGTCTTGCCTGCACGCTGCAGAGAGTCGCCTGGCCTGCAAGCGCCTCCTGGCCTGCAGACACCGTGGAGAGCTGACTCAGCAAGGTGACACAAAAGAAAAGGAAGACAAGCAAAAAAACATAGAAAAGTGTGCAGCAAATGGACACAGAGAGCAGACAGCAAGCAAGTCACAAGGGGGGAGGGGAAATAAAAAATAAAGAAATAAATACAGACACAGAAGAATGCACAGTGAATGGACACAGAGAGCAGAGAGCATGCAAAAAAAGCCATGGGGGGTGGGGAGTATTAAAAAAACCCTATAGGATACAGGAAAGGCAGTGCTTAGAAGGGAACTTTATAGACCTCATGCTTACATTAAAAAAGAAGAAAGAGTTAAAATCAAAGATCTAATTGCACACTTGAAGGAATTAGAAAAAGAACAGTAAACTAATCCCAAACCAAGCAGAAGGAAAGAAATAAAGATTGGGAAAAAATAACAAAGATTAGAGCAGAAATAAATTAAGAAGATAAAAAACAATAAAATCAACAAAAGTTGGTTCTTCGAGATTAACAAAATTGACAAACCCTTAGCTAGACTGGCAGAGAAAAAAAAAGAGAGAAGACACAAATAAATAAAATCAGGAATGAGAGGGGGGGCATTGCCACTAACCCCACAGAAATAAGAGAGATCATAAAAGGATACTATGAACAATTGTATGCCAACAAACTAGAGAACATAGACAAAATGAACAAAACGAATTCCTAGAAACACATTAACAACCTACACTGACCCTAAAAGAAACAGAAGCTCTCAACAAACCAATCATGAGTAAAGAGATTGAAAACAGCCATCAAAAATCTCCCCAAAATGAAAAGCCCAGGACCAGATGGCTTCACAGGTGAATTATACCAATCATTCAAAGATGATCTAATACCAATCTTGCTAGAGTTCTTCCAAAAAATTGAATGGGAAGGAATGCTACCAAACTCATTCTTTTGTTTTGTACATTTACTAATTGAAAATATAAACAATAATTAAAAAATAAAAGAAAACATGAAATTACACCAACATCACTCTAAGACTGAAGCCTGATGAAAATATTACAAAAAATGAAAATTACAGACCAATTTCTGTAATTAATATAGATGCAAAAATCCTCAACAAAATACTTGCTAACTGAATCCAAAACCACATTAAAAGAATTATAGTGGAACAGGTGTCACTTAGTGGTTGAACATATGCTTGACATTTATGAGGTTCTGGATTCAATTCCTTGTACCTTTTTAAAAAAAATTATACACCACAATCAATGTGTCTTATCTCAGGTATGCAAGGATGGTTAAACACAAGAAAATCTGTTAGTGTAATAAACCACATGAATAAACCAAAGAGGAAAAATGAAATGATCCTCTTAAATGCAGAAAGGCATTTGATAATATATAGCATCCATACTTGATAAAAAACACTCCAAAAGATAGGAATAGAAGGATGCTTCCTCAACACGGTAAAGTGGGTATATGAAAAACCCACACCTAGTATTGTACTCAATGGAGAAAGACTGAAAGCTTTCCCATTGAGATCGAGAACAAGTAAGCATCCCCACTGCCACCACTGTTATTCAATATTGTGCTAGAGGTTCTAGCTAGAGCAATTACCTAAGTAGGAAAGGAAGAAGTAAAATTTTTGCTCTTTGCTGATAATATGATCCTATATCTAAAAAACCCTGAAAACTCCACAAAAAAACTACTAGAATAGATAAGGTCAGCAAAGTGGCAGGATACAAGATTAATATGCAAAAAATCAGTTGCATTTCTATCCATTACTGATGAGCACTCTGAGGAAGAAGTCAGAAAAAATTCCATTTATAATAGTGTCTAAAGGAATCAAATACTTAGGAATAAAGTTAACCAAGGACAAAGGATCTGTATTCAGAAAACTATAAAACATTGCTAAAGGAAACCAAAGAAGACCTAAAAAAATGGAAAGACATTCTGTGTTCAGGGATTGGAAGGATAAATATCATTAAGATGTCAATTCTACCCAAACTGATTTGCAGATTCAATAAAATTCCAAGAGCCATTTTTGCAGAAGTGTAAAAGCCAATTATTAAATTTATTTGGAAGGGTAAGGGGCCCTGAATAGCCAAAATGGATTTAAAAAGGACAACATTGGAGGACTCTCATTTCCTGGCTTTAGAGCATATTACGTAGCTACAGTGATAAAAACAGCATATTACTGGCATGAAGATAGGCATATTGACCAACGGAAACAAACTGAAAACTCAGAAATAGACTCTGACATCTATGGTCAAGTGATTTTTAACAATGCTACCAAGCACACCGAGCTGGTTCAGGAAAGTCTATTCAGCAACTGGTGACAGGAAAATTGGATCTACATATCCAAAAGAAAGAAAGAGGACCTATATCTCACACTTTATAAAAAATTAATTCAAAATGCATCAAAGACTTAAATATAAAGGCTAGAATCATAACATTCCTAGAAGAAAGTGTAGGGAAATATCATCAAGATCTAGTAGTAGTTGGTGATTTCTTAAACTTTATACTCAAAGGACAAGTAATGAAAGAAATAATAGATAAACAGGACCTCCTAAAAATTAAAACACTTTCGTTCTTTAAAAGACATGTCAATGCGAAGCGGACGAGGCTTAACTGACAGAGTGTCCATCTACCATATAGAAGATCCAGGGTTCCATCCCCAGGGCCTCCTGACCTGTGCGATAAGCTGGCCCGCATGCAGTGTTGCAGTGTGCAAAGACTGCTGTGCCATGCAGGGGCGTCGCTGCGTAGGAATGCTCCATGTGCAAGGAGTGCGCCCTGCAAAGAGAGCCGCCCCACGTGAAAAAAGTGCAGCCCACCCAGGAGTGGCACTGCACACACGGAGAGCTGATGCAGCAAGATGACACAATAAAAAGATGCAGTTTCCCAGTGCCACTGGATAATGCAAGCAGATGCAGAAGAACACACAGTGAATGGACACAGAGAGCAGATAATGGGGGGAAGGGGAGAGAAATAAATAAAAAATAAATATTTTTTTAAAAAAGAAGACATATCAAGAAAGTAAAAAGGCAGCCTATTCAATGGGAGAAAATATTTGGAACTCACATAAGTGTTTGATATCTATGTTACATAAAGAGATCATACAGGGAAGCGGACTTGACCCAGTGGTTAGGGTGTCCGTCTACCACATGGGAGGTCCGCGGTTCAAACCCCGGGCCTCCTTGACCCATGTGGAGCTGGCCCATGCGCAGTGCTGATGTGCGCAAGGAATGCAGTGCCACGCAGGGGTGTCCCCCATGTAGGGGAGCCCCGCGTGCAAGGAGTGTGCCGCATAAGGACAGCTGCCCAGCGTGAAAGAAAGTGCATCCTGACTAAGGATGGCGCCACCCACATGGAGAGCTGACACAAGATGACGCAACAAAAAGAAACACAGATTCCAGTGCCGCTGACAACAACAGAAGCGGACAAAGAAGAAGACACAGCAAATAGACACAAAGAACAGACAACCGGAGTGGGGGTGAAGGGAAGAGAAATAAATAAATAAATAAATCTTAAAAAAAAAAAAGAGAGAGATCATATAACTCAATGCTGAAAAGATAAGCAGCCAATTAAAAATGAGCAAAAGACTTGAAAAGACATTTTTCCAAAGAAGAAATACAAATGGCCAAAAAGCACAGGAAAAAATGTTCAACGTCACTACCTATTAGGGAAATACAGATATAAACTACAATGAGGGAAGTGACTGTGGCCCAATCAGTTGGGCTCCTGTCTACCATATGGGAGGCCCTGGGTTCATATCCTGGGGTCTCCTTGTGAAGGCAGGCTTGCCCACAAGCGCTGAGGAGTGCCGCCTGGCCTACACAGATACTGCGAAGTGCTGCCTGGCCTGCAAGCGCTGCGGAGAGTTGACTCAGCAAGGTGACACAACAAAAAGGGGAGACAAGCAAAAACACAGAAGATTGCACAGAGAATGGACACAGAGAGCAGACAGCAAGGAAGCTGCAAGGGGGGGAGGGGAAATAAAAATAAATAAATTGAAAAAAGATCATTGCTGGGGAAGGAGGGGAAAAGGGTTTAAAAAATAAAAACTATGAAGAGATATCATGTCACAACATACAGAATGGCCATTATAAAAAAAAAAACTACAAGCGCTGGAGAGGATTTGGAGACATAGGAACATTCCTTCACTGCTGGTGTAAATGTAGAATGGTGAGCCTCTGTGGAAGACGATTTGGCAGTACCTCAAGATGCTCAATATAGAAGTGCCATATGATCCAGCAATCCCATTACTAGGAATATATTCAGAAGGACTGAATGCAAGGACACAAATTGACATTTGCACACCAATGTTCATAGCAGCATTATTCACAATTGCTAAAATATGTAATGAACCCAAGTGACTGTCAACCAAGGAATGTATAAACAAAATGTGGTATATACATACAATGGAACACTGTTCAGCTGTAAGAAGAAATGAAATCAGAATGCATATGACGACATGGATGAACCTTGAGGACATTATGTTGAGTGAAATAAGCCAGACACAAAGGGACAAATATTGTGTGATCTCACTAATATGAACTATATATGATGAGTACACTCACGCAGGTAAACTCTAGAGTATAGGTTACTAGGTGATATCATGTGGCTTGAGAATGGGAACAGATGCTTAATGTATGTAAAATTTTTGATAAGGTTTATTGTGAAAGTGTGAGAATGGATAGAGTTGATGGTTACACATTATAGTGAGTACAACTAACACTGCTGATTCATAAATGTGATTGTGGCTGAAAGGGGTAGTCTGTGGATGTAAATGTCAATTAAAAGGAAGCTAGAGAATAGTCCAGGGAATGTAAAACAGTGATTTCCATGGTGGATGAAGAATTTGGTCAATGGTATAAATATAAGAATGCTGTTCATTTTTTTTTTCCCTGTCTGGTTGCATCATTGTCTTTTTGGTGTGTTGCTTTGCCATACCAGGGCCTGTGCCTATCTCTGCTCTGCTAGGGGCCTGCGCCTCACTAAGCAGACCTGGGATGCCTTTTTTTTTTTCCTTCTTTTTTTACCAAGAGGCCCCAGGGATCTAATCCAGGTCTTCCATATGGTAAATGGGAGCTCAATTGCTTGAGCCACAGACGCTTCCAAGAATGTTGTTCTTTTATAAAGTGTTAAGACTATGGTGATACATGGGAAAAATTACAATGAATTTAACTTATAGAGGATAGTGAGTAGTAACATTGTAATATTTTTGCAGCAATGGCAGAGAAATTAGTTTATCAAGTCTAAGAGACAACAATATAGGTATACGAGGGAGTATGAGATTTTTCCTTTTGGAGTAATGAAAACATGCTAAAATTGACTGAAGTGATAACAGCACAACTCTGTAATGAAAATAGATCACCGAGTGTATACTATAAATGGACTGTACAAAGCATGGGACTGTATAACACAGGGAATCCTGTGGTAGAAGATGCACTGTGGTAAGAAAACAAATATGAGAATGTTCTCATGAACTATAGCAAATATGTAATACTAATATGGAGTATTAATAATCTGGTGGGTTGAGGGGAAAATACATCACATAAATATAAGATATGACCTATAGTTAGTGCTAATATTTTGACAATGCTCTTTCATAACTTCAACAAATGTTACACAAGAAAGCAAAATGGTGGTGGTGGGGTGATGTATGGGAGCCCTGCATAAGGATATGCATGTTTGTTTTGTAAGTTCACTTTTACTAATCACTTATTGTTTATGTTTTTTTCATGTATGAATGGAATACTTCAATAAATTCTTACATAAAAAGATACATGGCACAGAGGAAGCATGTGATGAAAAAATTAAAAAAGACTGAGTGAGCATACAGAAGAAACTGAAGACATACATAGAAAAAATAACGGATCTTATGATAATGAAAAGTACAACTGAAGAGATTTAAGTATACTAGAATCATACCACAGCAGAATGGAACAGGCAGAGGAAAGAATTAGCAAAGTAGAAGATAGGACATTAGAAATTACACAACAGATTACAAAAAAAAAAAAAAAAAAGGAAAAAATTGAGCAACATCTCAGAGAACTGAATGAGAGCAATGAAGAGCAAAACCTACATGTTATAAGTGTCCCAGAGGGAGAAGAGAAGAAAAAAGTGGCAGAAGGAGTGTCTGAGGATATAACAGCCAGAAATTTCCCAACCCTTATGAGGGACATGGATGTACACATCCAGGAAGCACAGTATACTCCAAACAGAATAAATTCTCATAGAAATACTGAGGCATATACTAATCAGATTGTCAAATGCCAAAGATAAAAGAGAATCCTGAAAACAGTAAGAGAAGAGTGACCCATCATTACAACAGAAGGTCAATAAGAATAAGAGCTGATTTTTTATCAGAGACCATTGGGCAAGAAGGCAATGGTATGGCATATTTAAGTTACTAAAAGAGAAAACAGCCGGCCAAGAATTCTGTATCCAGCAAAACTGTTCTTCAGAAATGAGGGAGAGAGTAAAATATTCACAGATAAACAGAAACTGAGAGAATTCATAAACATAAACAAGAGGCCATGCTACAAGAAATACTAAAAGAAGTTCTGAAGGATGAAAGGAAAAGACAGGTGAGAGAGGTGTGGAGGAGAGGGTAGAAATTAAGATTATTAGTAAAGGTAACTGTGGCAGTTTGAGATTATTTTATGAATCCCAAAAAAAGAGAAAGATCATGCTTTTAAACTAACTTATTCCTGTGGGTGTGAAACCCTTTGATTGCAGTAAATTCAGTTGAGAGCCTTTGATCAGATTACTTCAATAACATCACTTTCAGACTTTTGCTTTGACTGTATCAATGGGGCATGACTCATGTTGAGTCTCTACCCTCTTGCTGGGTCTGAAAAAAATGGATACACAATGAGAGATGCACACACAAACAGACATAGGTAAAAGAACCTGCCATGTTTGATCCTGCCATGTAAGAGAGAGGACTAGAGGAGTGCTTAAGCACAAAGGCCCAAGAGTCTGGGCACATGACGTACCTCAAGAGGAGATGGTGAGCTTGGAGGGGAAGGCTGAAACTTTGGAAAAGATTTGCAGTCATCTTGCTTCAATTTATGGCAGTTGACTTTGGTGAGAAATCATCTCTGGTAGTGCCTTGGTTTGGACTTTTCACAGCTTTGGAACTGTAGGCTTTAATCCCAAATAAATCCCCCTTATAAAAGTCAAGCCATTTCTGGTACTTTGCATTGGCAGTCCTTTGGCAAACTAAAACAATAACTACAAGGGTAAAAGAGAGACAAAATAAGATATTACATATAAAAGCCCAAGGATAAGATGTTTGAAGTAAGTACTGCCTTTACAGTAATAACTTTGAGTGTTAATGGATTAAACTCCCCAATTAAGAAACAAAGATTGGCAGAATGGATTAAAAAACCATGACACATCTATATGCTGCATATGAGAGACTCAACTTAGGCCAGGGATTTCTTTTTCATTTTCTCTTTTTTTAATACTTTAAAAATACTTTAATTACATAAATGTTACATAAAAAATATAGGGATTCCTGTATGCCCCACTCCCTACCCTTCCCACACTTTCCCACATTAACAACATCCTTCATTAGTGTGAAAAATTTTTGTAATTTAATTTAATTTTTTAAAGACTTATTCTATTATTTCCCTCTTCTCCTCCCCTTCCCCTGACCCTGCTGTTTTTGCTGTCTTTGTCCATTTGCTGTGTGAGCTTCTGTATCTATTTCTCTTCTTGTCTTCTCTTCTCATTTTTTCTCCTTTAGAATTCACTGGGACTCAATCCTGGGGATCTCTGATGTAGAGAGAGGATCCCTGTCAGCTGGGCCACCTCAGTTCCTGGTTTCTGCTGAGCTTCACCTTGACTCTCCCCTTCATCTGTCTCTTTTGTTGCATCATCATCTTGCTTTGTGACTCACTTGCACGGGCACTTGCCTTGCTGTTTGGGTACTCAGCTCGCTATGTGGGCACTTGCATGGGCACTGGCTCACCACATGCACACTCAACTCACCAAGCAGGCACTCATGCAGGCACTCGACTCACCATGTGGCTCACCGTGTGGCCACTTGCATGGGCACTCGGCTCACCGTGCAGGCACTCAGCTCACCACTTGCCATGTGGGCACTCACATGGGCACTCAGCTCACTGTGTGGGCACTGCTTCACCATGCAGGCACACTTTCTCTTCTTCTTTTTCGCCAGGAGGCCCCAGGAATTGAACCTGGGTCCTCCCATATGGTAGGCAGAGGCCTTACCACTTGAGCCACATCCACTTCCCAGTGTGATACATTTGTTACAAATGATGAACACACATTGGAGCATTGCCACTAAGTGTGGACTATAGTTTATATTATAGTTTACACTCTGTCCCATACAATTTTATGTTATGACCAAATATATAATGGCCTGTATCCATTATTAAATTGTAATTCAGGACAATTCCAATGTTCTGAAAATGCCCCCATATTAAACCTAATTTTCCCTCTCCCTTCCCCAGAACTTCCAGTGGCCACTGCTTCCACATCAATGATAAAAGTTCTTCCATTGTTAGAATAACAAAAGTCTATAGTAAAATAACAGTAAGTCTACTCTAGTCCATGTTCAGCCCCACAATCTTGAGGATTCTGTATAGGATGGTGTGGCAGGTTGATATTATTGATGAATTACAAAAAGAAATACTGGATTGTGTTTGTGAACTGGTCTTTCCTTCTGGGTGTATTGGAGTGTGTTGGATTCAGAGGTTTTACTTTTTACTGGATTAAATGGTGATTGGGGCTTTGGCTGGGCCACCTTGGTGGGGCATTGAGTACCCACCATTTTGTAGGCGGGGACTCACAGAGAAACTGCACCTCAGAGAGGGGAGGATGGAGGCTTGAGCTCGAGCCCTGGCAAGTAAGCACACAGAGGAGGTTGGTTGTGAGGAAAGAGAGAAGGCCCTGGGAAAAGAAATAAGTCTTTTGCCCAAGAGTCTATAGCTGGCCATGTGGAGATAACAGAGCAGCTGAGCCCAGAGAGAGGCAAGCCCTGGGAAGAGAGGAACCTAGGAAGCCTGAACCCTTACAGATGTTGGTAGCCATCTTGCCCCAACACATGGCAATAGACTTTGGTGAGGGAAGTAACTTATGCTTGATGGACTGGTAACTGTAAGTTTCTACCCCAAATAATACCCTTTACAAAAGCCAAAATATTTCTGGTATTTTGCATCAGCACCCCTTTAGATGACTAATACAGATGGTGATGCCCACTCCACCTCTCACTGAGAGGGGGCTTAGATTCCATGGGGCAGATTGTTTGGACTATCTTGCTTGCAGTTGCAGACACTCTCTGTTCCTTGGGATGGTCCTTGTCCATCATCGTCTCCTTGTTAGTTGTCCTGGGTGAGTCGAGTGAACTGGAGAGTAGGTGTTGCAACTCTGTTGAGATTCAGGGCCCAACTGGCACACGGAAAGCCCAAAGATTTAAGTCTCTTGGACATACACTATCAAGTATAATACTAACTATAGGTTCAAATAGGAGGGGCAGAAGAGCTCTGTGTAGGGAAACCACAAATAAGTCCAACTCTGTCACACCGGGGAGCATAAATTCCAAAGTAGGGCCCCCACTGGCAGGGTGCCAAACTTCTGAGCTGTCAGTCCTGCCTAGAGTGTCTGGATATCTTTAGAGCCCTCAGGAGCACCACTATTTGAGGTAATATTTTCTGTGGCAGTCAAAGTGATCCTGCTGAGTCATGCATAAATGTAACCTCTGGAATGATCTCCCAACTCACTTTGAAATCTCTTAGCCATAAAAACTCATTTGTATTTATCAGATCAGTTCTTCTTCTTCAGGAGTCCACAGACATGCAAGGGGTCTGCGGAAGATTTCAGGGGCCTGTGAGCTTGAATTGAAAATTCCAAAAAACATTATTCTTGTAGGGATGTGTTGGTATATTATTTAATAAATATTATATTTATTAAATATAACAAAATACACTTATTAAATAATATACAGTATACTGTGGATTTAGTATGATCTTTATTTTGATGTAGTGTGTTTTTTTTTTTAAGATTTATTTATTTCTCTCCCCCTCCCCCCCGCCCCGACCCCAGTTGTCTGTTCTCTGTGTCTATTTGCTGTGTCTTCTTTGTCCGCTTCTGTTGTTGTCAGTGACACGGGAATCTGTGTTTCTTTTTGTTGTGTCATCTTGTTGGGTCAGCTCACCATGTGTGCGGCACCATTCCTGGGCAGGCTACACTTTCTTTCACGCTGGGTGGCTCTCCTTATGGGGTGCACTACTTGCACGTGGGGCTCCCCTACGCGGGGGACACCCCTGTATGGCACGGCACTCCTTGCGCGCATCAGCACTATGCATGGGCCAGCTCCACACGGGTCAAGGAGGCTTGGGGTTTGAACTGCGGACCTCCCATGTGGTAGATGGACACCCTAACCACTGGGCCAAGTCCACCGCCCGATGTAGTGTGTTCTAAGTGCAGTGGATAACTACCTGCAAAAAGGTTGGTAAGGATGGCTGTAGCATTTTTTTTTCTGTAGCAGTTGGATATAGTTTATGAATTCCAAAAATAGATATTGGATTATGTTTGTAAACTGGTCTGCTCCTTTGGGCATATTAGATTATATTGGATTCAGAGGTTTCACTTTTACTTGATTAAATAATGATTAAGGCTTTGATTGGGCCATGTCAGTAGGATGTTGCACCCCTGTCCCCTTGGTGGGTGGAGACTTACAGAGAAAAGACATAGCAGAGAACAGAATTGGGAGTTTTGGATGTTGGAATCCTGGGAAGTAAACACAGAGGAATAGAGATGGCTATTTTGACACAGCAGAGGCCCCAGGAAGAGAGACAAGCTGTTTGCCTGATATTTTGCAGCTGCAGAGACCAGAGACCTGAGCAGCTAAGTCCAGAGAGAAATGAGTTCCGGGAGAGAGACAAAGCTTATCCCAGGCTACAGATGATATTGGAAGAAGCTGGGACCACAGAGCCTTCAGAAGAAGAGCGAGGCTGAACCCTTGTAGATGTCAGCAACCATCTTGCTTCAACATGTAGAAACAGACTTTGGTGAGGGAAGTAACTTATGCTTTACGGCCTGGTAACTGTAAGCGTCTATCCCAAATAAATACCCTTTATAAAAAACAACCGATTTCTAGTATTTTGCATCAGCTCCCCTTTGGCTGACTAATACAATGGTGGAGATGGTTTTGTGATGCCATGAGAAAACTTGAATTTCTAAATGTTTGCTTAGAATGACTGTTTGAACAGATGTTGAACAGTGTTAGGTTATCAGGTATTGAAATTATGGGGAAATTGCAAAGCATTATTTTGAATAATCCTAAAATTTAATTTAAAGACATGCTGATGTTGAGTTTCATACAACTATCTACTGATACATTCTGAGAAGGGGTCCATGAATTTTACCTGACTGGCAAGGGGTCCATGGAACAAAAGGGCTTATGAACGCCTGCCTTAGACCCAAGGACACAAATAGGCTGAAAGTAAAAGGTTAGAAAATATTCCACGCAAATAGTAACCAAAAAAGAGCTGGGGTAGCAATACTAATATTGGACAGAATAGACTTTAAATGCAAAACTATTATAAGAGATGTATTCATTAGCCAAAGGGGTGCTAATGCAAAGTACCAGAAATCTGTTGTCTCTTATAAAGCATATTTATTTGGTAAAGGCTTAAAGTTACAAGGCCCTAAAAGAGTCCAACTCAAGGTTAATTTCTCACCAAAGTCAGCTGCCATATGTTGAAACAAGATGGTGGACGATCTCTCCTTCCTTCTTCCTTTTAAGGTTCTGTGAGTCCAGCTTCTTCCAGTCTCAGCTGTAGGCTGGCATGGGGCTCACCTCTCTTCCTGGGGGGCTTGTCTCTCTTCCCAGGGCTTTAGCTGTTTGAGCCTTCTCCTTTCTGTCATATGCAGGACCAAAGAGATCAAGTGCACTCTTGTGGTATCTCTGGAGCTTCCCTCTTCCCCTGTGTGTCTTCTTTTGTGTGTCTTCTTCTTCTTTTTTTTTTTTTAAAGATTTATTTATTTTTAAAATTTATTTCTCTCCCCTCCCCCTTCCAGTTGTCTGCTTTCTGTGTCCATTCGCTGTGTTTTCTTCTGTAACCACTTCTATCTTTATCAGCAGCACCAGGAATCTGTGTTTCAGCTCTCCGTGTGTTCGGCGCCATTCTTTGGCAGGCTGCACTTTCTTTTGCGCTGGGCGGCTCTCCTTATGGGATGCACTCCTTGTGCGTGGGGCTCCCCTACGCGGGGGACACCCCTGTGTGGCACACTCCTTGTGCGCATCAGCGCTGTGCATGGGCCAGCTCCACACAGGTCAAGGAGGCCTGGGGTTTGAACCGTGGATCTCCCATATGGTAGGCAGATGCCCTATCCATTGGGCCAAGTCTGCTTTCCATTTTGTGTGTCTTCTTCAGTGAGTACCTGTTTATATCAGTCCACCAAGGGGACAGGGACTTAATCTGAGTTACACCCTACTGTGTAGTCAAATCAAAACCCTAGTCTTACCATAATTTAATCAAACACATCTCAGCTGAATTTAATACAATCAAAGGGGATCACACGCAGAGGAACAGACCAATTTATAAACATAAGCTCTCTTTTTGGAATTTATAAATAATCTCAAACTGTCACAAGAGACAAAGGATACTATGTATTAATAAAAGGGCCAATTTACCAAGAAGTAAGAACAATCATAAATATTTATGCACTTAATTAGGGAGCCCCAAAATACATGAGGCAAACATGTATCTGAAGAGGAAAAAATGAGGGGAGAAATACCTCTACAATAATAGGGGAGACTTCAATATACCATTCTCAACAATAGACAGAACATTTAGACAAAGGATCAATAAAAAGATCTTGAATGATAGGATAAATTAACTAGATCTAACAAACAATACAGAACATTGCACCCCAAAACAGCAGGATATACATTCTTCTTGAGTGCTCATGGATCATTCTTCAGGATAGCCCACATGTTAGGTCATAGAACTAGTCTCAAAGAATTTAGAAAGACTGAAATGATACAAAGCACTTTCTCTGATTATAATGTAATGAAGTTGGAAATCAATAATGGGTGGAGAACTGGAAAATTCACAAATATAAGGAGATAAATAACACCCCTAAACAATCAGTGGGTCAAAGAAAAAATTGCAAGAGAAATCAAGGCGAATGAAAATGAGAACACAACCTATCAAAACTTAGGGGAGGGAAGCAGATGTGGCTCAATCAGTTGGGTGCCCACCTACCATATGGGAGGTCCAAGATTTGGTTCCTGGTGCTTCCTAAAAGAAGATGAGCTAGATACCACCTCCTGCTGCAAAAAGCTAGATACCACCACCTGCCACAATGAGCTAGACACTGCTCCCACTGCAATGAGGAAATGCCACAAGCCAGCAGACACTGCAGCCAATGGGGGAGAGATGTGGCTCAGGCTGTTGGGCACTCACCTCTTACTTGGAAGGTCCTGGATTCAGTTCCCAGTGCCTCCTGGAGAAAGCAAGCAAACAGTGAGCAGACAAATAAGAGAACCATCTGGGGAGGGGGAAGAAATAAAGAAAAATAAAGTAAATCTTAAAAAAACAACAACAACTTAGGGGATGCAGTAAAGGCAGGGCTCAGAGGGAAATTTATAGCCCTAAATTCCTACATAAAAAAAAGAAGAGCTAAAATTAGAGACCTAACTACACAGCAAAGTACAGCAAAGTAATCCCAAAGCAAGCAGAAGGAAAGAAACAAAGATTAGAGCAGGATGTAAAGGACTTGAACTCAGAAAACTACAAAACATTGCTAAAAGAGATCAAAGCAGACCTAAATAAATGGAAGGACATTTTGTGGTCAGGGATTGGAAGACGAAATATTGTTATCAATTCTACCCAAATTGATATACAGATTCAATGCAGTCCCAAATAAAATTCTACCAGCTTTTTATTTTTTTTTGGTCAGAAATGGAGAAGCCAATTATCAAATTTATTTGGAAGTTGGAATTTTCCAAATTGCAAAAGCATCTTGAAAAGAATGAAGTTGGAAGAAGCATAAGACATGACTTTAATGTTACCCTGGTCAAAAAAGTATGATACTGGCACAAGGATAGACATATTAACTAATGGAATAGAACTGAGAGTTCAGAAATAGATCCACACATCCACAAATATCTGATATTCGACAAGGTTATCAAGTCCATTCAACTGGGACAGAATAGTCTTTTCAACTAATGGTGCTGGGAGAACTGGATATCCACATCCAAAGGATGAAAGAGGACTCTTATCTTACACCCTATACAAAAAATCAACTCCAGATGGATCAAAGACCTATATACAAGAGCCAGGATCATTTCCTAGAAGACAATGTAGGAAGGTGCTTTGATATCTTGTGGTAGGCAACAGTTCCATTAATGTTACACCCAAAGCAAGAGCAACAACAACAAAATTAGATAAATAGGACTGCCTCAAAATTTAAAACTTTTATTCTTCAGAGAAAGTAAAGAGACCATCTTCTCAATGTGAGAAAATATTTGGAAGTCATATATCTGATAAGGGTCTAATATCCAACATATATAAAAAGATTTTATAACTCAACAATAAAAAGACAACCCAATTTAAAAATGGGCAAAGGATTTGAATAGAATTTTTTTTCCAAAGATAAAATACAAATGACTGAAAAGCACATAAAAAGATGCTGAATATCACTAGCTATTAGTGAAATGCAAATCAAAACCACAATGAGATATAATTTCACACCTAGTAGACTGACCACCTTTAAAACAGAAAACTAAGTGTTGGAGAGGATGTGGAGAAAAAGGCACATTTATTCACCACTGCTGGGAATGTAGAACAGCACAGCTACAGTGGAAGACAACAAGGCAGTTTCTCAGGAAGATAGTTATAGAATTGCCATTTGAGCTGGCAAACCTAGGTATATACCTAGAAGAACTGAAAGCAGGGACACAAACAGATATTTGCACATCGGTGTTCATAGTGGCACTATCCACAATTGTTAAACGATGGAAGCAACCCATATGCCCATCTAAGATGAATGGATAAACAAAATGGATACACGTACACACACACACATATTATGGACTATTAAGAAGGAATGAAATACTGATGCATGCAACAACTTGGGTGGGCCTAGAGGACTTATGTTGAGATAAGCCAGGCACAGAAGGACAAATATGTATGTTTTCACTAAGATGAACTAAATATAAGAAATACCTAGATTTAGACTCTAGAAGGTAGGTTACCAGGAGATAGAATGGCGGTGTGTGTGTGTGTGTGGGAGTGGAATGGGGAATTGATGCTTAATCTGTGCACAATTTATAATTTGGTTGATTGTAGTGATTTGGGGTTGGACAGAGGTGATGGTAGTGCGATATTGTGAATATAGATGGCAGTGCTGAGGTATGTGTGTGAATGTGGTTGAAGGGGCAGGATTTGGGTCGTATATGTTACTAGAAGGAAAGCTAAAGGCTAAAACATGGGATTGTATAACACAGTGAACTCTGTTGTAGGTGAGGATTTGGGTTAATATAAATATAAGAATGTTCTTTCAGTATCTAAAACAAAAGTACATCACTAGCACAGGGTGTTAATGGGGTGGTATATGGGGAAAAATACACCTAAAGTAAAATATGTACCATAGTTAACAGTAACATTTTAACATTCTTTTATCAAATGTAACAGAAGACACCAACGTTAACGTCCAAAATTGTGGGGGGTTTGGGAATGTTCCATATTTTATTATTAGGAAAATATTACATGTCACAGAAACAGCCAAATTTCCAGAATTGGGCAGATCTTGATCTATTTGGAGGTGGAGCCATCAAATTTGTTGATACATTGGATGTGAGTGTCTCAAGAGAAAGGAAAGAGTCAAGGATAATTGCCAAGGTTTTTGATTTGACCAACTGGAAGGTTGGAGGTGCCTTCAACTGAATTGGGGAAGATAAACAGCAGAGTAGATTTGGGGAGGAAGAACAGGAGTTTTGGACATATTGAGATTGAGATGCTTATGAGACACTCAAGAGAAGATTTCTGGTAGGCATTTGGATGTATGAGGCTGGAGTTGAGGAGACAGGTTTGGACAGGAATCACTGTTATACAGATGATGCTTAAAACCACAAGACTGAATGAGATAACCAAGGAGTGTGGATAAGGAAGAGGAACAATGATTGAACCCTGAGGAACTCTTAACATTAAGAAGTAAGAGTCAAAACCAGCAAGGCAGAGTGAGAAGGAGTAACTAATGGGGTACGAGGAAAACCAAGAAGGTATGGTGTCATAGAGACTAAGTAAAGAAAGTAAATCAAGGAGGAGGCAGTGATCCATTATGTCAAAGCTGCTAATAGGTCAAGTACAATAAGAATTTAAAATTGACCCTTGGAGTTAGCAATATAGAGATTATTGGTAACCTTGACAGGAGCAGTTTTTGTAGAGTGATGGGTGCAAATTTTCGGATTAGAGTGGGTCCAAGTGAAAAGAGAGAAATTGGAGGCAGGAAATACAGATAATATTGATGGGAGTAGAAGAATAAGAGCAGTTGATAGGGGAAAGGGAATAAAGAAAAATGCATGTTTTTTTGTTTGCTTGTTTTCAAGATGGAGGAATTGGTGGAGTCATGAACTTGATGGATGACAGAGGGATAGGGATCGAGTGCCCAAGTAGAGGAACTAGCTTTAGATAAGAACATGGTTAGTCCATTTATGGGAAGAGGGGAAATGGCAGAGTATAAAGGCACAGATGTAGGTAGGTGGGTAGGTAGGAAGGAAGATGTGTGATGGGAATCTGTGGAGGTTCACTTCTGATAGCTGTAACTTACTCAATGAAGTAGGAAGTGGGATCATTAGTTGAGAGTAAAGAAGTGGGAGTAGTTCTGTGGTTGAACATTGTGCAGGGCTCAGTGAATGGACTGAAAAATACAATATATTTGCCAGGAGCAATAAGAACCATTTTAGGTTCATAGTTACGACTTGAAAACTGGAAAAGTGGCAGTGAACTTTTCTCTAGCCACATTCCAGATGCAGGTAGACTATTTAGGGAGTCCATGCTGTGTAGCAATGCTCCAAAATGTACTCATCAAATGCAATGAATGTACTACACTAATGAAAGAAGTTGTTGATGTGGGAGGGGTGGGGGTGGGGGTGGGGAGTGGGGTATATGGGAACCTCTTTTTTATATATATATATACACACACACACACACATATATATTTTAAAAATTTTATTACCCCTCCCTTGTGGCTTGTTCCATTCTTTGCTGTCTCTTCTCTGTGTCCGTTTGCTGTGGGTTTTTTCTCTATTTGCTTGTCTCCCTTTGTTGCATCATCTTGCTGTGCCAGCTCTCCGCTGCACAGAGGCCAGCTTGCCTTCACAAGGAGGCCCTGGGACTCAAACCCAGAGCCTCCCATATGGTAGATGGGAGCCCAACTGATTGAGCCACAGCTGCTTCCCCCTCTTATATTTTTTAATGTAACATTTTGTGTGATCTATGTATCATTAAAAAAAAAGATTTAAAAAATGGGAAAAAAAAAAAAAAAAAGACGAGCCTGTGTCTGCTGGGAATGTAGACTCCTTCTCTTCTCCGGACTTTCTGGAAGCTACAGTCTGTCATCTCCACCATGCGTCCTCAAATCCCAGGAACTTTGAGGAGGTGAATGATATCAAACACAGGGAGCTATGGAGAGGGGGTAGGTGGGGGGGGGGGAGGCACACTGGGAATTGCAGTCTCCCAGAGTCACTGCCACTACTTTAGGAGCTGTAGTGCCCTCATCTCACCCCCAGAACCGTCTCCACTCTTAACGACTTGTCCCGGGCAACAATGGGGGAAACGGGTTGGGCTGATGGGGGAGCTAAAGCCCAAGAAGCTTCCCCGAGAGCATACTGGATATAGGAGTTTTAGCCTCCTGTCACCTCCACTATCTACTATAGGCTGGGAACGTTCAGGAACAGGTTAGACTGAAGGAGAAGATGAAACGTATTGAACTAGGGAGAGTTCATACTGGAAGCCGTGGTTTCCTCAACGCAGGGAAATGAGGACCTACTGCTGTGAGCATCCTGGGAAAATAAAGACACAGCCCTGGAAGCGCCGCGCCATCCACGCTGGGACATGTAGCCTGCTACTGCGGTCCTGTGAGTTGTCACGTGCTACCCACTTGTCTTTGAGTGTCATTTCAAGCCCCCAGCCTAGCCGGAAGAAGTCTCCAGCCCTGAGAAAGATCTCGCACTAAGGCATCCGTAGGGTCTTCTCTCTATTCCCGCCCAGCCGTTTCATGCCGTTCTCACCGTACCTCCCTCCTTGTGTCCGTCTCGGAAAACCCGGCACAAGGAAAGATCAGTACAGACCACAGAGAAAAAGAAAGGTACGGTCGAAGAACAGCCGGATTTTCTGGGGCCGGAAATGGGGTGTGGCATGGGGCGGCGCCTGCTTCCGCACTCTGCGCACGCGCGTCTCGCTATGAGGCCCTGGTCCCTTGTAGTCTGCGGCGACCTAGGCCTGACGCCCGTGCCTGTACGCCTGCGCAGTTCATGATTCCGGCGGAATTTCCCGCCAAAACGCGGTCGCGGCGGTCGTGAGCCCAAGCGAGGAGATGAGGCTTTGCGTGAAGACCTGGCTGGCTCGGGAAGGGCAGCTGACCCGGTCTGTACCCTTAGCCCCGCTCTCGCCCAATGCCTTCCAGACTCCGGCTTCTTCAGGCCCAGAGGGAGGAGGGAGAGCGGCTGGGCGGGCCAGGCGTACTCTCCTCAGGTTTGCCTTTCAGTGACCGCCTTACTTTGCCTGTTTGCCTCTTTGGGGGGTGGTGCAGGAAGAAGCCAGAAAAAAAGCATTTGGGATTTGGCTGTTCTGTGTTCTGCCACTGTTGTTTTTTTATAATACGTTGTGCTTTGTAGCTTCTTTAGGCTTGGCGAGGCTTGGTGCTGCCATTATAAAGGATCTCAGGGATACCCTTCTCAACTACAGAGCCGCCTGTGCGCGGGCCGCTGATGCAGGCTTCTGTCATAAAGGCCAGAGCCTCACACACACACCCCTGCAAAACAGGCGTCGATGGCATAATAGTTTAGAACATGCTGGGAATCAGACTCACTGGCTCTGCCACGTTCTAGCTGGGTGTCTGAGGTTTTCCTCAAGTGGAAAAAGGGTATATTTGTATCATTAAGTAGGGTTGCTATTAGGAAATAAAAATACCGGACACCCAGTTTAACTTGAATTTCAGTTAAAAAAACGAATACTTTAAACAAAATTAAGAATGTCCCAAATATTGCTATCTGAAATTCAAATTTAACTGGGAATCCTGCATTTTATCTGGCAACCCTGTCTGAAGGCATTGTTGGGAGACAATGCATGAACAGTCCTTAGAACAGTGCCTGGCACATGTAAACACACAATGCATTTTATTTATATAAAAGACCAAACTCCTACTGCCCCTTTGCTCCCCAGCACATTACTGTCTCTAATCATCTGGCTGTACTATCTCAAATTGCCTCAGAAAGCCACTCTATCATAAAATGTCAGTTTAAATCTCTCCACTCCTCTGGGTATAGTGACCCAGCTCCATTATCACAAAAGGCCAGATTCCCCCTACCCCCCAGCATTGGTACATTCTTGTGGGGATTATCAGGTTCTTCATAGTGTTGGTGCCATGTCACTGGATACAGGTGTGTGTGGTGGAGTGGGATGGGGGAGTCTAATACATTATGATGTTGGAGCCAGTGACACTGTTTGTATGGGAAATTGTGACTAGAGTCTGTCTTTTCCAGAATTTGGGGTATGTTATCTTCTGTAGAGGATAAAGTTGGATGAACTAGAAGGGAATATTGACTGAATAGGGAAGCCTCGTTATAGATGTTAGTAACAAGTTTTCCAAGCTTGGAGAATGTTTTACTGAATAGCATTGGCCTGACTAAGCCTGTTAAGGCATCTACCATAATGTAATGAGACCTTGTTCAGTCTGAGAAGTATAAAGGAAAAATAGAAATGTTGAAGTGGCAAAACCTAGGATTTATAAATGTAAGTCTGTTTGACTCTTAACTTTCTCTTTCATCATTCCTATTTTCCCTCAATCTCAGCATGCCCCTCACATCTCTCAAAATAATAGCACAGCATCCTGAATTTGTGTTATACTTTCGTTGTAAAACCTTTTGAATTTCATTATTTCATTTTATTTTTCTAAAGTCTTTAGTGGGGAAAAAGGGAGGGACATTCCTCCCTGAGAATAAGTGTGAAGGGTGAAAAGAGTGAAGAGTGAAGGATAAAGTGAAGTTCCTGACTCTAATCTAGGGTGAAAAGAGTGAACAGGGACACAGTGGGACATACTTCATATAAGCTCGGTGAGCTCTACTGACTCTAGGAAGGCTGTGTTACTCAGTAGGGAAAAGCATCCATTCTGGAATCATGCTTTCTGGGTTTGAATCCTGGCTTTGCCATTTACTAGTTGTGTGATTTTAGGCAAGCGAATTCTTTATTCCAGAAGAGGAATAAAAGTAGCTTCTATTTCATAAGGTTATTGGGACTAATGAGATAATACAAAGAAAAGTTTACATAAGTAAAATTTTTTAGAAGTCAGTATCTGAATTATTTTTCTATTGCTTCTGTAACAAATTGCCCCAAACTAGCTGCTTTAAACAACAGAAATTAATTTTCTCAAGGTTGCTTGACTAGTTTCTTTTCTTCTGGTTTCTCAAGGCTAAAAACAGGGTTGGCTGGCTGGGCTCTTATCTGGAGTTGCTGAAAAGAATCTGCTTCCGAGCTCATTCAGATTGTTGGTAAAATTCTCTCCTATGAGGTTGTAGGACATGGCCTCTGTTTCCTTGCTGGCTCTCAGCTGGGGGTTGCCCTTAGGTCCTAGAGGCTTTATTCCAGTTCTGATACTTGGGCCCCTGCATCTCAGAGCCAGCAGTGGTGTTTCACATTGTTCTCATCCTTGGAATCTCTCCGATTTCCCCTTCTGTTGCATGTCTCTTCTGCTTTCCTCTTATCCCATATCTCTATAATTCCAGCTAGAGGAAGTTTTCTGTTTTTAAGTGTTCATGTGATTAGATTGGGCTCCCCTCCTGGATCATCCAGGTTAATCTCCCTCTCTCAAAGACTGTTACCTTAATTACATCTGCAAAGTCCATTTTGCCATATAAGGTAAAATATTCACAGGTTTCAGGGATTAGGTCATGGACATCGTTGTGGGGCCATTCTGTCTACCATGGTGCCCTTCTCATAGAGTTGTTTTAGATATTACGTTTAATATTAATCTTAAATATATTACAATTCCTATATATAACATTATGTATGCTAGGATTTCAATGTATGTTATTTTCCCTTAGCCTTGGAGAATTTTTTTTTACCCCAGAAAATATCTAGCTGTCCAGCCAGCCCTTCTAATCACATGTATCTCCCTTCAAAAGGGTTCTAACTTGTGAAGACCACTGATGTTCCAGGAAAGCTGCATGACCTCTGAAGATTCCTGCTTCATTGTATGAATCACTCATCTTCTCCAAGGCCTTGGAGTCAGTTCCTACTGCTAGTTCCCTCATTTTACTCGGTCCTTAATGTTTTCCACAGTTGTAATTTGTTTTCAATTTAGAGAAGTTGCAGAAAAGTATAAAGAATAATGCAACAAACCTTCACGTTCCCACAAATCAGAATTGCCCATTTGAAATTCACTGTAATTAATTTTAAAAAAAGATTTATTTATTTCTCCTCCCCCCCCCCCATTGTTTGTACTTGCTGTCTGCTCAGTTTCTTTTTAGGAGGCACTGGGAACCTAACCTGGGGCCACCCATGTGGGAGGGAGGCACCTAATCACTTGAGCCATTTCCGCTTCCTGTTTGTTGTGTCTCTCATTGTGTTTCCTCCTTGTGTCTCTTGGTTGTGTCATCTCACTATGTTATCTCGCTGTTGTTGTGTCAGCTTACTGCGCCAGCCTGTCGAATCAGCTCACTGTCTTGCTTGTCTTCTTTAGGAGATACTGGAAACTGAACCTAGGACCTCCCATGTGTTAGGTGGGAGCCCAGCTGCTTGATCCATTTCTGCTTCCAGTAGTTTTTTGTGTAACTGTTGCTTTGGTAACTGGTTCACAACTGGTTCAACTAGACTGTAAACTCCATGGGAATAGGAAACATGTTTGTCTTGTTTAGGTCTGTATCAATAGGGCTAGTGATTAGCCCAGTTCAAATATTTGTTAATGAATAAAAGAAAGAACTAAAGGAAACCCGTGAAGGCAAGAGACCTTACGTTAAGTAGAGCACAGTTCCTTCCAGTCCTGGCATTTTAGTCAGAGAACACAGTCTGCAGGATTTTGAGTTACTGAAATTGAGACTTGTTTTATGAACTAGTGTGTAATCAGTTTTCATATATGTTCAATTTACACTTGAAAAGAATGTGTATTTCACAACTGTTGCATGTAGTTTTCCTATATATGATCATTAGGCCAAGTTTGGAATTGTGTAGTTCAAATGGTTTCTATCCTTACTGCTATTTTGTTTATTCTATCAGTTAATTAAAGAACATTGAGATTTCCCACTGTAGTCATAGATTCATCTCCTTTACCCTTTGGTTCTGTCAATTTTTTTTTTATACACTTTGAGGCTATAACTTTAGGAACACAGAATTTTAAAATTGTGAATTCCTACTAATTAAAGGTGTTTTCATTGTTATGAAGTAATTGTTTTTATTTATGATTATACTATAATGCCTTAAAATATATTTTGTCTGATTTTAATATGGTTATACAAGGTTTGTTTTGGCTAGTATTTGGATAGTATATAGTTTTCCATCCTTTTACCCCCCACCTTTCTGAATCCTTGTACTCTTGGAAATACCATAATGTGGATTTTTTTAAATGTGGAATTTTTTAAAAGTAGTTTTATTGAAATATATTCATATGTCATACAGTCCATGCAAAGTGTACAATCAGTGACTCTTAGTGTAATCACAGAGTTGCACATTCATCACCACAATTAATTTTAGAGCATTTTTATTACTATAAAAAGAAAAACCCTTTACCCCTTAGGAGTCACCTTTCAATCCCTCTATCCTTCCCCAGCCTTTCATAATCACTAATCTAATTCCACCACCATAAATTTTTAAAAATTTACATTTTATATAAATGAAATCATATAATATGTAGTACTTTTTGTCTGGTCTTTTTCATTTAGCAATTAGAGAAGTTATAGGTTTATAGAAACTGTTTTTGTGCTTCATGCTGTCACTCAAATCCGAGACACTGTTCAGTTCCTTCCATTGAAAAAAAAATCTGTTCTTCTGACTGTATTTCAATTGTCCTGTCTTCTGGACAATTGTCCTGTCTTCTGGACAATTGTCCTGATTCTTCCTTCTGCTTGTTCAAATATGCTGTTGCATGCCTCTAATATATATTTTAATCTCTACTATTGCCTTTTATCCTCATAATTTCTACATTTCTTTTAAAAAAAATCCTCTGTATTAGTCAGCCAAAGGAGTGCTGATGCAAAATGCCAGAAATTGGTTGGTTTTTATAAAGGGTGTTTATTTGGGGTAGGAGCTTACAGATACCAGGCCATAAAGCATAAATTACTCCCCTCACCAAAGCCTATTTTCACGTGTTGGAGCAAGATGGCTGCTGATGTCTGTGAGGGTTCAGGCTTCCTGGGTTCCTTCCTTCCAGGGTCTTGCTTCAGTCTGGTTTCAGGGTTCCTCTCTTCCCAGGGCTTGCTTCTTCCTGGGCTCAGGGTTCCTTTCTTCTTGGGGCTTGCATCTCTTTCCTCTGTGAGCTTACTTCCTGGGGCTCCAGCTTAAGGCTTCAGGAACATCAGACTCCAACATCAAAACTCCAACATCAAAAACCTTCAACTCTGTCCTTTGCTATGCTTTTTATCTGTGAGTCCCCACTCACTAAGGGGTGGAGACTCAATGCCCTAATGATGTGGCCCAATCAAAGCTCTAATCATAACTTAATCATGCCCAGGTACAGGTACATAACCATATCAAACTGCTAAACCCTCTAAGGAATTCCCCCCGCCCCCTTGTCCATCTGCTTGTTGCCTGCTCACTGTGTCTGCTTGTTGTCTCTGCTAGATGTATCTGCTTGTTGTGTGCGCTCATTGTCAGCTCGTCTTCTTTAGGAGGCACCAGGAACCAAACCCAGGACCTCCCGACTGGGAGGCAGGCACCCAACTGCTTGAGCCACATCTGTTCCCCTGTTTCTATGTTTCTTTTTTTTTTTTTTAAAGATTTATTTTTATTTATTTAATTCCCCTCCCCTCCCCCGGTTGTCTGTTCTCTGTGTCTTTTTGCTGCGTCTTGTTTCTTTGTCTGCTTCTGTTGTCGTCAGTGGCATGGGAAATGTGGGCGGCGCCATTCCTCGGCAGGCTGCTCCCTCCTTTGCGCTGGGCGGCTCTCCTTATGGGTGCACTCCTTGCGCTTGGGGCTCCCCTACGCGGGGGACACCCCTGTGTAGCACGGCACTCCTTGCGCGCATCAACACTGCGCATGGGCCAGCTCCACACGGGTCAAGGAGGCCCGGGGCTTGAACCGCGTACCTCCCATGTGGTAGACGGACGCCCTAACCACTGGGCCAAAGTCCGTTTCCCTATGTTTCTTTATATACTTTCAAATTCTTCTTCATGCTCATCTAATGTCTTTTTAGTATCATTTTTCTTTTTAGCAATTTTTTCCTTCCATCTCCTTGAATTGATTTAGAAGATTTCTTTGAACATGTTTGATTAGTTGTTCAAACTTCTGAATCTCTTTTGAAGTTTTAATTTGTCCCCTTTACTGAGCCATATCTTCTTGTTTCTCAGTAATTGTAATTTTTTGCTGATATTTAGGCATCTAATTATCTTAATGAGTTATCTGTGAGGGTCCCTAGCTCCCTCTTGTCTAGAGTTATTGTTGATTGGCTTTGAGTTAAAGCTTTTCTTTGATGCTTGGTTTAACTTATTCTAGACCACTAGAATAGTGTGTTACTGTTCAGATTTTCTCAGCTCTTTTTCATCTGGTTCTTGCCCTGTATATATGGTACTTTTGTTTTGTTTTATTTTATTTTGTTTTTGTTTTGTGGTGAAGTTTTTAAGGTTGTACTTTTTGTGCAATTCTTTCACTTCCCAGAAAGAGCTTCCTTTCCTCCCCGCTCCTTCTCCAGGAATCTTTTTTTTTTTTTAGATTTATTTATTTATTTCTCTCCCCTTCCCCCCTGCCCCAGTTGTCTGTTCTCTGTGTCTATTTGCTGCGTGTTTTTCTTTGTCCGCTTCTGCTGTTGTCAGTGGCATGGGAATCTGTGTTTCTTTTTGTTGCGTCATCTTGTTGTGTCAGCTGTCTGTGTGTGCGGCACCATTCCTGGGCAGGCTGCACTTTCTTTTGTGCTGGGCAGCTCTTCTTACCGGGCGCACTCCTTGTGCGTGGGGCTCCCCTACGTAGGGACACCTCTGCATGGCACGGCACTCCTTGTGCGCATCAGCACTGCATGGGCCGGCTCCACATGGGTCAAGGAGGCCCGGGGTTTGAACCGCGGACCTCCCATGTGGTAGACAGACACCCTAACCACTGGGCCAAGTCCACTTCCCAAGGAATCTTGATTTGTTCTGTTTTTGTGCAGACTTTTCTCCCCAGCTCCTATGATATGTTTAAATTTTCTCCCTCACTCAATGCCCCATTTTCCTTATACTTTTCAGTTCTGGAACCCTTTCTATTTTACAGAAGTTTAATTTATACCCCCCTCCCCTTTTTTTTGGGGGGGGGGAGGCTTTTATGCTTCTGGCTTCTAACCCATTAGGGTATCTCACCCCAGGGTGCCAGATCAGGTCAATCCAGAAAGGTGGGTCACTTCAGAAAAGACTGTTTTGCCTCTAGGTGGTCCAGCTGACTGAAACTGGATTGGTGAGGGCACAACAGTTCTTGCTATTCTTTCTGTCATGGTCTTTCTCCTTTTTTTTCTCACTGAGGGGATCCTTTTGTATACAACACTTCTCAGACACTTGATCTGGATCTCTGCAGACTTAGGTCCCTGTGCCTGGCTATGCCTGGAGTTCTAACTCCAGAGTGCTGTGAGTCACTCTACAGTCTCTGTCTACAGTGTGAGAGACCCGGCCTGTACTACTTCTGTGCAGCTCCTAAGCTGTGTGGGACTGAGTGAGAGGTAGAGGAATAAAAACTGACTGGTGGTCCGGGATGTAATTTTCCTACCTGATATTTTTCTGTTTCTCTGATTGAGCATTTGTGGAATCCCCCTCCAGTCTATACCATCCTTCAGAGTTTTGGGGTTTTTTTATTTTTTATTTTTTATCTGCCCCCCTCACCCATTGTGGCTTGCTTGCTGTCTGCTCTCTGTGTCCATTCACTCTGCATTCTTCTCTGTGTCTATATTTTATTTTTTAAATTTATTCCCCCTCCTTGTTGGCTTGCTTATTGTCTGCTGTGTCCATTTACTGCATATGCTCTTTTGTGTTCTTACTTGTCTCCCTTTTTGTTGCATCACCTTGCTGAGTTGGCTCCCCGCGGTGCTTGTGGGCTGGGTGGCACTCCACGGTGTGCAGGCGAGCCTGCTTTCATGAGGAGGCCCTGGGACGCAAACCCAGGTCCTCCCATATGGTAGATGGGAGCCCAACTCATTGAGCCACAGCTGCTTCCCCTTTCAGAGTTTTAAGTATTTAGGATTTGTCGTTTTATTTGCTAAATTTCTGGGGAGGCTTTTTCAGTGGATATCTTTCATCACCATGTTGATAAGTCCTTACCCTCAGTTTTTTAAATTGTATTTTTATTTTTTATGAAAGAGTTTCTAGGTTTATGGAAAAGTCATGCAGATAATACAGAGTTCTCATATACCCACCCCTCAAGCTTTCCTTATTATTAATACTTTGCATTAGTATTGTGGTACCTTTGTTACAACTGATGCAACAATAATATTATAATCATACTATTAACTATATAATGTAGTTAACTTTAAAAAATTAAAAAAAAAATTTAATTTGTTTTTTATTTATCCTTCCTTCTTCCCCAGATAGTTCTCTTTTCTATCTGCTTATTGTTTGATCACCTTCTCCTGGAGACACTGGAATCTGAACCTGGGATCTCTCACATGGGAGACGAGTGCCCAGCAGCCTGAGCTACATCTGCTCCCTGCAGGCTGAGGTGTCTGCTGGCTTGTGGCATCTGCTTGTTTAGGTATATGCTCACTGTGGTGTCTAGCTCATTGCTGCAGGTGTGCATCTCCTCTTCTTTAGGAGGCACGGGGATCCGAACCTGGAACCTCCCATGTGGTAGGTGGACTTCCAACTGGTTGAACCACATCTACTTCCTTGTAAGAGTTCTTTTAATTTTGATATTCCATTGTGACCATTTCCACTGGTATTTAACATCCATACTTACTACCATGAAGCATGCTTCTATAATCACTCTTAATACATTCAGGTCATTATCCCAGTTTGAACTTCATTCCCTCTTTAGTTTAGACATCATAATTAGTCAATCAATTACTCTATTGCTGTCCTAAAATGTTTACAGTTCACTAGTTATTTGAAAGTTGCCACCCATTCTTTTTTTAATTTCTCATTTTTGTGTTTTCAACCTCTAGACTGGAAATTTTTGACTGTTCCATGTTTTTTCACTTTAGCTTTGATGTAGAAAGCCATGAAACTATTGGTTTGACCAATACAGATTCACATATTAATTGATTCTGAACTGTAGTCCTTTTTGGCCATTTTTGATGTTTCATTATTGTGTCTTTTTTTTTTTTCTCCCCTTCTCCCCCCTCAGTTGTCTGCTCTCTCTGTCCATTCTCTGTGTGTTCTTCTGTGTCCACCTGTATTCTTGTCAGTGGCACCCAGAATCTGTGTCTTGTTTTGTTGCGTCATCTTGCTGCATCAGCTCTCCCTGTATGTGGTGCCATTCCTGGGCAGGCTGCACTTTTTTTGTGCTGGGCGGGTCTCCTTACAGGGCACACTCCTTGTGCTTGGGGCTCCCCTACACGGGGGACACCCCTGCATGGCAAGGCACTCCTTGCGCACATCAGCACTGCACGTGGGCCAGCTCATCACCGGGTCAGGAGGCCCTGGGTTTGAATCTTGGACCTCCCATATGGTAGGCGGACGCCCTATCTGATGGGCCAAATCCGCTTCCCTCATTATTGCTTCTTATTGCATTTTGTATTGTAACCATCTCAAATCTTCTTCACTATCTCAATATCTCAGTTGACATTTAACCTGAGCAGATGACTCCAACAACTAGTTTGCCTCCTCTGTACCTCAAGATCTCTAACCTCAGTTTATATTTTTCTTTTGGTTCTTATCTCTTAGCAAGATCTGCCCCTTTTCTTTACTAAGACTAACTTCTAGATTTGTGCTTTTTAATCAATTAATATCTTCCCTGTCTCAGACTTTTATTGCATCAGTTGTTCTTCATAGCATCTTTTTTTTTTCTTCAATAGTTTAATCTCTCTCCTGCACAATTTTGTAAATTATGACAAGATAACAACGGCCTCTACCCATCACTGCAACTTCATTCAGGAAAATTCCAATGTCCTGAAAATGCCCACATATTATACCTATTTTTCCCTCTCCCTCCCCTCAGAACCTCAGATGGCCACCACCTCCACATCAATGACAAAAGTTTTTCTATTGTCAACATGACAATAGATCTATAGTAAAATTACAGTAAGTCTACTCTAGTCCATTGTTCATTCCCCAATCCTGAGGATCCTGGGATGGTGATGCCCACTCTGCTCTAATTGAGAGGGGGCCTAGATCCCATGGGGCAGATGGATGGGACTATCTTACTTGCAGTTTTATACTCTCTCTGTTCCCTGGGATGGTCTTTGATCATCATGACCTCCTTTAGGTGTCGTGGGTGAGTCCAATGAACTGGAGAAAGGGAGTTGCAACTCTGTTGAGATTCAGAGCCCAGCTGACATATGGACAGCCCAAGGATTTAAGTATTTTGGACACTATCCTACCAATTCTAGTGTAACTATGGGTTCAAATAAAAGGGGCAGAAGAGCCATGTGTAGGGAAACTACAACTGAATCCAACTCTGTCGCACTAGGGAGCATAAATTCCAAAGTATGACCCACTGGCTGGGCACCAAACTCCTGAGCTGTCAGCCCTGCCTGTGGTGTCTGGAAATATCCAGAACCCTTAGGAGTCCTGCTATTTGAGGTAATATTTATTGTGGCAGTCAATGAGATCCTGCAGAAACATGCATAAGCATAACTTCTAGAATGACCTCCTGACTCACTTTGAAGCCTCTTAGTCATATAAACTCATTTGTCTTTATCGTTTCCCCATTTTGGTCAAGGTTTTTTTCCAGTTGCATTGCTAGTTGGTGCTTGGTAGTAATCTCTCAGTGCCAGGGAGACTCATCCCTGGAAGTCATGTCCCACTCTGGGGGAAGGCAATGCATTATTTATATTCTGAGTTTGGCTTAGAGAGAGGTTACATTTGAGCAACAAGGAGGCTCTCAGGAGGTAACTCTTAGGCAACCTATAATACCAGGCTGTTTCACTTTCAAAAGGCAAGGTTCATAAGTACAGTCATCAATATCAAGGGCCCATCAATGGTCCATCCTCCTTTACTAGTTAGTGCCCCTGTACTCAGGGAATTCTTGCTGTCCCATTAGAGAATGTGGCAGGATGGGAATTTGATATTATTTTGGTTATTGTGTGGCTCTCTACCCACAGTGACAATGCCCCATGAGTACTTGAACTCATTTATTCATTTATTTTTTTTTTAGTGATTGTTTATTTTTTTAATTCATTTTTTAAAAAATATTACATTAAAAAAATATTCCCATTCAACCCCACTGCCCCCACCCCGCACTCCCCCCACAGCAACACTCTCTCCCATCATCATGACACATCCATTGCATTTGGTAAGTACATCTCTGGGCACCGCTGCACGTCATACTTAATGGTCCACATCATAGCCCACACTCTCCCACGTTCCATCCAGTGGGCCCTGGGGGGATCTACAGTGTCCCATAATTGTCCGTGAAGCACCACCCAGGACAACTTCAAGTCCCGAAAACGCCTCCACATCTCATCTCTTCCTCCCATTCCCCGCATCCAGCAGTCACCATGGCCACCCTTCCCACACCAATGCCACATTTTCTCTGTGGACATTGGATTGGTTGTGTCCATTGCACATCTGTGTCAAGAGGGGGCTTAGATTCCACATGGATACTGGATGCAATCCTCCTGCTTTCAGTTGTAGGCACTCTAGGCTCCATGGTGTGCTGGTTGACATTCTTCAACTCCATGTTAGCTGAGTGGGGTAAGTCCAATAAATCAGAGTGTAGGAGTTGAAGTCTGTTGAGGTTGAACTCATTTATATGCCTTATAGGTATGCCCCAGGTGAACCTCGTCCCATGCATCCCCCATCATTGACACTCCACACCAATGATACTCCCCTGCCACAGTTGTAACCCTTCTGTGATCCAAAACTTCTCCAAAAATGAAGCCAACAGGGAAATGGACTTGGCCCAGTGGTTAGGGTGTTCGTCTACCACATGGGAGGTCCGCGGTTCAAACTCCGGGCCTCCTTGACCCGTGTGGAGCTGGTCCATGTGCAAGCTGATGCGCGCAAGGAGTGCCGTGCCACGCAAGGGTGTCCCTGGCGTAGGGGAGCCCCACGCGCAAGGAGTACGCCAGTGAGGAGAGCCGCCCAGCGTGAAAGAAAGTGCAGCCTGCCCAGGAATGGCGCCACCCACACTTCCTGTGCTGCTGAGGACAACAGAAGCGGACAAAGAAACAAGACGCAGCAAATAGACACAGAGAACAGACAACGGGGGCGGGGGAGGGGGATTAAATAAATAAATAAATCTTTTTTTTTAAAAAATGAAGCCAACAAAATAACTGAATAAAATTAATAAGAAAATCAAATAATGATAGTTTTAAAAATAATAAAATACAAAAATTTTTAAATAAAATTTTGAAATAATTAAAAAAATAAAAAAATTGGCATGTCTTTTATCACTGTAAGATCTGTTATCTTGTATATACAGTGATATTTTCTTCCATTTATACCCCCAGTGTCTTATTTTTTTCATTTTCAAAGAAGCTTACGTTACAGAAAAGTCACATACAGAATACAGGGGTTTCTCATATACCCAACATCCTCCCCCCTTTCCCCTTTCCCCTATTAACATTTTACATGTAGATGGCACATTTGTTACAATCAGTGTACAAACATTGAAACAGTGCTACTAATCATGGTTAATGATTTACATTATGGTTTAAATTTTGGACCATACACTTCTATAAATTTTGACAAAATTTAAGATGGTCTGTATCTATCATTGCAAGATCATGTAGAACAATTCCATTGCCCCCCAAAAGGCCCCATGTTCCATCTATTCTATTCCTCCCTACCCTCCTCTTAGGACCCACAGCAACCACTAAGCTTCACTCCTTGAAGAACAAGATTCATAGTTACTTGTAACAACATTGAGGACTTGACATACGGGCCTGTCCTTCCCTATTAGGTACCGCCTATGCTTTCAAGAGACTCCCACCCCTCTATTTGAGACCATAGCAGAACTCCCCAGGATAGACGTCAACCCCCTTATACTACACAGTATGATAGGATGAACACTCACATACTCCCTAGAAGCCTGCCCCAGGTGTGTTGGATGTCTCCCACATCCTACATCCTAAACCAGTAACCTTCCCTTGCTGTATTTGCCAGAAGAACATTCCCAATATTGTAGTTTCAAACACAGACCTGCAAATTCCTGGAGTTCATCTGCTGCCTCCTCTGACCCTCCCCCCAGTTCCATGGACAGTGCAACTCACCACCCCAACTTACCCCCCTCCCAAACCAGCACCACCCAACCCAGTAGCATCACTATACCACTGTAATGCTCATCTGCTCTACAACTACACCCTTCCACCTTATCATAGATATTGCTCATATGGCATTGGCTCACAATACTCTACTCCCTTTCTGTCTCCTGAAAACCTATCTTCCAAACTCTAGCTCTGTGAATTTCTTCAGTTTGCTTAATTTATATCAGTGAGGTCATGTAATATTTGTCCTTCAATGTCTGGTTTGCTTCACTCAACATAAGGTCTTCAAGATTCATCCATGTTATCCCATGTGTTAATACTGCATTCCTTCTTACAACTGAGTATATGTATATACCAGGGTTTGCTTATCCATTCATCTGTTAATGGACATTTGGGTTGTTTCCAATTTTTGGCAACAGTGAATAATGCCACTATGAACCAGTGAATAATGCCACTATGAACATTGTTGTGCATATATCTGTTCATGTCCCTGCTTTCAGTTCTTCTGGGTATATAACCAGTAGTGGGATAGTTGGATCATATGGCAGTTCTATAGTTCGCTTCCTGAGGAACCGCCAGACTGTCCTCCACAATGGTTCCACTATTCTGTATTCCCACCAACAGTGGATAAGGGTTTCCATTCCTCCACATCATTTCCCACACTTGTAGTCCTCTATTTTTTTTAAATAGCTGCCAGTCTAATGGGAGTAAAATGATACCTCTTGGTAGTTTTGATTTGCATTTCCCTAATAGCTAGTGATGCTGAGTATCTTTTCATGTCCTTTTTAGCCATTTGTGGAAGTGTCTTTTGGAGAAGTGTCTATTCAAATCACTTGCCCATTTTTAAAATGGGTTGTTTATTTTTGAGATGTAGGATTTCTTTATATATGCTATATTTTAGACTTCTGTCAGATAGATGTTTACCAAATATTTTCTCCCATTGAGTAGGCTGCCTTTTCACTCTCTTGACAAACTCCTTAGAGGTACAAAAGTTTTTAATTTTGAGGAGGTCCCATTTATCTATTTTTTCTTTCATTCCTTGTGCTTTGGGTGTAAAGTTGATGCTTCCCTACTTTATCTTCCAAGTCCTTTATATTATATTTAGATCTTGGCTCCATCTTAAGTTAATTTTTGTATACAGTGTGAGATTGTGTTCCTCTCATTTTTTTGGATTGGATATCCAGTTCTCGAAGCACCATTTGTTGAAGAGGTTCCAGTTGAGTGGGCTTGGTGGCCTTGTTGAATATCAGTTGACTGTACATGTGAGGATCTTTGTCAGAAATCTCAATTCAGTTCTGCTGGTCAATATGTCTATCCTTGTGCCAATCCCAGGCAGTTTTGACCACTGCAGCTTTGTAGTATGTTTTAAAGTCAGGTATTGTGATTCCTCCATTTCATTTTTCTTTTTCAATATGTCTTTGGCTATTAAGGGTCCCATTGCCCTTCCAAATAAATTTCATAGTTAACTTTTCCAGTTCAATAAAATAAGCTGTGGTAATTTTTATTGGAATTTTGTTAAATCTGTAAATCAGTTTGGTAGGATAGACATCTTAATGATATTTAGTCTTCCAATCCATGGACAGGGAATATTCTTCCATTTATTTAGGTCTTCTTTGGTTTCCTTTAACACTTTTGTGTAGTTTTCTGTGTATACAAGTCCTTTACATCTTCAGTTAAATTTATTTGTAGGTATGTGATTCTTTAAGTTGCTATTGTAAATGGAATTTTTTTTCTTGATTTCTTCCTCAGATTGCTCATTATTGGTGTACAGAAATGCTACTGATTTTTATGTATTGAACCTATATTCTGACATGAATTCATTTATCAGCTCTAGAAGCTTTGTTGTAGATTTCTTAGGGCTTTCAAACTATAGGAGCATGTCATCTGCAAATAGTGAAATTTTTACTTCTTTCTTTCCAATTTTGATGCCTTTTAATCTTTTTCTTGTCTAAGTGCTTGAGAAAGTACTTCTAACACAATGTTAAATAAGAACGGTGACAGTGGTAATCCTTGTCTTGTTCCAGATCTTAGAGGGAAAGCTTTTAGGATTTCACCATTGACTATTATGTTAGCTGTGGGTTTTTCATATATACCATTTATCATTTTGAGGAAGTTTCCTTCTATTCCTATCTTTTGAAGTGTTTCTATTAGGAAAGAGTGCTATATTTTGTCAGATGCTTTTTCTGCATCAGTAGAAATGATCATGTGATTTTTTTCTTTTGATCAGTTTATATGATATATTATATTGATTTTCTTATGTTGAACCAATCTTGTATACAAGGGATGAAACCAACTTGGTCATGGTGTATAATTTGTTTGATATTTTGTTGAATACAGTTATAAAGTATTTTGTTGAGGATTTTAGCATCTAGGTTCATTATTGAGATTGGTTTGTAGATTTCCTTTCTCATGGCATTTTTGTTTGGCTTTGGTATTAGGGTGATGTTGGCATCATAGAATGAGTTCAGCAGCTCCCTCCACTTCTAATTTTTGGAAGAGTTTAAGCAGGATTGGCATTAGTTCTTTCCAGAATGTTTGGTAGAATTCTCCTGTGAAGCCATCTGGTCCTGGGCTCTTCTTCGTTGGGGGATTTTTGATGACTAATTCAATCTCGTTACTCGTGACTGGTCTGTTGAGTTCCTCAATCTCTTATTTTGTCAGTGTAGGCTGCTTTTGTGTTTCTAGGAGTTTGTCCATTTTCTCTAAATTATCCATCTCATTGGCATACAATTTTTCAAATTATGCTCTTATGATGCTCTTTATGCCTGTGGGGTCTGTAGTGATATTCCCTTCCTTGTTTCTTATTTTATATATATGCAGCCTCTCTCTTTTTTTCTTTGTTAGTCTAGCTAAGGGTTTGTCAATTTTATTAATCTTCTCAAAGAATCAGTTTTTGGTTTTATTTTTTTCTAGTGCTTTCTTATTTTCAAATTCATTTACCTCTGTTCTAATCTTTGTTATTTCCTTCTTTCTACCACTGTTGGGGTTAGTTTGTTCTTTTTCTAATTCCTCTAGGTGTTTGGTTAGGTCTTTGATTTTGGCTCTTTGTTCTTTTTAATATAGGCATTTATGGCTATGAGTTTCCCTCTCAGTATAGCTTTTGCTGCATTCGAAAAGTTTTGAAACATTGTGTTGTCATTTTCATTCACATTAAGGTATTACTGATTTCTTTTGCAATTTCCTCCTTGACCCACTTACTGTCTAATAGTGTGTTGTTTAACTTATATATCATTGTGCCTAATCTGCTTCTCAACCCCTTGCTGATTTTCACCTTCATTCCATTGTAGTCAGAGAAATTACTTTTATAATATCAATCTTTTTGAATTCATTGAGTGTTCTGTGGCCTAGCTTGTAGTCTATCCTGGAAAATGATCCATGTGCACTGGAGAAGAATGTATATCCTGTTGTATTTGGGTGTAATGTTTTGTGTTATGTCTATTAGATCCAGATCTTCTAATGTATTATTCAAAGTCTTTGCTTCTTTATTGATTCTTTGTTGAGATGTTCTAATGGTGATAATGGTGTATTAAAGTTCCCCAATATAATTGAGAGGCATCTATTTCTCCATTTAGTTTTTTCAATGTTTGCCTTATATATTTTGAGGAGCCCTGGTTAAGTGCATAAATGTTTATGATTATTCTTTATTCTTGATTGGTTACCCTTTTTATTAATATTTAGTGGCTTTCTTTGTCTCTTAAAGTAGTTTTGCATTTAGAATCTTTTTTGTCTGATATTAGTATAGCTACTCCCATCCTTTTTTGGGTTATTGTTTGCATGTAAAATTGTTTTCTAGACATTCACTTTCAGCCTCCTGGCTTCCCTGGGTAAAATTGGATTTCTTATAGACAGCATATCGATGGGTCATATTCCCTGTCCATTCTGACACTCTGTATCTCTTGATTACAGAGTTTAATCCATTAACATTCAATGTTATTACTGTGAAGGAATTACTTACATTAGCCATGTTTTCTTTATCTTTATGTATGCCATATATATATATATATATTTTAAAAAGATTATTTATTTATTTATTTCCCCCTTCCCCCCAGTTGTCTGCTTTCTGTGCCCATTCACTGTGTGTTCTTCTGTGACTGCTCCTATCCTTATCAATGGCACCTGGAATCTTGTTTCTTTCTGTTGCATCATCTTGCTGTGTCAGGCCTCTGTGTGCGCGGTGCCGTTCTTGGGCAGCCTGCACTTTTCTTTCACGCTGGGTGGCTCTCTTTACAGGGAGCACTCCTTGTGCGCATCAGCACTGCGCTCCACATGGGTCAAGGAGGCCTGGGGTTAGAACCGCGGACCTCCCAGGTGGTAGGCGGATGCCCTATCCATTGGGTCAAGTCTGCTTCCCCATATATTGTTTTTATTTCTCTATTTATCTTTTTAGTTGTTCTTACACTCTCCTTCAATACTTTCTTTCCTGTATTTTTCTCTTCAACTGCAGAACTCCCTTTAGTATTTCTTGAAGGAAGTTTCTTATTGACAAACTCTTAATTTCTGTTTATCTGTGAATGTTTTGAATTTTCATTTTTGAAGCCAGCTTTACTGAATAGAGAATTCTTGGTTACCAGTTTTTTTTTTCTTTTAGTAACTTTACTATGTTATACCACTGCCTCCTTGTCTCCATGATTTCAGATGAGAAATCAGCACTTAATCGTATCAAGCTTCCCTTGTATGTGATGGATCTCTTTTCTCTTGTTGCTTTCAGTATTCTCTTTGTCTTGAGCATTGGACAATTTGACAAGCATATGTCTTGGGGTAGTCCTGTTGGGATTTATACTGTTGGGGTACACCACACTTCCTGGACATGTACATCCATGGCCCTCAAAAGAGTTGAGAAATTTTCAGCTATTATTTCCTCCCACACTCTTTCTGTCCCCTTTCTCTTCTCTTCTCTCTCTGGGATGCCTATAATGTGTATGTTTGTGTGTTTCATGTTGTCATTTAAATCCCTCAGTCCCTGCTGGATTTTTTCTTTTTATCTTTCTGTTCTACTCTCTGTCTGATTTCAGCTGTAGTGTCTTCTACATTGCTGATTCTTTCCTCTGCCTGTTCAAATCTGCTGTTACATGCTTCCAGTTTATTTTTGATTTCTTGCATTGTCTCATTCATCACTATCTTATCTGTTATCTCTTTATGTATGTTTACAGTTTCTTCAGTATGTTCTACCTGTGTCCTTTTAATATCCTTAATCACTTCCTTCACTTCATTAAGTTGATTTATGATATTTGTTTGGACATCTCTGATTAGTTGTTCCATGTTCTGCATGTCCTTTGTTTGTTAGACTGGACCATGTCTTCCTGTTTCTTAGTATGACTGTAATTTTTTTGTTGGTGTCTAGGCATCTGTTTATCTGGATGGATTTATTTGGTTGGTTAGCTTCTCTTTTTATCCTAGGGTTTTATTTCATTGTTTTTGTGTGTGGTAAGGTTTCACTTTGACACTTCATTGCTCTTTTTCTATTTTCTTGCTGTTGTCTATGTTCCTTTGAGAAAGAAATTAGGGGAAGCGGATGTGGCTCAGCTGATACAGTGTCTGCCTACCATATAGGAGGTCCAGGGTTTGAACCCAGGGCCTCCTGGCCCATGTGGTAAACTGGCCCACGTGCAGTGCTGCCATGTGCAAGGAGTGCCATGCCACTCAGGGGTGTTCCCCATGTAGGGGGACTCCATGTGTATGGAGTGCGCCCTGCAAGGAGAGCTGCCCTACACAAAAGAAGCACAGCCTGCCCAGGAGTGGTGCTGCACACATGGAGAGGTGACACAGCAAGATGATGCAACAGAAAGAGAAACAGATTCCCAGTGCCACTGAGAACACAAGCAGACACAGAAGAGCACACAGCGAATGGACACAAGAGAGCAGACAACAGGTGGGAGGGGGAAGTGGAGAGAAATCAATAAAATAAATCTTTAAAAACAAACACATACACAAACAAAAAAGAAATTAGGATCAGAGAAAAGGAAAGTGATAAGAAGAGAAAAAGAATAATAGTAATAATAATAATACTACAAAGGTAGAAGAGGAACCATACAAGACCTAAGAAAGTAAATAATTAATTCACAGTAAGAAATCATAAGAAGTACAGAGGAATAAGAATAAAAAAGCAGAATAAGGGAAGCGGACTTGGCCCAGTGGTTAGGGCGTCTGTCTACCACATGGGAGGCCTGCAGTTCAAACCCTGGGCCTCCTTGATCTGTGTGGAACTGGCCCATGAACAGTGCTGATGCGCACAAGGAGTGCCGTACCACGCAGGGGTGTCCCCCGTGTAGGGGATCCCCACGCGCAAGGAGTGCGCCCCTTAAGGAGAGCCGCCCAGCGTGAAAGAAAGTGCAGCCTGCCTAAGAATGGCACCGCCCACACAGAGAGCTGACACAAGATGACACAACAAAAAAACCCACAGATTCCTGTGCCGCTGACAACAACAGAAGCGGAAAAAGAAGAAGATGCAGCAAATAGACACAGAGAACAGACAACCGGGGTGGTGGGGGGAGAAGGGGAGAGAAATAAATAAATACATCTTTAAAAAAAAAGCGGAATAAAAACAATGAAATGAGAAATAGAGAAAAATATATAGAATGAATTAAAAGGTTGGAATGATGAGAAGAGAGAAAAAGAAAAAAGGAAAGGAAAAATGAAAAAAAGGAAAGAAAACAGAAAAAAGAGAAAGAAATAAAAACAAGACTAATTGAAGACCAAACAAAAGGAGGTGGAATGAAAGAAAAACACCAGAAAATAGAAGATAGAAAAATGAAGGAAATGAAATAATGTAGGTAAAAAAAAAAATCCGTAAAAGAAAAAAAAGAAACAAAGAAAGGGGAAACACAACAAACAACAAACTAGACAGCAGAAACTAAAAAAAAAAAAAAAAAAAAAAACGAATGAAAACAACCTTCCCTCCTAGGCCCCTAAGGAGTTTTCCAGGTTGCCAGTGTTCATCAATCACCCTACAGCCTGCTCTCTGCAGGTGATATATCAGGTTAGTGATTAAAATAAGGAAAAGAACAAAAAGGAAATTTTTTTTTATTTTAATAATAGATCCAAGAGAACCTAAAACTGAGAGAGTGTCTATATGTTCCCTGTCATAAGGTATCAGCTGTTGCCTGATAACCTGGTGGATCATTCCTCTAAGGAGACCTGGGAGTCCAACTAGGGACCTAGTATATGCAAGGTGGGAATTCCTCCACTGAGCTAAACTGTCTCCTTTGGTTAGCCTTCAGAAAACTATCTGCCCCTTTTCCCTCAGGCATTTACAACTTATACAATTTGCTGGAGTCCTGATGATTTGGTGCCTGTCCCCCCTCCCCGCCTCCCCCCCCCATCTAGTTCCTCTCTTGCCCTGGGCGGCTGGGTGTGACAGAGAGCAGATAACTCCTCCCCTCTCCCTGTCAGGTGGGGTTCCCTTCTGAGATTCAAAGAGGCTCAGCAGATTCAAAAGGGTCTCAGTGGGTCAGACTTAACCACAAAGAAACCACTCCCCACCCTCCCAGACACCTCTTCCTCCCAGGGAATGCTCCCTCCCACTCTTGGGAGCCAGTGGCTCCACCAGGGCTACTTGCCCTGAGGGCAGGGTTCCAGCCACAGAGGGGAGCAACTCAGGTTTTCCTTTGGCTTCTTTATCGTTTCATCTTTCCAGTACCCTCCTAGATGATTCAGAGCATCTTCAGGTTCTATATATATATCCAAAGCAGCTCCTTTAGCTAGGTCCCTGCCTTCTCTTCACTTTTTTTGTATGAGAGGGTCAGATTCTGCCTACCTACTTTGGCGCCATTTACCCTGTAGTTAAATTTGAAGTCACTGTATTTTACAATCCTATGGTTTTTTCCTTTTATTTTTTATTTTATTTTTTTTTAAAGATTTATTTATTTATTTATTTCTAAATTTAATTCCCCCCCTCCCCCGGTTGTCTGTTCTCAGTGTCTATTTGCTGCGTCTTGTTTCTTTGTCCACTTCTGTTGTCGTCAGCGGCATGGGAAGTGTGGGCGGTGCCATTCCTGGGCAGGCTGCACTTTCTTTTGTGCTGGGCGGCTTTCCTCACGGGCGCACTCCTTGCGCGTGGGGCTCCCCTACGTGGGGGACACCCTTGCGTGGCACGGCACTCCTTGCGCGCATCAGCACTGCACATGGGCCAGCTCCACACGGGACAAGGAGGTCCGGGGTTTGAACCGCGGACCTCCCATGTGGTAGACAGACGCCCTAACCGCTGGGCCAAGTCCGTTTCCCTGGTTTTTTCCTTTTAAAGTTTTTATTCTAGTAACATATTTACAACCTAAAATTTCTCCTTTTAACCACATTCAAATATATAATTCAGTGGTGCTAATTGTATTCACAGTGTTGTGCTACCATAATCATTTACTAAACTTGTCCATTACCTCAAACTTGTCCATTACCTCAAAAAGGAACTCTCTATCCATTAAGCGTAACTCCCCATTTTCTACCCTTACTACATCCCTTAATAGCCAGTAATCTAGTTTCTGATGCTATGAATTTGTTTTCCATGTATAAGTCCTGTACATCCTTAGTTAAATTTATTTCTAATATTTGATTCTTTTAGTTGCTATTGTAAATGGATTTTTTTCTTGATTTCCTCTTCAGATTGATCATTACTATTTGATAGAAAAACAACAATTTTGAGTGTTGATCTTGTAACCTTTGCTGAGTTTATTAACGCTAGTGCCCTTGTTGTGGACTTTTAAGGATTTTCTATATATAGGATCATGTTATCGCTGTAATGTTATTTCTCGATTTCATTTATCTCTGTTGTAATCTTTGTTATTTTCTTCTTTCTGCTCACTTTGGTTAGGTTGCTCTTCTTTTCTATATCCTTTATTTGTGAAGTTAGGACTCTGGTTTGAGATCTTCTTTTTTAAATATAATTAGTAGAGCTATAAATTTCCCTCTCAACACTGCCTTTCCTGCGTCCCATAAGTTTTGTTAGGTTGTGTTTTCATTTTCATTCATCTCAAGATATTTCCTAATTCCCCTGTGATTTCTTCTTTGACTTATTGGTTGTTTTAGAGTGTGTTGTTTATTTTCCACATATTTTTCAGTTTTCCTGTTCTCCATCTGTTAATGATTGGAATGTTAATGGTCAGAGAAGATACATTATATGATTTCAATATTTTAAAATTTTTTCAGACTTGTTTTGTGACTAATATTGTCTAAATGAGGAGTGTTCCATGTGCACTAGAGAAGAATATATAGTCTGCTGCTGTTGGATGAAGTGTTCTATATATTTGGTTATGTTTAATTGGTTTATAGTATTGTTCAAGTCTCCTGTTTCCTTGCTGATCTTCTATCTACATGTTCTATCCATTACTGAAGGTTGTTTGTTGAAATCTCCTACTATTAATGTAGATCCTTTACTTTCTCCTTTCAAATCTGTCAAATTTTACTTCATATGTTTTTGAATTCTGCTGTTAGGTGCATATATATTTATAATTGTTATGTATTCTTGTTGAATTGACCCTTTTATCAGTAGATAATGATCTTCTTTCTCCCTTATAACAATTTTTGACTGATCTTAGCAAAGTTACTCCAGATCTCTCTTGATTTCTATTTGCGTATTATTATTTTTCCATCCTTTCACTTTTAACCTACTTGTGTTGTTGAACTTAAGGTGAGTCTCTTGTGTATAGAATATAGTTGGGTCATACTTTTTAAATCCATTCTGCCATTCTCTGACTTTTGATTGGAGAATTTAATCCATTTACATTTTTTTTAAAAGGAGGTAGCAGGGATTGAACCCAGGACCTTGTACATGGGAAGCAGGTACTCAACCACTGAGCTACATCTGCTCCCCAATGAGAGTTGGTTTTTCTGTTTGTTTTTAGGAGGTACTGGGGATGAAACCCCAGACCTTGTACATGGGAAGTAGGTACTCAACCACTTGAGCTACATCTGCCTTCCAATCCACTTATATTTAAAGTAACTACTTTAAATGCACTACTTTCTTCCATTTTGTTATGTGGTCTTTGTTTTGTACTTTTTTGATCCCTCAAATCTTTTGTTAATGCCTACTTTCATATTTGTTTGTTTGTTTGTATTTTATCATTTTGTGTCCCTTGCCATTTCTTTCATATATTTTCTTTGTGTAACCACATGGGGCTAAAATTTAACAATCCTAAATCTATAACAATCGTATTTGATTTGATACCAGCTTAGCTTCAGTAGCATACACATACAGTTTCTACCCCTCCTCCACCCCAACTTTTGGTTGTACCTGTTACAAATTATATCTTTCTCCATTGTGTCCCAAATCATAAGTTTTTTGTTATTTACTTACTTATTTTGAGGTACTGGGGGCCAGGGAGTTTTGCTTGTTGTTTGTTTTTGGTTTTTCAGGAGGCACTGGGAACCAAACCAGGGACCTCCCATGTGGGAGGTAGGTGCTCAACAGGTTGAGTCACATCTCCTCCCTATCATTACTTTTTGTGCATTAGCATTTTAGGATGTGTAAGAAATAAAAAAATGAATTTACTAAAAAATAAGTACAGCTACATTGGCATTTGTAATTATCCTTATCGCTACCTTTATTAGAAGTCTTTATTCCTTTATGTCACTTTGATAGACTCTGGTGTCCTTTCCTTTTAGTTGAAGAACTCCCGTTCTTATTGCATGTAGCGCAGGTCTAATGGTGATGAACTCCCTCATCTTTTGTTTATCTGGGAATGTTTTAATTTCCCCTCATTTTTGGTTGGCAATTATTTTCTTTAATCACTTTAAATATTTTGTCCCAATGCCTTCTTGCCTCTATAATTTCTGATGAGAAACTGACACATAATCTTATTGGGATTACATTTCTATATAACACATTTTCTCTTGTGGCTTTCAGAACTCTCTCTTTGTCCCTGGCATCTGATGCTTTGACCATTATGTATCTGGATATAGTTTTTTTTAAAAGATTTATTTATTTATTTATTTCTCTCCCTTCCCCCCCACCCCACCCGGGTTGTCTGTTCTCTGTGTCTATTTGCTGTGTCTTCTTTTGTCCACTTCTGTTGTTGTCAGCGGCACGGGAATCTATGTTTCTTTTTGTTGTGTCATTGTTGTATCAGCTCTCCGTGTGTGCGGCACCATTCCTGGGCAGGCTGCACTTTCTTTCACGCTGGGCGGCTCTCCTTATGGGGCGCACTCCTTGCGCGAGGGGCTCCCCTACACGGGGGCATCCCTGCCTGGCAGGGCATTCCTTGCGCGCACCTGCACTGCACATGGGCCAACTCCATACGGGTCAAGGAGGTTCACCGTGGACCTCCCATGTGGTAAACGGACGCCCTAACCACTGGGCCAAGTTTGTTGCCTGGGTATAGTTCTTTTTGAGTTTATTCTGTTTGGGATTTACTGGCCTTTTTAAAAAATATATTTTTAATTAATTAATTTTTAAAAATTTTTTGGTTTTTATTATTAACCAGTTACTCTTTTATTTTTATTTATTTATATTTCTCTCCCCTCCCCTCCCCCCAAGTTGTCTGCTCTCTGTGTCCATTTGCTGTGTGTTCTTCTGTGACCACTTCTGTCCTTAGCAGCAGCTCCGGGAATCTGTGTTTCTTTCTGTTACGTCATCTTGTTGTGTAAGCTCTCTGTGTGTGCGGCTCCATTCTTGGGCAGGCTGCACTTTCTTTCACGATGGGCGGCTCTCCTTACGGGGCACACTCCTTGCGCGTGAGGCTCCCCTATGTGGGGGACACCCCTGTGTGGCACGGCACTCCTTGTGCTCATCAGCACTGTGCATGGGCCAGCTCCACATGGGTCAAGGAGGCCCGGGGTTTGAACCACAGACCTCTCATGTGGTAGTCCGATGCCCTATCCATTGGGCCAAGTCTGCTTCCCTTTAATTTATTTTTAAAAGATATATAGATCACAGAAAATGTTATCTTAAAAAATATAGGAGATTCCTGTATGTGCCACCCCCCACACCTCCCACTTTTCCCACATCAACAACTTCTTTCATTAGTGTGGTACATTCATTGCATTTGATGAATACATTTTGGAGCACTGCTACCACAGCATGGATTGTAGTTTACATTGTAGTTTACACTCTCTCTCAGTCCATTCAGTGGGTTATGGCAGGTTTTTAATGTCCTGCATCTGGCCCTGCAATATCATTTAGGACAATTCCAAGTCCCAAAAATGCCCGTGTATCACACCCCCTTTTCCCTCTCCCTGCCTTTAGCAACTCCTGTGGCCACTGTCTCTACATCAATGATATAATTTCTTCCATTCTTAGAGTCACAATAATTCTATAGTAGAATACCTGTAAGTCCACTCTAATCTATATTTTATTCCTCTGTCCTGAGGACCCTGGGATGGCGATGCCCACTCCACTTCTCAATTGAGAGGGGCTTCAATCCCACATCCTAGTGGAACTCTCATGTCCACAGCTGTAAACTCTCTCAGTTTCTTGGTGTGGCGGTTGTCCATCCTCACCTCCTTGTCAACAAACTGGAGAGTAGGTGCTGCAACACTGCTAAGGCTCAGGGCCCAGCTGGCACATGGACAGGCCAGAGATTCAAGTCTCCTGGGCATACACCACCCGCAGCATGTTGGCCTTCTTTAATGTGCATATTCATGTCTTTTGCTAAGTTTGGGAATCTGCTATATTTTTTTGAATATTCCTTCTGTCTCTTTCTTTATTCTCCCTCTGGACCTCTCATAATGCATATATTTGAACAATTAAAGGTGTCCCACAGGTCTCTTAAGTTCCGGTTTTTTTTTTATTCTTTTTTTTCCCTTTCTACTCCTCAGCCTGAATATTTTCAATTGTCTTGTCTTTGAGTTCAGGGATTCTGTCTTTTGCCAGCTCCAAGCTGCTGTTGAAACCCTCTAGGGAATTTTTCATTTCAAATTACTATCACTTTATTGAGTTTTTCTTGTTGGTCATTCATGATATTTATGTGCTTTCTCTGTGTTTTGCTCTACTTCCTTAAGCATACTGAGGATCCCTTATTTAAAGCCTTGTCTGATATGTCCATCCATAGTCTGTTCTTCATGGATGGTTTCTGGATTTTTATCTCATACCTTTGGTTGGACCATTCATGTCTTGTTTCTTTTGTAGTAACTTTTAATATATATATGTATATATATATATATATATATATATATATATATATTTTATCATGTCAGAGAGGTAATATGCCAGTGTTGTAACAAGGTTTGAAGGAGGCACATTTCACATAAATGTGTGTATACCATTCATCATACTCATGAACCACAAAAGTATTATTTTAATATTTTAAAGGGTTAACTGTGGTATTTAGTCCCTGAGCTGTCTGTTCCTTACATTTGCATCCAACTGGTGATATGACAGAAATTTCCTTGAATGCCAGGAGTTAACAAAATAAACAAACCAACACACACAAAAAACACCTTTCACAGTCTTGGCAAATTGACTCTGCTTTTGCTCGTGCTTTCTTTCAGAGTTTAGCCCTCCTATTAAGATCAGTCCAAGGAAAATATGAAGTGCAGTGTCCTCTTTGTCTCTTCTCAGCTTGTGTTTTGTCCTATGCTTGTGTTTTAGTATTTTACAGATGCTTTACCACTGTCTGCCATTTGCACTGTTTGCAATGAGAAATTTGCAATGGATCTTGTTCTGCATGCAATGTGCCTTTTTCTTTCTTGCTACTTTTAAGAGTTTCTCTTCATCACTAGTTTGAGCAATTTGATTGTGTTGTGCCATAGTGCAGTGTTCTTTGTGTTTCTTGTACTTGGGGTGTATTGAGCTTTGTTAGTTCTGTGGTTTACAGTTTCATTAAATATTTAATATTTAGGATTTTTGCCCAGTGTTTTTTCAAATTTTTTTCTGCTCTCCTTTTCATTTTTTTTTTTTTTTTTTTAAAGATTTATTTATTTATTTAATTCCCCCCCCCCTCCCCTGGTTGTCTGTTCTTGGTGTCTATTTGCTGCGTCTTGTTTCTTTGTCGGCTTCTGTTGTCGTCAGCGGCACGGGAAGTGTGGGCGGCGCCATTCCTGGGCAGGCTGCTCTTTCTTTTCACGCTGGGCGGCTTTCCTCATGGGCGCACTCCTTGCGTGTGGGGCTCCCCCACGCGGGGGACACCCCTGTGTAGCACAGCACTCCTTGCGCGCATCAGCGCTGCGCATGGCCAGCTCCACACGGGTCAAGGAGGCCCGGGGTTTGAACCGCGGGCCTCCCATATGGTAGACGGACGCCCTAACCACTGGGCCAAAGTCCGTTTCCCTCCTTTTCATTTTTTTAAAACATTTTTCTCCCTTTTTCATTTGGGATATTTTTATAGCTATATTTTCAAATTCACTAATATTTTCTTTTGCAATGTCTTAATATTCCGGTGTATCTTTTATCTCATACATTGTAGTTTTTATTTCTAGAAGTTTAATTTGACTCCTTCTTATATATTCCCTATCTACTTTACATTTGGAATATATGGAATATAGTTATAACTGTTTTGAGTCCTTGTGTGCTTATTCTAACATTTGTGTCAATTCTGTATGAGTTTTTTTAAATGCCTTTGAATCCTATTTTTTCTTTTTCTAAATTTCTAAATTTTTTTTCTTTTGTTTAAGGATACATAGATCACACAAAATGTGATATTAAAAAATATAAGAGGTTCCCATAGACCCCATTCCTCACACCCCCCCACTCCTCCCACATCAGTAACTCCTTTCATTAGTGTGGTATGTTCATTGCATTTGATGAGCACATTTTGGACCACTGCTACACAGCATGGATTATCCTCATTTTGGGTTACATTTTGCTGCTGCTTTTCATGCCTGGTAATTTTTTTTTTTTTTTTAAAGATTTTATTTCTCTCCCCTTCCCCTCCCCCCCTGTTGTCAGCTCTCTGTGTTCATTTGCTGTATGTTCTTCTGAGTCTGCTTGCATTATCTGGTGGCACTGGGAAACTGTGTCTTTTTTTTGGTTGCGTTATCTTGCTGCGTCAGCTCTCCGTGTGTGCGGAAGCCACTCCTGGGTGGGTTGTACTTTTTTCACGTGGGGCGGCTCTCCTTGCAGGGCGCATACCTTGCAAGTGGGGCCCCCCTACGTGGGGGTGCCCATGCATGGTACAGCACTCCTTGCACACAGCAGCACTGCGCGTGGGCCAGCTTACTACACCGGTCAGAAGGTTCTTGGGGTTCTAACCCTAGACCCTCCATATGGTAGACAGATGCTCTTATCAGCTGAGCCACGTTTGCTTCCCATGCCTGGTAATTTTTTATTGGAGACCAGACATTGCAAATTTTACTTTGTTGGATACTACGTATTTTTATGTTCTTGAAATTTGTTTTGAGACACAATTAGGTTATTTGGAAATAGCTTCATCTTTTCAGTTCTCATTTTAAAAAATATTGGTAGGACTAGAGCTGTGTTTAGTTTAAGGCTAATTTGTTCCTCAGTATTGAAGGTCATGTTCCTTCTAGCTATTCCATATAGTCATTGCCTGGTCAATTATGAGGTTTCCCAGTGTGGCATTGTTTTTAGTGCTGGACTGTTTTACCTCTAATTCTTTCAGAATGCTCTGTCCCAAGCCTCAGGTAGCTTCCTCACATGTATTCCCTGAATACTCAAGAAGGACCCTCTGCAGAAGTGTCCTTATTTTCTCTCTTTGTGCTGTTTTCTTTTCAACACTCTGTCTTGTGAACTTTAACTGCATTAGTCTTCCGGGACTCTCAGCTCTGTATTCTCAACTCAGGGAGTGCACCAGACTCTGCCTGGCTTCTTCTACCCTGTGCTGCAGATTAGAAACTCTCAAATCAGTAAGCTGGGACATTTTTAGGTCTCATTTCATTTGTTTTCTATCTCTTAGTGGATCACTGTCCTTTTTCTGGATGTTGAGGGTCGTAAAAATTCATTGTTTCTTATATTTTTGTCCAGTTTTTTGTTTCAGGTGAGAGGGCAGTTCTGGTTTCTGTTACTCCGTTATGCCTAAATGCAGAAATCTGATCTCTTATTTATTTTGCTTTACTGTCTTCTGGTATTAAATATTACTGTGGAGAAAGCTGAGGCCAGGCCGACTGTTTCCCTTAATAAATTGACTTGCCATTTCTTTCTGGCTATTGAAAATGTTTTTCTTTATCTTTGAAGTGCAGTAATTTTAATAGCTACAGTTAGTCATTTTGGCTAATTTTTCTCTGGCACACAGTATGTTATTCTAATATGTAAATTTAAGTCTTGGATTTATGGAAGTTTTTTTTAAAATTTTACCTTTGAATATTTTTTGTTTTGCACTATTTTGGCTTTTCTCTTTCAGGGACATAGCTATATGTTCATTTTATTTTGTGTGACTCATTTTCTTTTTTTGAGGTAAATTTACATACCATAAAATTCACCATGTAAAAATGTATAATTCAGCAGGTTTTTTGCACAGTGTTGTACAAACATCATCACTGTATACTTTCAGAACATTCTCATCACCTCTAAAAGAAACTCTATTACCGTTAGCAGTTATGATTTATCCCCTCCCCCCAGCCCCTGGCTCCCTACAATCTACTTTCTGTCTCTATACATTTGACTATTCTGGACATTTCGTATAAATAGAATCATACAATATGTGACATTTTGTGTCTGACTTCTTTCTCTAAGCATAATATTTTCAGGGTTCATCTATATTGTAACAAACACTGGTATTCCATTTTTAAGGCTGAATAATATTCCATTGTATGTATATGCACTTTTTTTAATCCATTCATCTGTTGGTGGATACTTGGGTTGTTTCCACCTTTGGCTGCTATAAACATTCATGTTCAAGTTTTTGTGTGAACATATGTTTTCATTTCTTTTCGGAATATACCTGGAAGTGGAATTGCTTTCATATGTTAATTCTTTCAGAGACTTAGATTTTTGAGGTTTCAAAAATGTTGTAAAGCAGCTGCTCCATTTGACATTTCTATCTGTAGTGTATAAACATTCTAATATTTTCATATCCTTGCCAACATTTATTATATTCCATTTTAAAAAATATTAAGTAATATCCTTCCTAATAGGTATGAAGTAGTATCTCATTGTGGTTTTGCTTTGTATTTTGCTAATGACTAATGATGTTGATCATATTTTCATGTGTTTATTGGCCATTTGTATATCTTCTTTGGAGAAATGTCTATTCAAATCTTTTGCCCCTTTTTAAATTGGATTATTTGCCTTTTATTGTTCAAGTGGTTTTTTTCCCAGTTATTTTGTTTTTTATTTTTCTTCAAGTGTTCTTTATATAGTCTAGATAATAGTCCCTTATCAGATATATGATTTGCAAATACATCCCCCATTCAGTGGGTGTTCTTAGCACTGTCTCGACAGTATCCTTTGATGCACAAAAGTTTTAAATTTTGATGAAGTCAGTTTATTTCATTTTTCTTTAGTTACTTGTGCATTAGATGTCATATCTATGAAACTTTGCCTATTCCAACATATGAAGATTAACACCTATGTTTTCAATTAGTTTTTTATAGTTTTACATCTTACATTTAGATATTTGATCTATTTTTTTAAATATTTATTTATTTTATTTATTTCTCTCCCCTTCCCCCCCACCCCAGTTTTCTATTTTGTGTCTGTTTGCTGTGTGTTTTTGTCCACTTATGTTGTTGTCAGTGGCATGGGAATCTGTGTTTCTTTTTGTTGCATCATTTTGTTGTGTCAGCTCTCCGTGTGTGCGGTGCCATTCTTGGGCAGGCTGCACTTTCTTTCGCGCTGGGCGGCTCTCCTTATGGGGTGCACTCCTTGCGCATGGGGCTCCCCTATGCCAGGGACACCCTTGAGTGGCAGGGTACTCCTTGCACGCATCAGCACTGCGCATGGGCCAGCTCCACATGGGTCAAGGAGGCCTGGGGTTTGAACTGCGGACCTTCCATGTGGTAGACGGACACCCTAACCACTGGGCCAAGTCCGCTTCCTATTTGATCTATTTTTGAGTTAATTTTTATGCGTGGTATGAGGTAGGGGCCCAAATTCATTATTATGCATGTGGATATCCAATTTTCTCAGTATTATTTGTTGCAGCTATATTTCATTTTCTAGATAATTTTTTTTAGGAGGTACTAGTGATTGAATCTGGGACCTCATACATGTGAAGCGGCCACTCAACCACTGAGCTACATCCTCTCCGCTAATTATTTTTAACTATTTAAATTTTTGTTTTCTTTTCCCATTTTTGTCCTCGCTGTGCCTTACTGAGTTTTACTCCCTTGCTTTCCTTCAACTTTCGTCCTTATATCTGTGATAGTTGATTTTTCTTGTATTTATTTCTTGAGTTCTGCCTGCTTAACTTTTATCTTGTCCATTATGTCAGCATCTCTTCTCTGGGTTCTTGCATTTTTGCTTTGAGATTTTCCATCATAGAGGCAATTGTATAATTGGATGGTTAGGTTTTTTTTTATTCATGGCAAAACATTTGTTATAATTTTTATCTAATCCATGGCTGTAGGTTTCTAGTGAGTGCTCTTTATATGTTAGTTTATTTATTTATCTATTTTTAAAAAAGATTTATTTATTTATTTAATTCCCCCCCCTCTCCCGGTTGTCTGTTCTCTGTGTCTATTTGCTGCGTCTTGTTTCTTTGTCGGCTTCTGTTGTCCTCAGTGGCACGGGAAGGGTGGGCGGCGCCATTCCTGGGCAGGCTGCACTTTCTTTGACGCCGGGCAGCTCTCCTTACGGGACGCACTCCTTGCGTGTGGGGCTCCCCTATGCGAGGGACACCCCTGCGTGCACGGCACTCCTTGAGCGCATCAGCACTGCGCATGGGCCAGCTCCACACGGGTCAAGGAGGTCCGGGGTTTGAACTGTGGACCTCCCATGTGGTAGACGGACGCCCTAACCACTGGGCCAAGTCCATTTCCCATGTTAGTTTATTTTGTTACTCTTTTTCTTCAGTTTTTTTCATAAGTTTTCTTAATATAATACTAATTCCTTTTTCATGCACAGAATTGTCTGAGTTGGGTTTTCCTGGACTAGTTCTTTGTAAGAGGTTCCTTGGTGTGTTGAAGGAGTCAGTGCAGAGTTCCAGGCTAGCTGATTTTCATAACATTAAAGCTCACCTTTTGTCTTCTGCCATACATATGACTTTTCTGAGAAATTGAGCAGCTCTGCTTCCTCTGCTTCTGCTTCCCACTCTCTTGCAATTGTAGTTTCAATAAGAGGTATAGGGAAACGGACTTTGGCCCAGTGGTTAGGGCGTCCGCCATACCATATGGGAGGTCCGCGGTTCAAACCCCGGGCCTCCTCGACCCGTGTGGAGTCGGCCATGCGCAGTGCTGATGCGCGCAAGGAGTGCCCTGCCACGCAAGGGTGTCCCCCGCGTGGGGGAGCCCCACGCGCAAGGAGTGCGCCCGTGAGGAAAGCCGCCCAGCGTGAAAAGAAAGTGCAGCCTGCCCAGGAATGGCGCTGCCCACACTTCCTGTGCCGCTGGCGACAACAAAAGCGGACAAAGAAACAAAAGCAGACAAAGAAACAAGACGCAACAAATAGACACCAAGAACAGACAACCAGGGGAGGGGGGGGAAATTAAATAAATAAATAAATCTTAAAAAAAAAAAAAAAAAATAAGAGGTATAGATTTTTCACCCAGTGATGGGCCCTTGCTTTTAAGAAATTTAATTTTCCAGAATTTTATTGGATTTGCCTCTCTTGGTCCCTCTTTCTGCTCAAATTTCTCTCAATAGCATCGTTTCTCCATTTCCTCTCTCATAATTGTCCCAGATTTCAGTAGCTTTTTCTAGTCCTTACATTTAAGTTGTTGTCTACAGATTATACTTATCTCCTGTTTTGCTGAATATTGTGTTTGCAAAGATTTTTTTTTTTTTTTTTCATTTTGTTTTCTGTTTTTCTTTTTCTTTTTAAGTGGTACTGGGTTTTGAATTCAGGACCTCGGGTATGGGAGACAGGCACTCATCTACTGAACTATATCCATTCCCCAATGAGAGCTGTTTTTTTTTCATTTGTTTTTAGAAGGTACTAAGGATTGAACCCTAGATCTTGTACATGGGAAGGAGGCGCTCATCCACTTGAGCCATATCCGCTCTACTCTGTACTGCTTTTAAATAATTTTCAGGGATAGCCAGGATAATGATGGTACTTTAAAGTTTCTTTGTTTTTGAATTTTTGACTTGTCTCATAAACAGCATACAACTGTACCTTATTCATTTAAGAATCCAATCTGAGAAGCTGTCATTTATCTGGTTAATTTAATCTGTATTAATTATGGTAATGACATACTGTACTTAGAATTGTTTTTTCTATATATCATGTTTATCCCTTCTTATATTTCTTTTACTCCTTCTGTTGGGTTGATTTGCATTTTATTTTGCATTCTCTCCCCTAAACTGGTTTAAATTATACATTGTATTTGCTTTATTCTTTTTGATGGTTTCTTAAAATTTTTTCTACATTTAATTTTGAACTACTTTCCAACATACAGAACAGTTACAAAAATAGTACAAATCCCATTTAGATAACTCCAACATACCCCGTCCCCACCCATATAGCCAGATCCACTAATTTTTTTTAACATTTTGCTACACTTTCTATGTCATTCTATCTATCATGTACCTGTCTGTATTCGTTTTCTGAGTACTTGAGTGTAGGCTGTATACTTCATGGTCCTGGAACACTTAATACCTCCATGTACATTTCCTAAAACAAGGATATTCACTTATGTAGCCACCTTAAGTGCAATTATCAAAGTTCAAGAAATTTCAGTTGATAGAAAGTTTACAGTTTATATTTCAGTTTTTTCATATGCCCCAATAAAGTTTCTTTTAGTCTTTGCTCCCACCTTGATAAGATTCCACCCATGATCATGTATTTTTTAAAATTGTCATTGTCTCTTTAGTTGCCCTTTTTTTTTCCAATTGTGGGAACATAAACTTTCCCATCTCATCCACTCCCCAGCATACTATTGAATGGGCTCAATCACATTCACAGTATTGCAGTACTGTCACTACCTTTCATTACTAAAATTTTCCTTTCTCCCCAAACAAACCCTATACCCATTTTGCATTGACTCCCCATTCTCCTTGCACTCTGCCCCTGGGAAGCTGTACTCTAATTTCTGTATCTGTAAGCTTACATATCCTCCAGTATTTTCTTTGTAGTTACCAATGGGTTTCAAATTTAACATCCTAAATGTATAACAATCTTGTTTTCTTTGATACCAACTTAACTTCAGTAGTGTACACAAACTTGGTTCCCATACCATTCCATCCCCCCGCTATTTATTTATAATTTAATTATCCCCCTCCCCCATTGTGTGTGCTTGCTGTTTGCTTTCTGTTTGTCTTCTTTTTAGGAGCACTGAGAACTGAACCTGGGACCTTGCATTTTGGAGGGAGGCACCCAATCGCTTGAGCCACCTTTGCTTACCTCCTTCCTCCCTTCCTTCCCTTCCTTTCTTTGTTTCTTTCTTTCAGCACTGGGGATTGAATCCAGGACCTCATACATGGGAAGCAGGCACTCAACCACTGAGCTATGCCTGTTCTCCCCAAAGAGATGTTTTTTGTTTTTGTTTTTTGTTTTTTTAAGAGGTAATGAGAATTCAACCCAGGACCTCATATGTGAGAAGCAAGCACTGAACCACTGAGCTACACCTGCTCTGTCCCCCACTTTTGTGTAGTTCTTATCACAAATCACCTATGTTTACATTAGTCCAAAACCACTGATTTCTTATTACATTTTATACATTTGCCTTTTAGGTCCTATAGGAAGTAAAAAATAAGTTACAAACCAAAAATACTATACTACTGGCATTTATAATTACCCATGTTGTTAACCTCACTGGAGATCTTTATTTTCTCATGCAACTTTGGTCTGTTGTCCTTTCCTCTCAGTTTGCAGAATTCTCTTCAGCATCTGTTGTAGGGGCTGGTATAGTGGTGATGAACTCCCTCAGCTTTTGTTTATATGGGAAGTCTTAATTTCCCCCTCATATTTGAAAGACAGTTTTATTGTATATAGAATGCTTGGGTGGCAGTTTTTTCTTCCAGCTGTTTAAATAGGTAATCTCACTGCCTTCTTGCCTCCATAGTTTCCAATGAGAAACAGCACTTACTCTTATTGTATACAATAACATGTTATTTTTCTCTTGTGGCTTTCAGAATTCTCTTTACTTTGGCATTCAATAGTTTCATTATAATATGCCACATGGCATGGGTCTATTTGGATTTATCCTCTTTAGAATTAGTTGAGCATCTTGGATATGTATATTCCTGTCTTTTGTTCAACTTTGGAAGTTTCCAGTCATTATTTCTCTTGATTCTGTTTCTCTCTTCTTTTGATATACCCACAATGCATATATTGATAAGTTCTTCAGGCTCTGTTCACTTTTTTCCTTCTGCTCCTCAGACTGGATTATTTTGATTGTCTTATCTTCAGGTTCTTTCTTCTGCCAGCTCCAATCTGTTGTTGAATCTCTCTAGGGAATTTTTAATTTCTGTTACTGTAGTGTTCAGCTCTTTTTTGCTCCTTTTGCATAATTTCTACTTCTCTATTGATATTCCCTTTCTGTTCATCTATTTTTTTTCCCCTGCACATTCTTCTGTGTCTGCTTCTTTTGTGTCTTTTCGTCTCTTTAGGAGGCACCAGACACTGATCCTGGGACCTTCCAGAGTGGGAGAGAGGTACTCAATTGCTTGAGCCACCTCAGCTCACTGGTCTGCTGTGTCTCTGGTCGTCTTTACTCTGTGTCTCTTTTTTTGTTGCGTCAGCTCTCCATGTGGGCCAGATTGCCTTCACCAAGAGGTTCCAGGAACTGAACCCAGGACCTCCCAGATGGTAGATGGGAGTCCAATTGCTGGAGCCACATCTGTTTACCCCTACTGCTTTTAAGTATCCTTTTTCTTGATTTGGTGCTTGACCTTTTAATTCAGTCCTTTAACTGTTTTCTGGATCTTTGAGAAAGATATTTCTGCCAGTTCCTGCTGGTTGTTCAAAGTTTCTGTGGGGGATCACCTTACAATTTTTCATATGCATATTTAACAGAATATTAAATTGGACTTTCAGTTTTCTGAAATTTCATTTGGGAACAGTAGGTATAGATTAACCCTTTCAGAACTATTCCTGCTAAGAGATGGTGAGTATTTTTGTGACTCTTAGTTCATTACCCTCCTGGCTCTCAATTTAAAATGATGATTTCTTTAGAGAGAATTGTTGGTGTGTTCTGTGCTGTTTTTCCTCTTTTTCTTCTCTCTCTGGTCAGTCCAAGTGGGGGACATGTTAGAGAACCTTTCAGAGAACGAGAGAAATTCCTCCCCTGTAATTTGGGAGGGATGCAGGTTTCTGACTCATGCCTTGAAAAAAGTTTTAAAAAGTTTAAAGGTATATAAGATTTCAGGATGCTGTTCATGAGACAGCTCTGTCTTTCCATAGTAGGTTTTTATTTGTTTTTGCCAAGTGTCCCTTGTCTTTTGGAAGGTTGCCAGGGCAGTACTACCCAAGCCTCTAGACATTATTGATCAGTTTGGGCTCTGATAACTACACCATACCCAGGGCCATTACAACAGCAATTTGCACTCATACTGTTTTTTTTCCTCCCTCCCCCACTCACTCCCTTCTCTCCTCCCTACTTTCCTCCCTCCTTCCCTCCCTCAGCTACTTGTTATTTTATCCAGAATTTCTAGGAGTTATAGTAGTAGGTTTTTAGGTTATTTTTATGTAGCATCATGCTAGAACTGGGTGTCTGTTTAACTTGTTCAGTGTTTGCCTTCCATACTAGATAGTAAACTCCAGCACAGGCAAGTAATTATTTTTGTTCACTGCTTTATCTCCAGATACCAGCACAGAGCTTGTGAACACCAAGCAAATATTTGTTGAACAAGTGAGTGACTTTCACGTACATGAAGTTTTAGATGGTTAATAGATAACAATTATGTAAATAAAAAATGAACTACTAAATGAAGAGAGTTAAGGGAGGGCTGGAAAACCAGGTCTCTTTATTATTTTAACTATGCTACATCCGACTCACCTTAGCTTACCTAAAAGCTTTCTCCTGCTGCATTTTTTTTGTTTCCTATCCTCTTTTAAAAATCAAATTTACTTAGTTATAATGTACATGCAATGAAGCCCACCCATTTTAAGTGGGTGGATTCACTCATTAAGTGAATTTTTTTTTAAAGGAGGTACCAGGGATTGAACCTGGGACCTTGTACATGGGAAGCAGGCAATCAATCATTGAGCTGCATCTGTGCTCCTCGAGGAGTTTTAATACTTTTATATACATATGTAAGCACTACCACAGTCAAAATATAGACTATTTCCATCACCACAGAAAGTTCCCTTGTGCCCTTTACCAGGCAACCTTTTGAATTCTTGGCCCCAAGTAACCAATAATCTTCTTTCTGTCCCTAAAGGTTAGATTACTGGAGCCAAGATGGTGAAGTAGGGAGCAGTGGGCTGCATTCCTCCTCCAGAAGCTGCGGGAAGATAGGCAAGCTTGCTGGGCATAGGGCAAGTTGCAGGACCCTGGGGGTGATAGGAACGGTGGTTGGAGAGAGGGTGCCCAGCCAGGCACGGGGCAGTGAAGGACCACAGGGTGATCCAGCTGGCAAGGGGGGCCTAGCCAGATGCTAGAGGCCTGAGAGAAAGGCCTGGTTATTATTATTATTTTTTCCTCTCCTTATTTGGGTACCAGTGGAATGGCATGGTCACACACAGTGGGTGAGGAGGAACCTAACCAAATGCTGGTGGCCTGAGAGGGAGGCCCAGCTTTTATTTTTTTCTCTTTTTTCTTTTCTTTATTTCCTTTTCTTTCTTTTCTCCTCTTTTTTCTTTCTTCTTTTTCCTCTTTTTTTTTTTTTTCCAATTAAACATGGGCAATTCTAAAGATTTATAATTGCAGAAGCAAGTGTCAAAGAGGAGACTTAACACAAAGCCAAACAACAACAACAAAACCCTAGGCAGGAGAGAGAAACTGACCAATAGAGTAAACCCATCATTCTCTAGGATGCCTAAACATCAACAAAAAACTACAGGCCATACCAAGAAACAGGAAGATATGGACCAGTCAAAGGAACAAACTAAAAAACTGGAGAAGATACTGAATTTGGGACAACTAATCGAAGATATCCACATAAATTTCCTAGATCAATTCAAGGATATGGAGGAAGAAATAAAAAATATTAAGAAGATACTCGATGAGCATAAGAAGAAATTGTAAACATACATAAAAAATAACAGATCTTATGGGAATGAAATGCACAATAGAAGAAATTATAAATACACTAGAATCACACAACAGCAGATTTGAACAGGCAGAGGAAAGAATTAATGAATTGGAAGAAGACAGGACATCCAAAATCACAGATTAAAAAACAGATAATAAAAAAAAAAGGAAAAAATTCAGCAGGGACTCAGGGAATTGACAGCACAAAATGTGCTATGGGTGACCCAGAGGATGAATAGAAGGAAAAAGGGGCAGAAGGAATGTTTGAGGAAATAATGACTGAAAATTTCCCAACTTTTATGAGGCACATGGATGTACATGTCCAGGAAGCACAGCGCTCTCCAAACAGAAAATCAATCCTAACAGTTCTACTCTAAGACCCATATTAATCAGATTATCAAATGCCAAAGATAATAGAGAATCAATCCTGAAAGCAGCAAGAGAAAAGAGATCCATCGTATATAAGGGATCCTTATATTAAGTACTGAGTTCTCATCTGAAACCATGGAGGCTAGAAGGCAGTGGTATGACACAGTTAAGGTGCTGAAAGATAAAAACTGCCAGCCAAGAATTCTGGATTCAGCACAATTGTCCTTCATAAATGAGGGAGAGATTAAAATACTCATAGATAAACAGAACATGAGAGAATTTATTAAAAAGGGCCCAGCCCTTCAAGAAACAATAAAAGGAGTTTGTACGTTGAAAGGAAAGGACATGAAAGAGAGGGTTGGAAGAGAGTGTAGAAAGAAATATTATTAGTAAGGGTAACTAAAAGGGTAAAAAGAAAAACAAAAGTATGGTATGATATATATAAGGCTAAAGAAAAAATAGGTTGAAGTAAGTGCTGCTTTTACAGTCATGACATTGAATGTTAATGGATTAAACTCCCCAATTAAGAGACACAGATTGGCAGATTGGATAAAAAAATATGACCCAAATATATGCTGTCTACAGGAGATTTACCTTAGACTCAAGGACACAAATAGGTTGCAAGTGAAAGGTTGGAAAATCATTTTCCATGCTAACCGTAACCAAAAAAGAGCTAGGGTAACTATACTATAGTTATCAGACAAAATAGACCTTAAATGCAAAACTGTTTTAAGAGACCAAGAAGACACTATACTCTAATAAAAGGGGCAATCTACCAAGAAGTAGGAACAATCATGAATATTTATGCAGTTAATCAGGGAGCACCAAAATACATGAGGCAGACCCTGGCAAAACTGAGGGGAGAAATAGACGTCTCTACAAACATAGCAGGGGGCGTCAGTATACCACTCTCAGTAAAAGACAGAACATCTGGACAAGAGGATCAGTAAAGAAACAGAGATCTTGAATAATACGTTTAAACAACTAGATCTAATAGACATATGTAGAACATTGCATTCCCACACAAAACATCAGGCTATACATTCTTCTCAGTGTTCATGGATCATTCTCCAGGATAGACCACATTAGGTCATGGAACAAGTCTCAGTGAATTTAGAAAGATTGGAATTATATAAAGCACTCTGACCTCAACAGAATGAAGCTGGAAATCAATAATGTGTGGAGAACTTGAAAATTCACAAATGAAATTAAACAACACACTGTTAAATAATCAGTGGATCAAGGAGGAAATTGCCAGAGAAATCAGTAAATATCTCAAACCAAATGAAAATGAGGACTTTGGGGTTTGTGCCTTGAGGTATGGAGCATGAGTGGGATGAGGCGGGGTCTGCCCGGGTCCCACCCCCTGAGCTGGGGATGCTCAGAATGTGACCACCTCCCACTCTTTCACCTGCTGTGGGGAGGAGGAACAGATGAGCTGCCACCACCGGATGACAGGACACTGAAGTGACCTGGTTTCCTCAGGTTTAATTTTTGTTTAAGCTGTAATTATGGAGCCCATATAAGGGACCTGGAAGACAATCAGCAATAGTTTCGGATTCAAAGACGTGTTTGATGGCTCCAGCTGCATCTCCTCTTCAGTAGTTCAGCATTTGGCTCTCAAAACCCAGTGTCAGATGAAGGCAGTCTCACAGATTCTTCTAAGACAAGCAAAACTATCCGTATTTTCTTGCCAAACAAGCAAAGAACAATGTGCGAAAAAGATTGAGCTTGTATGACTGCTTTATGAAAGCGTTCAAGGTGAGGGGGCTGCAACCAAGTTGCTGTACAGTGTTAAGACTCCTCCAGGAGCACAAAAGTACAAAAACACATTTAGATTGGAATACTGATACTGCCTATTTTATTGGAAAAGAATGTTAAGTAGATTTCCTAGATCATGTACCCCTCACAAAACAAAACTTTGCTTGGAAGACGTTCCTGAAACTTACCTTCTTTGACATCTGTCAGCAGTTCCTTCTAAATGGATGTTGATGTCAGACTTGTGGCTACAAATTTCATGAACATTGAGACCAAAGTACCTACTATGGTCTCATAACTGGAGTTCAACTCTTGCATCCAAATTCCAAATTCTACTATCGATGATAGTGAGGTCCCAGCATTACCTTCTTTGATGATATGTCAGATGCGAGTGTGTCTCTCCTGGATGCTTGTTAGTTCCCAGCACAGATACTCCACACCCCATGCCTTTACCTTCAATACTTACAGCCTGTCCTCTGAAGAGTGACTCTCCTAGCTGCAAAGCTTGATGCCCATGCCTAATATCCACATGGTCAGCACCTCCCTACCTGTGAACAGCAGGATGATAGATGATGCAATTCAAAGTTAAAGCAAATCATCCTCACCTTCAGCCCTGTCCAGCAGCCCCAACAATCTGAGCACAACGGGCTGGTCAGAGCCCCAAACTCCTTTGCCATCACAGGAAGAGCAGATACCAGAATCTGGGACCCAGAAGAAAAACAAAGTCAGACCTCATGGACAGAGAGATTCAAGCTATTATTGAAGCCAGTGAAATGATGCTCTCCACTAGATTGGGTCAGGCTATTTGGGACATGCAAGTGGCACGGAGATATTGCAGTAAAGATCTTAAAGTTTGTTGACCCTACATCAGAGCAGTCCTAACCTTCAGGAATAAGGTGGCTGTCCTGTGCAAAACGTGAACATCCTGCTCTTCATGGGGTGCATGAAAAAGGACAACCTGGCAGTCATGTGTGAGTGATGCGAGGGCAGCACCCTCTACAAATGCCAGCATGTCCAGGAGACCAAGTTTCAGATGTTCCAGTTAATTGACATTGCCCAGCAGACAACTCAGAGAATGGGCTATTTACACGCAAAGAACGACATTCACAGAGACATGAATCCAACAATATATTTCTCTATGTAGGTCTGACAGTGAAAATTGGAGATTTTTGTTCAGCACAGTCAAATTGCACTGGAATGGTTCTCAGCAGGTTGAACAACCTACTAGCTCCATCCTGTGGATGGCCCCAGAGGTGATCCAAATGCAGGACAATAACCCATTCAGCTTCCATTCTCATGTGTACTCCTATGGCATTGTATTATATGAGCCGGTGTCAGGGGAACTTCCATATCACACATCAACAACTGGATCCACATCATTGTGGGCTAAGGTCATGCCTCCCCAGATCTTAGTAAGCTTTGAAAGAAATGCCCCAAAGCGATGAAGAGGCTTGTAGCTGACTGTGTAGAGGAAGTTAAGGAAGAAAGTCCTCTTTTCTTGCATGATTCTGTCTTCCATCAAGCTGCTCCAACACTTTCTACCAAAAATTGACCAGAGTTCTTCTGAGCCATCCCTGCATTGGGCAGCCAACACCAAGGACATCAGTACCTGCGCTTTGGACATCCCATAGACTGCCTGTCTTCTAGATGGACTTTGCACCTGCACTCAGGGGGACAGGAGAGTCAACAAGCACCACTTTTCTGTTCCTGTTCTATGGGATGGAGAGCTGCTTCTCAGAGAAGCTGCTGCTGAGCTCCTAGACTACTCACAGGGCCTTAACTTTATGTTGCCTTATTTTTTACCCTTTCTGACCCTGGGAGAAGGAATCCAGTCATAATGCTGGTTTATCCTGCTCCCTCCCTTCCCCCACACTCATGAACTGTGCCTTTTCCAGATGTACAAGTAGGTGCAGATGGCAATACATCATCTGGGGTCCTGTCTGTTGGCTAAATGAGTATTTTTAATGCAAAAAAAAAAAAAAAAAAGCACTCAGAAGGGGAAGTAAGGATAGCAGGGCAATCCAGCCCTGATGTTGTAGGGACATATGGATTTTAGAAATAAGCTCCTATGTAGAATGTGATCACAGAAAGGACTCTTCTTCATAGATAGTGGTAGGGTGTCAAACAGGTAGTTTTGCATATAATGTACCACACAACCCAGAATTGTCTATACCCTGGCCTTCTGAAGGCATCTGCTGTGGTACTATGGAATTTAACTTCTTGGATGTGTCCTTCTTTTGCACAGCCTGTGAGCTCTCCAGGATATTGGGATGATTCTCCAGATGAGGTGAATGGTCTGCCCCTCCCAGTTTCCACTGTCCTCTCAGAGTAGTCTTTCACTGAATTTGGTTTTCCAGGAGCTGCCTTTATGGGGTCGGGCTGCAGAGCCAGCCTTGTTTCTACAGTCAAATCATGTATATTCAAGGAAACCAAGAATACAGATTTTCTTGATGATTTGTGTTTTAATTTTGTTTTTATCAAGCTTGACAAAATATAGTTATCCTATGGTTCCTCAATAATGTTAAAGAAAATAAAGTAAAAAAATTGATAAACCCTTACCCAGACTAACAAAGAAAAAAAAGAGAGACGATGCAAATAAATAAAATCAGAAGTGAGAGAGGAGACATCACAACTGACCCCACAAAAATAAAGAGTATCGTAAGAGGATATTATGAAAAATTATATGTCAACAAGTTGGACAGCTTAGACAAAATGGACAAATTTCTAGAAACATTCAAGCAACTTGCACTGACAAAAGAGGAAATAGAAGACCTCAATATACCAATTGCAAATAATGATTGAGTCAGTCATCAAAAACCTCCCAACAAAGAAAAATCCAGGACCAGATGGCTTCACAGGGGAATTCTACCAGTTATTCCAAAAAGAACTAATACCATTCCTACACAAAGCCTTCCAAAAAATTGAAGAGGAGGGAGCATTACCTAACTAGCTCTATGAAGCCAAATCACCTTAATACCAAAGCCACATAAAGATGCTACAAGAAAAGAAAATTACAGACAAATCTCTCTAATGAACTTAGATACAAATATCCTCAACAAAATACATTCAAATTGAATCCAACATAAATTAAATGAATTATACATCATGAGCAAGTGAGTTTTATTCCAGGTATACAAGGATGGTTCACATAAGGAAATTTTTTGTTTGTTTTAACCGTATTTATTGATGGATGAAAGAATAAAATTTTAGTGGAACAATAAGGCACAACTGTGGATTAAAACAGTTTGCTATACAGCCAAGAGGAGGAAAAAAACATAGTATTAGAAACTTTAAATATGCACATCAAGAACCCTCTGAAATACCTCTCTTAACAGATCAGTATCAGGCAATTCTTTTCTTTTATATAATTCCTGTATTACATCATTTGATCACCAAGTCAGACTGATAAGTCATAAAGAATTCATCATTCTTTTATACCTGAGCTGTCCGGCCTAGCCACTCTGCTGCGCCCTACTCCTTCTGATTCCTTTGCAATGGTATTCTTTAGTAATTCCCTTCCTAAAGAATTGTGTGCACATCTTGGAAAACCTTCCAAAGCAAGCAAGCAAGCAAGCAAGCAAGCAAGCAAGCAAGCAAGCAAGCAAGCAAGCAAGCAGGCAAGCAAGCAAGCAGGCAAGCAAGCAAGCAGGCAATGAGTCAGAGAAAGTTAGCCAGGGCCAGATATACTAATGAAGAGACTCACAGACATTAGGATGATAACAGCCTGATTCAACGAGGTCTAAACTAAGCTGACTTTGGCAGAAAAACTGCTCTGGCTTGCTCAAAAGGCCTATAATGCCACTCTGGTTGTGCCATCAATGGCAGACCCCCTTGTTTCTAAGGGATCAGCAGGGGTCTACACAAGGAGCTAGGAAGCCAATGTAGCCAGGCAGCTAATGTTACAATACATTCAAAAATTTGGACCTGTGTCAGGAGACTGCTATGACTTCCAGCATAATTATTTGCCAAGTGTAAAATTCATTGAGAATTTTGTGCAAAACTTGAAGACACCAAGGACTGTCTTTTAAATCTCTTGGACTGGGATAAGTTAGATACTTCTGTAACACTAATCTACTTGGTAAAATGAAGTGAAAAACATTCCAGTGTACATAACACTGAGGCATAAACCATGTTGCAGAGGTGTGAATATAGGAGGCTTTACAGGTTGCCCAGCCTCCTTGTTCAAAAACCCATGAGAAGGGAAGCGGGCTTGGCCCAGTGGTTAGGGCATCTGTCTACCACATGGGAGGTCTGCAGCTCAAACCCCGGGCCTCCTTGACCCGTGTGGAGCTGACCCCCGTGCAGTGCTGATGCGCGCAAGGAGTGCCGTGCCTTGCAGGGGTGTCCCTGTGCACGGGAGCCCCACGCGCAAGGAGTGCACCCTGTAAGGAGAGCCGCCCAGTGCGAAAGATAAGTGCAGCCTGCCCAAGAATGGCGCCGCACACACAGAGAGCTGACACAACAAGATGATGCAACAAAAAGAAACACAGATTCCCATGCCACTGACAATAACAGAAGCAGACAAAGAAGAACACACAGAGAACAGACAACTGGGGGGTGGGGGATAAATAAATAAATCTTAAAAAAAAAAAAGGCCATGGGAAAGTCCCAAAGTATATTGCCAGAGAAGCCATTCTGGTGGTGAAGGTGCCCCCAAACGAAGAAACTTCCAGGCATATGGCTATTTTCTGAAGAGTCAACACTGCACTAACAAGAGTAGCCACGTAGAAATGTATGCTGATAATCAGAGGCCAGGGGTAGAATGGGGCAAGCCATCTAAAAGGACTTGACTCTACACCTCTCACGACCACCTCTCAAGAACAGTTCCATCTAGCAGCCCTTTGATGATAGAGCAGAGTGCAGGGACCAAGAGAGACATTCTTCTGAGAGAAGTGTTGGTTACCAAAAAGCTCCTGGAAAGGCCACATCCCAGAGACCCATTTAAGGCTGAAGGTAGATTAAAAACTACCAGATCCCAGTGGTGCTCTGTCGTGGTCCCTAGGGGAGCAGCGACAGTCTCCCAGGTACAGTGGTGGGGACCGGGAGGGAGTGAGGGTTCAACAGTGAGCCCCTGATACTAATGACTATGCTTGTGAGCTGATAAACCCAAAATAATAACAAGGCCTAGAGCAACTTTGTGCCTGGGAATTTCCTTCTGTCAGCCTTCATGTTACTCAAATGTGGCCAGTCTCGAAGCCAAACTCAGCATGTAAATGCAATGCCTTCCCCCCAGCGTGGGACATGACACCCGGGGATGAGCCTCCCTGGCAACGAGGGACCACTATCAACTACCAACTGATGATGCAACTGGAAAATGACCTTATACGGAAGGTTCAATGCGGATCAGCAGAATATCCATGTCTACATAAAATACCATGACTTTAAAATGCTGTTTGACCTAAAGTAAGGGGGAAATGGAAAGGAGAAATGAGTTTATATGGCTACGAGTTTCTAAAAAAGAGTCTGGAGGCTGGCAGAAGGTTTGCCCTCATGCACAACTGAGCAGAGTCAGAGAGACAGATAAAGCAGATACAACCCCCAGATATTGGTTCCTTTGAGGGCTAAAGAGACCCATGGGAGTTATGGTCATGGCCGATGGGGTTAACTACCAGGGCAGATGGCCCCTCTTTGGAAATGGTGTTTATGTGTGATGAATCTGGACTCAGATGGGATCTCCCTTCATAAGACTTTCATGCTAATGTGCTGGAGGTGCAGTTAATGTTGGGGTTTAAGGTATATTTAGGGGATTTGAATCTCTGGACTGACAATGTGATAGCCAGATCCTGAGCCTCAACAGACTCCAGCACCTACAATCTGATTTATTGGACTTACCACACTCAGCTAAGATGGAGGTGAAGAAGGACAACCACCACACCATGGAGCCTAGAGTGATTACAACTGAAAATGGGAGGATTGCATCCAGCATCCAGGTGGAATCTGAGCCTCCTCTTGACATAAAGGTGCAATGGACACAACCAATCCAGTGTCCACATAGAAGAGGTGGCATTGGATTGGGAAAAGTGGACATAATGGACAAAGGGTATGGGGAAAGGCAGGAAGAGATGAGAGGTGGAGGCGTCTTCGGGACATGGAGCTGCCCTGGATGGTGCTTCAGAGGTAATCACCGGACATTCTAAATCCTCACAGGGCCTACATGATGGAATAGAGGAGAGTATGGGCCATGATGTGAACCAATGTATATGAGGTGCAGAGGTGCCCAAAGATGTACTTACCAAATCCAATGGATGTGTCATGATGATGGGAACGAGTGTTGTTGGGGGGGGGGGAGAGGGGGGGTGGGGGGGTGGGGTTGAATGGGACCTCACATATATATTTTTAATGTAATATTATTACAAAGTCAAAAAAAAAAAAAAAAAAAAACTACCAGATCACTGAACTATTCTGCCAAGTCAGAAGTATATTTTACAGGCATAGCTTGGGATACCAGGTAGAACAGAGGTGGATTTTGAGGCTTAATAAAAAGCAGGAGATTGAAAGACCAAGTGATTGGTATGTTGAGTGACAGAGAAGTAGGAAGCAAAGGACATGTAAAAAGGTTGAAGGAGCATGCTAAAGTCTAGTTAGAGGGAAGGCAGCATGGCTATATTTTAATTCCAGTGAAAGAGCTTGGCTGGCTGGTTCTTGGCACAATTCCCTCTCTCACTTTCTCAGACTGAATGGGTGTGTGACATTCAGCAGCAGAATAGGGGAAGATGATATTTATAAATGAGAACTAGTGTATGGATACTGAAAAGAAATAGACTGGGTGTACCATTCTGTAATACCCTGTTTACACCAAAGGCAGGTGTGTGTTGACAGAACATATCTGGGGTTGTCATGCAACAGCAGTAGTACTTTGGGAGAAGGGGGTTAATGGGGAGGAGGTGGGACTGGTGGACTGGAGGACTCTCAGGTTCCATTTCTTAAATACTAGAAAGCAAAGAAGAGTTTGGTGTCAGTCCTTTAGTGAAGAAATCGGATGCTCATTTTCTGTTCTACCTTCTCCAAAACCTTAACAAATTCTGTGAAAGATAATAGCGCTGTCCCCATCCTGATTGGCCTCCTGGATGGTCCTCTCTGCCCAGCTGCTTGTCTGAGATACTTACTCCAACCATCATGCATAGCACCTGTAATAACTCATCATGGGGGTCTTATCTTTATCCAAATCACATAGTCGAAAAGCAACGTTCAGGAAAGGAGGCATTGATGATCCGGTCCCACAATGGATTGATGGCAAATTCTGGAATCCGCTGGAAATCTTCACGTCTGAGAGTCCCATTCTTTCCTTATTTTAATGATTTTTTTTTAAAGATTCTTTTTTTTTTTATTTCTCCCCCCTTCTCCCCCATTCCCCCCAGTTGTCTGCTCTCTCTGTCCATTCGCTGCATGTTCTTCTGTGTTGTCCGCCTGTATTCTTGTCAGCAACACCCAGAATCTGTGTCTCTTTTTGTTTCGTTATCTTGCTGCGTCAGCTCTCTCTGTGTGTGGTGCCACTCCTGGGAGGGCTGCACTTTTTTCACACGGGGCGGCTCTCCTTGCTGGGTGCACACCTTATGCATGGCGCTCCCCTACGTGGGGGACACTCCTGTGTGGCAGGGCACTCCTTGCGGCATCAGCACTACACGTGGGCCAGCTCATCACACGAGTCAGGAGGCCCTGGGTTTGAACCTTGGACCTCCCATGTGGTAGGTGGATGCCCTATCCATTGGGCCAAATCTTCTTCCCCCATTCTCTCCTTTGTCCAGACTGGTGATCTAGCTATAGAGGCGGGTAATCTGACTGTGGGAAAAGCCAGCCTCCTTGATCTCCTTGAGCTCTTCGTCCCACAGTAACGTGGAGGCCCGAGACCCCATCCCTGAGCCGGGAACTCCTACAGGAGCTGCAGTGCCTGAAGTGACGGCGACTGAAGGAACGTGGGAAGAGAGGAGGAGCTAGGTAGAGGTCAGAAGGGAGAGGGCAGGGTTTCTACTGCAGACCCACATAAGGAAACTAATTAATAAAATATTCCACGTTAACACATACAAAGGAGAAAAATTACATGATCATCTCTATCAATCCAGAAAAGGCATTTGACAAAATTCAGCATAATCTCTTGATAAAAACACTTAGAAAAACAGGAATAGAAGGAAACTTCCTCAACATGATAAAGGGCATATATGAAAGACCCATAGCTAGCATCATACTCAATGGTGAAAGGCTAAAACTTTCCCTCTAAGATGCAGAAACAGACAAGAATGCCTACTATCACCACTCTTTTTTTTTTTTCTCTCTCCCCTTCCTCTCTCCCCCCCCCCCCAGTTGTCTGCTCTCTGTATCCATTCGCTGTGTGTTCTTCTTTGACTACTTCTATCCTTATCAGTGGCACTGGGAATCTGTGTTTCTTTTTGTTGTGTCATCTTGCTGTGTCAGCTCTCCGTATGTATGGCACCATTCTTGGGCGGGCTGCACTTGCACTTTCTATTGCACTGGGCAGCTCTCCTTAAGGGGCGCATTCCTTGCACGTGGGACTCCCCTACGTGGGGGACACCCCTGTGTGGCAGGGCACTCCTTGCGAGCATCAGCACTGCGCATGGGCCAGCTCCACACGGGTCAAGGAGGCCCGGCGTTTGAGCTGCAGACCTCCCATGTGGTAGGCAGACACCCTATCTATTGAGCCAAGTCTGCTTCCCACTATCACCACTCTTATTCAACATGTGTTAGAAGTTCTTGCTAGAGCACTTAGGCAAGGGGGAAAAAAAAGGCATACAGATGGGAAAGGAAGAAGTAAAACTTTTACTATTTATAGATAACATGATCCTATATTTAGAAAGTCCTGAAAAATCTATAACAAAGCTATAGGAGCTAATGAAAGTTTAGATTACTCCTTTCTTGACTTTCATATAAATGGAATCTTATACTCTTTTGTGTCTGGCTTCTTCCATTCAATGTAGTTTTTGACCATGTTGTTATGTATATCAGTAGTGCATTCTCACCTATCCTTTTGAAATGAAAGGGTTTTTACCTGTTTCTAAAGGAGTACTTCTCCTTCTCCCCTTCTCTAACTTATCCTGTTGATCTTTCTTCTTTCTCAGTTTCCTTCATTTCCCTTCTAACAACAGATGTGATTAAGTCACTCTTCCACAGGTTCTTTAATCCAAGATGTCTGTAAAGAGCTGGAATATGACTAGGATATCATCTTCACACAGACTTATTCCTGAGTGGAAGGACTTGAAATGCCTCATAAATAAGATCCTGAAGAATATAAAGGTAATTGTGTATGAGAGATACACATATATGAACTAATTATCTCTCTCTGCCAAGGCAGGCTGTAGTATGGGCAGGATATACACAACTTTGGAAAAGTCCTCCCATATCTCCAAACAACTCCCCCTTCTAGATTAAGATGATAGAATTAGGTACAATTAGAATCCATTCTGCTGTAAATATAATAATAGGAAATGGACTTACAGTAACTTAAACCAGTAGAAGGCATCTTTGTCTTACATGTTGTCAAAGACCTAGGTTCTTTTTCTTTCTTTTTCACCATCCTTGTATGTTTACTTATCTCCTTAAAGTTACATGGTCATGGATGCACTTCCAGATATCACTTCAAACTGCAATTAGGTAGAAGAGGAACGTGCAGAGAGCATAGGGCTGTGGCAGTCTTGGAGTACTGTAGTGTCACTCTATGGTGCAACATTTTCTGGGTCCATGATCACCCTGAACAATATCAGAGTTTTATTAGGGTGGAAGGGGGCAGGAAGAGAGGGATTGAGTAGGCAACAGTAGTGTCAGGTACATATATTCTTAGCCTTTAAGAGTCCTTTGTAGAAAAGCACTAATATTGTTGAATAAGTAAGTGAGTTGTTTGTACATGAAGATGGGGAAAGGAGAAAAGAAAGTGATTAACTAAATGAAGTAAGTAGTATATAAATGAGCTTTCTGATGCAGTTAAGAGGGATGGAGGATTGGGAGCTCAGACAGAAGGGTCCTTTCAACTGTGCTGTAGCCAGTGAATTAACAATGCTAATGGGTGCTGGAAGATCACAAGATATTTGAAAACGAGAAATGTAGGAAGAAGAGAGATCTGAGTTGGAGACATTGGCCTCAGTGTAGTCTCAAATCCTTTGTTGATTCAGGAAGCAGGCATGGTGGACAGTATAAGGAAAGAAATATTAATACTTCAGTTGAATTCAGTATTTTACTTTATAACTTAGGTGATAACAGCAGAAATTTTGATGCAAAGAAACTAGGAGAGTTAGATTCATGGAGCATGGTTCAGGAGGGAAGTGTAGCACTGAGAAGGGGGATCCCAAAGATAAACTCCATGGATCTTAGTTTTGATTGATCAGTAGGAGGAGTTCATATACACATACCACTAACATATGCTACATTCCTCAGAAGGTAGCATATTATGTATAATCTAATGTGTAATATGCTAAAAGATATATATATCTCCCTTGATACATGTATACACCTGTTGAATACAGAATATTAAAACTGAAGCATAGTTAACTCCATGTTGGGTATAGCATAAGTTTTCCTCGGATGCACGTAAGTATAGTGAAGAAAGTGCATGCGACTACACCTAGCTGTCATACATGACAGCCATTCTATTACATGTCTGTAAAATATGAGTTTCCCATAGGCAGTATATCATGCATCTGTGATTGTGACAGGAGTAGTTCTAGGCAAGAACTTTGAGGAGTTCGAACTATGGCAGGTATAGATATTTGCCAAGGTTGCATTTCTTGTTCATACTCATATAGGATTGTATTCCTTTTTACAGAGCACTTGTTTTGAACAGTTGTAGTTGTCTGTTTTTTGTCTGTTTCCTCTATTGAGCTCTTATTTTCTTGAGTGCTATGGCCATGTCTGCTTTGTTCAATGTCGTATCTCTATTGTCTGTCATGGAACTTACCAGCCTTTCTCAATTGAGTTTCCTCATCTGAATGATACAATACAGAAAATAGTCTGAGGAGGTATTTTTCTCAGTTCTCCAAAGGATAGTGTATAACTAGTAACATTCTAGATACATAGGAAAGAAATTAATTTATTATATGGAATGGATATCTAAGGACATTAGGGCTTAATTCTCTTACAGAAACTTCTTTGGAAAAGGCCAGAAGGTGCTTTCATCAATTAGGATGCATTACAATGCTTTCCAGTAGTAGGTGAATAAATGTTGGTTATCTAAAAAAAAGAAAAAAAAGCCCACTAATCCCTCAATACATACTTATTAAATGAACAAATGAGTAGGTCTCAGCCTTCTTGACTCTGGTATTCCTCTCTCAGGTTGATGAAGAAGAATCAAAGAATGATATGGTTGTATTGAGTGACTGGCCTGAGACTCTATACCAGGAATCCTACCATCCCAGTAACAAGCCTTTTGTCTGCTTTTATTCCTTCAATGTCAACTATTTTGTCTCCTTAAACTGGGTGGAACCTGTAACCAAACAAATGCAGGTAAAGCTATGGCTTTAATACAATTTATATGCATCATACTTAAGCTACCCTCATCTCAGAATGATAGGGTGATTCTGAATTAGCTACAATAAGTATCCATCTCTATGTCCCAGTTTGACCTGGATGCAGTGATCCTTCTTCACCTCTAGTCATTAGGCCCAGCAGAATTCATACTATCTATAAATTGGACTGAAGGCCAAAGAAAGGACATTTTAAGCATGGTGTTTCTATCACATACCCACCTCCTAGTATCAGGAAATTCTGACAGTCAGCCTGTTCAGTCTTTCCTTAGCCCCACAGGAGGAAAAAAGGATCTAAACATTCAGCCCTTCCCTATCCCACTCTTTTGGGAGGTGATCTTCCTTCATGGTCAGGCTTCTGTTTATCTTTCTCTTCTAGGTGGTACTTTGGATACAGAAAAAAGATGAAGAAATGAAAGGGATTATAGAGAAGATGGAGTTTCCCATGGTGGATCAATTGCCACCCATCCGAGCAATGGTCCACACTGGTTCCTACCACATGTTAATTGCTTATTGTGGTGAATTGTGCCTGCGACTCTTTGCAGATCACCATAGAGCTTTCACATCTCTGGGTACAGTGTCCTGCCGTTTCTCCATCAGTTGCCTCTGCTATGATTCAGAAACTGAGATGCTGCTATCTGGCACCTCAGGGGCTGTGGTTACCTGGTTTATCTTACCAAATGGCAAAGGTCTCCAGATGGCTCAAACTGTGCCCATGCCTGGTCATGAGCTTGTACAGGGTTTTTCTTTGAATGGCCCCCAGGGCTCCCTCCTGGCTCTGTGTGAGAATAAAGTGAGGGCCTTTACCCACCAGGGTCAGGGCCAACTGGAAGAGGTAAAGAGTTTCATTCCCATAGCAAGTGGCTCCTCCATCACCTGTTCCTTCACTTGTTTCTCTCAGGGCTATCTCTATGCTGGAAGCAGGGCTGGGGAGATCCATGCTTGGGGTCTAGACCAGGGCAATTTCCTCCACAGTTTCCAGGCCCATTCCTCATCAGTGGTCTGTGTCCATAGCCGACCAGAGATCCACACCTTACTAACAGCAGGCAGTGAAGGCCTAGTCAGGGAGTGGAATCTTACTTCTGGGAACTTGCTGCGGCAGCTGGATATTGATGAGGATCTGCGGAAACTGCAGTTTATTGATAACACCACTTTTTTCTGCCAGACTGCTTATGCTTTCTCACTGCACCACATGCCCTACTTTTATAGCCTCTTCAATGTCTGTGGTTCCACTCCCCAGCAGGTACAGCGGGTCTGCTGTGGCCATAATTGGACTCGAATCCTCTGTGCCACTGAGGATGGTTTGTTGCATTTCCTGTCTCCAGTAACAGGGAATCTCCTGGTTATAACCTGGCCTCTACTTGTTATGGATAAGGCTATAGCTTGGGCCTATGACTCAGACAGAGAGGAGATCTTTGTGGCAATAGGCGGTTCTGATGTTCTGGTGTTTGATGCAACCCGTTCTCCTTGCACAGTCAAATATCTTGTGCGTACTTCAGTAAAGTATGGAGATACAGTAAGATGCTTGGCCTATGGGCGGTCCCATTTGGTTAAGGGCCTACAAGGCCTGATGTTCTGTGGGTATCAGAGTGGCATTGTGAGAATCCTCTCCCACTATAGCTGGGCCCGACTAGAGAAGACTGTTCACTCTGGAGAAGTATTGGCACTGTCTACCCTGGAAGGTCCCCAGGAAAATTCCTTGCTCTGTTCATATGGCATGGATAATTTTGTACATGTAACAGAGGCTGTGCTTCAGGCCAACAAGGTAATCCTGCAGCCTCTCAGCAAAATTCTCAGTAGTTGTCCCCTAAAATATGTGATACTCTTGCCTGGTTCTGTGGGTGCCATCACTGAGAATGACTGCTGGCGGCTCTGGCACTACCAAGACTTACAGACATCTTCAGAATCAAAAGAAAGCTCTACATTTAGAGAGACAAAACGCCTGCACCAGTTTGCCATCACTTCATTTGATGTCTGCCTTTCTCTGAAACTTTTTGTCACGGGGGCTATTGATGGCACAGTCCGTATCTGGGACTTTCATGGTAGACTTATAACTGAGTTGGATTCAGCATTGCATTTTGGCCCACTCTGCTTTGCTAATAATCGTGGTGACCTGCTTCTGACTTTCAACCAGAGTCTCTACCTAGTATCTTGTTTAAAATTGTTCCCTCCAGCTCTGCTAATTCATCTAATTACCCTAAACAATGCAGATGAAATCCAAGAAGTACCTAAACCCTTCCTGCCTAGCTTCTTCTTTTCTTTTGAAATAGTATTAGTGCCCAAATTTGTTTACCTTGGACAAGGGCTGCAGGAATTACAAGGGCTAGAGTCACTTGTCAATAAACGGGCCATTGCCTTTGACAATATCGTGCCCCATGTTGTAGAGGAAGAGGGAGGCAGCCCCCTTGGGATTCAAGAGGGATCTCAGTTGCAGTTTGTGAAGGATAAGAATATTGGTATGTCTGTTCTTGACCCCAAGCATGATCGTCCCTTACACATGGTTCCTGCTCAGCTACGGCTAGCTGGCTGGGATGGACTCAACCCCTACCATATATTACGGCACTTTTTTGGCCAAGGGCAGCAATGGCCCTTTGCTCCTGATGGCTACATCCCCAACTCAGTGATTCGTGCTCGTCTTTGGCCTGAAGGTACCCCAATCTTCCTGCACTGTGGTCTGCATCCACTTTGCCAAGATAAGGACTGGGACTTGGCTGAGCTCTTAAGATCCAAGGAACTGTTACCTATGAATGTGGTAGAAGAGAAAATCTCGGTGAGTACAAAAGTGGATAAATCTAGAGAGCGAAGAGGAACTTCTTTTGATATTCTCATGGGCACAACAAATCAAAATTGGATGGAAAGAAAATTTAGTGAAGGGCTTCTGGATAATTTAATTGAGGCTATCCTCAACCTCACAATTTGCTGTTCTGTAGAGAAATACAAGAAATATTTTAGTGTCCTGGCACAAATTTTTGCCACTTACCAGGTATCTCCCAGGTTGCGCTCGGAAGCTGCCCGTCACCTACTGGATGATACAACCCATTCCAATCCATGTATCCGTGCACTAGCCTGGGAGGGCCTGTTTAGGTTAGGCCTCATGAGCCGTCTCTTTGCTATTCCACTGACTGTGGGATTGATGGACAGTGATGAGTATGTGCGGACTAAGGTCTTATATCTTATGACAAGAGTCACAGGCATCCAAACCAAGACCATGTTGGTACACCTACTACAGAAACAAGAAACTTTACAAGAAATGCAGTAAGTCGTTTGGTGGACCTCCTTCTAAATCCTTCTTGCTCCTAACTTTCAGAATCTGAGTACCTCTTCCCCTTTTTCAGCTCTTTTTCTATGTGCCTCCCTGTGTGTTCTTTCTTTTTTCTTTTCCCCAACACCTCATCCTTTTCTCTTGATCGTTGACTAGTCTGTCCTTCCATCATTTCCTCATTTACTTAAGATTCCTGAAGACTCATGTCTGCAAGTATCTCAACCAGAGAAGCATCTTGTGTCACTCTGACTATTTTCTTTGCTATCCTTGATTCTTCTTTATCTGGCTTTTACTTTAGCCTACTCTGTACTAAATGGGTACATTTCATTGTAGCTTCTTTTAAAAATTAAAAAAAAATTTTTTTTAATCACTGGTTAAGCATTGCTCTTCTTCTCCTTTGACTTTTATAGGCAGGAGCTTGTAGGAGAAGTCTCTCTGGACCTGCTGCTAGGGATTCGGGCTACAGATATCAGGCTCCTCCTTGCTCACGTGAATCAACAGCTGAACGAAAATCTGACATTATCATATAAAGACCAACTACTTACTCCTTCTTTTGGTGCATCACGGACTGTTAAACTTGAAACCCTTGCTGAACAAACACTCATACCTTTTACAGAATCTGAAAAGACCACCAAATTGAAGAAAAGCAAGCAACATTTTCAAGCAAAGAGCAAAAAGCTTAGTATGTGAGAGGTGATGTATTGGGGTATGTTTGGGGTCCTCTGGGCCCCAAACGACAGGGTCAGTAAGGCCAAGGTATATCCAAAGATATCAGTGGGGAACAGTTAAGTGGAAGGGTATTTTTCACAGCAACCCCCTGGGAAAGATCTATTCCACAACAAATACCAAAGTCTTCTTTCTTTAGGCTCTGGGAGTTGGGATGAAACCATGAGCATTTCTATATCATAAAGCCTCAGTTCCTTTCACCTTTTTATGTCTTTTGGAACTCCACTGAACTAGATATTACAAAGGCTTTCACTCAGAATTTTTGTTTCCCTTAACTATTTTTCTCCCAATATCTCTGCAGTTAAAAGGGACCTGAGAGTTGCCAGAAAGCACAGAGAGAAAGAATTTGGAACATTTAGCACTGTGGTGGTGCCTTCAGAGAAGGAAGGTGAACAAGTAGAGGCCCGGGAATTAGGACAAATTGATGCCAAGGATGTTGCCTTGGAAGCAGAGCTGCCACTAACTACTTTCAGCCCATTCCAATCCCAGGATAGTGCTGAATCAAAGGAGGTCACCTTAGAAGGCACAGAAGCTCTTGGGGACACAGTAGCCATGGAGGTCACAGAGGTCATGAAGGCCACAGATCAACATGACAAGAAAGATGATGGAAAGGTAATTTCTCAGCTGGAAAAACGAGCAAACATAAAAAAGCTTTGGAAGAGGGCAGTGCAAAGAACCCTCAGTAAAGCAGCTGTGAAGAGGGCAGAGAAAATAGGCCTGCAGGATATTTCAGAAGTGTCTACAGAAGAGCCCAAGGAAGAAGTCATACCAATATCTGAACAAAAAGAAGTTACAAAGAAAAAAGTTAAAAAGAGTGGCCGTGGTTTGGCTGGGACCCCTGGATACAAAAGTAGAGTAGACATCACGTCTTGGCGGGATGACATTTGCTCTCTTGTCACCTCCAGGATAGCAAGTTCCCATCCAGGAATGTTACAGGACCTTGGTAAAGAATTGGTGGAGTTGGCTCAGGTGATGCTTGCTGACCGACAGCCCAGCTGGGATCTCTTCCAAGAGATCTGCCCTCTATTGAAGGACTCAAGAGCATTTTCATCAGAATTGGATGAAAGAGTAGTGAAAGAACCACCCATCATAAAAGAAGTAGGTAAAGGAGCTGTTGAGGAAGAAGGGACAGTGGAATTGAGGAACCAAGAGGATACAAAAACATTAAAGAAGAGCAGAGCCTTTTCTAAAGTCAAGAAGAAGAAAGTTGCTTTCTTAAAAGATCACCTAGTCTTACAGAAAAACAAATTCAAAAAGGAAGTAGGGAAACTGTCTAAGCAAGAAGATAATGTAGCTCAGGAAGAAAGGAAACTGACTAAGCCAGAGGAGGAATCATTGAAAGAAAAGGAGAAGCCAATCAAGGATAAGAAGAAAATGTTTTGGGAAGAAGAAATACTGGCTTTCTCACAAAAGAAATTAACCAAGAAAGAGCCGAAGGTAGCCCTAGAAGACAAGACACTGACTGGAGAAGAGCAGAAATTACTAGAGGAAGGAAGGAAAGTGATCTGGAAAAAAGGAGAGCGAGCCCTGAGAAGGAAGAAGCTCTCTTCGGCAAAGAGGATGCTAGCACAAGAAGAAGGTATGTGGGCCAAGGAAGAGGATTTGCCGGTCTGGAAAGAGAGGAAGTTAGCCCAGAAAGCAGAGGAGTTGGATGAGGAAGAGGAGGAACTGGTCAGGGAAAAGGAGGAACTGGTTGAGAAAGAAGAGGAACTAGCTTGGGAAGAAGAGGAACTAGCCTGGGGAGAAGAGGAACTGGCCTGGGGAGAAGAGGAACTGGCCTGGGAAGAAGAGGGACTGGCCTGGGAAGAAGAAGAACCTGCCTGGGAAGAAGAAGAACCTGCCTGGGAAGAAGAAGAACCTGCCTGGAAAGAAGAAGAACCTGCCTGGGAAGAAGAAGAATCGGCCAAGGAACAAGATGATCTAATCCTGGACATAGAGAAACATGTTAGAGAAGAGAAGAAACAGTCCCTTACAAGAGAGAAACATACACAGGACAGGGAGAAGCATATTGAGGAAAAAGAAAAACAGGCATGGAAAAGGGGGAAACTGGCCCCAGAAGAAGAACATTTGTCTACAGAAGAGGAGGAACTTTTTGGAGAAGTGGTAAAAGAGGTATTAGAAAGGGAGAGTTTTGCAGATCAAGAGAATAAATTGACCTCAGAAAAGATGAAATGGTATAGAGAAAAGGAAAAGCAGACCCATAAAAAGAAGACACAAATTCATGAAAAGAAAAAACAAGTTGGGGAACAGGATGAACAGGAGACACCAGACCAGGAAGAGAGGCAGGCTCAAAAAGAGGAGAAAGAGACTGAGGAAAACAGACAAGCAGCCCAGGAAAGACAGAAACTGGACCTAGAAGGGAAGAAACAGGTTGGGGAAATGGAGAAATGGTCATGGAAAGAAGAGAACTGGGCTGGGGAAGAAAAGAGACAGGCCTGGGAAGAAAAGAGACGGGCTCGGGAAGAAAGGAGACAGGCCCAGAAAGAGGAGAGACAGGCTCAGAAAGGGAAAAGATGGGCTCGAAAAATTAAGAAAGAGACTGAGGAAAAAACCCCACTGGCCCCAGAAGAGGAGAAAAAGATGGAGGAAGTCAAGAAAAGTTCCCAGAAAGAAGAGAAACGGGCCATGGAAAAAGAGAAACAGACCAAGAAAGAGGAGAAATGGATCAGGAAAGATAAGAAAGCAACTGAGGAGAAACTAGCCCGACAACCGGAGACACAGGCACAGAAAGAAAGACTATGGGGTCAGAAGGAGAAGAAATTGTCCTGGAAAAAGGCGACAAAGGCTGGGCCAATAAAACAAGGGAAATTGTCACTGGAAAGGCAAGAACGGGCTGGTGAAATGGAAAAACAGTTCAAGGAGAAAGAGACAGGGACATTGGAGAAGAGATTGACTCAGAAAGACAGCAGACTGGCCAAGGAAAGGAGGAGTACTGCTAAGAACAAAAAGGCAATAGCCAAGGAGGGAATTGCCACAACTAAAAGAAGGCAAAAAATATTGAAAGAAGAGAAAGGAATTATGGAAGGAAAAGATAAACTGTCCCAGGAAGAGGGGAAACTGTTTTATGACATTAGGACCAAAGAGAAAATAACCAAAAAGGAGCAAATACAGGCAACTAAGAAAACGGATATGGAAAAGGGGATTAGTTCTGAAGAAAAGGAGTCCAGTTCTATGGAAAAAAAATTAGGGATGAAAGAGAAGCAGCTGTTGAGGATCCTGGGTAAGATAATCAGAGAAATGAATAATGTGCCCTTGGAAGAAGTGGAAATAACTGAAGAAGAGAAAGAACTGGTTCATAAAGGGAGAACACTGACTGCTGAAGAGAGCTTGGAGGAGGACCGAAAGTTATTGGGCAAGGTCCAGGAAAAGCCACTGTTAGATAAAACCCAGGTAGAGAATGTGTTAAAGGAGGTCCAGGAGCAATATCTATTGGAAAAAAGACAATTAGAGGAGTTTTTGAAGAGGATTGATGAGAATGAATCAGAAAAGATCCAGGTGAAATGGTTAATAGAGAATATGAGAAATATACTGTATGAGAACTTGACTGAGAAGGATATAGAGGAAAGTCCAACTAAGAAGGGGAAAGAGGAAGAGAATCTGATTGAGGAAGAGCAGGAGATCCTGCCCAAGATGGAGAAAAGGAAACACCTATTTCAGAAGAGGAAAAAGGAGGTAAGTCTAGGAGAAGAGAACCTGGAGAAATTGGGTAAGAAGCATAAGAAAAAGAGTTTGACTCAAAAAAGGAAAAAGGAAGAGATGTTGACTAAGGAGAAAGAAAGGCTGACTAAGGAGAAAAAGGAAGGCCCATGTGAGGAAGAGAAGGAGGAACTTCATGAGGAGAAGGAGCTCCTGAATGAGGAGGAGAGCCTAAGTGAGGAGAGCCTGAGCGAGGAGGAGGAGGAGAGCGTGAGCGAGGAGGAGAGCCTGAGTGAAGAGAAGGAGAGCCTGAGCGAGGAGGAGGAGAGCCTGAGCGAGGAGGAGGAGAGCCTGAGCGAAGAGAAGGAGAACGTGAGTGAGGAGGAGAGCCTGAGCGAAGAGGAGAGCGAGAGCGAGGAGGAGGAGGAGAGCCTGAGCAAGGAGGCGAGCGAGGAGGAGAGCTTGAGCAAAGAGGAAAAGGAGAAGGAAGAGTTGGAGAAATATGTAAAGGAAGATGACAAAAAAGAAGAAAGGGAGAAGGATGCAGAAAGAGTATTTCAAACAGAGTTTTCAAAAGAGAGAGTGAGCTTTTTCAAGGTAATGATAGAAGGCGAAGATCTTGCTGAGGAAAGGGAGCGTACAGCTAAAAGGAAAATGCCTTTTAAGAAAGATAGAGTGCAGAGTATCTCCAAACCTATGGATGAAGCTATGTGGTCAAGCTTTCTGAAAATCCCCTTCAAGATACCACTTCAGGAAGCCATGAGGGAAAAAGGAGAAATGCTCTTGAAAGTGTTAGGGGATCGTTTGGATTTGGAAGAAGGGCAGGACAGTCAGATCCTTGGAGTACACCCTAAGACAAGTTCATGGGGAAGACAAGGGAATGTACTTTTGCAGAAAGCCAGGGACATGTTTTTGCAAGCCATGGAAACAGGCTTAGAGACCCAGATCCCAGAAAGCCTCCATAAGCCAAAGTCCCGATTATCTGATATTATCATAGAACCACAGAAACCTGAACATAGGCCCACAAGCGGGTGGAAGTGGTTCACGCGGTGTCATCGGGATTTCCCAGTAGGGAAATCTGAGCACCAGATCTCAACCCCAACCCCAACCCTTGCCTTTTCACCTGAAATGCCAGCTAATAGATACCAAAGGCCACGCTATTCAGAAGCAAGCCTCTCAGATGAGGACTGGATTAACAATGCCTTAATAAGGTTGGAAGCAGGAGAGCAGCTTTCCAGGGACAGTTTCCATAAACTGAGCCAGTTCCTCAAAGACTTCAGTTCAAAGGGGTACTTGGAATGGATGCGTCTGGCCAATCTTAAGGCCATTGCTAAACACCACAGGCAAGAGTTAAGTCACACTAATACATCACAACTTTTTGAGGATGTTTTGAGTCCAGTGCACTTAGAAGTGATCCCTCCAGTTAGAAGAAAGGAAAAGGAGAGCTGGCTAAAGCCATTCCCTGTTCCTGAACCAGTGTTACCATCAGTCACCAAGAGAATTCCTGCCTCACAGACTCTCAGTTTGCATCTTTTAGCTGAATCCTACAGGAAGAAGGAAGCACAACAGGTATCCAGGGCTGTCAAGGAGATAAAGCACCTTTACCCAATCAGAAAATATGTTCCCATAGCTCTCTATTCCTCTCTGGACAAAAAACCCCTGGCTTTGAAATTCCAGAAGGACTTCCAGGACTTTCAGGGCCAGGATGAGCTCCCCAAATTTCCCAAGGTAAAGAAGAAAGCACTGCCTATCCTTGAACCAGTATTACCATCAGCTATCAAGGGGATTCAAGTCCCAAAGGCTGTAAATTGGCATATTTTAGGAAAACCTTATAGGAGTGAGCGGGCACAGCAGTTATCCAATGCTCGCAAAGAGATGGCAATACATTTTTATCCTGCCACAAGAGATGTTTTCACAGGTGTTCATGCCTCTGTGGACAAACAAACCCTAGCACTGATGTTTCAGAAGGACTTCTGGGCTTTTAAGGGTAAGAACAAGTTTCCCAAATTGCCCAAGGTGGAGAAGAAGGCACAAACCATCCCTAAAAAAAGGGATGTGCCTCAATGGGAGACATTCGTGGCACTGTATCATGTTTTGCGGATGTTGCAGCAGCGATATGCAAAAGACCACACTACTTGGATGGAACAGTTTTACCAGCTCATGGACCTGTACCAACTTAAGTCCCCTCAGATCCAGAGGCTTCTACTAGATTTGTTAGAGAGAGAGGAACCCCAACCCCAGGATATCATTTACAAAAAGGCTCTGAAGACCAAGGAGCTGGTGCTTGGTGAGCGGTTGTTCTGTGGCTTGTTTTGTGGTGTTTCGCAAGCCCCTGGAGGTCTCCTTGAATTCCGGAATGTGCTACCCCTCCCTGGGCAGAACAATGTGCATACTCTCCAACCTGTTGGCATTGCCCAATATGGGTTCCTTGAACTTGCCTGGAAAAGCCTACCGCAAGTTGATTCTTACCTTATTGAGAGGCTGCCCAACATCCCTACTCCTACTCTCTGGCCTGACTATTAGGACTTTGAGGTCTTATTTGAAAATGAGCCTGGTCCACAGATTTTAAGCCTTTTTAACTTGGTAAGGACTCTTCTGTTTCTGTACTGAATAAAATGACATTTCTTAGTTGTAACAAGTATTCTGCCTGTTTTTTCTCCTCTTCTCCAAGCCTAGAATTCCTTGGAAGTGGCCAAAGAAAACAGAAACTCTGCCCTAAGAGAGGGACAGTTTTTTTTTTCAGTCTGTGAGGTACATCCTTTGGAGGGTAGGGCTCCGGTACCTGATCACCTTTTGATAGGAAAGTCTTTCCTGGCACTCTTTTTCCTTTGATTCTTATCTCCTTTCCTCAGAGGGTCTGAGAGGGAGAGTGTTTGGCATAATGGGGCTTGTACTTAGCATTAATTTGAGAAGAAGCAGAGAAGATCCATAATTTTGCTCCTTTTTAAACTTTTATCTTGATTAAGATCCTGAACATCTCTGAATCTCAGTATTCTCATCTATATAATGGGGATGTGGAGTGAAATAGTGGTTAAGAATGTCAACTTTGAATTATGAAGAACTCTCATTACGATCCTTGCTCTGCCATTTACCAGTACTTTCATTTCATTAACTCACTAACTCTTTGAGCTTAGATTTTGGTTTTCTCAAAGGAAAATGGTGATACTGTTTATTGAAATGCTTGTCTCTAATGTGCTGTTATTCTAATGGGAGATGGGGTATGCATGAAAATTGGAGTTGTGGAGTCAAACCAGGTTTTGATCCTTTCACTACAATTTAACGTGTGTTCTTGAGCCAGTGCCTTTACCTCTATAATTCTTTGTTTAATCATGTGCAAAATGATGCTCATTATGAGACTCAAATGAGATTCTGCTGTGCCCATTTGAGTGTACTGGGAACATAGGAGAGGAAATATAAAAAGACCAGGGCTGCAGCCTAGGACCTCCAGGGTACCATTTGTGGGTGCCCTGGGAGAGGGAACTGAGCTTAAGGAGAGAGCCTGTGAAAGCAAAGGAAGAGCTAAGGCACTAAGGAGGGACTTGGGAGCCCAACGGAAGATTTTGGGCATGAGACATCAGAGTCTTGAGGGAAGTGGCAGATTCCAAGGAAAAACACTTGAGCCCAGGAGCTTCAGACTATTGAGGAGAACTCTTGCAACAGTAGTCATCTCAGGGGAGGGGTCTTGGAGTCTTTGGGTAACAGTTTGAGTTGACAAGGTGGAGAAGGTAAGGAGCCCTGGGAACAGATCCAGGGCTCAGGGAAGGCATAAGATAACCCAGTAGAAGAAACAGATTCTGAGATTGGGGGAACTAGGGAGCCCTAGAAGAAGCAGCCAAAGAAGAGGAGAAATGCTTGAAAGAATGAGAGGGAGCCAGAGTACAAAGGGGAAGGGCTTAGGAGAAAAGGGCAGAGTCTGGGACCAAAAGAAAAGTCATATATCCCATGGAAGAAGCCAGAAGTCAGGTGGGTGAGGAGCCTATGACCTGGAAGAGGAAGAGGAGCCAGAGCTCAGAGAAGAGGTGTGCAAACCCAAACTTAAGTTGAATCAGTTTAAAGACATGAGGTAATTTTCTTCCTTCCCTATTCTCTGATATCTCCTTGAATGTCCCATAAACTGTTTTTGTTTTTTTATATTTTTTGAAGTATACCAGTCATACATAAACATACATAAACAATAAGTGTATAGTAATAGTTGTGAACTTACAAAACAAACATGTTTAACATCATACAGGACTTTTCGTACCTCAGCCTACCACCAATACCTTACATTGTTGTTAAGCATTTTTAAATAATGATTAAAGAGCATTGTCAAAATATTTCTACTAACCAAAGTATTTTCCCCCAACCCATCTACCTTATTATCTTTATATCATTTATATATGAACATACACAAACAATAAGTGTAAATAGTAAAAGTTGTGAACCTACAAAGCAAACATGCATAACATCACACAGGGGTCCCATACATCAACCCTTCACCAACACCTTGTATTGTCATAATATGTTTGTTACAAATTATGAAAGATTATTGTAAAAATCTTATTACTAATTATAGTCTTTGTCTTATACTTGGTGTATTTTTCCCCTAACCCATCCAATTATTATTTTTCAAATATATTTTTTATGACAGAAGTTGTAAACTTATAAAACAATCATGCACATGTGCAGAATTCCCAAACAACACCCCCTAACAACACACCACATTGTGGTGGAACATTTGTTACAAATAATATAATATCATCTGATTGTTAACCATGTCCATAGTGTACATTTGGCACACATTTTCCATACTGCTTCATTATCGAGACAGTATATCTTTGACATTGATGCAAGAATATATTACTACTGCTAACCACAGTCCATAGGTCACTCCAGTTGTATCTTTTTTTTTTTACAATTTTTTTTAAAGATTTATTTCTCTCCCCTTCCCCCCATCCCAGTTGTCTGTTCTCTGTGTCTATCTGCTGTGTGTTCTTCTTTGTCCGCTTCTGTTGTTGTCAGCGGCACGTGAATCTGTGTTTCTTTTTGTTGCGTCATCTTGTTTCAGCTCTCCGTGTGTGCGGCGCCATTCTTGGGCAGGCTGCACTTTCTTTCGTGCTGGGTGGCTCTTGCGTGTGGGGCTCCCCTATGCGGGGGACACCCCTGCATGGCACAGCACTCCTTGTGCACATCAGCACTGTGCATGGGCCAACTCCATGGGACAAGGAGGGCTGGGGTTTGAACCGCGGACCTCCCATGTGGTAGACAGACGCCCTAACCACTGGGCCAAGTCCGTGTCCCTCCAGTTGTATCTTTCCCATGTGTATTAGTCAGCCAAAGGAATGCTGATGCAAAATACCAGAAATTGGTTGACTTTATAAAGGATATTTGTCTGGGGTAGGAACTTACAGATACCAGGCTATAAAGCATAAGTTACTTCCCTCACCAAAGTCTATTTTCATGTGTTGGAGCAAGATGGCTGCCAAAGCTGTGAGGGTTCAGGCTTCCTTGGTTCCTCTCCGGGTCTTGCTTCTCTGGGTTTAGGGTTCCTCTATTCCCAGGGCTTGCTTCTTCCTAGGCTCAGGGTTCCCCTCTTCCTGGTGCTTGCTTCTTTTTCCTCAGTGTGCTTACTTCCTGGGGCTCCAGCTTTAGGCTTCAGCATCAAACTCCTACATCAAAAACCCTCAACTCTGTCCTTTGCCATGCCTTTTATCTCTGAGTCTCCACCCCTTAGTGGGGATTCACAACACCCTAATGATGTGCCCCAATCAAAGCCCTAATCGTAACTTTTTTTTTTTCTATCCAAAATGTTTATTGGGATGGTATCCCACTCATCTTCCTTCAGGGTGCTTTTAGTGCTGCTTCTATCTGAAGGAGCATCCTTCTGTAAGCCTTGCTTTTCCTCCTGTAGATTGGCAGAGGACAGTGGAGCAACTCACACACAAAACTACTGTTTGTGCATGACTAAAGACCGTGGTGATTTTATAGCATCCTGGGCATTTTACATCCATGAAGTAGGAATTGGGGCTCTGCACCAGGTGCTTTTTCTTGTGTTTCCTCTTTTCCTCTTCTGGAGAGGAATGGAGGAAGTCCTTTGTGAGAGGCATGTTCTTGTGGGGAGGTTGTCACTGCCGGAAAGGGGTTAATCATAACTTAATCATGCCCAGGTACAGACTAGATTACAAACATAGTCCAATATCTATTTTTGGAATTCATAACCATATCAAACTGCTACACCATGCTTCTCCACATTCCCACCACTATGCAATAGTGATGTAAATTTGTTCTAGCTAACAAAGGACACTCTTGCATCTATACCATCAACCACAATTCTCATCCACCTCTTGGCTTACTATGCAGTTTAGTTCCTAGATTATTCTCTAGCATTCTGTCAATTGGCATTTACATACCTAGACTACCGTTTTTGGCCAAATCCCCGTTTATAAACTAGCTGTTACTATGTGTTGCCATCCACTCTATACATTTCCACACTTTTACAGTAAAGCTAATTAAAACTTCTACATACATTAAACATCAGTAGTCCATCTCATTCCTCTTCTTATCCCCTTTAAGAATCCACCACCTACTATCAGGTCTTGAAGCTTGATCAATTTGAGTTAATTTTTGGAAAAGGTGTGAGATAGGTGTCCTCTTTCCTTCTTTCAGCTATGGATGTCCAATTTTTTCAGCACCATTTGTTGAATGGATTGTTCTGCCTGAGCTGTGTGAGTTTGACAAGCTAGTCAAAAATCACTTGACCACATCTATGAGGGTCTGTTTCTGAACCATAAATTTGGTTCCGTTGGTCTATTGTGTCTATCTTTAGGCCAGTACCATGTTGTTTTTACCACTATAGGTAGGTATTATGATTTAAAGTCTGGAGATGAGTGTTTACTTTTCCTTTTTATGTTTCTGGCTTTTCATGACTCCTTACCCTTTCAAATACATTTAATGATCATGTTTTCAATTTTTTCTTTAATGCTGGTTTTATTTTTTATCAGCATTGCATTAAGTCTGTATATCAGTTTGAGTAGAACTGACATCTTAATGATATTTAGTCTTCCAATCCATGAGCATGGAATGTTCTTCCAGTTATTTAGGGGGGTTAGGGTTTTTAAATTTGTTTTAACATTGAGTTGTAGTTATCTGAATACAAGTGCTTTATTTTCATCATTGGTTAAGTTTATTCCTAAGTTTTATCTGTCATATTTTGTCTTCGTCACTCTTTTGACACTTTTAGTTATTTTTATTGATATAATCTTCATTTCTAGACTCTCTTCCAGGCCTCTCTCTCCCCTGTCTTTTCTTTTCAGGCTCTAGCACACCCTTTAGCTTTTCCTGAAATTCTGGTCTTTTGCTTAGAAATTCTCTCAGTTTCTGTTTATCTGTGAATATTCTAGTTTTGCCCTCATTTTTGAAAGATAGTCTTGCTGGAGATAAGATTCTTGGAAGTTTTTCTCTTGTAGATTCTTAAATATATCAGACCACTGTCTTCTTGCCTCCATGGTTTCTGGTGAGAAATCAGCACTTAATCTTATTCGATATCCCTTATATGTTATGCATTGCTTTTCTCTTGCTGTTCTTAGAATTCTCTCTTTGTCTTTGGCCTTTGACATTCTGATGAGTATGTGTCTTGGAGTTGGTCTATTTGGATTTTTTCAGATGGGAGTACATTGTGCTTCTTGGATAGGGATATCTATGGCCTTTCAATAGGGTTGGGAAATTTTCTACCATTATTTCTTTAAATATTCCTTCTGCCTCCTTTCCCTTCTCTTTTCTCTCTGGGACACATATGTTTGCATGTCTTTTGCTGTCATTTAGTTCCCTGAGACCTTGTTCAATTTTTTCCATTCTTTATCTGTTCTTTTGTATGTTCCCTTTCAGAGGCCATTTCTTCAAGCTCACCAATCCTTTCTTCTGCTTCCTCAAATATGCTATTAGATGATTCCAATTTTTAAAAAATTTCATTGATTGCACCTTTCCCATAAGATCTGCTATTTTTCTATGTATGCTTTCAAATTCTTCTTTGTGCTCATCCAATGTCTTCTTAATATCCTTAATCTCTTTAGCCATCTCATTGAATTTACTATGGAGATTTGTTTGAACATCTAGGATTAGTTGTCTCAACTCCTTTATGTCATCTGGATGCTTATCTTGTTCCTTTAACTGGGCCATAGCTTCCTGTTTCTTGGTGTGGATTGTAATTTTTTGTTGTTGGTGTCTTTGCATTTGGCTTAGTAGAGTATTTATTCTTGGTGCAGTTTTACTCTTGTTTAGGGCTTCCTGCCCTTTCTCCCTTGCTGGTTGTGCAGTAGGAGCCAAGCATGTAGTTGGTGCTGTAAGCTATGGAGGCTCAAGCTGCCCTCATTGCACCAGGGACCAATGAAGCTTCTTCCAACTTTCTCCTTTGCCAGGGGTAGGGACAGCATCACAGCTATGTGAAATAATCCATGTGCAGGCCTAGACTGTAGTTGCCCAGAGAGATGGATGAAGCTTCACATCCCTTTCTCCCCTGGGGCAAGGATGGAGCTGCAGATGTGGGCAGCAATCTGTGCAATGCAGGTCCAAGATGACTGCAGTTGCCTTGGTAGAATTCTGATTTTCAGTCTATGGAAGCCAAAGTTACCTGCAGTTACCTGTATAGGCTGGTGCAGGGCTCCTCAGCCTTCTCCCCGCCAGAGGCGGGGCTGAAGCCTAGGCAGGCTGCAGGCTGATGTGCGTGAAAGAAACTGGTTCCTGTCGGCACTGAGAGTTTCAGTCTGCCCGGCCTCCTCTCAGGCTGGGGGCAGAGTCAAAATGGTGGCTACTGCCCTCTTTCTGACTTGGGCTGATTCACGCCCCCCTGTTCCCAGGGTTATCTGTTAGCCATCCAAGTCTACCAATCAGTAGTTGAAATTGGCAGCTAACTGTCTCCTCCTCCCGTTTCTGGGAAATAGAGCCTCCAATTCCCGTCACAGAACAGCTCCTGGGGCAGCTTGTGCTGCCTGAGTAGGAAAGTCACCAGCCTCCGTGACTTGGCTGGTAATTTCCCAGAGAGTCTGGCACAGGTCCCTGCAGCTTCCTCCTTGCTGGAGGCAGCACTGGGGCCTAGGCTAGACCTGCAGTATGATCTGGATGGGTAGAAGCTGGTCTCCACCAGCACTGGGATTTTCAGTCCGCCCCATGTCCCCTCATGCCAGGCGTGGATTGAAGATGGCAGCTCTCAACCTCTTTCTGACTTGGACAGGCTCAAGCTTTAGCTGTTCTTAGGATTATACTGTAGCCCACTGAATTTCCTCATCAATAGCTGAAACTGGTGCCCAGCCATCTCTTTGTTCCCCGTTTTTGGAAAGTGGAGCTTTCGATTCCAGCCGCAGAACAGCTCCGGAGGTGCCTTGTGCCTCCAGTGGAGGATGGGCACCAGCCTCCGCGGTGTGGAGTGCTCTACTTACGAGTCCTTTCTGCACATGTGCAGTCTCCTCTTTCCACTCCTTCAGAGACATTGCAGGATGCTCTTCTGGTCTCCTGGAGTCCCCAAACACGTGCTTCAGCTAGCTTCAGAGAGCTCTGGCTGTTTGCTAACTGCCCTGTAGCAGGAACTGAAGGTAGGAACTCCTTACTCTGCTGCCATCTTCCTGATTGTCCTTCTCAGGAACTTTTTGATCTTAATCGATGACATTTGAGGTTTCTTCTTTTGTAGAGGAGAGGTATAGTAAATGGCCTAGATCTTGATTCCCCATCCATTCCCCTTATTAGGCACAACCAAGGCTAGAGAGGTCCAGAGTGGTAGGTTATGTCTGAGTAAAGTGGCTCCCATGTTAATTAAGAAATTAACTGTCTTACCTGTCATGTCAAGGGTCATCTGAGGCTCCTCCGGGCTGATGGTTCATATGTGGGTTCAGGCCCCTTCTATCCTCCACTAGGGCAAAGCCCTGGTTGTCCAGGTGGTGAGGCATTTGGGACCAGGTTCCTGGATTTGGGTAACCCTGAGGTGATGATGCCTTTAATAGTGGCAGCTAAAAGGCCTATCCTGGACCCTCTGCCTGCTTGTTTTTACTGTCTCCATTTTGGCAGCATGGTCTGAACTGTTGAAAACAGAGAAGGCAGTTTTTAAAAGGGAGTTAATGGAAGTTTGGGGGCCAGGGAAATTTTTTTGCAGCTTCCTACGGATATCCGAGGCAGACTGGCTAATAAAGTGGGATTCTAGGAGGATTTGTCCTTCCTTAGAATCAGGAACTACCAGAGGATATTTTTATTGCCTCTACCAGTTTTCCTTGAAATAAGGCTCGGTTTTTAGGTTCTGCCTCTGAATAATTTCCCTAGATTATTAAAATTGACTGGTTTGATAGTGCATTTCCTCATCCTTTTAGGAAGACGTGACTACGTGGTCTCCAGCCTGCAGATCTTTCTGTCCCTTCCTTCCCTCTTACACAGGTTTAACTGGAATTCAGGGTCCCATACAGAGGCCACTCCTGGCCATCTATGACCATAAGGTATGGCAGGAAAAAAGTAGCCTCTTCCTTTTTAGACCATCAGTAGGCAGGTTGTCCCGATTCCTGAGAAGACACCCCAATGAGGAGTCTGCTGGAATGCTAGAGATGCCATGTCCATTGTTCTAGGGAGAAATGCAAAAAGTCTTGTCAGTTGATCTGGCATCTCAGATCCTGGCCTGATTGAATTTTTAGCCTCCAAGTGAAGTGTCCAAGCCACTTATGTCTTGGAGGATATTTGGGCTTGCTGCTCTGGGTCTTGCCATCCCAGAAATTGCAGAGACCGTGTTGCCAAGTGTCCCCAGGGCACCCTCAGACTTGGGAGACTCCCAGATCTAGATTTGGACTGAAGCTACCAATCTGAATTCTTTCCCTAGAAAAGGAGCTGGATTGAAATCTTTCTTTTGACCTACTCTTGTAGAGGTCTTAGAAAGATTGGCCATGAGAGATGCCACTGCTAGGGACCAAGTTCTGCAGTTAAAACCAGACATTAAGAGACACACTAAAAAGCCAAAGATTGTTCTGCAGCTTTGCAGGCAAACGGCTTCAGGGGCCCTGGAGGTAATGGATTAAGAGAAACTTCAGGAAGGCTTCCCAGGGACTGAGTAATGAACAAACCCCTGGGCATGGCCCTGGGTGAGAGTCTCAGGGGCCTCGCTAGTAAAATGAAAGCAGGCACAGACAGGCATTAGTTACAAACTTGCCAGTCTTTGTGGGATTAAGGCAGCATTACTTGCCTACTTGTCTCCTGGCTGGCTCACCAAATGTGTTAGTGGAACACTCTGGGTCCTGGGCTTCTAGTTTCTTAGCTATGCTGCATAAAGAGTTTATTAAGAAACAAGAAAACTAGAAATGAGATAAGCACAACCCAAGACATGGGTTGTGCGCGTGCTACAAGGTAAGGTATACATGGGTTAGGCCCAGGTTAGGCCTTTTAACACCTTTCCTCCTCCCATTTCCTAATGTTGGGGAGGGGCCCCAGCTGTTTGCTGTTCTGATTGGTTACCCCACTTGTTATCTGTCAGGGGCCAATGATGAGGCCTTTTGTTTGGAATAATCCATGACTTCTCTTTGACCCAGAAAGAGTTCCAAATGGGACCTTGTGGCTAGAGTCTCTGCGGGATCTTTCCAGCTTTTTTTTTTTTTTTTTTGAGGTACTGGGGTTGGATATTGAACCTGGGACTTCATATGTGGGAAGCCAGTGCTCAAGCACTGAGCCACATCGGCTTCCTTGAGTTGGTTTTTTCATTTGTTTGCTTGTTTGTGTTTTGTTTTTAGGAGGCACCAGAAACAACCTGGCACCTCCCATGTGGGAAGCAGGTGCTCAACCACTTGAGCCACATCCACTCCCCCAGCTTTGTTTTTGGTAGCAGCTTTCCCCATAGGGGGTTTCTAGGCCAGGTTTCATGGACTAGCTGTGTCCCAGCTGTGTCTTCCCTTTTCTGTATATAAACTTGCCTCATTTATAGACTGTTTCAGTCCCTTTTTTTTTTTTTTTTTTTTAGGTTTCAGGTTAAAAATCACTTCCTCAGAAGGGCTGTATTATCTGATCCTATTTATCATCTTCATATCCTTTATTCTCTATTTTAGCACCTCATTCCTTGTCTTCACACCTTTGTTTTTAATTACATAATAGTACTATCTCATTTGTTATTTTTTTTCATTCCCTTAAAGCACCCCAAGGACAGACATAATCTTTCTTTAACTCAACACAATAATAAATCCCTAGCATATAAGTTTTATTTATTTTTTTATTTTTTACACTTTTAAGTTAAAGTTAATAGATCACAAAGAACATGACATTGAAAAACATAAAAAATATAAGAGGTTCCCATATACCTCTCTCCCCACCCCTCAGCCCATCATTTTTGTAAATTGCACTTTTTTGAAGATATATACATCACACACACACAAAAGTTATATTAAAAAATATGAGGTTCTGGTATACCCCCACCCCCACTCCTCCCACACCACCAACCTCCTCCATCATTGTGGCATACTCATTGTACTCAGTGAACACATGCTGGAGAGCTGGTGCACCACATAGATAATAGTTTACCCTGTAGTTCACACTCTCCCCCAGTACTTTCAGTAGGTTAAGGCAGGATATATAAATCCATAATGTGACACTGCAGTATCATTGAGGACAACTCAAAGTCCCAAAAATGCCCCACATCACATTTCTTCTTCCCTCTCCCTGCCCTTAGCCATTACTGTGGTCACTTTCTCTACCTCAGTGCTACAATTTCTTCTATTACTAGTCACAATAGTTTTATAGTAGAATATCAGTGCTGCATTCAGCTCACAATAGATTGGCTCAAAGGGAAAGCAACACAGAAATAAAGGTAGAAACACAAGAGGGGAGACAAACCTGGGACCAGCGGACTTAGCTTCTGGAACTGAGAGCCTCAACCCTAGTTTTCCCATCGCATTTATTGGAAAAACTCCTAAGCAGCTGTTTGCTATCTGAACTGCAACATCATTTACAATAACAGGCAACAACTGCAACATCTAACAACCGCTACATTTAACAGGTGTAACATTTACAATAACAAGCAGGTAAGTCAGTTTCCCACAACATATCAGGAAGTCCACTCTAATCCATACTCTAGTCCTCCATTCTGTGGGCCTGGGATGGTGATGTCCACTCCACCTCTAGATCAAGATGGGGCTTAGAGTACACATGGGTGATGGATGCAATTCCACTGCTTGCAGTTGTTGGCACTCTTGATTCCCTGGTGTAGTGTTTGACTGTCTTCACCTCCCTGTTAGCTGACCTGGGTAAGTCCAATGAACCAGAGAGTAGGAGTCACAACTCTGCTGAGGCTCAGGGCCTAGCTGGCACATGGGCAGTCCAGAGATTCAAGTCTCCTGAGTATGCATGATAGGTTTTAAATAAGTGATTGACCAATAAATGAGAAACTGGATTTAAAAAAAAGGAGCTTAATATTATAGCCAAGGGTTAAGAACTAACAAATAATTATGATTGTTAAATCATTATATAGATGCCTTTATATTATAAAATAGCAAAAGGTTGATAACTGAAATTACTGAAACTGGCTAGAGTGGTCCCATCCCTGTTCATGGTTATTATAGACTTAACCTCACCCTTGTGTATGCTTACTATTTTGATGGTAATTCTAGATTGAACTCACCCTTGTTTATACTTACTATTGGGATGGTAACAATTCCATCCACTTCTGTTTAATATCTTTATGAAAGACCTTATAACTGACCTTTGTTTGTATACCCCCATCCCAAATCCTTGTTACTGACCCTGGTTTGCTACCCCACCCCGTCCATCCTGTTCAGCCCCTTAGTGTTTATTAATGAAGGAACGTATGTTGAGCTCCACCCTAATTTTTCATTGGCATCCTAATGTTATAAAATATTAGAATTTATGCCAATCAGGGAAGCAGTTTTGGGCTATGAGGCCACTGTGCCCCATTGCTTGTACAACCAATAAAACTTTTTCTCTCTTTGAAACCCTAGTGTTCAGGATTTGATTTTAAAAAGCATCAGGAGGAAGGAACCCACTTTTTCTGAGTATCAATAACAAAAAATGACAAAGACTACAGATAGATATTACAATAATCATTTAAGTTCTATCATATAGCAGTTACTAACAATATCTCCCTTCACCTCACAACTTCATACAATTGAAAATATTTTTTCCTATAATTCTTCCTTGACTAATTGGGATGCAAGAGCAGCCAATTTAGTTCAGTGAAATGTTTTTCTATAACTTAACTATTCAGTTGCACATCCCCTTAATAACAGAGTTTTTTTCCATACCACTGAAGTTCATACCCTCCTTGGCATAGTCATGGTTATTTTTCTTAGTCCCTCATAACAAATAAAATACCGAGATGTTTTATTTGTTTCTGTTGAGTTTTTTTGTATTGAAGCAGGCTAATAAGATAGGGAATTAATAGATCTGGAACCTGGGAGAGCCCATGTGGATATCAGCAACCCCAAGATGGCTGCTGGAAGACCCTCCCTCAAGAATCTGCCACTCAGAAGAAGACTTCCTCTGGAACCAGGAGTAGCCCCGGATATTCCCCCAAGGACTTTATCATTGGGCCCTCCTGGAAGATTGATGGGGGAAATAAGCAATCAAAGTAGTGAACAGCTGGATCTCCTCCCCTGCCATTAGCAAAGGGGTGGAATAATTAGCAGTTTAAAAAGTGGCGCCAGACCCAAGTTCTGTCTCTCGTGCTCTCTTGCCTCTGTACCTGGGTTCCAGCTGCTTCTCCCCTGCTTGGATCACCACATAAGGAAAACTTGGGCATTTATAACCTATAATGGGGAATTGTATAAATCAGCCCTCTTTGTCACTCTTCAGTCCCTTCTTCTCTACCTGGGACCCCTGCTCTGTTATTTTCTCCCATTTCTTTTCCCTCCCTACCTGAATAAATTACTGGCCTAACTCACCCAACATGCTTTTGAAATTAATTTCTCCAGCATAAAGAACCTAAGCGAAATCCAGTACCATTATTACTTATCTATGCTACAGATGCTTGATTTGTGTTTTGTTTCATTTATTCTTTCCCAAGTCCTCCTTCTCTTTTCCTTAAAGCCAAGACCAGCCATTTCTTTCTTTTCCTGGAAAAGTGTCTCAATTATTTTTTACCTCTGTAATAGTTTTATATCCTGTTGAAAGCCTTGTGATGTTCTTAGCCTTTCGGAATGTTGGGGAAGATGTTTGGAGGCCCAAAAATGCAAGGACACTTTTACAAATGTTATTGTTGGTTTAGGGTGGAGGATTGCAATTCTTGCGAGTAAATAGTTTGAGCAAAGTGTAGAGTGCCCAATAAGTGGGATGTAAGTTGGAGGCAGTATGTACTTTCTTTGACTAGAGTATGGTATATATATAAAAAGAAAAAAGCAAAATAATGTAATCACCTGCAATAATATTGAAAATTAATGACTATCAGAAAACTAAAAGTCCTTGCATCTGGAAATCTCTTTACAAATAAGCAATAGGTCAATGAGGAAATATATTCCAGAATTAAATAATTCTAAATGACAGGCGCTTAACTGAAGTGAGCTGGGAGAGAGCCAGCTGAACAGCCACTTGTCAAAGGTAGCTGATGAAAACAGTGAAGCCAAAATTGAATCAGTAGTGAAGCCTTTAATAATTACTGTAATCGTATAATTAAGGGATTAAATCAGAGAAAACCACATGTTACCAAGCCCCTGTGGCTGCAGGGAAGGGCTCCACTCCCCCATTTCCAAGATATTAAGCTGGGGTAAAACCCCTGGCCTACTGCAGCCAACTGAGAGGGAAGCACACATCTTTCTATCAGCTGTTTCAAGGAAATTCACTTTTCTTCAGTGAATTTGACCAGCAGAACCTGCTTTGAATCTCCAATCTGGAAACCAAGACTGAAACACCTTGGTGTTAAGGTGTGCTGACTAGTGTTATTTGCTGGTAGGTTTGGAAATTGCATGGGCAAAAACTGTTTGCACTCTTTGTATCCAACCCCTGGAAGAAAATCTGCACCCCACTAGTGAGTCCCAGGCATAATTTTGAAAACTTAAGCTGGGAAATTTTAAAGACTGAGAATAAGTTGAACCAATTATCAAAGAAGAGCTGTGAAACAACAACAACAACAAAAATAACAATATACAAGGGAGAGAAATTGGCCATCACAGTAAATTCACCAACATATTCAGATGCCTAGACATCAGCCAAAAATTATAAGCCTTACTAGGAAACAGGGAGAGATGGCCCAGCCAAAAGAACAAACCAAATATCTTTAGGAGATACAGGATTTAATACAATTAACCAGTGATTACCACATGTCTACTAAATCACTTTAAAGAATTTAAAGAAGATATGACTAAAGAAATAAAGGATATTAAAAAGACACTGGGAAAACAATTTGAAAGCCTGTATAGAAAAATAACGTGGGGAGGGAAACGGACTTTGGCCCAGTGGTTAGGGCGTCCATTTACCAAATGGGAGGTCCGCAGTTCAAACCCCGGGCCTCCTTGACCCGTGTGGAGCTGGCCATGCGCAGTGCTGATGCGCGCAAGGAGTGCCGTGCCACTCAAGGGTGTTCCCCGCGTGGGGGAGCCCCACGCGCAAGGAGTGCGCCCATGAGGAAAAGCCGCCCAGCGTGAAAAGAAAGAGCAGCCTGCCCAGGAATGGCGCCGCCCACACTTCCCGTGCTGCTGACAAGAACAGAAGCGGACAAAGAAACAAGACGCAGCAAATAGACACCAAGAACAGACAACCAGGGGAGGGGGGGAAATTAAATAAATAAATAAATCTTTAAAAAAAAAAAAGAAAAAAAAATAACATGGGAATGAAACACACAAAGAATGAGATTAAAAATACATTAGAGAAAAAATACACTAGAGGTTCAGGGCCCAGCTGGCACATGGACAGCCCAAAGATTCAAGTCTCTTGGATGTATACCTGCCAACTCCAGCACCAACTATAGGTTCAAATAAAAGGGACAGAAGTGATGTGTAGGGAAATCATAACTGAGTCCAACTCTGTGATACTCGGGAACACAAACTCCAAAGTGGAGCCCACTGGCAAGGCACCAAACTCCTGAGCTATCTGCCTGAACATAGGACCTGGGTGTACCCATGGCCCCCACTATTTGGGACTACGTTGGCAGTCCATGAGATCCTGCTGAGACAAGCGTGTTACCTCTGGAATGAACTCCCGACTCACTTTGAAGTATCTTAGCCATATAAACTCATTTATCTTTACCTTTTTCCTCTTTTATTCAAGATCTTTTTCCAGTTGTATTGCTAGTTGGTGCTTGGTAGTAATCCCTCAGTGCCAGGGAGACTCATCCCTGGGAGTCATGTCCCATGCCAGGGGAAAGGTAATGCATTTATATGCCGAGTTTGACTTAGAGGCCACATTTGAGTATCACAGAGGCTCTCAGAAGGTAATTTTTAGGCACTCCACCGCACTAGGCTAAGTTGCAATTTCAAGAGCAAAGGCTCATAAGCATAGTCATCACTATCAAGGGCCCATCAATGGACCATACTTCACTAGATGTAGCAGTTTGATATGGTTATGAATTCCAAAAATAGGTATAGGTTATGTTTGTAATCTGGGTGTGATTAAATTATGATTAGGGCTTTGATTGGGCCATGTCATTAGGGCATTGAGTCCCCACTCCTTGGTGTGTGGGGACTCACAGGTAAAAGGCATGGCAAAGGACACAGTTGAAGGTTCTTAATGTTGGAGTTTTGATGTTGGAGTTTGATGCTGAAGTCTTAAGCTGGAGCCCTGGGGAAAGAGACAGAGCTGTTCACCTGATAGTCTACAGCTGGCCTTGTGGAGAAAACAGAGGAGCTGAGCCCAGAGGAACCCAGGAAGCCTGAACCCTTGCAGACACTGGCGGCCATCTTGCTCCAACATGTGAAAATATACTTTGGTGAGGGAAGTAACTTACGCTTTATGGCTTGGTGTCTGTAAGATCCTATGCCAAATAAATACCCTTTATAAAAACTAACCAATTTCTGGTATTTTGCATCAGCACTACTTTGGCTGACTAATACACTAGACATTGCTCCTGCAATTGGGGGATTGTTGCTGTTCCATTAGAGAATGTGGCAGAGCTCCCCAGGATGGGAATTCAATATTCTTTTGGTTATTGTGTGAAACTCCACTCACTGTGACAATGTCCCATGAACATTTGAACATACTTTTATACCTTATATGTATGCCCAGGTGAACGTCCCCCCATGTATTCTCCATCACTGACATCCCCACCAGTGGTCCTCCCCTGCCACAGTTGTAATCCTTTTGTGATCCAAAACTTCAAAAATGAAGCAAAGAGTATCTACTAAATACAATTAATAGGAAAATGAAATAATGATAGGTTTAAGTGTAAGAAATAAAATACATAATTTAGAAAAACTAAAACTAAAATAGAAATTTACAAATTGGGTTATTAAAAGTAATGAAAAATATTTTAAAAATTAAATAAAAAACTAAAAAAATTTTTGATGTTTTATCTTTCATCACTGTCTGCTGTCCTGTATGTATGGTAACTTTTCTTCCATTTCTTCCCCAGTGTCTTACTTTTTTTTTTTTTCATTTTGTCTTCAAAGAAGTTTTAGGTCATGGTAAAGTCACATACAGAACACCGGGGACTCCCATATGCCCAACATCCTCCCCCTTTTCCTTCTTCCCATCAATAACCTTTTTATATGTGGGTGGTACATTTGTTACAACTGATGTACAAATATTGAAACAGCCACTCACCATGGTCAATGGTTTACATTATGGTCTACACTCTAGACCATACACTTTTATAAATTTTTTATAAAATTCAATATGGCCTGTATCCATCATTGCAAGGTCATGCAGAACACTTCTTTACCCCCTAAATACCCCCTCTTCAATCTACTCTATTCCTCCCTCTCCCTCCCTTCAGGGCCCATGTTGGCCACCAGGCTTCACTCCTTGAAGGACAAGATTGATAGTTACTTGCAACAACTCTGAGGGCTTATCACACTGGTTGGTCCTCCCCTTTTAGGAACTGCCCATGCTCTCAGAAGGGACACCCACCCCTTTGAGAATATATCTGGCTTCCCCAGGGTGGAGCCCAACTCCTTCCCACTCATTGTGTGGGTCTCCACCCACTCATACAACACTTACAAAATGATCACACACATTCTCTAGAAGACTGCCCCAGGTGCACCCTGTCCCAAATGTCACCCCATCCAACACCCTAAACCAGTAACCCGTCTTTGTCATATTGCCAAAAGAACCTTCCCAACATTGTAGTTTCAACCACATACTCATCAATTCCCAGTGTTTATCTGCTTCCTCCCCCCAGTTCCATGAACCATCCAACCCACCCTCCCCACCCTACCCCCATGTCAAACTTGTATCACCCAACCCAATAGTATCACTTCACTTTTGTCATAGCCCTTCACTGCATAGCTACTCCCACCTTATCATAGATTTCACCCATATGGGTGTTGGCTCACAACCTTCTCCCATTATATTTCCTGGAAACCTGTCTTCTAGACTCTAGCTCACTGTGTCTGTTCAATTTGCTTGTTTCATATCAGGGAGGTCATGTAGTATTTGTCCTTCCATGCCTGGCTTGCTTCACTCAACATAAGGTCCTCAGGATTCATCCATGTTATTCCATGGGTTAGTACTGTATTTCTTCTTACAGCTGAGTAATATTCCATTGTATGTATATACCACATTTTGTTTATCCATTCATCTGTTGATGGACATTTGGGTTGATTCCAACTTTTGGCAATAGTGAATAATGCCACTATGAACATTGGCATGCATATATCTGTTCATATCCTTGCTTTCAATTCTTCTGGGTATATACCCAGCAGTGGTATTGCTGGGTCATATGGCAGATCTATAGTTAGTTTTTTGAGGAACTGCCAAACTGTCCCTCATAATGGTTGGACCATTCTACAGTCCCACCAGCAGTTGATGAGGGTTCCCATTCCTCACATCCTCTCCAATACTTGTAGTCCTCTATTTTTTTGCATTTCCCTAATAGCTGGTGATGTTGAGCATCATCATGTGCTTTTTAGCTGTTTGTATTTCTTTGGAGAATTGTCTGTTCAAATCACTTGCCTGTTTTTTAAAAAATCCCCCCCCCCCCCTTTGTGGCTTGCTTGCTGTCTCCTCTCTGTGTCCATTCGTTGTGTGCTCTTCTTTGTTTTTACTTGTCTCCCTTTTTGTTACCTCACTTAGCTGAGTCGGTTCTCTGTGGTGCTTGTGGGCTGGCGGCACTCTGCAGTGCTTGCAGGCCAGGCAGCACTCTGCAGCGCTTGTAGGCTGGCGGCTCTCCATGGCATGCGGACGAGCCTGCCTTTACAAAGAGACCCCAGGATGTGAACCCAGGGCCTCCCATATGGTAGATGAGAACCCAACAGACTGAGCCACAGCCGCTTCTCTCACTTGCCCATTTTTTAAATAGGTTGTTTGTCTTTTTATTTTTGAGGTAATAGAATCTCTTTATATATGTTGGATATTAGGCTCCTATCAGATATATAGTTACCAAATATTTTCTCCCTTTGGGTAGGCTGTGTTTTCACTTTTTTTTTTTTTTAAGATTTATTTATTTATTTAATTCCCCTCCCCTCCCCCGGTTGTCTGTTTTCTGTGTCTTTTTGCTGCGTCTTGTTTCTTTGTCCGCTTCTGTTGTCGTCAGCGGCACGGGAAGTGTGGGCGGCGCCATTCCTCGGCAGGCTGCTCCCTCCTTCGCACTGGGCAGCTCTCCTTATGGGTGCACTCCTTGCGCGTGGGGCTCCCCTACGCGGGGGACACCCCTGTGTAGCACGGCACTCCTTGCGCGCATCAGCACTGCACTTGGGCCAGCTCCACACGGGTCAAGGAGGCCCGGGGCTTGAACCGCGGACCTCCCATGTGGTAGACGGTCGCCCTAACCACTGGGCCAAAGTCCGTTTCCCTGTTTTCACTTTCTTGATAAACTCCTTTGAGGTGCAAAAGTTTTTAAATCTAAGGAGGTCCCATTTATCTAGTTTTTCATTCACTGCTCATCCTTTGGTTGTGAAGTTCATGAAACCATTTCCTACTATGGGTCCTGTAGATGCTCTCCTACATTATCTTCCAAGGTCTTTATGGTCTTGGCTCTTATATTTAAATCTTTGATCCATCTTGAGTTGATTTTTGTATAAGGTGTGAGGTGGAGTTCCTCTCTCATTTTTTTTTGGCTATGGATATTCAGTTCTCCAAGGACTATTTGTTGACAAGACCATTCTCTCCCAGTTGAGTGGGCTTGGTTGCCTTGTCAAATATCAGATGACTGTATATGCGAGGATCTCTATCTGAACTCTTAATTGGTTACGTTGATCAGTATGTCTATCCTTGTGCCAATACCATGCCATTTTGAATACTGTATCCTGTAGTATGCTTTAAAGTCAGGTAGTGTGATTCCTCCAATTTCATTTTATTTTTCCAATATGTCTTTGGCTATTTGGGGCCTCTTGCCCTTCCAAATAATATCATAGTTTTTCCAATTTGGTAAAAAATGCTGTGTTGATTTTTGTTGGGATTGCATTTAATCTGTAGATTCAGTTTGTGTAGGATAGACATCTTAATAATGTTTTTTTTTTGACAGAGCTTCAATTTTTTATTCATATGTGTTAAAAGAGTAGAATTATTACATTCATCAGTAATGTAAATACAGCACTCAGCTTATTAGAGTACATATACCTCTTTGAGGATCTGTTACAATGTCTAACACCATTCAATTTTGTAGAATGACTTTACCCAACAGGGTCATTTCAGTGTTAACAAGGGCTATATTATGGTAACAATCATTTAGAGCTTGAGGAATACAATTATTTAGAGCTTCCACTCTAGTAATTATGTCTTCAATACCTATAGAAGGAACAAAACTTGCTGCTAGGTGATTGTACCAATGGAAGATGGAATGGTTTTCCCATCCATGAACAGAGACTATTCTTCCATTTGTTTCTTCTTTGATTTCCTTTAACAGTGTCCTGTAGTTTTCTTTGTATAAGTTGTTTACATCTTTAGTTAAATTTATTCCTAGGTATTTGATTTTTTAATTGATATTGTAAATGGGATTTTTTTCTTGATTTTCTTCGCAGATTTCTCGTTGTACAAAAATGCTACTGACTTTTGTGCACTGATGTTATAACCTGTGATTTTTCTGAACCCATTTATAAACTCTACAAGCTTTGTTGTAGATTTCTCAGGGCTTTCTCTGTATAGTATCATGTCGTCTGCTAATAGTGAAATTTTGACTTCTTCCTTTCCAATATTGATGCTTTTTATATCTTTTTCTTGCCTAAGTGCTTGACCAAGTACACAGTGTTAAATAGGAGTGGTGACAGGGCATATTTGTTGTCTTGTTCCCAATCTTAGGGGGAAAGCTTTTGGGATTTCACCATTGTATATGATGTTAGCTGTGGTTTTTTCATATATACCCTTTATCATGTTGAGGAAATTTCCTTCTGTTCCTATCCTTTGCAGTGTCTTTATCAGGAAAGGGTGCTGTATTTTGCTGAATTCTTTTTCTGCATCTATAGAGATGATCATGTAATTGTTTTCTTTTGATCTGTTTATGTCCTGTATTACATCAAATGGTTTTTTTATGTTGAACCATGCTTGCATAGCAGGAATGAAACCCACTTGGTTATGGTGTATAATTCGTTTGATGTGTTGAGTACGGTTACCTAGTATTTTATTGAGGATTTTTAGCATCTAGGAACATTAGAGAGATTGGTCTGTAATTTTCCTTTCTTGAGGCACCTTTGGCTTTGGTATTAGGATACTGTTAGCAGCAGACAATGAGTTAAGCAGTGTTCCTTCTACTTCTATTTTTTGGAAGAGTTTAAGAAGGATTGGTGTTAGTTCTTTCCAGAATGTTTGATAGAATTCACCTGCAAAGCCTCTGGTTTTGACTCTTCTTAGTTGGGAAGTTTTTGATGACTAATTCAATCATGTTACTTGTGATTGGTCTGTTGAGTTCATTAATTTCTTCTTTCATCAATATAGACTACTTATGTGTTTCTAGGACTGTCCATTTCCTTTAAATTATCCTTCTTGTTGGCATACAGTTTTTTAATGTATCCTCTTATGATACTCTATTTCTGTGCAGTCAGTGATGATATCCCCTTCCTCATTTCTTACATTATGTATTTGCATCTTCTCTTTTTTCTTTGTTAGTGTAGCTAAGGGTTCGTCTGTTGATCTTCTTGAAGAGGAAGCTTTTGGTTAGGTTTATTTTTCTAGTGCTTTTTTATTTTCTGTTTCATTTAATTCTGCTCTAATCTTCGTTATTTCTTTCTACTTCCTTTGGGCTTCGTTCATTGTTGTTTTTCTAATTCCTTCAAGTGTACACTTAGGTCTTTGACTTTAGCTCTTTCTTCTTTTTTGATATATACATTTATGGCTGTGAATTTCCCTGTCAATACAGCTTTTGCTTCATCCCATATGTTTTGATATGTTGTGTCATCATTTTCATTAATTTTAACATAGTTACTGATTTCTTTTGTAATTTCTTCCTTGACCCACTGTTTGTCTAAGAGTATGTTGTTTAACTTGCATATCTTTGTGCCTAATCTGGTTCTCTGGCCCTTACTGATTTCCAGCTTCATTCCCTTGTGGTCAGATTAATTACTTTCTATAATTTAAATAATTCTGAATTCATTGAGAATTGTTCTTTGACCTACCATGTGGTCTATCTTGGAGAATGATCCATGTGCCCTTAAGAAGAAAGTATATCCCTGTGTATTTGGGTATAGTGTTCTTTAAATGTGTACTAGGTCGAGATCCTCTAATTTATTATTCAAAGTCTTTCTTTATTGATTCTTTGTTGAGATGTTCTAATGGTGATAATGGTGTATTCAAGGCCCCCACTATAATTGCAGAAGCATCTATTTCTCTATTTAGTTTTTCCAGTGTTTCCTCATGTATTTTGAGATCCCTTATTAGGTGCATAAATGTTTATGATTGTTCTTCTTGAAAGATTACCCCTTTTACTAATATATAGTGTCCATCTTTGTCTCTTACAATAGTTTTGCATTGAAAGTCTATTTTGTCTGATATTACTACAGCTACTCCTATCCTTTTTTGGTTGTTGTTTGCTTGTAAAATAGTTTTCCAGCCATTCACATTCAGCCCCCTTGAATCCTAGGGTCTAAGGTGGGTTTCTTGTAGACAGCACATTGGTGAATCATATTTCCTTATCCATTCTGCCAATCTGTATCTCTTGACTGGTGAGTTTAATCCATTAACATTCAGTGTTATTACTTTCAAGGAATTAATTACATTTGCCATATTTTCTTTGGGTTTATGCATGTCATTTCTTGTTCTTCTTATTATTATTTTTTAATTTTTTCTTACGTTTTCCTTCACTCTCTCCTGTTTTTTCCTTTCAACTTTCAGACTCCCTTTAGTATTTCTTGAAAGGCAGGTTTCTTATTGGCATACTCTCTTAATTTCTGTATATCTGAATATTTTGAATTCTCTATCCTTTTTGAATGCCAACTTTGCTGAATAGAGGATTCTTGGCTGGACGTTGTTTTCTTTTAGCACCTCAACTATGTCATACCACTGCCTTGTTGCCACCATGATTTCAGATGAGAGATCAATACTTAATCTCATTGAGCTTCCCTTGTATGTAATGGTTTTCTTTTCTCTTGAGTATTCTCTCTTTGTCTTGAGCATTGGACAATTTGACAAGTATATGTCTTGGAATAGTCTTTTTGGGATTTATACAGTTTGGGGTGTGCAGTGCTTCCTGGACATGTACATCCATCTTCCTCAATAGGGTTGGGAAGTTTTCAGCTATTGTTTTCTTCAATACTCCTTCTGTCCCCTTTCCCTTCTCTTCTCCCTCTGGGATGCCTCTAATGTGTATGTTTGTGTGTTTTGTGTTGTCGTTCAGATCCCTAAGTCCTTGCTGGATTTTATCTATCTATCTATCTGTTCTACATCTCTTTGATTTCAGATGTAGTGTCTTCCACATCACTAATTCTTTCCTCTGCCTGTTCAAATCTGTTATGTGCTTCCAGGGAATTTTTTATTTCCTGAATTGTGCCTTTCTTCACCATCATATCCATTTCCTTTTAATGTATGTTTACAATTGCTTCAGGATGTTCTCCCACTGTCTTCTTACTGTCCTTAATCTCTTCCTTCGCTTCATTAAGTTGGCTCATGACATTTGTTTGGACAGTTCTGATTAGTTGTTCCATGTTCTGCATCTCCTCCTGGTTTTTAGTTTGATCATTGGACTGTGCCATGTCTTCCTGTTTCTTAGTATGGTTTATAATTTTTTTGTTGGTGTTTTGGAATCGCTTTATCTTGATGGGCCTATTCAGTTGATTAGTTTCTCTCTCTACTCTAGGGTTTTATTTAGTTGCTGTTTTCATGTGTGTGGTAAGTTTTCTCTTTGGCACTTTGTTCCTATTATTATATTTCCTTTCTCTTGTCTATGTTTCCTTGAAAGAAAAAGTTTAGGGGCAGAGAAAGGGAGAAAGGTAAGAGGAAAAGGATAACCTTGATAATAATAGTAAGAGGGACAAGAGGAACCATATAATACCGAGGCATATGAATAATTAACTCATGTAAGTAGTGCAGAGGAATAAGTTAAAAAGTGGGGTACAAACAATGAAATGAAAAACTGGGGAAGCAGACTTGGCCCAATGGATATGGTGTCCACCTACCACATGGGAGGTCTGCGGTTCAAACCCCGGGCCTCCTTGACCGGTGTGGAGCTGTCCCATGCGCAGTGCTGATGCACGCAAGGAGTGCCCTGCCATGCAGGAGTATCCCCCGTGTAGGGGAGCCCCATGCCCAAGGAGTGTGCCCTGTAAGGAGAGCCGCCCAGCGTGAAAGAAAGTGCAGCCTGCCCAGGAATGGCGCCACACACACGGAGAGCTGACGCAACAAGATGATGCAACAAAAAGAGACACAGATTCCCGGTGCCACCGATAAGGTTAGAAGTGGTCACAGAAGAACACACAGTGAATGGACACAGAGAGCATACAACTGGGTGGGGGGGGGGTAAGGGGAGAGAAATAAATAAAAAATCTAGAGAAAAAAGAAAAACTGAATAGAAAAACATATTTAGAATGAATTAAAAGGCCAGAATGATAAGAAGAGAGGGGGAGAAGAAAAGAAAAGCCAGTAAGAAAAAAAAGTTAAAAAGGAAATGAAACAGAGAATAGAGGAGATGGAAAGAAGTAAAAACAAGAAAAATTGAAGAGTACACAATGAGAAGTGGAAGTAAGAACAAAAACAGAAAGCAGACTATAGGAAAATGAATGAAGGAAAAGAAACAGCATAGCTAGACAAAATTGGTTTACAAAAAAAGGGGAAACAAAAGGAGGAAAGATAGCAAATAACAAACAAGCCAGCAGTATCTAATTTTAAAAAATGGGGAAGGGAGAAAAAGGGGAAGACAAAAGAACAAAAACCAAACACTCAAGCAAGCAATCAAACAAAAACTTAGGAAAAACAGCTTTCCCTCTTAGGCCTCTGTGGAGCTTGTTAGGCTACTGGTGTTCATCAATCAGTTACCCTGCAGCCTGCCCTCTGGAGGTTTTGAATCAGGTTTTAGCAAGTAAACTAAAATAATTTTTAAAAAGGAACCTTTTTTTAAAGACAAGAGAGCCAAGAGAAGGTAATGCAAAAATAATGTCTATGTGTTCCCTGTCCTAAAGTTTCAGCTGGGTGTTTGATAACCTGGTGGATCACTACTGCAAGGAGTGCCAGAAATCAAACCTGGGACCCCATATATTCAAAGCAGAGACTCCTCCACTGAGCTAAACTTCCTCCTTGAGTCTTTATTAGGTAGAGACCTATCCACTTTCCCTAGGGCAACGTTGACTTTTTGTTGGATAGATTTGTGTTGATTAGAAGCCTTTTGTCCCTGTCCCCTTTCTATTCTTACTGCTTTCTTTCCCAGGGCAGCAGGACGCAATAGCCTGTGTGATCAGATTCCTCCCCCCCCCCCCCAAACACACACACACCTCTCTTGGTTGGGTTGAGTTCCCTTCTGAAATTCAAATGGGACCCTAGTATCTGAACCCACCATAGAGAAATAACTCTCAACCCTTTTCCAGACCTCCCCCTCCTCCCAGGGGACCCTAAATAGGCCCTTGGAAGAAAATTAAGCACTTCTTACTGCCCACCTCTCTTAGGAGAGGGAGTTATGATAGTTTTCAGCACCAGACCAGTCAATTGCCTGACTCTGCCCTCTTCCAGCCCAAGTTCCTCTCTCCCAGGTCAGTTAGATAAACCAGGCTTCCTAAGCAGATTCACCTCTCCTCTCTTCCTGGAGCCACCTCTTGCCAGCTGGTATGCTTCCTAAAGTTCAAAGGGCATCCAGGTAACCAAACCCCCAGAAAGCAAACCTCTCTCCACCCTTTGTCAGAACCTTCTTATTCCTGTAGAATGCTCCCTCCCAATCAGTGACTGGTGGGTGTCAGGGGGTTTGCAGTGGTTTTTTGCCTTGAGGGTGGGGCTTAGCAACCTGCTCTTTTCAGCCACTGGGGCAAGAAACTCACGGTTTTCTCTTGGGCTTTTTGCCTCTGTCAGTTCCCTCTAGTTTGATGCCCTGAAGTTTCCTGCTCTGTGGTTTCCCAAAACAGCTCACTCAGACAGGATCTTGCCACTTCTTAGCCATTTTTTTTGCAAGAGAGCTCATGAATGCCCCCTTAAACTGACACTATCTTGCTGCTTCCCATCCCATAGGTTTTGGTACATTGTGTTCTCATTTCATTCATTTCAATGTAGTTACTGTTTTTTTTTTTTTTTGCAATTTCTTCCTTGACCCATTGATTGTCTAAGAGTGTGTTGTTTAATTTCCATATCCTCGTGCCTAATCTGGTTCTCTGTCCCTTACTGATTTCCAGCTTCATTCTGTTGTGGTCAAAGAAATCACTTTCTGAATTCATTAAGAGTTGTTCTGTGGCCTAGCATGTAGTCTATCCTGGAGAATGATCCTATGTGCTTGGGAAGAATGTATATCCCACTATATTTGGGAGTAATGTTTTGTATATGTGTTAGATTCAGATCCTCTAATGTATTATTCAGTCTTTATTTCTTGATTCTCTGTTGAGAAGTTCTATCTAATGGTGGATAATGGTGTATTAAAGTGCCCCACTATAATTGTAAAGGCATCTTTTTCTCCATTTAGTTTTTCCAGTGTTTGCCTCATGTATTTTGAGGTGCCCTGGTTAGGTGCATAAATGTTTATGATTTTTTTTTCTTCTTGATAGATTACCCCTTCTATTAATATATATTGTCCTTCTTTGACTCTTAAAATAGTTCTGCATTTAAAGTGTATTTTGTCCAATGTTAGTATAGGTACTCTCAACTTTTTGTAGTTCTTGTTTGCATGTAAAGTCATATTCCAACCATTCACTTGCAATCTTCTTGTGTCCCTGGGTCTAAGGTGAGTTTCTTGAGGACAGCATATAGATGAGTCATATTTCCTTATCCATTCTGTCAATATGTGTCTTTTAATTGGAGAGTTTAATCCATTAGCATTCAGTCTTATTACTGTCAAGACATTACTTACATTAGCCATATTTTCTTTAGGTTTATATATGTCATATATTGTTTTTATTTCTCTTTTTATCTTTTAAGTTATTTTTTACCAATAATCTTCTTTCTACCTACACTCTCCTCCAGGTCTCTCTCTCCTGTTTTTTTCCTTTCAACCTGCAAACTCTCTTTAGTATTTCTTGAAGGGCAGGTTTCCTGTTGACAAACTCTCTTAATTTCTGTTTATCTGTGAATATTTTGAACTCTTCCTCATTTTTGAACGCCAACTTTGCTGGATGCAGAATTCTTCCTGACAGTTTTTTTCTTTTTATCACTTTAACTGTGTCATACCACTGCCTTCTTGCCTCCATGGTTTTAGATGAGAAATCAGCACTTAATCTGATTGGCTTCCCTTTTATGTGATGGATATCTTTCCTCTTGCTGCTTTCAGTATTCTTTGTCCTCAGCATTGGACAATTTGATAAGTATATGTCTTGGGGTATGCCTGTTAGGATTTATACTGTTCAGGGTGTGCTGCCTTTCCTGGACATGGACATCCATGTTCCTCAAAAGAGTTGGGGAATTTTCAGCTATTATTTCCTCTCACTCTCCTTCTGCCCTGTTTCCCTTGTCTTCTCCCTCTGGGATGTCTATAATGCATATATTTATGTGTTTCGTGTTATCATTCAAATCCCCAAGTTGCTGCTGGATTTTTGCTCTCTTCTTATCTGTTTTATTTGATTTCATATGTACCATCTTTGATTATCACTGATTCTTTCCTTTGCTTGTTCAAATCTGCTGTTATATGCTTCCAGCATATTTTTGATTTCTTGCATTGTGACATTCATCACCATCATATCCGTTATCTTCTTATGCATGATTATGATTTTTTCAGTATGTTCCCCCAGTGTCTTCTTAATATCCTTTATGTCTTCCTTCACTTAATTACGTTGATTCATGGTATTTTTTTTTGCATCTTTGAATAGTTGTTTCACATTCTGCATCTCCTCCCATTTTTTGTTCAATTGACTGGGCCATGTCTTCCTGTTTCTTAATATGGATTGTGATTTTTGTTGGTGTCTAGACATCTGTTTATCTTGATCAGCTTATTTGGTTGGTTAGGTCTTTTTCTACTCAAGGGTTTTTTTTTGTTTTTGCTTTTTTTGTGGAAAGTTTCCTTTCAGTCTCTTGGTTCCTCTTATCGTATAACCTTGTAGTTATCTATGTTCCCTTGGAAAAAATATTAGGACCAAAGAAAAGGAAAGAGAGAAGTGAAAAAGATTAATAGTAATAATAATAAGGTAATAATAAGAAGGGAGAAGAGGAATTGTACAAGTGCCAGGAAAATAAATAAGTAATATGAGTTTAAGAAATCATAAAGAGGAGGAGCAAGATGGTGGCTGAGTGACCTTACCTGACGGTCTCTCCTGCAAAGAAGCAGCTAGGCAGCATTGGAGGTTCTCCGGGACCAGGCTGTTTCAGGATTTTTGCAGGGCAGAAAGTATCTGGACATCAATTTGGTGGGAAGGTAACGGAGAGGATTAGTCTATAAGATATAATTGAAATTCTATTGCACAGAGGTGAGAGCTGCATGCGGGTCGCTCCCTCCTTGGGGGGGGGTGGAGCCGCGGAACCCACACTGTGTTCACGCTTTTTGGAGGCTCTGCGGTACTGGGGAATTTGCGAGCCCTGGGCAGGCTGTTAGGGGGTTGACAGGACGGGATGCCTTTGCAGACCGATTTGGGGAGACAAACGGGGTTTTGTTGCGAAGCAGGGAATTTTTGATTGCAGACACAAGTAATAGCACTTCCGCCTGGAGCCCCACCCCCACAAGCCCGGCTGCCAATCTGCAGCGGAATTAGATTGCTGGCAATAAAGGGACGTAATTGGGAGGTTGTTATAGGGTGCGGCAATTGGGGAATATTTTGCGAAGCTTAGGAATTCTGGTTTTGGACTCTGTTGTCAGCGTTTCCGGCTGGAGCCCCACCCACGGGCCTGGCTTCTGATCTGCGTCATTAAATTAGCTGCAGTGTAGAGGCACATTCAGGTGGCCATTCTGGGGGCTTACAGAGTGGGAGCTGTCCTGAAGCTGAATTGATGATACATCCACAGAATAGACGCCAGTGAGTGAGTGAATTGTGGGGTTCAGACATAAGATAGAGTTTGCGGATCTGACTTCCCCCATAGGGCTGGCACCCAGCTGCGGGGATCCCTGAAGGCTGTGTTACACTGCGGTGCTCCCAGGCTCCCTTTTGACCAGATTTGAGGTTGCCAGGTCTGAGTACCCTAAACCCTGGTGGCCCACACCCCAGAGACTCACACCTCTTGAGTCTTCAATATCTCAGACTTTCCATCCCTGAATCCGTCATGCCCTGAGGTCCATCTGAGGTCCTTGAATGCCCTAGCCCTCAATGTTTTTTTTTTTGTTTCATTTTGTTTTGTTTTTATTTTCATTTTGTCTTATTTTTTACTTTTTTTAATGTCCTGATTGCTAACATTGCATTATCCCCTAGTCTTTTCTCCCAGCGTATCCCCCAAAGTCTTTTTTTTTTTTCAGTTATTTAGGGTTTTTTTTGTTGTTGTTGGTGTTGCAGTTGTGGTTGGTGTATACCTTTGTTTTCTTTCCCCTACCTGTTCCCCACCCTTTACCCACCCCCTTTTTTCTTTCTTCCTTTCTTCTCTTTTTTTTTTCTGTTTTTTCTCTCTTTCTTGTCCCTCATTTTCTTCTTATTTTATTTTATCTTAATTACACAATAGGTGCTGCAGGGAACACCTCACATTTGCTGGGTTTTCTCATCCTCCACTGCCTCATTTCTGTGTGAATTGATTTTGGCTACCTACACTATCCCCTTTCCCCTACATCTTGATATCCTCCATCATCTACTGTCTCTCCTATATTCCACCTCCCCTTCTTTGATCCCCAAAGTGTCTAACTCTTAATTTCTAATACCTTTGCTTTGTTTCTGTCTTTCATCCACTTTTGAAACTACTACCTTTCTTTTCTCTTTCCCTCTCTCACGAAAATATTAGCCTTTTAATTCATAAAATATTCCTCCTATATTCAGTCAACTACCTCATTATAGGTACTCTACCTACTGCTATAACTCTACACAACTTACATGAATCTAATATCCATCCTCCCAGATCTCATATTGTTGCTCTGTTAACATTTATCACCAATACTACTTTACACTTTTTCCTTGCTTACACAATTGCCTTTCCCTGGCCCTAATACTTTCCTTTAAAGTGAACTCAACCAACAATAAGAAATTAGAATAAGAAGAACAAAGTGACAAAGAGAAGATATAACACTTATGCAAAAACAACAGCTAATTAATCCGCAAGACTAGACAAGCTAAGGAACTGATTAAACCCATCAAGATAAAATGATGACCAGACAGCAACAAAAATCTACAAACCAAACTAGTAATCAGGAAAACATGGCTGAATCCAGTGAACAAACTAAAAATCAGGAAGGGGAGCAGAACTTCGCACAAGAAATGAAAGATCTCAGAACATTTATCACCGACAAATTTAATGAAGTAAAGGAAGAGGTTAACAACATGAAGACAACACTTGGAGGGGAAATTGCAGACATACGCAAAAAGATAACAGATTGATGGGAATGAACACCACAGTTCAAGAAATCAAAAATACACTTGCAGCAAATATCAGCAGACTAGAAGAGGCAGAGCAGAGAATTAGTGATGTGGAAGACAGTACATCGGAAATCAAACAGATAGTAGAATTGGTCGATAAAAAGATAGAAAAAATCCAGCTAGGACTTAGGGACCTGAATGATAATGCAAAACACTCAAACATACGTATTATAGGCATCCCAGAAGGAGAAGAGAAGGGAAAGGGGTCAGAAGGAGTGTTGCAGGAAATAATGGCTGAAAACTTCCCAAATCTACTGAAAGAGACAGATGTACATAAACAAGAAGCACAGCGCACTCCAATTGTCATAAACCACAATAGGCCCACCCCAAGACATATACTTGTCAAATTATCCAACGCTCAAGACAAAGAGAAAATTCTAAAAGCAGCAAGAGAAAAGAAAACCTTCACATACAAGGGAGGCTCCATAAGATTAAATGCTGATTTCTCATCTGAAACCATGGAGGCAAGAAGACAGTGGTATGATATAGTCAAGGTACTAAAGGAAAAAAATTTCCAACCAAGAATACTCTACTCAGCTAAACTAGCATTCAAAAATGATGGAGCGTTCAAAATATTCACAGATAAACAGAAACTGAAAGGCTATGCCAACAAGAAACCTCCCCTTCAAGAAATTCTAAAGGGAGTTCTGCAGGAAGAAAGGAAAAAAAGGACAGGCAGAGTTGGAGGAGAGTGTAAGAGCAACAAAAAAGATAAAAAGAGAAGGGGAAAAAAAAAGCAAACAAAATATGACAGACACAACTCCAATCAAAATATGGCTAACACAATAATTCCTTGAAAGTAGTAACACTGAATGTCAACAGATTAAACTCACCTATCAAAAGATTCAGACTGGGACATTGGATAAGGAAATATGACCCATCTATATGCTGTCTACAAGAGACACATCTTAGACCCAGAGATTCATGGAGGCTGAAAGTGAATGGTTGGAAAACAATCATACAAGCAAACAACAACCAAAAAAAAGCAGGAGTAGCTATATTAATATCAGATAAAATAGACTTTAAATGCGAAACAATTGTGAGAGACAAAGAAGGATACTACATTTTAGTAAAAGGGACAATCTGTCAAGAAGATCGAACAGTCATAAATATTTATGCTTCTAACAAGGGCACCTGTAAATACGTGAGGCAAACACTGGAAAAACTAAGTGAAAGAATAGATGCATCTACAATTATAGTGGGGATTTTAATACACCACTATCAATTCTGGACAGAACATCTCAAAAGAGAATCACTAAAGAAACAAAATATTTGAACAGTATATTAGAGGAGCTGGATCTAATAGACATATATAGATCATTACACCCAAACACAGCAGGATATACATTTTTCTCAAGCGCACATGGATCATTCTCCAAGATAGACCATATGCTAAGCCACAAAGAAAGGCTTAATGAATTCCGAAAGATCGAAGTCATACAAAATAATATCTCTGACCACAGTGGAGTGAAGCCGGAAATTTGCAAGGGTCAGAGGCCCAGATTTCACACCACGATTTGGAAATTAAACAGCACACTCTTAGAAAAACAGTGGGTCAAAGAGGAAATCTCAAAAGACATCAACGACTACCTTGAAACAAATGATAATGATAACACAGCATACCAAAATTTATGGGATGCAGCAAAAGCAGTACTGAGAGGGAAATTTATAGCCATAAATTCATATATCAACAAAAGAAGAAAGAGCAAATATTGAAGAACTAACTGCACATTGGAGGAATTAGAAAAAACAACAACAAAGTAATCCAACAGGAAGAAGGAAGGAAATAACAAAGATAAGAGCAGAACTAAATGAAATAGAAAATAAGAAAACACTTGAAAAGATAAACAAGACCAAGAGCTGGGTTTTTGAGAAGATCAACAAAATTGACAAATCTTTAGAGAGACTAACAAAGAAGAGAAGAGAGAAGATGCAAATACACAAAATAAGAAATGAGAAAGGAGATATCACTACTGACCCCACAGAAATAAAGACTATCATAAGAGGATACTTTGAAAAACTATATTCCAACAAAAATGACAATTCAGAGGAAATGGACAAATTCCTAGAAACACATAAGCAGCCCATATTGATGAAAGAAGAAATTGATGATCTCAACAAACCAATCACAAGTAAAGAGATAGAATCCATCATTAAAAACCTCCCAAATAAGAAGAACCCAGGGCCAGACGGCTTCACAGGTGAATTCTACAAAACATTCCGGAAAGAACTAACACCAATCCTGCTGAAACTCTTCCAAAAAATCGAAATAGAAGGAACATTGCCTAACTCCTTCTATGATGCCAACATTATCCTAGTACCAAAGCCAAACAAAGATACCACAAGAAAGGAAAATTACAGACCAATTTCTCTAATGAACCTAGATGCAAAAATACTTAACAAAATACTTGCTAATCATATTCAACAACACATTAAACAAATTATACACCATGACCAAGTGGGATTCATTCCAGGTATGGAAGGATGGTTCAACATAAGAAAATCAATCAATATAATACACCATATAAACAGATTGAAGGAAAAAAATCACATGATTATATCTATAGATGCAGAAAAAGCATTTGACAAAATACAGCACCCTTTCTTGATAAAAACACTCCAAAAGATTGGAATACAAGGAAATTTTTTGAACATGATAAAGAGTATATATGAAAAACCTACAGCCAATATTGTTTACAATGGAGAAATCCTAAAATCCTTCCCTCTAAAGTCAGGAACAAGACAAGGATGCCCATTATCTCCCCTTCTATTTAACATTGTCTTAGAAGTACTTGCTCGAGCACTGAGGCAAGAATCAGATATAAAAGGCATTCAAATTGGAAAGGAAGAAGTCAAAATTTCATTATTTGCAGATGACATGATCCTATACATAGAAAACCCTGAGAGATCTACAACAAAGCTTCTAGAACTCATAAATAAGTTTAGTAAAGTTGCAGGTTATAAGATCAATGTGCAAAAATCAGTAGCATTTTTGTACACCAATAATGAGCAAGATCAGGAGGAAATCAAGAAACAAGTACCATTTACAATAGTAAATAAAAAATCAAATATTTAGGGATAAACTTAAGTAAAGATGTAAAAAACTTATACACTGAGAACTATACAAGACTGTTCAAGGAAATCAAAGAAGACCTAAATAAATGGAAGAATATTCCTTGTTCATGGATAGGAAGACTAAATATTATTAAGATGTCTATCCTACCAAAACTGATATACACATTCAATGCAATCCCAATAAAAATCAACACAGCCTTCTTTAAGGAACTAGAAAAACTAACTATGAAATTTATTTGGAAAGGAAAGAAGCCCCGAATAGCCAAAGACATATTGAAAAAGAAAAACAAAATTGGAGGAATCACACTACCTGACTTCAAAACATACTACAAAGCTACAGTAGTGAAAACAGCATGGTATTGGCATAAGGAGAGACACACAGACCAATGGAATCGAATTCAAAGTTCTGATATAGAACCTCATATATATAGCCATATAATATTCGATAAAGCCACCAAACCCTCTCAACTGGGAGAGAATGGCCTATTCAACAAATGGTGCCTGGAGAACTGGATAGCCATATGTAGAAGAATGAAAGAGGATTACCATCTCACACCTTATACAAAGATCAACTCAAGATGGATCAAAGACCTAAATATAAGAGCCAAGACCATAAAGACCTTGGAAAGCAGTGTAAGAAAACATCTACAGGACCTTGTAATAGGAAATGGCTTCATGAATATCACACCAAAAGCACGAGCAGCAAAAGAACAAATAGATAAATGGGACTTCCTCAAAATTAAAGCCTTCTGCACCTCAAAGGAGTTTGTCAAGAAAGTAAAAAGGGAACCCACACAATGGGAGAAAATATTTGGCAACCATATATCTGATAAGAGACTTATAACTTGCATATATAAAGAACTCCTATATCTTGAAAATAAAAAGATAAACAACCCATTTAAAAACTGGGAAAGAGATTTAAACAGACACTTCTCCATAGAAGAAATACAAATGGCTAAAAAGCACATGAAAAAATGCTCCATATCTCTAGCTATCAGGGAAATGCAAATCAAAACTACAATGAGATACCATCTTACTCCCATAAGATTGGCAGCTATGAAAAAAAACAGAAGAATACAAATGCTGGAGAGGATGTGAAGAAATGGGAACACTCATCCACTGCTGGTGGGAATGCAGAAGGATCCAACCATTCTGGAGGACAGTTTGGCGGTTTCTCAAAAAACTAGCCATAGATTTGCCATATGACCCAGCAATACCACTGCTGGGTATATACCCAGCAGAACTGAAAACAAGGACACAAACCGATATATGTACACCAATGTTCATAGCAGCATTGTTCACTATCGCCAAAAGTTGGAATCAACCCAAATGCCCATCAACAGATGAGTGGATCAGTAAAATGTGGTATATACATACAATGGAATACTACTCGGCTGTAAGAAAAATACACTTCAAACACACGTGATAACATGGATGAATCTTGAGAACCTTATGTTGAGTGAAGCAACCCAGGCATTGAAGGACAAATACTACATGACCTCAATTATATGAAATAAGCAAGCTGCCTCAGAGAGCTAGAGACTGGAAGATAGGCTTACAGGAAATCGGGGGTGGAGGAAGGATATGAGCCAACGTCTGCATGGGTGGAATCTATGATGAGCTGGCGGTAAGTATGAGCACAAAGAAGAGATAAAATGGGGGCAAGGGGTTGCTTTGGGTGGGGCTTTGTGGGTTTGAGGGGGGCTGGGGCTGGGTGGATGGGTAATATTGCCCAAAAATTGGGGGGAGAGAGGGGCAACATATGAACATAGGAGAGTGTCAGGTGTTGGTTGAGAGTAAAATGCTGAGAAAATCATATCAAAATATAATTAGGAGGGTTACCTGTTTCGGATGCTCAGAGGGGATGGTCTCATGCGGGACGGACTCCTGGGGAATGTCTGAATGCTCCTTTTGCCAGGGTGGGTTGTACCATTGGGTAGAGACCCAAGTAGTGAGAGTGGGGGGGACCCACATCCTGGGGAGGACTAATGCCATCAAATAGAGGGAACTGTATCTCTTGAGAGAAAGGGTGGCTCCCAGGGCATTAGGGCAGTTGAGCAAGTCAGGCCCTTAACACTGCTGCAAGTATCTCTGGACGTGGCTCCTCGGGAAATGGAGATTGGCTGTCACTGTGGGCCCCAAGGGGAGGGGAAAATGGATGTTGAATCGATGGAGCCAAGGTAAATGTAGGGATAAGACAGGAGTTTCACGAGAGTACACAAGGATGGATATAAAACATGTAATATTACACCATAAACATATAGGGGATGACAGACTAATAATGTAAATCATAATGTAAAACATAGGATAACTAAAAATTTAGAAAACTGTATATCCTAAAATATGGGCCACAATGTAAGCACAGATGTCACCTTGTTTGAAAGCTATTGTCTCAGAGTCTGTACATTAGTTTAAGTAAATATGATATGAATAAGTTATAAGAATATCACTGTGGAAGGGAAAAGGTTTTATGGTGGATGTGTGGGAGTACTGTATATTGTATATATGAATTACTGTGATCTAGGGCTCTTGTGAAAAGAAGTTCAATAAGTAGGAAAAAAGAAAAGAAAAAGATAGGATGTAGAATTTTCCCAAATCAATACGTATTCTATATCTAACCTTTAAACCCATCGCTATATTCCATTTTACTAGTAAGGGATCCTGACATTATATTGGGCTTCACTTTTCAGGAAGTTTTGGATCACAGAGTGGTTCAACAATGGCAGTGGAGGAACACTGGTATAGGATGTTATTGACAGGTTTATATATGGTTGACAGGGAGTTATACAGGGCATATGTCCAGGGTGCTTGGTAATGTTTGGATATACTCATAGTGGAGACAATTAAAAGCTACAGCTGGGGGGGGTACTGCATTCCTGGCCGGGGACGCTCTGTCGTGGTCCCTAGAGGAGCAGCGGCAGTCCCCCAGGTGCAATGGTAAGGACCAGGAAGGAATGAGGGTCCAACAGTGAGCCCCTGATACTAATGACTCTGCTTTTGAGCCTATATGCCTGAAATAAGAACAAGGCCTAGAGCAGCACTATGCCTAGGAGTTTCCTCCTGACAGCCTTCATGTTACTCAAATGTGGCCAGTCTCAAAGCCAAACTCAGCATGTAAATGCAATGCCTTCCCCCCAGCGTGGGACATGACACCCGGGGATGAGCCTCCCTGGCACCAAGGGATCACTGCCAAGTACCAACTGATGATGCAACTAGAAAATGACCTTGAATTAAATGTTCAACATGGACCAGCAGAATATCCCTGTCTACATATAATATCAGGAGCTAAAAATGCTGTTTGACCTAAATTAAGGGGGAAATGGAAAGGACAAATGAGTTTATATGGCTATGAGTCTCTAAAAAAGAGTCTGGAGGATGTCAGAAGGATTGCCCTTATGCACACCTGAGCAGAGTCTCAGAGACAGATAAAGTAAATACAACCCCAGGTACTGGTTTTTTTTAAGGCTAAAGAGACCCACAGGTTCTATCTGGTCATGGCAGATGGGGTTCACTGCCATGTCAGTTGGCCCTTCTTTGGAGCTGGTGTTTCTGCGTGATGGAGCTGGACACAGATGGGATCTCTTTTCACAAGGCTTTCATGCTACTTTACTGGAATTGTAGTTGGTGCTGGGGTTTAAGATATATCTAGGGGATTTGAATCTCTGGACTGACAATATGATAGCCAGGCCCTGAGCCTCAACAGACTTCAGCTCCTACACTCTGATTTATTGGACGTACTCCACTCAGCTAACATGGAGTTGAAGAATGTCAACCACCACACCATGGAGCCTAGAGTGCCTACAACTGAGAGCAGGAGGATTGCATCCAGTATCCATGTGGAATCTAAGCCTCCTCTTAACATCGATGTGCAATGGACACAACCAGTCCAAGGTCCACAGAGAAAATGTGGCATTGGTGTGGGAAAAGTGGCCATGGTGGCTGCTGGGTGCGGGGAATGGGAGGAAGAGATGAGATGTGGAGGCGTTTTCGGGATTTGGAGTTGTCCTGGGTGGTGCTTCAGGGACAATTACTGGACATTGTAGATCCTCCCAGGGCCCACTGGATGGAACTTGGGAGAGTATGGGCTATGATGTGGACCACTGACCATGAGGTGCAGCGATGCCCAGAGATATACTTACCAATTGCAATGGATATGTCATGATGATGGGAGAGAGTGTTGCTGGGGGGGGGGGAAGTGGTGGGGTGGTGGTGGTGGGGTTGAATGGGACTTCATATTTTTTAAATGTAATATTTTTACAGAATGAATTAAAAAAAGAATATAATAAAAAAAGAAATCATAAAAATACAAAGGAATAAGAATAAAAATGGTGGAACAAAAAAATGAAACAAAAAGTAGGAAAAAAATAGATAAAATTAAGTCTGGAAAGGTGAGAAGGCGAGAGAGAGAGACAGAGAGACACACACACAGAGAAACAAAAAAACGAGACCAAACAAGAAGAGGGGGAATGAAAGAATAGGAACAGAAGATGAGAAAAGTGAAGAAAAGAAATTAAGTAAAAAAAATAAGTGAAGGAAAAAAGGAAACAAAGGAAAAAGACAACAAACAAAGAACAAATAAGAATACAACCTAGGAAATATAGTATTCCCTCTTAGGCCCCTAGGGACATCTCAGGATGCTGGAGATTATCAGTCAATCACCCTGCAGCCTGCCCTCCACAAGTGAGGTACCCAGTTTTAGTAAATAAAATGAATAATAATAAAAAAAAAAAGTAAATAAAAATAAGATAAAAAACTTAAAAAAAAAAAACTCTGTCTGTATTTCCTTTTCATTAGGTGGCAGCTGTGTGCCTGATAACTTGGTAGATCACTGGATCCTTTCATTTTGGAGGTTTTGGGAATTGAATAAGGGACCTCAGAAATTCAAGCTCTACTGAGCTATGCCCTCTCCACATGTTAAGTAGGCTTCTGAAAGGTTATCTGGTTCTTCCTGGCCCCATTCTCTCATGTGAGTTAAACTTCTAACAGTTTGCTGGAGCTGGGCTGGTTAGGTGCCTTCTTTTCCCCCTCACTAACTTAGTTTCTCTCTCCCCCAGAGCCATTGGGTGAACAGCCTGCCTGATCAGATCTCCTCTCCCCTCTCCTTGGGGCTGCTTCAATGCTGGTTGGCATCGTTTTTGAGATTCAAAGGGGGCTTAGCTGACCAAACTCACTGAAAAAGTCCTACTTTCTACCCTCCACCAGACCCCTCTTCCTCATATGGAACTTTATTTCCTACTCAGTTGGCTGCAGTGAGCCAGGGGTTTTACTGAGGTTATTTGCCTTGAGCGTGGGGTATATGTGCTATTCCCAGCTACAGGGCAAGTGGTTTTCCTTTGGCCTCTTTGTCTCTGTCCCTCTCCTCCTGGATGATGCACAGCACTCTCCTGTTCTGCAGATCCCCAAAGGTAGCATTTTGTCCTTCCTCCATTGTTTTTTGTGAGTTGAGGTCTGCCTACCTACTTCGATGCCATCTTCCTGGAAGTCAGAGAATTGTACTTCTTTATGTATCATAAATCATTTGTCTAGTGTCCTTTCTTTCATCCTGCAGAACTCTCTTTAATATCTCTTGTAGGGCTGGTCTACTATTGACGAACTTCCTCAGTCTGAGGCAGCTTAGTATAGTGAAAGGGGGAAGTTGGGCTGGACCAGCAGACAACATGACTGATAGACAATGTGGCTGACAGACCACAGGTCAGACATGCGAGACCCCATCTGGAAACATCCTGAGAAGAAGGCTGCTGGAAATATACTGTGAGATCCTGGTCATGAGAATCTCATTTGGAATGAGAGGGAAAGCCCCAGATATCCTCAAAAGGCCTCACCATTGTCCCCCTGAGAAATGACAGGTGCGGCAACCAATCAGAACAGCAAACAGGCTTTTAAAAGCCCTGATCTGGGGCCTCACCCACATAACTCACCCTGCAGTAGGCCCACGGTCCATGCCTCAGACTATGTACTTTTCTCATTTTCTTTCTTAATAAACTCTTTACTCCCTTGCCCACGCTATGGTGTGTCCTTAAATTTTTTTTTTTTTTATGAGTGATAAGCCAAGAACCTAAGAAGCCCAGAAACCAGAGCCATCTGGTAACAAGATCATTAAATATGTCCTCTTACTGCCTTCTTTTCTCCATGTCTTCTGAGGAGAAATCAGCATTTAATCTGCTTTTTTCTTTTTTTTTTTTTCTTTTCGATACTGGGGCTGAGAATTGAACCCAGGACCTTGTATGTGGGAAGCTGGTGCTCAATCACTGAGCCACATTAACTCCCCTTTTTCTTGTTTTTTTGTTTGTTTGTTTGTTTGTTTTTAGGAGGCCCTGGGGATTGACCCCAAGACCTCCCATATGGGAAGCAGATGTTCAACTGCTTGAGCCACATCCACTCCCTTGGCATTTGATCTTATTGAGGCTCCCTTGTATGTGGCATGTTGTGTCTCTCTTGTGGTTTTCAGAATTCTCTTTATCTTTGGCATTCAACAGTTTAGTTATAATATGGTGCAGTATGGATCTATTTGGGTTTATTCTGTTTGGAGTTAGTGGAGCATCTTGGAGGTATATATTTATCTTTCATTAGATTTAGGAAGTTTTCAGCCATTCTTTCTTCTTTTTTTTTTTTAACACACAGAAAATAGAAAGAAGGAAATTCTCTTTACACAGTTGAATAAAAACATCCATTTCTCAATTAAATATACTGGATACATATACATTTTTTAAAAATCATCCTATATGTTACACATTATATTTGGTTCATAGTAATGCAGTCATACAGTATTTTTCCTTTTGTGTCTGGCTTGCTTCACTCACATAAAGTCCTCCAGGTTCATCCATGTTGTCATATGCATTTTACAGCATGGATGCATAATATTCCATCATGTGAATACACCACAGTTTATTTATTCATCTGTTGATGGTCACCTGGGTTTCCAACTTTTGGCAGTCATGAATAATGTTGCTATGAACATCGGTGTGCAGATGTCTGTTCATGTCACTGCTCTTAGTTCTTCAGGGTATATACCCATAGTCGTATTGCCAAACAGTCCTCTACAGTGGCTGTACCATTCTGCATTCCCACCAACAGTGAAAAAGTATTCCTATCTCTCCATATCGTCTTCAACACTTGTAGTTCTCTATCTTTAATAATGGCCATTCAGATAGGTGTGAAATGCTATCTCATTGTAGTTTTGATTTGCACTTCCCTAATCATTAGTGATATTGAACATTTCTTAATGTGGGGTTTTTTGTTTTTTTTTTTTCCATCTGTATTTCTTCTTTGGACAAATATCTATTTAAGTCTTTGCCCGTTTTTAAATTGGGGCATTTGTCTTTTTATTTTTGAGTTGTAACATCTCTTTATATATCCTGGATATTAAGCCTTTATCAGATATGTGATTTCCAAATATTTTCTTCCATTGAGTGGGCGTTGGGTGTAAAGTGCAAGAAACCATCATCTACTACAATGTCTTGAAGATGTTTCCATACATTTTCTTCTAATAGTTTTATATATTTAGGTCTTTGATTCATTTTGAGTTGATTCTTGTATAGGGAGTGAGGTAGGGGTCCTCTTTTATTATTTTGGTTATAGTTACCATTTTCCCCAGCACCATTTGTTGAAGAGACTGTTTTGTCCTATTAACATTAACTTGGTAGGTTTGTCAAAAACCTGGTGACTGTATAGGTGAGGGTTTATTTCTGAATTCTCAGTTCTATTCCACTGATTGATGTATCTATCTTTATGCCAGTACCATGCTGTTTTGACCACTGTAGGTTTGTAATATGTTTCATGGACAGGTAGTGGAATTCCTCCCATGTTGCTCTTCTTTTTCACAATGCTTTTGGCTATTAGGCACACTTGCCCTTCCAAATGAATTTGGTAATTGCCTCATCTAATTCTTTAAAGTAAGCTGTTGGGATTTTTTTTTTCTCACAAATAATACATTTGTCACTTTTAAAAGGCTGAATTTTAAACAGATTCTTGGACTGGTGGCTCATATCCATCACCTCATTCAACTTTAGCACCTATCTCATCTCCAGTTGCTTTTCCAGAGCTACTACCTTCACTGTGAAGCTCCATGAATTTTCTCACTTCAAACTTGGGCTTCTTCAGCATTTTTACTTTTCTAACGAGCACATCTTGGAGAGGTAGATAGATTGGCAAGCCTTTTCTATGTCTTTACCAGTGCTGTCTGGAATAAATTTATTGACCACTTTTTAAAAGTTGTCTGCACCTCTTGGGTCATGATTTCCATTATCTTCTTCAGGATTTGGCAGACCTGTCGATGCTGGGCATATGAGATCTTCTGAATATGATTGTTGCGTTTTTTAGTAAAACCAACACAGAAAAGACAAAGCAAATTACTATCAGTAGTTTTGACATCAAAATGTGCTTCAATCATAGTCTTCCATTTTTTCATCATGGGGCACATTTTTGTCATGGGTAAGATCCATGCCATGGAAGTTGGTTAGGCAGTTTTTGCCCTGTACATCCTCAGTAATTAGCTTGAATTTTCTAAACACAACTTCATCATTCTGTAGATTGGCGCAGCTCACTTCAAAAACATAACACTTAAGGCCATCAGATGCAATTTTGGTTCCTTGAGTCCTTGTAACTAGGGTTTTCCCAGTATTTCTTATATTGAACATTGCTGGTGCTTTCACATCATACCAATCTTTTTTGAAAATGGATTGACCACTTTCTTCTTTGCTCTCTTTTGCCATCTTTCGTAAGGCACTTGTTCTTGCCCACCACCATGGTGCTGCTCAGAGAGCCAAAAGGCACTGTTGGGATTTTGATTGGTATTGTATTGAATGTATAAATTAGTTTGGGTAAGATTGTCATCTTCATGATATTTATTATTCCAATCTGTGAACATGGAATGTCTTTCCATTTGTTAAGGACTTTTAAAATTTCTTTTAGTAGTATTGTGTTGTAGTTTTCTGCATATAGGTTCTGTACTTCTTTGATTAAATTAATTCCTAGGTATTTGATCTTTTTGTTCCTACTTCCTACTGTAAATGAAATTCCCCCCCCCGATTATTTTCTCCTCAGATTGTTCAGTACTAGTGTAGAAAAACATTACTGATTTTTGTGTGTCGATCTTATATCCTGCCACTTTGCTGAACTCATTTATTAGCTCAAGTAGCTTTGTCGTGGATACTCAAGAATTTTCTAAGTACAGGATCATGTCATCTGCAACCAGTGGGAGTTTTACTACCCCTTTTCCTATTTGGATGCCTTTAATTTTTTTCCTTGTCTAATTGCCCTGCCTACAATTTCTAGTACAATATTGAGTACCAGTCATGACAGTTGGCATCCTTGTCTTGTTCCTGATCTTAGAAAGCTTTCAACCTTTCCCCATTGAGTATGAGGTTGGCTGTGGGTTTTTCATATATGCCTTTTATCATATTGAGGAATTTCCCTTCTATTCCTATCCTTTGAAATGTTTTTATCAAGAAAGGATGCTAGATTTTGTTGAATGCCTTTACTGCATCTATTAAAATGATCATGTGTTTTTTTCCCCTTCAGTTTGTTGATGTGGTATATTATGTTGACTGATTTTCTTATGTTGAACCAGACTTGCACAGCAGGAATAAATCTCACTTGGTCACGATGTATAAGTCTTTTACTATGCTGTTGAATTTGATTTTCAAGTATTTTGTTGAGAATTTTTCCATCTGTGTTCATTAGAGAGATTGGTTTGTAATTTTCTTGTAGTAACTTTATCTGGCTTTGGTATTAGGGTGATATTGGCTTCATAAAATGTGTTGGGGATAATTTTCCCTCTTCTTCAATTTTTTGGAAGAGTTTAAATATGATTGGTGTTAATTCTTTTCAAAATGCTTGGTAGAATTCACCTGTGAAACCATCTGGTCCCAGACTTTTCTTTGCTGAGAAATTTTGGTGATGGATTCAATCTCTTTAAATGTGATTTGTTTGTTGAGTCCTTGTATTTCTTGTAGTGTCAGTGTAGGTTGTGCATTTCTAGGAACTTGTGCATTTCATCTAGGTTGTCTAGTTTGTTGACATACAGTTTCTCATAATGTCTTCTTATGATTCTTTTTATTTCTGTGCAGTCAATTGTAACTCCCCCCCTTTCATTTCTGATTGTATTTATTTGCAACTTCTCTCTTTTTTTCTTGGTAATCTAGCTAGGGATGTGTCAATTTTATTGATTTTTTCAAAGAATGAACTTTTGGTTTTGTTGATTTTCTCTATTTTTTTCCCTCAATTTCATTTATTTTTGCTCTAATCTTTATTATTTCTTTCATTCTGCTTGCTTTGGGATTGGTTTGCTGTTATTTTTCTAGTTTCTCTAGTTTTTCAGTTAAATTTCTTCTTTTTTAATATAGGCATTTAGGGGTATAAATTTTCCTCTCAAGACTGCCTTTGCTATATCCCATAAGTTTTGATAATATGTGTTCTTGCTTTCATTTGTGTCAATATATTTGCTGATTTCATGTGCAATTTCTTCTTTGGCCTACTGATTATTTATGAGTTTGTTGCTCAGCCTACACATATTTGTGAATTTACTTTTCCCCTTTTTTTTGATTTCCATTTTCATTCCATTATGATCTGTGGAAGTGCTTTGTATAATTTCAATCTTTTTATATTTATTGAGAGCTGTATGTTGTGGGAAAATATTAGGAACATAGTTTGATGTTGAAATGTTTCCATAATGCAGACAAAAAGTGTGAGCTTAGGAACACCGGGCCTGATCTGATTAGCATGAAAAAATGTTTGCATGATGAGGTGTTTGAACTTAGTATGACCTGTTCCTTAGTATTGTAAATGTTGCACCTGTTCCTTATTATTGTAAATAACAACCAGCTGCTTGTTAGTTCCTAAATAAATACGATGTGGAAGCTAGGGCCGATGCTCTCAGTTTCAGAAGCTGTGAGTCCCCTGCTCCCATCTTTATTTCTTCTCGTGTCTCTCTTTCTGTCCTTTTATCTCATAAGTTCTGCATTGCCTTCCCTTCGAGCCAACCTATTGCTGAGCTGGTCTGAGCAGCTGCATTGTTCCCTAACATGTAGTCTATCCTGGAGAAAGATCCATGGGCACTTGAGATTAATGTTTAACCTGCTGATTTTGGATGCATTGTTCTATATATGTTTGTTAGGTCTAACTTGTTTACCATATTGTTCAAGTTCTCTGTTTCTTTGTTGATTTTCTGTCTAGTTTTTCTATCCAATTATGTGAATTGGGTGTTGAAGTCTCTAGTAATTATTATACTGATGTCTGTTTCTCCCTTCAGTTTTGCCAGAGTTTGTCTCATGTATTTTGGGGCACCCTGGTTATGTGCATCGATTTTTATCACTGTTATATCTTCCTGGTGGATTGCCCCTTTTAATGACCTTCTGTAGCTCTTATAACTTTTTTGCACTTAAAGTCTGTTTTGTTTGAAATTAATAGAGCTGCCCCTGCTCTTTTTTGGTTACGATTTGTGTAGAGTATCAATTTCCAACCTTTCACTTTCAGCTGTTTTGTATCTCTGGGTCCATGTTGAGTTTCTTGTAAGGAGCATATAGATGGCTCTTTTTTTTTTTATCCATTCTGTCAGCCTGTGTCTTTTGATTGGGGAGTTTAATCCATTCACATTCAATGATTTACTGTAAATGCACTGTTTACTTCCACCATTTTATTCTTTGGTTTTCATATGTCATACCATACTTTTGTCTCTTTTTACTCTTTTGGTTATCCTTTCTGCTATTCCTTCTTCTATACTTTACTCCAGGCCTCTCTTTCCTGTCTTTTTATTTCAGGTTCTAAAGCTCCCTTTAATATTTCTTGCAAAGATGGATTCCTTTCACAAACTCTTAATTTGTGTGAGTTTGTGAATATTTTATACTAACCTTCATATTTGGAGGACAATTTTGCTGGATAAGAAATTCTCAGCTGGCAGTTTTTCTCTTTCATTATCTCAGTTGTATCATACCACGGTCTTCTCACCTTCATGGTTTCTGAAGAGAACTCTGCACTAAGTCTTCATGGTTATCCCTTGTGTGTGATGGTTTGTTTCATCCTTGCTGCTCTGAGAATTTTCTCTTTATCTTTGACAGTGGACATTCTGAGTAGTAAGTGTATTGGACAGATCTGTTCAGATTTATTCTGATCAGAATACGGTGCACTTCTTTGATGTGTAAATTCATTTCTTTTGTGAGAGTTGGGAAATTTTCAGCTATTATTTCCTCAAATACGCTTTCTGCCCCTTTTCCCTTCTCTTCTTCTGGAACTTCCAAGACATGTATGTTGTTGCGTTTCATGTTGTCATTCAACTCTCTGAGCCCCTGCCCAATTTTTCCCATTCTTTCCTCTCTGTTCATTTCGCTCTTCAGCTGTTCGCTGCCCAGAGGAGAGAGGGACAAAGGAGGGGAATCATGACAACAGAACTGTGAGTTGAAACCAGTGGCTGCTTCTGCCAGCACCATCCCCCACACCAAAGACACTTTAAAATATTCAGGCCCCTGGGCCTGCAGCTACAGACAAAGGAAGCTCCAGGGACCTACCACCCCAGGAAAGGGGAGAAAGAGGGACACAGCCTAAGGCTGACTCAGCTTCTGACCCTTCCAGGCCAGGAGGGACCATATCGTGCTTTGCCATGGAAGCTGGCACAGGACTGAAGAAATCTGACTCACAATCTCCCTCTCTTCTAACTGACACTGATTGTTGAGGACACACTTCCCCAGGAAAGGGGAGAGAGAGGGAAACACCCTAAGGCTAACTTAGCTTTTGACTCACAAATTTGGTCTGCTGTGTCCCAGGAGCCCTTCCAGGCTGGGTAGGGCCACACTGTATATCTTTAGTCCCTTGCAGGCTCCCAAGGCAAACAGTTGCACAGCCCCATTCTAATCCAATGTCTAGAAATCAGCAAAAAATTATGAGCCATACTAAGAAAAGAGAAGACATGGCCCAAAAAAAGGAGTATATCAAAACCCCAGGCAGTGTCCAGCCTTTACCTGGGGCTTGAAACCCTAGAAGATTTTTTCTAGGCTGTTTCAGCCTGTCCTCTAGCTATTTTTCTGGAGGAGAAAAGAGTCCTTTGTCTTTTTAGTCCACCATCTTTCATTATTTCTATGAATATTCCCTCTGCCCCCTTTTCTCTTTCTTCTTCTCTAAGGGGCTCCCACAATGTGTATATTGGTATACTTGATGATATAGACTGTTTTCACTTTTCTTCATTCTTTCCTCTTTCTGCTCTTCAGACTGGACGATATCACTTGTCTTATCTTCAAGTTCATTGATTCTTTTTTCTGCCAGCTCCAATTTACTGTTGAACCTCACTAGGGAATTTTAAATTTCTGATACTATGGTGGTCAACTCTGTTTGGTTCCTTTTTATAAATTCCAGCTCTCTATTATAGTCGTTTTGTTGTTCATCTATCTTTTTATTGATTTTGTTAATAGTTGATTTTGTTTTCTTTTAGCTCTTTAAGCATATTTAGGACTATTTCCTTATAAAGTCTTTGGTAAGTTTAGCTCTGGTCCTCCTCATAGGTAGTTTCCAATGCTTTAATATTTTCTTTTGTATGGGCCAAGACTTTCCCATGTTTTGTATATATGTTCTGTAGTCTTTTGTTGAAACCTTGACATTTTGATATTTTAATGTCTTGTCACTGGGATTTAGTATCTATTACTTAAGCTTGTATCCAGCTAGTGTTAAAAGAGAGTGTTCCTCGAAAACTAGGAGCTAACAAAGGAGTAGGAGTAGCATACATCTTTCCCAGTCTGTGTAGATTGGCCTGTGCTAGCATTCTCCTTCAGAACTTACCCATAAAATTATTTTAGAAAATAGCTCCAGGCCAAAGTGTAGCTGCTACCCTGATCCTTTCTGCACAAGTGTCTTTTCTTGGCATGTGCATTTGGCTCTAGTCACCTCCCATTTACATGGATATGAAAGTCCTCTCCTCCATAGGAAACCATTTCTTCATGGTTCCAGGCACTGCAGTTTATGTCTGTACTAATCAGGGTTCTCTAGGGAAACAGAATCAATAGGAGATATCTGTAAGTGGTATGATTTTATAAGATTCTCTCACATGACCGTAGGGATGCACAAGTCCAGATTCCACAGGCATCTGATGAAAATCAAACCAGGGGCTCTGATGAAAATCCAATGAAGGTCCTTTATGAGTTTCTGGGAGACGTTGGCTGTCCAAAGATGAGCTGGGAAATTCTCTCTGAATGCTGAAATCCCATCCCCTTTTAAGGCATTCAACTGACTGGATAAAACATGACTCATTGCTGATGGCAATCTCCTTGGTTCATCGTAGATGTAATCAGCCATCTACGCAATATACTCACTGTTTACTAAAGCCCATAAATGTCCTTGTTTTTATAATTAGCCCAGGGCTTACTTGACCAAACTAGTGGGCACAATTAACCTGGCTGAATTGACCTATTAGCCTAACTATCACAATGTCCTCTAGCCAGAAATCCTTTTCCCCTGGCAGCCACTTGACTGTTTTCCCAGTGTTCTGTAGGCAAGCTCAATGGGCCACCCTCTAAAGTAGAGCAAGTTCTGTGACTGTGCATCACCAGATTGGGCCAGTCCTACAACCTACAATGAGGGTAACTCTGTTTCCTCCAGTACCAACACCAGTGATCTGCACTGGAAGTGTGGACCAGCTCCTCCCCAAGCAGGTGAGGGGTGAAGGAAAAGTCAGCCTGAGTACCACGAGATCCTATTGCTTTTAAGTGGGCTTTTTCTTGATTTAACATTTGCCCTGTTACTACAATCCTTTAACTGTTTTCTGGAGCTTTTAGAAAGATGTTTCTGCAAGTTCCTACTGACTGTTCAAAGCTTCTGGTGGGACCCTGAAACATCTCATTTTGCCAATTTCATCATGGCAATTTTAATTGATTCTTATATATAATTTGAGGAAAGGGTCTGACCTCACTCTTTTTCATGTGGATATCCAATTTTCATCACACCATTTGTTGAAGAGATGATTTTTTTCCCATTGAATTGCTTTGGCACTATTGATGATCAACTCTCCAAAAATATCAGAGTGTATATTTCTGAACTCTTAATTCTATTCCTTTGTTCTATATGTCTATCCTTATGCAGCACCACAATCTTGATTATTTATATTGCTTTGTAGTTAAGTTTTAAAATCAGGAAATGTGAATCCTTCCTACTTTTTTTTTTCTCCAAGATTATTTTGTCTATCTGGGTCTCTTGCATTTCCACATGTGTTTTAGAATTTGGTTATCAATTTTTGCATAAAAGCCTATTGGGATGTTTCTTTCATGGTCTAATTCTATATTTATTTTAAAATTTTTAAAAATTGTTACACATCACTAAATTTCTCATTTTAAGCACTTTTTAAGTTTAAAAAAAAATGTATCCCCCCCCCCCTGCTGCCTGCACTTGCTGTCTGCTCTCTGTGTCCATCTGCTGCATGTTCTTTTGTGTCTGCTTCTCTTCTCATCTTCTCTTTAGGAGGCACTGGGAACCGATCCTGGGACCTCAAATGTGGGAGAGAGGCACTCAGTTGCTTACGTGACCTCAGCTCCCTGGTCTGCTGTATCTTCTACTGTCTCTCCTCTGCACTCCCTTTGTTGTGTCATCTTGCTGTGCCACTCAGCTCTCTGCGGTGCAGGTCAGCTTGCCTTCACCAGGAGGCCCCAGAAATTGAACCCGGGGCCTCCCATATGGTAGACTGGACCCCAATTGCTTGAGCCACATCCACTTCCCACATTTTAAGCATTTTTAAATATCAATTTCAGTAATACTAATTACATTTCACAATGTTTTACCACCATCCATTACCAAGGTTTTTTCCAGACTCCAACTTGGGATTCAATAAAAGAGTGCCTCAGACTTATAGATCAGATGGTGAGTTTGCTATCTTAAAACAATATTAAGTCTTCTGATTAGGGAACATGGATGTCTTTCCATTAATTTGAACTTTTCCCATTTCTTTCCATAATATTTTTTCTTTTTTAATGATAAACTTAGTTTTAGGCAAGTTTTAGATTTACAGAAAAATTACGCCAAAATTTAGGGAATTCCCATATAACCTCCCCAGCAATATTTTATAGTTTTCAGTATACAGGTCTTGCATTCCTTTTGTTAAATTTATTCCTAGGTATTTCATTTTTTGACACTATTATAAATAGAATTGTTTTCTTAATTTCTTTTTCAAATTGTTCATTGCTAGTATAGAGAAATACAATTAATATTTGTGTATTGATCTTGCTTTCTGTAATATTGATGAACTCTTTTTTTTAAGATTTATTTTTTATTTATTTCTCTCTCCTTCCCCCCGCCCCCCCCCCGCAGTTGTCTCCTCTCTGTGTCCATTTGTTGTGTGCTCTTCTGTGACTGCTTCTGTCCTTATCAGTGGCACCAGGAATTTGTTTCTTTTTGTTGCATCATCTTGTTGTGTCAGCTCTCCATGTGTGTGGTGCCATTCCTGGGCAGGCTGCACTTTCTTCTGCGCTGGGCGGCTTTCCTTACGGGGCGCGCTCCTTGCGCGTGGGGCTCCCCTACGTGGGAGACACCTCTGCGTGGCACGGCACTCCTTGTTCGCATTAGCACTGTGCATGGGCCAGCTGTACACGGGTCAAGGAGGCCCAGGGTTTGAACCATGAACCTCCCATGTGGTAGGTGGATGCCCTATCCATTGGGCCAAGTCTGCTTCCCTGGTGAACTCAGTTTTAATAGTTTGTGTGTGTGTGCACAAGCACATGTTTTCTTCAGATTTCTGTATACAAGATCATGTCATCTGCAAATAGAGTTTTTTTTTTTCAATGGTTAGACGTGAGATTTATTGGGACTAAGGAACCGGAGGGGCTCTTCGATAGCAGCCAGTCAAAGAATGACGTTAGCACTCCACGAAGAAGCAAGAAATGGAGGGGGAATATAAGGGGTCTCAGGAGAAAGACATTCCATAGGGTATGAGAAAAGAGTTTCTGCAAAAGTTACATGAGGCATACAAACTGGGTGTTTAGTGATGTTATCACAGGAAGAGAGTATACAGCCTTGAAGGGATTAAAGTTTGCAGGACTATTTATACATTCTTTCCTTCAGGGAGGTCTGTTCATTTTTAACTAGTGAGCATCCAGGCTATACCTGGCAGCTCTGTGCTTCAGGCTGTGTTTCATTTAAGGGGGAAGGGGCACTCAGTCCCTGGGCTCCCATGCAGCAACCAGCATTAACTATAGGACACACATTGCATCCACATTCCACAGCAACAGTATGACAGACAACAGAATAATAATGAGTCCTCCACTAAAAGCTAGTAGACCTATGAAGATATGTCACCAGGGCCAGAAAAGGGAATTAAACCAGTCAGATGGGGGGTCAGTAGCTAATTTCTCAATATGTTGTATGTTCTCTTGCATATGATTTAGAGCTTGTGAAATATTGGAGTGATGAGGAATATATACATAACATTGAAGATTAATGCTTGACAGTAAATTACATAATTCAGGGGGTAACCATCCCATATTACAGATTCCATCTTTGTTGTTCCATACAGACAGGGGCAACATGATCTAGAGTGATAGATTCAGTTGTTAACAATCCTAAACCATCCTATACAGCATATCCTAATAAAGGTTTAGACTAGTCACTTGCTCCTTTACACGGGAAAAACATAAGGGAAAGATGGCAGTTAAAGATGGCCCTTTAACTTATATTCTCAGTGCCTACATTGGCCCTGCTGTTAGCATGTCAACTGCAGCAGGGGCAGCAGCCCAAGGTGCTGAATTTAAATGGGTAAAGGCTGGATACAGCCTCTTGGCCCATTGTTGTAAAGATCCTTTAAAAGGCCATCTAGCCTTTGTATAAGACCTGCACCAGTGGTGTTATAAGGTAGATGGAAAGTCCAAATAATATCCTGGCCCATAGCCCAAGACCATGTGAGGTGACTGGTAAATGGAGTTCCTCGGTCACTGTCAATTTGGGCTGGCACCCCATATAGGGCACTTACTTTTTCTAGGCAGTAAATCGTAGCCCACTGGTTACAAGAGTCCCATGGCAGTGACTGTGGCAGTGACAGCATACTTGCACCTTCCAAGAGTGGGAGGGGACTGATGTAATCCACTTGCCATCATGCTACTGGAGTCTGTGCTTGGCCAACACGTCCCATCTGGTGAGGTAATTGTCGTGGTTGTCGGAGTGAGCACAATGGAACTGCTGGGCTAGGTATCACAGGGTTGCTAGCCACAGCGTCCACTTTTCCCATGGAACCACTCTGCTGCTTCTTGGGTCTCAGTGGTATGGCTCTGGATCTTCGCAAGGGCACCTGCCTCAACAGTCCTGAGAGGGGTGTTAGAGGAGTGGGCTGGGACATGATAGACAGTTACCTGTTGCCACTGGCAGGCATCCCAGATGTCCTTCCACAGATCTTCCCCACAGGGGGCAGCCCATGAAAATCCATTGTTTCTGTCTTGTTTTCAGTATCCACAATCCACCCCTGGGTAAGGATGGGAGTCTTCAGAGTGACCAATCTCCTTTGTATTAAGCCCTCCACCTGCAGCAGGGCATGGTATGCTGTGCATAGTTATTTTTCTAAAGGGCTATATTTCCACAGTTGGAACCAAAATCCAAGGAGTATTCATTTAGAATGTTGCCTTTGACACAAATTCCAACCAAAGCCAATACTGATGCTGACACATCCAATTCACAAGGTAAGTCAGTGTCCACCTGCCTCAGTGCTTAAGCCTGTGCTATTGCCCTCTTCAAAAGCAGCCTACTGAGGGTCCTCCCATTCCTGTGCATAATCTTTCCTGATTAACACATACAATGGTTTTAAAATCTGAGCTAAACAAGGAATGAAAAGTCTCCAGTACCCCAACAACCTCAGAAAGGCCATCAATTGTTTTGGAGTTTGTGGTATGGGAAAACACTATACTTTACTGATTACAGCAGAGGGTATAGTTTTTGTCTTACCCAATCAAACAATACTCAAGAATTTGACAGAGCAGCCAGGGCCTTGCAGCTTGTCCTGATTGATTGCCAATCCCAGGCTTTCAAGAGAAGATACTATTGCTTTGGATGCTTCTTTAAATTCTGAAAGAGTAATACTGGTTAAGATAATATTGTTAATATAATGAAATAGGGTGACAGCCACAGGTTTCTTCCACAGGGCCATACCCTTTGCCAGGAGGCCATGGCAGATGGTTGGCCTGTGCACACAGGCTTGGGGAAGCACCAGAAAGGTCCATGGTGCCTTCACACATGAAGCTGAATGCAGGCTGGCTTGACTTGTCTATGGAGATACTAAAGAAAGCCTTAGCAAGATCTGAAACGAAGTGATAGTGACATAACAGGGTACTAATTTCTTGCAGTAAGCCATCAATGTTTGGCACTGCTGCATACAATATTGTATGGTGCTACTTTATTTAACTTGTGATAATTTACTGTTATGTTCCACCCCCTCACAGTCCCCCAATGACCATAGTAGCCATAGGGCTACTGCTTCAGTGGAGGTGGGGCAAATCAGATGAATACGAGCCAAAGCATCTGCCTCTTAATTCCTAGGCAGAGAGGTTGTTTCTGTGGCATATAACGTCTTTAAAATAATTACAAACATGATTAACATTACACTGTTATTTAATATTATGCAGAAAACATTATTACATCTCTAGGAATTTTATACAATATTTAAGTATTAATATGAACATTTTACCCATAAAACTTTAATGGAAGGTTAGAAAATCCCTTTTAATTTTCTAACATTTTAAAAACACTTTTCATTCAACTTATAACATATAAATGAACTTAATTATTTTTTAGCATTTTACTTTTTTCAAGGTGAAAGATCAAATCTTTGGCAGTAGTTTAAAAGAAAAAGATAACTTTTAGAGTTTGACTCTGAGAAAGCAAAGTGTTAAAAGTTGTCAGATTTGAACATTATATTCTTTTAAAAGTGAGAACACTTGTTTTTCTTAAACAACCAAGGACATGGTAAAGTTAACATAAAGTACAAAAAGCTATTTTGATAAAACAAACTTTCTGCTTTGTATACCAATTATTCAGGGGAAAAACTCTAACTTTTTACTAAAATAGTGATTTAAGAAAGTTTATTACTTTAACAGAAAGAACAAACTTTTAGTTTTGCACTAGTGTACTATTTGATACTAAAGCTTTTAAAACTTTATAGATAAATCCATCAAATCTGACTCAACTTTGACCACAAAAATTCCTTTTCCACAAAACTTCTGAACTTTCTGTATTCATTCAGCTTTCCCCCCATATTTTACTCTTTTAAAATAACCAGTCATTTTATCTTAGGACAAAATTATTTTCTTTTTCCTTAATAATAATAAAAAACACACACACATTCTATGTACCTTACATATTTGAGTTACCAAAATGATTTTGGAAACTATCTCCAAACAAACCTCTTACACATACAATTACCATTAACACTAAACAAGGTGTCAGAATATTGATTCAATTTGGTTGTATACAACATAACTTCTCTTCATTCTAATATGTCTTAGCAAGAATACTAGAAACAGTTTTTTGGAGGCAAGTTGGCAGGGGAGGCTGTTTGGTATTAGGACTAAGCCATGATTTAATTGCAGGCTTACAAAAGCAGCCAGCATTTTCCTATTTTTTTCTTTTCCTCTTTTATTTTCATAAAGTTGTCAAACTCAAAAGTTACTAAATTTTAACAGCATCATTTTATCATTGTGGCTATCCAGGCCCAATTTGAATTAACATGGAAACAGAACAGAGAATATTAATGTTGCTAAGTTTTTCTACTTCTCCAGCAGTTAAACTAATTTTGTCAGCCCCCACTAGCCTGCAGTCACTCCAGGTGACGGGGTTTGTGGAGTTGCTGCTGGAATGTTTTCCGTATCTCAGTTAACTATCCAGCAGAGAATTTTCTTACAAGCATGCTTTCACTATTTAGCACTTTTGCTTGTGCAGGATGTTGTATCTGTGGTTAGCCTTTCTTTGCACAAGCAGTTTAACATGATTTAAAGATTTTCTATATTGCTACGTTTGAATCATTAGCTCCTTATCTAGTTGCTCAGAGACCTGTCACTAAGGTGGAGGTAGAAGTCCACAAATCCCTTTCTAACTTTAACTCTTCTTCTAAGCAGCTGGAATTCTTTGTTTTTCTTGAGACAATTTGCTGTAGCTACCTGTACCTACCGCCCATAGCAACAGCCAGCTGACTGCTGTGGCAGTATGCCTGCTATCTTTACCAGATTTTATAATCTTTTGTTCTTGCAGCATACGCTCTACTCCCATTAGCATTTTCGGGACATCCCCGTACTCATGCGGAGTTCCACAATAGTTAAGCAAGTGGGCAACCCCAAATTCTCTCAGCAGTCCCCACCCGTCTGGTTCCACTTGTCCAGAAGGGCAACCACCCTTCCCCACATGGACATTATAGGACAACTCCAAATAGAGATGGTTTTAATTCTTACTTTCTATTATGGATGCCTTAATTCATTTCTAATTGTCCTGGATAGAAGCTCCATTACACTGTAGAATAGAAGTGATGAGAGCAGATACCCTTGTCTTTTTCTTGATACTAAGGTGGGAAACTTTCAGTCTTTCACCACTGACTATGCTGTTAGCTGTGTAAATGTGATTTATATCAAATTGAGGGAGTGAAATTCCCTTCTATTCCTAGTTTGTTGAGTATTTTAATAATGAAAGGATGTTGGGTTTTGTCAAATGATTTCTCATATATTGGAACAATTTGCTGTTTATATCCTTTATTCTGTTAATATAGTGTATTGAATCAATTTTTGTATGTTGAACCAACCTTGCATCCCTGGGGTAAATTCTACTTGTTCCTAGTGCATATTCCTTTTTATATGTTGTTGTATTGAATTCGATAGTATTCTGTTGAAGATTTTTGCATCTATATTGAGAAGGGATATCAATCTATCAGTGTTTTGGTTTTATTTATTTGTGTGGGTTTTTTTGTTTTGTTTTGTTTTTTGCGGTGTTTTTGTCTGGAATTGGTATCAGGGCAATACTGGTCTTGCAACGTGAGTTAGGAAGTGTTCCCTCCCCTTTTATTTTTTATTTTTTGGAAAAGTTTCCAAAGGATTGATATTAATTACTCCTTAAAGGTTTGGTAGAATTCATCAGTAAAGCCATCTGGGCTTCAGTTTTCCTTTGAGGGAAGATTTTTTATTACTAATTCAATCTCTTTACTTGTTATATAGGTCTATTCAACTTTTGTTTCTTTTTTTTTTTTCTTTTTTTTTTTAAAGATTTATTTATTTAATTCCCCCCCTCCCTTGGTTGTCTGTTCTTGGTGTCTATTTGCTGCGTCTTGTTTTTTTGTCCGCTTCTGTTGTCATCAGCGGCACGGGAAGTGTGGGTGGCGCCATTCCTGGGCAGGCTGCACTTTCTTTTCACGCTGGGCAGCTTTCCTCACGGGCGCACTCCTTGCGCGTGGGGCTCCCCCACGCGGGGGACACCCTTGCGTGGCACGGCACTCCTTGCGCGCATCAGCGCTGCGCATGGCCAGCTCCACACGGGTCAAGGAGGCCCGGGGTTTGAACTGCGGACCTCCCATATGGTAGACGGACGCCCTAACCACTGGGCCAAAGTCCGTTTCCCTTGTTTCTTCTTGATTCAGTTTTGGGAGTTTGTGTCTTTCCAAGAGTTTGTTCATATCATCTAGGTTATCTAATTTGTTGGTATATGATTACTCATATTTTCTTATAATCCTTTTTTTGTTGTAATACAATAATTTTGTATGTTGGTTGGTATTCTGTGACGTTGATGGATTCACTTACTAATTGTAGAAGTTAGTTGATTTCTTGTGCTTTTCTATGTTGAATGAGAATGCTAAGAGCAGAATCCTTGCCTTGGTCTCAATTTTAGAGGGAAGATATTCTGTCTTTTCTACTTATTATAATGCTAGCTGTAGGTTTTACTTTGGAGATGTTCTTTATTAAGTTGAGCTAGTTGCCCTCTATTCCTACTTTTCTGAGAATTTTTATCATGATGGGTATTAAATTTTGTCAAATTCCTTTTATATATTGATTGATATAATCATGTGAGTTTTCTTGATTAGCCTGTTGTTATGGTGGAATAGATTGATTTTTAAAAATAAGCAATTTTTAAAATAGTATGTTTGGTATGATAACAAAGTAAACATTTTATGTGAAAATATTATTAAAATATAAGGCTCAATAAGTCTAAAGTTGACATTTTAAATATATGTACACCAAATGTGTACTGTGAAAGCACAGGTTTCTTGATCGTAGACTGAGTGGGGCCCAAATCTGTATTGGCTACTTGACACTAGCCAATGATATTAGTACCTAGCAGATGAGCTAATAAATGCAAAAACAGTTGATAAGTTTACAGTTCTACTTTGAAGCCATTTTCATTTTAGATAAGTAGAATTTTTCACAGCTTAACATACAAGCATCTAAAATAGATATTTCCCCTTTCTTGTCACTAAAGAGATTTTTTTCTTGACCTGTTCACCTCCTTATATATTAAGTTAGAGCTCTGTATTTGCATAGATATTTTTCTTATCTGCTCTGAATTCTACATGTGTTTTATTTTGCTATTAATATTATTACTTAGCTAAATATTGGTGTCCTTTTTATTACTGTTTTTTTTAACAAATAAATTTTATTGATACATATTAATAAAGCATACGGTTCATTCAAAGTGTGCAATCAACGGTGTTTGGTATAACCACAAAGTTGTGCATTCATCATTTCAGTCATTATTAGAGCATGTTCATTATCTCAATAATAATAATAAACAAAAAACAGACAAACAAACAAGAAAATTCCTCACCTATCAATCTCTCTTTGTTTCCCCTGCTATACATACTTGCTGTTTCTGGCTATTCATGCACAATTATTTATTTGCTTATTAAGCAGTTTTATTGATGTATTCACATACCATATGATCTATCCAAAGGGTATAATCAAAGGTTTTTAGTATAATCACAATGTTGTACATTCATCATCTCAAAAATTTTAAAACAATTTCATTACTCCAAAAAGAAAGACTCTGTACCCCTTAGCATTCCTTCCTCAGACCTACATAACCACTAATCTAATTTCATCTTTATAAATTGATTTATATTTATATTTCATATAATTTGAATCACACAATATATAGTACTCTGTGTTTGGTCTCCTTCACTTAGTATAATGTTTTGGGTTTTTTTGGTCTGATGTTAACATTTTATACTATTAACTTAAACCTCTCATGAATTTTTAATCTCATCCATTGTGTCTTTCATTCCCAAAAGGTCTATTACTTTTCTTTGTAGGCTTTAAAATTGTTATTTCTGTTCACCCAGTGTCTTCTTAATATCCTTTATCTTTTTAGTCATATTTTCTTTCAATTCTTTAAATGATTTAGGAGAGTTGAGTGATTATCATTGATTGTCTTAAATCCTATGTCTCTTCAGGATATTTGGTTTGTTCCTTTGGCTGAGCCATGTCTTCCTGTTTCCTAGTATGGTTTGTAATTTTTGCTGATGTCTAGGTATCTGAATATGTTGGTGAATTAACTCTGATGGCCAATTTCTCTGGCCTATTATTTTTTTCATAGCTCTTCTTTAATATATGGTTCAACTTATCCTAAGTCTTCAAAATTGCCCAGCTTAAGTTATCAAAATTGTGTTAGGGACTCACTAATAGGGTGGAGATTTTTCTACCAACGGTGGGGTAAAGAGAGCCCTAAAAGCAATTTTTGTCCATGCAGTTTCCAGACTGGCTAGTAGATGGCATTCATTAGTGCACTTTTCCATGGGGGTATATCTCGCTTGGTTTTCCTTTGTTTTGGTCTGACCAGAGCTGAGATTCCAAGCTCCACTGGCCAAATTCACTGAAGAAAATCAGCCCCCACCCGAGTCCTCCTCTCTTTTCTCTTATAACAGCTGACAGGAAGGAAGATGTCTGCTCCCCTCTCACTCCCCTCTCACTCCCCTCTCACTCCCCTCTCACTCCCCTCTCACTCCCCTCTCAATCAGCTGCAATGAGCCAGTGGTTTTATCCATGTCTAATATATGAGGGGCAAGGGGAGCCCCTCCTGGCTGCAGGGAGGTTTAATAACTCATAGTTTGTCATTTTGGATTCTTCATCTCTCTGTCCCTCACCCTCCTGGGAGTTGTGCAGCACTGTCCTGGTCTACTGACCCCCAAAACGGGTCCCTCAGGATGCTTTTGGCTCTTTCTCTGTTATTTTTGTGAGAGAGCTGAGCCTTGTCTGCCTAATCCAATGCCATCTTCCCACAATCCCTGATTAATTGATTTTTGAATATTATTCTATCCTTGCATCCCTGGGAATATTTCCCACTTGGTCATAGTATATAATAGCTTTTACATTATTCTGAATTTTATTTGCTAATACTTTGTTAGAATTTTTGTATATATATTCATGGAGGATATTTGGTCTATATTCAGTTCTGTTTTTTATTACTAATTTCTTAATTCCATTGTTGGGAGTAAATATACTCTGTATGATTCAATCTTTTAAAGTTTATTGTGATTGTTTTCTGGCTCATATTACAGTCTCTTTGGTGAATGTTACATGTGCTCTTAAAAAATATGCTCTGCAGTTGAGTGCTTAGTTTTATAAATTTTAATTAGGTCAAGTTGGTTAACAGTATTGCTCAATTCATGTGCTTATTAAATATTTATGTGCATTTTCTGTGTAACACAGAGAAGGTGTTAATATCCCTAACAAAAGGTGTGGGTTTGTCTATTTAATTTTTAGCTTCATCATTTCTTTCTTCATGTATTTCTATGCTGTATTATTAAATGCATATGCATATAGGATTATAGGATTGTTAAGGTGTCCAGATGAATCGACTTTTCCATTATTATGAAATGTCCTTCTTACTCTTTGTCCTGAATCTTTTTATCTAACATTAATTTAACCAAACTGACTTTTATTTTGTGTTTTTATATCTTTTTTCCATCTTTATACTTTCAACCTATGTCTTTATAATTAAAATGTGCCTTTTTAAAAAAACATACATTCCAATTTGAAAATATCTGCCTTTAACTTATTTAGCTCATGTACCTTTCACATAATTACTGATATGGTTGGGTTTAAGTTTGCTATTTTTTTTTCTTCAATTTTCCCCATCTTTATTTATTCTTTTGCTCCTCTTTTCTTAAAATTTTGGGAATATTTGGCTATTTTAAGACTCCATTTTACCATTCTATTTTTTTACTGTTCTTTTTGGTAATTTTTTGTTTAATGGCTGCTCTAGGGCTAAAATATGCATTCTTAACTTTTCACATTCTATCTTTGTATTAGCCAAAGGGGTGCTGATGCAAAATGCCAGAAATTGGTTGTTTTTTATAAAGGGTATTTATTTGGGGTAGGAACTTACAGATACCAGGTCATAAAGCATAATAAGTTACTTCTCTCACCAAAGTCTATTTGGACAAGATGGCTGCCAATATCTGCGAGGGTTCAGGCTTCCTGGGTTCCTACGTTCCTGGGGCTTGCTTTTCTCTGGGTTCAAGTTTCCCTTCTCCTTGGGGCTGGCTTCTGTTTCTTCTGTGTGCTGACTTCCCAGGGCTTCAGCTTAAGTCTTCAGCGTCAAACTCCAACATCAAAACTCCAACATCAGAAACCCTCAACTCTGTTCTTTGCCATGCCTTTTATCTGTGAGTCCCCCCACACCAAGGGGCGGGGACTCAATGCCCTAATCATAACTCAGTCATGCCCAGGTATAGATCAGATTACAAACATAATCCAATATTTCTTTTTGGAATTCATCAATAATATCAAACTACTACAATCTTAAATTAACATTATTCCACTTCATGAGGAATATAAGAACCTTAACTTGGTATAGTACGTTTGCCTCCTTCCTGCCTTTTATGCTAATGTTGTGATATACTTTACCTCTACATGTTATAAAACCCAAGATACATGGTTACTTTAGTCTCAAATAATTAGAATTTTAAAAATATATTGTGTTATATACATACAATGGAATACTATTCAGCTATAAGAAGGAATATAGTACAAACACATGTGAGAACATGGATGAATCTTGAGGACCTTATGTTAAGTGAAGCAAGCCAGGCATTAAAGGACAAATACTACATGACCTCTCTGATATGAAACTCTGACTGATGTCTCAGAGGCTAGAGACTGGAAGATAGGCTTAAAGGAATTTTGGGGGTGAGAGGAAGGTTGTGAGCTGACACCTACATGGGTGAAGTCTGTGATAAGTTGGAGAGATGGCACAGTCACAAGGCTGGGTGCCAAGATACTTCAAGGCCTTCTGTAAAGTTTCTTTGTGGCAGTGCCTGTGGCAGAGACTTTCTTGGATCAGGTCGCCTGTGTGGCCAGAGTGGAAGGAGCAACTGTTTATCCAATCAGTTGAATGCCTTAAAAGGGGAAGTGATTGCAGCATTTAGAGAAAATTTCCCAGCTCTTCTTTGGACAGCTAGCATCTCCTGGAAACTCATCAAGGACCTTCATGAACTTCTATCAGAGCCCCTGCTTTGCAGCCTGCCTGTGGAACCTGGAGTTGTGCATCCCTATGGTCATATGAAGGATTCTTATAAAACCTCATACTATTTACAGATATCTCCTGTTGATTCTGTTTCCCTAGAGAACCCTGACTAATACAATATAGTACTGTCTCTCTAACTTCAGAGAAAGATTTATGCAAAATATATTGGAAAATCAGAATATGAGGGAAATAGGGTTTAATTGGCATGGAGCATTTTATTCATTACAGGGAACATACACATTCATTGGTTTGGAATTGTCTTGACTTTCAGCTACCTTTGAATGATCCAGAAGAAATTGGTTTGTAATAAACCTCTTAGATTCCTGAAAAAAAAAAATTTAAAGAGACTTTTATTATTAACCACATAGTTACCATTTCTGATGCTTGTATTTCCTCTGCAGAATTGGGCTTCCATGTGGGGCCATCTCTCTTCAGCTTGAAGAATTTTTATTATTTCTCTTGGTGATTAAGTCTCAGAACATCTGTTTGAATGAAAATGTCTTTATTTCTTCTTCATTTTTAGAAGGATATTTTAATTAGATATAGAATTGTGATTTCACATTTTTCCTCCAGTATTGTTAAAAGGTGACTTCATTGTTTTCTGTTTTCTGTTTGTATGTTTCTGACAAGAAGTTAGTCACCATTCTCACTTTCTTCCCTGAATGTAATTTGTTTCCTTTTCTCTTTCAAAAAATTTATGAAATTTTTTGCCTTTGACTTTTGAGCATTGTGATTATGATGGGTTTAGATATAATATTCTTTGTGTTTTTCCTGATTGCGATTTGTTGAGATTCATGTATCTGTGGCTTGTCTTACAACAGACTTGACAATTTTTCAGTTGTTATCCCTTCTGATATTTTTTGCCATACTTTCTTTCCTTTCCTTTTGAAATATGTATGTTAGATTGGTTGAAATTGTCCCACAGGCCTTACATGCTCTGTTCTTTTTTTTTCCTTCTATTTCTGTTGAACTGTATTCAGTTTCTATTGACTTGTATTCAAGTTTACTGATCACTTCAGTTCCAGAATTTACTTTTAATTTTTTGAGTTCCTACTACTCTGTTTAATTTCCACATTTGTTTTTTCCATTCTGTGAAGCCTTTCCAATAAATCCTTAAATAAAGTCCTTGACTGATATTAGGAACATCTGGGTCATCTATGAATCTGCTTCAATAGACTGCTTTTTCTTCTGATTTTGAGTAACATTTTCTTTTATTTACATGTCTAGTAATTTTTAAAAATTTTGTGATGGACATTGAAAGATACATTCTAGATATTCTGGATTATTTTACCGTACCTAAAGCATGATGACTTTTTTCTTGGCAGGTAGTTAAAATATTGCCAGATCTCCTTGATCTTGTAAAGACTTGGTTTTAGACTCTGTTGAAATGGAACTAATTTGATTTTTCCTTTAGTCCTAGAACATAACATTTATTCTCATGGTATGGCCTTCTGGGTTCATAGTGAATGCCCTATTTATTCACCAAGTTCTTTCCACTCTGGCCAGAACTGGAATTTCCCAAGCTCATTTGTTTTTCAGCCTTCTTTTGTTCCTAAGTGTATTAGTCAGGGCTCTATAGGGAAGCAGAACCAACAGGAGATAGCTGTAAATAGTATGAGATTTTATAATATTGTCTCATGTGACCATGGGGATGCACGATTCTGTAGGGCGGCTGCAAGCCAGGGGCTTCAGTGAAGATTCTTGATGAGTTCCCCAGGAGATGCTATCCAACGTAGAGATGGGGATTCTCTCTCTGCATGCTGAAATCACTTCTCCTTTTAAGGCCTTCAATTGATTGGATGAGACATCACTCATTGCTGAAAGCAATCTCCTTAGTTGATTGTAGGTATAACCATCTATGCAAACAAATCACTGATGATTAAAGTCCATGAAATGCCCTTGTAATACAATTAGTCCACTGCTTCCTTGACCAAACAACTGGGTACCATTACTTGGCCAAGTTGACACATTAGCCAAACCATCACACTAAGAAATTAAAGCTATAAATTTCCCTGAAAACTGAGCTTTAATTTCAACAATAGATTTACTAGGTAGTTGCTTTAGTCAAATTATTTATCATTTCCATTGTGATTGTTTCTTTTATCCATGGATTGATTATAAGCAAAATGCTTAATTTTCAGACATGGTGATTTTCTAGTTATGATTTTAATATTAATTTCTCACTCAATTGCATTATCAGAGCTCATACATTATAGTACTTTAATACTTCATTTCTTTTGTAAGTTTTAAAGAGGAGTGTGCTGCTTTTTTTTTCATTAGGGTTGTGGAATTACTGTGCTGGCTGGGGTAAATAAGGCTGACTATCAAGGGGAAACAGGACTGCACCTACACAATGGAGATAAAGAAGACTTTTCCTCAAATACAGGAGATCCCCTAGGGCAGGGGTTCTTAGCAAGGGGTCTGTGAGCTTGAATTGCAATTCAAAAAAACATTCTTGTGGGGACATGTTAGTGCAGGTGTGATATATTTATTAAATAATACATAGTATAGTGTGGACTTAGTAAGGGGTCCATGGTTTTCACCTGATTAGCAAAAAAGTTCATGGAACAAAAAAGGTTAAGAACACATGCCCTAGAGTGTCTCTTAGTACTACCCATGCCATGTGATTAAAGTCAATGAATAACTGCAAAAACCCAATCCAGGCAGGACTAACAATGGCTCAGAATCTTCAGGAATGAAAGTTTGAGTCACTCCACCAGGACAAGAACCACAGCTAGCTGAGGTGCTTGCTGGGGGTAAAGGGAACATGGAATGGGCCATGGACAAAGGTAGTGATAAAAACAAACTTTGGCCATGTGACCAGTTACAGAAATGAGGACTACTCTGGTCATGAATATTTCTTCCTTGTTTTGTTATGACTATGTTTAAATATTTACATAAAACAAATCTTTTTCTTCCCTGATCTTTCCCCTTATCATATGACATAAGTTGTATTAGTTTCATATCATAGTATTAAGGATGTCAAGTTTAAGAGTGACTATTACCCAAAGACTTGCACCCTATTCTGGAGTAAATTAGTGTTTTTGATTGTACGCAGGACAGTTCAATATTGTTAAGAAGAAGTATATATATGTCTGTTATTGTTTTTATTTAGAGACTAAAAATGGTTTAAGGTGATGTATATATGGCTCTCAAGTTGACAAGAGGTGGACTGTGATGATTAGGTTAATGTGTCAACTCGGCCAGGTAATGATGCCCAGTTGTTTGGTTAAGCAAATACCAGGCTAATTGTAATACATGGGCATTTCATGGACTTTAATCATTAGTGCACTGATTGCATAGATGGCTGGTTACATCTACAATCAACTGAGGAGACTGACATCAGCAAAGAGTGACATCTTATCCAATCAGTTGAAGGCCTTAAAAGGAGAAGGCTCAAGCAGTTGGGGTCCTAGGGAGAGATAAGCCATTCACCTGATAGTTTGCAGCTGACCTTGGGAAGAAAGCTTACAGATGAGACTGATATAGAAGGCCTGGAAAGAAATGAGCCTTATGCCAGGAGAGACTAGCCAGAGATAGGTGACCATCTTGCTTTACCACATGGCAACTGACTTGGGTGAGAAAGCAACCTTGAGATGGACTTTCTAGAGCCTTGTATCTGTAAGCTTTAACCCCAAATAAATACCCATTATAAAAGCCAACAGATTTCTGGTACTTTGCATTGGCACCCTGTATTAATCAGGGTTTTCTAGGGAAACAGAACCAACCGGAAATACCTGTAAATAGCATGAACTATTATGAAATTGTCTCCTGTGACTGTGAGGATGCACAAGTCCAAATTCCACAGGACAGGCTGAAAGCCAGGGGCTCTGATGAAGGTCCTTGATGAGTTCCCAGGAGACACTGGCTGTCTGAAGTGGAGGTCGGATTCTGTCTCTGAATGCTGAAATCACTTCCCCTGGTAGAAGTGGTCCAATGTAATCACCTTGCCTCCAGGTAGGCTGATCGCCTCAGGGAATGGTGTGGGCCTCTGCTGGCATATTGGGTGCTCAGCAGTGGCTGTAGCCAGGTCAGCCTTGATGAGGGGAAGTCCATGTTACTGAGCCCAAGCATAACCTCCATCCCTACCACCATGGCCCCTTTGTTCATGAGCCCAGTGGGCAATGACAGGAGTGGCTGGGGAAAGAGGCTGAGTGGTAGCCACAGAGCAGGTCATGTTACCCACTTGATTATTAAAATATTCCTCTGCTGAAGTCACCCTCTGATGAACATTCATGTGGGACACAAATGTTTTCATATTTTGCCCGTACCTATTCCCCAGACCTCTTTGTCACTAATTTTCCAATCATGTTTCCTCCAAGTCGCTGACCATCCAGTGAAACCATTGGCAATATCTGACGAATCAGTGTGTAAATGTTTCTCATTAGTTCTTTGAACATTTTTATAACAGCTGCTTTCAAATCTTTGTCCATCAGGTCCAACTTTTGGGCCCCCTCAGAGACAGTTTCTATTGATTATTTTTTCCTGTTTCTTTATATGTCTTATAACTTTTTGTTGAAAATGGCATTTCAGATAATATATTGTAGCAAGTCTAGATTCTGATTCTCTCTCCCCTGGGGATGGTGGGTTTTACTTTTTTTGTTCCTTTATACTGTTCATGTTAGTGACTTGCTGGGACTAATTCTCAGAAGTCTAGCCTCCCTGCATTGTGCAGATGCTGATGTTTCTGATCTTTTTTTTTTTAATATTGTTTTTCTTTTTAAGCCTGGCTCCTTAAGGGGTTGCCCCTGGGTCAGCATAACTTAGTAACTTGTCAGTGGTTGTGCTTCAACATCTTGATCCAGTAAGTCTTCCACTCTTTGCCACTGGATCTATGTATGGCTTAGGGGATGCTTTCAAAATTTGAGTTGACAAGACTATCCTGGTTTTTTACTTTGTACTCTTGAGGCTTCAAGTTCAATCAGGAATGAGTAGCTCATTAGGACCCTCTCAGTTCTCTTCTGAGTGGGTACAGTCATACACTTGTGCATAGTTTTCCAGACCACTAGAAATAAGGTGGATCCTAGCCAGGTCCTCCTTTAAATATTCCCTGAATCTTCCTGTTATCTGGCTGGTCTGCCATTTTGTTGCTTACCACATCCAGGATGGACTTCATTAAACTAGCATTAACCTTCCCTGATTATTTGCCACTGAGATTCTACTGTTTTCAACAGCATTCTTGGGCATGGAATTTTCTACACTCTGGTCCTAATTACAGTCACCCCCCTCTGTTGGGGCAGCAGAATTGCCAGTCCTAACAGCACTCTGATAGGGAGGAGGCAGGATGTGAACATCATAGCTCTTACCAAAATTCAGTAGCCTTAAAAAATGCTTTTCAATTTCTTGTATGCCCTTTGGTCAACTTCCAGAATTATTATATGGTTGTTTGTGACAAGTCAGTGTATTTTTATCATTACTTTTAGGGAAGAGGATTTCCCAACACCTTACTTAGCCATTCCACAAATTAGTCCAACATATAATTGGGTTTTTTTTGTACTATCTAAAGATTCATGTTTTCAATTCCAGAAAATATTCAGATGTTAACATTTTGTTTATTTCCTTTCCCTCATTCCCTCTATGGTTTCCTTCTAGAAACCTAATTGCATGTAAGTTAGTACTTCTTATTCACAACGTTCTGTCTTCACTTCTCATGCTTTCTTTTTATCATGTAAGTTACCTTCTCATTAATTTCCTCTGATGTAGTTGTCAAGCACTTCCCCCCCCCCCAGCTGTGTCAAACCAGTTAATTGCTTTAAGTTCTATCCTGTCTTTTTCAAATTTGTCTCATGTCTTGTTTTGTTTTGTACTTTTAATTTTTTATTACAACAATCATAGGTTTACAGAAAAATCATGCAGGAAGTACAGAGTCCCCATTTATCCCCCCCCCCACACACACACACACATGCAGTTTTTACTATATTAACATTTTGCATTAATGTGGTACTTTTGTTACAAATGATGAAGCAATATTGTTATAATTTTTAGTCCATACTTTAAGGCTCACTTTTTGTGTTTTTCAGTTGTGTTTTTATTTTATTCTAGAACATATATACAACCTATTATTTCTCAACTTACTTTCAAGTATAAAATTCAGTGGTGTTCATTTCATTACCAATGATGTGCTGCCATCAGGACCATCCATTACCACAACCTTTCCATCACCCCAAACAAACTCCATACCAATTAAGCATTAAGTCCCATTCTCCACCCCCATGCAGCCTCTGGTAACGTGTATTCTAGTTTCTGATTCTATGAGTTTGCATATTTTAGTTATTTCATATATGTAAGATCATATAATACGTGTCCTTTTGTGTCTGGCTTATTTCACTTCATGTGTTAAACAGTATTTTCATTGCCCATATTTTTTATATCAGTTGCATCTATATCTATCTATATATATAAAACATATAAATTATCTTGTATTATTTTAATGATATAATATGATCACCAAGGAGAAGTGGGAAGGTGAATTCTGCTCTTTATTGCCATTTATTCAAAGTGGATTGTGTTCTTGAGTGTTTTATAATTTTGGACTGTGAGCTTATGATGAGATTTTCCATGTGGAAAATCTCAGTGAAATAGGTTGAATTGAACTGATGCTTTTTTACCCTGCTTTGTACCCCATATTTTTTTACCATTTGGGAACTTTTATTTGTTTACTCCACATCTTGGCATTTCTATACCTTGCAGCTAGAATAAATTCACACATAAAACCCAAGTGAAGGAAGGCCTATAGTTGATCAATACTGGGGTACATTTTTCTAACCCAACACCTAGCTTTATACAGGGCACCTAATTCCAATTCTTTGAATCACTCATTCCAAGATTTTTTTTTTCCCCCAAATTCTACTCAATTTATCCATTTTTTAAAAATATATTACATTAAAAAAAATGAGGTCCCCATTCGCCCCCACCGCCCCCACCCCACCACTCCCCCCTCAATAACACTCTCCCCCATCATCATGTCACATCCATTGCATCTGGTGAGTACATCTCCCGGCACCGCTGCACCCCATGTCCCGTGTTCCACACTATAGCCCACACTTTCCCACATCCCATCCAGTGGGCCATGGGAGGACATACAACATCTGGCAATTGTCCCTGGGGCACCACCCAGGATAACTCCAAGTCCCGAGAATGCCTCCACATCTCTTCCTCCCCTTTCCCGCACCCAGCAGCCACCATGGCCACTTTTTCCACATCAGTGCCACATTTTCTCGATTATTAACCACAATAGTTCATGAATAGAATATCATTAAGTCCACTCTGATCCTTACTGTATTCCTCCTTCCTGTGGACCTTGGCTTGATTGTGTCCATTCCACATCTATGTCAAGAGGGGTTTAGATTCCACATGGATATTGGATGCAATCCTCGTGCTTTCAGTTGTAGGCACTCTAGGCTCCATGGTGTGGTGGTTGACATTCTTCAACTCCATGTTAGCTGAGTGGAGTACGTCCAATAAATCAGAGTGTAGGAGCTGAAGTCTGTTGAGGCTCAGGGCCTGGCTATCATATTGTCAGTCCAGAGATTCAAATCCCCTAGATATGTCTTAAGCCCCAGCACCAACTACAATTCCAGTAAAGTAGCATGAAGGGCTTGTGAAAAGAGATCCCATCGAGTCCAGCTCCATTACGCAGAAACACCAGCTCCAAAGAAGGGCCAACTGACATGGCAGTAAACCTCATCTGCCATGACCATAGAACCTGTGGATCTCTTTAGCCCTCAAAAGGACCAATACCTGGGGTTGTATCTACTTTATCTGTCTCTGAGACTCTGCTCAGGTGTGCATAAGGGCAATCCTTCTGACAACCTCCAGACTCTTTTTTAGAGACTCATAGCCATATAAACTCATTTGTCCTTTCCATTTCCCCCTTAATTTAGGTCAAACAGCATTTTAAACTCCTGTTATTATATGTAGACAGAGATAGTCTGCTGGTCCGTGTTGAACCTTTAATTCAAGGTCATTTTCTAGTCGCATCATCAGCTAATACTTGGTAGTGACCCCTCGGTGCCAGGGAGGCTCATCCCCAGGTGTCATGTCCCACGCTGGGGGGAAGGCATTGCATTTACATGCTGAGTTTGGCTTTGAGACTGGCCACATTTGAGTAACATGAAGGCTGTCAGGAGGAAACTCCTAGGCATAGTGCTGCTCTAGGCCTTGTTCTTATTTCAGGCGTATAGGCTCACAAGCATAGTCATTAGTATCAGGGGCTCACTGTTGGACCCTCATTCCTTCCTGGTCCTTACCGTTGCACCTGGGGGACTGCCGCTGCTCCCCTAGGGACCACGACAGAGCCTCCCCCCGGCCAGTAACCCAGTACCCCCCCCAGCTGTTGTTTTTAATTGTTTCCACTATGAGTATATCCAAACATTTCCATGCACCCTGGACATATGCACTGTGTAACTCCCTTTCAACCATATATCGCCTGTCAATAACATCCCATAGCAGTATTCCTCCGCTGCCATTGTTGAGCCACTCTGTGATCCAAAACTTCCTGAAAAGTGAAGCCCAATATAATGTCAGGTTCCCTTACTAATAAAATGGAATATAGCGATGAGTTTAAAGGTTAGATATAGAATACATATTGATTTGGAAAAATTCTACATCCTATTTTTTTCTTTTCTTTTTTCTTAATTATTGAGCTTCTCTTCACAAAAACCCTAGATCACAGTAATTCATATATACAATATACAGTGCTCCCACACATCCACCATAAAACCTTTTTCCTTCCACAGCGATAATCTTTTAACTTATTCATATCATATTTACTGAAACTGATGTACAGACTCTGAGACAATAGCTTTCAAACAAGGTGACATCTGTGCTTACATTGTGGTCCATACTTTAGGATATACAGTTTTCTATTTTTAGTTATCCTATGTTTTACATTATGGTTTACATTATTAGTCTGTCATCCCCTATATGTTTTTGGTGTAATATTACATGTTTTATATCCATCCTTGTGTACTCTCGCGAAACTCCACTCTTGCCCCCACATTTACCTTGGTTCCATTGATTCAACATCCATTTTCCCCTCCCCTTGGGGCCCACAGCAACAGCCAATCACCATTTCCCAAGAAGCCATGTCCAGAGATACTTGCAACAGTGTTCAGGACCTGACTTGCTCAACTGCCCTAATGCCCTGGGAGCCACCCTTTCTCTCAAGAGATACAGTTCCCTCTATTTGATGGCATTAGTCATCCCCAGGATATGGGTCCACCCCCACTCTCACTACTTGGGTCTCTACCCAATGGTACAACCCACCCTGGCAAAATGAGCATTCAGACATTCCCCAGGAGTCCATCCCGCATCAGACCATCCCCTCCGAGCATCCTAAACAGGTAACCCTCCTAATTATATTTTGATATGGTTTTCTCAGCATTTTACTCTCAACCAACACCTGACACTCTCCTATGTTCGTATGTTGCCCCTCCCTCCCCCCAATTTTTTGGGCAATATTACCCATCTGCCCATCCCCAGCCCCCCTCAAACCCGCAAAGCCCCACCCAAAGGCAACCCCTTGCCCCCATTTTATCTCTTCTTTGTCCTCATATTTACCGCCAGCTCTTCATAGATTCCACCCCTGTAGACGTCAGCTTACATCCTTCCTCCACCCCCTGATTTCCTGTAAGCCTATCTTCCAGTCTCTAGCTCTCTGAGGCAGCTGGCTTATTTCATATCATTGAGGTCAAGTAGTATTTTTCCTTTAATGCCTGGGTTGCTTCACTCAACATAAGGTTCTCAAGATTCATCCATGTTATCACGTGTGTTTGTAGTGTATTTGTTCTTACAGCCGAGTAGTATTCCATTGTATGTTTATACATTTTATTGATCCACTCATCTGTTGATGGGCATTTGGGTCAATTCCAACTTTTGGTGATAGTGAACAATGCTGCTATGAACATTGGTGTACATATATCGGTTTGTGTCCTTGTTTTCAGTTCTGCTGGGTAAATACCCAGCAGTGGTATTGCTGGGTCATATGGCAAATCTATGGTTAGTTTTTTGAGAAACCGCCAAACTGTCCTCCAGAATGGTTGGATCCTTCTGCATTCCCACCAGCAGTGGATGAGTGTTCCCATTCCTTCACATCCTCTCCAGCATTTGTATTCTTCTGTTTTTTTCATAGCTGCCAATCTTATGGGAGTAAGATGGTATCTCATTGTAGTTTTGATTTGCATTTCCCTGATAGCTAGAGATATGGAGCATTTTTTCATGTGCTTTTTAGCCATTTGTATTTCTTCTTTGAAGAAGTGTCTGTTTAAATCTTTTTCCCATTTTTAAAATGAGTTATCTTTTTATTTTCAAGATATATGAGTTCTTTATATATGCAAGTTATAAGTCTCTTATCAGATATATGGTTGCCAAATATTTTCTCCCATTGTGTGGGTTCCCTTTTTACTTTCTTGACAAACTCCTTTGAGGTGCAGAAAGCTTTAATTTTGAGGAAGTCCCATTTATCTATTTGTTCTTTTGCTGCTCGTACTTTTGGTGTGATGTTCATAAAGCCATTTCCTATTACAAGGTCCTGTAGATGTTTCCCTACACTGCTTTCCAAGGTCTTTATGGTCTTGGCTCTTATATTTAGGTCTTTGATCCATCTTGAGTTGATCTTTGTATAAGGTGTGAGATGATAATCCTCTTTCATTCTTCTACATATGGCTATCCAGTTCTCCAGGCACCATTTGTTGAATAGGTCATTCTCTCCCAGTTGAGAGGGTTTGGTGGCTTTATCGAATATTGTATGGCTATATATATGAGGTTCTATATCAGAACTTTCAATTCGATTCCATTGGTCTGTGTGTCTCTCCTTATGCCAATACCATGCTGTTTTCACTACTGTAGCTTTGTAGTATGTTTTGAAGTCAGGTAGTGTGATTCCTCCAATTTCACTTTTCTTTTTCAATATGTCTTTGGCTATTTGGGGCTTCTTTCCTTTCCAAATAAATTTCATAGTTAGTTTTTCTAGTTCCTTAAAGAAGGCTGTGTTGATTTTTATTGGGATTGCATTGACTGTGTAGACCAGTTTTGGTAGGATAGCCATCTTAATAATATTTAGTCTTCCTATCCATGAACAGGGAATATTCTTCCATTTATTTAGGTCTTCTTTGATTTCCTTGAACAGTCTCATATAGTTCTCAGTGTATAAGTTTTTTACATCTTTAGTTAAATTTATTCCTAAATATTTGATTTTTTTATTTACTACTGTAAATGGTATTTGTTTCTTGATTTCCTCCTGATCTTTCTTATTGGTGTATAAAAATGCTACTGATTTTTGAGCATTGATCTTATAACCTGCAACTTTACTAAACTCATTTATGAGTTCTAAAAGCTTTGTTGTAGATCTCTCAGGGTTTTCTATGTATAGGATCATGTCATCTGCAAATAATGAAATTTTGACTTCTTCCTTTCCAATTTGAATGCCTTTTATATCTGGTTCTTGCCTCAGTGCTTGAGCAAGTACTTCTAAGACAATGTTAAATAGAAGGGGAGACAGTGGGCATCCTTGTCTTGTTCCTGATTTTAGAGGGAAGGATTTTAGGATTTCTTCATTGTAAACAATGTTGGCTGTAGGTTTTTCATATATACTCTTTATCATGTTCAAAAAATTTCCTTGTATTCTGATCTTTTGGAAGGTTTTCATCAAGAAAGGGTGCTGTATTTTGTCAAATGCTTTTTCTGCATCTATAGATATAATCATGTGATTTTTTTCCTTCAATCTTTTTATATGGTGTATTACATTAATTGATTTTCTTATGTTGAACCATCCTTGCATACCTGGAATGAATCCCACTTGGTCATGGTGTATAATTTGTTTAATGTGTTGTTGAATATGATTAGCAAGTATTTTGCTAAGTATTTTTGCGTCTAAGTTCATTAGAGAAATTGGTCTGTAATTTTCCTTTCTTATGGTGTCTTTTTGGCTTTGGTACTAGGATAATGTTGGCATCATAGAAGGAGTTAGGCAATGTTCCTTCTGTTTCGATTTTTTGGAAGAGTTTCAGCAGGATTGGTGTTAGTTCTTTCCGGAATGTTTTGTAGAATTCACCTGTGAAGCCGTCTGGCCCTGGGCTCTTCTTATTTGGGAGGTTTTTAATGACTGATTCTATTTGTGGGTGTGCCCCTGGGGCTGTTAGCTATACGGCTGGCCGGGCCGTTAGCTAGATGGCTTTCGCCTCAGTGAGGTGAACTTCTTGAACGGGTTGTGAGTGACATCGGGGCTCCGGTAACACACAGCCAGGTTAAACACACAGTAACCACCCCGGAGACACAGGCTCGTGGCGCAGGTCTGGTTTATTGGGGAAGGGGCACAGCCTATATAGGCAGGGGTGGGGGCTTGAGGTGACATGTCAATTACAGGTGGGCTAAGGGGATTGGGATAATATGAAGCAGCTACTTGATGGGATGAGGTAGTTTTGAAGTTGGCGCGCGTGGGCTTCTCTGGCGGGAAGCTGGCCAGGAAGAAGGAAGGTGCCTTTTGTGATAGCCATTGTATATGCTTAGCGGCCATTCTGGCTACATGTTGTTTGCCAGCAAGTTCACCAACAATACCTTCATTTTTGTTTTATTTCAAGACTGCAATAACTGTGCCTGTCTTCGGTTGTTCTCCCTTGAGAATCTTACCCGTCTTTGGCTACCAGTTATGAGTCATTTATGCCACGAAGTTGCGCCTGTCTTAGGTTGCCTCCCTCTGGAGGTCTTACCTGTCTCTGGCTGCCAACTGAGCTTTGTGGCTGGAGGAAAGGTGGCTGTGCGCTGGCTACACGGCTACACGGCAGTGGTGGCTTCAGGTTCTTGTGTTTCTTCTTGCACGAGCAGTTGGTACTGACGAAGCTGAAGTGAATAAACGGTGAAGGATGAAATGTTTTCTATTTTTCTCTGTAGCCACTTAATGAGACAAGGAGCTACAGACACAACACAGATGATTAGCATTAAAGGACTACTAAGTGGTGTAAGCCACTGTACGAGGGGGGAGGAGAGCCAATTCACAAATGGGGGACTGAATGATTGAGTTTTAGTTAAAATTTTATGCAGGTCTTTTAATATTTGGATATTTTGTTCTACTATACTGGAGCTATTAATGTAGAAACAGCATTCTTCTTGGAGGAATAAGCACGTTCCTCCTTTTTCAGCTGTAAGTCTAGGGCCCTGCTGTTTTGGAGGGTTACACTAGCTAGGGAGGTGAGTTGCTCTTGAAGAGCTTGAAGGGAGGCAGTTGTGGAATCAAGGGCTTTTTGTACTGATTCTTTAAAATTACCAGTGGCGATAACTGTGTGTGCTAAGGTGCCACCAGCAAGTCCAACAGCTGCAAGGGAGGAGGTAAGGCTAGCTCCTACCAGAAGGGGAAGGAAGGCGGCTCGCTTGCTATGGAAAAAAGAGAGCAGCTGGGAAGCTTCGGACTCTGTATATAGTATAAACTGCAGGACAATGACTACAGGAATACAGGGACTGGGAGTGGTGGAATTAATCAAGGGTGTGATTGTTTGATTGCACCAAAAAAAGAGGCCTCTTGGGAGCTGGATGGTACCTGTAAAGGAAACGTTTGTTGTGTAGGTGGGAGAGAAGGAGGTATTGCTGGTTTGGAAGCAGGTGATATTTTCAGGCCTGCTCCAAAGGGGGATATGTGTAAGGGGGGAAGAGAGGTTGCCAGGTATTGCTGAGGAATAGTCGGAATAGTTGGAGATAGAAACAGGGACAGCCGCTAGTAGGGGACGCTGGAAGGAGGCGCAAAGGAAGCAATGAGAAATATTAGCAATTCCAGATTGATTAAGGAGAGAGACGGTATTATTGAGAATTGTGAGCCAAGAAGGGGGATTATATACTAGCAGTTGCTCGTTTAATTGCTTTTTGGCTGTTTTTATATTTACGAGCACATTGGATATACTCATTGGAGATGAGGACTTGTTGTAGAGACTATAGCGGCGGGAAACCGTTATGGATCTGGTGGGCCAAGTGTCACCCCCATGAGCATATAGCTTGCCGGTGATTCCAGTAGCCCATCTGTCATTCCAGGGATCTTTTATATGGAGGTAATAACCAGATTTATTGGCAAAGAAGAAGCTTGGGAAGGACGACTGCCATGGCCAGTTAATGACACAGCTCCAATGGGGGCAACCTCCATAATAAGGGCCTTGGTAATAGGTGTTGGTACAGTATGCTTTGGTTTGGGTGTGAGGGAAGCAGGCGTTAAGGTTTACGGCTACTTCGTTGGTATGATTTAGGTGTTTCAGTGAGTTTGATAGTAAGAGGTGTTTGACATCCTTGAGGTGAACAGTGGCCTGTGCCAAGGGGGTGCGATGTGGTGCTTGAGCGAGAGGTTATAGTTTCTTTTACTGTGAACGTCCAGAGATAAAGGGCTTGTCCATTGACTGAGATAATGAGTGAGATAATTAGAGAAAGAGTGAGTATGTATAAGAGGTGGCACATGGTGGGTGGGTTATACACAGCAGGCGATAGCGAGAGAAGGCAAATATGCATTACAAAGAAAGTGAGGAGGAAGGATTTGTGCAGCGTTGTCCAGTTACTCAGAGAGCCAGCGAACAACAGGAGGGCTCTAACGAGGGTGACGAAGCTACATAGAAGGATTCCAGGGAGGCTACACAGCTGCATTAGTTTCAGTGGCAGGTTTTATGAGATGGCTTGGGATCCACAAAGGCTGGTCAGTGTTTTCTGGAAAGATACAAGCAAATCCTTCTCCTTGTGTTAGTAGAGGGTGGGGGCCTTTCCATATGTTAGTGAGGGGGTCTTTCCACATAACAAGGGGGACCGGCGTGGGGGCTAGTCTTAGGCCTCCCCAATGCCGGATTGCTGGAGTAATATGATTTTTGTCAAAGGTAAGGAAGTTGATAGTGACTAGGGCTCTGTTGAGCAAATCTCGGGGGGTTGTTGTAGGGAACTCCCCTGAAAGTTTCTTGATTGTATTTTTGAGGAGCGCATTAGATCGCTCAACTAGAGCCTGTCCTTGTGGGTTATAAGGGATTCCTGTTTTGTGTTGAGTGTTCCAGTCATGGCAAAATTGTTTAAAAGTTTTGGACTGAAAGCAGGGTCCATTATCTGTTTTTATAGTCCAAGGGATACCCATTTGATTAAAGGCTTGAAGGCAGGCTGTTATAACATTTTTGGCTTTTTCTCCAGATAAAGCAGTGGTGAAGAGAAATTTGGAGAATGTGTCTACTATCACGTGGACAAATTTATAGTGGCCAAATGAGGGGACATGTGTGATGTCCATTTGCCACAGTGCATTTGGACGGAGGCCCCATGGATTAACTCCTTGGGGCTGTAATGGGCCTATAGGAAGGAAAGGTGCGCAGTGTTTGCACTCACGTGTGAGGTGCTTACACTGGGCTTGAGTGATGTTGGGAAAAAGGTGATGGAGGGAGTTAGCTGACATGTGGAATTTTGCATGTAGGAGCCTAGCTTGATCTAAGGAGGTAGAGAGTATGGAAACAGTGAGAGAGGAGTCAGCAAGGTTGTTTCCTTCTACTAGTGCTCCAGGTAATCCAGTGTGTGAACGGATATGCTGGATATACCAAGGAACTGTACGATTTTCAAGGAGGAGTTGTAGCGCTAAAAGGGTGCTATCAATTAACAAACTGGGCTTAACCTTTAGGGTTGCATAGGGCAGTATTCGAATGGCATTGGCAGCATAGGCACTGTCAGTGAACCTGTGAGGCTAATTTTTTACCAATATAGGGAGGAAGGCAGCTCTTTTTGACACAGATGGGGATAGTAAAATTTTTAGTTTGCCTTCTCCATAGTATGTTAGTTGTGGGGTAATGGCTACTAGGATGCAAGGCCTCATTTTTATAGAATAGAGCATTTTTGGGTTATAGTTAATTTTCCGACAATCCTAAGTAGGATTCCTGGTTATGATTAAATTGTAAGAGGAAAACAAAGTCACAATAAGCTGAGTATTACTATTTTTGGAGATAATTATGGCCTGATTTTTAACCTACATACAGGAAGGATGGTTACTAATGCATAGGGGTTGATAATCAAATGGTAATATGAGATTATTGATTCTTTGTCTTTCTTTATAGGGTTTAATTGGCAATCGATTATCAAATGGTTTAGGGAATATATGGGTTTTATTCAGATATATATAAAAGAATGGCTTTTTCCAGGTTAACACTCTAAGTAATGGGGGGTTAGGTATATAGGCCTAATAAGTGTAATTACTGGCAGCTTCCTTATTACTTACGATCACCATCATCAGAAGTTGTAGAAGACTCAATCTCTTCATTCTGGGGTTTAATCCTTTTCGCAGATAACTAAATTTGTTCTCCATTTTCTGAAATGATAAGAGCATAGCCTCACCCCCTTACTTTAATCCTGCCTTTTTTTTCATTCATTGCTTAAAATATCTTTCTAGAATATTGGTTGATCCTCATTTCCTGTGTCTACTGTAGATGTTTGACATTTTCCAGAGTGACATTCTGCAGGTGTTAATGAATTATAAACATTAAGAAAATGTAAAGTAAATAAAGCTTTTGCTAATTAATCTTTTGGTGTCATAATACCATTATCTCCCCCTTTTTGTTTTAAAAGCATAATTTTTAGGGTATGATGGCTGCATTCAACTATGGCTTGACCTGTAGGATTATAAGGAATTGAATACCATATTTTAAAAGGAAAGATTCAAAGGATTTACTAATGTAAGAAGGTGTATTATTAATTTTTAGAGGGCATCCAATTACAGCAAAAGCAGACCAGAGGTGTGAGTGAACATGATGAAACCATTCCCCGCTTTGAGCAGTAGCCCATATAAAATGAGAATAAGTGTTAATATAAACATGAACATATTGTAGTTTACCAAAGGATGGTATGTGAGTAACATCCATCTGCCATAATTGATTAGGAGTCAGGCCTCTGGGATTAGTTCCAGCCTGAAAAGGCACCACTGTTAGTCGTTCACAAGTAGGACAAGTGTGAATAATTTTTTTTGTGTACCTGTAGTTTTATTAACTTTTGGTATTTATTTCGCAGGCCTTTAGCATTTAATGTTAGAGCATGGTAATCATGAGCACCTTGTAAACACCCTACTAATAAATCAGCTCGAGCATTATTTGCTGTCATAGGACTAGGCAAAGAGGTATGAGAGCATATATGAGTAATGTAAATAGGATGCTGCCTTAACTTAATGAGATGTTGCAAGTCAGCAAAAAGTCAAGATAACTTATTAGTAGCAAAGATATGAGCTGTTTTAATATGCTTGACAGTAAGACTTACATATTTAGAGTCAGAGACAATGTTCAAGGGCTCTTAAAACATTTGTAAAACCTTAATGATGGCTGAAAGCTCTGTGCATTGAGCAGACGAATAAGGAGTTTGCCAAACGTGTTCTTTTTGAGAAATAACATATGCTGCTTTTTTTTATTTTTTATTTTTTTATTACTGTTACTATCAGTAAATACTGTACAAGATGGTTGGGCTATGCACATAGCCCTGAAAAGCACTGCAAAATTTTATTGTTGGGTTTTTTACAGATAGAGGAATGTAGCTGGCTTGATTTGTCTAAGAAGACACTAAAGAAAGTCTTAGCAAGTTTTAAAACAAAGTGATAGCAATACAGCTGGACTTTAACTTTTTGCAACAAACTAGCAGTGTTTGGGATTGCTGCATACTAGTGTTGTTACTTTAATCTATGATAAGAGGTTGTTTCTGTGACACATACTCTTTTATAATAATTAAAACCATAAATAACCACATTGTACTTCTCTTTAATATTATGCTGAAATATTGGTAACTTTATACACTTTTAAGCATTCATAGGAACCTTTTATTCATATGACTATTATAGAGGGTTTAAGGAAAGAAAAAACTTGTTAATTTTATAACACTTTAAAACACCTTTTATTTAACTTATAACATATTAAATAAACTCAATTATTACTTTAATTTTTCTTTCAAGGTAAAAGAACAAATCTCTTATAATTAGTTTGGAATAAAAGGCTACTGTTCAGGATTAGGTTTTGAGAAAGCAGTTTTGAACATTATGTTCCTTTAAAAGAGATAGCGCAAGAAGCACAAGAAGCTATTTTGATAAAGAGGACTTTCTCTGTATACTGATTATTGAGGATAAAAACTTGTACTAAAACAGATTGATTTGAGAGGCCTTAAGAAAGAACAAAATTTCTAACTTTGCATTAGCATAGTAATTGATACTAAAGCCTTTAAAATTTTATAGATAGACCCATCAAATCTTATTCAACTTTAACCATAAAAATTCCTTTTTCACAAACCTTCTGCACTTTCAGTGGTCACTCAGGCTTTGTCCCACACTCTACTCTTTCCAATAATCAATCATTTTATCTTAGGACAAAATTATCTTCTGTTTCCTTAACAATAAAAACACATTCCATATAGCCTTCATACAAAGTTATCAAGCAAATTTCTTATAACATAATACCGTGAACACTAAACAAGCTTGTTAAAATAATGAACTTTTCCTTAAATACTTAGTAGCATGCAATATCAGAAACAGTTTTCTAGAAGCAAGTTGTGAAGGGAGGCTGGCTGCAGCCAAGCTTTTTTGTTAATAATATTATTATTATTATTATCAATTCAGGTTTTTTTAAACACTTGAATTTAAACAATGCTTTATAAAACTTCTTATAATTATTTATAACCATATAGACTATAATTATATTATTTTAAGACAAATTTTACCTTTATAGAACATATTTCTTCACTTAAAGTTACCACAATACTTTCTATAACTTGCCACATGCATTGAAGTTCCAAGAGTTTATGAAAATTAGCCATCCTACTTTAGGACAAAATACACCTTTTTGCAAAAACTTATTAAATTTCAGTGTGCATTTTCACAAACTTTTAACCAAATATTCATTTAAGTTTTACATCCTTGATATTATCCTGTGAAGAAAAATAAGTTATTTATTTCAATCTAGGCAAGAACAACTTTTTATAAAAAGGCTTATAGTAATTTTGTTAAGACATGATTTTTATCATTGTAGAGATTTAATTAACATTTAAACTTAAGTATTAATATAAGCACTTATTTAGTTTTTGGCCATTTGAATAGAGCTCTTTTATAAATTTTTATTAATTTATATTACCATCCGGAGGTATCAAAATATACACTGACATTGAACGAACAGACAAACACAGAACAATCACAACACAGTAACAGAAACATACAGTTTACAATTAACTCATAATTCTTACTTTCTTGGTATAGCTGCTTTTAAGCTGTCCATTATACCACATTTTAAATATAACTTCTTAAGATTTCTTCTGGAATACACGTTGCCTGTAACATGCAAGCTTGTGCTTGGAAACATTGTTATTAGTTTAGTTATGGTTAAACATTGTTCAGAGTGGGGTGGGGGGTGGGGGGGAACAGCTAGCCTGAACTTTTGGAAGGGTTTATTGCTCCTCACCTTTTAAAGCACTTGGGGGAATGACTGTTATTCCATTAGTAATGTTGTGGGTACCTACACTTTCGGCTTCATTATAATAGAGAGCTTTTTAGGTAATGTAATTTCTGGGGGTTAAAATAGCAAGGACTAGACTTTTCTAATCAGTAGGTGTATTGTGAGCATGAGAAATGCTGTTTAATAACATCTGAGCACAGGGGCTATTAAGACTATATTCTTGAACAGATTTATGAAGGTGAGTAATGGATTTATGATGCTAAGGAGCCTAAAAGGGAGGAGAATCTCATTGTGGTAATTTACTGGAAAGAAGTGAGGAGGAGTGAATGGGTGGTGATTAAGGACAATAGCAGTAAGTGGAGCTGAAAGAGGAGGTGTAGAAGGCACGGCAGTGAAAGAGTTAATAAGGGGAGCTGAAAAGGGAGGTGTGGTAGGCGTGGCAGTGAGAGAGTTAGGCTCTGGCGGTTTTAGCCAGTGTCTAGCGGGGTGCCTGTAAGGCAGCCGTGAATAGCTAAAAGAGTGGGTATGAGACTAAAAGAGGGAAGGCTTTGCCTTCGTGGGGCTTGCGGCTAGCTAATAGGGCATATAACGCCCGTGCTTCTAGTGCATTCTCAGAAGAGGCTAAGTTCCCCATTCTGAGCTTCACTCACCGATACGAAGAGGATCGCTTCGGATCCCGCTGGTTGCTGTCTGGACGAGGTGGGGGGGTCCCTGTTCAGGGTGCCAGTTGTGGGCGTGCCCCTGGGGCCGTTAGCTATACGGCTGGCCAGGCCGTTAGCTAGATGGCTTTCACCTTGGTGAGGCGAACTTCTCGAATGGGTTGTGAGTGACGACGGGGCCCCGGTAACACACAGCCAGGTTAAACACACAATAACCACCCCGGAGACGCAGGCTCGTGGCGCAGGTCTGGTTTATTGGGGAAGGGGCACAGCCTATATAGGCAGGGGTGGGGGCTTGAGGTGACGTGTCAATTACAGATGGGCTAAGGGGATTGGGATAATATGAAGCAGCTACTTAATGGGATGAGGTAGTTTTGAAGTTGGCGCGCGCGGGCTTCTCTGGCGGGAAGCTGGCCAGGAAGAAGGAAGGTGCCTTTTGTGATAGCAATTGTGTATGCTTAGCGGCCATTCTGGCTGCACGTTGTTTGCCAGCAAGCTCACCAACACTATTTACTTATGATTGGTTTGTTGAGATCATCAATTTCTTCTTTCGTCAATATGGGCTGCTTATGTGTTTCTAGGAATTTGTCCATTTCCTCTGAATTGTCATTTTTGTTGGAATATAGTTTTTCAAAGTATCCTCTTATGATAGTCTTTATTTCTGTGGGGTCAGTGGTGATATCTCCTTTCTCATTTCTTATTTTGTGTATTTGCATCTTCTTTCTTTTTTTCTTTGTTAGTCTCGCTAAAGGTTTGTCAATTTTGTTGATCTTCTCAGAAAACCAGCTCTTGGTCTTGTTTATTTTTTCAAGTGCTTTCTTATTTTTTATTTCATTTAGTTCTGCTCTTATATTTGTTATTTCCTTCCTTCTTCTTCCTGTTGGATTACTTTGTTGTTGTTTTTTTCTAATTCCTCCAAATGTGCAGTTAGTTCTTCATTTTAGCTCTTTCTTCTTTTTTGATATATGAATTTATGGCTATTAATTTCCCTCTCAGTACTGCTTTTGCTGCATCCCATAAATTTTGGTATGTTGTGTTATCATTATCATTTGTTTCAAGGTAGTCATTGATTTCTTTTGAGATTTCCTCTTTGACCCACTGTTTTTCTAAGAGTGTGCTGTTTAATTTCCAAATCATGGTGTGATATCTGGGCCTCTGGCCCTTGCAAATTTCCAGCTTCACTCCACTGTGGTCAGAGATACTGTTTTGTATGATTTCGATCTTTCTGAATTCATTAAGCCTTTCTTTGTGGCCTAGCATATGGTCTATCTTGGAGAATGATCCATGTGCACCTGAGAAAAATGTATATCCTGCTATGTTTGGGTGTAATGATCTATATATATCTATTAGATCCAGCTCCTCTAATATACTGTTCAAATATTTTGTTTCTTTAGTGATTCTCTTTTGAGATGTTCTGTCCAGAGTTGATAGTGGTGTATCAAAATCCCCCACTATAATTGTAGATGCATCTATTCTTTCACTTAGCTTTTCCAGTGTTTGCCTCACGTATTTAGTGGCGCCCTTATTAGGAGCATAAATATTTATGATTGTTCGATCTTCTTTACAGATGGTCCCTTTCACTAATATGAAGTATCCTTCTTTGTGTCTCAGAATTGTTTCACACTTAAACTCTATTTTGTCTGATATTAATATAGCTACTCCTGCCTTTTTTTGGTTATTGTTTGCTTGTATGATTGTTTTTCAACCATTCACTTTCAGTCTCCATGAGTCTCTGGGTCTAAGATGTGTCTCTTGTAGACAGCATATAGATGGGTCATATTTCCTTATCCAATGTCCCAGTCTGAATCTTTTGATAGGTGAGTTTAATCCGTTGACATTCAGTGTTATTACTTTCAAGGAATTATTTGTGTTAGCCATATTTTGATTAGAGTTGTGTTTGTCATATTTTGTTTTCCCCCCCTTCTCTTTTTGTCTTTTTGTTGCTCTTACACTCTCCTCCAACTCTGCCTGTCTTGTTTTTTTCCTTTCTTCCTGCAAAACTCCCTTTAGAATTTCTTGAAGGGGAGGTTTCTTGTTGGCATACTCTTTCAGTTTCTGTTTATCTGTGAATATTTTGAACTCTCCATCATTTCTGAATCCTAGTTTAGCTGGATAGAGTATTCTTCGTTGGAAATTTTTTTCCTTTAGTACCTTGACTATATCATACCACTGCCTTCTTGCCACCATGGTTTCAGATGAGAAATCAGCACTTAATCTTATGGAGCTTCCCTTGTATGTGATGGTTTTCTTTTCTCTTGCTGCTTTTAGAATTTTCTCTTTGTCTTGAGCATTGGATAATTTGACAAGTATATGTCTTGGGGTGGGCCTGTTGGGGTTCATGACGATTGGTATGCGCTGTGCTTCTTGGATATGTACATCTGTCTCTTTCAGTAGATTTGGGAAGTTTTCAGCCATTATTTCCTGCAACACTCCTTCTGACCTCTTTCCCTTCTCTTCTCCTTCTGGGATGCCTGTAATACATATGTTTGAGCGTTTTGCATTGTCATTCAGGTCCCTAAGTCCTAGTTGGAGTTTTTCTATCTTTTTATCAACCAATTCTACTATCTGTTTGATTTCCGATGTACTGTCTTCCACATCACTAATTCTCTGCTCTGCCTCTTCTAGTCTGCTGATATTTGCTGCAAGTGTATTTTTGATTTCTTGAACTATGGTGTTCATTCCCATCATATTTGTTATCTTTTTGCGTATGTCTGCAATTTCCTCTCCAAGTGTTGTCTTCATGTTGTTAACCTCTTCCTTTACTTCATTAAATTTGTCTGTGATAAATGTTCTGAGATCTTTAATTACTTGTGCAAAGTTCTGCTCCCCTTCCTGATTGTTTGGTTTGTTCATTGGATTCAGCCATGTTTTCCTGATTACTGGTTTGGTTTGTAGATTTTTGTTGCTGTCTGGTCATCATTTTATCTTGACGGGTTTAATCAGTTCCTTAGCTTCCTTGTCTGGTCTTGGGGATTAATTAACTGTTGTTTTTGCGTAAGCGTTATATCTTCTCTTTGTCACTTTGTTCTTCTTATTCTAATTTCTTATTGCTGGTTGAGTTCACTTTAAAGGAAAGTATTAGGGCCAGGGAAAGGCAATTGTGGAAGCAAGGAAAAAGTATAAAGTAGTATTGGTGATAAATGTTAACAGAGCAACAATATGAGATCTGGGAGGATGGATATTACATTCCTGTAAGTTGTGTAGAGTTATAGCAGTAGGTAGAGTACCTATAATGAGGTAGACGACTGAATATGGGAGGAATATGGTATGAATTAAAAAGCTATGTTTTCTTGAGAGAGGGAAAGAGAAAAGAAAGGCAAGAGTGGATAAAAGAAAACAAAACAAAGGTATTAGAAATTAAGAGTTAGACACTTTGGGGATCAAAGAAAGGGAGGTGGAATATAGGAGAGACAGTAGATGATGGGGGTATGAAGATGTAGGCGAAAGGGGATAGTGTAGGTAGCCAAAATCAATTCACACAGAAATGAGGCAGCGGAGGATGAGGAAACCCAGCAAATGTGAGGTGTTCCCTGCAGCACCTATTGTATAATTAAGATAAAATAAAATAAGAAAATGAGGGACAAGAGAGAGGGGGGAAAAAAAAGGAGAAGAAAGGAAGAAAGAAAAAAGGGGGTGGGTAAAGGGAAGGGAACAAGTAGGGAAAAGAAAAAAAAGATATAGAAGAACCACAACAGCAACAACAACAAAAAAACCCTATATAACTGAAAAAAAAAAAAAAAGACTTTGGGGGATACGCTGGGAGAAAAGACTAGGAGATAACGCAATGTTAGCAATCAGGACATTAAAAAAAATAAAACATAAAATAAAAATAAAAACAAAAGAAACCAAAAGAAAAAGAAAAAAATGCAAACGTTGAGGGCTAGGACATTCAAGGATTCAGATGGACCTCAGGGCATGATGGATTCAGGGATGGAAAGTCTGAGATATTGAAGACTCAAGAGGTGTGAGTCTCTGGGGTGTGGGCACCAGGGTTTAGGGGACTCAGACCTGGCAACCTCAAGTCCGGTTAACAGGGAGCCTGGGAGCACTGCAGTGCAACACAGCCTTCAGGGATCCCCGCAGCTGGGTGCCAGCCCTATGGGTGAGGTCACATCCGCAAACTCTATCCTATGTGTCTGAACCCCGCAATTCACTCACTCACTGGGGTCTATTCTGTGGCTGTATCCCCAATTTGACTTCAGGACACCTCCCACCCTGTAAGCCCCCAGAATGGCCACCTGGGGGCGCCTCTACACTGCAGCCAATTTAATAACGCAGATCAGTAGCCAGGCCCGGGGGTGGGGCTCCAGCTGGAAACGTCGATAACAGAGTCCGAAATCGAAATTCCCACGCTTCGCAAAATATTCCCCTAATCGGCTTCCAGACGTCTCCCACCCTGCCAGACCCTGTAACAGCCTCCTGGTGACGTCTCTTTATTGCTAGCAATTTAAGTTCGCTGCAGATCAGCAGCTGGGCTTGTGGGGGGGGGGGGGCTCTAGACGGAAGCGCTATTATTTGTGTCCGCAATTAAAAATTCCCTGCTTTGCAATAAAACTCCTGTTTGTCTCCCCAGATCGGTCTGTGAAGGCCTCCTGTCTGTTAACCCCCCAATATCCCACTCAGGGCTTATGAATTCCCCAGTACCGCAGAGCCTCCAGTAATCGCTGCCGCAGTGCTGGTGCTGCAGCTCCACCCACCCTAGGAGGGGGCGTCCTACGTGCAGCTCTCACCTCCGTGTAATAGAGTCTCAATTATATCTTATAGACGAATTTTCTCTGTTACCTTCCCACCAAATCGATGTCCAGACACCTCCTGCCCTGCAAAAATCCCGAAACAGCCTGGTCCCGAAGATCCTCCAACGCTGTCTAGCTGCTTCTTTGCAGGAGATATTATCAGGTATGCTCACTCAGCCAGCATCTAGCCCCCATTCCTAGATTCTTAGCCCATCACTTTACTGCCACTAAAATATAAACTCTTTCATTCCTGTTCTTGTTATCTATTGCTACACAACAAGTTGCCATAAACTTAGCAGTTTGCAAAACATTTTTATTATCTGTTTTCATGGATCAAGAATTTGAGCATGGCTTAGCAGGGTTCTCTGGTCAGTCTCCCAAGGCTGCAATCAAGTTGCTGGCCTGGCTGTGTTTCTTTCTGGAGTTCACTGTTCTCTGCTAAGTCTTGTGTTTAATCGATAGAAATCACTTCTGTGCACTTGTAGGACCTTTGCCATATTCCATTGGCTTGAAACAAATTACAGGTTCTGCACACACTGAAGTCAAGGGGATTATACAAGAGCTCATTGAGGGTTGGGTCACTTTAGGTTGTGTCTGCCACAATTCCTAACATCTTAAAACTTCCCAGGGTAGCCACAGCATGTGCACTAACTTACTGTCTCTCTTTTTCTTTTATTTCTCTTTTTGTTCTCTAGGGTTTCTGTTAAGATTTTTGTGTGTTTGTGTGTGTGTGTGTGTGTGTGTGTGAGCTCAGCTATGCATTTAAAAGGATGGTTGTTATATTATGTCCACTGCTAATAGATGTTTGGTAAGGGAAGTATTTTCAGTTTACCTAGTCTTCCCATTTCATTTAAGGGAAGACTACATTTTCTTTAAGATTAGGCTTAACTGCCAACACATACAATCTTCATATCCATGTGCTATCTAATCCCCCATCTTCTTACAATGAATTGTGATTTTACCTGTCTCCTGACAGCTCTTTGAAGGCATATCCATTGGTAAATCTGTTTCTAAATGCATGGGCAAGGGGAAATCAGTAACAGCAGAGAAAAGGGAGACTTGGTCCCTGCACCACAAAACAGGGGATTTGAGGGAAGCAGGGAAAGTTTGGGAAGGACTGACATAGTAGTGGATGAGAAAACTGGAAGAAAATGGGAATAGGTTCTTTCCTTCAAGACCACGTAAGGAGTGCCCCCAACATTTCCTTCAGAAAGCTAAGGGCAAAAATTATACTTGGAACAATAGTATCTTATTTTTAGGTTCTGGTACTAAGGAAAGGAATGGTTGAGGTTTGGACTTGTTCAATGTGTTTAAGGTTATAGAGGAGCTTTTTCAAATCAGTCAGTTTTGGAGATAGAGGTCAGGACTAATTTCTCATGGATCTAAAAACATACTTTTATGTCTAATATACATACAGAGGTATACATTGTCAAGGTCTCTGAGGATCTGAGATTTACCCTCTTAGCAAGATAATAAGCTAGCCTATTATTGTTCCATGGATCTTGGCAGAAGACATGAGATTCCTGGGTCAAATACAGAGGACTTTATTACTCCTGGCACACCAAGCAAAGCAGCATGATGAACTTCATCTGTGAAATCCCTAAGGCATGAAGCAGGTGGGCTTGGATGAATGCCTGCAAACACAGGGTTTTGTTACTGAGTCTGGGGATCCTGCCACTTTATAGCAGCCTATAAGTAAGTCTGCTCTTTGTCAAGGGTGAGTCATTACCTCATCCCTCAAATTAACTTGCTACAGGCACACCCTTGAGAAATACTCTGGGCCTTGTATTTTAGGCATATCCAGGAAGAATGTTCAGAGTCCATGGCAGATTGCCTCTTCCAACATCCACATATTAGGAAACATTGTATTATCCTCAGGGATATTAAATATATGTATTCAGGCATCAACAAGGAGAAGGGGGAAAAAGTGTGTGTGTGGGCAAATGGCACAAGCAGGGTATCTTCTAGAAAAGCGCCCAGAAATTGCTACAAAATTCTAATAACAGCCAATTGATTTTAATTTGTTCTAGGGGCACAGCTACCAGCAATAAATGCAGTTCTTAATCTGATTGGTCATTAGCCCAACTAACAAGTGGAATATCTATGAACATGAGAGAGAGAGAGATAATGGGTTACAACTATAACAAAGACTGCCTTTTTGGGGACGTCAAAGATATAGTTTAAATCTCACTAAAGCAACAAAGCACAACTGGGGCCATTTGATTCCCTGAATACCATTACTGGTGCAAAAGACTGAACTGAAATGAGAATCTGGAATTTAGGGCATACAGGTCAGGCTGTGGAAAAAACAGGTTGATAAAATTTTAATTCATAATAACGACAGTGATTTAAATGTCCTACAACTTATGTATCTATTATTAATAAAGGCCCAAAAGGGTCCAGGATCACATTGACTTTGCTCAGCTTCAGTGATCTGACCAAGAAACAAGTGCTTGATAACTCAAATCTTGTCACTTTGCCTTTGAAGTATGATATTGACATATAAAATATAAAAATAAACCCAAAAAGAAAAACTAGGAAGTAATTAGCATATAAGTGAAATATAGCATAAAAATAGAGAAAAAAATTGAATCCATAATAATGCTTTTGAAAAGAAATTAAGTTCACTTATCAGTTTTGGAAACACTTCAATATTTAGTGACTCTTGTCTCTACATTTTTAAATTTTATTTTTATTTATTCCTCCCCTCTCATCCCCTGCTGCTTGCCTGCTGTCTGCTTTCTGTGTCTGTTGTCTCTACTTTTATAGATTATATTACTTAGGGTTCTCCAGAGAAAAAGAAAAAATATATATATATGTAAATATTGAAGAGATTTATTTTAGGAATTGGCTCATGCAACCATGGGAGGGGATTGGTAAGTCTGAATTCTATAGGGCAGACTTCAAGTTGGAATCTTGATAAAAGTGAAGAATTTCCTAAGAGAAGTTGGCTCTCTGAAGTAGAGATAAAAATTCTTTCTAATTGCTGAAATCCTCAGTTCCCCTTTTAATGCCTCCAACTGGTTGGGTGAAGAGACTCCTCTCATTGCTGAAGGCACAGTTTTTTTTATTAATTGTAGTTGTAACCAACCATAGATGCACTCAATCAGCCATAGACACAAAACTGACTGATTTAGGTCCATTTATGAACTACACTTATAGTAACAACCAGGCCAGTGCTTGTTTGACAAACAACTGGAGAACATAATCTAGTAAGTCAACACATGAAATTAACCATCACTCAGATTTTAGGTGATTTTTTAAAAAAAGTATATGAAGTTTATGATTTTCAGCAGATATTTAAAAGAGATTAAGATTGGAATTTGTCACTAAATCCTTAAGATTTGATTTACTGGTTAAATAAACAGACCAAGTATTTATAGAAATAGTGATTGTTTGATGTTTAATAAAATGTTAAATAAATTTAAATATTAATAATTGAGAAAAGACAAATATTACTCTATTAATATTCCTAAATTGAGAATTTCTAGTGACAATTTTAAATTAATATTTCTAGTATTTCTAATTAGTGTGTATTTATAAATATTAACTAATTCTAAGAACTTCTCAGTCATGAAAGATGCTAATAGCATCAATATGGTTACTGAGAAGTATCTAAGCCTTTTTAAGCAACCAAACTGAATTTTATGCCCTTCCAGAGGAGTTATTCTAAATATTAATATTTCACATATTTCAGTGTTGCCAAAAACACCTGATACTTGACTTAAACTGAGGGGATTATTTTTTAAAAAGATACTTATTTTAAGGCATTAAAGTCTAACATTAAAATTAAGTCAACAAACCAAGAAAGCTGTAGGGTGTAGATGTAGCTCAGTGGTTGAGCACCTGCTTCATATGGATGAGTTCCTGGGTTCAATCCCTGGTACCTCCTTAAAAAGAAAAAGCTCCATAAACAGCAAAAATAAAGTACAAAAGAAAGTTAAAGTACAATATCACATATAAATAACGATTCAAACATACTAAATAAAATATTAACAATTTTATTAATTGAATGGGTATCAAAAGAATAATAATATCAAAAGAATAATAATGGCTGGCCAGGGTGAGGCTGAGATGCCAGAATTGCCCTGGAGTACTGTAGATTAGGGGATCCAAAGGCTTAGAGAGACTGGAATGTTAGAATGGATTTACTATCTAAGACCTGCCCACCCACCCCAGTGATGTCCAGAGGACACACTTCACCAGGACTGTGAGGAATAAATTTGTAATAATTCCCTGAAGAGCTTTGTGTTTGTTTTTCTCTGTAGGGCAGTTATTACCATGGGAACTGCTTTCAAGAAGTAGGATTCTTTTTTTTTTAAATATATTTTTTATTTATTTTTAAAAGATATATAGATTACATAAAATGTTACATTAAAAATACAGGGGATTCCCATATGCCCCACTCCCCACACCTCCCACTTTTTCCACATTAACAACTTCTTTCATTAGTGTGGTACAATCATTGCAATTGATGAGCACATTTTGGAGCATTGCCACACAGCATGGATTATAGTTTACATTGTAGTTTACACTCCCACTCCATTCTGTAGGTTATGGTAGGATATATAATGTCATGTATCTGTCTTTGCAGTGTCATTCAGGACAATTCCAAGTCCCCAAAATGCCCCCCTATTACACCTCTTTTTCCCTCTCCCTGCCTTCAGTAACTCTAGAGGCCACTGTCTCAGGATTCTTAAATACTTTGGGAATGATAAATCCCGGGCTGGTAGAAGCCAAGTTGCTGCACTTAATTACCAAAGACAAGGTGGGTGTGGCTACCATAATGAAAGGCAGACTCAAAGACTTAAGCAAGGATGCAAGATGATGATTCCTACCACTCCCCATTCAACTGTCCTATTTGGCCTGTGCAGAAAACAGATGAATCTTAAAAGGATGATAGTAGATTACTGTAAACTTAACCAGGTGGGGACTCCAGTTGCAGTTGCTCTTCCAGATGTGATATCACTGCTTGAGCAAATCAACACATTCTCTGGGACCGGGTATGCTGCTATTGATCTGGCAAATGCTTTTTTCTCAATCCTATTAATAAGGACCAACAGAAACAGTTTGCTTTCAGCTGGCAAGGCCAGCAATATACCTTCAGTTTCCAGGGGGATATCAACTCTCCAGCCCTATGTCATAATATTGTCTGCAGGGACCTTTTTCATCTCTCCTTCCCACAAGACATCACACTGGTCCATTATATTGATGATATCATGTTTATTGGACCTCGTGAGCAAGAAGTAGCAATGACTAAACTTATTAGTAAGGCATTTTTGCATGTCAGATGATGGGAGATAAATCCAACAAAAATGCAGGGGACTTCCACCTCAGTGAAATTTCTACGTGTCCAGTGGTGTGGGGCTGTTGCAATGTCCCTTCTAAAGTGAGGAATAAGCTGTTGCATCTGGCCCCTCCTACAACCAGAAAAGGGCACAATGCTTAGTTGGCCTCTTTGAATTTTGGAAACCATATATTCCTCATTTGGGTGTGTTACTCTGGCCCATTTACCAGGTGACCAGTGGGCTCATGAACAAAGTGGCCATGGTGGTAGGGTCGGAGGTTATGTATGGGCTCAGCAACATGGACTTCCTTTACCAAGGCTGATCTGGCTACAGCCAGTGCTGAGTGCCCAATCTGCCAGGAGCAGAGACCACACTAAGCCTCTGATATGGCACCATTCCCTGAGGCTATCAGCTTGCTACCTGGTTGACTACATTGGACAACTTCCATCATGGAAGGGACAGCAATTTGTTCTAACTGGAATAGACATATACTACAGATATGGTTTGCCTTCCCTACATACAGTGCTTCTTCCGAAACTACTATCTGTGGACTTAACGAATGTCTTATTCACTACCATGGCATTCCACACAGCCTTGCTTCTGGTCAAGGAATCCACTTCACAGCAAATGATGTGTGGGAAAGGGCACACTAGTCTTACCATGTTGCCCATCATCCTAAAGCAGCTGGATTGATAGAACAGTGGAATGGCTTTTTGAAGACTCATTTACGGCACCAACTAGGTGGCAGAATGTTGGAGGGCTAGGGCATTGTTCTCCAGAAGGCTATGTATGCTCTAAATCAGCGTCCACTCCATGGTGCTGTTTCTCCCATAGCCAGGATTCACGGGTCCAGGGATCAAGGGGTGGAAATGGGAGTGGCACCACTCACTATTACCTGAGGTGATCCACAAGGAAAAATTTGCATCCTGTCCCTGCAACCTTAAATTCTGATGGTCTAGAGGTCTTAGTTCCAAAAGGAGGAGTGCTCCCGCCAGGGAACACAACAATGATTCCACTGAACTAGAAGTTAGAACTACCAGCTGGCCACTTTGGGCTCCTTGGTGCCTCTGAATCAACAGGCAAAAAAAGAAATTACTGTGCTGGCTGGGGTGAATGAGGCTGACTATCAAGGGGAAACAGGACTGCACCTATACAATGGAGATAAAGAAGACTTTTCCTCAAATACAGGAGATCCCTTAGGGCAGGGGTTCTTAACAAGGGGTCTGTGAGCTTTAATTGCAATTCAAAAAAACATTCTTGTAGGGACGTGTTGGTGCAGGTGTGATATATTTATTAAATAATACATAGTACAGTGTGGACTTAGTAAGGGGTCCATGGTTTTCACCTGACTAGCAAAGAAGTCCATGGAACAAAAAAGGTTAAGAACCCATGCCCTAGAGTGTCTCTTAGTACTACCATGCCATGTGATTAAAGTCAATGAAAACTGCAAAAACCCAATCCAGGCAGGACTAACAATGGCCCAGAATCTTCAGGAATGAAAGTTTGAGTCACCCCACAAGGAAAAGAACCACAGCCAGCTAAAGGAAGCATGGAATGGGTAGCAGAAAAAGGTAGGAATAAATACGAACTTTCAACCACGTGATCAGTTACAGAAATGAGAATTATAATGGTCATGGGTATTTTTTCCTTGTTATATTATGAGTATGTTTGTAAATGTAAATATAACGAGTATCTTTGTTTTCTTCCTTATCTTTTCCCTTTGTCATATGACATAAGTTGTATTAGTTCCATGTCGAAGTATTTAAGGATGTCAAGTTTAACAGTGAAGATTACCCAAGGACTTGCACCCTATTCTTGAGGGATTTACTGCACTTCTGGTTGTATGCAGGGCAGCTAAGTACTGTTAGGTGAAAAAAAAATACATATATATATATATATATACATATATATATATGTATGTGTGTATATAGTATGTATATATGTCTTATTTTATTTAGAGCTTAAGAATGGTTTAAGGTAATGTCTATGGCTGCTAAGCTGACAAGGGATAGACTATGATGGTTGGGATAATGTGTCAACTTGGCCACATAATGGTGCCTGGTTGTTTTTCAAGCAAGCACTGGGCTAACTGTAATACAAGGGCCTTTCATGGACTTTATTCATCAGTGAGTTGATTCCATCTATGGCTGATTACATCTCATTCAATCAGTTAAAAGCCTTCAAAGGAGAAGTGATTACAGCATTCAGAGAGAGCATTTCCATCTCTGCTTCAGACAGCCAGCATCTCCTGGGCAACTCATTGAGTACCTTCTTTGGAGTCCCTGGGTTGTAGTTTGCTTTAGGAATTTGGATTTATGCATTCCCAAAGTTGCATGAGACAATTTTATAAAAATTTCATACTATTTACAGATAACTCCTGTCAGTTTTGTTTCCCTAAAGAACCCTGACTAATACATAGGCTTTATATCATGAATTTTTAAAAATCAAAGAAATTTGTAAGTATTACTTTTTACATCATTTAATTAAAGGAGAATAGTATATGACAATAGCAATAGATAATTAAATTGAATTTGAAACAAAATGAGGCACTTCTAATTTAGGAAACTACTTAAATACAACAAAGTTTACACAACCGAGAACATTAGATTAATGGTGAAATGATGTAATTTCCATTCAACTGGAGGACTAGACTACCAATATGCAATACAGCCGTAGCTATTTCAATTAAAGGAAAGAAAGAACTCATATAAATACTGGAAAAGGAACTTTCATTCTGACCTGTAGATAATTTGACTGTTGTGCAGAAAACTGAAGAGTCTAATAAAAGTATGACTAGAATCAATGAGAATATTTGGTAAGACTGAAAATTTACTCTATTCAAATTTAAAATATTGAATACATGGAAACAGTATAACTCTATAAGAAGTCTAGAAAATAATAAGGACACCATACAAAACAAGCAAAGGATTTGGATCCTGGATATATATTTTTAAAACACCTACAAATCAGTAAGAAAAAACATGTGCAAAAGTCACAAGGAAAGTCACAATAAGCACAATTGGTCAATACAAATATCTGAATAATACTCACTAGTGATTAGAAAAATAAATACTACAGGGGGTGGTGGGGTTGAATGGGTCCTCATATATATTTTTTAATGTAATATTTTTATAAAATCAATTAAAAAAATACTATAGAAGTAGAAATATAGCATACTTATTTCACCAAATTGGTAATATGAACTAAGCTGAAAATGTATATAACCTATGCTTGAGCAATTGGAATTACAGACTGCTATTCACATATACTATAAAATGCTATTCACTGATTTTATAATAGTGAAAACTTTCTAACAACTGCATAAGGATCAAAGAGAAGTTTTAATTGCATTGGAATGTATTTATATAATAATTGAGTTATAGGGTATTTCCTCTTGTAGAAAAATAGCAGCCCTTACATTCAGAAAAAGGAAGCTAATTCCAGGTTCATGATGTAAGCTGTTTGCTCACATCCAATCATGGCTAACCACATGAAATAATGACTGAAAATTACCAAAGTCATACCTTTTGGATTTGGCAACATTTTCCAAACATGTTAGTAGGTATTAGGAATGGGGGGTTAATGTTATTTTAAAACGTTCTTTACTACAGGACTTTTATACATTTGTTTGGCTGATGATGAGCTTTTCATTTTTCCAAGTTTTAGTATTCATTACTTCATGAACTTGTTTAAACATTGAAGCCTTTTAAAAAATGCCATCAAGGACTAATGGTGTTTTGGGGGTAATACTTTAAAAAACTCTTGCATAAAGGTATGTCTCTGTATTTAACATGCATACATAGTACCCTGGGGGAGTAACATACTGACATTGCAATCTAATTCATGATGGTTGTCTAGCTAGAAGTGATTGAAAATGGTAAAATGTGAAAAAAAAGTGCCTTTTGTATTGAAGAAATCAGATAAATATAATTCAATCCATTCCTTAAGTCAAGTAGTTTAGAAAAACTAATGTATCTCGACCAAAAGTCAGGAAATTTTCCTGAAAGGGACAGATAGTTTAGGCTTGTGGTCCACATAGTGTCTGTTGAAACTACTGAACTCTGTTGCAAAAAAAGCAGCCATGCAGTATGTACATAAATGAGCATGTGTTCCAGTAAAAGTTTACAATAGGTAATTGGTCCATAGGCTACAATGGGCCATAGTTTGCTGACCTCTAGTCTAGACAGTACTAAGTTTGTATCAATTCTTTTGTTTTCATCCAGATTTATAATTAAACCAGAATAGTTAAGGCCTGGATATTCTAGATAAAAACTTTTTAAGTTCATAGTTCTTTTAGTAGATCCTTAGTTTCAGTTGGCTGATAGATTTTCTGTGTTTAGTTTCATAAGGGAAACTCATCAAGCTTTTGATTTTTAGGAACTATCCAAATACAGATTTGTTATTAAGTCATCCATGTAGCAACAAGTTGGAAAAAAATTTTAGAAGCATTTTTCTTCTTTAAGTTACCTGATATGGTATCTAATTAAGTGCTATTGTTAAAAGGGAGAGACTGTTTTCCCTTTTTTTTTATTTAAAAAGTTTTAAATTTCTAATATCTTAAGTCAACTTTGACAAATTACATTTTCTAGGAAAATAATTCTCTCTAGATTTCTAATTCAACTGGAATAAACATCAGCATTATCTTACATTTTAAAATGCTTCTCCATATTTAAGGTTGATGTTCATATATTTTTAACAGAAAAATTAAAAACCATTAGTTCAAAACTACTGTTACATTTAAATCACTGAAATCTACTTCTAGATGTATTCATTGTTTTTCACAGAAAACAACCACAACAAAACTTTTGCAGATTAGTATTTGGTTACTGTAGCAGTTTGATATGGTTTGTGATTTCCAAAAATAGATGCTGGATTATGTTTGTAAACTGGTCTGTACCTGGGTGTTATTAAATTATGATAAGGGCTTTTATTGGACCACATCAATCAAATGTCAGGAGGATGTTAAATCCTTGCCCTTTTGGTGGGCAGGGTCTCATAGATAAAACTACACAGAAGAGAGGAGTTAGTTGGAGTTTTGATGTTGGAGTCTTGATGCTGGAGTTTTGAGCTGGAGCCTGGGAAGTAAGCACAGAGGAGCAGAGCAGCTGAGCCCGGAGAGAATCAAGCCTGGGGAGAGAGACAGAGCTGGTTGCCTGATAGTTTACAGCTGGCCTTGTGGAGAAAGGCAAAGCCTAGAAAGCCTCACATTATACAGCTGACCTTGTGGAGAAAACAGAAGAGCTGAAACCAGAAAGAAATATGCCCCAGGAAAAGAGGAACTCAGGAAGCCTGAATCCTTGCAGATGCCAGCAGCCATCTTGTTCCAACATGTGGCAATAGGCTTTAGTAAGAGAAGGTAACTTATGCTTTATGGCCTGGTAACTATGTTTCTACCCCAAATAAATATCCTTTATAAAACCAACCAATTCCTGGTATCTTGCATCAGCACCCCTTTGGCTGACTAACAGTTACTAATCATTTTAGTTGTATTAATGCTTCCTTATATTGGCTTAGGGCTTATCTTGTTATTTTTCTAGCTTAGTGTTGAATGCTTATTATTTTATCAATTTTTGTCAAATGCCTACCAAATGTCATGCATTGAATAGGTTCTGTAAATGTAAACAAAAAGTTATGGCTTTCAATTGTGATTTGCTACATGCACTCAAGTATATAACATTTTCAAAGAGTAAAAGTTTGGCAATATCCCACAACTTCTGACTTACAGATACTGCATTATTATTCTTTTCTGAATAGGCATTAATTTCAAATTTAATTTTTTTAATTCATGACTTATACATGAGATAAATTTCCAAAAGAAGATGAAAAGTACACCATACTGATTAATATCTGTAAAATGGATTTCTACAGTGGATAGGTCTAGCAGTCACAAGTATAACCAAGTAATAACATTTGGCATTATTAATAGTGGGAATTACTACAACAGCACCTATTAATAAGTATACTTGCCAAAAATGTTTAATCAGAACCCAATGAAACCTCTTGGTTTGACTTCAGATTTATTGCAACTATGAGGAATAGAAGAACAAGATAAAAGATCCATAAGGAAATGATTTTTAAAAATCCAGAATGTTGATAAGGCAACTTTCCTGTACTCTTCAAAAAGCCAAAGTCATGAAAACAATGGTAAGGATGTTGTTCTAAACCAGGGATTGACAAGGTTTTTGGTAAATGACCGGGTAGTAAATATTTTAGGCTTTGGGGGCATATGGACTCTGTCACAACTACACAACTCTGCTTATAGTAGTTTGAAAGCAACCACAGATAATATGCTAACGAGTGAGTATGCCCTGCTCCAATAAAATTCTTGCATTTTAAATCCTCTCATATTTAACATTCTACTAAGATTTTATTTAGAAATAATTATTTGAAATTCAAAAAGAGCAAGTAATTACATGAAGCTTTTCTAAATTCATTCCACCCATTGAGACCTTACCTCATAATAATTTGATAATAGCAACATATATTGATATTAAAAATAGTGGCTAATACTTGTTAAATATTAACTATGTGTGAGATAGTTTTCTAAGTTTTCTTCATGCTGATAACAGCACAATAATGTATGTACTATTATCACCATTTACAAATGATTCCCAGAGGGGATAAATTTCACATAATGTCCCAATTGGGACATATATGTTCCAATGTCATGTAAGTTGTAAAGAGCAGAATGGTAATCATAAGTCTTCAGGTATGTACCATGGCTAACGGTTTCTCACATTTAGATTAACAGGGGTTTTCTGTGGTATGGGTTTTCTCAAGTTTAACAATAAGTGATAAGGGCTGGAAGGCTTTTTTACATAAAGCACAAAGAAGAAAGGGATTTCCATATTCTCTGAATTTTCCTCTAGTACAAATATTCTGATAATCCATAAATAGAGAAATGCTAGAGAAGCCTTTCTTATATAAAATATATTAAAATTATCTGGTGTACATAAAAATGTTCTCTGAACATTTGGATCACAACTAAAGAACTTCAAGCATTATTTATATTCTTAGTGGTTTATGCAGTATAACCATACCTAAAAGCCCTTCCACTTTCTTTTCATTCAAATTGTTTCTCTGAGGTATAAATCCACTGATGTACTGTACATTGTCTATTACATATAGACACAGTCTACATGTAATAGTCCTTACATTCATAAGTTTTCTCTGCAGTATGAATTCTCTGATGTACTTTAAGTCTTGAACTAAGCCTAAAGAACTTCCCACATTTGTTACATTCAAAGGGTTTCTCACCACTGTGAATATTCTGATGGCAACTGGTCATCCAGACACACTAAAGGCTTTTCCACATTCCTTACATTCATAGGGTTTCTCACCAGTATGAAATCTATGATGTATAGTAAGTTGAGGGCCACTACTAAAAGCGTTTCCATACTCTTTACATTCATGGTGTTTCTCACCAGTATGAATTCTTTGATGCTTTCTAAGGCTTTCAACATGACTAAACGCCTTTCCACATTCCTTACATTCATAGGGTTTTTCACCAGTATGAATTCTGTGATGCATTCTAAGCTTCCACCATGAATAAAGGCTTTCCCACATTCTTTACATATATACGGTTTTTCACCAGTATGAATTCTCTCATGTTGAATAAGTGCTGAGGCATGACTAAATGCCTTTCCACATTCATTACAATCATAGGGTTTCACACCAATATGCATTCTCTGATGGGGAATGAGTTGATAGCCACAACTAAAGGTCATTCCACACTCCTTACATTCATAGCATTTCTCTTCATGTTGAACAAGATTTGATGCACAACTAAAGGCCTTCCCACATTCTTTACATTTATATGGTTTCTCACCAGTATGAATTTTATAATGTACTCGAAGATCTATACCTCAACTAAAGGTCATCCCACATTCCTTGCATTAATAGGGTTTTTCACCAGTATGAATTCTGTCATGTTGTACAAGGTGAGAGGCTTGACTAAAGGTCTTTCCACATGCCTTACACTGATAGAGCTTCTCACCGGTATGAATTCTCTAATGTATTCTAAGTCTTCCACCTTGACTAAAGGCCTTCCCACATTCATGACATACCTAGGATTTCTTACCATTATGAACTCTTTCATTTTGAGCAAGGTGTGAGGCACGACTAAAGGCCTTCCCACACTTTTTACATTCATAAGGTTTCTCACCAGTATGAATTCTATGATGTACTCTAAGATCTGTAATACAAAAGTCATTCCACATTCCTCACATTTATAGGGTTTTTCACCAGTATGAATTCTCTGATGTTGCAGAAGGTTAGATGCATGATTAAAGGACTTCCCACATTCTTTACATTCATAGGGTTTCTCACCAGTATGAATTCTCTGATGTACTGCAAGGTCTGTATGACGACTAAAGGCCTTCCCACATTCTTTACATTGATAGGGTTTCTCTCTATTATGAATTCTCTGATGCAGACTAAGAGATGAATGTTTTCTATAAATGTGCATTTTTCCATAGCTGATTATTTCATATCTTGACTCCAAATCTAAAAGAAAGAAGAAAAAATATTTTGTTTTCTTGGACATGAAAAAGCTTATGTTCTATAGTAGAATTAAGAGAAAATTTGGTGACATACCAGAGATGAATGGGTAAATTATAGTTCTACAGTTTTAAAATGTAAAAGGAAAGCTCAGAAAATGATGAGAATTCCCTCCCAACCATGTGTCCTGCAGTTGTCCTAAATGATATTGCAGGGACAGATGCTGTTCCTTATATATCCTGCCATTATACACTGAAAGTATGGGGGGAGAATGTAAACTATTATCGATGTGGTGCAGCAGTGCCCCAAAATGTATTCGCCAAATGCAATGAATGTGCCACAATGATGAAAGAGGTTGCTGATGTGGGAGGAGTGGGGGTGGGGTGGGTATATGAGAACCTCTCATTTTTTTAATGTAACATTTTTTATGATCTATGTATCTTCAAAAATGTACAATTAAAAAATAAAAAGTAATGAGAGTTTATGCACTGGATTGCTGGTAAAGTTTAACAACCATTTCTACACACAAACACATACCACCTACCCCTTATTTTTAGTGTTTGCCAAACTATGTGCCATAAATACTACCAACCACAGCCAATTTCAGGAATCAAACATGATACTATTGAACCAAGAATCAGGAAAAAGATGTGCACATTTGGCTCTAGCAAGTTGGTACCAGCCAGCTCTAACGTACTACTCAGTTTATAAAAGAAAGTCAGGTCGGTAATTAGGGTAACAGTTTGAGTTTCTGAAATCTAGATGCAGATCAGAATATTTGAGGAACTAGAAGTAGGTCCTGGGTATCTGTTATTTTTATCGCCTCTATCCTACGATTAGGATGGAAACCGAAGTTTAAGAATTCCTATTTGAATGTTTTGGTTTTTTTTAGAATAAAACACTAGAGATTATTCATCTCTCCATATACTGATATGTTCTCCAAGCCTCCAACTTTGATGATAGGCGAGTACTTCAGGAGAAGGTGACACCTTCCTTCATGGAACTGAAAACAGCAGTTGTCCCAATAGTTACAGAAGCAGAGGGGGATCTGACAGGAAATGGGAGAAATTTAGGTTCAGGTGTTGACTCACACCACCACTGTTAGATAGCTAAGTGACAACATGCATGAGCTGCAATAGAATGTCCTTCATTGCACTGACATCCAATTATAAGACTATGGCTTCTGCTTCATTTCTACTTTTTAAATCACACCCAAAATTACTCTTCTGGTCCAGGGTAACCTAAAACTACATAGAAAAGGGAAAATGGGGCAAATATTCCAGCTTACATTTGTTGATAGAGGAAAAATCCACCACAACAGTTAAGCAAAAATAGAATGTATTATGGGATTTATTACATATATGGAAACAAAAAATATGACAACCATAGCACAAAATGTTGGGATTGAAAATGGAAGTATAGGGAAGTGGATTTGGCTCAACTGATAGAGCATCTGCCTACCACACAGGAGGTCCAGGGTTCAAACCCACGGCCTCCTGACCCATGTGGTGAGCTGGCCCACATGCAGTGCTGATGCGCTCAAGGAGTGCCATGCTATGCAGGGGTATCCCCTGCATGGGGAGCCCCACGTGCAAGGAGTGCACCCCTCAAGGAGAGCCACCCCATGTGAAAAAACTGCAGCCTGCCCAGGAGGCGCACCGCGCACACAGAGAGCTGACGCAGCAAGATGACGCAACAAAAAGAGAATAAAAGTGCATATTGTAAATCCTAGAGCAACCACTAAACAAGGGTGTATGTAATAAACTAATAGTGGAAATAAAATAGAATTCTAAAAAGTACTCAATTTAGCCAAAAGAAGCAGGAAAAGAGGAAATAAGGAATAATAGCAAGATGTAAATTTAAATCTAACCATATTTATAATTATGTTGAAAATGGTCGAAACTCTCCAATTAAAAGGCAGAGGTGGTCAATTTGAAAAAGGAAAAATCCAGTTATATCCTTTCTATAAAAACCCATTTTAAATATAAAGATACAGAGAGATAAAAGTAAAAAGATGGCAATATACCATGCATACACTGTGTATAAGAAAGCTGGAGTGGCTGTACACACATCAAATTATTAATATAAGAAAGGAAATGTGAGGCATCACTAAAGACCCAAAGATCCTAAAATGATAATAAATATTTTAAAACTTTGCCAATAAATTTGACAAAGTAGATGAAATAAAGAATTCCTTAAAAGATACAATTTGCCAAAACAGGCTCAAAATGAAATAGAAAATCCAAATAACCTGTATCTGTAAAATTAATTGTATTCATCATTAAAAACTTTCCCACAAAGGAAACTTGAGGCCTGGATTACTCCACTAGTGAATTTATCAAACCTTTAAGAAAGAGTAATACCAATCTTATACAAACTCTTTCATATAAAGGAGGAAGTAAGAATACTTCCTTGAGTCAGCATAACCCTGATACCTAATCTAACAAAAATAATACATAAAAATTATAGACCAATATCCCCCAGAAATTAGACCCAAAAATATCAGCAAACTGAACCCAGCATTTTATATATATATATAAAGGATTATTGCCAAGTGGGATTTATCCCAGGAACCAATGGTTGGCTTAAGGTTTAAAAATCAATCACAATAATACAACAAATTAACAAAATAAAGGAAAAAACCCATATGATCATTTTATCAAAGACGAGATACAGATAGTAAATGAGCACATAAAAAGTACTTAGCATCATAAATCATCAGGGAACAACAAATTAAAACCAAGAACAAGATGTACTGGTAAAGATGTAGAGCAATTAGTACTCACATAATTGCTAGTGGGAATGCAAAATGGTACAGCACTTTGAAAAACTGACAAATTCTTACAAAGTTAAGCATACCTATAATATGACCTAGCAAACCCAATTCTAGGGATTTACCCCAGAGAAATTAAAATTTAAGTTCACAAAAACTTATATATGACATTTATAGCAGTTTTATTCATAATTACCAAAAACTAGAAATAACCCAATGTCCTATAATGGGCAAAAGGATAAACAAAATACTACTACTCAGCAATAAAAAGCAAAAACCATTGATATGCAAAACATGGTTGAATCTAAAATGCATTATGCTAAGTGAAAGAACCCAGACTCAAAAGGCTAAATATTGTAACGATAATATTTATATGACATTCTGGAAAGACAAAAGGGACAGAGAACAAATCAGTAGATGCTAGGCCTTAGGATTGGGATTATGGTTTAAATACAGATGGGTGCAATGAAGGAATTTTTGGGGTTGAAAGAACTGTTCTGTGTTCTGATTGTGCTGGTAGTTGAATAATTATATTCATTTGGAAAAACTCATGGAACTATACACCAATAAAATTAATTTTACTTAATGTAAATCTTTTAAAAAATTATCATTTCAATAGATTTAGTCAAAGCATTTGATAAAATTCAATACCCATTCATAGTTAAAAACTTACAGCAAGTGAGGAAGGGAGAACTACCTCAATCTGACAAAGGGCATTTATGGAAAATCCTACAGCAAACAACAGTTTGTGGAATTATTGATCAGAAATAAAGCAAAGATGCTAGCTAACTCTTATCATTTCTACTCAACATTGTTCTGGACATCCTAGCCATTTCAATCAAGAGAAAAGAACTATAAGGCATAAAATCAGAAAGGAAGCAACTAATCTGTCTCTATTTGTAGATGATTGTTTACATATTTTCCATACAGAGAACAAATAGCATAGGAAATACTAGACCAATGAAACAATAGAAGACCAGAAATAGAGTCTTGTTTATACAATCATTTGATTTTTGATAAATATACCAAAGAAACCCAACAGGAAAAAAAATCTTTTCAACAAATGGTGCAGCAATGACAATTTCCATAGGAATAAACTGAACCCTGATCCTTACTCACACCATAATAAAAATTAACTTGAAAATTTTCATAGATCCAATTAAAAAAGCTAAAATTATAAAACATAGGAAAAAATCATCAAAAAAATCTTTCCCACTTTGGGGGTAGGCAAAGACTTTTTAGGCAGGATACAAAAGCAACAATCATAAAACAAAAATTTGATAAATTGGAATTCATTAAAATTAAAACTTGTTCAGTGTAAGACATGGTTTAGGAAATTAATAGATAAGCCACACTGTGGGAGAAAATATTTCTAAAATTAATAAAGGACCTATATCTAAGATAAATAACTTTTATACCTCAAATATAAGACAGTATTTTAAATGGGAATATATTTGAATAGTACTCAAAATGTGAATGATCTGTACATGAAAAGATGGTCAACATAGTCACCATGGAAATGGAAATTAAAATCACAATAAGATACCACTACATACCAACTAAAATACCTAAAAATAAAAAGACTGACAATAACAAGTGTTTGCGAGGGTGTGGAACAACTGGTCCTCTCATATACTTGCAAAGGGAATGTAAAATGAACCAACCACTTTGGAAAACTCTTGAAGTTGCTTAAAAAGTTAAACATACATTTACTACTCAACAGTGCCACTTTTAGGTATTTACTCAATAGAAATAAATATATATGTTCATATATAAAATTTGCACAAATATTTTTAACATCCCCAACTGGAAAAATCCCAATATTTATCAATAGGTGAATGGATACACAAATTGTGCTATATGCATAAAATGGAATGCTACTTAGATCTCAAAATCATTACACTGAGCAATTCAAACAAACCAAGAGTAATACTGTATGATTCATCTACATAAAATTTTAGAAAAAGCAAATGTAATCTATAGTGAAAGACTGTTGATCAGTAATTGCCTGGGTGAGGGTGGGGTTCAAGGCCAGGATTTATTGGGCAGAGATAGAATGGAACCTTTTGGGATAACGAAAATGTTCTGTATCTTGATATTAGGGGGATGTTTGAGTGCTTCCACTTTTTGACTATTCTGAATAATATTGTTAATATTTGTGTACAGGATTTTTTGTGGATATATGTCTTCAATTCTCTTGGATATATACTTAGGAGTAGAACTGCTGGGTCATATGTAACTATGTTTAATGTTTTCAGGAACTGCTGGACTGTTTTCTAACATAGCTGCACAATTTTTATATTACTACCAGCAATTTTGTTTCAATTTCTCCACATCCTTGTCAACACTTATTTTACATTAAATTTTTATTGTTACTATAGACATCCTAGTGGGTATGAAGTGGTATCTAATTGTGCTTTTGATTTGCATTTCCATAATGATTAACGATGGTAAGCATCTTTTCATGTACTCACTGGCTATTTGTATATCTTTTTCAGAAAAATATCTTTTCAAATCATTTGCCCAATGTGTTCCTGGGTTATTTATCTTTTTATTGTTGAGTTGTAAAAATTCTTCATGTATTATAGCTACTAGACCCTTATTAGATATTTGATTTGTAAATATTTTCTCTCATTCTATGAACTGTCTTTTTACTTTCTTCATAGTGTCCTTTTATAAAGTTTTCAAGTTTGATGAAGTCCTATTTATTTTTTCTTTTGTTGCTCATGTTTTTCATGTCATAAATAAGAAACAAGTGCCTAATCAAATGTCACAAATATTCACTCCTATTTTTTCTTCTAAGAATTTTTATCATTTTAGCTATTACATTTAGGTCTTTGATCAAATACCCCTCCCCCCGATATCTGCAATTCAAATGACAAGATCCCACACTTTCCCAGTGTTTTGATTAACCAGAAGGGGGGCTAATCAGAAAATTAGTTTGCTGGAATTTTGCTGGGCTTACATCTTTGACCATTTTGAATACATTTTTGTATATGTTGTATACAACTTCATTCCTTCACATGTGGATATACAGTTGTCACAGCACCATTGTTAAAAAAATCTATTCTTTACCTTGCTGAACTGTCTCAGTATGACTGTTGAAAAGCAAGTAACCATAAATGCATGGGTTTATTTTTGGACTGTCAATTCTATGCCATTGATCTATAAGCTGATCTTCATGCCAGTCCCACATTCCTCGATTACTGTAGCTTTGTAGTACATTTTCAAATTGGGAAGTGTAAAACCTACTTTGTTTTTCAGTATATTTTGTGCCCTTGCATTTCCACATGTAGTTTACCATCACATTGTCAACTTCTGCAAGGCCAGATAGGATTTTGATAGGGATTGCAATGAATCTGTAGATAACTGGCTAGTATTGTCATCTTTTAATCCATCATTTACATTAGGGTTCACTGTATTATACAATTATATGGTAGCTGTGTTTTTTTAAAAAATTAGTATTCTAGTAACATATATACAAGCTAAAATATCCCCTTTTAACCACATTCAAATATGTAATTCAGTGCTGTTAATTACGTTCATACAATTCAAATTATGTTCACAATGTTGTGCTACCATCACCACCATCCATTACCAATATATGTCTATCATCCAAACTCTGAAAATTAAGCACTGATTTCCCATTCCCTATCCCCACTCCAGCCCCTGGTAACCAATATTCTAGATTCTGACTCTATGAGTTTGCTTATTCTAATTGTTTCAAATCATTTGAGATCATACAGAATTTGGTGTCTGGCTAATTTCTTTTTCTGAGTGCTGGGGACTGAACTTGGGACCTCATATGTGGGAAGCCAGAGCTCAGCCACTGGCCACTGAGCCATATTGGCTCCCCTGAGTTGGTTTTTTCCATTTTAGGAGTCACTGGGAACCAAACCAGAAACCTCCCATGCGGGAAGCAGGCACTCAACTGCCTGAGCTACATCTGTTCCCACTGTCTGCCTAATTTCACTCAACATGTCTTCAAGGTTCATCTATATTGTATTATGTATTAGAAATGTGTTCCTTTCCATGACTGAGTAATCTTCCATTATATGTATATACCACATTTTGTTTATTCATTCATCTATTGATAGTCATTTGGGTTTCTTCCATCTTTTGGCAATTGTGAATAATACTGCTATGAACATTGTTGTGCCAATATCTGTTTGATTCCCTGCTTTCCGTAGATGTGAAACTACTAGGTCATATGGTAATTTTAAACTTACTTTCTGAGGAACTGCCAAACTGTCTTCCACAGTGGCTGCACTATTTTACATTCCCACCACCAATGAGTAAGTGTCCCTATTTATCCACATTCTGTCCAATACTTGATTTAAAAAAAAAAATAGTAGCCATTCTAGTAGGTGTGAAATGGTATTTCATTGTGGTTTCCATTTGCATTTCCCTAATGGCTAATGATTTTGAGCATCTTTTTATGTGCTCTTTGGCCATTTGTGTATCTTCTTTAGAGAAGTATCTATTTAAGTCTTTTCCCCACTTTGAACAGGGTTGTCATTGAGTTGTAGGATTTACTTATAAATTCTGGATATTAAATCTTTGTTAGATATGTGGTTTCCAATTATTTTCTCCCAGTGTATGGGCTGTTGTTTTACTTTCATATTGAAATCCTTTGATAAACAAAAACGATTCATTTTGATGAAGTCCCATTTATCTATTTTTTTCTTTTATTCCTTGTGCTTTTGGTGTAAAATATAGAGAACTTCTGAGAAAGATGTCAGTGTAGGGGGTGCCAGGATTCATTCTCTTCACCAAAATAACTATTAAACAGGAGAAACTCTCTGAAACAACTACTGTGAAATTCTAGAGGCCAGAAGAACACTGTACAGCATACAGGGAAGAGCAGGAGGAAGAGGCTGATAAATTACAGTAAAGAATTGTAAAGTGCTCTCTCTGTATGGTGGCCACTGGTACCCATCCCCTTGCAGCAGGCTGCCATGGGGTCCAGTTTCAGGCCAGTGGCTGGTGAGAGAAAGGGAAATAAAAATCCTCGTCATCAAGAACAGGGGTGTACACAATCACTGATTGGAGCTTCTGTTTAGTAAATTCAGATCACTGGGTCCTGGCTCTGAGGGCAGCCATTATTTTAACACTTCCAAGACAGGGGAGGTGGTGGAGATTTAAAGATGCAGGATTTCCTCGGGCTGCAAAGGAAAGTTAGCTGAAGGGCTGCATTTGCTGGGAGGCTGGGAAGCTCAGCTTTGGGGAGCTATTGGAGAATTTGTTAGTTCTCTCCCTGACCTGCTTTGGAGCTGGTCTTTTCCCCCTTCATGGGTCCATGGCCCTACTGTCACTGGAAAAGACTGAATTGGAAAAGTCCTCCCTGGGGTGACCCTCCTCCCAGAATTACCCTTCAGGCAAAAGGAACATGAGACAATGAAAGGAGTGTAAAAATGATAGTGGCTACCAATCTGCAGCAAAGGCCTGCTGGCTTCAGAATACCCAGGACAGGGAGGTTTGTATGCTGGGAAACAAAAGGACAATCAAACTCCTGTAAACAAGGGAACTCCAAAACAACTAACAAGAAGCCAAAGACAAGACACAGGCCTGGAAAGACAGGGAAAACTGTACAGTACTGTACAGTACAGTGCATTCACCTTGGATAGATTTTCCTGTTAGATAGGCTGAAGCTCAAGAAAATCTCTGTCTTATCACCAGCTGGTTACAAAACCAAGAAACAGACATCACCACCTCCACTCCCCCATTGTTTGCACTCCCTGTCTGCTCTCCCTGTCTGTTCATTCTGTGTCTTTGAGTCTGTTTATCTTTTTAGGAGGCACCAGAAACTGAATCCAGGACCACCCATGTGGGAGGGAGGCACCTACTTGCTTAAGCCACATCTGCCCCCTGCTTATTGTATCTTGTTGTGAGCGTTAACATTTTAAAATATTAAAATATATAGTATATAACAAAAGATTACAAGACAAACAAAGAAATAGGAAATAATGACCCATCCAAAGGAAGAATATAAAAATATGGAAAACACCTACATTGAAGATAAGAATGGGGACATACTGAACAAACCCTTTAAAAACTTGATCTTAAAAGTGCTCAAAGAGATGAAGGAAAGTACGAAGAACTACAGGCTATCAGGAAAACAATAAATGAAAAATATGAGAGTCTAAGTAAAGAGAATTTTGAAAAGGAGCCAAACAGAACGACTGGAGTTCAAGACTACAGAAACTGAAATGAAAAATTCCCTGGAGGGTTTCAAGAACAGATTAGACCTGGCAAAAGAATCAATAAACCTGCAAGATAAGATACTTGAAATGAGTCAGGCTGAGGAACAGGAAAAAAAAAAAAAGAAATATTAAGAGCAAAAATAACCTAAGACAGCTATAAGACACCATTAAGCACACAAATATATGTTATAAGAGTCCCACAAGGAAAAGAAAGGGGAAGAAGGACTAGTCAAAGAAATAATGACAGAGAACTTCCCAAACTAAGGAAAAGACATGAATATGCATATCCAAGAAGCTCAGAGAATACCAAATAGGATAAAATGAAGAAAAATACATTCTATCATTTATTGATTATACTATCAAATGCAAAAGAGAATAAAAGTTCTGGAAGCTGCAAGAGAAAAAAGGCAGTGGGCTGAAATACTTAAAAGTGCTGAAGGAAAACAATTGTCAGCCAAGAATTTTATCTCCAGCAAGACTCTATTTCAAAATGAGGGTGAGATTAAGATATTCTCAGATAAAAGCTGAGGGAGTACATCACCATTAGATAGCCCTACCAGCAAAGCTAAAGGGAGTTCTCCAGACTGAAATGAAAGGGGACTAGATAGTGGTTCAAACCAGCATAAAGAAATGAAGAACTATGGTAAAGGTAACCACTTGGGTAATTATAAATACCAGTATTATTGTATTGTATGGTATATAAGCCATATGTAGAACACTGCACCCAATGAAAGCAGAATACACATTCTTTTTGAGTGCACATGGGTCAATCTCCAGAATAGATCATATGCTGGGTTACAAAATAAGTCTCAGTAAACTCAAACATATTGAAATCATATAATGTATATTCTCTGATCATAACAGAATGAAGCTAGAAATCAATAACAGAGGGAGAAATGGAAAATTCACAAATATGTGGAAATTAAACAACATACTATTTAAAAAAACAACAGGTTAAAGAGGAAATCAGAAGCGAAATTACAAAATATCTTGAGATGAATGAAAATGAAATTACAAAATACTAAAACTTTTGGGATGCAATGAAGGCAAAATTTGTAGCTCTAAAAGCTTACATTAAAAAAAGAAGAAAGAGGACAACTAGCAAGATGGCGGTGGAGTAAGGAGCTCCTAGAGTCAGCTCCAGCACAGGGCAGTTAGTAAACACCCACAGCTATCTGGAGCTAGCTGAAGCACCTATCCAGGAGACCAGAAGAGCATCCTGCAACATCCCTGAAGGAAGGAGGAGACTACCCATCTGCAGAGAAGATTCTTAAGAAGAGCACTCCACGCAATGGAGGCCAGTGCCCATTCTCCATTGGATGCACAAGCTGCCTCAGGAGCTGTTCCATGGGTAGAATTGAAAGCTCCACTTCCCAAACATGGGGAAGGAAGAGACAGTTGGGCACCAGCTTCAGCTACTAATGAGTAAATTCAGTGGGCTATAAGAACAGTTAAAGTTTAAGCCTGTCCAAGTCAGAAAGAGGTCAGTTGCCACCATCTTTTTTTTTTTTTCCTTAAAGATTTATTTTTATTTATTTAATTCCCCTCCCCTCCCCCGGTTGTCTGTTTTCTGTGTCTTTTGCTGCGTCTTGTTTCTTTGTCCGCTTCTGTTGTCGTCAGCGGCACGGGAAGTGTGGGCGGCGCCATTCCTCGGCAGACTGCTTCCTCCTTCGCGCTGGGTGGCTCTCCTTATGGGTGCACTCCTTGCGCATGGGGCTCCCTTACGCGGGGGACACCCCTGTCTAGCAGGGCACTCCTTGCACACATCAGCACTGCGCACGGGCCAGCTCCAACCAGGTCAGGGAGGCCCGGGGCTTGAACCGCGGACCTCCCATGTGGTAGACGGACGCCCTAACCACTGGGTTGCCACCATCTTAACTGTACACCTGGCATGAGGGGAAGCAGGGCGGACTGAAAATCATAGTGCTGGAAGGGACCAGCTTCTTTCCATCCAGATCAGATTGCAGCTCTAGCGTAAGCCCCAGCCCCACCTCCGGCAGGGAGGAAGCTGGGGGCACTGCACCAGCCTCTCTGGGAAATTACCAGCCAAGCAGCGGAGGCTGGTGATTATCCTACTTTGGCAGTGCAAGCTGCCCCAGGAGCTATTCTGTGTCTGGAATTGGAAGCTCCATTTCCCAAAAACAGAGGAGGAGGATATGGTTGGCCAATGATTTTAGCTACTGATTGGTAGACTTGGCTGGCTAAAGTGTAACCCCAGGAACAGCTAGGGTGTGAATCTGTCCAAGTCAGAAAGAGGCTGGTGGTCACCATTTTGACTCTGCCCCCAGCATGAGGGGATGCCTGGCTGACTGAAAATCACAGTGACAGTAGGAACTGGTTTCTTTCACCCAGATTGGCCTGCAATGCTAAGCTAGGCTTCAGCCCCACTTCTGGCAGGAAGGAGGCTGGTGGGCCTTGCACCAGTCTATCCAGGAAACTGCAGGTACCTTTGGCTGGCACAGACGGAATAATCAGAAGTCTACAGGGCAACAGCAGTGCTCTTAGACCTGCACTGCATAGATTACTGCCCATTCCTGCAGCTCCATCCCCACCCCAGGCAGAGGAGAAAGGGGTATAAAGCCTCATTAGTCTCTGGGCAACTACAGCCTAGGCCTGCATGACTTGGATTATTCCACACAGCTGTGACTCTGTCCCTATCCCTGGCAAAGGAGAAAGGTGGGAGAATCTTCATCAGTCCCTGAGGCAATGAGGGCAGCTTGAGCCTCCCCGGCTTATAGCACCAACTACATCCTTGGCTCCTACCGCATGACCAACAAGGGAGAAAGGGCAGGAATCCCTGAACTAAAGAGGATAAAACTGCACCCAGAATAAATACTGTAGTAAGCCAGATGCCAAGACACCAATAAAAAATTAAAATCCACACCAAGAAACAGGGAGAAACAGTTAAAGGAACAAGATAAGCCTGCAGATGACATAAAGGAGTTGAGACAACTAATCATAGATGTTCAAACAAATCTTCTTAATAAATTCAATGAGATGGCTAAAGAGATTAAGGATTTAAGAAGACACTGGATGAGCACAAAGAAGAATTTGAAAGCATACATAGAAAAATAGCAGATTTTATGGGAATGAAATGTGTAATAAATGAAATTTTAAAAACATTGGGATTATATAATAGCAGATTTGAGGAGGGAGAAGAAAGGATTGTTCAGGTTGAAGAAATGGCCTCTGAAAGTGAACATAAAAAGGAACGGATAGATAAAAGAATGGAAAAAATTGAACAAGGTTTCAAGGAACTAAATGATAGCAAAAGGCATGCAAACATATGTGTCATGGGTGTTGCAGAAGGAGAAGAGAAGGGAGAAGGGGCAGAAGGGATATAAGATTTAAGAAATAATGGTAGAAAATTTCCCAACCCTGTTGAAGGACATAGATATCCATGTCCTTCAATACAAGCAGCACAATGTACTCCCATTCAAAAAAATCTGAATAGACCAACTCCAAGACTTGTACTCATCAGAATGTCACATGCCAAAGACAAAGAGAGAATTCTGAGAACAGCAAGAGAAAAGCAATTCATAACATATAAGGGATACCTAATAAGATTAATGCTGATTTCTCACCAGAAACTATGGGGGCAAGAAGACAGTGGTGTGATATATTTGAGATACTACAAGAGAAAAACTTCCAGCCAAGAATCTTAAATCCAGCAAGATTGTCTTTCAAAAATGAGGGCAAATTTTGAATGTTCACAGATAAAAAGAAACTAAGAGAATTTCTAACTAAGAGACCAGATTTTCAGGAAATGCTATAGAGTGTGCTAGAGCCTGAAAAGAAAAGACAGGAACGGCCCGGAAGAGAGTCTAAAAATGAAGATTATATCAATAAAAGTAACTAAAAGGGTCAAACAAGTGGTGAAAATAAAATATGGTAGATAAAACTCAAATAGTCAAGAATAAACTTAACCAATGATTTAAAGCACTTATATTTAGAAAACTGCAACAATGTTAAAAGAAATCAAAAAAGGCCTAAATCACTGGAAGAACATTCCATGCTCACAGATTGGAAGACTAAATATCATTAAGATGTCAATTCTACTCAAATTTATATACATATTCAATCCATCCTGATAAAAATCCACCAGCATTTTTAAAAAAAGATTGAAAACATGATTATCAAATTTATTTGGAATGGTAAGGGGTCCTGAATAGCCAGAAACATCTTAAAAAGGAAACATGAACCCTCATCTCCAGACTTTAAATCCTATTACCTAGTTATAGTGGTAAAAACAGCATGGTACTGGCATAAAGACAGAAACATAGACTAATGGAGCCAAATTGATGGTTCAGGAACAGACCCTTGCATGTATTGTCAAGTGATTTTTGACTACCCTGTCAAACCCACACAGCTCGGGCAGAACAGTCCATTCATCATGTGGTGCTGAAAGAACTGGATATCCATAGCCAAAAGAAGGAAAAAGGACCCTCATCTCACACCTTATCCAAAAATTAACTCAAAATGGATCAAAAACCTAAAAATAAAAGCAAGAACCATGAAGCTTCTAGAAGAAACTGTAGGAAAATAGCTTCAAGATCTGGTGATAGGTGATGGATTCCTAAAGGAGGTAAGAAGAGGACTGAGATGGACTACTGATGTTTAATGGATGTAGAAGTTTTAATTAGCTTAATTGTAAAAGTGTGGAAATATATAGAGTGGATGGTACCACATAGTAAGTAACAGCTAGTTTATAAATGGGGATGTGGCTAAAAATGGTTGCGGAGGGATGTAAATGCCAATTGACAGAATGCTAGAGAATAATTTAGGAACTGAATAGCACAGTAAACCAAGAGGTGGATGAGAACTGTGATTGATGGTACAGATGCAAGAGTGTCCTTTGTAAGCTAGAGCAAATCTACATCACTACTGCAGGGTGGTCAGAATGTGAAGAAGCACGGGAAATATATAACTGGAACGACCTATGGACTGTGGTTAGCAGTAATAATATAATATTCTTGCATCTATACCAAAAATGTACTGTGTTAATAATGGGGCAGTATGGAAAATTTGTGCCAAATGTACACTATGGAGGTGGTAACAATCAGATGATATTATCTTATCTGTAACAAATGTTCCACCATAGTGTGATGTGTTGATAGAGTGGTGGTGTTTGAGAATTCTGCACAGGTACATGATTGTTTTATAAGTTTACAACTTTTGTCATAAAAAACATATTTAAAAAATAATAGGGTAGGTTGGGAGGAAAATACACCAAATGTAAGATAAGGACTATAATTAGTAGTAAGATTTTGACAATAGTCTTTTATAATTTGTAACAAATATCTTACAACAATGCAAGGTGTTGGTGGAGGGTTGATGTATGGGATCCCTGTATGATGTTATACATGTTTGCTTTATAAGTTCACAACTTTTACTATTTACACTTATTGTTTATGTATGTTCATATATAAATGATATAATTATAATAGGGTAGGGTGGGGGAAAAATACTTTGGTTAGTAGTAATATTTGACAGTGGTCTTTGATCATTAGTTAAGTTTAACAACGATGCAAGGTATTGGTGGTAAGGTGAGTTATGAGTATCCTGTATGATATTATATATGTTTGTTTTGTAATCCACAACTATTACTATACACTTATTGTTTATGTATGTTTATATATGAGTGACATAGTTCAGTAATTAAAAAAAAAAAAAAGACTTCAAATCAGAGACCTAACCTCGAAACTGGAAGAAGTAGAAAAGGAAGAGGAAAGTAAAACTGAAAGCAAACAGAAGGAAGGAAATAACAAAGATTAGAGCTGAGAGAAATAGAATAGAAAACAAGAAAATGATGAAATCAACAAAATAAACAAGGCTTTAGGTAACAAAGAAAATTAAAAGAGAATAAAAATAATGAAAATAAAAATGAAAAGGAAGACATTACTACTGACCCCACTGAAATAAAAAAGAGTATAAGTAGATACTGTGAACAATTATATGCCAATAAATTTGATAACCCAGATGAAATGGACAAATTCTTAGAGACACACAAACTATCTACATTGATTCAAGAAGAAATAGAAGATCCAAACAAACCAATTACTAGTACAGAGATTGAATCAGTAATTAAAAACCTCCCAATACAGAAAAGCCCAGGACCAATGGCTTCACAGGGATTCTACCAAAGCTTCCAAGAACACAACTCCAATTTTGCTCAAACGCTTCCAAAAGATGTGTAAAGGAAAAAACACTCCCTAAGTTATTCTACAAGGCTAACATCACCCTCGTACCAAAGCTGGATAAAGATACCACAAGAGGGAAACGGACTTGGCCCAATGCATAGGGTGTCCGTCTACCACATGGGAGGTCCGCAGTTCAAACTCCGGGCCTCCTTGACCCATGTGGAGCTGGCCCACGCGCAGTGCCGATGTGCGCAAGGAGTGCCATACCATGCAGGGGTGCCCCCGCACAGGGTTCATTTTGTTTCCAAACCTGTCAATTTTGCCATGGTGCCAGGTTCTGAATTATCTTTTCCTATTAGTTTTGGCTCTCTGTGGCGCTTGTGGGCTGGGCGGCAGTCCGCGGTGCTTGCGGGCCGGGCAGCTCTCCACAGCATGTGGGTGAGCCTGCCTTCACAAGGAGGTTCTGGGACGTGAACCCAGGGCCTCCCATATGGTAGATGGGAGCCCAGCTGATTGAACCACAGCCACTTCCCGATGTTCTTCATGGTGGGCCCTCCGGATCACATCTGAAAGTTAATATGCTAATGACATGACAGGATCAGTCACAATTGTAGTCTTAGGGTTGAAGGCTGGGCACACTAGAAAGAACAACCATGTGATAGGGGATTTGGGGCTTTGAGTCATATCATGTTTGCTAAACTTCCTTGACCCATGAGAGTGGAAGGGAGCTGAAGATTGAATTCAGTCATCTCTGACACGCCATACAAATTTGGGACACTTGAAGCTCAGATGAGCTTCCATGATTGATTTATGTGCTGGCAGGATGACACATTCTGACTCCACGTGAGAGAACCTGGAAGCCTGTATTTGAGATCTCCCAGCCCTCGTCCTATGCATCTCTTCTTTTGACTTATTTGTATCCTTTTACTGTAATATAACTATAATCCTAAGAATTATGATTTCAGTGAGTTCTACAAGTTGTTCCATCTAACTATTGAACCCAAGTTGTGAGAATCCATGAATTTGTAGCCACTAGGTAAGATGTACGGGTGGCTTGGGTCTCCCAACCTGCATCTGGTGCTTGAAAGACAATCCTGTAAAGGACTGCCCTTAATCTACAGAGTCTGGCTGAAATACAGATAGAGTCTGAACTGAATTGAATTGAGTTACAACACTATTTGAAGTTGGTGTAAAAAGCTGAAGATTTTACAACTTTTATATATATTAATCCAAACAATGCATGAGATTTCATCCTACCTTAAGATTTAGATCATGCAATAACAAATTCCATCTTATTCACCTGGAAATCTCAGATCTATGGAAAATTTGAAAGTCTTCTCATGGATGGTCAAATGGAACCATTGTCTTTATCTCACCATCCTCTAGACCAGACCTGGAAAGCATAAATCTTTATGTAAAGGACTTAGATTTCTTCACTGCTCCATCAATGTCCTTCACAGAAGAATGAGAACTTAAAGACATGTTAAATATTCTGGTCAGTAATTATATGAACACTAGTTAGTTTAGAGTAGGCCTCATAGGGAGGATGGCATCACTGTTCATTGGAATAAGAAATGACAAGCAGGTGGGAAACTTCAGGAAAACTACTGAAAATATTGACATGACCTAAAAAACACACACGTATTTTAAGAAGGAGCCATGGTTTCACATCTGAAAGGGCTGATCAGGGCTCAGATTCCTTTACTGGAAAAGCACAGAATCTAGAAAATTCAAAGCTGGGAGAAGATAAAGACCTTGAGATCAGTTGTGCATTAGTGTTTCCCACAGAATTTAATGTTATGCTCTTCCATTCTAGGATCCGAACTACCTCCCATTACATTCAGTTGGGAAGATTAAGATTCTAGATAAATCCATTTTCTCCCTCAAATCCCAGGGACCTCAGCTGCACAAACTCACAGAGCAGAGGCATTTCTGCATTGAAGCCAGACCAAGATACTTCAACGGGAAATTTTCAGGCCAATGTGCCATTTGGTGAGGCCAATATGAACCGGAGATTGGGCAACTCAGTCATGCTGAGCAGATTCTCCTCCATTTCCACCTTCCAAGACTAAAAAGGGGCCACATCATACCAACCAGAACCTCTTTTGCATTTCTGGAGTTGGGTGAAGTTGGTTAAGACAATGGAGATGGAAAGGCAGTGCTCAGCATTCTGAATCTAGCAAAGCTTATTAGTTAAAAATATATGACATTATTATTGCACTAGAATACAACGTAGCCTTAAATGTTAAGTGAGGAAAAATATTTCAGGACACATTCCACATATACTACTAATAGAAAAATCAGGTTGACCAATTATTTTTGTAAAATATAAAAACTTACCAATCAATATATAAAGAGTGGTAGACAGAGCATCAGAAATCAGTAGATAGAAAGTCTGTGAAGTTATATGACCATGTATTTGTTTTAATCTTGATTTTTTTCTTTATTGAAGTGTACTTCATAATTGTAACAATGGTCATATGGTAACTTGAAATATACGTGTGTATATATATGTATACGTGTGTATATATATGTATATATTTTAATTTATTAGGAGGATGTTTTCCAACAAAATACTTTGTTCTCTAAATTTAGATTCTTTTACTGAATGGCTTATTATTTGTTTCCTTTTGTTACCACTACCTGGACTATGATTTCTCCTTAGGTATTTTTGAGTACTGTCTACAAATGGGGAACAGTCCCAGAGTAATCTCTTGTATGAACTGATGATTGTTTCAGTGCAGCTTTATTTCAAGTCTTCTTAACAGAAGGGTTCATTTTGCTTCCAAACCTGTCAATTTAGCCATGGTGCCAGCTTCTGAATTATCTTTTCCTATTAGTTTTGCTTTGCACCTAACATAATTAGAATGAAACTATAAGGTATAAAGGTTACAGTATAAAATCCATGTTTTTTTCCCCACAGAGATAGCACGGGCTCAGTATAACTTGTTTTTAACCTGACTGTTGCTATAGTCAGAGTGAAGTGTCCTTCCTGAGAACTCACAAGGCAAAGTTACCTAAAGCTCTCCAGTGGCCTTTATCACACTCCCTTACACTTATTCCTATTCAGGTTTTTCTTCCTTCATAGATTATAAGCATTTTAAAGGAAGAAATTATGTTTTTTTAGTGATTGTTTTAATCCAAACACTAAAATTTCCAAGTCTGGAATAGCATAGAAACTTAGTATGTTTGACCACAAAATTACACTTGTAGGAATTTTTTTTAAGGAAATAACTATGAACATGTACAAGGATGTTCATCAGAGAATAAGTTTTGAAAACAAAAATTAAAATGTAAACATATCACAGTAGGCAAGAAGTTAAATATTGTTTGCTACATGGTGACATACTAAGCCTCTACTAATAAAGATGGTATTTCTCCATATTAATTGATGGAAAACAACATTACTTCAATGAATAAGGTAAGTTTAAAAAGGTATGCATAATTTAGGAGGTGGTACCCTGTTGAAATTAATAACAAATGCTCAGTTGTCAGACACTCAGGAAGTGAAAACCAACTTTGAGCTGTAAGAGTTAATAACATCTCAGGTCTGTTTCCCCAACAGCAAAGAAGGGATAAGAATAGCACCTACTGTATATGATTACTTTCATTGCTGGATGATTAAGCAAGGTATATCATATAATCACTAAAAAGTATATAATCACTAAATGTCCCTTAGTCCATTACTACAAAAGGAAGTTAAAATGTTGCTTCCTGTTTTCCTTAAAGTTTGTGATTCTTGGGCTTTCTCTTTTTTATAATTCTAAATTTTAAAAATGTCATGGCCTATCTTTGAGAAAATGCAATTCATAGAGGGTGTCTTCCTTAATAATTTGGTGCACTGGTAATTAAGATGTAAACTGCATTTCTAGTATCTAAAAGGTATAAACACTTGAAATCTTTTTCAAACAAGAAGATCCCTGGCATTTCTCATCCCTTCACACACAGAAAGTATAGGATTGAGCTAAATTCCTTTTTCAAACTAAGAGTTGAAGTCTTTGTCTCCTTTACCTGATGAATCTTGTTCTGCCAAAATAAAACCACACACAAATGCTCACAGTTAAAAATTGGAAACACATATATGAAAATATTAAGAGTGATTATTTCTGGGCAGGTGTATTATGGGCTATTATAACTTTACCTACAGAAGTAACTTAGGTAATGATGGTTTTTGCAACATCATAAATGAAACACAAAGATATTTCAGAGTGTTTAAAATATTTAAAAATATCATTATTAGGAGAGGACACATTTTTTAGTCACTTTTAAAAATCTGTAAATATTAGGTCTGGCATGAAAAATCAATGTGATGGAAACAAACAACACCAGTTCTTGAATATCCTTTAGCAGTTCTGCATTGATAGAATTAGATGCATTGCTCTATAAATATTCCTCTGTTAATGGAAAGTGAAATGTTCTTAAGACATAGTTTTGTGTACACAGATGATGCTTAATAAGTGTGGCTATACCCCTTCCATTTTTCTCCAAAGAAAAAATTAAAGTAGCATTTTGGATCCAATCCTTACAAAGCATTTTTTACAAAATTCAGTTTTGTAAAATGAGCTTCATATATAATTTAGAAATTACTTGAGGACTATTATACACAATTACAAATACTGCTTAACAATAGATCATAGTCATTTTCTTTTCTAATGACTAATCTCTTATAAATATGAACTTTATTTGGTGCTTACAATCAATCCCATGATGTGGGGTGATTTTCTTAATCATTCCCATCAGTTTGATCACTTAATTTGTGTAAGACCATTCCAAGGGAAAAAAAAAACTTTGATTCCAGATCTAAAACCCAGGTCTAGACCTTTTGGATTATTACATCTTTGAAAAATGCAAATTTACAAATAAATATGGCAGTTCTCTATACAATTTCAAGGCATTTGGAGTCCCATATAAGCCCAGAAATACAAAGGAACTCTGCTTAAAATTCCTGTTCTGGAACACATGAAACTCTGGCTCACTTCCTTAACTTGCAAGCACCTATCGCATTTAACATCATATTTCTGTACCTTCTGATCTGTAGGAGCCAGAAGGGGAATGATCTAGAATCACCATAATACTAACCATTGTTCTGTTTCACCCTCCTGGGTGTAGCAGTTTGCTATATTATGAATTCCAAAAATAGATACTGGATTATGTTTATAAATTGGTCTGTGCCTGGGCATGATTAAATTATGATTATGGCTTTGATTGGGCTATGTCAGTAGGGTGTTCAGTCCCCACCCCTTGGTGGGTGGGAACTCACAGATAAAAGGCATGTCCAAGGACAGAGTTAGAGGGTGTTTTCTTTTTTTTTAAGATTTATTTATTTATCTCTCCTCGCCCCACCCCCCGCCCTGGTTGTCTGTTCTCTGTGTCTATTTGCTGCGTCTTTGTCTGCTTCTGTTGTCAGCGGCATGTTTCTTTTTGTTGTGTCATCTTGTTGTGTCAGCTCTCCATGTGTGCTGCGCCATTTTTGGGCAGGCTGCACTTTCTTTCGCACTGGGCAGTTCTTCTTAAGGGATGCCCTCCTTGCACGTGGGGCTCCCCTACGTGGGGACACCCCTGCGTGGCATGGCACTCCTTGCGCCATCAGCACTGTGTATGAGCCAGCTCCACATGGGTCAAGGAGGCCCAGGGTTTGAACCACGGACCTCCCATGTGGTAGACGGACGCCCTAACCACTGGGCCAAGTCCGCCGCCCAAGATAAATTTTAATACTACCAGGAAAGGACAATTTTGTCCAATAAAGAAGGTCAGGTAAATTAATTAGCATCTCCTAGGAACAAAGTTACATTTACGTAATTCCTCATCTTTGTACTCATTAAAAGTGGACTGAATAATTAAATGTGTTTAAAATGATTGGGAGAGAGGATTGCGGGAAGCTGGAAGAGTAGGAAACTTTAGAAATCAGTCCTTTTACCAGAACAACTATTAAACAGGTAGGAACTGTCTGAATCAACTACTTCAGAACTCCAGAGTCCAGCAGAACATTGTGGCAGCATCCAGAGAACAGCAGGTGGATGAGGCTGGTAAACTGGAATAAATACCAGTGAAATGCACACTCTGTGGGCAACTACAATTGCCCATCCTCCAGTCTTGTGGTTGGCAGCAATGAGGTACTCAAACCTGGCCTCTAGTTCAGCATGCTGGTGCCAGAGTGGGACATAACGGCCTAATTCTCCAAGATCTGGGGGTGTTTGGTCCTACTGCTCATCACTGCTTTTGATTAGCTCTTCAGATTACTGGGGACCAAGCTCTGAGGGTGGCCAATGTTACAACCACTATACCCCCAGGAAAAGGTGGTGGAGGAGACTTAAAGATTGTATGCTTCCTCAGAGCTACAGAGGACAGTTAAAGGACTGCATTTATTGGGAAGGTGCTGAGTCAAGAAAGTGCAGCTTTGGGGAGCCACGAGAGAAATTCCTGGTTCCATTCCTGGCCCCTTTCTCAATTCCCTCTCCAGGGCAAAATGGAACCAGAAGTGCTTGATTTGGGGTCCCTGGCTTTGTTCTCACTGGGAAAGACTGACTTGGGAAATTCCTCTATGGCATGCACCCTCCAAGAATTTGCCCTCAAGGCAAAAGCAGCTTGAGACAGAGAAAGTAAATTAAGAAATAATTGAGCCAGGTGGCCTGGAGATTTACCTGCTTTAAGTCCTGCAGTGGAACATTCAGGAGAGGGAGAATTTCTCTTCCGTTGGGAATAGAAGGAACATTCAAATTCTGGTAAACAGGGGAACTCCCAAGGTCACTAGCAAGCACAGGCCAAGAAACAGGTCCAGAAAAGACAAGGAGGACCCTGCACTTTGCATTTGCCTCAGGCTTACCTTCTCAATTGGAGGGCTGAACTCTGAAGGAGAACACCAATAGCTGCAAAGCCAATTTACAAAGCCTGTGAAAGGTGTTTTTTGCTTAGGTTTGTTTGGTTTTGTTACTTCCTGACACTCAAGAAAATTGCTGTCATACCACTAGCTGGAAACAAATTCAACACATGGACATTTCATGGAATAAATCCCAGAGTTAACATTTTAAAGCATTAAAATGTTCAGTGTACAACAAAAGATTATAAGACAAATAAGGAAACAGGAAATGATGGTCCATCCAAAGGAAGAATATAAAAATACAGAAAACATCAACAAAGAAGACCAGACTGTGGACATACCATACAAAAAGTGTAAACAATGAATGAACTATATGACAATCTTAGTAAAGTAGTAGAAATTTTAAAAAGGAACCAAACAAAATACTGGAGCTGAAGATCACAATAACTATAGTGAAAAATTCCCAGAAGGGTTTAAACCACAGATTGGAGCTGACAAAAGAAAGAATCAGTGAGCTTGAAGACAAGACAATTGAAATGAGTCACACTGGGGACCAGAAATAAAAAAGTAATAGAAAATGTTAAAATAGCCTAAGAGGCCTGTGGGACACAATCAAGTATACAAATATAAGCATTATAGGAGTCCCAGAAAAGGAAGACAGAGAGAAAGGGTCAGAAGAAATATTCAAAGAAATAATGACAGAAAACTTGCCAAACTTAGCAAAAGACATGAATATACACATGCAAGAAGCCCAGAGAACACCAAACAGGATAAATCTGAAGAGAAATATGCCCTAAAACATATTGGTCAAGCTGTCAAATGCAACTGACAATGAGAAAGTTCTGAAAGCTGCAAGAGAAAATCAACATGTTGTGTACAAGGGAGTCTCAAGTAGTGTTGATTTCTCATCAGAAATCATGGAGACAAGAAGGCAGAGGGTTGACATACTTAAAGTGCTGAAAGAAAAACAACTGCCAACCAAGAATATTATATCTGGTGAAATTTTCTTTCAAAAATGTGAGAGAGATTAAGACATTTCCAGATAAACAAAAGCTGATGGAATTCATTATCACTACTTGCCTTACAAGTAGTGCTAAAGGGAGTTTTTCAGAATGAAAGCAAAGGACACTAGACAGTGGTTCAAAGCAGCATAAAGAAATAAAGATCTCTGGTAAAGGTAAACATATGGACAATTATAAATGCTAGTACTATTATATTTTTGTTGTTGTTGTTTTGGTATGTATCCACTTCTTCCTTACAGGTGCTAAATTGAAAATGCATGGCATGTAATAATAAATCTATTGTATTAGACATACAATGTATAAAGATATAATATGCAACAAGTACAAAAAAGAATGGGGGAAGGATGGTACAGGAACAGTATATTTGTATGCTATTAAAGTCAGATATGATTGCTATATATTTAAGATATTAAATTTTAACCCCATGATAAACACAAAGAAAATATATGAAAAAATACATTCAGAAAGAAAGGAGACAGGACTCAATAGGTACAATACAAAAAAATCAAATAAATATGAAAGTAGGCATTTACAAAAGAATGGAAGGACAAAAAAGGTATGACTTACAAAGACTAAGTAGCAAAATGGCAGAAAAAAAGTCCTGCAGAAATATATTAAACTTCATTTTTGAAGACGTTTTGAATCACAGAGGGGTTCAACTATTGCAGGGGAAGAGTACTGATGTGGGGTGTCATTGATGGGGGATGCATGGGTGGGAGAGAGTTCTCCAGGGCATGCATATAGATTATATAGATATGTTTGGAAGTTTGTTGGGTATTGACAAAGAGGATAGAGTATCACACAACAACTGAGGGAATGCTAAGTTCCCATTCTAGGAAACTCTGTCACACTCCCCAACAGAGAAGCAACAATCCCCAAGTACAAGGGCAAAGGTCAGAGAAGGATGATCCAATGATGGGCCCTTGATACTGATGATTATGTTTATGAGCCTGTGTGCTTGAAATTTCAACTTTGCCTAGAGCTGCAGGGTGCTTGAGAGTTATCTCCTAAGAACCTCCATGTTGCTCAACTGTGGCACTCTCTAAGCCAAACTCAGCATGTAAATGCATCACCTTCCCTGCAGTGTGGGACATGACTCCTGGGGATAAGCCTCTCTGGTGCTGAGGGATTACAGCTGAGCACCACCTGGTGATGCAACTAGAAAATGACCTTAAATGAAAGGGGGAAATGGTAAAGACAAATGAGTTTATATGGCTAAGAGACAGGAGGTCATCAGAGGCGTCACACTTATGCACATCTCAGCAGGATCTCAGAGACAGCCAACGTAGACACAACCCCAGGTAGTGGTGCTCCTGAGGGCTATGGAGATACCCAGGCCCTACGGTCATGACAGATGACTCTGGAGTTTGGTGCCTTGCCAGTGGGCCCTGCTTTGGAATTTGTGCTTCTGACTGTGAGGGCGTTGGACTCAGATGTGACCTCTCTACACATGCCTATTCTGTCGCTTTTACTGAACCTGTGGTTGGCACCAGGGTTGGTGTATGCTCAGGAGACTTGAAACTCTGGACTGTCTATGTGCCACTGGGCCCTGAGCCTCAGCAGAGTTACAACACTTACTCTCTGGTTCATTGGACTTACCCAGGTCATCTAACAGGGAGGTGATGATGGTCAACCACCACACCAGGGAACCAAGAGAGTCTACAGCTGCAAGCAAGTCATGTGGAATCTAAGCCCCCTCTTGATTTAGAGGTGGAGTGGACATCACCATCCCAGGGTCCTCAGGATGGAGGAATAAAATATGGATTAGAGTGGGCTTACTGGTATTCCACTGTAGAATTATTGTGCCTCTATCAATGGAAGAAATTATATCACTGATGTGGAGACAGTGGCTGCAAGAGTTGCTGAAGGCAGGAAGAGGGAAAAAGGTGTAATATTGGGGCACTTTCAGGGCTTGGCATTCTCCTGAACAATATTGCAGGGACAGATGCAGGGCATTATATATCCTGCTTAACCCACTGAATGGACTGGGAAAGAGTGTAAACTACAACATAAACTATAATTCATGCTGTGTAGCAATGCTCCAAAGAGTACTCATCAAATGCAATGACTGTACCACACTAATGAAAGAAGTTGTTGATGTAGGAGGAGTGGGGGTGTGGGGAATAGGGTATATGGGAACCTCTTATATTTTTTATTGAAACATTTTGTGTGATTTATATATCTTTAAAAGAAAAAAAAAATTTTAAGTCCTGCAGAGATTGACAGAATGGCTAATAAAGCATGAGGCAACTATATGCTGTTTTCAAGAGACTCACCTTAAATTCAAAAGCATAAATAGGTACAAAGTGAAAGGATGGATAAATACACCATTCAAGAAGTAACCAAAAGAGAATTGGGAAAGCTATACTACTATCATATAAAATAGACTTTAAGTAAAGGACTGTTATGAGGGACAAAGATGGTCATCATACACTGATAAGGGGTCAATTGAACAAGAAGATGTAACAACTATAAACATATATGCACCTAACAGCAGACACCCAAAATAAATTAAGCAAATATTGACAGACTTGTAGGGAGAAATAGATGGCTCTGCATTAATAGGATGAGACTTTAATATACCACGTTCAGTAATGAATAGTACATCTAGATAAAAAATCAATAAGGAAATAGAAGATTGAACAATACTCTAAACCAACTAGATGGCATAAATATAGAACACTTAACCCACTAGCAACAGGATACAACAGAACAGTGAACATGTATCATTCTCTAGGATAGAACACTGGAAGGTCACAAAGCAAGTCTCAATAAATTTAAAAATATTGAAATAATATAATGTATTGTCTCTAGCCACAGTGGAATAAAGTTAGAAATCAATAACAGAGGGGGAAATGGAAAATTCATACATATGTGGGAATTAAGGAACAGACTCTTATGGGTTAAAGAGGAAATCACAACAAAAATTAGGAAATATGTTGAGGTGAATGAAACTGAAACACAACACACCAAAATTCCTGGGATGCAGCAAAGACAGTGCTGAGAGGCAAATTTATAGCTCTAACTGCACACATTAAAAAAGAAGAAAGCTGTGAAATCAGAGACCTAACCTCAAAACTAGAGGAACCAGAAAAAGAAGAGCAAACTAAACCCAAAGCAAGCAGAAGGAAGGAAATAAAAAATACTAGAGATAAGATAAATGAAATAGAGAATTTTAAAAATCAAGAATCAACAGAGGAAAGATAAACAAAATCAACAAACCTTTACTAGACAAGGAAATAAGAGGATACAAATAACTAAACTCAAAAAATGAAAAGGGGGACATTACCACTGACCTCACAGAAATAAAAAAGGAGTATAAGAGGACACTATGAACAACTGTATGCCAACAAATTTGATAACCTAGATGAAATGGACAAATTTCTAGAAACACACAATGTACCTACACATATTCAGGAAGAAATAGAAGATATTAACATGCTAATAACTAGTAAAAAGATTGAATCAATAATCAAAAGCCCCCCCAACAACCTAAACAGCCCAGGACCAGATTGCTTCAGAGGGGAATTCTCCCAAAAGTTTCAAGAAAAATTAACACCCGTCATGCTGGAACTCTTCCAAAAAACTGAAGCAGGAGTGAGTGTAACTCAGTGGCTGAGCAAGAGGAGGGAACACTCCCTAATTCATTTTAAGAGGTCAACATCATCCTCATACCAAGGTCAGGTAAAGACACCACAAGAAAAGAAAATTAAAGATCAATATCTCTTATTAACATAGATGCAAAAATCTTCAACAAAATACTAGCAAACCAAATACAACGGCATATTAAAGGAATTATACACCATAATCAAGTAGGATGTTATGATAGGCAAGCAAGTGTGGTTCAACATGAGAAAATCAATTAATATAACATAACGAAGGAAAAAAACCCACGTGATCATCTCAATTGATACAGAGGAGGCTATTGACAAAATCCAGCACTCATTTTTGGTAAAAAAAAAAAAAAAGACTTAGAATACTAGGAATGGAAGGAAACTTTCTCAACGTGATAAAGGGCATATATGAAAACCCACAGCTAAAATCCTACTTAATGGTGAAAAACTAAAAGCTTTCTCTCTAAGATCAGGAACAAAACAAGGATATCCACTTTCCCAATGTTATTCTATATTGTACTGGAAGTTTTAGCTAGAGCAAGAATCAAGAAAAAGAAATAAAAGGCATTGAATTGGAAAGGAAGAACAAAAACTCACTATTTACAGAAATATACATAGAAAGTCCTGAAAATTTTACATCAAAGCTATTAGAGGGGCGGCGGACTTGGCCCAGTGGTTAGGGCGTCCATCTGTCACATGGGAGGTCCACGGTTCAAACCCCAGGCCTCCCTGACCCGTGTGGAGCTGGCCCATGCGCAGTGCTGATGCGCACAAGGAGTGCCATGCCACACAGGGGTGTCCCCCGCGTAAGGGAGCCCCACGCACAAGGAGTGCGCCCTGTAAGGAGAGCCGCCTAGTGCAAAAGAAAGTGCAGCCTGCCCAGGAATGGTGCCGCCCACATGGAGAGCTGACACAACAAGATGATGCAACAAAAAGAAACACAGATTCCCATGCCACTGACAATAACAGAAGCAGACAAAGAAGACGCAGCAAATAGACACAGAGAACAGACAACCGGGGGGAGGGGGGAATTAAATAAAATCTTTAAAAAAAAAAAGCCACTAGAGGGAAGTGGATGTGGCTCAACTGAGTGGGCTCTCATCTACCATATGGGAGGCCCTGGGTTCACTTCCCAGGGCCTCCTTGTGAAGGCAAGCTGGCTGCACCCATGGAGAGCTGACAACCCATGCCTGTGGAGAGCTGGTGCAGCAAGATGATGCAACAAAGGGAAACAAGCAGACAGAAGAACATGCAGTGAATGGACACAGAGAGCAGATGCAAGCAAGTGGCAAGGTGAGGGGCATAAATAAATCAATCTTAAAAAAAATACTAGAGCTAATAAATTCAGCAAAGTGGCAGGATACAACATAAGCACTCAAAAATCAGGTGTTTTTATATATTAGCAAAGTGCAATCTGAGGAGGAAATCAAGGAAAAATTCCATTTACAATAGAAATTAAAAGAATCAATTATCTAGGAATGAATTTAACCAAGGATGTAAAGGACTTGTATACAGAAAATTACCAAGTATTGGTAAAAGAAATCAAAGAAGTCCTAAATAAATGAAAGGACATTCTCTGTTCATGCATTGGAAAACTAAATATAATTAAGATGTCAATTCTACCCAAAATGATAACAGATTCAATCAATACCAATCAAAATTCCAATAACTTATTTGCATAAATTTATTTGGAAGGGTAAGGGACCCTGAAGAGGCAAAAACATCTTGTAAAAGAAGAACAAAGTCGGAGGACTCATGTTTCCTCAAAATAAAGCATATTACAAAGCTATGGTTTTCAAAATAACATGGTACTGGCACAAGGGTAGATATATTGCCCAATGATAATGAACTAAGAGTTCAGAAAAAGACCCTCATATCTACGGGCAATAGAACTTTGACAAGACTGCCAGGTCCACTCAATTGGGGAAGAATAATCTCTTCAGTAGTGCTGGAAGAATTGTATATCCATATGCAAAAGAATTAAAGAAGACCCCTATCTCATACCACATACAAAAATTAACTCCAAATGGATCACAGGTGACAGGACTATAAAACTCCTAGAAGAAAATAACAGAGAAGCATCTTGTGGATTTTGTGATAGGCAGTGGGTTTTGCTGCACAAGAAAAGAATGGGGGAAAAAAAAATTGGGACCTTATCAAAATTAAAAACTTTTCTGCCTGAAAGAACTTTGTCATGAAAGCGAAAAGACAATTTATGCAGTGGGAGAAATATTTGGAAACCACAAATCCAATACGGTTTTAATATCCACAATATATAAATATACAACTCAACAATAACAAGACAAACAAACCAAATAAAAAATGTGCAAAAGAGCGGAATAGACATTTTCCAAAGAAGAAATGCAAATGGCTATAAAGCACATGAAAAGATGTTCATCCTCACTGGCTATTAGGGAAATGCAAATCAAAACCACAATGAGATAACATTTCACATCCACTAGAATGGCTGCTATTAAAAAAAAAACTGAAAAATACAAGTGTTGTGTTCTCCATACAAATGGAGAAATAGGAACACTCATTCTTTGCTGGAGGGAATGTAAAAAGGGGTAGGCAGTATGGAAGACAGTTTGACAGTTCCTCAGCTTAGTACAAAATTCTGAGTGAAATAAGTCAGATACAAAATGACAAATATTATATCATCTCACTGATATGAACTTATTTTAATAAGCAAATTCATAGAGTTAGACTCTAGGTTATAGTTTACCAAGGGATAGATAGGGTTTAGAGAATGGGGAGTTGATGCTTAATTTCTACAGGTTTTCTATTCAGGTTGACGGTAAAGGTTTAGAAATGGATGGTGGTGAAGGTAGCACATTATTGTGAGTATAATCAACAGCACTGAGCTATATAGGTAAATTGGCTAGAAGAGGAAACTTTAGGATATATATATTACTAAAATAAAAATTAAAAGATAAAACATTGGACTGTACAACACAGTGAACCTTATTATAGATGATGGATTACAGTTAATAGAACAAGTATAAGAATGTTCTTTCATAGATTATAACAAATGTACAACATTAATACAAGCTGTTAACAATAAAGTGGTATGTGGGGGAAAATACACCTAAAGTGTAATATTAATAAATGATGAACAATACTTAATAGTACTGTTTTATTTTAAAAAAAGATTATCATGGAATCGATGTAGCTCAAGTGGTTCAGCACCCCCTTCCCACGTGCAAAGTCTCAGGTTTGATCCCTGGTACCTCTAAAACAAAACAAAACAAAACAAAAAACTAACTTTCAGTAGCCGATGTAGCTCAGTGGTTGATCACTTGCTTCCCATGTATGAGGTCCTAGGTTCAATCCCTGGCACCTCCTAAAAAAAAAAAAAATGATCTTTCATCAATTGTAACAAAGGTAACTATTGTTAAAATAGTGCAATTATTAACAAATGATATTCATTGATTGTAATTAATGTTCCCCACCAATGCAAGGTGTTGGTGGTAGGGTGGTAAATAGGGAATCCTATATTTTATATAAGATTGTTCTCTAAACTGACAATTTCTCTAATAAAAAAAGAAAATTGATACATGTAACACATCTCATACTAAGATATATTTAAAAATCACATGATCACCTCAATACTCAGAAAAAGTATTTGACAAAATCTAACACCCTTTCATGATACAAAACAGCATATAGACTAGGAACAGAAGAGAACTTCCTCAACTTGATAAATGATATCTTACTAAAGCCCACAGCTAACATTATAATTAATAGTGAAAGACTGAAAGCATTTCCCCCATGATCTGGAATAAGACAAAGATACCACTCTCATTCTAGTCAGGGCTATTAGGCAAGAAAATGAAATAAAAAGGCATCCAAATTGGAAAGGAAGAAGTAAAACTCTCTATTTGCAGATAGCATGATCATGTACACAAAAAATCACCAGAAATTCATCCCTCCAAAAATCCTTTCAGAGCTAATAAACAAGTTCACCATGATGGCAGGATACAAGATCAATATATAAAAATCATTTGTATTTCTACACATTTGCAATTTATATTTTAACATGAAATTTTTTAAAAATCCATTTACAACAACATCAAAAACTTTAAAATAATTAGGAATAAATTTAACAAAAAAATGCAATACTTGTACACCAAAAGCTACAATACACCTTGGAAGAAATTAAAGAAGAGCTAAATAAATGAAAAGACACCCCATATTCATGGCTCAGGAACAGTAAGGAATGGTCCTTAAGTTGCATTAGTTGAATGTTTCAAGAACAGGTAGTTGTAGGAGCGAAAAGCAGCAGAAAATCTTTCAAATAAACTATAGAAATTTCCTTAGGGTTCAGCAGCCTTAAGGGAAGTACTCCAGTTCATACACATTCAAGCAAAACAGAAAGCAATCATGTTAGAACTGAAAATCTCTCCCAAATGAATCCTTCTCCAGAGGTGACCAAAGTTATATATATACATAACTTCCAGAATTGATTCCATATTCAGACCCAAACACACACAGACACATGGACAAACATGAGCATATTCTCATAATATATGGTCCTGCTACTTGTCTTTTTCACTTGAACACATTACCTCAACATCATTCCATGACAATAATTAAGATCTATCTTATTCTTTTAATGGTTTTATTATTTAACCATTCCTTCAAGATGAATACTTTGATTCATTTTAGCTTTTCAGTATTACAAATGTATCTTTAGTGAACTTGGCCCGTATCTTCCTACTTTAAGCCAGTATATTTGTAGGCTAGTTCCCTGCATGGAGATATACTTGCCCACTTACGGAGATGCTTCTATCGTGTTAGGATTTAAATTGTGATGATTATTGTTCAATCTAGGTAAAAAAACCAGCACAATACAAAAAGTGAATCCCAATGTAAACTATGGATTTTGGTTAATATAATTATTTAAAAATTGTTTTATCAGTTATAACAAATATACTATACAATTGCAAAGGGTTAATAATAGGGAAAACTGTGGAGAGGGTATAAGGGAACTCTGTATCTTCTGCATGATTTTTTCTGTAAACTTAAAACTTCTCTAATAATTTTTAAAAATGTGTAATAATTTATATTCCCAATAGTGTATATGAGAGTTAACATCTCCTCATACTCTCAATAAATCAACATTTTCCTGTTTTGAAATCCAATAAATTAAATGTGGTATAACACTTTTGGTTGCTTTGCACTTGCATTTCTTTTATTATTAATAACTAAGTTTTACCTTCTACCTTCTAGCTATTTCACTCACATTCTCCCATTTTTAGTATTGTGGTTCTAAAGTAAAAGCATTTCTGAGCAAGCTGATGTGGCCAGCAGATAAATGGAGAGAACAGACAAATGAAGAGAAACTGAGATGAGGAGGCAGGGAGAGGAGAGAAAGTCTCACCTTTAGCCTTTCAGTTCCTTGCTTTACTGTATCTCCTACTTTGGTTTCTAATCAAATTACCTAGGTGTAATTTATTAGTTTGTGTGAGTGGGTGTCTGTGACCAGGTCAGACTGGGTGATTAGTTAGAGGTGAATTCTGAAAGGGAGGAGGGGTCCTGAATGACTCTGAGATCCCTCACATGGCTGCCTGGAAGAGGGTGGAGTGGTTCCATAGGTGCAGACTTCAGGTCCTGCAGAGTTGGTGGGAAGAGATGAGTTCAATTCTGAATACGTTAAGTTTAAAGTACCTGTGAGAAGCCCCATTGTATATGTCTGGAAAGCTGTAAGATGTTACTAGAATTGGTGATTTGGAAGTACTCACTGTACATGTATATGGGAATAATTATACTTAGGGCAGGGGTTCTTAAACTTTTTTGTTCCATGGACCCCTTTGCCAGTCAGATGAAAACCAAGGACCCACACTATACTGTGTATTATTTAATAAATCTATCACACCCCCACAAGAATATGCTTTTTTAAAAAACTTTAAATTCAAGCTCATGGACCCCTTGGTAAGAATCCCTGACTTAGTGAGAATGTATTTTTTTTTAAAAAGGTGGAAAAAAAGAACAAAACATTATTAAGGTGGAAGATGAGCTAGCTAAACATACTAACATACTATATATAAATTGGAAAACAAAGACAAAAAGGTGATTTGGATGTCAGTTAAAAATGAATTTGAGACAGCAGATTACAGGTTAACAGGAGCCAGGGTGTGGGAGTGGGGAGGAAGGAGTTATTGCTTATTTTTTATTTGTTTGTTTGTTTGAGGTGATGATAAAGTTGTGGTAATGGATACTGCTCACAGTAGCATAATATTGTGAATGTAATTTACACTATTGAATTGTACATTTGGAAGTGGTTAAAATGGAAATGTTTGAGTTCTATATGTTAGTACATAGGAAGTTAAAATTAAAAAAAGAATTTCAGAAAGAAGAGCATGGGCCATAGCGTCACTGTCACAGGACGATTAGAACAAGATTCAAAAACTAGTCCATTTAGTGATTAGGAAGTCACTCAACAGCTGCTCATCCAACACCATTATCAGTAAAATTGTATGAGAACAATGTCAGTGCTCAGTAGAGTGGTAGGGAAAGTAAACATAGTGAAATACAGATCTGTATGTCAGGGGAGAATAATAAAAATAATTGGTAGTCATATTTACTTAAAACAAACTAGCTCTAAACAATTTACATTTGCTCTTGTATTAATCTTCATAACTCTGAGATAGAGAGGATCATCACCCTTAGACCAAACTCGGAGTTAGAATCATGTGTTATTATTTTAAAAAGGCAGAGGAAGGACTTCAGGAAAATGTAATTCCTGGAAACTGGAGGCAGAGATGATCTTCAGGGTTACCTGGACCTTGACTGTGCCTTCTCCTGTCAGGCAAAATAGTCTCTCTAACTCTGAGTTTTGAATGAAAACCAGAAAGTGTCTTGTGGTCAAAATTATTTCTTCCTGGGGCTTGAAGTTTTCACATAGTCCTTTACTGAAAAGCGATATAAGCCCAATGTAGAAGCAGCTTGTAATACAGCAAATAAAGACTCTGTCAAGTGTTGACAAGAGTCCATAGTGAATAGACAGCATCACCTGCATCCAGGGCCTCTCCTATTATGGAATCTCAACCACAGGAAAGGACAGAGATAGGCTACATTAGATTGTTCTTTTGGTGGCCACTTCATTCTTGAGAAGTTTCTGTATTCTTGGCTACATTGGGTTCATATTCTAATCCTACTGTATATATGTGTTTGTACGTGTGTTCCTTCTCTTAAGGCTCAGTCACTGAAATGCTGGCAGTGCTTACTATTACATTTTCACTCTACAACTGATGCCTCTGAGGTCAGAAGAGGTTACATAATGTGTACAAAGTTAAACAGTAAATTCCAAAACCATACTCCAGATCAGAGAAGGTTGGGTAGCTCAACTTCTGGCAATGCATAAAAATGAGGCTGAGAACATGATCTAGCATGTCTATTTGAGGCTTAAGTGAGTTTTATAAAAATCCTACCCAGTGTGGATACTGAAACTCATGGAATGGGAAAAAAATAATAAGAAAGGAAGAAGGAAGCAACATGAAAGAGTTTTGCAATTTCATTATAAAAATTAGTATCTGAGAAAATTCGGAAATCACAAAAACAATAAAAAGGAGATGATGGCTGCAGAATGACTGAATACCTGAAAGTAACTTGTTTCTCTCCCTGTTGCTAGAATACAAAGGAAAGAGTTATATGTAAATCAGAAGATAATGAGATGGAACGCTCTCTTGGGGCCAAATTCCAGTTCTTGTGGTTGAATATATCCTGTTGAAGCAATGAAGTATGAAAACCAGCTTCAACCAGTTGGCTGGACCTGCGCAAAAGCCCTTTGCTATCCTCACTTCAACTTGCTTAATTAGCATAGTAAAACTCCCACCCTGGGGTGGAGTTATCTGCCCCTTTTTTGGTCAGGCAATGTATGTGTTAGCATGATTTCCTGAACATACTAATCATACAATATAATCATATATTGATTATATTGAACACATATAGCTACTCATACATATAACTAGCTATGTGTGTTCATGTTTATATGCATAAAAGCTAATGCATAATCAAAGCAAATACTAAGTAGTAACTTAGGTATTTAAGCAAGAGTGAAACCACAGCACAGGGAGTCAGGTCTGAGTCGCTGTAGACATAATAAATGTAAGTTCTGCCTAGCTCTCATGTTAAAAGTTTTTTCTCTGGTTATTCCCAAAGGCCCAGTTTTGGGGCTTAACAGAGAGACAAACCACCCATTAGACACTTGTACAAAAACAACAATATGAACATTTCATTTTGTGCATTTTAAGAAGTGTGTGTGTGCACGCGCGCGTGCATTACTAGGTAATATGTAATTATATCCTGCATTTGGCACTTAATATAATAAAAAATTTCTCATTTACAAAATACCAAACCCTCTATAAACATTTTAATAGCTGCTTAATTATATTAGAGGCATTTCGTTATTTATTTAACCAGCCCAATCTTTTAGGCATATAATTGTTTCTAATATTATGTTGTTGTAGAAGTTGAGAGAGGTTCAATTATTTGTGTATAGAAAGGCCAGGACTCAGGAATGATTTTGAGAAGGAAAAATGATTTATTGACGGCGGGCCGGACTCGGGAGCTTTCTGTTTCAAACCCGAGCCCTGAACAAGAATTTTGAGTTCCTTTTATACAGAGAGGAAGGGTTAAATTGTTCTTTGTTTCAGTGCTCAATAGGCTTGAATTAGCATATATCGTCCACATCCTAGGTAAGCTTTTAGCGTGGACCTTATACATTCTAGATAAGCTTTTAGCACATTTGGTTTGCATTTTCCCTGAATATTTAAAGTTTATAGAGTTTGCATTGCTAAACTGTTTCCTGGGACTGGAGTCGTTGCCATGGTCACCAAGGGCAGGATTGCTTCCCATACCCACAAGTCACAGACAGCTTAGGTTATCTACAAAGAGATAAAGAGCTTCCCACCCACAGCCCACATTAATGTGATTATAAACAATGCTGGCATTAATATATCCTTATACTGAATTACCTGTATATTTTGGATTATTTTCTATGATACATTATTAAGAGAGGATGACCTGAAAAATAACACTTTTTATTACTCCAAATTAATATTCCTACCAGAACTATATAAAAATTCTCACCTCAAAGTGTCACTATAACTGATAACTATTTCTCTTAAAAATAATTTTGGACATCAAGTCTTTAAATGCAATCACAAAGGAAATCATTGCAGGGCAGGGAATCTGAATTTCCCATATAACTCTGCCCAAAGAGAAAGAGAATTCTGATTCACTTTTACTTTACACCAATTCTATTTTTTCCTTTTACCTCTCTTTCTAGCTTAAGTACAAAAGAAGGAACCAATGCAGAATAATAGAAAAGATGTCCTTTCAAAAGATATTCACAGACCTGCTGTAACTACATGACTCTTTTCTGAGAGGGGCTCATACCAGCCAGTCATGTTAAACAACTGAAGAGCTTGATATCATCAATATCATGTTCAGTTAACTGAATTACTTACTCTTTCCATGAGACTCCAGTGCCACCGGGATTGCCAGGATTGGAAAACATGACCTGGGATATTGAGTAAATTCCAGAATGTTTTCTATCTCAAAATACAGGGGAATGGACAAGATGACAGAAACTTTATTAAATTTATCTTGGTTTTTCACAGCACAGGCTTCCACTATAGGGATAATGTCCCAAGCAGAGAAATTCCTAATAATCCTCCATCATTCTGAAAAATTGTTATTTACTTTTCTTTCTTTTTAGGTACCAGAACTTGGGATTGAATCCAGGACCTCATATGTTGGAAGCCAGCACTCAACCACTGATCCACATCAGCTCCCCTGAGTTGTTTTTGTTTGTTTGCTTGTTGTTTGTTTTTGTTTGTAGGAGGCACTGGACACCAAACCTGGGACCTCCCATGTGGAAAGCAGGCACTCAACCACTTTAGCCACATTTGCTCAAGACACTCTGATAACTTTTAAAACTATATGTAATCTGAGCTTAATATTATAATGTATCTCATATTCCATTTTCAACATAGAAAACATACTGCAAGTTAGAGCTAACAAAGAAAAATATCAATCTAAACTACTTTATAGATAAAAGCAACAAAAATAAAAATACCCCACCAAAACGAAAACAAACCAGTCAATAAATACATTCTGCAAAGCCTATTAATCCTCCAACTTATAATATTAATAAATGACCTGCTAGAGGAAAACAATTCTATCATAGCAATTTGATGAATAAAACTTGATATTCAGTGGAGCATTCTGAATAAATTTACCTTTTTAGAATCTCAGTTTGGAGTAGAATCTGAGGAATTAAAAGTATGACCTTAAGAACTTGATAAATAGAGAAATTTCTTTCCCTTTTCCTTCCTTTCCTTGACTTCAATGGCAAAAAATCTTTGGAAACCATTTATCTCATAAGGGATTGATCTCCGTGTTATAGAAAAAGATCACACAACTTACTGACAAAATGACAAGGAACCTAATTCAAAAATGGGAAAAAGAAGTGAATAGACATTTTTCCAAAGTAGAAATACAAATGGCAAAAAGATACATGAAAAGATGTTCAACATCACTAGCTATTAGGGAAATGCAAATCAAAACTACAAGGAGATTATCATCTCACATCTTATAAAATGGCCACTAATGAAAAAAACCCAGAAAACTACAAATGCTGAAGAGAATGTGGAGAAACAGTGTAAGAAGTGAAGATTAGTTTAGTTTTCACATAAAGGAAGAAAATATTGATTAATGTAACCTGGCAGCCTACTGCCTCAGTCTCCCACTCCCGGGTTAAACAGCAATAAAAGAAACCAGCTTAAGCCAGTCCTTGGCTTAAGTAAAAAAGATGCCCAAGAAAGAGCTAAGTCAATACCAATTCAGCACTAAATTCCATTCCTTATTTGGCAAAGGGGAGCAGGTGAAAATGAAAATGGTTGGAACGTGATGGGGGAAGCGGTGAATCACAAACTTCTGCGCGGGAAAGTGAGATCGTCTCAGATATGCTGTAACTTCTGAAGTATCCAATCTATGGAGAAACAGAGGAAGGGCTTGCGTGCTAGCCTTAGGGGTATAAATTGTGTCATTTTTCTTTGTTTGGCGCGCCAGCCATGTTTTCTGGTTGTGCGCCCCCTCTTGCAAGATTGAGAATAAATTATTTTCTTCTCCACAATCGGGTAAGCCTTATTTTCTTCCAGATTTCTTTCTAACAACAGAAACACTCCTCCACTGTTGGTGGGAGTGTAAAATGATGCAGCCTCCGTGACAGTCAGTTTGGTGGCTCCTCAGGAAACTAAATATAGAAATGCCATGTGATCCTGTAAGTCCACTACTGGAAACATATTCAGAAGAACTGAAAGCAAGGATGCAAACATATATTTGCATACCAATGTTCATAGTGGCACTATTCACAATTGCTAAAAGATGGAAACAACCTAAGTGCCTATCAACCAATGAATGGGTAAACAAAATATGGTATATACAGATGATGGATAACTATTCAGCTGCAAGAAGAAATGAACTTAGGATGCATCTGACATGAATGAACCTTGAAATATTATGTTAAGTGAAATAAGCCAGACACAAAAGGATGATTATTGTATGGTCTCACTGTAGATTTATGGATTTGGATTATGAAATGTAAATTGGTGGTAGATGGAATGTGGGATAAGAAGGGGGATACTATGGTGGATGTAGAATGTTTAATAAGGTCAAATGTAAACATGTGGTAATAGTTGGACTTGATGGTAACACATTATAATGAATGTAACAAACACTTTATTTATGGATATGATCATGGCTGAAGCAAGTTGTCTAGAGAGATTAATTTCAGTTGGAGGGCAGCTGAGGATAATATAGGGAATGTATAACAATGATTTTTGCAGTAGATGAGGATTGTGGTTAATAATACAGGAATGTTCTTCTACTACAAGGTTTTAAGAATGTGGTGACACATGGGAAAAATAAAAATAAAGTAATTTACAGACTATAGTTAACTACAAATGATAATTTTTTTTGTAGCAAAATTGGTTCTATATTAATGTTAAAGGTGAAAAAGAATATGGGGTTTGGTTTTGTGAGATATGAATATAATTAAGCATTTTTAAAAAAAGAACTTGATAGAGAAATTTCTTTTTCCCTCCTTTCCTCAACTTCATTTTTATTATGCAATATATAAACAGAAAATAGATACAATGTAAAGGTATTATTAAACCCTTGTGTGAAACCTGACCAGATAAACAGAGCACTACAACTCCCCAGAAGTTACCTACAGTCTCTCCTACTGACCAAAAATTCCTCTTTCCCACTAGTGTTTACCAATATCCATGTCACTATTTTCATCCCTTTACTGCTTCTCTTTATACTTTTATTACATATATTCACATGCCTAAAGTAGAGTCTAATTCTGCCTGCATAATTTGAGCAACATAGTATGTATTCTGTTGAATCTCACTACTTTCACTCCATATGATGTATATAAGATTCATGTTCAGTGTTGTAAGTTATTCCATTGATTAATAAAGCAGTTGTTTGTTCCCTCTATTGTCTGTGGGCATTTGGGCTGTTTCCATTTTTGGCAACTACAAATAACCTGCTGTGAACATTCTTGTATCTATATCCTGGTTACCATCAGTATGTACTTATGCACAGTATAAAGCAGGAGTGGAACTGTTGTATCAGAGGTAAATATATCTTCAGCTTAGACATTGTCATTTAACCCCCCCCCCCGCCCCAATTTAAACCAATATCACAATATCTGATAATTCCTATTTCTTCACACCCTTGCTGACTACTTAATGTTATTGACTTTTTAATTTCAGTTTTTCTGGTGGGTATGTGGCAATGAATGTGGTGTTAATTCACTTTTTCTTCTCTACAATTCTACTCCACTTTGAGATATGTGTGTGGCAGGGGTGGGAGGGGTGATTATTTCTATATCATCCTACTCAAAAAAGTTTGTGGGGAACAAGCATAATTTATTTTACTTGGTATTTGTTTTAGTTTCCTTGGATGCTGAAAGCAGATATCATGAAATGGGTTGGCTTACCTATGGGAATTTATTAGCTTACAGTTTTGAGGCTGAGAAAAATGTCCAAATCTAGACATCAACAAGGCAATGTTTTCTTCCCAAAGACTGCCTGCTGGCGATCCTTGATTCTGCTGCCCCATGGCAAGGCGCATGGAGGCATCTGCAGGTCTCTCCCTTCTCTCCTGCATTTTGTTGCTTTCAGCTTCTTGCTTCTGTGGCTTTCTCTCTGACTGAATTTCATTCTTTTAAAATGACTCTAGTTAGAGGATTAAGACCCATTCAGATTGAGGTGGATAATACCTTAACTAAAGTAGCCTCATCCAAAGGTCCTCTTACAATAGGTTTACACCTGCAGGATGGATTAGCTGTAAGACATGATTTTCTGGGATATATACCCACACAGTATTTGAAGCACACAGACCAGTGGTATAGCCATGACACAGCCACTTCTCAAAGACTCCAAAATCTAACTCTTTTTAAGTTACCTTCCAAATATCCTCTTTCTTTCAAATGATGAACTTCAACTACTCTTGAGAAAGCACAAAAATCTCAGTATAACTAATCATGGGCGCTTTCAAATTGTTTGTTGGCTTCACCCAGACCTTCCATTTGAAACCACAAAGAGAATTTAGATTTTGTTCCCTTCTTTCTGCATAGTCTAACCAAAATGTCATGGATACCTCTTGGACTATTGCTAAATGCAGAAGTTACTTGAATAATGGACAGAGCTGGAGGGATACCTCCTTGATGATTTATTACTGCCTTATCATTTCATACATGGAATTGATCAGATTGGGTTAACCTATTTTAAAAAGTATAAAGAAAATATAGAGGATACCTCACCTAAAGAGAATAAAGCTATAAAAAATAATCAAATAAGACGGAGTGCTAAAATACATCTGGAGATTCAGAAAATGAACTGAGTTGAGAAAAAAAATGAGTGATCAATATTTTCATAGGTTTCTCATTATGGCAAGTATGATAAAGTCCTAGAAGGCACGTAATTGTTACTCTGATGTGTTTGTTGATAACTTGTATTTCTAGTTTTGTAAATGGTGAATTTATAGTTATTATTACTTTCCTTCTTGGGTATTGATCATTATCTTGAGTGACAAAAACACTGAATCAAGATTATCTGCTTGTTGGTTCCATATGTCAAAAATAATTCTATTAAATTTTTGTCCTTTAATTTTATTTTGTTGATTGCCATTCGGATGATATCTATGTTAACAGATAATTATCAAGTCAAATTTCAATATTTCTTTAGCATTTCTCTTTGGTTTTTCTTAGAAAATCTGTCCCTAAGTAAATATTACAAAAACATATATAAGGTTTTCTCTACATTATTTTTACCTTTAATTATTTGGTATATTTTGAACATATCTTAATGCAAAGAATAAGTAAATAAATTCATTCTTACACTCTCAATGTAACAAATATAATTTCCCTGTCCCAGTGATCTTTTTAAGATTTATTTTATTTTTCTTCCCTTCCCCCTTCTCCCTATCCCCCACTGTCTGCTCTCTTGGGTCCATTTGCTGTGTGTTCTTCTGTGTCTGCTTGCATTCTCAGTGGCATCAGGAATCTGATTCTCTTTTTCTTGCATCATCTTGCTGTGTCAGCTCTCCATGTGGGCAGTGTCAGTCTTTGGCGGGCTGTACTTTTTTTGCATGGGGCTGCTCTCCTTGAGGGGCACACTCCCTGTGCATGGGCCTCCCCTATATGGGGGACACCCCTGCATGGCATTGCACTCCTTGCATGCAGCAGCACTGTGCATGGGCCAATTCACCATATGGACCAGGAGGCCCTGGGTTCAAACACTGGACCTCCTATATGGTAGGCAGATGCTCTATCAGTTAAGCCACATCCACTTCCCATGTCCCAGTGACATTACAAATTCCTTTCCCATATATTAACACACAGCTGGAGAGAGATTAGGGGACACAAGAAGACCAGACTCCCACTCTGGGAAGATGATACACAATCATGTGAGTGTTTGCTCTTGGGACCACCACTGACACTACAGTGTAGCTCTGCACACACAGTCTGAGCCTTCCGGCAGCCGTGAGTTCCAGATTCTCCTTCTCAGCCTTTCTTGGTCCACTGGCTTCCACTGGACTGCAAGGGCACATGCAGATACCCTTCTCTCACTAATCTTTACATTTTTTCATAATAAAGAGTTAGGGAAAATTTTCAAGTGGATATTCTTTTGTTATTTTCTATTCAATTTTGAATTCTGAACAAATAATGTGATTGCTGGTTATTTTTTAAATTTTCACACTTTCTAAGTCTATAAATCTAAAATCATTCCAGGATTAAGTTTTTCATTCACTTTAAGAGTTCTTTATAAAGATCCTTTCATGATTTTTACATTCTATCAGATTTTATTCTAAACGAATTAATTAAACTTCAGAGGGATAAGTTACATCAAGCTTTTCTAAGTTTATTATACCCATAAGATGACTCTTTACCTCATAAAAATTCACTAATAGTAACACAAATAATATTAAAATAGTAGCTAATTTCATTGAACATAGACTAGGCACCAAATAATTTCCAGCTTTTCTACATGTAGTAACTCATTTAATACCAGTATAATGTAGACAACATTATCACCATTTACAAATCATTCTCTGAAGGTATAAATATCTTTCCCAATGTCATATAGGATGTAAGGAGTAGAATAGCAATCATGATGGTTTAGATATATATCATAACTGAAGATTCTCCCACATCTGTTCATTTAACAGGGGTTTTCTGTTATGAAATTTTTTCAAGTTTAACAGTAAGAGACTGGTGCTGGAAGGATTTCATACATTAAACAAAACAAGAGTTCTGAATTTTCTTCTACTTCAATATTCTGATGATTCATAAACAGAGAAACATTCTTTTATGTTATATAAAATACATTCTAAATTTTCTAAATCTGAACATGGGGGTCATAACTAAAAAACTTTAAACATTATTTACATTCTGAGGGGTCACATTAGTATAAATTATGTGATGGCTTATGGCAACTGAACCATATCTAAACACTTTCCCACATTCTTTTCATTCAAATTGTTTCTCAATGATATAACCACTGATTTACTATACATTGTAAACTACATATATATGCTTTCCCAGTCCTTACATACACAAGGTCTCTCTCCAGTATGGATTCTCTGATGCACTTTAAAGATTGAACTAAGCCTAAAGGAATTCCTGCATTTGTTACATTTAAAGGGTTTCACACCACTATGAATATTCTGATAGTGTAAGTTGTCCATACACACTAATGGCCTTCCCATATTCCTTACATTCATAGGGTTTCTCACCAGTATGAAATCTATGATGTATAGTAAGTTGGTGGCTACTACTAAAAGCCTTCCCACACTCTTTACATTCATGGGGTTTCTCACCAGTATGAATTCTTGGCATATTTTAAGTCTTCCAACTTCACTAAAGGCATTCCCACATTCATAACATACATAAGATTTCTCACCAATATGAATTCTTCCATGTTGAGCATGATTTGAGGCAAGACTAAAGGCCTTCCCACAATCTTCACATTCATAGGGTTTCTCACCAGTATGAATTCTCTGATGTACTCTATGGTCTGTAAGATGACTAAAGGCTTTTCCGCATTCCCTACATTTGTAGGGTTTCTAACCAGTATGAATTCTCTGATGCACTGTAAGGTCCGTATGATGACAAAATCCTTCCCACATTCCTGGCAGTCATAACATTTCTCTCTATTATGAATTCTCTTATGTAGAGTAAAAGATGAATGTTTTCTATAAATGTACATTTTTCCATAGCTGATTATTTCATGCCCTGACTCCAAATCTAAAAGAAATAAAAAAAACATTTTTGTTTTCCTGGGTCAGAAAAAAATAAATGTTCTACAGTAGAAATAGGAGAAAATTGAAAATGTCACACATTAGAAAAAGATAAATGGTTTGGAGAGCTCTAAAAAACACAGTTATAGAGTCAAAAATGTGAAAGGAGAGTTCAGAAAATGAGAACTTATGGGTTGGTATGCTGGTAAACATTTAATGAACATCTCTACAAATATAGACTAAGTCCTAATTTATAGTAAATAAATTCCCACCATGGGCAACTGAAGCTACCAACATGATGCAACTAAACCCAGAATTAGGCAAAAGTGTGCAAAATTGGCTCTAGTAAGTGGGTATCAGCCAGTTCTACTAAATCTGAATTTATATAAGAAATTCAGGTTGGAAATTAGGACAGGTTGACTTTGTGAAAACTGGATGTAGATCACAATATTTGTGGAGCTAGAACTAGGTCCTGGTATGTCCATTTTTATCATCTCTATACATTCATATAGTTTAAGAATCCCTATTTAAACATTTTTAGAGTAAAGTTGAAAAGTGTTTACCATGGATAAAAAGATCCTTGTTTAAATAAAAAGCCTTGTATCAACTTACAGATACCTTTGCTTCTCATCTACTTACCAACTCCACCTCTGGGATATGCTTTTCTTTTCTTAGTGTTGTCTGCTGGCCTTTTTCTTTTTATCTACCAGGAATCCTGTGGCCTGGGATCTTCACAAGTCTAAATATTTTGCTTCCTATAGATTAACTGATACTTCCTCAGAAAGGTTATACTTGTAAATCCTATCATGTGCTTTATTCTATATTCTGGCTATACATTTCTTGCATTCAAACTCTGTTTTCAATAATATAGTCATTATGGTGCTCGCTTCGGCAGCACATATACTAAAATTGGAACGATACAGAGAAGATTAGCATGGCCCCTGCGCAAGGATGACACGCAAATTCGTGAAGCGTTCCATATTTTTAAATTCAATAAAAAATAAAAAAATTAAAAAAAAAAAATATATATATATAGTCATTATGCATTTGTAATCTCTTAATTTTCTTTCCCAGATATCACCACAGATAGGTGAAGTTCCTCTTTCATTTAATGTTATATAATAACCTTGTAACATATAGTAGAGAATAAATCATTAGATTAAAAAGAAGAAATTAGAATAGGAAAATAACTACAAATATTAGGCACTGGGGAAAGAAATTGAATATAATATTTAATACCATCATTATGTAACTGTTACTGACAGTATCTTCCACTAATATTTCACATTTTGTTATTAAAGTGATTAAAAAGTGATTGTTAGTATAGTGATTAAAGATACTCTTTCCTATGTTTTCATATAAAATATAAATATATATAAATATTAAATGAAAAAGGCAACTATCTATACCTGATCATTACCCAATTATAATTTCTATTAAAAAAATAGACATTTCCACTACTGTGGTTCACTCCCTACTATGTACATCCATGTTTCCTTTTCTTTGTCCTCCATATCAAAGAAGATACTGGGAGATTTTATTTACTTATTGTCTCATGAACTTTTAAAAATAAGTTAATTGTGCCACAAATGTTCAATCTCTTTTTTTTTCCTTTCTATCTTTTCTCAGTCCCTTTCTTACTTTTCCTTTTAACCAAGGTCAACCATTCTGGCAACTGCCAGAAGCCTATGCCAATGAGTGCTTATGAAAGTTGGATCATTTGGGGACCCTGGGGAAAATAAAGTAACTGTATGATATGAAGAAGTTTAGAGGAAGACTGTCAAGAACTATCTAAAAAAGAGTTACCAGGTATGGGCTAAAGGATAATCTATGAAAGAATAGCATAAGCAAATTTAAAAGTGCTGAATGAGTGGGACATGACTTGGGGGCAAGAAATATCTTCTTTTGACTAGAGTATGGTATGTGTTAAAAAACTGAAATAATACAAACAACACTTTCTCTCCAAAATACACCAACAATAGAAATTAAAACAATATTAGAAAACCAAAAACCTTCCATCTGGAGATGGAAATACCCACTCCATAATAAAAGATGGGTCAAAAAGAAAATAAAAATTCTAAATGAATTCTAAATCACAATACAAAAAATAAGTACATATCAGAATCTAAATCACATGAATTCTAAATCACAATACAAAAAATAAGTACATATCAGAATCATGGGCATTCAAAAATCAACACTCAAAGAACTCAAAAACTTAAATAAAAATGAAAGAAAATGAGTTAAAACTCAACCTCCAAATCACAGAAAATATACAACAAAGTATAGGAAATCAGAAAAATAATGTTGAAAGTAGAATGTACTGAATTAGAAAGAGAGCAGTATTATCAAATAAATGAAGGAGTGGTGCTTTTAAAAATATCAATAGGCTTCCAGGAAGATAGTATCAGAGTAGGTAGGCAGGGCTTGACTCTCTCACAAAAACAAGAGATGAAGGGCAAAAAGCTGCCTGAGGGAGCTGCTTTGGGGATCTGCACAATGTAAGAGTGCTGTGCATTCTTCAGGAGGGCAACATTCAGAGAGACAAAGAAGCCAAAATGAAAACCATGAGTTCCTAACCCCTGCAACCAAGAAGGGCGCCCATCCCACACCCTCAAAGTAAAGAGCCTAGATAAAACCTGTGGCTCACTGCAGCCAACTGAGAGAGAACAGATGTCTTCTTCCCTGGGAAGAGGTAGGGTGCAGCAGAGAGCAGAGAGTGGTTTTTCTTCAGCAGAGCTTGCTTTGAATCTCAGCTCTGGCCAGATCAGATTCACTGGCAAATGGAAGTTGAAGGAGACACCCCTGTGGAAAGATTCACCAAACAGCGCCATGCTGGCGGTGAAACTGCAAAGAGAAAAACTGCTTTTAGGAGTCTCTCATCCCAGTCCACTTGGAGCAAATCTGTGCCCTATTAGTGAATACCTCATCCTATTTTGATAATTTAAGCTGTACAATTTTAAAGTCAGAATAAGTTGAACCAAAAATCAAAGACCTATGAAACAAAACCACTGGGTAAGAGAGAAAAATTGCCCATCAGAGTAAATTCACCAACATACTTAGATGCCTAGACAACAGCAAAAATCACAGGCCATAATATGAAACAGGAAGAGAGGGCCAAACCAAAGGAATAAACCAAAAATCCTGATGAGAACGAAGATTTAAGACAACTAATCAATGATAATCACACAAATCTCATAAATTAATTCAAGGAGTTGAAGGAAGAAGAGTATAGAAATGAAGATTAGGGAAGCAGACTTGGCCCACTGGTTAGGGCGTCCGTCTACCACATGGGAGGTCCGCAGTTCAAACCCCGGGCCTCCTTGATCCGTGTGGAGCTGGCCCACGCGCAGTGCTGATGCACGCAAGGAGTGCCCTGCCATGCAGGGTGTCCCTGCGCAGGGAGCCCCATGCGCAAGGAGTGCGCCCCGTAAGGAGAGCCGCTCGGCACAAAAGAAAGTGCAGCCTGCCCAAGAATGGTGCAGCACACACGGAGAGCTGCCGCCAACAAGATGACGCAACAAAAAGAAACACAGATTCCTGTGCCGGCCTGACAACAACAGAAGCGGACAAAGAATACGCAGCAAACAGACACAGAGAACAGACAACTGGGGTGGGGGGGAGAGGGGACAGAAATAAATAAATAAATCTTTAAAAAAAAAGAAATGAAGATTGTTAGTAAGGGTAACATAAAGGGTAAAAAGACAGACTGCAGTAAGCTATTTTATTTATTTATTTTTAAAGATTTATTTATTTCTCTCCCCTTCCCCACCCCCAGGTGTCTGTTCTCTGTGTCTATTTGCTGCGTCATCTTCTTTGTCCGCTTCTGTTGTTGTCAGCAGCACGGGAATCTGTTTCTTTTTGTTGTGTCATCTTGTTGCATCAGCTCTCCGTGTGTGTGGCACCATTCCTGGGCAGGCTGAACTTTTCTTTCACGCTGGGCGGCTCTCCTTACGGGGCGCACTCCTTGCACGTGGGGCTCCCCTACGCGGGGACACCCCTGCATGGCAGGGCACTCCTTGCGCACATCAGCACTGCACATGGGCCAGCTCCACACAGGTCAGGGAGGCCCCGAGGTTTGAACCGCAGACCTACAATGTGGTAGACGGATACCACTGGGCCAAGTCTGCTTCCCCACAACTCTTCCTTAATTATATCAACATATATACAACATAAAAATATTTAAAAGTATTGAAAATATTTTTAATTTTTGTATGTTTTGTGTTTATATTATTGAAATAATGAAAATGCTCTAATGATTGAAGTGATGAATGCATAACTATGTGATTATGCTAAGTACCAATGATTGCACACTTTGGATGGATTGTATGCTTTACTATTATGTATCAATAAAACTGATTTGATTAAAAAAATTCCAAAACATTATTATGGGGTGAGGGTACATTTTAGTCATTAAAAAAAATATGTAAATACTAGGCTTGGCATGAAAAATCACTGTGATTGAAAAAAAATAATATTTACCTGTCCTTTAGCAGTATGGCATCAATAAAATTAGACACATTTCACTATAAAGAGTCTTCCATTAATGGAAAGGTAGATGGATTTGGCAGATTTTAAGACAATATGTATGCAAAATAGGCTGCATTGTTTTGGGTACACAGAGGATACTTATTATAGCTCTACCCTTTCCATTCTTCTCTAAATAACCAATTTAAATTTTCTCAAATACTACTATCCACAACAATGAATACTGCTTATTCAATCATAGCCATTTTCCCTTTTAATGACTAATCTTTTACAAACATAGTTGTTTTTTTTTATCTGCAGAGCATAATATCTGATCCCACTGCTATGGTGAGATTTTCTTAAATATTTCCATTATCTTGGTCACTAATTTTTGTGCAAGACCATTCCAAAATAAAACAACCTTTGATTCGGATCTTAAACCTTGGTCTAAATGTTTTGATTTATGAATACCCTAGAAAAAATACAAATTCACAAATATACACAGCAATTCTCCATACAATTTCAAGGGGTTTGTGGTCCCATGTAAACCCATAAATACAAAGGACTCTAGTAAGAATTTCTCTTCTGGAAAACAAGCCTTTGGCTCACTTTCTTAATTTGCAGGCACAAATCACTTTTTTTTTTCGTAATGAAAAGCACATTTATTTTACTTTACATACATTATTGCATTCATCACACATCACATTTAATTTCATATTTTTGTAGCCTCTGTTCCATAGAAACCTGAAGGGAAATGATCTAGAACCACCACAATACTGAGTTTCATTCTGTTCCATCTTCCTAGGCTACACCTGCCGTGACTTCGTACACAAAACCTGAATGAAGAAAGGGGAAGGAATCTATATTAATGTTCACAGCAGGTTCTGGGGTCAGAGCACAAGCGGAAGCTGGAATTCTCGAACACGTAACGCGGAGAACCCCTGGGGAGCTCCTCCCACAGAGGAATCCTATTCTTGGAGTCTCTATCCTGTGTTTCTAGTACTGTATCAGATGCAATACTCGATCTAGGCAGACTTACCAAGACTGCAAGCCTCCTCGCGTTGGGCGCCTCCTGCTTCCCCATTCTCACCGCCACTCAGGGTCGAATCTAGCCTGTCTTGGACTGCAGAACTTTTCCCTTAGCTTCCTTCCTCGATTCTCTTCATTTCCGACTCGCCCACGCGCGCAACAAGACACAACGTTAGACCTGACGCGGATCCAAGTTATCTCGATATCCTGTGGAAAACGTAGTCCAGGCCAGAGTACCCCTGACCGCGGTGCCTAGTGGGAAATGTAGTCCAGGCCACATTATCCCTGGCCGCGGTGCCTTGTGGGAAACGTAGTCCAGCACAGGAGAGGTCTTCGTAGGCAGAGACCTGCGACCTTAAGGATGGCAGCCAGGCTTAGCGTCCGAGTCCCGGAGTCTTTTGGGAGTTGCCGCCTGTATTGGGCGTATTCGTATTAGTATATACTATATGCTAGGAGTGCGCTAGTGCAGTGCACCAAAAGGATTGTGGCTTAGACCTGTGATCGAGGTTGATTTCAGGCGTTCTTGGGACCAAGTGGAAGCGAGCCTGATAGAGACGGGTCCACGGAAATCTCAGAAGGGGTCTTCAGAACCCTTGCATTCTGAGCCCCCGGAGCTGTGTGTGGGAGGCCCCTCTATAGAGTCAATCATGTGACCTTGAGGGCATTTGCTAACATGAATTGGTTGACCTTCTGATGGTAGGACTAGTTTTCCCTGATGTAGCACCAGCCTGTTTGAAACTGTGTGGGGAAGACAACTTTAAAATCGCCAGGAAAGGACTGTTTTGTCCAATAAATAATGAGGGGTAGACTAATATTATATAGGGGTGAAGTTACATTTACATAATGCCTCATTTTTTGGACACAGTAAAATGGGCTAAATAATAATATGTGGTAAGATATATATATCTGGAGAAATAGCTTGTGAATGTTCACACCCTCCTACAGAGTTTTCCCACAGGAACCAGGAGCTTCCAGGAATATCTAGGAGAATCCTGAGAATGCTTCCCTCATTGTGATGGCTGAGTCAGGGGAAGAACAGCCACAGCCAAAATTTCCCCAAACCCATCTACCCTATGGAACAAAGGATTTAATCTGCAGGGAGAAGAACAATGAAACTGTAGAGTGAGCGATGTGGTGGAAACACAGCTAAGGGCAGAGAACAGAAAAATAAAAGTCTTCCATTATATCCCAGGGCATTGCCCAAACCATAAAGCCACCAGCCAGCAATTAGTGGAGCCTAACAGCTGGGTTGATGCCAACAGAAGTATACAGCTTAACAGAGAGTTCAAGGAAAGACACAGTCAAACAGAAACCCCCCAAAACCATTTTCATCACAAGGTAACTGTGCACATGCCCAGGTTCTGCCCTCTGAAGACCTCATCAGAGGCTTCACACTATGGGGGCAGGAAAGGGGGAATAGACTTCACTGAAATAGTTTAGCCAAGTCACTAAAAAAATAAGCAATAACAATGGCATACAAAAATAACCATGGGGGAGGAGGAATGAGAAAACAAATATTTAGAATTTCTATATTACCTAAAATGTTCGGTTATTAAAATTTTTTTATTCAAAAAATTTAAAAAGAGACATTCAAAGGCATGTGACCCATACTCAGGAAGAAAAAACTGCCCATGAGAGGACTATGATGTAATGCTGAGACCAGCTCAGCAATAGGTCTGCACGAAGGGAAGGCAACACAGAACTGAAGAAATAAAAGGACAGCTCTCTGTGTGTGCGGCGCCATTTGGAGGAGAGCTGACACAACAAGATGATGCAAAAAAAGAAACACAGAATCCCGTGCCACTGACAACAACAGAAGTGGACAAAGAAGAACACACAGCAAGTGGGGTGGGGTGGGAGGGAGATAAATAAATAAATAAATAAATAAATAAGTAAATAAATAAATAAATAAAAAGAAATAAAAATTAAAAATTAAAAAAAATAAAATGATGAACAAAATATATTAAAAAAAAAAAAAAGAAATAAAAGGACGGAAAGAAAGACACAAGAGAGGAAACAAAAATGGGACCGGGGGCTTCACAGCTTCTGAAACTGAGAACCTCAACCCAAGTTTCCATATCATATTTATTTGAAAGCTAATGAGCAGCTGTTTGCTACAGGAAGCAACTTGCAACATCTTTTACAATAGCAGGAAGCAACTTGTAACATCTTTTACAATAGCAGGAAGCAACTGTAACATTTACAATAACAGGAAGCAATTGCAACATCTACAATAAGGTAACATTTACAGTAACAGGAAGCAATTACAACATCATCTACAGTAACAGGAAGCAACAAATAGGTAAGCCAGTTTCCCATAACATATCCCCCTTTTTGTTTTTATAAAGCAACAAGGCAGATTAGGTGGGTTCTTACTGCCTCATACCCCAAAGGGCTTGTTGCGTGCTTATCGTTTAAGTAACAATATCAAATCAGAGAACAGTACTTTATACATAATCCATAACTACACCAGATTTATACAAACTTCCAAGTAACAGATGATTCATCTCTCATGGGCTTACGATTTCTTACCAGCAAGGCTATATAGGCCAGTACTTGATCAAAACTGACCTCATTTTCCCCAATTTGTATAGTTTGAGGTATAGCAATGACAAATTATTGTTACTTTCCCTGTTTTGGGCTGTGGGGCAGCAGGAAGTTTATCACATTATTTCAATGCCTTCATTGGTCCTGCTCTTAGCATCTTCACTGGACCTGAGTTCACAACTCAGTGTTGAATTAGCTTAGTCCATCATTGTGAGGACTCAATTTCCCAGCAGAAAACAATAGCTGGCTTGTTTTAAGAGTCCCACTGTAGTGTCTATAGCAGCGAAAGCATATCTTGCCTTTCCTAAGAGCAGGAGGGGACTGATGCCACAGTCATTGAAGTGAGCATGAAGGACACTCATGGGTGATGTCCACAAACTGCTGGTGAACAACAGGCAGCTGGAACCACTGGGCTAGGTGCCACAAGGTCTGGTACTCATGACTTTTGCCTTTCTGGTGGTGCCACTCTGCTTCTTTTCAGGTCTCAATTGTTGGCTCTTGATCTTCATGAGGCATCTGCTTCAACAGTCCTGAGAAGGATGTTAGAGGAGTAGGCAGGGACATGACAGACAGTTACCTGTCACTGCTGGCAGGTGTCCCAGATGTTCTTCCACAGATCTCTCCCCCATCGAGGGTGATTCACAGCAGTCCATCATTTTTGTCTTGTTTTCAGTATTTGCAATCCTCCTCTGGATAGGGATGGCAGTCTTCAGAGTAACCAGACACTATTGGGTTAAGCTTTTCACTCTATGCTTTTTTATACTGTACTTATTTTCTCTTCCCACATTTGAGACTATAGCCTAAGGGGTACTCAATTAGAATGTTTCCTGTGCCACAAACCCCACCCAAAGCCAATATTGGTGCTGGCCATATCCAATTCATAGACTAAGTCAATATCCACTTTCTCCTCCACCTTTTTCTTTTCTTTTTCTTTTTTCTTTTTCCCACAGCCTGCTGGAGATCTTCCTACTCCCATGAAGGACCTTTCCTAATTAACACACCTGAGTGAGGGATAAAAGATTTTCAGTATTCCAACAGTATTACAAATTCTGTTAACATGAGAAAATATTGTACTACATCGATTACAGCAGAAAGCATAGTTTTGTCTTACTCAACCAAACAACATTTAAGAATTTGATAGAGTAGCAGGGACCTTAAAGCTTGTCCCAATTGTTTGCCTATTCCAGGCCTTTAAGATACCCTTGTCTCTGCTGTTTCTTAGTAGGGTCACTGCCGCAGGTTTCTTCTATGCAGCCAGATTCATTGCCATCAGTCCAGGGCAGAAAGCCTTGAAGAAATGTGAAAGTCCATTGTTGCCCTTTTCATACAGTTTTTGCACATTTTGTATTCATTGAGGATTATTTTGCTTATATGAAACATATTATCTCACTGAATGCTGCCACAATACTTTTACAACTTGCTATATGCATTTTATTATACAAGACTTACAACTATAGAGATCTCATTAACATTTTAAACTCAGGTAATAGTATAAGCGCTTATTATTAGTAGTAGTAGTATTTTTTAATAGAGCTCTTTTAGCAAATTTTATTTATCAAATTATATCACCATCCAGAGGTACCAAAATATACACTGACAATGAACAATCACAAAAACCATTACAACACACACTGAAACAATTACCACACACACACTAACGCTGAACAGATAAACACAAAAGCAGTTTTTTCTTCCTTTCTTTCTTTTGTTTAATAACTTAATGTAAAGTCTTTCTAACCTATAAAACTTTCTGCATGCTTAAACACTTTTTGTAAGAATACCAGCAAAGCATACATATCAGGCAAAGACTCAATCCTGACATAAGAAGTAACTGAGCTCTTTTTCAGCTGTTGTTCGGCTTTAGATTTTTAACTCACTCCCTGGTGGGAGGTGAAGCTGCTCTAACCTTCAGAATGGGACCCAGCTATACAGTTTTCAGCATCAGTCTCTCCATTTGCATGACTGGTTCTGGGTTCCTTAGGAACTTTCATTGTCTCTTGGCATTCTTGGTATGGCTTTATCCAATGAGCTGGTACCCACACAGGACATTCTGCATCTTCTGGAGAAATACAAGCAAACCTTCTTCCCCAAGTTAACAACTTCCCTGTTGACTATTTATTGGTCAGTGGATCATTCCACCAAATTAAAGGTTTTTCAGAGAGTTTGGATTTGAGTTTTAGAATTAGTTTGGAAATGCCTTTCAGCTGCTATCCCTTTCAGGGTTGTTCCACAGTTAGGAAAATTAAGAGTGAATAATGCTTTGTATAACTGCACCTGTGGTGTCTCCCTGTCTTCTTTTTGTTTTTGTAACATGAGTTTAAGGGTTTGATTTGCTCACTGGACTAAAGCCTGCCCCTGGGGGTTATAAGGAAGTCCTGCAGTATGAGAAATACTCCAAGTATCTAGAAACCTTTTAAGGGAGATACTAGTATAAGCAGGAGCATTATCTGTTTTTAGAGACTGGGGAAGTCCCATTACAGCAAAGCAAGCTAACAAATGTTGTCTTATGTGTCGAGCAGTTCCTCCCATCTGAGCTGTAGCCCAAATGAATCCTGAACAAGTATCTACAGAGACATGAACCTAACATAATTTTCCAAAAGAGGAGATATGAGTCACATCCATTTGCCACAGAGAGTTAACAGTTAAACACGGGAATTTACTCCAGGTTCCAATTGTTTTGGATTATTAAGAATTTGACAAGATGGACAAGTTTGAACAATGTCCCTAGTTTGTGTCCATGTTAAAGGAGAATGAGCCTTGAGGCTGGCTGCATTTATATGGGTTAGGTTGTGAAATTGAATAGCTTCCTGTAGAACAGGAGTGACTAATTTATCAGCAGCATTATTGCCTTGTAATAATGGTCCAAGTAAGTTTGAATGAGATTGAATATGAGTGATGAAAAATGGACTTTTTCTATTTCTAATTACTTGTTGAAGTTTGTGAAAAAGCTTATAAAGAATCTGATTTATGTTAGGTTTGATAAGAGCTGTTTCAATCAATTGAGTAACCTGGACAACATATGCTGAGTCTGAAAGGATGTTTATGGACTCTGCTATGTCTTGCAAAGCAGTAAGTACTGCTATTAATTCAGCTTGCTGAGTTGAAAATCCAGGAGTAAGAATTTTTTTTTAGTTTTGTACCCAGTATACCCAGTGATGCCATTTCCAGACCCATCAGTAAACGTTGTAGGGGCATCAAATACTGGTTGAAACTTAGTTATGCTAGGTAAAATCCATTGAGTGCTTTAATGAATTGTAATACAGGATTTTTGGGTAATGATAATCTATCTGTCCAATATAATCAGCAAAGGCTATTTGCCATTGTAAGTGGTTTTGGAGACAAGCCTCAACTTCCTTGTGCAAAAGTGGAAGAATGATATGAGAAGGGTCCTGTCCGTGAAGGGCACAAGTGTGCTCATGGTCTTTAAGTACAATTTGGACCATAAAATCCACATAAGGAGATAAAGTTTTAACAATACTGTTAGGTAAAAATATCCATTCTGCAATATGATCTTGTTGCGTAAGGATTCCCATAGGGGAGTGTAAGGAAGGCAAGATAATCAAATGCAGTGGCTGTTTTGGATTAATGCGCTCAACTTGGGCACTTTGAATTTTTTTCTCTATGAGTTTTAATTCTTGTTCTGCCTCTCCTGTTAGAACCCAGGGACTGTTTAGTTGAGGATCTCCCCATAATAGTGAAAAGAGATTAGATAGTTCATATGTGGAAATGCCTACTTTGGGCCTTAGCCAATTTATATCTCCTAATAATTTCTGCAGATCATTCAAAGTTTTAATAGAATCACTATGAATCTGAGCCTTTTGAGGCTTAATTGTAATTTTATCAACAATAGTCCCAAGATAATAAACAGTCCCAAGATAAATTCAACCTTTTGAATTTTCTCAGGGGCAAGTTTTGTCCTGCTACAGTTAAGCTCTTCTCTAAGGCCTGGTATGCTAAAACTAGAGTCTGGGAAGAGGGAGCAGCACACAGTATATCATCTATGTAATGTATAATATAACAAGAAGGAAAAGTCAGTCTGACTGGATTTAAAGCTTTAGCCACAAAATTTTGACATATGGTGAGGCTATTAAGCTTTCCCTGAGGAAGATATTTCCACTGAAACTGTTTCATGGGTTCTTTGTTATTAAAAGAAGGCACTGAGAGTGCAAATTACTCAGTCTTTGGGAGCCAAAGGTATTGTAAAGAAACAATCCTTTAAATCAATAACAACAAGGGATCATAGCTGGTGTGGGCAAACCTGGCTGCAGTGCACCCATAGGTTGAATCACTGCATTTCCTGCTTGGAGATCTGCTTGCCTGATTTTTACTTAATAGGAAATACTGGAGAGTTCCAAGGTCTAATAGATTCTTCAATATGCCCCTTATCTAACTGTTCCTTAACTAATTTATGAAGCACCTCCAATTTTTCTAGGGTTAATGGCCACTGTTCAATCCAAACCAGAGGGGTTGTAGTTCATTTAAGAGGAATGGGTTTGGGTGGTTCAAGGAGGCTAGGCTGAGCAGTGGCCATTATGGAAAAGGTGAATATCCTAATCCTCCATGACTACCGTGAGCTGTGGGATCTATTGGTGTAACAATTCCCTGGTGGTGTTTACCCATTCCTAACCCTGGAATATGCCCTTGTTTCCTTATTAACTGTGGACTTTATTATATTGGCTAATCTGGGGAATATAAACTTCAGCCTGCAATTGTTCTAATAGATCACGTCCCCAGAGATTAATAGGTAAGTCTGCAACATATGGCTGCAGGGTGGTATGTTGCCCATCAGGTCCCAGACAATGAAAAATTTGTACACTCTGCTTTAAACCTCTGGGAGTGCCAAGTCCCATAAGGAAACAGATGCATCTTGTAATGGCCAAGCAGAGGGCCAATGGTTAGAACTAATGATAGAAATATCAGCTCAAGTATCAAAAAGTCCCTTAAACCATTTGTTCTGAATGGTTACTTCACAAACAGGACGGTATTCTAAAATCTTTTCAGTTAAGAATATTCCTGTTATTCCTGTACATCCAAAACCATTTTTCCTTCGAACTTTCTCACTAGCTCCTACAGGAGCATAAGGGATCAACAACAATTGTGCTATGCGATCTCCAACATCAGCCTTCCATGGAACTAAGGTGGACATGATAACTTGAATTTCTACTTGATAGTCACAATTACTCCCATATGCCCTCTAACTCCCAGGGAGGTGAGACTGCTCCTCCTGAGGAGAAGTCTGACCATGCCAATTGGTAAAGGTCCCTTTAATCCCATTTTTACACAGATGGGGGTATCCCCTGGAAGCAGTATAACAGGTTCTGCCATAGGGATATCTATGGCTGCACTTCCTGCTGGCGGGGAATAAGTCAAGGGCACTGTGGAGTATCAGGGAGTGCCGGGATTGCTTTGCCAGATGGGGAAAGCCCCCTTTTGGAATGGGGCTAGGAGCGGCCCGCTGGCAGTTTCCCAACAAAGGAGTGCCATTCTTATGGTAATTAGACCTGACATTGGCTAGACCAATGATTTCCTTTACCGCAGCAGGGGCACAGCTCAAATGGTTTCCAAGCAGAAATATTCTGTCTGGGTGGCATTGTTTTTCTCTCAGACCTTTTCTGACAACCTTTTCTCATGTGACCAATTTTCCCACAATTTAAACATTTTCCAGAGAACCTCTTACTGATTTTCATTCCTGCCATAACCTGAGCCATCATTGTAGCATTATGGCCCTCCATCCCTACATCCTGGCACAATTTAATATATCCAGTCAAATCCACTTTACCTTTCATAATCCCAATAGCCTTCTGACAATCCTGATTAGCATTTTCATAAGCCATCAGCTGCAAAATACTATCAGCAGCTTCTAAATTATTGACCTGTTTTTTGGTAGCCTCTTGTAGCTGAACAATAAAGTCAGGGTAAGGTTCTTTAGGTCCTTGTAATATCTTTTGAAATGACACTGGAGGCTGGCCTTTAGCTTCAATTTTTCCCCATACCCTTAAGCAACAGCAATGGACCTGTGCAATGGCTTGATCATTCACTGTTATTTGCTGATCTACTCCCACCCAATTCCCACCCCCACTAACTGATGCAAGGAAATGGGGATATTATGCACTCTATTATGAGCAGCATGAGTCTCTGCATGATCTGTCCATCAGGTTTTGAATTGTATAACCTCTCCAGACCCTAGGGTGATGTGTGCTAATGCAGACCAGTCAGCTGGGATCAGCCTAGAGCCTTCATCAAGCCCCTGCACTGCACACAGGCAACATAGGTTCCAGAAGAGATCTTAAAAGCAGTAAAATCTAAGATATGAAATGATGGAGGGCTTGGAAACAGCTATACCAAAAGAGTAAGAATTATGGGTTAAATTAGTAAGTTTTATGTTTCTGTTGATGTTTTGTAATTGTTCTGTGTTTATCTATTTGTTCAATGTCATTGAGTGTGTGGTAATTGTTTCAGTGTGTGTTGTAATGGTTTTTGTGACTGTTCATTGTCAGTATACATTTTGATACCTCCAGATGGTGATATAAATTAATAAATAAAAATTTCTAAAAGAGCTCTATTCAACTGGCCAAAAATTAAATAAGTGTTGTGGGAAACTGGCTTACCTATTTGTTGCTTCCTGTTATTGTAGATGATGTTGCAATTGCTTCCTGTTACTGTAAATGTTACCTTATTATAGATGTTGTAGTTGCTTCCTACTATTGTAGATGTTGCAAGTTGCTTCCTGTAGCAAACAGCTGCTCATTAGTTTTCAAATAAATATAATGTGGAAACTAGAGTTGAGATTCTCAGTTTCAGAAGCTGTGAAGCCCCCTGGTCCCATCTTTGTTTCCTCTCTTGTGTCTTTCTTTGTGTCCTTTTATTGCTTCAGTTCTGTGTTGCCTTGCCTTCATGCAGACCTATTGCTGAGCTGGTGTCAGCAACTGGTGCCTGAACAGGGACTCAAAGGGAAGAAGAGCTCCGAGCTAAAAGGTATTGTCACAGTGCAGAGCCCCAAGTTGTTTAGAAAGCCTTCCAAGTTCTCAGTGAGTAAGGACACTCTTGGGTATTCTGGCATATTTCAACAAAATATTGCCTGTATGTCTGTCTCCTCAAACAACTCCTCAAAGCAGGAGGAGCCAAGGCCAGTGAGTCTTGTATTTTAGAACTTTTATGGATTATAGAAAAATATTCTTCATGGTTCCCAGCAGTAGGAAATTTAGAATTAGAAGACTGGGAAAGAGTAGGAAGAGAGTTAGAAGAATTACATGTACAAGATGTCCCACTCCCTGTTACTATTTGATCCACTTGGATGATTATTAGATCTGCTTTGGAACCTTTGCAAACAGAAGATGAGGAAGAGAAAACAGAAAATAGAGGTGAGGAAGTTCCTCCCTCTGAATTTTTTGATACTAAATCTAAAGGTATTTTGCCTTCAGCTCCACCACTAACTGACTTTAGAAAGTCATTTTTCCCCCCGCTGACACCTCCTCCCCCTCCTATGCCTGGAAATGTTCAGCCAAAGTTGTCAGCTTTACAACAAGGCATTTTTACAGGCTATAAGGGAGGGTGATTTGGAGGTGACTCAAATGACCTTTCCAGTCACTGTACAAGAAAGAATAACTCCTAGAGTGGATCCTCAAAATCTGAATGGGGTTTATGAGTTCACTCATGAACCCTTCCCATTTAAATTTTTGAAAGAGTTAAAAGCAGCTGTGCAACAATACAATACAATACAAGCTTGTTCTTGGAAACACTTTTACTAGTAATGCGCAACCAGTTAGGATAACTTGAGCAATATAAATTCAGTTAAGCTCTTATTTAGTAGTTTAGACAGACAATACACATTTTTTGGATTACTACTTTTTAAGACTACTCTGAGACTTGAAGTTCAGGAATAAGCTAGCGATTCAACACTGAAAATTTCTTTTAACACCTTGATAAAAATTTTGTACTAATTTCAATAATTTGGTTAAATAGGCCCAATCGGAATCAACGTGGAAACAAAACAGAACAGCAATGTTGCCATGTTTTCCTCCTCTTCCAGAGGTTTAATTCTGCTAGCTCCCCACTAGACCACATCCACATTATCATTTAGGCAGCAAGGGGTTTGCACAGTTGCTGCCAGAATATTTTCCTTATCTTAGTTAACACTTTAACAGAGAGTTTTCTTACAAGCATGATTTCACTTACAAGGGCCTTATTTAGCACTTTTGCCTGTATGGGACATTCTATTTGTGAGTTAATCTTTCCTTGCACAAGTGGCTCAACTTGATTTCCCTCTATCCTAGTCTGCAAGATGCCCTGTTGTAAAGCTGACAACTTTGGCTGAATATCTCCAGGCATAGGAGGAGGAGGAGATGTTGGTGGGAGGGAGAAGGGACTTTCTAAAGTCAGTTAATGAAGGAGTTGAAGGCAAAACAACTTTAGATTTAGTATCAAAACAGTTTTAGTAATAATCCAAGTGGGCTAAATAGTAACAGGGAGCAAAACACCTTGTATATGTAAAATTTTAAACTCTTTTTCCTACTCTTTCCTAATCTCCTAATTCTAAACTTCCTATTGCTGGGAACTATGAACAATATTTTTCTGTAATCTCTAAGAGTTCTAAAATATGAGACTCACTGGCCTCAGCTCCTCTTGCCTTGAGGAGTTGTTTGAGGAGACAGATATATGGGTAATATTTTGTTGAACTGTCTCAGTTTCCCATTGTAACCCTGCCAGAATACCTGAGAGTGTCCTTACTCACTGAGAACTTGGAAGGCCTTCTAAACCACTTGGGACTCTGCTCTGTGACATCTTTTAGCTCAAAGCTCTTCTTCCCTTTGGGTCCCTGTTCAGGTGCCAGTTGCTGAGACCAGCTCAGCAATAGGTCTGCATGAAGGCAAGGCAACACAGAACTGAAGAAATAAAAGGACATGAAGAAAGACACAAGACAGGAAACAAAGATGGGACCAGGGTACTTCACAGCTTTTGAAACTGAGAGCCTCAACCCTAGTTTCCACATCGTATTTATTTGAAAGCTAATGAACAGCTGTTTGCTACAGGAAGCAACTTGCAACATCTTTTACCATAGCAGGAAGCAACTGTAACATTTACAATAACAGGAAGCAACTGTAACATCTACAAGAAGCTAACACTTACAATAACAGGAAGCATTTGCAACATCATCTACAGTAACAGGAAACAACAAATAGGTAAGCTAGTTTCCCACAACAATGTAAGATTTAACAAACAAAACCTTCAAAGTATTCCTTATAAATATGTTCAAAGAACTAAAAGAAACCATGCCTAAAGAAGTAAGGTATGAAGAAATGTCTCACCAAATAGAGAATATCAATAAAGATATTGAAATTATTATTTTAAAAAAAAATTTTATTTATTTTTAAAAGACACTTAGGTCACCAAAATGAAATTTTTTAAAAAGAGCCAAATGAAAATTCTGGAGTTAAAATCTATATAACTGAAATGAAAAAATCACTAGAGGGGCTCAAGTGTGGATTTGAACTGGCAGAAGAAAGAATCTGTGAACTTGAAGAAAGGTTAATAGAAATTATGCAATCTAAAGAACAGAGAGGAAAAAAATGAATATAGTCTCAGTAAAATAAGGGATACCATTAACCACCAGTCATCTGTGTAAAGGGCATACCAGAGAACAAGAAGAGAGAGAAAGGAGCAGAAAAAGATATTTGAAGAAATAGTGGCTGGGAATTTTCTGACTTTGATGAAAAACTTTAATCTACACACCAAAGAAGTTCAAGGAATTCCAAGTAGGATAAACACAAAGGAATCCATACACAGATACACCATAGTAAAAAATGTGAAAGACAAAGACAAAATCTTAAAACCAGAAAGAGAAAAAAGACACATTACATGCAAGGAAACCACAATAAATTAACAGCTAACTTCTCATCAGAAACAAGAGGCCATAATGTAGTGGAATGACATATTCAAAGTGGTGAAAGAACATAACTATCAACCAAGACTCTTATTTATAGCATGTTTTATTTTCCTGTCTTCTAAAACAAATGCCACACAATGGGTTGGCTTAACAGCAGGAATTTATTGGCTCATTGTTTCAGAGGCTTGCTTCCTCCCAGGGTTGGTATCTGCTGGCTGGCTGGCAATCTTTGAGGCTTCTTGACTTTATTGTCATACAGAAATGCATTTGAAGGTGTCTTCCCCTTTCTCTTCTAGGTTCCATTGACTTCCAGATTCTGGCTGTTCCTTGTGGCTCCTTCTTCCAATTTCTTTTGCTTATAAGGACTTCAACAATATTAGATTAAGCCCTACCCTCATTCAGTTTGGGCAAACCTTAACTAATAACATCTTCAAAGGTCCTATTTACAAATGAATTCACACCCACAGGATGAGGGGTTGGAACCTGAAGATGCTTCCTGAGGAGGACACGATTCAATCATACAGCATAACTATCATTAAAAAATGAAGGGGAAATAAAGGCAATCCCAGCTGAACAAAAAGTTGGAGAGTTCACAGCTAGCAGACACAACTTACAATAAATATGAAAGATAAATAAATAAATAAATACTTAAACATTTTCAGGCTAAAAGCAAATGATTCCAGATGGCAATCTTAATCCACATGATAAATAAAGACTATTGGTAAGGGTAATTGTGTAATTATAAATGAGAGCATAAATTCATATTTCTTCTCCTGTTTCCTCTTAACTCATTTAAAAAGTGATTCATAAGCAGTGCTCCCAAATATGTTCACTGAGTGCAATGAGTGTACCACAGCTATGGGGGAGGTAGTTGGTGTGGGAGGAGTGGGGCGGGGAGGTGGGGGATATACGGGAACCTCTTACATTTTTTAGTGTAATTTTTTTTGAGATGTATATATCTTCAAAACGATACAATTTACAAAAATGATGGGGGTGGGGAGTGGGTTATATGGGAACCTCATGTTTTTTAATGTAACATTCTTTGTGATCTCTTAACTTTAAATTTAAAAAGTGTTAAAAAAGCAATTGCATAAAATAATATAAAACATAGCAATCTAAAAAACTATATATTTATATAATCTTATTGTTAAGCCTATTAAATATAGAATATGACAATAACAGCACAAAAGAGAAGAATATGAGTAGAGATGAATCAGAGTAAGTGACACCGATGGTAACTTCAATCCACTGGAAGAATGAAGAAATCCAGAAATGCTAAATATGAGAGTTAATATAACAGTCTCTATAAATATATGTTGTCCTCCTTTCTTCTCTCAGCTTCTTTAAAAGATGTAAAATTATATAATGTAATAGTTGTGATAATACATTTTAGGAGTTGTCACGTATATAATAATGCGTATATAATAATAGCACAAAAAATGATGTGGGATTAGACCTATATAGGAAGAATGTTTATATTACTCATTGAAATTATTATTATAGGTGGTGGACTTGGCCCAGTGGTTAGGGCATCTGTCTACCACATGGGAGGTCCATGGTTCAAACCCTGGGCCTCCTGACCCATGTGGAGCTGGCCCATGTGCAGTGCTGCTGTGTGCAAGGAGTGCCCTGCCATGCATGGGTGTCCCCCACGTAGGGGAGCCCCACGCGCAAGGAATGCGCCCCATAAGGAGAGCCGCCCAGTGCGAGAGAAAGTGCGGCCTGCCCAGGAACGGTGCCATACACACGGAGAGCTAACACAACAAGATGACGCAGCAAAAAGAAACACAGATTCCCATGCCGCTGACAACAACAGAAGCTGACAAAGAAGATGACGCAGCAAATAGACACAGAGAACAGACAACCGGGATGGGGGGGGTAAGGAGAGATAAATAAATAAATACATCTTTTTAAAAAAAATTATTGTTATAAATCTCAGGTCATTCTGGAGAGTTAGGATGCATATGGTAAGCCCTAGAGCAATCATTGAGAAAATAATTTTTTTAAAACAAATCCATTTTATTGATACATATTAATAAAGCATACAATTTATCCAAAGCGTACAATCAATGGTATTTGGCATAATCACATAGTTGTGCATTCATCACTTCAATCATTATTAAAGCATTTTCATTATTTCAATAATAACAATAACAATAAATTTTTAAATATAGTGAAAAAATCAGTAAAAATTGTTACACTAGAAAATATTCACTTAATGCAGCAGAAAGCAGTACAGGAGGCATGGAGTATCAACATAGAATTGGTGTGTATAGAACCCAAAGAATAAAATGTAAGACAAAAATCCAAATATTTCAATAGTGATGTTAAATATGACTAGATTAAAAAATATATTTAGAAGGCAGAAATTGCCATACTGGATTAAATAAACAAGATCCAACTATATGCTGTTTACCAGAGACAACCTTTAGAGTCACAGAAACAAATAATAGATTAAACATAAAATAATGGGAAAAGATATCATACAGCAGCAATGACAAAAATCTGAATGGCTATACTAATATCAGATAAAATAGATTTTAAAACAAAAAAATAGTTTTGCTAGAGATAGAGACTTTTTATAATGATACAATCCATCAGGATTATAAATGTATATGCACCTAATAATGGAGCCCAAACACATTAAGAAAATACTGACAGAATTGAAGGTAGAAATAGACAATTCAACAATAATGGTGGAAGACTTCAATATTCCACTTTCAACAAGGGAGAGAATAACTAGTCAGAAGATGAGCAGAGGACTAGAAAACTGAAACACTAGAACCAATTAGACCTAACAGAAAGAAATAGAACATCCCACCCAACAAGAGAAAAATACACATTTTTCTCAAGTTAATATGGAACATACTCCAGAGTAGACCATATGCTAAACCATAAAACAAATCTCAGTAAAATTTAAAAGTCTTCACATCATGCAAAGTATGTTCTCCTACCACAATGGAATGAAATTAAAAATCAAGAGGAGAAGGACATTTTGGAAAATCACAAATATATGTAAGTTAAATGACATGCTCCTAAATAACCAATTGGTCAGAGAAGAAATCACAAGGGAATTAGAAAATATTTTAAGGTGAAAAATACGAAAACACAACATATCAAACCATATGAGATGCAGGTAAAATAGTGTTAAGAGGGAAATTTATAGCTGTAAATACCATATTTTTTTTTAAAAGAAGGAAGATCCCAAATCAATAAAAGAAGAGTAAACTAGACCTTAAGCAGGCAGAAAGAAGGAAATAAGGATTATAAGCATGAATCAATGCAATAAAGAACAGGAAAATTCAATGAAACCAAATGTTGGTTCATTGAAAAGATCAATAAAATTGACAAACCTTTAGATGACAAAAGACAGGAGCGAAGTGGGGGACATTACTAATGACCTTACAGAAATATAAAGGACTATATGAGAATACAATGAACAACTCTATGCCAATAAACTAGATAACTTATAGGAAACGGACAAATCCCTAGAAAGACCAAATTTCCAAACTTGACTAAAGAAGCATAAAATTGGAATAGACTTGTTCATGATTAAATAATGTCCCCCACAATGACATAGTCAAGTCCTAACCCCAAGTCTGGTGGGTGTGAACCCATTTGTGAATGAGAACTTTGAATATGTTATTATTAGTTAAGGTCTGGACTCACTTGTGAATAGGATCTTTAAGGATCCTATTTAGGTGAGGCCAATTTGAATCAGGATTGGCCTTGACTCATATAACTGTAGTCCTTTTAAGTGGAAGAAATTAGATGGAGCCATTAGAAGTCAAAAGAAGCCAGAGAAGGAGGCAGATCACCATGTGTTGGATAAAGATGCAAGCCAAGGAACCCCAAAGATTGTGGCAAGGTAACCCCAGACTCTGGGAGAAAGACCTGTTGAGACCTTGATTTCAGTCTTCTAGACCTCACAACTGTCGGACAATAATTCCTATTGTTTAAGCCAACCCATTGTGTGGTACATTTTATAAGATCCCTGGAAACTAAGACAGATTTATAATAGGTTAAGAGATTAAATTAGTAACTAAAAATTTTCCCACAATAAGAAGCCAAAGCTAGAGGGTTTCATGGTGAACCCTACCATATATTGAATAATTATCACCAATTCTTTAAAAAATCCTCCAAAAAATAGAAGATGCAGAACACTTACCAACTCATTCCATTTTACTCTGATAACAAAATCAAATACATTAGCAGCAGCAGCAGCAGCAGCAGCAGCAGCAGTAGCAGCAGTAGCAGAATAAAGCCCACAGGCTAGTCAATATTTCTCAATGTAGATGCAAAAGTCCTCAACAAAATATTAGCAAATAAAACCCAGTAACATATAGAAAGGTTTATGCTTCATGACAGAGTTGGGTTTACCCCAGAAATACAGAGTTGGTTTAACATATGAAAATAAGTTGAAGTAATACATATCAATAGAAAATGGATAAAAGCAACATGACCATTTCAATAGATGCAGAAAAAGCATTTAACAAAATCTATCACTTCTTCATGAAAACAACACTCAAAAAACTGGAAATAGAAAGGAATTTCCTTAACCTGATGATCCACAATTAACACCATAATTGATAGTTAATTTTTTCTCCTTAATATCAGGAACAAAACAAGGATATCTGCTTTTGACACATATTTAAAATTGTACTAGAGGTTCTGGCCAGGGTAATTTGGCAAGAATATGAAATGAAAGGCATGTAGATTGTAAAGGAAGTAGTAAAATTATTTGCAGAAGACATGATCTTCTATATAGGAAACTCTAAGAAATTTACTAAAAAACTATTAATATTTGAACTAATAAACAAGTTAAGCAAAGTTGCAAGATACAAAATCAATTCACAAAAATATACAATGAATATGCAATTTATACAAAAAATCAATTGTAGTGTAAAATTCAAAAGTGAGATTAAATAAAGTCCATTTACAAGAGCATCAAAAAGATAAAAATCTGTAGAAATAAATTTAACAAAAGAAGTACAAAATTTATATTCTGAAAGAATAGTCTCTTTAACAAATTGTGCTGGGACAACTGGATACCCACATGCCAAAAAATGAAATTGGATCCCTAACTCACCCCATATACAGGAATCAATTCAAAATGGATCAAAGACTAAATGTAAGAGCTAAAACTATAAAATTCTTAGAAGATAATATGATAAATATTTGTAAGCTTGGATTTGACAATGGTTTCTTACATACTACACAAAAGCATAAACACAAAATAGATAGGTGTATTAGTCAGGGTTGTCTAGGGAAACAGAACTGAAAGGAGAAATCTGTAAATATGAGATTTTTATAGGAATTGTCTCATGTGACTGTGGGGGTAGGCAAGGGAAATCTGATGAAGGTTTTTGATGAATTCCCTAGGAGAAGTTGGCTGGCTGAAGTAGAGATGAAAAATCTCTCTTCTGACTGCTGAAATCACCATTTCTCTTTTAAAGCCTTCAACTGATTGGATGAGAGTTCTATCATTGTTAAAGGCAGTCTCCTCAGTTGATTATAGATGTAATCAGCCATAGATGTCATCAACTTATTGATGATTTATGTCCACAAAATATCCTCACAGTAACATTCAGGCCAGTTGACACATGAACTCAACCATCAGAATAGGACTTCATCAAATTAAAAATTTTCTGGGAAGTGGACTTGGCCCAGTGGTTAGGGCATCTGTCTACCATATGGGAGGTCCACAGTTCAAACCCTGGGCCTCCTTGACCCGTGTGGAGCTGGCCCATGAGCAGTGCTGATGCACACAAGGAGTGCCATGCCACGCAGGAGTGTCCCCCACATAGGGGAGCCCCATGCGCAAGGAGTGCGCCCCGTAAGGAGAGCTGCCCAGCACGAAAGAAAGTGCAGCCTGCCCAGGAATGGCACCACCCACACGGAGAGCTGACACAACAAGAAAGAAACCCTTTGCCGCTAATAACAACAGAAGCAGACAAAGAAGATGCAGCAAATAGACACAGAGAGCAGACAACTGGGGCAGGGGGGTGGGGTTGGGAAGGGGAGAGAAATAAATAAATAAAATAAATCTTAAAAAAAAAAAGATGATAGTAAAAAAATTTTTTTCCCTTGTTTCAAAGGATATTGTAGTGGTTTGAAACTCTGTACCCCAGAGAACATATTCTTAAAGTTAACAACCATTCCTGTAGGTGTGAACCCAGTGTAAGTAGAATCTTTTGATGAAGCTACTTCAGTTAAGGTGTGAGCCACCTCAATCTGAATGCTTCTTAATCCTCTTACTAGAGTCAATTATAAGAGAATGAAAGTCAGACAAAGAGAGAGAAAACCATGGAAGCTAGAAGCTGAAAGCAACATGGGACAGACAAGCGAATGCTGCCAGGTAACCTGTCATATGGCAGAGGAGCCAAGAGTCCCCAAAAGCTGATCTTTGCGAGGAACACATCATCTTGATGATGCCTTGATTTGGACATTTTCTCAGTCACAAAACTGTAAGCTAATATATTCCCATTGTTCATGACAACCATTTCATGATATTTGCATTAAGCAGCCTAGGAAACTGAAACAGATTTGGTACCAGGACAAAGGGGTGCTTCTATTCCAAATCCCAAAAATGTGGAAATGGCTTTGGAATTGGGTAATGGGTAGAGGCTAGAATTGTGTGGTGCTTGATAGAAAAGGCCTAGATTGCTTTGAAGAGACTGTAGAAATATGGATGCTAAAGGTACTTCTTTTTTTTTTTTAAGATTTATTTTTTTATTTATTCCTCTCCCCTTCTCCCCACAGTTGTCTGCTCTCTGTGTCCATTTACTGTGTGTTCTTCTGTGACCGCTTCTATCCTTAGCAGCAGCACCGGGAATCTGTGTTTCTTTTTGTTGCATCCTCTTGTTGTGTCAGCTCTCCATGTGTGTGGCGCCAGTTCCTGCACTTTCTTTCATGCTGGGCAGCTCTCCTTATGGGGCACACTCCTTGCGCATGGGGCTCCTCTAAGCGGGGGACATCCCTGTGTGGCACGGCACTCCTTGTGTGCATCAGCACTGCTCATGGGCCAGCTCCACACGGGTCAAGGAGGCCCGGGTTTGAACCGTGGACCTCCCATATGGTAGACAAATGCCCTAACCACTGGGCCAAGTCTGCTTCCCCTAAAGGTACTTCTGATGAGGACTTAAAAGAAAATGATGAATATGTCATTGGAAACTGGAGGAAAGATGATCCTTGTTTTAAAGTGGCAGAGAAAACTTGACAAAATTGAGTTCTGATGTCTAATGGGAGGCAGAATTTGAAAGTGATGAGCTTGTGTGTTTAGCTGAGGAGATTTCTAAGCTTAATGTGGAAAGTGTAGCCTGGTTTCTCCTTGTAGCTTATAGGAAAATCTGATGGGAAGAGAGAAATCTGAGGGGAAAGAGATAAGCTGAGAACTGAACTGGGCATAAAGAAACCAGAAATTGATGGTTTGGAAAATTCTGAACATCATGAAAGTGAGTTCCCAGAGAATAGTGGCCCATGGAGAGTTTAACTGAATGTGGAACCAGGCAGTGCAAGTCAGGAGAGGAAATGCAGTTATCCAGGGAGGATTTGTGGAAGTTCTTTTGTCTGGTGGTTTGGACCCCTGTGTACTACAAGCAAAACTGACAAGTTTTTTCCCCATGATCTGCATGAATGAATCACTGCTAGTCTGGATGAAAAGGGACAGATTGAAGGAAAAATGACTTCAAAGGCCAGACAATGGAAGCTGAGGTCTGGATTGAAGACCTCTTCTCAGGCCAGGAGAGCAGACCACCCATGTGTGTGGAAAGGGTGAGTAAGCCTTGGCACTTAGAGAGGGTGGGTCTTCTTCCCCATTGTTCAGGAAGAGTGCTACCACCCAAGTTTTCTCAGATGCCCTGGGGATTGCAGAGAGCCTGGCTGCCACCTCGATGCTTGATGGTGGTGGCCTGTATGTCCTGGGCATTGTGGAGTACCTGGCCACCATCCTAATGGTTGAAGAGGTTGAAGCCTTCATCCCAGTGTTTAGGGAGGGCAGAACCACTGCTCAAGCACTTGAAAGAGTTGGAGCTGGCACTCCATTCTATCAGGACCAGAGGACAAAACATTATTTCACAAATGACTCTCAGATCTTGAAATCTAATGGAGTATTCCTGACAGGGTTTTGGAATTGTTCGGGACCTGTGGCCCCTTTTTTCCTTCCAATTTCTCCCTATGAGGAATGGGAATGTGTTTATCCTATGACTGCCCCTCCATTGTACATTGGTAGCAGATAACTCTTTTCTAGTTTTACAGGTCCACAGATGGAGTGGAATTGTGCTGCAGGACTAATGACACTTAAAATATATTTTGATGAGACTTTGTACATAATATTATTACTGAAATAACTTAAGGCTTTGAGGATATTGTGATGGAATGAATGTATTATGCATATAGAAAGAACATGTCCTTTTGCAGTCCAGAGGCTGGAGGGTGGTGGTTTGAAGCTGTATGTACCCAGAAAAAAAACATGTTCTTGAAGTTAATCCATTCCCAAGGGCATGGACACATTGTAATTAGGACTATCAAATCTGAATGAGTCTTAATCCTTTTACTGGAGTCCTTTATAAGAGAATGAAATGTAGACAAAAAAGAGAGAAAGCCATGGAAGCATGATGCTGAAAGTGACAAAACCTGAGAAGGAAGACATCAGCAGATGCCACCATGTGACTTGCCATGTGGCAAAGGAGCCAAGGATCACTGGCAGCTGGTCTTTGGGAAGAAAGTATCACTTTGATGATGCCTTGATTTGGACATTTTCTCAGCCTCAAAACTGTACGCTAATCATTTCCCATTGTTCAAGTCAAACCAGTTCATGGTATTTTCTTTAAGTAGCCTAGGAAACTAAAACAGATACCATTAAGAAAGTGAAATGACAACTCACAGGATGGGAGAAAATTTTTACAAATCATTTCTCTGATAACGGACTTATATCCAGAATATACATAAGCAACACTTAAAATCCAACATAAAAACAAAACCTAATTTAAAAATGGGTAGAGACTCTGAATGGACATTTCTCCAAAGAAAATATATAAATGGCTAATAAGTACTCAAGAGAAGTTGCTGTCACCATCAATAGTCCTCAAAATGCAAATCAAAACCTCAATATGATATCACTTTACTTCTCATGGGATGGCTGTGATAATAATAATTTAAAAACCCAACAAACAAAAAGACAAGTATTGTTGAGTATTTGGAGAAATAGGAACCTTCATACACTGCTGGTGGGAATACATTGTGCAGCTATTTTGGGTAGTTCCTCAAAAGTTAAAACAGTGTTACCTTATGACCCAACAATTCTATTTCTGGGTTTATATTCACAAGCAATGGAAACGTATGGCCACATGAAATCTTGTACATGAGCATTCATAGAAGCATTATTCATAACAGTCAAAAAGAGAGAAAAATCCAAATGTTCATAACTGATAAATGGATAAATTATATGTGGTATGTCCAGCCAATGGAATATTTGGCAATAAAAAGAAATGCAGTATTGAATACAAGCTATAGGATGGAAGCTCCTTGAAAACAGGCTAAGTGAAAGAAGCCAGGTACAAAAGATGACCTTGTCATGATTCCATTTGTATAAAATGCCAGAATAGGTGCATTTTTAGAGACTGAAAATGTAAGGGGTTGCATAGGGGTTGGGGGCTTAAGAAACAAGGGGAATAAAAGCTAAAAGATATGATATGTATTTTGGGAATGGCTAATATTTTTAAAAATTATTGTTGACATTTGCACAACATTGTGACTATACTCAAAATCATTAAATTGTACACTTCAAATGGATTATGTGGATAGTATGTGAATTATATCTCAGTAAAGCTGCTCCAAAATAAAGTGGAAGAGAAATAATGACTGTTTCAACAAATAAAAGCTTAGGCCATTCATTGACAACAGATCCACTCTACAAGAAATGTTAAAGGAAGTTCTTGAGGCAGAAGGAATATGATATAATCAGAAATTGTATCTATATAAAGAAATGAAGAGAGTTGGCATGGAAATAAATGAAGGTAAAACAAAATCACAGGTTTTATTCTTTTAAATTTCTCTGAAAGCTAACAGACTGTTTAAAACAAAAAGTATATCAAAGTATTCTGTATTTATAGTATATATAAAAGTAAATTATATGAGAGAAATGGTCCACAAGATGATAGACAATAGCAATATATTGTTTTGTTTCTTACATGTCTATTGAAGCAGTATGATTTTATCTGAAGGTAGATTAGATTATTTTAAAAAGCATATTGTAAATTCTAGGGCACCATTAAAAAGTAATAAAAGAGATATAAATAATAGAGAATAGAGGAGTTAAAATGAAGTCATTAAAAATAATGCTAAAAAACCAGAAATGACAGAAAAAGAGAAAAATAAAGAACAAATTGAACAAATATAAGTCTAGTAGCAGTAAATAGATTTTTAAATTTTTTTCTTTTGAAATAATTTCAAGCTTACAGAACAATTATAAAAACAATAAATATAAAATCCGCACAGAGAACTCCAACATACCTCTCCATGCAGATACTGAGATCTACCAACTTTTAACATTTTGCTACATTTTGCCATCTCATTCTATTTATTAACCCATCTATCCATCTATCCATCTATCCATCATCTACCTATCTTCTAAATATATGAAAGCAGATTTTATAAATCATCTTCAGTAGGATAAATTTTAATATGACTTTATAATTAATAACTTGAAATGTGATGGTCTAAATGCACAAGGTAAAAGATAGACATCAAATTGTAGTTAAAAAGAAAAAAGAAGCAAGGCATACATAAATGGTGTTTGTAAGAAACGTACTTTAAATATAAAGAAGATAAAAGGAAAAAGATGGCCATTCCAAATCCAGAACAAAATGGCACACACCCATCTCTCACAGCTCCTCCCCACCAAGTATTACTAACTCCTGGAAATAATATAGCAATCATAGAAAAATTATGAAGAATGGAAAGAGGAAGGCAGACTCACTAGGGACCCAAAGACTTGAGGAACATTGCAGCCTGGTGTTTCCTGATTCAGTGGCAAAAGGCAACACAAGCCTGGGGTCACCGACCTTCCTAAGCAGTGGCCCAGGCTCAGTGTTTCCCAGACCTCTACCCAGTACAGTAGCACACAGGCCCTACATCTCCTGACCCCATACTCAGAGACAGAAGGAGCATTTTTCCCTGAGTAGCACTGGCAGAGATAAGGAGGGAACCCCACTGGCACCAGGTGGGTGGCCCAGAGAGAATACCTGGGGAAATGCTTTGCATCATTGACCTGGCATTTTCAACCTCTCATCTAGCAGCACCAAGTGACTGGGGTTGACACCTTCTTTCCATGAAGGAAGCACCAGGAAGGATCAAGTGAGATCCCTATTAGCACTGGGTGGCCAGGAGCATGGCTGTAGAATCATTCCTTCTCCAGCCAGTGTCTTCCATCTTCCACATTTTTTAATACCTGAGCTTAAGGGGAAAGCATTCATTTTTTCACAATCAAGTATGATGTTAGCTGTGGGTTTTTCATATATGCCCTTTATCATGTAAAATAAGTTTTTTCCTATTCCTAGTTTTCTGAGTGCTTTTATCAAGAAGGGGTGCTGGATTTTGTCAAAAGCCTTTCCTGCATCAATTGAGATGATCATGTGTTGTTTTCCCCTTTGTTCTATTAATGTGGTGTATTATAGTAATTGACTTTCTTATGTTGAGCCACACTTTATACCACAGTTTATACCTAGGATAAATTCCACTTGATCAGGGTGTATATTTCTTTTTTTTAAAAAAAAAGATTTATTTATTTATTTATTTCTCTCCCCTTCCCCCCCACCCTGGTTGTCTGTTCTCTGTCTATCTGCTGCGTCTTCTTCTTTGTCCACTTCTGTTGTTGTCAGCAGCACAGGAATCTGTGTTTCTTTTTGTTGCATCATCTTGTTGTGCCAGCTCTCTGTGTGTGCGGCACCATTCCTGGGCAGGCTGCACTTTCTTTTGCACTGGGCAGCTCTCCTTATGGGGCGCACTCCTTGTGCATGGGGCTCACCTACTCGGGGGACACCCCTACTTGGGGGACACCCCTGCATGGCACAGCACTCCTTGCGTGCATCAGCACTGCTCATGGGCCAGCTCCACACGGGTCAAGAAGGCCAGGGGTTTGAACCATGGGCCTCCCATGTGGTAGACGGATGCCCTAACCACTGGGTCAAGTCTGCCACCTTTATTTCTTTTAATGTACTGTTGGATTCAATTTGCTAGTAAAAGTTTAGGAAGGATTGGTGTTAATTCTTCTCAGAATTTTTGGTAAAAATCACCAGTGAAGCCTCCCAGTACTGGAATTTTCTATGTTGGGAGGTTCTTAATTAATGATTTCATCTCCCTACTTGTTAATGGTCTTTTGAGATCTTCTGTTTCTTCTTGAGTCTGCGTGGGTAGTTTGTTTTTCTAGGAATAGGTGTGTTTCATCTTGATTATGTAATTTTTGGCATACAGTTGATTATAGTATCCTATTATAATCCATTTTATTTTGTGGGGTAGGTAATAATGTCCTCACTTTCACTTCTGTTTTAGTTATTTCTAACCTCTTGCCTTTTTTCTTTGTCAGACTAGCAATATGGTACTCTTTTGGTTATTGCTTGCATGGAATATTTTTTTCTATCCTTTGACTTTCAACCTACTTGTGTCTTTAAATTTAAGGTGAGACTCTTTTAAATAGCATGTAATTGTGTCATGATTTTTTAATCCATTCTGCCATTCTTTGCTTTTAACTGAAGAGTTTAATCCATTTACATATACCGTAATTACTGGTAATGCAGAACTTCTTCTGTTATGCTTTGGTCTTTCTAAGTCTTTTACCTTTTTTGCTTCAAATCTTCCATTAGTGCCAACTTCTCTATATATAAATGTAATATTTTTAGTGCTCTCTTATTTCCTTCTGCATATATTTTTCAGATTTTTTTTGTGGTTACCATGGGTCTTAAATTTAACATTCTAAATCTATAACCATCACTTTGGATTTAATACCAAATTAGCTTCAATGGCATAAACATTGTCCGTATATCCTCACTCTCTCCTTTTTGTTGTACTTGTTACAAATTATTTCTTTATATATTGTATGCTCAGAACATATTTTTAAATCATTTTTAATGCATTTTTGAGATAGAGCCTTGTGACAGTTTGAAGATTTACTGAATTTCAGAAAAGGGCTGTTCTTAGAATTAACCCATTCCTGCAGGCGTAGAACCCTTTGATTGATTAGATTCAATTAAGGGAACTTTTGATTAGATCACACTTGATTAGATTGCTTTAGGGCCTTTGACTGGACTACTTTAGTGAAGCCTGACCCAGGGTAGGTGTCTGCCCTCTTGCTGGAGCCTTATATAAATGGAGAACTGAAGGCAGAAACACACAGAGAAAGACAGTCACCATTTTACCCTTACATGTGAGAAAGAGAACCCCAGGATTGCCTACTTCTGGAGAAAAACAGAGAAACCCCAAAGGACTGAGAGAGAAGCTGCAGGCTGGAATCAGTGGAGAAGCTGAAGCAATGAAGCTAGGCCCATGGAGCAGCTTGAAGCTGAATGAGAAGGTGAGCCTGGAGAAGAAAACAGAAAGAGACTGGCTGACCAATCATCTTGCCTTGCCATGTGGCAGGAATCCATGATCCAGCAACTGACCATTGGTAAGACAACATCTCTTGATATGGATATTTTCACAGCCTCAGAACGACAAGATTTTACCCCAAATAAATTTCCATTATAAAAGCCAACCCATTTCTTGTATTTTGCTCCCATCAGTTTTAGCAAACTACAGCCTATAAGAAGTAAAAAGTGAAGTTATATACCAAGAAATATAATACAAGAGTACTGGCATTTATAATACCCATGAGGTTAACTTTATTGAAGGCCTTTATTTCTTTATGCTTCTTTGATCCATTGTTTAGTGTCCTTTCTTTTCAGTCTGAGGAACTCTCTTTAGCATTGCTTGCAGGGCTGATCTAGTGATAAGAAACACAATTTTGTGTATCTGAGAATGTTTTAATCTCTTGCTCATTTTTGAAAAACAGTCTTGCTGGATATAAAATTCTTGGTTGACAATTATTTTCTTTCGGCACTTTAAATATTTCATCCCACTGCCTTCTTGCTTCCACAGTTTCTGATGAAAAAGCAGCATTTACTCTTATTGGAACTCCCTCATACAGAGCACATTGCTTTTCAGAATTCTCTTCATCTCCTTGGCATTTTGCAGTCTGACTACTATGTGTCTGGGTATGGTTCTCTTTGAGTTTATTTGTTAGTGTTTGCTGGGCTTCTTTAATGTGTATATTCTTGTTTTTCATTAAATTTGGGAAGTTTTCTGCCATTATTTCTTTAACTATTCCTTCTGGACCCTTTATTTCTTTTTTCTACTTCTGAGATTCCTGTAATGAGTATATTGGTATGCTTGATGGTGTCCCACAGGTCTCTTAGGCTATGTTCACATTTTCCTTTCTGCTCATCAGTCTGAATAATCTCAATTGTCTTGTATTTGAGTTCATGGATTCTTCTGGCAGTTCTAATCTACTATTGAAACTCTCTAAGGAATCTTTTTCTTTCAGTTATGTGGTTTTACCTCCAATATTTGTTTAGTTCCTTTTTAAAATTTCTGTATCTTTATTGCGATTCTCATATTTTTCATTCAGCATTTTCCTTATATCCTTTAGTTATTTCTCCATGTTTTCCTAGTTCTTTGAACATATTGAAAATAATCTTTGTGTGATATGCTTAAAGTCTGGTTTATTGATAATTTTTGAAGTTTTATCTTATTTCTTTGTATGGGTCATCATCTCCTGTTTCTTTGTTTGCCTGTAATCTTTTGTTGCACACTGTATATTATATATATATATAATATCCCCCTCCTTGTGGCTTTCTGTGTGCTGTCTGCTCTCTGTGTCCATTTGCTGTGCATCCTTCTGTGTCTGTATTTATTTTTATTTATTTCACCCCTCCTTGCAGCTTGCTTGCTGTCTGCTCTCTGTGTCCATTCGCTGTGCGCTCTTCAGCATTTTTACTTGTCTCCCTTTTTGTTGCATCACCTTGCTGAGTCAGCTCTCCATGGAAATTGTGGGCTGGTGGCACTCCATGGCACTTGTGGGCCAGGTGGCACTCCATGGTGCTTGCGGGCTGGGCAACACTTGTGGGTCAGGTGGCACTCTGCAGTGCTTGCAGGCCAGTGGCTCTCTGCAGTGTGTGGGTGAGCCTGCCTTCACAAGGAGGTTCCAGGATGTGAACCCAGGGCCTTCCGTATGTTAGATGGGAGCCAAATTGATTGAGCCACAGCTGCTTCCCTGTATATTTTAATATTTTATTGTGTTATCTCTGGAAATTAGTCTCTGAGCTTTCTGTTCCCTAGTTTTGTATTTAGTCAGTAATGTGATATTTTCTTGGGTTCCAGGAGCTATGAAAACAAACAAATGCAAAAAAAATCTTTCACAGACTTTGAACATTAGCTCTGTATTGGCTGGTGCTCTCCTTCAGGAGACAGTGCAGATTCTTCACTGTCTTGTCTTGAGCTTGTGCTCCTTGACTTAAGAATTTCCTTGTTTACAGGAATCCAAATGCCCCCTCTATTTCCCTGTGAAATATTTCCCCATCCCCTCCCTGGTGTGCTATTGTATGTCTTAAATCTGGTAATCCTTGCCCCAGGATGCTTCAATTTAATTGTTTCTTACACTGATATAGTCTGCAATTTCTTCTGCCTGCAGGTCAAGGGCTGGGAGGGCAAGTCGGAAATGTGTGTCCTAGTTCACAGTCTTTCAAGATGACCCTTGATAAATTGGAACCAACATAAGATACCCCAGCAAGTGCATAGGGGTTACATTGCTCTCTCTGGAACAGAGCCAGGCACTCACAATGGGAGTGTAGGCTGGCTCCACACTGCACTGAGGAGTGAGTGAGTGAGGGGGCAGCAAGTGCACTCCTATTGGTTTTAAGTTTCTCTTTCTCCCTCCCTCCCTCCTACTTTCCTTCCTTTCTTCCTTCCTTCCTTCCTTCCTTCCTTCCTTCCTTCCTTCCTTCCTTCCTTCCTTCCTTCCTTCCTTCCTTCCTTCCTCCCTCCCTCCCTCCCTCCCTTCCTCTTTCTCTTTCTCTTCAAAGAAGCTTTGTGTTACAGAAAAGTCACATAGAGCATATAGGGGGTTTCATATACCCAATGCCCTCCCCCCTTTTCCCTCTCCCCTGTTAATATTTTACATGCGGATGGTACATGTAGCAGTTAAATATGGTTCATGAATTCCAAAAATAGATACTAGATTATGTTTGTGAACAGGTCTGTACCTGGGCATGATTAAATGTGATTAGGGCTTTGATTGTGCCATGTCAGTAGAGTGTTGAGTCCTCATCCCTTGGTGGGTCAGGACTCATAGATAAGACATGGCAAAGGACAGAGTTGGAGTTTTGATGTTGGAATTTTGATGCTGGAGTCTTGAGCTGAAGTCCCAGGAAGTAAGCACACAGAGGAGCTTATGAGGGAAGAGAGAAGGCCCAGGAAGAGAAAGAACTTGTTCACTTAGTAGTCCACAGTTGGCCTTGTGGAGCACAGCAAAGCCTAGAGAGCCTCATAGTCTATAGCTGACCTTCTGGAGAAAACAGAGGAGCTAAGCCCTGAGAGTAATGAACCCCAGGAAGAGAGGAACCCAAGAAGCCTGAGCCCTGGGAGATGTTGGCAGCCATCTTGCTCCAACACATGGCAAAAGACTTTGGTGAGGGAAGTAACTTATGCTTTATAGCCTGGTAACTGTATACTTCTACCCCAAGTAAATAGTCTTTATAAACACCAAACAATTTGTTATATTTTGCATCAGCACCCTTTTGGCTGACTAATATAGTACATTTGTTACAACTGATGTATAAATATTGATGCATTGCTACTAACCATGGTCAATGGTTTACATTATAATTTATGTTTTGACCATACACTTTTATAAATTTTGATGAAATTTAAAATGGCCTGTATCCATTACTGCAAGATTATGAGGAACAATTCTAACACCCTAAAAATGCCCTATGTTCCATCTATTCTATTCTTCCCTCCCCCTACCCTCAGAACCTATGGTAACCACTAAATTTTACTTTTTGCAGAATAAGATTCATAATTACTTGTAATAATAATGAAGGCTTGACATATTGTTCTGTTTTCTTTTATTAGGCATTGCCTATGTTCTCAAGAAACTCAAGTTCTTTTATTTGGGAACATAGCAGACTCCCCAGGATGGAAATTTAATATTTTCTTGTTTATTGTGTGGGGCTCCACCCACTGATATAACACACTATGACAAGGTGAACAATGATATGTTCCACAGAAGCCTTCCCCAGGTGCACCCTGACCTGTATGTTCCCCTACATCCAACACCCTACACCAGTAATCCTCCCCTGCCATATTTGCCAAAAGAACATTCCCAACAAAGTAGTTTTAACCACAGACTGGTAAATCCCCAGAGTTCACTTGCTCCTTCCCCTAACCCGCCCCCCAGTTTCATGGGCATTGGCTCACAACCCTCTACTCCTTTTCTGTCTCCTGTAAACCTATCTTCCAGACTCTAGCTCTGTGAGTCTGCTTAGTTTGCTTAATTCATATCAGTGATGTGATTTAGTATTTGCCCATCAGTACCTGGCTTACTTCACTTAACATAAGATCTTCAAGATTCAACCATGTTATTCCATGTGTTAATACTGCATTCCTTCTTACAGCTGAGTAATATTCCATTGTATGTATATACCACAATTTGCTTATCCATTCATCTGTTGATGGACATTTGGGTTGATTCCAACTTTTGGAAGTGGTGAATAATGCTGCTATTAACAGGTTTTGGATATATACCCAGCAGTGGGATTGCTGGATCATATGGCAATTCTATAGTTAGTTTCCTAAGAAACTGCCAAAGTGTCTTCACAATGACTGCACCATTCTACATACCCACCAGCAGTGGATAAGTGTTCCTTTTCCTCCATATCCTTTCCAACACTTGTGGTCCTTTTTTTTTTTTTTTTTAAAGATTTATATTTTTATTTATTTAACTCCCCTCCCCTCCCCCAGTTATCTGTTTTCTGTGTCTTTTTGCTGCGTCTTGTTTCTTTGTCAGCGTCTGTTGTCGTCAGCGGCACGGGAAGTATGGACGGCGCCATCCCTCGGCAGGCTGCTCCCTCCTTCGCGCTGGGCGGCTCTCCTTATGGGTGCACTCCTTGCGTGTGGGGCTCCCCTACGTGGGGGACACCCCTGTGTAGCACGGCACTCCTTGCGCGCATCAGCACTGCGCATGGGCCAGCTCCACACGGGTCAAGGAGGCCCGGGGCTTGAACCACGGACCTCCCATGTGGTAGACAGACGCCCTAACCACTGGGCCAAAGTCTGTTTCCCATCTTGTGGTCCTTTTAACATCCATTTTCTTTACCTTTAGAATTGTATTATATATGAATATCTTGTGGACACTCTATTTGTATTGTTACCTGAATCTGAGGATAATCCTCAGATTCCATCAATTCTGGTAAACATTTAGCCATTAATATATGGCATATTTCCTCTCTCCTATTTCTCCTATGGTGTACTTCTAGAAATATGTTTTGATGTATCTTGACATAGCAAATTCTAAGAAATCAGCCTCCTGGCCTATATTATACTTATTCTATCTCTATTGCTCTAGGCTGAGTTTTCTTCATTTCTTTCAGATCCTCTGTCAGATTACTAATTCTCTCTTTAGCTTTGTCAGACCAATCATACATATAAAATTTCTAGCTTATATTTTATATTTCTAAAAGACCTATTACATTTTTCAGACCTGCCATATCTGTTTGATACAATTTTCTTTCCTCACATTTATTATATCTGTTGTCATTTTAACCATGATTTTATTTTAAATATTTGTTAAAATCTCTAAACATGACCCCATTTTCTGATTATTTTAAGAAGTGAATTCTGCTCTTTATTGTGTCAAATGACGTTCTTCCCACTAAGTGTCAATTATCTTGAGTATTTTATAATTTTGGATAGTGAGTGGGTTTTACCTGTGGGAAATCTCAGTAATCTGGGTTGGGAGCTTTTTTTAGAGGAACTATAGATTACATAAATGTTACTTAAAAAATATAAGGGATTCCCATATGACCTACTCCCTCCCTTTCCCACACTTTCCTACATTAACAACATCCTTCATTAGTGTGGTACATTTGTTATAATTGATGAACACATATTGAAGCATTGCTACTCATGATGGACTACAGTTTGTATTATAGTTTACACTCTGTCCTGCACAATTTTGGAGGTTATGACAAAATATACAATGGCCTGTATCCATCACTGCAATGTCATACAGGATAAGTCTAATATCCTGAAAGTACCCACATATTACACCTATTCTCCCCTCTCCCACCCCTCAGAACCTTTGGGGGCCACTGCCTTTACATCAATGATAAGAGTTCTTCCCTTGCTAGAAAAACAGTAAGTCAATAGTAGAATAATAATAAGTCTACTTCAGTTTCATTTTTCATTTTCCAATCTTGAGGATTTTGGGATGGTAATGTCGACTCTGCTTCTAATGGAGAGGGAGCTTAGATCCCATGGGGCAGATGGATGGAACTATCTTGCTTGCAGTTTCAGACACTCTCTGCTCCATGGGATGGGTGTTGTCCATCATCATCTCCTTGCTAGTTGTCCTAGGTGAGTCCAGTGAACTGGAGAGAAGGTGCTGCAACTCTGCTTAGATTAATGGCTCAATTGGGACATGGATGGACCAAAAAGTTAAGTTTCTGGGATATATATTTATCAAATATAGTGCTAATTATAGGTTCAAATAAAAGGGGCAGAAAAGTCATGTGTAGAGAACCTGTAAATGAGTCTAATTCTCTTGCGCTGGGGAGCATAAATTCCAAAGTAAGACCCACTGACAGGGTGCCAAATTCCTGAGCTTTCTACCTTGCTTATAGTTTCTGGATGTAATTTGAGGCCTTTATATCTTCCTGGTTTTGAAGTTTCTAGTTTCTAGAGATGGTAGTCTGGAGTAAATTCATGCATATAACAAAATTGGATGAACCACAGGTTACAAATTTGGTGGAAGCTTTTCTTTTCTCTACAGTTTAGCATTATGCAACATGCTTAATTCACTTCTAAGGATATCTCTCATTCCACATCCTTTAAAACCTAATTCCCTTGGGAAGCAGAAGTGGCTCAACTGATAGAGCATCCGCCTACCATATGGAGGGTCCAGGGTTCCATACCCAGGGCCTCCTGACCCATGTGGTAAGCTGGCCCACATACAGTGCTGCTGTGGGCAAGAAGTGCCGTGCCACACAGGGGCACCCCTGTATAGGGGAGCTCCATGCAAAAGGAGTGCGCCCTGCAAGGAGAGCCGCCCCACATGAAAAAAGTGCAGCCCACTCAGGAGTGGCGTCACACACATGGAGAGCTGATACAGCAAGGCAACACAACAAAAAAGAGATGCAGTTTCCTGGTGCCACTGACAATGCAAACGGATACAGAAGAACACACAATGAATGGACACAGAGAGCAGACAACGGGGGGGAGGGGAAAGAAATAAATAAAAAATAAAATCTTTTAAAAAAATAAAATAAAATAAAACCTAAGTCCCTTTATTCTTGATATCTGCAAACCTCCTAGGTTACTGAAGCATGAGCCCTGTGGTAGTTTGAGGCTTTTGTGGACTCCAAAGAAGATAATGTCCTTAGAGCTAATCCATTCCTGTGGGTGTGAACCTATTGTAGGTAGGATCTTCTGATTATATTACTTCAGTTAAAGGCCTTTGATTAGAATTACTTCAGTAGGGTATGACCCAGGATGGGTCTTAAGCCTCTTATAGGAGTCCTTTATAAATGGGGAGAATAAAGAGAGAGGAAGCCACAGAGACAGAGAGAAATCCCCAGAAGCTAAGAGAGAAACCCATCATAGGAAGAAGCTGAAATAAATGGAACCCTGTGGAGAGAAAGTCACAGGAGCAGAGAGAAAGCTGGAGGGAGCCTGAAGCAGAAAGCATGAGACCTGGAGGAGAAGGGAAGGACAGCAGACACTGCCATTGTGCCCTGACATGTGACAGGAGTCCAGGATCACTGGCAGCCAGGGAGAGAACATCATATAATGATGTTGGGTTTGGACACTTTTCTCAGCCACAGAACTGTAAGCTTTTACACTAATAAATCCCCACTGTAAATGCCAATCCATTTCTGGTATATTGCTTTCTGCAGCTTTTAGCAAACTAAAACAGATTTAGGTACTGGGAGTGGGTGCTGTGATTGCAAATAACAAAATGCTAAAAAGGCTTTTAAATTGGTTAATGAGTAGATGCAGGAAGATCAAGAGATGCATGATAGAAAAGGCCTAGATATTAAATATAGTAGAGACCACAGAAAAATTATACTTTACTAATGGCTAAAATTAGAATAAAGGCTTCTCTAGACTCACCCTTACAAAGATTTTTAAAAGGCTGAAAATATCAAACTGATCAACAAAGTTACTTAATGGCTTTCCAAAACAAAACATACCATTCTTTAAAACAAGACAAAAATATCCAGACATTCAACCATGTAATATCTAAAACGTCTAGCATCCAATCAAAAATTACTAGACATATGAAGGTCCAAGAAAAAATGGCCTCTGGCTAGGAGAAAACTCAGTGAATAGAAACAGACCTGACGGAACTAGTAAAAAAGCAATTTGAAACATATTTGTATACCTATTATTATATATACAAGTTCTTGATAGTGAAGGAAAGTGACATCACAAAAAAAGAGTCTGAATCTATACAAGCCAAAATTTGTAGGAATTTGTAAATTCTTGAGTAATTACAAAGGATATTTTCTCATTTTAAAATATTTTTCAAAGATAATTGTATAAACAATTATAACATGCAGAGAGTTTTATAACATGTGGGACTAAAATTATGAAGAAAAGAGCATAATGAGAGGATAAAATGTATATATTTGCTGAAAAGTACTTGCATCATACATAAAGAAGTATAATGCTTAAAGATAGATGGTGATAATTAAAGCTATATAAATTTGAACCCTAGAGAAAATACACCAAAAAATTAAGAGATGTAGCTAATAAGCATATAGAATACAGAATTAATACAAAATAAATCAGAAAACAGGAAAAATGCTACCAACAACAATATGTGTAAGTAGAAAAGTAGAAAGGTGAGAGACTTATAGCCAACAATTTTAAATAATCATACTAAAAAAAAATGGTTTAAACATTCCAATTAAAATCAGAGAGTGTCCAAAAAGGATAAAAAATTTAAGACACAACAATTTGGTGTCTTTAAAAAATACACTTTTTGTAAAAGACAAAGACAAGTTAAAGTAAAATTATGGAAAAAGATACACCATGCAAACACTAAGTGTAAGAAAGTTGTAATTGCTATTTAATATCAGATAAAGTAGACCTCAAAACAAAGAATATTATGTAATACATGATGATAACAAAGAAGATAAAATAAACCTAAATTTGTTTGCAGCCTAAATATATGTATATATCAAAATATGTTAATTACAATCTGAAAGAAAAGACAAATAGATAAATCCAAATTTTAATTACAAATTTCAATATATACCTCCAGAAACCAACAGAACAAGTAGACAGTATTCTTAAAAAGTGTGTAGAAGGTTTGAACAACCCTATCAAACAATTTGACTTATTTGGTATTTATTTACAGACTACTACACCAAACAATGGCAGTATACACCCTCTCATGTATAACAAAATGGAACATTCACCAAAATATATGCTAAGTCCAAAACAGTCTCAATAAATTCCAAAGGATTTAAATAATATTGAGATTGTTCTCTGAAATAAATCCTCTACAAGGTGAAATAGTGTCTACCCTGCAAGTACCATGACTTTGATAAAGGAGGAAAGTGATAACACACAAAGGAAAGATTTTCTGTCTCTCCAGACATATGGTGTTGCTTCAACAAGATAAGACAGTGAGCTAACTGGTAAAAACTAAATGGCATTCTCCTGGCAAAAATATATGTTCTGTAACATCACATAACAGCTATAAATTCAGTCATTCTGGTTGGTCATAACCTCAGCTACAAACCTACAATTCCCTAAAAGAGAAATATTAATAAGCAGACTCTGCCCCACTAAGAATTCTAAGGTGATGATTTCACTGACAGAATTCAGACCCTGTGATTTCCTAGACATCATTACTGTGCAAATGTGAACTGAATTGAGAGCCTAGAAATTAGAGTACACAGATATACTTCATGAATACCAAGAGGTCATTCTGTAATTTTCTACTTCCCTTCCCACTCATATCCTACCAGACAATAAATTCTGGTAATTTTTCCTTCTTAATACTAGAAAATATTTTCTCTCATTCTCCATCACCCAAGACTTAATGAAAACTTATCATACCCAATCTGTGTCACTGCAACGTTCTGTAGGAATATTACATATTCCCACAGATTAGCCACCAGCATTAGTTTACACTTACAGAATATCTCAATTCAGAATAGCCACATAAGTGCACAATAGCTCCATGTGCCTAGTAACTAATGCATTGGACAGTGTAAGGCTAGAAGAGAAAGATATTGTATATAACAGGCAAAGGATTAGGACCCAAGAAAATTCCTTTAAAAATGGAAGGACCTCCTTCCCATGTATGAGACCTTGGGTTTGATCCCCAGTACCTTCTAAAAACAAACAAATGAATGAAATGAAAAAAAAAAAAAAAACACTACTCTCATTGGGTAGTGGATATAGTTCAGTGCTTGAGCTCCTGCTTCCCATATATGAGGTCCTGGGTTCAATTCCTGGTACTTCCTAAAACAAATATGGAACACATGGGGCTGGGCTCTTATGCAGTAAATTGTCACAGTAAATGATTGGAAAATAAATATGCTTAAAAAATACTTTACCTAATAACCAGGAAGATACATATTCAAAAATACATAGGAAGTGAAATTATAGAACACTCATTTGCTAGTTTGCAAATTATAAATTGTTTATAACAATGACGAGAAGCTGGCAATATGCAGTAAAGTTGGAAGAGTATATGACTGCTGACTGAGCAGTTAGAAGTCCTATTCAAATATACTAGTAATGATATTCAATGTAATGGTTTTTTTTCAATGTAATGTTTTTGTAACTGATTAGAACTGTCTCCAGAAAACCCAATGATCAGGCATACATCATTGGGTAATATGCAAATCTATAATGATTAGTTATGCTTTTATAGCATTCAAATCATTCTGCGTTATGTCATATTTAATTGTTAAAACTTGCATTTGCACGGATCAATAATGTAAACTTTTAGATGACAGAATAAAGATAACAGATTCATTATCAAAAAAATGGAAAGGTAGGTTCATATCATAATGGATGATCACACTGACATCCGACATCAGAGATCAATAAATGACAATGCTTAATTTATGATGATTTGCAGTCATCTCTATTTTGACAAGGTAACAATTCTTTTACAAGATTGACTTCCAATTGTGCCAAAATGTATACACACAGGGTATTTCCTCAAAGCATATATACTTTGATGCTGACTCTTGATTTTCCCCAAAAATAGCAATGGAAAGTTTTTCAAAATATTTAAGTTATGTCTCTCAACTGACTTGCAGGGATTATAAGTCACACAAATCATAAGTTGGATTCTGATTTCCAAAATATAAAAGTTAGAAAAATATGCTTTTCAGACTTGATGAAGTTAGCTGTATTGTTTTCCTAGGGCTACCACAACAAATTACCACAAACTTGGTGGCTTAAAGTATTAGAAATTTATTGTCTTGTAGGTCTGGAGGCCTGAAGTCCAAAATCAAGGTGTGGAAAGTGTCATACTCCCTCCAAAGTCTCTAGGGGAGAATACTTTCTTGCCTCTTCTACTTTCTGATGGTTCCTAGCATTCCTTGGCTTGTGGCAGCATAACTCATTCTCTACCTCCATCTTTACATGGCCTTCTTTCCTCATCTCTGTGTGCCTTTTTGTTTTCTGTATCTTTTAAGGACTCCTGTCATTGGATTTAGGGCTCAACCTAATTCAGGGTGATCTCATTTCGAGATCCTTCCCTTAATTAAATTAACAAAGGCACTTTTTCCAAATAAGGTCCATTCTGAGGTTCTGGGTCAATGTGTCTTTTGGGGGTCCCCAGAAGGGTCAGAGTTTCAGCATTTCTCATCCAGCCTCTAGCTACCCTTTGTGATATAATTACTTTACCTTCAGTAGTTGTTTCCTTATCCCAGTACAGCTTTGCTGCCATCCATTTCCTTTGTGCTGTTACTGGCAAATGTATTACACATTACATTTCTATGCTACTGGCCCCAAAATACATTATATACATATTATTTTGCTAAACTTATTTTTAATTAAGTTGGGGAGAAAAATTATGCACTTAAACTGCTTTTGTAATCATGGGTAACTACATGAGGCTTTTTAAACCTCAGCAAGGAACTCAGATCTCTTCTCTGGTCAGAATGACCATGAGGCACAGATTGAGGAGTAAAGCTTGCCTTGAAAGACAGATATCTGGGCTCTGAAAGTCATGGAGTTTGGAGGAGAGGAACTATAACTAACCAGGAAATCATGAGGGTAAAGGGTTTCCAATTCTGTGTTTCAGAGAAATAGGGAACTCTTCCTATATGAATATGAGTGGAGAGGGTCTGGTGTCCATTGAGTGAATTATTTCAAACTTTGCTTGCTTGTTTGGAAATTTTGGGATTTGTGGAAATAGTTTTGATGTCCTTTGGGAATGCTGAGGTTTCTTGCCTGAATTTGTTACCTCTGCCTCTTCATCATGTGAGCTCTGTCCCCAAGGAGGGAATGTGAAGACTTTGGAAATGAATTTGAAGTGAAAGGAGAGAGTCATAGAATTTCAGGAACACAAAGATGGAAGAATCTGGGGCTAACGAGAACCAGGAGACAAGGGTGGAGATAATGAGAGGGTCATATATTTAGTTTCAGGCCACTTAGACTGAAAGTAGAGTTTGCTCCAATCCACTTGTCTCAAACATTGTAGAGGGGGAACGCCTGTTTTTAGCATTAAAGTCTCTGGGCCTAACACTTTCTCATCTACATCTTTCTCTTCAAGCCTCTTGAGAAAGTAGGGACAGTTTTTCCATCCCTTGCCTTGAGCCAGCCAGAAAGCAAACAGGCAGATTAGCAGTGAGAGTTAATGGTACAACCCATCTTGGGTTTAGTGTTTCCAGGGAATGATGGTGCATTGTGCTATCTAGCTTCCAATTTGGATACCTCCATGTAATGGCTCTCTTGCATGCTTCACTGAACATACTTGGAAGTGAGTTCCTCCCCAGAATGGTTTCTTCTGTTTGTCCCTCCACTCACAGATAGCACCACATATCCTCAATCACCCAGGATGGAAATTTGGGAATCATTCTTCCCTTTGTCCTCCATCTCATCTCACCTCACACAGCTAACAATCCACCCATTCCTCTCAACACAGGTCCAATTGGATCCCTTCTTTCTCTCTTACCTGCCTTTTACCCACTCAGAATCTCCATCACCTATCTCCTTGACTGTGGAACAAGCTTCACCTCCTACCTCTAATCACTTCTTACATATAGTGTGAACTCCCAAAATTGTCTCATATAAGTATAAACACTCCAGTTAGTTCATATTGCTATTTATGTGATAGATCTTTCCCCATCCTTTTTTGTGTCTTTCAATCTAAAGTGTCTTTTATACAGCATGTAGTTGGATCATGGTTTGTTGTGTTTTTGGTTTGTCTTTTGTTTTCATCCAGTCTGACACCTTTGTCACAAATCAGCTGGCGATAGACTTTTTGTCTATCCTTATTCCACAATGTTTTATTTACTGTTGCTATGTAGTAAGTTTTGAAATCAGAAAGTGTGAGTCCTATTGTTTTTTTCTTGAAGGTTCTAGGTCCCTTATAATTTCATATGAATTTTAGACTCAGCTTGTCAATTTCTACAGAGAAGTTGGCTGGGATTCTGACAAGGTTTGCATTGAATCTGTATATCAGTTTTGGCAGTATTACAATCTTAACAATATTAAGTCTTCCCATCTGTCTCAATTTGAGTCTTTTGTGAACTCCAGAAAATCCTGTTCTTAAAGCAAACCCATTCCTGTGCCTATACCCTTTGTAGATGGGATCTGTTAATACTACTGATATTTGTATTTCACATGATATTTCACTATGTTTTACAGTACCATGTTATATGTTTCAGCTTTCCTTCTAGTAATATACATGTCCTAAGACTTTCCCTTTCAACTGCTGTCACACCCATATAATAGTTCTGCTAGTTACAAACACTACGATGTGCTTTCACCATTTTTATTCATTTCCAAAGATTTACAAACAACTTTTTACCAATTCTGCACAGACTAACTCTTAGCTTTTCATTCTCTACCCTCATTCTATTTTCTGGCAACCTATATTCTAAATATTAACTCCATGAGTTTACACAATATATTTGTTCATAATAGTGTAATTATACCATATTTGTACTTTTGTGTCTGGCTTATTTCACTTAATTTAATGTCCTCCAGATTCATCCATGTTGTCATATGCTTCACGACTTCATTTCTTCTTACTGCTGCATAACATTCCATCATGTGTATACACCACAGTTTGTTTATCATTTTATTGGTTGATGGACACCTGGATTGTCTCCATCTTTTGGCAATCATGAGTAATTCTGCTATGGACATTAGTGTACAGATATCTGTTCATGACACTGCTCTCAATTCTTCTGTGTATATACCTAGTAGTGGTATTGCCAGATCCCATAGCAAGAGTATATTTAACTGTGTTAGGAACTGCCAAACAGTCCTCCACAGTGGCTATACCATTCTACATTCCACCAACAGTGAATAAGCATTCCTATCTTTCCACATGCTCTCCAACACTTGCAGCCATTGTAATAGGTGTAAAATGATATCTCATTGTAGTTTTGATTTACATTCCCCTAATCGCTAGTGATGTTGAATATTTTTGACTATTCGGGGACCCTTACTGTGGCAATTTGAGGTTATTTTATGAATCCCAAAAACAGAAAGATTATGTTTGTAAACTAATCTGTTCCACTGGGTGTGATACTTTTTGACTGCACTAAATTCAGCTGAGATATCTTTGATTAGATTACCTGTTAAGATTGGGGCTTTTTGATTTGACTAAGGCTTTTGATTTGACCCAGCAAGAAGTCGGGAGACTCAGGTTGATTAGATTACCTGTTAAGATTGCTTTATGGCTTTTTTTTTTTTTTTAAAGATTTATTTATTTATTTAATTCCCCCCCTCCCCTGGTTGTCTGTTCTTGGTGTCTATTTGCTGCGTCTTGTTTCTTTGTCCGCTTCTGTTGTCGTCAGCGGCACGGGAAGTGTGGGCGGCGCCATTCCTCGGCAAGCTGCTCTTTCTTTTCACGCTGGGCGGCTCTCCTCACGGGCGCACTCCTTGCCCGTGGGGCTCCCCCACGCAGGGGACACCCTTGCGTGGCACAGCACTCCTTGTGCGCATCAGCACTGTGCATGGGCCAGCTCCACACGGGTCAAGGAGGCCAGGGGTTTGAACCGCGGACCTCCCATATGGTAGACGGACGCCCTAACCACTGGGCCAAAGTCCGTTTCCCGCTTTATGGCTTTTGATTTGACTACATCAGTGGGTAGTGGGACTCAGGTTGAGTCCCCTACCCCTTGCTGGGTCTGATATAAATGGACACTCACACAGACAGACACAGGGAAGAGAGAGCTCTGTCATTTTTGATTAGCCCATGAGACAGAAAGAAGGCTTAAACAGCTGAAGCCCCAAGAGAGATGAGTTATTTTGCCTGATAGCTTACAGCTAAGATTGGGAAGAACAGCCAAAACTGACATAGGAAGCCCCATGCCAGCCTGCAACTGAAATGGGAAAGAAGTAGATCAGTGGAGCCTCATGAAGAGGAAGCCCAGAGGGGAAGGCAGAGATCAGCAACCAGAAGGTACATTCTTATTGTACCTTGACCTGAACTTTCCACAGCCTTGGGACTGTAAGCTTTTATACCAAATAAATACCCTTTATGAAGCCAACATATTTCTGGTACTTTGCATCAACAGCCATTTGGTGGACTAATACAATTACCCTTCCAAATAAATTTGATTATTGGCTTTTCCATTTCTACAAAAAAAGGTTGTTGGGATTTTTATGGGATTGTGTTAAATATGTAAATCAGTGAATTGACATCTTAATGATATTTAGTCTTCCAGTCCATGAACATAGAATGTCCTTCCATTTATTTAAGTCTTCTTCAAGTTCTTTTAACAATGTTTTGTAGTTTTCTGAATAAAAGTCCTTTAGGTCTTTTGTTAAGTGTATTCCTAAATATTTGATTCTTTTAGTTGCTAATATGTTTTTTTTTTCTGATTTCCTCCTCAGATTGCTCACCAGTAGTGTGTAGAAATACTATTGATTTTTGTATAGTAATCTTGTATCCCACCACTTTGCTAAACTTATCTATTGTTTCTAGTAGCTTTGTTGTGGATTTTTCAGGATTTTCTCAGGATCAGTTTATTAGTAAATAGTGCAAGTTTTAATTCTTCCTTTCCTATTTGGGGACCTTTTATTTCTTTAGCCTAATTGCTGTAGGTAGAACTTCTAACACAATATTGAACTACAGTGGTAACAGTGGTTATCCTTGTCTTGTTCCTGATCGCCACAGGAAAGCTTTCAGTATTTCACCTTTGAGTACAATGCTAGCTGTAGGTTTTTCATATGTGCACTTTACCATATTGAGAAAACGTCCTTCTATTCCTAACTTTTGGAGTGTTTTTATGAAGAAAAGATGCTGTATTTTGTCAAACACCTTTTTTGCATCAATCAAGAGGATAATGTGATTTTCCTCTTCAATTTATTAATGTGGTTTATTACACTAAATGATTTTCTTGTGTTGAACCACACTTGCATACCTGGGATAAAACCCACTTGATTGTGGTATATAATTCTTTTAATATGCTGTTGGATTTGATTTGCAAGTATTTTGTTAAGGCATTTCATCTATACTCATTAGAGATATTGGTCTGTAATTTTCTTTATCCTGTTTTGGTATTAAGGTGATGTTGGCTTCATAGAATGAGTTTGGTAGCATTCTTTCCTGTTCAATTTTTTTGGAAGAGCTTGAGCAAGATTTGTATTAGATCATCTTTGAATGATCGGTAGAATTCACATGTGAAGCCATCTGGTCCTGGGCTTTCCATTTTTGGGAAGTTTTTGATGACTGTTTCAATCTCTTCACTTATAATTGGTTTGGTGGGGTCTTCTATTTCTTCCAGGTTCAGTGTAGGTTGTTTGTCTTTTTCTAGGAATTTGTACATCTTGTCAACATTGTCTAGTTTTTGGGCATAGAATTGTTCACAATATCCTCTTATGATCTCTCTTATTTCTGCAGGGTCAGTGGTAATGTCCCCCATCTCATTTTGTTTATTTGCATCTTCTCTCTTTTATTATTTGTCAGTCCAACTAAGGGCTTGTCAAATTTGTTGATCTTCTCAAAGAACTAACTTTTGATTTTATTATTCTCCCTGTGGTTTTGTTGTTGTTGTTCTCAGTTTCATTCACTTCTGTTCTGATCTTTACAATTTCTTTCCTTCAGCTTAGTTTGGGATTAGTGTGCTGTTCTTTTTATAGTTCTTCCATGTGTGCATTTATATCTTCGATTTTAGCTCTTTCTTCTTTTTTAATATAAGCATTGAGGTCAATTAATTTCCCTCTCGGCACTGACTTTATGGTGTCTTGTAGGATTTAATGTATTGTGTTCTCATTTTTCACTCATCTCAAGATATTTACTGAATTCTCTTACAATTTCTTCTTTGACCCACTGATTATTTAAGAGTGTGTTGTTTAATCTCCATATATTTATGAATTTTCCCTTTTCCATACATTATAGATTTCCAGCTTCATCTTTTATGATCATAGAAAGTGTTTTGTATAATTTCAATCTTTCAAAATTTATTGAGACCTGTCTTGTGACCCAACATATGGTCTATGCTGGAGAAGGATCCATGAGTGCTTGAAAAGTATGTAAATCCTGCTGATTTGGGGTATAATACTCTATAAATGTCTATTAGGTCTAATTTATTTATCATACTATTCATACTTTCTGTTTCTTTATTTATCCTCTGTCCAGATGTCCTACCCAATACTGAGAGTGGTGTGTTGAAGTCTCCAACTATTATTGTAGAGACATCTATTTCTCCCTTCAGTTTTGCCAGTGTTTGTGTCTCATGTATCTTGGGGTACCCCATGTAGGTGCATAAATATTTATTATAGCTATTTCTTCTTGGTGAATTGTCCCTTTTATTAATATACAATGATCTTCTTCATCCCTTATAACAGTTTTGTATTTAAAATATATTTTGTCTGATATTAGTACTGCTACTCTGGCTCTTTTTTGGTTACTATTTGCATGGAATATCTTTTCCAACGTTTCACTTTCAACCTGGTTGTATCCATACCCTGAGGTGAGTTTCTTGTAGACAGCACATAAATAGCTCATATTTTTTTCAATCCATTCTATCAGTCTATGTCTTTTGATTGGGGAGTTCAAACCATTAGCATTCAATGGTATTGCTGTAAAGGCCTTATTTACTTCATCCATTTTGTCCTTCGGCTTTCTATTGTCATATCTTACTATTGCTTGTCTTTTTGTCTTTTTAGACTTTAATTTACCCTTCCTAGTAATTTTCATTTCTACACTCTTCTCTAAGTCTCTTGCCCTTTTTTTTCCCTTTCAGGCTGAAGCATTCCCTTTAGTATCTCTTGTACATCTTATCTTTTAGTAACTACTCCCTCAGTTTTTGTTTGTCTGTGAAGCCTTAAACTCACCCTCATTTTTCAAGGACAGTTTTGCTGAATACAGAATTCTTGGCTGGCAGTTTTTATCTTTCAGAACCTTAAATACTTCATACCACTTTCTTCTCTCTTTTTTTTTTTTGTCTTTATTTTTTTAAAGTTACATTAAAAAAATATGAGGTCCCCATATACCTCCCATCCCCCTCCCCCCACTCCTCCCCCCATAACAACAACCTCCTCCATCATGAGACAGTCATTGCATTTGGTAAATACATCTCTGAGTACCGCTGCTCCTCATGGTCAGTGGTCCACATCATAGCCCACACTCTCCCACAGTCCACCCAGTGGGCCATGGGAGGACATACAATGTCCAGTAACTGTCCCTGTTGCACCACCCAGGAAAACTCCAAGTCCTGAAAATGCTACCACATCACATCTCTTCCTCCCACTCCCTACCCCCAGCAGCCACCATGGCCAATTTCTCCACACCAATGCCACATTTTCTTTGATTACTAATCACAATAGTTCACGAATAGAATATCAGTAACTCCATTCTAATCCATACTCTATTCCTCCATCCTGTGGACCTTGGAATGGTTGTGTCCACTCCACATCTATATCAAGAGGGGGCTTAGATTCCACATGGATGCTGGATGTAATTCTCCTGCTTTCAGTTGTAGGCACTCTTGGCTCCCTGGTGTGGTGGTTGACCTTCTTCACCTCCATGTTAGCTGAGTGGGGTAAGTCCAATAAACCAGAGTGTAGGAGTTGCAAGTCTGTTGAGGCTCAGGGCCTGGCTATCACATGGTCAGTCCAGAGATTTGGGTCCCCTGGGTATACAGTAAACCCCAGCACCAACTACAATTCCGGTAAAAGTAACAGGAGAGACGTGTGGACAAAGATCACATCTGAGTCCAGCTCCATCACACAGAAACACAAACTCCAAAGTAGGGCCAACTGATATGGCACTGAACTCCATCTACCATGACCATAGAAACTGTGGGTCTCTGTAGCCCTCAGAAGAACCAATATCTGGGGTTGTATCTACTTTATCTGTCTCTGGGATTCTGCTCAGGTGTGCATAAGGGCAACTCCTCTGATAACCTCCCAGCTCTTTTTGGAGACTCATAGCCATATAAACTCATTTGTCCTTTCCGTTTCCCTCTTTTATTCAGGTCAAAAAGCATTTTTAACTCCTGGTATTATATGTAGCCTGAGATATTCTGCTGGTCCGAGTTGACCCTTTTATTCAAGGTCACTTTCTAATTACATCATCAGCTGGTGCTTAGTAGTAATCCCTTGGTGCCAGGGAGGCTCATCCCCCGGAGTCATGTCCCACACTGGGGGGAAGGCAACATGTTTACATGCTAAGTTTGGCTTTGAGACTGGACACATTTGAGCAACACGGAGGCCCTCAGGAGGTAACTCTTAGGCACCCTACAGCTCTAGGTCTTGTTCTTATTTCAGGTGCACAGGCTCACAAGCATAGCCATTAGTATCAAGGGCTCATTGTTGGACCTTCCTTCTTTTTTGGTCTTTGCCATTGCACTTGGGGGATTGTTGCTGTTCCTTTAGGGACTGTGATAGAGCTCCCCTGGCTAGGAACTCAGCACTCCCTCAGTTGTTGTTTTTAATTGTAACCACTATGAAAATATCCAAACATTTTTATGTACCCTGGATATATGCCCTGGAGAACTCCCTGCCAACCATGTGTCCCCTGTCAATAACATCCCACACCAGTATTCCTCCCCTGTCATTGCTGAAACTCTCTGTGATCCAAAACTTCTGCAAAAGTGAAGACCAATATATTGCCAGGTTCTATTAATAGTAAAATGGAATATAGTGGTGAGTTTAAAGATTAGATATAGAATACATATTAATTTCGAAAAATTAAGGTAAAAATAAATTGGGTTATCAAAAATTTAAAAAAGCAAAAGTTTTGTTTTTGATGTTTTGCTTTCCATCACTGCAATAAATGTTGCCCTGTATGCAAATTGGCAAGGCAACTACTTCTGTCTTTTCCTCAGTGTCTACGTCCTATCTTTTTCTCTCTTTTTTTCCCTAATTATTAAGCTTTTCTTCACAAAAGTTTTAGATCACAGTAATTCATATATACAATATACAGTACTCCCATATATCCAACATAAAACCCTTTTCCCTTCCACAGCAATAATCTTTTTACATATTCATACTATATTTACTGAAACTGATGTACAGATATTGAGACAATAGCTTTCAAACAAGGTAACATTTGGGTTTACATTGTGGTTTATATTTTAGACTATACAATTTTCTAAATTTTCAGTTACCTTATGTTTTACATTATGATTTACATTTTAGCCTATCAGACCCTATATATTTTTGGTGTAATTTTACATGTCTATATCCATGGATTTCCTTGTATTCCAATCTTTTGCAGTGTTTTTATCAAGAAAGGGTGCTGTATTTTGTCAAATGTTTTTTCTGCATCCATAGATATAATCATGTGATTTTTTTTTCCCCTTCAATATGTTTATATGGTGTATTACATTGATTGATTTTCTTATGTTGAACCATCCTTGCATACCCAGAATGAATCCCACTTGGTCATGGTGTATAATTCGTTTAATGTGCTGTTGAATATGGTTAGCAAGTATTTTGTTGAGGATTTTTGCATCTAGGTTCATTAGAGAAATTGGTCTGTAATTTTCCTTTCTTGTGGTATCTTTGTTTGGTTTGGGCACTAGGGTAATGTTGGCATCATAGAATGAGTTAGGTAATGTTCCTTCTGTTTTGATTTTTTTGGAAGAGTTTCGGCAAGATTGGTGTTAGTTCTTTCCAGAATGTTTTGTAGAATTCACCTGTGAAGCTGTCTGGCCCTGGGCTCTTAGTTGGGAGGTTTTTAATAACTGATTCTATCTCTTTACTTGTGATTGGTTTGTTGAGATCATCAGTTTCTTCTTTCATCAATATAGGCTGCTTATGTGTTTCTAGGAATTTGTCCATTTCCTCTGAATTGTCATTTTTTGTTGGAATATAGTTTTTCAAAGTATCCTCTTAAGATAGTCTTTATTTCCATGGTGTCAGTGGTGATATCTCCTTTCTCATTTCTTATTTTGTGTATTTGCATCTTCTCTCTTTTTTTCTTTGTTTGTCTAGCTAAGGGTTTGTCAATTTTATTTATCTTGTCAAAGAACCAGCTCTTGGTTTTGTCTATCTTTTCAAGTGCTTTCTTATTTTCTATTTCATTTAGTTCTGCTCTTATCTTTGTTTGTTCTTTCTTTCTCTTCCTGTGGGGTTACTTTGCTTTGTTGTTTTTTTTTTTACTAATTCCTCCAAATGTGTAGTTAGTTCTTCAATTTTTGCTCTTTCTTCTTTTTTGATGTATGAATTTATGCCTGTAAATTTCCCTTTCAATACTGCTTTTGCTGCATCCCTTAAGTTTTGATATGCTGTGTTATCATTTTCATTAGTTTCAAGGTAATTATTAATTTCTTTTGAGATTTCCTCTTTGACCCACTGTTTTTCTAGGAGTGTGCTGTTTAATTTCTATATCTTGGTGTGAAATCTGAGCTTCTGGCCCTTGCAGATTTCCAGCTTCACTCCACTGTGGTCAGAGATATTATTTTGTATGATTTCAATCTTTCTGAATTCATTGAGCCCTTTCTTTGTGGCCTAGCATATGATCTATCTTGGAGAATGATCTATGTGCATTTGAGAAAAATGTATATCCTGCTGTATTCAGGTGTAATGATCTGTATATGTCTATTAGGTCCAGTTCTTCTAATATACTGTTCAAAGTTTTTGTTTCTTTATTGATTCTCCTTTGACATGTTCTGTCCAAAGTTGACAATGGTGTATTAAAGTCTCCCACTATAATTGTAGAGGCATCTATTCTTTCACTTAGTTTTTCCAGTGTTTGCCTCTCATATTTGGAGGTGCCCTTGTTAGGAGCATAAATATTTATGATTGTTCATTCTTCTTGAAAGATTATCCCTTTCACTAATATGTAGTATCCATCTTTGTCTCTCACAATTGTTTCGCATTTAAAGTCTATTTTGTCTGATATTAATATAGCTACTCCTGTCTTTTTTTTGGTTGTTTGCTTATAAGATTGTTTTCCAGCCATTCACTTTCAACCTCCATGAATCCCTGGGTCTAAGATGTGTTTCTTGTAGACAGCATATAGATGGGTCATATTTCCTTATCCAATCTCCCAGTCTGAATCTTTTGACAGGTGAGTTTAATCCATTGACATTCAGTGTTATTACTTTCAAGGAATTATTTTTGTTAGCCATATTTTGTTTGGACTTGTGTTTGTCATATTTTGGTTTTTCTTTCCCTTCTCTTTTTTCTTTTTTGTTGCTCTTACACTCCTCCAACTGTGCCTCTCCTGTTTTTTCTTTTGTCCTGCAGAACTCCCTTCAGTATTTCTTGAAGGGCAGGGTTCTTGTTGGTATACTCCATTAATTTCTATTTATCTGTGAATATTTTGAACTCTCCATCATTTTTGAATGCTAGTTTAGCTGGGTAGAGTATTCTTGATTGGAAAATTTTTTTCTTTTAGGACCTTGACTATATCATACCACTGCCTTCTTGCCTCCATTGTTTCAGATGAGAAACAGCACTTAATCTTACGGAGCCTCCCTTGTATGTGATGGTTCTCTTTTCTCTTGCTGCTTTTAGAATTTTCTGTTTGTCTTGAGCATTGGGTAATTTGACAAGTATATGTCTTGGGGTGGGCCTGTTGGGATTTATGGTGTTTGGGGTGCATTGTGCTTCCTGGACATATACTTCCATCTCTCTCAGTAGATTTGGGAAGTTTTTAGCCATTATTTCCTCCAACACCCATTCTGTCCCCTTTCCCTTCTCTTCTCCTTCTGGGATGCCTATAATGTGTATGTTTGTGTGTTTTGTATTGTCATTCAGGTCCCTAAGTCCTAGCTGGATTTTTTCTATCTTTTTATCAATCAGTTCTACTATCTGTTTGATTTCAGATGTACTGTCTTCCATGTTGCTAATTCTCTCCTCTGCCTCTTCTAATCTGCTGCTATTTGCTGAGAGTGTATTTTTTATTTCTTGAACTGTGCTGTTCATCACCATCATATCTGTTATCTTTTTGCATATGTCTGTGATTTCCTCTCCAAGTGTTTTCTTCATATTGTTAATCTCTTCCTTTACTTCATTAAGTTGGTCTCTAATATATGTTTTGAGATCTTTAATTACTTGTCCGATGTTCTACTCCTCTTCCTGGTTTTTAGTTTGTTCATTGGATTCAGCCATGTTTTCCAGATTATTGGTTTGGTTTGTAGTTTTCTGTTGCTGTCTGGTCATCATTTTATCTTGATGGTTTTAATCAGTTCCTTACCTTCTTTGTCTAGTCTTGGGGATTAATTAGTTGTTGTTCGTGCATAAGTGTTATGTCTTCTCTTTGTCACTTTGTTCTTCTTACTCTATTTTCTTGTTGCTGGCTAAGTTCACTTTGAAGGAAAATATTAGGGCCAGGGAAGGCAAAATGAGTAAGAAAAGAAAAAGTGTAAAGTAGTATTGGTAATAAATGTCAACAGGGCAACAATGTGAGATCAAGGGGAATGGATATTAGACTCATGTAAGTTGTGTAGAATTATAGCAGTAAGTACAGTACCTATAATGAGATAGTCAACTGAATATGGGGAGGAATATAGTATGAATTAAAATACCAGTGTTTTCATGAGAGAGAGAAAGAGTAAAGAAAGACAATAATATAAAGCGTGGATAAGAGACAGAAAACAGAACAAAGGTATTAGAAATAAAAAGTCAGACAATTTGGGGCCAAAGAAAGGGAGGTAGAATGTAAGAGAAATAGCAGATGATGGAGGATAGAAAGATGTGAGGGAAAGGGGCTGGTGTAGGTGGCCAAAATCAATACACACAGAAAAGAGGAAATGGAGGATGAGGAAACACAGTAAGTGTGAAGCACTCCCTGCAGCACCTATTATATAAAGAAAATAAAATAAAAAAGAAGAAAAAGAGAGAAAAGAAAAAAGAGAAGAGAAAAAGGGGGACAAAGAAGAGGAAGGGGGAACAAGCAAGAAAAACAAAAAGAGATAAAAAACTAAATAAGTGAAAAAGGACCTTGGGGGATAAAACAGGAGAAAAGACCAGGAGATAATGCAATATTAGCAATCACGACAAAAAAAAAAAAACAAAAACACACACACAAAAACAGAACCAACGTTTCAAGCTAAGAATCCTCTTTGCAGTTAAATAATACACTTAGGGATCTGACCTTCCCCCTTCTTCTTTCCTCACTTTTCTCTCTCCCAGGGCAGCAGGAAAGCTGCCTGAGAGGTCCTGTAGGAGATTCAAGTAGGTCCTTGTTGAACCAACTCAACACAGAAGACTATGACTCTTTATTTACAGCGTGAGAGCATCTATACCTCACCAGAAACCCCAAATATTTTATTGGAAGCTTGGATAGCACCTACTACAGTCCCTCCCTCTTAGGTGTGCTAGGAGAGGTCTAATTGATTTTCTGACTCCACCTTCTCCCAGACCAAGTTTCCTATCCCAGGATGTTTAGGTAAATTGGGCTTTCTCAGCAGATTCATCTCTCCTTTCTTCCCAGACCCTCCCCAAGTCAGCTGGTACAGTCCTCCAAGTTCAAGGAGAGAGAGAGGAAAAATAAAAACAATAACACAAATTGCCAAGGGCTAGGGTAATCAAGGACCTCAGACGGACCTCAGGGCGTGGTGGATTCAGGGATGGGAAGTCCATGATATTGCAAACTCAGGGTGTGTGGGTCTCTGGAGCATGGGCCACCAGGGTTTAGGGGACACAGACCTGGGAATCACACATCCAGTTAACACAGGGCCTGGGAACACCACAGCACAACAAAACCTTCAGGGATTGCAGCAGCCAGACTGCCAGCCCTAGGAAGAGGGGTCCCACCCAGAACTTCTGACCTCTGTGTCAGAAACCCAAAATTCCACCTCTTGCAAGAATCTCTTCTGTCACTGTCTCACCAAATTGACATGCAGACACTTCCTGCCCTGCAAGCCCAGAAACAGCCCACTCAAGTTTTGGGGAACACCCAGCACAGCAAAGATCCCAGGGATCACTGCAGCCAGGCCACCAGCCCTAGGGAGAGGGGCTCCACCCACAACTTCTGACCTCCATGTCAGAAACCCAAAATTCCACCTCTTGGAAGAATTTCCTCCATCACTGTCTCACCAAATCAACATCCGGACATCTCCCACCCTACAAGTCCCTGAAACAGCCCACTCACGGCTTGGGAAAACCCCAGCTCAACAAAGCCTTCAGGGACCACTGCAGCTGGGCCACCAGCCCCAGGGGAAGGGTCCTATCCACAACCTCTGACCTCTGTGCAAGAGACCCAAAATTCTACCTCTTGCAAGAAATCTCCTGTCACCGTCCCACCAAATCAACATCCAGACACCACCTGCCCTGCAAACACCCAAAACAGCCCGTTCCAGCAGGACTCTAACCCTACTCAGCCACTTCTTTGCAAGAGAGATTATGAGGTGCACTCACTCAGATGCCATCTTGCCCCATCTGTCAAACCTGTCTTAAACCCAAGGTCTTTAAACAATGTGATTGCCATGGGTAAGCCCCTTAACCCTGATAATACTGATTTGAGTTCCTCTCCTGAATGAAGAAACTTATAAATGTGATCAGGGCTAAAGAAAATTCCTCTGAAGTATACCGAGTGACCAAGAAAAAAATTTTTTTCAATCTAAAATTTATAAGAATTCACATAACAAAGAGATCAGAAGGGCACTTGCCACCTTTTTTTTTAAAGGAGGTACCAGATATTGAACCTGGAAACTTGTACATGCAAAGCACATGCTCAACCATTGAGCTACACCATCTCTGTGCTTATTGCCTTTTTAAAAAAACAAATCAATTTTATTGATACACATTAATAAAGCATACAATTTATGCAAAGTATACAATTAATGATATTCGGTATAATCACATAGTGTGTGTTCATCACCTCAATCATTAAAGCATTTTCATTTTTTCAATAATAATAATAAACAAAAAACAGACAAGAAAACTCCTCAACTCTCAAGCTTTCTGTTTCCCCTGCTGTACATACATAGCTGCTATTTATGACTACTCTGCAAATTATTTGTTAATAAAGCAGTTTTATTGACATATATTCACATAGCATATGATCTATCTAAAATGTGTCATCAATGGCTTTTAGTATAATCAAAATGTTGTACATTCATCATCTCAAAAATTTTAGAACAATGCCACTACTCCAAAAACAAAAAACAAAAAACAACTCTACATCCTTTAGCATTCCTTCCTCAGATCTACATAACCACTAATCTAATTTCATCTTTTTAAATTGATTTATACTTACATTTTTACATAAATGGAATCATACAGTATGTAGTACTCTGTGTCTCCTTCACTTAGTATAATCAGGGGCCCTTACCCTTCCAAATAAACTTAATTATTGGCTTTTTGGATTTCTGCAAAAGAGACTGCTGGAATTTTTATTGGGATTGTGTTGGATCTGTAAATTAGTTTGGGTAGAACTGACATCTTAAGTCTTTTTTCCAATCCATGAACAAAGAATGTCCTTCCACTTATTTAAATCTTCTTCAGTTTCTTTTAGCAATGTTTTGTAGTTTTCTGAATACAGGTCCTTTATGTCCTGAGTTAGCTTTATTCCTAAATACTTGATTGCTTTAGTCCCTCTTATAAATGGAATTTGTTTTTCTGATTTCCTCCTTAGGATACACATGAGCAGTCTTCAGGAATGCCACTGATGTTTGAGTATTAAGCTTGTATCCTGCTACTTTGCTGAACTTGTCTATTAATTCTAGTAGCTTTGTGGTCTAGCTTTCAGGATTTTCTAGATATAGGATCATGCCATCAGTGAAGAGTGAAAGTTTTCCTTCTTCCTTTCCTGTTTGGGTGCCTTTTATTTCTTTGTCTAGCCTGATTGCTCTAACTCTAACTTCTAGCACAGTAGTGAATAATAATGGTGACAGCTGGCATGCTTGTGGTGTTCCTGATCTCAATAGGAAAGCTTTCAGTCTTCCACCATTAGTACAATGCTAGGTCTAGGTTTTTCATACATGCACATAACCATACTTCACTTTATCAATGTCGTTTATTACACTAATTGATTTTCTTGTGTTGAACCACTCTTGCATACCTGGGATAAAAACCCACTTGATCATGGTGTATATTTCTTTTAGTGTGCTTTTGGATTCTGTTTGCAAGTATTTTGTTGACAATTTTTGCATTTATATTCATTAGAGATATCAGTGTGTAACTTTTTTTCATAATACCTTTATCTGCTTTTGGTATCAGGGTGATGTTGACTTCATAGTATGACTTTGGTAACATTATTTCCTGTTCAATTTTTGGGAAGAGCTTGAGCAAGATTGGTATTAGTTCATCTTTGATTGATTGATTGAATTCACCTGTGAAGCCGTCTGGTTCTGGGCTTTTCATTTTTGGGAGGTTTTTGATGACCCTTTCACTCTCTTTGCTTGTGATTGATTTGTTGAGGTCTTCTATTTCTTCTAGGGCCAGTGTAGGTGGTTTGTGTGCTTCTAGGAATTTGTCCATCTCATCTACATTTTTTAGTTTTTTGGCATACAGTTTTTCATAGTATCCTCTTATGATCTCTCTTATTTCTGGCAATGTTCCCCCTTTCATTTTGTATTTTATTTATTTGCATCTTCTCTCTTTTTTTCTTTGTCAGTCTAGCTAAGGATTGTTGATTTTGCTGATCTTCTCAAAACACCAACTTTTGGTTTTGTTGGTTCTCTCTGTTTTTTGTTTGTTGTTGTTGTTCTCAATTTCATTTATTTCTGCTCTGATATTTACTATTTCATTCCTTTGGCTTGGTTTGGAGTTAGTTTTCTGTTCTTCTTCTAGTTCCTCCAAGTGTGGACTTAGGTCTTCAATTTTAGCTCTTTCTTCTTTTTTAATGTAAGTATTGAGGGCTATAAATTTCCCTCTCAACATTGCCTTTGCTGTGCTGCATTGGTTTTGATATGTTTTGTTCACACTTTCATTCATCTCAAGATATTTGCTGAATACTCTTGCAATTTTTTCTTTGACCCACTGATTGTTTAAGAGTGTGATGTTTAATCTCTATATATTTATGACCTTTCCCTTTTTCTGTCCATTATTGATTTCTAGCTTCATTCCATTATGATCAGAAAAAGTGTTTTGTATAATTTCAATGTTTTTACTTTTATAAGACTGGTCTTGTGACCCAACATATGGTCTATCTTGGAGAAGGATCTGTGGGCCCTTGAAAAGAATACATATCCTGCTGTTTTGGAGTGCAATGCTCTATAGATGTCTGTTAGATCTTGTTCATTTCTCATATTGTTAAAGCTTTATGTTTCTTCATTCCTTCTCTGTCCAGATATTCTATCCAAACTGAAAGTGGTATATTGAAGTCTCCAACTATTATTGTAGAGACATGAATTTCTCCCTTCAGCTTTGCCTGTGTGTGCCTCATGTACCTTGAGGTACCCAGGTTAGGTGCATAAATATTTAATATTGTTATTTCTTCTTGCTGAATTGCCCCTTTTATTATTTATAATGACCTTCTTTATCCCTTATAATAGTTTTGCTTTTAAAATCTTTTTTTGTCCAATATTAATATCGCTACTTCAGCTCTTTTTTGGTTACCATTTGCATGGAATATCTTTTTCCAACCTTTCACTTTTAACCTGGTTGTGTCCTTATGTCTGGGATGAGTCTCTTGTAGACAACATATAGATGGTTCATATTTTTTTATCCATTCTATCAGTCTATATCTTTTGATGGGGGAGTTAAGTCACTAACATTTAATGTTATTAGTTTAAAGGCATTACTTACCTCATCCATTTTGACTTTGACTTTCTGTTGTCATGTTGTACTATTGTCTATCTTTTTATCCTTCAACTTGCCTTTTCTAATAATCTTCATTTCTACACTCTTCTCCAAGTTTCTCACCCTTGTTTTTTTCCTTTTAGGCTACAGTACTTCCTTTAGTATCTCTTGTAATTCTGGTCTTTTGGTGACATAGTCTATCAATTTTTGTTTGCCTGTGAAGACTTTGAACTCCCCTTTTTAATTTTTTAAACTTTATTTTATACATTTAAAAATTGAAAATATAAACAGTAACTTAAAAAGAAAAAGAAAACACAATTGAATAAACACACACTTCTCTATTAAATGTACCAGATACATATTAATTTTTAAAATCATACAATATGTTGCGCAACATATTTGGTTCATATTAACACAATCATACAGTATTTGTCCTTTTGTGTCTGACCTGCTTTGCTCAACTAAATGTCCTCCAGGTTCATCCATGTTGTCATATGTTTATGACTTCATTTCTTCTTAGAGCTGCATAATATTCCATCATGTGAATACACCACAGTTTGTTTATCCATTCATCAGTTGATGGATATCTGGGTTATTTCCAGTTTCTGGCAATTATAAATAATGCCTTTATGAACATCAATGTGCAGATATATGTTCATGCCACTGCTATCAGCTCTTCTGGGTATATACCTAGTAGTGGTATAGCAAGGTCATGTGGCAACTTCTTTAGGAACTTCCAAACAGTCCCAATTTTCTATTTTTTCTTTTGTTGCACATGCTTTGTGTGTAAGGTCCAAGAAGCCACACCCTACTACAAAGTCTTTAAAATGTTTCCCTACATTTTCTTCTAGTAATTTTATAGTCCTGGCTTTTATATTTAGGTATTTGGTACAGTTTGAGTTGATTCTTGTATAAGGAGTGAGATAGGGGTCCTCTTTTATTCTTTTGGTTACAGATATCCAGTTCTCCCAGCATCACTTGTTGAAGAGACTATTTTGTCCTATAAGCATGGACTTGGTAGGTTTGTGAAAAACCAATTGACTATATAGGTGAGGGTTTATTTCCGGATTCTCAGTTCCATTCCACTGATTGATATGTCTATCTTTATGCCAGTACCATGCTGTTTTGACCACTGTAGCCTTGTAGTATGTTTCAAGGACAGGCAGTGAAATTCCACCCACATCACTCTTCTTTTTTAGAATGCTTTTTGCTGTTCAGGTGCATTTTCCCTTCCAAATGAATGTGGTAATTACCTATCCTAATTCTATAAAGTAGACTGTTGGAATTTTGATTGGTATTGCATTGAATCTATAAATCAGTTTGGGTAGGATTGACATCTTCACGATATTTATTCTTCCAATCCATGAACACAGAATGTCTTTCCATGTACTTCTTTGGTTAAATGAATTCTTAGGTATTTGAATTTTTTTTTTTTTTTTTTGCTATTGTAAGTGGAATATCCTCCCTTACATCCTCCTCAGATTGTTCAGTACTAGTGTACAAACATTAGTGATTTTTGCTTGTTGATCTTGTTTCCTGCTACTTTGCTGAACTCATTTATTAGCTTGAGTAGCTTTATCATTGATACTTCAGAATTTTTAAAATACAGGATCAAGTCGTCTGCAAACAGTGAGAGTTTTACATCCTCTTTTCCTATTTGTATGCCTTTAGTTTTTTTTCTAATTGCCCTAGCTAGAACTCCTAGTACAATATTGAATAACAGTGGTGACAGTGGGCATCCTTGTCTTGTTCCAGATCTTAGAAAGTTTTCAACCTTTCACCATTGAATATGATGTTGGCTGTGGATTTTTCATATATGCCTTTTATCAGTTTGAGGAATTTTCCTTCTATTTCCATCTTTTGAAGTGTTTTTATCAAAAAAAGGATACTGGATTTTGTCAAATGCCTTTTTTTTTTTTTTTTTTTTTTTTTTTTTTTGCATCTATTGAGGTGATCATGGGTTTTTCCTTCAATTTGTTAATATGGTGTATTATGTTGATTGGTTTTCTTATATTGAACCAGTCTTGCATAACAGGAATAAATCCCACTTGGTCATGATGTATAAGTCTTTTGATATGCTGTTGGATTCAATTTGCAAGTGTTTTGTTGAGAATTTTTGCATCTATGTTCATTAGAGAGGTTGGTCTGTAATTATCTTTCTTGTAGTATCTGTATCTGGCTTTGGTATTAGGGTGATGTTGGTTTCGTAAAATATGTTGGGTAATTTTCCTTCGTCTTCAATTTTTTGGAAGAGTTTAAACAGGATTGGTGTTAATTCTTTTCAAAATGCTTGGTAGAAATCACCTGTGAAGCCATCTGGTCCTGGACTTTTGTTTGCTGGGAGATTTTTGATGGCTGATTGAATGCTTAAATGTGATTGGTTTGTTGCATTTCTGTATTTTTTGTAGCATCTGTGTAGGTTTTTTGTATATTTCTAGTAATGTGTCCTTTTCATCTAGGTTGTCTAGTTTGTTGGTATACAGTTTCTTATATCCTCTTATGATTCTTTTTATTTCTGTGGGAGTCAGTCATAACTTCTCCCCTGTCATTTCTGATTGTATTTATTTGCATCTTCTCTCATTTTTTTCTTTGTTAGCTTAGCTAGGGGTTTGTCCATTTTATTGATCTTCTCAAAGAACCAACCTTTAATTATTTTCTCTACTTTTTTTTGTTGTTGTTGTTGCTCTCAATTTCACTTATTTCTGCTCTAATCCTTATTATTTGTTTCCTTCTGCTTACTTTGGAATTGTTTTGCTGTTTTTTTCCTAGTTTCTCCAATTAAATCTTTGAGTTTAGTTTTCTTCTTTTTTAATATAGGTGTTTAGGGCTATAAATTTTCCTCTCAAGCCTGCCTTCATTGTATCCCATAAGTTTTGATAAGCTGTGTTCTCATTTTCATTTGTCTCAATATATTTACTGATTTCACTTGCAATTTTTTCTTTGACCCACTGATTATTTTAGGAGTGTGTTATTCAGCCTACACAAATTTGCAAATTTACTTTTTTCCTGTCTATTATTGATTTACAGTTTCATTCCATTATGATCTGAGAAGGTGTTTTGTATAGTTTCAGTTCTTTTATATTTATTGAGAGCTGCATTGTGCCTTAATATGTGGTCTATCCTGGTTAAAGATTCATGGGCACTTGAAAAGAAGGTATCACCCCCTGAGTTTGGATGCAGCATTCCACATAAGTCTGTTTAGTCTAACTCATTTATTATATTGTTCAAGTTCTCTGTTTCCTTGTTGATCTTCTGTCTAGTTCTGTCTAATGATGTGAGTGGGGTGTTGAAGTCTCCAACAATTATTGTAGAGATGTGTATTTCTCCCTTCAGTTTTGCCAGAGTTTGTCTCATGTATTTTGGGGAATCCTAGTTAGGTGCATAGATATTTATCACTTATATCTTCCTGGTGCATTGCCCCTTTTATTACTAGATAATGAACTTCTGTATCTCTTATCACTTTTTTTTTGCATTTAAAGTCTCTTTTGTCTGATATTAATATAGCTGCCCCTGCTCTTTTTTGGTTACTATTTATATGGAGTATCTTTCTCCAACCTTTCATTTTCAGCTGATTTGTATCCCTAGGTTTAAGGTGAGGTTCATGTAAGCAGCATATAAATGGCTCATGTTTTTTAATTCATTCTGTCAGCCTTTATTTTTTTATTGGGGAGTTCAACCCATTCACATTCAATGATATTACTGTAAATGCATTCTTTACTTCCATCATTTTTTTTGGTTTTCTTATGTTGTATCATATTTTTTTGTCTGTCTTTTTGCTCTTTTGATTATCTTTTCTCTATTCTTTCTTCTATACTCTCCTCCAGGCCTCTTTTGTGTCTTTTTATTTCAGGTTCTAAGTCTTCCTTTAATATTTCCTGCAGAGATGGATTCTTTTTTGCAAACACTTTTAGTTTCTGTTTGTTTGTGAATATTTTATACTCACCTTTGTATTTGAAGGACAGTTTTGCTGAATTAAGAATTCTCAGCTGGCAGTTTTTCTCTTCCAGTATCCTAATTGTATCATACCACTGTCTTCTTGCCTTCATGGTTTCTGAAGAGAAATCTGTGCTAAGTCTTACTGGATGTGCCTTGTACATAATGGTTTGCATCTCCCTTGCTGCTCTGAGAATTTTCTCTTTATTTTGACATTTGACATTCTGAGTAGCACATGTCTTGGAGTAGGACTATTCAGATTTATTCTGATTAGAGTATGGTGTGCTTCTTGGATATGTAAATTCATTTCTTTCATGAGTGTTGGGAAATTTTCAGCTATTATTTCCTCAAATACTCTTTCTGCCCCTTTTCCCTTCTCTTCTTTCAAAACTCTCAAGACACATATGTTGCTTTGTTTCATGTTGTCATTCAACTGTCTGGGCCCCTGCTCATTTTTATTTTTTAAAGGTTTTATTTATCTATTTATTTCTCTCCCCTTCACCCCCCACCCCGGTTGTCTGTTCTCTGTGTCTATTTGCTGCGTCTTCTTTGTCCGCTTCTGTTGTTGTCAGTGGCACAGGAATCTGTGTCTCTTTTCTTTGTTGCGTCATCTTGCTGTGTCAGCTCTCTCTGTGTGTGGTGCCATTCCTGGGCAGGCTGCACTTTCTTTCACACTGGGTGGCTCTCCTTATGGGGTACACTCCTTGCATGTGGGGCTCCCCTATGTGGGGGACACCCCTTGGTGGTATGGCCCTCCTTGCGTGCATCAGCACTGCACATGGGCCAGCTCCACATGGGTCAAGGAGGTCTGGGGTTTGAACCGCGGACCTCCCATGTGGTAGACAGATGCCCTAACCACTGGGCCAAGTCCGCTTCCCCTCATTTTTTCCACTCTTTTCTTTCTCTGTTCTTTACTCTCTTCAATTTTAGCTGTTCTGTCTTCAGTATCACTTATTCTTTCTTCTATCATTTTGGGTCTGCTGTTGGATGCCTCTAGTGTGTTTTTTATCTCACTTATTGTGTCCTTCATTCCCATGAGCTCTGTTACTTTTCTGTTCAGGATTTCAAATTCTTCTTTGCACTCCCTGAATGTCTTCTTGATGTCATTTATCTCTTTAGTCATATTATCTTTCAACTCATTAATTTGATTTTGGAAATTTGTGCCCATCTCTCTCTCTCAAATCCTGTGTCTCTTCTGGGGCTTTGAAATATTCCTTTTCTTGGGCCATGTCTTCCATTTTCTTAGTATGGCTCATAATTTTTTGCTGATGTTTAGGCATCTGATTAGGATGTAATTTACTCAGATGCTCAATTTCTTTCTCTTTTGTAGAGATTTAGGGGCAGAAGGCTGCATGTTACCACTTTTTGATTCTTGGCTTGATCTGGATTGTTAGGATACTCCCTGCTAGTTGCTCAAAAGAGCACTCTCTACCAAGTAATTGGTTGCAGACTGGATTTCTAGGGCCTTGGCAGGGGTAGGGAAGGTATAAAGGCCAGAAAACGTCTCTCTTATTTTCTCACATATGTTTCCTTGGCCTGCCAGCAGATGGCAGTCTTTGGCAGCCCTCTTAATTCAATGCCTTGGAATGTATTTGTTGCAACACGGATCAGATCAATATGATAGAGCATCCTGCCTGGAAGCTAAGAGCCTTGTAATTCAAACTTTCTCAGTGACAGTTCTTCAGCCTTCTCTGGCAGCCCCCTCCCTTTTCCTGGGTCAGAAATATTTTCACTCCCCTCTGACTCCTCAACAATCTGTCCTGGTTAGTAGAGAAGGAAGATTGGGAGGGTTGTATATCTTTAGCCACTTGCTGGCTCCCAAGACAAACAATGCTGTGACCCCACCAGGCCTGGAAGGGATTGTGGGACACAACAGGCCAAATTTCTGATTCAAAAGCTGAGGCAGCCTTTGGCTGTGTCCCTTTCTCTCCCCTTTTCTGGGGTAGTGGATGTTTGAATCCCCCTCTGTCTGTAGTGGCAGGCCCAGAGGCCCGAGAATTCTAAAGTGTCTTTAGTGTGGGGGGAGGCTGCAGGCGGTAGCAGCTGCTGGTTTCAATGCACAGTTCTGTTGTCACAATTCCCCTCCTTTTTCCCTTTTTCCTCTGGGAATTGTCCAGCCTTCACCTAGTGTCCTAAACCCTAGAAGATCTTTTTCCAGGCTGTTTCAGCCTATCCTCTCATTATTTTTCTGGAGAACAGAGTCCCATGTCTTTCTGGTCTGCCATCTTCTCAGAAGTCTGCCCCCTTCATTTTTGAAGGACAGCTTTGCCAGATACAGATTTCTTGGCTGGCGGTTTTTTCTTTCAGTACATTAAATACACCATACCACTTTCTTATCTCCTCTGTTATTTTTGATGAGAGGTCGGCACTTAATCTTATCAATGTTACCTTGTATATGATGTTTTGCTTTTCTCTTGCTGCTTTCAGAATTTTCTCATCATCTCTGATATTTGTCATTCTGAATAGTAGGTGTGTCAGGGTAAGCCTATTCAGATTTATTTGTTTGGAATGTGCTTTCCTTCTTCTATGTTGAAATTTATGTCTTTCATAAGGGTAGGGAAGTTTTCAGTCATTATTTCCTCAAATATTCTTTCTGCCCCTTTTCCATTTTCTTCTTCTGGGACACCAGTAATGCTTTGTGTGTGTGTGTGTGTGTGTATGTGTGTTTCATGCTGTCATCCATTCCCTGAGACCCTGTTCCTTTTTTTCCATTTTTTTCTTTTTGTTCTCCTGTCTTTTCCAGTTCAGATATTCTGTCTTCAAAATCACTAATTCTGTCCTTGAGCAATTCAAATCTGCTCTTATGTATCTCTGATTTATTTTTAATCTCATTCATCATGTCTTTCATTCCCATAATGTCTGTAACTTTTCTTTGCAGACTTTCAAATTGTTCTCAGGCTCACCCAGTGTCTTCTTAATATCCTTTATCTCTTTAGTCCTATTTTCTTCCAATTCTTTAAATTGACTTAGGATAGTTGTATGATTATCATTGTCTTAAATCCTATATCTCTTCAGGATATTTGATTTGTTCATTTCACTGGGCCATCTCTTCCTGTTTCCTAATATGGCTTGTAATTTTTTGCTGATGTCTAGGCCTCTGCATGTGTTGGTGAATTTACTCTCATGGCCAGTTTCTCTCTCTTGCCTATTGTTATTATTTTTTCACAGTTCTTCTTTGATATTTGGTTCAAATTATCCTAAGCTTTAAAATTGCCCAGCCTAAGTTACCAAAATCATGTGAGAAACTCACTAATGGGGTGTAGGTTTTCTCCTAGGAGTTAGAAAACAGAGACCCAATAGCAGTTTTTGTCCATGTAATTTCCAGACTTCCCAGCAGATGGCACTCATTAGTGCACCTTTCCACAGAAGTGTATCTCTGTTTTCCCATGGTTTGGACAGAGCTGAGATTCAAAGTAGACTCCATTGGCTGAATTCACTGAAGAAAAGCCTCCCGATTTCCCCTCCCTTTTCCCTTTTAACAACTGACAGGAAAGACAATGACTCTTCCCCTCTCAGTCAGCTGCAATGAGCCAGGGGTTTTACCCTCACTTAATATCTCAGGGATGGAGGAGGGGAGCCCTTCCTAGAGGCCAGAAGGTTTAGTAACTCAGTTTGTTGTTTTAAGTTCTTTGTCTCTTTGTCCCTCACCCCCCTGGGCATTGTAAAGCACTGTCCTGGTCTGCTGACCCCCAAAGCAGATCCCTCAGGCAGTTTTTGGCTCTTTCTTTGTTGTTTCTGTGAGAGAGGTGAACTTTGTCTGCCTAATCTGACACCATCTTCCCATAATGCCCCCTGCCTGACTTAGGTTGTGAATTAACCTTAACATCTGCTGAAATGCACCAAATGGCAAATCTTCAATGGACTTAAATAATAATACTCAAATTACACTTATTTCTGGGGTTCCCAGTAAGTTTAAATATGCTATCCCATATAACCTTATGTGAATTACTAACTATAAAACAGTATCCCATATAACCTTATGTGAAATACTAACTATAAAAAAAAAGGAAAGATAGTCATGCCTCACCTTACATGTTAGAACTTGGCTTGCCTAAATTTCCTAGTCTTAGCTCCCATTGTACTAAAATACCCTATATGGGCAGGGTTCTTTTGATTTAATGAGTAATACATTAAAATTAAACTGGAATATTATGCAGCTCTAAGAAAAAATGAAGTCATGAAGTACATGGCAACATGGATGAAACTGTAGGACATTATGCTGAGTGAAGAAAGCAAGACACAAAAGGACAAGTACTTTATATGATAAAGCTATTATGAACTAAATATATTGTGTAAACTCATGGAGGTAATAATTAGAATATAGGTCACCAGTAAATAGAAGGAGGGTAGAGAATGGAAAGCAGAGGTTTAATCTGTTCAGAATTGGTAAAAAGGTTGTTTGTAAATCTTTGGAAATGAGTAGAAATGGTGAAAGCATATCTTAGTGTTTGTAACTAGCAGTGCTATTGTATGGGTATGACAGTGGTTGAAATGGAAAGTCTAAGGCAGGGGTTCTTAACCAAGGGCCCATGGAAAGATTTCAGGGGGTCCATGAGCTTGAATTGAAAAAAAAAAAAATCAACTTATCATTTTATTTTCTCTGACCTCTAACTGAAATCTAGCATTTTCTTCATTTAGGAATATATGCAAGAAATAAATTATAGTAGTATTCATCTCACCGAACTGGCAAAGGGGTCCATGGGACAAAAAAGGTTAAGAACCCCTGGTTTAAGGGCATATATATTACTAGAAGGAACGCTAAAAACTGTAACTTGGTACTGTATATGATAGTAAAACCTCATGTAGAACACAAATGAGGATGCTATTGCATATATAACTGTTTTTGCAAAATATAAATACAAATATACTAGACAGAAGGAGAAAGAATAGCAGTTATGTATGACTTTTCATCCTTTAATTTACCCTTTCTAGTAATCTTTATTTCTACACTCTTCTCCAAGTGTCTGGCCCTTGTTTTATTCCTTTCAGACTACAGTGCTCCTTTTAATATCTCTTGTAATTCTAGTCTTTTGATAACATATTCTCTCAGTTTTTGTTTGTGAAGACTTTAAACTTATCCTCATTTTTCAAGGACAGTTTTGCCAGATACAGAATACTTGGCAACAGATTTTCTCTTTCAGTAACTTACATATGTCATACCAGTGTTTTCTGTCCTCTGTGGTTTCTGATGAGAGCTCATAACTTAGTCTTATTGAGTTTCCCTTGTATGTGATGCTTTGCTTTTCTCTTGCTGCTTTCAGAAACCTCTCTTTATTTCTGATATTGCTCATTCTCAATAGTAGTTATCTCAGGGAAGGTCTGTTCAGATTTATTCTGTTTGCAGTGCATTGTCCTTCTTGGATATTGATATTTATGTCTTTCATAAGAGTTGAGAAGTTTTTTGTTTTTTTTTTAAAGATACATAGATCACGGAAAATGCCACACTAAAAAATATAAGAGGTTCCCACATACTCCACTCCCTGACCCCACTCCTCCCACATCAACAACCCCCTCCATCAGTGTGGCACATTCACCACACTCAATGAATACACCCTGGAGCACTGCCACAGTTTGGGGAGTTTTCGGTCATAATTTCCTCAAATATTCTTTTTGCTCCTTTGCCATTCTCTTCTTCTCGTAACCAATAATGCATATGTTTGTGCATTTTGCATTGTCTTTCAATTCCATGAGACCCTGTTTTGTTTCTTTCATTCTGTCTTCTTTCCGTTCTCATCTCTTTTTCAGTTCAGATATTGTCTTTGAAATGATTTTTGCCTTTGAGCAATTTAAATCTGCTCTTATGTGCCTCTAATATATTTTTAATTTCATCTATCATATCTTTCATTCCCATAAGGTCTGTTACTTTTCTTTGCAGGCTTTTAAATTGTTCTTTATACTCACCCAGTATCTTCTTAATAGTCTTTATCTCTTTAGTCACATTTTTCTTTCAATTCTTTGAATTGTTTTAGGAGTGTTGTGTGATTATCATGGATTATTTGTCTTAAATTCTGTATCTCTTCAGGGTATTTGGTTTGTTCCTTTGGCTTGGCCATCTTTTCTTCTTTCCTAGTATGGCTTGTAATTTTTCCCTAATGTCTGGGCATCTGAATATGTTGGTGAATTTACTCTCATGGCCAATTTCTCTGTCTTACCTATTGTCCCCCCCCACACACACACACAGTTCTTCTTTGATATTTAGCTTACATTATTTATTCTAAATCTTTAAAATGTCCAGCCTAAGTTTTAAAAAAATCATGCTAGGGACTCACTGATGGGGCACAGATTTTTTTCCAGGAGTTAGGATACATAGAGGACCAATAGTAGTTTTTGTCCATGCAATGTTCAAGACTGGCCAGCAGATGGTGCTCACTGATGCACATTTCCACAGAGGTGTTTCAAGCTCCGTTTTCCTGTTTTGGTCTGGTCAGAGCCTGATCAGAGCCAAGATTCAGAGCAGGGTGTACTGGCCGAATTCGCTGAAGGAAAGCCCCCTGACTCCCCATCCTTTTCCCCTTGTAATAACTGACAAGTAGGATGATGTTTGTTGCCCTCTCAGTCAGCTGCAGTGAGCCAGGAGTTTACCTCAGCTTAATATTTTGGGGGTGGTGTTAGGGAGCCCTTTCTGGCCAATGTGGGAATTTGGTGACTCACATTTGTTGTTTCAGGTTCTTTGTCTCTATCCCTTACCCTCCTGAGAGTTGTAAAGCACTGTCCTGGTCTGCTGACCCCCAAAGCAGCTCCTTCCGACAGCTTTTGATCCTTTCTCTGCTGTTTTTGTGAGAGAGTTGAGCCCTACCTGACTAATCTGACACCATCTTCCCACAGTTCCTCTCAACAGGCATTTCGATTAGTGTTCTCAGAAACTCCACTGTAGAGGCTTTATCACCCTCCTCTCATGCCTCATGATGGCCATAAGTTGCCCATGAGCTTCTGATGCAAAAAACTACCCTTCTTGGCACTGAATTCTATACCATCAAAGCAGCAATTGCTGGCCAAATACTGAAATCTCCTGGAAAAAGAGGTTCTCACAGACACTGAGTCTGTCCTTCCTACTCAGCTGCCCATTATTCCTTGGATAGTGGAAGCAGCATGCTGCAAGCTCAGCACAGCTACTGAGTCCTGTTACATCATGGACCCAAATTAGGCCTCTGGCATATTTCAACCTATAGAAGGTATAGTCCCTTTCCAGATGACATGGTCCTAGAAGAGATCAACCTTTTCCCAGATCCTTTGGCTTATCCAAAGAGCTCCTTGGGATCAAAGGATTTAATAGCAATGAGCATTTGTACACTTAACAATCATATCACTACCACTGTAAATGATGGAGCTCAGTGGATAATACTACTCCTTTCCATTCTTTAACCAGAATGTTCCTTTTAAAGGATAGGATCTAAGAATCAGCACAATTGACCAAACTTCAAGCAGTCATTTTAGCACCAGATGCCCTAGCCAACAAATGGCCCATCTCCACATTTTTACAAATTCTTGGAGCATTGTCTAAGAGTTGCCCCCTTTGGAGTAAAGAACTCTGGGAATCTGTCTCATAGGCAATCAAAACATATCTCAATATATTCTGACCACAATACAAGACCTCACCAGGACATCTTATTCCCTTAGGAGTTCCACACATTACAGATAGTGACCAAGGCACTCATTTCATTTCTAAGAGTTTACAATGCTGGGCTCTTGGAAAAGGCTTTCAATGGAACTTGTATCTCTAAATGCCCCAGGCATCCATTTGCCTATTTAAGTTTCAAAGTGTCAAATGGACACATATACACACACCAGCTGGGTTTCACTGATACCGTGGGCATCAGTTAATCTAAATTTAACCACTCTCCTGTGTATGGACATTTAGGTTGTTTTCAGTATTTTGCAATTATAAATAATACAGTAATAGCCTTTTCCATATGCATTTTATCATTTTTTTCTTCATTAGAGAGGTTGTGAGTTTGCAGAACAATCATGCATAAAATATAGCATTCTTATATATCACCCCACCACCAACACCCTGCATTGGTGTGGAACATTTGTTTCAATTGATAATAGCACATTATAATAATTGTACTATTAATTAAACTCCATGGTATAAATTAGAATTTACTGTGTAGTTTAGTTCCATGGATTTTTTAAATTTTAAAAAATTTAATCACATTCAGGTATATATATTTCAGTGCTGTTAATTGTGATAACAGTGTTGTACTATCATCATCACCAAGATTACCAAAACATTTCCATCATTCTAAATAGGAACACTGTACATTTTAAGCCTTAACTTCCCATTCCCTATCGCTGCCCTGTTCCCTTTTAACCTATATTCTAGATTCTGACTCTATGGGCTTGCTTATTCTAATTGTTTCAAATCAGTGAGATCAAACAATATTTGTCCTTTGGATCCTGGCTTATTTCACTCAGCATGATGTCTTCCATGTTCATCCATGTTGTTCCATGTATCAGGACTCCATTTTTATGGATGAAGAATATTGCATTGCATTGTATGTATATACCACATTTTATTTATCCATCCACTGGTTGATGGACACTTGGATTTCCTCCACATTTTGGCAATTGTGAATAATACCACTATGAACATTGGTGCTGAGACCTGCTCAGCAATAGGTTGGCTAGAAGGGAAGGTGATGCAGAACATAAGAAATAAAGAGACAGAAAGACATAAGAGAGAGAATAAAGATGTGACCAGGGGACTCCCAGCTCCTGGAACTGAGAGCCTTGACCCTAGTTTCCACATCGTATTTATTAGAAATTACAAAGCAGTAGCTATCTATGTTTACTTTCAAGGCTGTTTGTTATTAGAGCTGCAACATCTACAATAATAGGGAACAGGCCATACAAAGTTCAAATGCTTCCTCATGCAAAGAGTTTTGGTGCTGACCAGACAGTGTTCTATCTAGTCAAGCCCCAGTGTTCCTAAGCCTGCTCTTCTTATCTGCGTTTTGGAAACGTTTCAACTTCAAGCCAGGTTCTCATGTCCAAATTCAAGCTATTTTCCCACACACTGGTGTGAAAATATGTGTTTAAGTCCCTACTTTTGATTCTTTTGGATATGTATATTCCAAGTAGTGGGGTTGCTAGGTTACATGGTAGTTCTTAGATTTCTGAGGGACCACCAAACTGTCATCCATAGTGACTATATCATATTATATTACTTTTTTTCATTGCATTTTACATTAAGTTTAACTGAATGAGTATTTTTTCTCATTCCCTCCAAAACTTGTTATTTTCCATTTTATTGTTTTGTTTTTAAATAGCAGCGATTCCAATGGGTATGAAATGGTATCTCATTGTGGTTTTGATTTGAATTTGTCTGGTGGCTAGTGATGTTGAGGATCTTTTCTTGTGCTTCCTGGCCATTTGTATATCTTCTTTGGAAAGTTGTCTATTCAAGTCTTTTGCCCAATTTTTAAATTGGGTTTTTTGTCTTTTTGTTGCTAAGTAGAAGGATTTCTTTATATATTTTGGATATTAAATCTATATTAGATATGTGGTTTTCAACTATTTTCTCCCATTGAGTAGGTTGTCATTTACTTTTTTTTTATACCCCCCCCCTTGTGGCTTGTTTGCTGTCTGCTCTCTGTGTCCATTCACTGTGTTCTTCTGTGTCTGCTTGTCTCCCTTTGTTGCATTATCTTGCTGCACCAGCTCTCCGTGGGCATGGGCTGTCAGCTCTCTGCAGGCACAGGCATGGGCCGTCAGCTCTCTGCAGGCATGGGCACAGGCCATCAGCTCTCTGTGGGTGCAGGCATGGGCCATCAGCTCTTCATGGGTGCAGGCCAGCTTGCCTTCACAAGGAGGCCCTGGGACACAAACCCAGGGCCTCCCATATGGTAGATGGGAGCCCAATCAATTAAGCCACAGCTGCTTCCCTGTCATTTACTTTTATGATAAAGTCATTTGAAGCTCAAAGGTTTTAAATTTTGATGATGTCTCATTTATCTGTTTTTCTTTTGTTTTGTTGCTTGTGCTTTGGGTATAAAGTCTAAGATACATTTCTTAATACAGGGCCCTGAAGCTGGTTCCCTATGTTTTCTTCTGGGAGTTTGATAGTTCTGGCTCTTATAGTTTGATCTTTGATCCATTTTGAGGTGATTTTTTATATGGTGTGGGGTAAAGGTCCTCCCGTATGCATTTTGTATTATTGGAAATGTTTCTTTAGAGTTGATTACTAGAAATAGGATTGCTGGTTCAAAAGGTAAGTGCATATATATTTCATATGATATTGCTAAAATCCCATGTAAATGGGCTGTACTAGTTTGCATTTCTACCAGCAGTGTACAAGTGTACCCCAGTAGCTGTGAACTTACTTTGTACTCAGATCTTAGAGAAATACCATTCTCTAATGAAAGCCTTCCAACAAGCTATGTTGTATATCTCAAAATGGAGAGATTATCTGCACTGTTTCAATTAGCATTTTCTTTAATTATGACTGAATGAGTATGGGTGTGCCCCTGGGGCCGCTAGCTAGATGGCTGGCCTGGCCGTTAGCTAGACAGCTTTCGCCTCGGTGAGGCGAACTTCTCAAATGGGTTGTGAGTGAAGAAGGGGCCCCGGTATCACACAGCCAGGTTAAACACACAGTAACCACCCTGGAGACGCAGGCTCGTGGTGCAGGTCTAGTTTATTGGGGAAGTGGTACAGCTTATATAGGCAAGGGTGGGGGCTTAAGGTGATGTGTCAATTATAGATAAGCTAAGGGGATTGGGATAATATGAAGCGGCTACTGATTGGATGAGGCAGGTTTGAAGTTGGTGCGCGTGGGGTTCTCTGGCGGGAAAATGGCTAGGAAGAAGGGAGGTGCCATTTGTGATAGCCATTGTGTATGCTTAGTGGCCATATTGACTACATGTTGTTTGCCAGCAAGCTCACCAACAATACCTCAGTTTTTGTTTTATTTCAAGACTGCAATAACTGTGCCTGTCTGTCGCAGTGTGGGCTCGCCCGGAGGGCCGCTGCAGGGGTGGTGTGGGCTTGGGCAGGAGGCTGCAACACACGGAGGGGCCTTCCAAGAAGGCGCTCCGGGGCCGGCAAGGTGCGGAGGACGCGCGGTAGGAAGAAGACTACCGAGGAGACCAGGATCTGTGCGCAAGTCTGATTTATTCAGGAAGTACAGTGGTTAATATAGGGCGAAGATGGGGGAGGGGCAGGGAGCATGGCCGGGGGGTGGCAGACGGCTGATAGGTTCGTGCAGGGGTGCATCACTGGTTGCGGGCAGAAGACGGGGTAGCCAGGGTTCTCGGTGGCAGCGAGGCGGGGCTGTCATGGCGCGGCGGTGGCCCTCGGGGGAGAGGTGGGGTTAGGCCACCGAGGGGGAAGCGGGTGCAGCTGGGCAGAGAGGCGGGCAGTATGCCCGAACCCCAAGCGGAGGGCCTTAATGCCCGTTCCCGCCACCCGGGTCCGACTCGCACCGGCGCCTGGAGACGAGCCGACCCTTGCTGTCGCCGCGCTCCCACACGGTGCCACCCTACACCTGTCTTAGGTTGTTCTCCCTTGAGAATCTTACCCATCTTTGGCTACCAGTTACAAGTCATTTATGCCACGCAGTTGCGCCTGTCTTAGGTTGCCTCCCTCTGGAGGTCTTACCCATCTCTGGCTGCCAACTGAGCTTTGTGGCTGGAGGGAAGATGGCTGTGCGCTAGCTACATGGCTACATGGCAGTGGTGGCTTCGGTTTCTTCTTGTGCAAGTGGCTGGTACTGGCAGAGCTGCATGCAGTAAATAGTGAAGGCAGAAATGTTTTCTATTCGCCTCTGCAACCACTTTAAGAGACAAGGTGCTATGGTGAAGAAAATAACGATTAGTATAAGAGGGCTAAGTAGAGGGGCGAGCCACGCTGTGATGGGAGAGGAAAACCAACTGAGAAAAGAGTTGGCACTGTTCTGACTGGTATATAGATTTTTAAGTAGATTATTAACTTTTTTTTTTTTTTTTTACGTTTTGTTCTACAACTCCAGATTCATTAATATAGTAACAGCATTTTTCTTGGAGGGATAAACAAATGAGAATTTTTTTTTCATGTTTATGAGCCATTTCTCTCTCTTGTAAAGACACTGTGCATGTCTTTTTCCCATTTTCTATGTGGTTTTGCATCTCTTTGTCTCTAATTTTTAAGACTGTTTTTATATATTAGGAATATTAGCCCTTTGTGGTATATGTTGCAAATATTTTCTCCAGGTTTGTCAGTAGTCTTTTTTCTTAATTAATTATTTTTTTATCTTTAATGAAGCTTTAGATTACATAAATGTTACATAAAAAATATAGGGGTTCCCATATGCCACATTCCCTCCCCCTCCCAAACTTTCCCACATTAACAACATCCTTAGTGTGGTACATTCGTTACAATTGAAGAACACATATTAAAACATTGCTACTAACTGTAGGCTATAGGTTACATTATACTTTACAATCTGCCTTCTAGATATGACAAAATATATAATGGCCTGTATCCATCATTGCAATGTCATGCAGGGCAATTCCAATGTCCCCCAAATGCCCCCATATTACACCTATTCTTCCCTCTCCCCTCAGAACCTCTGGTGGCCACTGCCTTTATATCAATGATAAAAGTTCTTCCATTGCTAGAATAATATAATCTATAGTAGGATTATAAGAAGTCCACTTTAATCCATAGTTCATTCCCCAATCTTGAGGATTTGGCGATGGTGTTGCCCACTCTGCTTCTAATTGACTTGGGGCTTAGATCCCATGGGGCAGATGAATGGAACTATCTTGCTCGCAGTTGCAGACATGTTCTGTTCCTTGGGATGGGCATTGTCCATTGTCATCTCCTTGTCAGTTTTCCTGGGTGAGTCCAATGAACTTGAAAGTAGTTGTTGCAACTCTTTTGAGATTCAGAGCTGAACTGGCATATGGAAGGACCAAAGATTTAAGTCTCTGGGACATGTATTTATCAAGTATAGTTCTAATCATATGTTCAGATAAAAGAGGCAGAAGAGCCATGTGCAGGGAAACTATAAATGAATCTAACTGTTACATTTAATTTACATTTAAATTCCAATGTAAAGCCCACTGACAGGGTGCCAAATTCTTGAGCTGTCTGCCCTGCTTATCTGAATGTCTCTACATACCTCAGGAGCCCAGCTATTTGAGGGACTATTTACTGTGGCAGTCAATGAGATCCTGCTGAGACATGCATAAGTGTTGACCTCCCAACTCACTTTGAAATCTCTTAGCCATAAAAACTCATTTGTATTTACATTTCCCCCTTTTAGTCAAGGTCTTTTTCCAGATGCATTACTAGTTGGTACTTGGTGATATTAATAATCCCTCAGTGCCAGGGAGGCTCATCCTGGGGAATCATGTACCATGCTGTGGGGAAAGTAGCACATTTATATGTTGAGAGGGGCCACATTTGTGCAGCAAGGATGCTCTCAGAAGGTAACTCTAAGGCAATATACAATATTAGGCTAAGAGGGAGGGGCAGGATGGAAGGGCAACATCTCTCACAAAAAAATGACTGAGTGAAGGCAAGATCCTGCCCTAGTGAGCTGTTTTGGGAACCCACAGACCGGGAGGCTTTAGGGCACCAATCTGGAGAGGCTTGACAAAGAGATTAATTGCTCAAGATAAAACCATGAGGTTCTTGCCCTTGAGGCTGGAACCATGGGATGGCTAAGCCCCACCCTCAAGGCAAAAAGCTATGGCGCACACCAATTCCCACTGATCATCCAGCCTAAGGAAGCATTCTCCAAGAGTGGGAGGGTTCTGACAAAGGGTGGAGGGGGTTCCTTTTCTATAGGTTTGGTTGTCTGGATCCTGTTTTTGAGCTTTGAGAAGCATACCAGCTGGCTCGAGGTGGCACCAGGAAGAGGGGAGAAGTGAATCTGCTGAGGCAGTCTGATTCACCTAACCACCCACAGATAGAGAAAATTGACCTGGAAGAAGACAGCGTCAGGCAATTAACTAGTCCAGTGCTGAAAACTATAAAAAATTTCAACTCCCCTAAGGGAGGCAGGTAGTAGGAAGTGCTTAATAAGCTTCCAAGAGCCTATTTAGGGTTCTCTGGGAGGAGGGGGTGGTCTGGAAGAGGGTTGAGAGTCATTTTTTTAAATGCCGCTAGTTAAGTCACCAGAGTCCCATATTGAATTTCAAAAGGGAACTCTCACACAAGCTATTGCATCCTGCTACCCTGGGACAGAAAGTAATAAGCATAGAAAGGGGGAAAGGACAGACTCCTAATCAGCAGGAATTTATCCAATTGCAAAGACTTAAACCTGCCTGAGAGAAAGTGACTAGATAGCTTTCTGAAGAGCTAACTGTGCTAACAAGGTTTAGCTCAGTGGAGGAATTTCTGCTTTGAATATACAAAGTCCCTAGTTTGATTCCTGACTCCTTTAGGGTAGTGATCCACTGGGATATTAAACATCTAGCTGATATGTTAGGACAGGAAAAACATAGACATTATTCTTGTATTACCTTCTCTTGGGTATCTTTTTTTTCCTAAAAAATAAAAGGATTACTTTTGTTTTAAAGTTTAACTTACTTTACTCACTAAAACCTGCATTAAAACCTGCAGAGGTAAGGCTGCAGGGTAATTGATTGTAAACATCTCTGGCCTGTTAAGGTCCAAAGGGACCTAAAAGGGAAGGGTGTTTTTCCTTAGTTTTTGTTTGACTGCTTGCTTGTGGAATTCTTTGTGTGTGTTTTTTTTCCTTTTGTTTTGTTTTCTTGTCTTTCTTTCCTCTTCCTTCACTGCCCCTTTTTAAAATTAGGTGCTGCTGGCCTATTTCTTGTTTGCTGTGTATCCTCGTCCTTGATTTCCCCTTTTCTGTGTATAATGATTTTGTCTACCAATGCTATCTCTTTTCCTTCCTACATCTTTCCATCTTCTGCTTTCTGTTGTTCTTACATTCCACTTCTCTTTGTTTAGTCCTCAATTTTTCTGTTTTTTAAATTTCTAACTCTTCGAATCTATTTTCTTTCTTTATTAACTATTTTTCTTTTTGTCCTTTCTTTTCTCTTTCCTTCTCCCCTCAAGATTCTGGCCTTTTAATATATTCTATACATTTTTCTATATTCAGTTTCCCATGTCATTGTAGGTACGCCACTTTTTTATTCCTATTACTCTACACTGCTTATATGGGTTAAATATTCATTTTCCTACATCTTATATGCTTCCTCTTCTAACTTTACTATTATTATTACTATTATCCTTTTTCTTTTCTTAACTCTTTTGCTTTCTCTGGTCCTAATATTATTCCTTCATAGACAACAGCAAGGAAATAGAATAAGAACAAAGTGTCAAAGAGAAAACTTAACACACACACAAAAACAGCAACTAAATAAAACCCTAGAGTAAGAAGCTAATCACCTGAATAAAACTGTTGAGATAAAAACATTGTCAGACAGCAACAAAAATTTACAAACCATACCAAGAAACAGGGAGACATAGCCCAGTCCAATGAACAAACTAAAAACCAGGAAGAGAAGCAGAACGTTAAACAACTAATCAAAGTTGTCCAAACAAATATGGACCACTTAATGAAGTGAAGGAAGAGATTAAGGATATTAAGAAGACACTGGGAGAACATACTGAAGAAACTGTAAATATGCATAAAAAGATAATGGACATGATGGTGATGAATGGCACAACCCAAGAAATAAAAAATAGCCTGGAAGCACATAACAGCAGATTTGAACAGGCAGAGGAAAGAATTAGCAATGTTGAGGACAGGACATCTGAAATCAAACAGATAATAGAACAGATAGATGAAAAGACAGAAAAAATCTAGCAGGGACTTAGGGGTCTGAACAACACAAAACTTACAAACATAGGCTTTATAGGCATCCCAGAGGGAAAAGAGAAGGGAAAGGGGACAGGAGGAATGTTGGAGGGAATAATGGCTGAAAACTTCCCAACTTATTGAGGGAGATGGATATACATGTTCAGAAAGTGCAGTGCACCCCAAACAGTCTAAACCCCAACAGGCCTCCTCCAGGACATATACTTGTCAAACTGTCCAATGCTCAAGACACAGAGAAAATACTGAAGGCAGGAATAGAAAATAGAAAAGAGAACCATCACATACAAGGGAAGCTCAATAAGATTAAGTGCTGATTTCTCATCTGAACCCATGGAAGCAAGAAGGCATTGGTATAACATAGTCAAGGTAATAAAAGAAAAAACTTTCAGTGAAGAATTCTCAATCCAGCAAAGCTGGCATTCAAAAATGATGGAGAGTTCAAAATATTCACAGATAAACAGAAATTAAGACAGTATGTAAAAAAGAAACCTGCCCTTCAGGAAATGCTAAAGGGAGTTCTACAGGTTAAAAGAAAAAAAAAAAAAAAAAGGAGAGGTACAGTTGGAGGAGAGTGTAAGAAAAACTAAAAAGAAAAAAAAAGAAATAAAAACAACATATGACTTACACAAATCCAAAGAAAATATGGCTAATGTAAGTAATTCCTTGAGAGTAATAGCACTGACTGTTAATGGATTAAACTCAACAGCCAAGAGACAAAGATGGGCAGAATGAATAAGGAATAATGACCCATCTATATGCTGTCTACAAGAAATCCATCTTAGACCCAGGGATTCAGGGATGCTGAAAGTGAATGGCTAGAAAACAATCTTAGAGGCAAACAATAACCAAAAAAGGGAGAGAGTAGCTGTGCTAATGTTGGACAAAATAGACTTTAAATGCAAACTATTTTAGAATGCAAAGATGGACACTATATGTTAGTAAAAGGAGTAATCTTTCAAGAAGAAAGAATGATCATAAACATTTATGCACCTAACCAGGGTGCCTCAAAATACATGAGGCAAACACTGGAAAAATTAAGTGGAAAAATAGATGCTTCTACAATTATAGTGGGGACTTTAATACACCATTATCACCATTAGACAGAACATCTCAACAGAGAATCAATAAAGAAATAATTCATTAGAGGATCTTGACCTAACAGACATATACAGAACACTACACTCAAATACAGTGGGGTATACATTCTTCTTGAAAGCACATGGGTCATTCTCCAAGATATACCACATGCTGGGCCACAGAGAAAGTCTCAATGAACTCAAAAAGATTGAAATCAACAAAGTAATTTCTCTGACCACAATGGAATAAAGCTGGAAATCTGTATGGGCCAGAGAACCAGATTAGGCACAAAGATATGGAAGTTAAAAAACACATACTTAGAAAAACAGTGAGTAAGGAGGAAATTTCAAAAGAAATTAGTAATTACCTTGAAATGAATGAAAATGATAACACGACATATCAAAACCTATGGGATGCAGCAAAAGCTGTACTGAGAAGGAAATTAATAGCCATAAATTCATATACCAAAAAAGAAGACCTGACCACATACCTGGAGGAATTAGAAAAAGAACAACAAACTAAGCCCGAAGGAAGTAGAAAGAAAGAAATAGTAAAGATCAGAGCAGAACTAAATGAAATAGAACATAAGAAAGCACTAGAAAAAATAAACAAAACCAAAAGCTGATTCTTCAAGAAGTTCAAAAAAATTGACAATCCCTTAGCTAGACAAACAAAGAAAAAAGGAAGATGCAACTACACAAAATAAGAAATGAAGTAGGGGTTGTCATCACTGGCCCCACAGAAATAAAGAATCTCATAAGAGGATACTTTGAAAACTTATATGCTAACAAGAAGGACAATTTAGAGGAAATGGACAAATTCCTAGAAACACACAGCAGCCTACATTGATGAAAGAATAAGCTGATGAACTCAACACACCAATCACAAGTAAAGAGATTGAGTCTAAGAAGAGCCCAGGACCAGATGGTTTCACAGGTGAATTCTACCAAACATTCCAGAAAGAACTAACACCAATCCTGCTTAAACTCTTCCAAAAAATAGAAGTAGAAGGAACATTGCCTAACTCATTCAATCATGCCAACATTACTCTAGTACCAAAGCCAAACAAAGACACCAAGAGAAAGGAAAATTACAGACCAATCTCTCTAATGAAACTAGATGCTAAAATCCTCAACAAAATACTTGCTAATTATATTCAACATCAAATGAATTATACACCATGACCAAGTGAGCTTCATCCTGGGTATGTAAGGATGATTCAACATAAGAAAATCAATCAATGTAATACACTACATAAACAGATCAAAAGGAAAAATCATGTTATCATCTCTATAGACACAGAAAAAGCCTTTGACAAAATACAGCATCCTTTCCTGATAAAAACACCGTGAAAGGTAAATAGAAGGAAACTTTTTGAACATGGTAAAGAGTATATATGAAAAACCCACAGTTAGCATCATATACAATGATAAAATCCTAAAATCTTTCCCTCTAAGATTAGGAACAAGACAAGGATACCCACTATCACCACTCCTATTTAACATTGTGTTAGATGTACTTGCTCAAGTACTGAGACATGAAAAAGATATAAAAGGCATCCAAAATGGAAAGGAAGAAGTCAGAATTTCACTATTTGCAGATGACATGATCCTATACATAAAAAGCCCTGAGAAATATACAACAAAGCTCCTAAACCTAATAAATGAGTTTGGTAAAGTCACAGGTTATAAGATCAATGCACAAAAGTTAGCAGCATTTCTGTACACCAATAATGAGCAATCTGAGGAGGAAATCAAGAAAAAAGTCATTTAAATACTATCTTAAAAAAATCAAATACCTAGGAATAAATTTAATGAAAGATTTAAATGACTTATATACAGAAAACTACACAACACTGTTATAGGAAATCAAAGAAGCCTTTTAAAATGGAAGAATATTCCCTGTTCATGGATAGGAAAACGAAATATCATTAAGATGTCTGTCCTAACCAAACTAATCTACAGATTTAATGCAATTCCAATAAAAATCAACATAGCATTTTTTTACCGAATAGGAAAAAACTAATTATGAAATATATTTGGAAGGGCAAGAGGCCCTGAATACCCAAAGACATATTGAAAAAGAAAAATGAAATTGGAGGAATCACATTGCCTGACTTTAAAACATACTACAAAGAAAGAGGGTGGGGCAAGATGGGGTCTGAGTTAGTGAACCCTGGTCATCTCTCCTGCAAAAAACTGGCTGAGTGGGGACAGAATCCTGCCCAAGTGAGCAGTTTTTGGAACCCACAAAGCAGGAGGTTTCTGGACATCAACCTGGAGAGAGTACAACAAAAGGAGTGCTTGCTCAAGGAAAAACTGTGGGTTTCTGAAACTAGAGCCAGAAGCTGTGGGAAGGCTAAACCTTACCCCTAGGGCTGATAGCTGCAGCACTCCCTGAACACCACCAGTTGCATGGTGGCATTCCCAAGCCCCTTGTTCCCCAAACCCATGATCTCTGAACCAATGTTCTCTGAACCTCATGTTCCCTGAACCCTGCATTCCCCGTAACTCACATTCCCCCAAGCCCATGTTCCCAGAACCCAGCACTCCCCAAACCCCAGCATTCCCCCAGCCCTCCAGTCTCAAACAAACTCCAAGAATGGGAGGGTTCTGGTGAGGAGTGCAGAGGGACCTGAGGAGTCCTTTTTTGAGCATGGAGGAGCATGCTAGCTGGCTTGGGGAGAGGCTAAGAAGAGAGGAGAGGTGAATCTGCTGAGAGTCCCCCATTTACCTAAATGACCTGGGAAACTTGGTCTGGGAGAAGGTGGAGTCAGACAGTTAACTAGTCCTGTGCAGCACATCTAAGGGAGAGGAAAGTAGGATGTGCTTGGGAGGCTTCCAGTAGCATAGTTAGGGTTCCTGGCAAGGTGTGAGTGCTCTCTCCCAAAGAAACTAAGTCATTATTTTCTGTGGTGAATTGGTTCACCAGATGTGAGTGAGCTGCAGGCACCACTCCTTAAAGATGGCACCAAGCCTCGCAGTAAACAACTGTGAGCCACTCCTAATTCCTCCCCAGTCCTCAGCAACAAGATCCCATGAGCCAACCAGCCTCGCTGAATTAGCATAACCAATCGGGTGCTTGCATGATGCCTAGCTTCCCCCCAGCCACCCATAAAAGTTGTTGCACTTCCTCAATAAACTAGACCTGTGCCACCAGCCTGCATCTCCAGAGTGGTTACTGTGTGTTGTCTTGCTCTGTTCATCCTTACCTCTTTGGGAGCAGAGCCACTGGGTGGCACCACAACATCTGGTGCCCAACATGGGGCATGAAAACCCCAGAGACAATATCAGCGAGCTATCAAGTGCAGCTCAGCGTTGCAGTGGGTAAGTGACCCTTGGAATGGGTAATCTCTCCTCCTCTGAGAAGGCTCCACAAGCGTGCACCCTATACTCCCTTTTGGTAAGTAGGCGCATCAAAATTTCTGAAAAGGAACATAATCAATATTGGGACCTTGTTGTTCGTTTTAACCCTTGGCTCTCCACAGCCGCCCTATGGGATCTCGCCACATGGGTGAAGCTGCTTAAACGTGTGCACTCTGCTGAAGTCCATGAGGGAAAAACCTTTCCTCTAGGCCTCATTCCCACTCTCTTAGCCATTCATGCTTGCCTTACAGGTGCTCCGCTAGATGTACCTTCCCCAATCCCATTTTCCGTCATGCCCACAACTCCTTCTACCCCCAGGCCTCCTTACGTACCACCTGACTGTGATCCCTTATACCCATCTGCTCAAAGATATATCCCAAAGCCCCAACTGCTCCGCCTCTGAAACTTCCTCTCTGCTCGTCCCGATACCTGCTACCAACCTTTCTCAACAAAAAACCCCTACTAATGGCCCTCCGCAGGAAGCCATTGCTCCACAGGCTCCAGCGGAAGCTGCTGGCCATAAGAGCATCGCCCCCCCTTCCGCAAAGGAGGAGGACCTAATCACCTTTGCTCCAGCAGCGACCAACCACTCCTATTCTTCAACACCTCCCCTTTCCCTTCCTAGTGTGAAGGGAGTGAAGGAGACCATTGATAGAAAAGTTTCCCATTCTGCTGCTGCTGATGCTTTATTAAAAGACCTTCTTTGGGAAGGCGCCAATACTGAGTGTCGACAAACAATTACGCCTATTCATAATAAAAGTCCCGACGATTGGGTCCTTGCTTGCAGAGACATTGGGTCTCATTCCGCATCTGCTATAGCAGCTACCACCAACTCTGCAACAATCTTCGCCGCGGCCTTAGCTGATCAGTTGAGCCTCTAAACACAAAATAGAACTTGTTACCAGTGCCATAGGATTGGCCACTTCACCAGGACTGTCCAGAATCCAAAATATCTAGACCATCAAACACTCCTCCATCAATCTGTCCTAGATGCTGTAAGGGCTTGCATTGGAAAAGAGATTGTTGCTCAAAAACCAATTTTCAGGGCAATCCTCTCCTGCCTTTAAACGAGGTCAGGGGCACCTCCCAGCCTGCAAGTAAGAGAGGAAACTTTACCTACTATATTTTGGACAATTCCCATTATGCAAGGAAAAGCTTTCCTCACCCTTACTGTTCAAGGAAAGCCCATTACAGGACAAATCGACATGGGCACAGATTTGTCAGTTCTTAGCCCATCTGACACTGACCCTTCCTGGCAGCTTAAACTAGGCCCTTTGGTCCAAGGTGTAGGGGGATTAAGACCCTCACATCAACTTGCAGATCCCCTCAAATGGACTGACCCAGATGGTAGGATAGGAACGTTCTGCCCCTTGTCTTGTCAAGTATCAAACAAACTCTGTGGGGACGTGATGTTCTTCCAAAGTTAGGAGCCGTCCTTTCTATCCTCTCAGGAGCACCCCCAAGCATAAAGGCCACTGGTCTTCCACCATTATTCACCATCAATAAACCCACACCTATCAAACTTATTTGGAAAACTCAAGAGCCTATATGGTAGGACCAGTGGCCACTGCCTCGAACTAAATTAGAACAATTGGAAGTCCTTGTGCAAGAACTATTAAATTTACAGCATATTGAACCCTCCACCAGTCCTCATAACTCACCTGTCTTTGTAATTAAAAAAAAATCTGGCAAATGGAGGCTATTACATGACCTTAGAAACATTAATGCTCAAATGACAAAAATTGGCTCTCCTCAACCAGGCCCTCCTCATCCATCAGCCATCACGTGTGATCATCACATCATTGCGGTAGATCTTAAAGACTTTCTTTTCCATCCCTCTTCATGAGGATGACCGTCAATACTTTGCCTTTTCTGTACCTGTTACAAATAATGCAGTCCCTCAACGTTTTCAATGGAAAGTCCTCCCGCAGGGAATGAAAAACAGTCCTGCTATATGCCAAATGTTTGTTAGTGAAGCCACTCGTCCTCTTTTACCCTTTTGTGAGGTTGTTCACTATATGGATGATATTCTTATTGCTCATGCGGACTTGACTCATCTACAAAAATGTTTGCAATCTCTTCTGCACAACTTCAAACAACTAGGCCTCACTATATCATCTGAGAAAGTGCAGAAATATCCACCCTATACCTTTTTAGGCTATACCATTTCAAAAGTTATCCAACCTGCCATCCCTGTATTACAACGGCCACAAAAATGTACCCTTAATGCGCTCCAACGTTTGTGTGGCAATATCAATTGGCTACGTCCGCACCTAAACCTGACCACCCATGAACTTAAACCTCTTTTTGACCTCCTGGAGGGTGACTCTGATCCCTCCAGTAGTCATACTATCAGTGAAAAGGAACACAACTGTCTCAAACTCTTGAATGACAAAATGAAAAATCTCAGCCTAGCCCGTTTTCAGCCCAACCTCCCCTTTCTTGCTGTAATCATCAATACCCCTGGGATACCCACTGGTCTTTTATACCAACACTCCCCCCTCTTTTGGGTACATTTATCCCTTAGTTATATGGGCAAAATTACTTCTTATTGTAATACCATATGCATCCTTGGAAGAAAACTCAGAAAAACAGCTCTTCAGTTATATAGTCTTGAACCCGACGTTTTAGTCCTACCTTTCACTCATGAACAGATACAACATCTTATTCAAACTGATTTAAATATGCAAATTCTCATATCAGGATTCACAGGTCACCTTGACAACCACCTGCCAAAAGACAAACTTATCACTGCCATGACTCTCCTTCCCTTTGTTCTCTCCTCTCACTCCTTCCCTACAACTTCTCCCATTCCTGACGCTGTTGTAATCTTTACAGATGCTAATAAAACTCATAGTTCTATAGTTGTAAAAACCCCCGGTACTTCAGATTCTATTCATGTTAAGTGACATACTGGGTCCATCCAACAAGGAGAAATATATGCTCTCTTTCTGGCTTTCCTACACCATCAGTCCATTCCCGTCAATATCTTCACCGACAGTGCATATGCGGCCAATACTATCCGTGCACTGCCACATGCTGTCTTTAAAAATAAAACAACCATCCAAGATGATTTGATGCTCTCCTTAAAATCTCTTCTTGAAAATTGCAAGCATCCCTGGTTCATTCAACATATTCGTTCCCATACTGGGCTCCCAGGACCTCTTGCCAGCAGCAATGCCTTAGCTGATTCCTCACTCGCGGTAAAATTATTAACCACAGACCTAGACCAGGCAAGACTCCTTCGTGCAGTTTCACATGTCTGCTCTTTCTGTCCATCATCTCCTCCCCTCCTTAACACAGCAGCAATGCAAACACCTCACTCGTGCATGTAAACAATGTGGCCCTCTCCTCCCCATAGGCCCTCTTCAACCCCAAGGAGTAAATCCTCACGGTCTCCATCCAAACGCTATTTGGCAAATGGATGTTACTCATTTTCCTACTTTTGGCCACAATAAATTTCTTCATGTCATAGTGGACACCTTTTCCAAATTCACCTTCGTCACTGCCCTTACAGGAGAAAAAGCAAAACATGTCATTATTGCCTGCCTTCAGGCTATTAATCAAATGGGCGTACCATGGACCATAAAAACTGATAACGGACCTTGCTATTCTTCCAAAATTTTCCAAGATTTCTGTGCCTCATGGCGCATCATACACAAAACAGGTATCCCATACAATCCCCAAGGTCAAGCTATCATAGAACGCACTCATTCCACACTCAAACAAATTAAAAAATTAAAGGGAGAATATCCCTGAGACACTCCCCGAGATATACTAAACAAAGCCTTAATTACTATAAATTTTCTCACATTTGACAGTGAATGCTGCACCCCAGCCATCCGACACTGGGGAGGACTAAGAAATGCCCCCATCCCCTTACCATTAGTTAGATGGAAATATCTACTTACAAATACCTGTAAGGGACCTCATCCCCTATTAACCCAAGGATGAGGATATACTTGTGTCTTTCCAGAAACTGCAGAACAGCCAATCTGGGTCCTTAGCTGGCTTGTGCGACCAGCGGACAAGAACGATGTCACCTCATAATGACCAGGCACCTCGAGACAGAACCGAACCACACCTCTCCTGTTTCCAGAGTGCAGCTAAACCCCTATTTTTCTTTTTTTTCATTTCATGTTACAGCTCCGTGGTACCTCCAGCACAGAGCTTTGGGCCGCTATCAGAAACCCCCCTCTCGTTATGCCACTAGATGCTGACTCACTTCAATTTCCTGCCATTCTTACCAGTAATTGCACTTTTGGACTCCCCTGCATAGAAACAGAGGTCCTCCAAACCAACTGGAGTTCTAATGTTAATGTCACGAGCCCCAAAACTCTTATATTTACCACCCTAAATATCTCTGTGGCATCCTACCCCCAGGGAACAAATGCCACTTGTAATTCCTCTGACTTCCCACAACATTTTCAATTACTTCACTACGAAACTGGCGACTTCTATCAAAATAAGTCTAGTAACAATTCTTATCACCATGGCTCCTTCAAAGCAGTTTCAGGTTTCTTTCCCCTCACCACTTGGGGCAACAGATATCCATGCAACGTCAATAATACTGCAACACCCAAAACTTCCCCTTGGACTAGATGCCCCTTCCTCCCAACTAGTAGTCCACCTTATCGTACCATGCTGTCCCCAGAAAATAACTGGGACAACTGTATTTCTTGGAGCAGACTAGACCCCATTACAAAATACCTTTGGGCATCCGGCCCACCCCTTCCTATATATGGACCAAAGCATTTTTGCCGTGATCCTATCACTGCTAAACATACAGCTTTTGGGCGATGGACTCTTTGTGGTGCAAACGCATGCTTAGATCTCTGCCTGCTCATAGTAATGAATGCAACTATTTCTAATGGAACATGGGCCTTTAATAACTCAAATGATTGGGTATTTAACAAAACTATGAATATCAGCACCTCCTTCGCAATATGCGCGTTGCCCTGTCTTGACCTCGCTTTTCTTTTTCTAGTTTCCACCAATGAGTACTTTCAGTGCAATTCCTCTATCTGTCAGCTTACCAATTGTTGGAATCATTCCACACACTCCTTCGCTCTTATTGTTAGAACTCCATCCCTAATATGGGTTCCTGTCAATGCTTCCGACTGGACTAGTCCCTCTAACATAATAACTCATTTACATTTCAGGACAAAAAGAGCTATTGGTCCTATCGTAGCACTTGTCACTGCTATAATTACTAGCCTTGCTGCAGCTGCCACTAGCATTACTTCTATAGTACAGTCTAGTTCCAATGCCCAAACAACAAATGATCTAGTACAAATGGTTGCTACTCCATTTCAAATGCAAAATTTAATTAATAATCACATTCATGGAGGGCTACTGAATTCACAACAACAAGTAGATTTACTAGAAGAGGAAATACAAGTATTAGCTCAGCTCATTAGAGTACACTGTGATATAAACTATCCATACATCTCTCTCACTCCCATCAATATAACTAGTACGCTTTACAAGATAACCACAACCAGATCAGAGTTACAACAAAAATTACTTGGACACTGGAACAGTGATTTCTTAAACTTCACCACTCAACTCACTTACCAAATCATTACACTTAACAATACCCAAGCAACCGTCCTGGACACCACTCTATTATCAAAAGTTATCTAAAAAATAACCTCTCTTTTCTCTCCCCAGAATCTAATCATGTACATGCTTATTGGAGCCATGTTTTTAATTTTCTTTTGCATTATAAAATACATGCTTCACAAAGTGCAGCACCTCCGGAAAGATGTAAAAAACTTAGTTCTTATACAGCAGGCTATGGTAAACACTCTGGACACAAAAGAGGACAATGAAGAAGTTCTGCAGCATGCCGCAAATATCTTCAGTCTTGCGGTACTGCGCAACATGCGCAACTAAAGAGTAGCACCAGTGCACTTGACTGGTAGTCAATAACGGGTAAGATCTCCAGAGGGAGACAACCTAAGACAGGCACAGTCACCTTGGTGCTCATTCAACCACTGCCTACTGCTTCATAAAAAACAAAAACAGGGGAATTGTGAGTGAGCTGCAGGCGCCACTCCTTAAAGATGGCGCTGAGCCTAGCAGTAAACAACTGTGAGCCACTCCTAATCCTTCCCCAGTCCTCAGCAACAAGATCCCATGAGTCAACCAGCCTTACTGAATTAGCATAACCAATTGGGTGCTTGCACAATGCCTAGCTTCCCCCCAGCCACCCATAAAAATTGTTTCACTTCCTCAATAAACTAGACCTGCACCACCAGCCTGCGTCTCCAGAGCGGTTACTGTGTGTTGTCTTGCTCTGTTCGTCCTTACCTCTTTGGGAGCAGAGCCGCTGGACGGCACCGCAACAACCAGAGTCCCATTTGAATCTCAGATGGGAGCTCTCACACGGCCTTCCTGCTGCCCTGGGAGAAAGGGAAGGGAGGAAAGGAGAAAGGGGAAAGGATAGACTCCTAAGTAGTTTATTCAATTGCAAAGAGGACTTCTTGCTTGAGGCCTTATCTGGTCTTTTTTGTTTGTCTTCTTGTCTTTCCTTCCTCTTTATCACCCCATGGCCCATTTCTCTCTCTCTCTCTTTCTCTCCCCCTTTCCTTTTTTTTCTATTAGGTGCTGCAGGCAGTGTTTCTTATTTGTTGTGCTTCCTCATCCTCAATTTCCTCTTTTCTGTGTTTACTGATTTTAGCTACCAATGCTATCCCCTTCCCTTTACATCTTTCTATCTTCAATTACCTATTGTTTCTTATATTCCACCTCTCTTTGCTTAGCCCCCAACTTTTCTGACTTTTATTTCTAACACCTTTATTCTGTTTTCTATCTTTTATTCACTCTTTATATTATTTTCTTTCTTATCTCTTTCCCTCTCTCCTGACCACACCACACCTTTTAATTCATACTATATTCTGCTCCATATTCAGTTTCCCATCTGACTGGAGGTACTCCACTTATTTACTGTTATAACTCTACACAGCCTACATTAGTTTAATATCCATTCTCCTAGGTCTCACATGGTTATTCTGCTAAAATTAACTATCAATAGGACTATTATACTTTTTCTTTTCTTATGACTTTGCTTTCCCTGCCCCTAATATTTTCCTTCAAGGGAACTTAGACAAGAAGGAAATAGAATAAGAAGAACATACTGTCAAAGAGAAGGCTTAACACACACACAAAAGCAGCACCTAAATAAACTCCGAGACTAAACAGAGGAGCTAATCAATTGAACAAACTCATCAAGATAAAATGATGACCAGACAGCAACAAAAAATTACAAACCATACCAATAATCAGGAACACATGGCCCAATCCAATGAACAAACTAAAAACCAGGAAGAGGAGCAGAACATAGAACTAATCAAAACTCTCAAAACATATAGCATGGACCAATTTAATGAAGTGAAGGAAGGGATTAAGGATATTAAGAAAACATTTGGAGAGCATACAGAAGAAATTGTCAACATACCCAAAAAGATAATGGATATAATGGTGATGAACAGCACAATCCAAAAAATAAAAAATACACTTTCAGCAAATAAAGCAGATTTGAAGAGGCAGAGGAAAGAATTAGTGATGTGGAAGACAGTACATCTGAAATCAGATAGTAGAATTGATCAATAAAAAGAAAAAAAAATCCAGCAGGGACTTAGGGACCTGAACGACAACACAAAATGCACAAACATACACATTATAGGCATCCCAGAAGAAGAAAAGGGAAAGGGGACAGAAGGGGTGTAGGGGGAAATAATGGCTGAAAACTTCCCAAACCTATTGAGGGAGATGGATGCACATATCCAGGAAGCACAATGCACCCCAAGCAGCATAAATCCCAACAGGCCTACCCCAAGACATGTACTTGTCAAATTACCCAATGCTCAAGACAAAGAGAAAATACTGAAGGCAGCAAGAGAATAAGAAATAAGAGAGGGGATATTACCACTGACCCCACAGAAATAAAGAATATAAGAGGATACTTTGAAAAACTATATGCCAACAAGGACAATTTAGAGGAAATGGACAAATTTCTATAAACACATAAGCAGCCTACATTGACAAAAGAAGAAAGTGATGATCTCAACAAACCGATCACAAGTGAAGAGATAGAATCAGTCATTAAAAACCTCCAAACTAAGGAGAGCTCTGGGCCAGACGGCTTCACAGGTGAATTCTACCAAACATTTCAGAAAGATCAAACACCAATCTTGCTTAAAATCTTTCAAAAAAAATCGAAATAGAAGGAACATTGTCTAACTCATTCTATGATGCCAATATTTCCCTAATACCAAAGCCAAAACAAAGACACCACAAGAAAGGAAAATTACAGACCAATCTCTCTAATGAACCTAGATGCGAAAATCCTCAACAAAATACTTGCTAATCATATTTAACAACATATTAAATGAATTTTACACCATGACCAAGTAGGTTTCATTCCTGGTATACAAGGATGGTTCAACATAAGAAAATCAATTAATGTAATACACCACATAAAGAGACTGAAAGAAAAAAATCACAGGATCATATCTATAGATGCAGAAAAAAAGCATTTGACAAAATACAGCACACCTTCTTGATAAAAGCACTGCAAAAGATAGGAATAGACAGCAACTTTCTGAACATAGTGAAGACTATATATGAAAAACCCATAGCTAACATCATTTACAATGGTAAAATCCTAAACTCTTTCCCTCTAAGATCAGGAACAAGACAAGGATGCCCACTACCACCCCTCCTATTTAATGTTGTGTTAGAAGTACTTGTTCAAGCACTGAGGAAAGAGTCAGATATAAAAGGAATCCAAACTAGAAAGGAAGAAGTCAAAATTTCACTATTTGCAGATGACATGATCCTATACATAGAAAGCCCTGAGAAGTCTACAACAAAGCTTCTAGAAGTTATAAATGAGTTCTGTAAATATGCAGGTTATAAGACCACTGCACAAAAATAGTAGCATTTCTGTACACCATTAATGAGCAATCTGAGAAGGAAATTTTTAAAAATACCATTTACAATACTAAATTAATAAATCAAATACCTAGGAATAAATTTAACTAAAGATGTTAAAGACTTATACACAGAAACTACACAACGCTGTTAAAGGAAATCAAGGAAGACTTAAATAAATGGGAGCATATTCCCAGTTCATGGATAGGAAGACTGAATATCATTAAGATGTCTTTCCTACCCAAATTGATCTACAGATTCAATGCAATCCCAATAAAAATCAACACAGTATTTTTTTAAATGAACTAGAAAAACTAACTCTGAAATTTATTTGGGAAGAAAAGAGGCCCCAAATAGTCAAAGACAAATTGAGAAAGAAAAATGAAATTGGAGGAATCACACTACCTGACTTCAAAACATCACAAAGCTACAGTTGTGAAAACAGCATGGTATTGGCACAAGGAGAGACATACTGACCAATGGAACTGAATTGAGAGTTGTGATATAGATCCTCACATATACAGTCATCTGATATTCAACAAAGCCACAAAACCCACTCAACTACGAGAGAATAGTCTCTTCCACAAATGGTGCTTGGAAAACTGGATATCCATATGCAAAAGAATGAGAGAGGATTACCATCTCACACCTTATACAAAAATCAACTCAATGATTCAAAGACCTAAATATAAGAGCCAAGACCATAAAGACCTTGGAAAACAATGTAGGGAAGTATCTACAGGACCTTGTAATAGGAAATGGCTTCATGAATTTCACACCCAAAGCACAAGCAGAAAAAGAATAGATCAATGTGACCTCCTCAAAATTAAAGCCTTTTGCAACTCAAAGGAGTTTATCAAGAAAGTGAAAAAATAGCCTACCCAATGGGAGAAAATATTTGGTAACTATATATCTGATAGGAGATTAATATCCTGCATATATCCTATATTTTGAAAATAAAAAGGCAACCCATTTAAAAAAAGGGCAAGACTTTTGAACAGATGCTTCTCCAAAGAAATACAAATGACTAAAAAGCACATGAAAAGTGCTTGAAATCACTAGCTGTTAGGTAGATATAAATCAAAACTACAGTGCTATATCATCTTACTCCCATAAGACTGGAATCTATCAAAAAAATAGAAGACTACAAGTGTTGGAGAGGATGTGGAGGAATGGGAACACTCATCCTCCGCTGGTGGGAATCCAGTCATTCTGGAGGACAGTTTGGCAGTTTCTCAAAAAACTAGCTATAGATTTGCCATATGACTCAGCAATTCCACTGCTGGGTGTATACCCAGAAGAACTAAAAACAAGAACACAAACCGATCTGTGCACACCAGTGTTCATAGCAGCATTATTCACTATTGCCAAAAGTTGGAATCAATCCAAATGCCCATCAACAGATGAATGGATAAACAAAATGTGGTATATTCATACAATGGAATACTACTCAGCTATAAGAAGGAATGCAGTACAAACACATGGGATAACATGGATGAATCTTCAGGACCTTATGTTGAGTGAAGCAAGCCAGGCATTGAAGGACATATATTACATCACTTCTCTGATATGAAATAAGCAAACCAAGCTGTCTCAGAGAGCTAGAGACTGGATGATAAGGGAAGTTGGGGGCGGAGAGGAAGGTTGTGAGCTGGTGCCTACATGGGTGAAGTCTATGATAAAGTGAAGGTAAGTATTTGTACAGGGAAGCAAAAGACGGGGGCATAGGGATACTATTGGGTAGGTCTTTTCAGGCTTGAGGGGATCTAGGGTTGGGAGAATGGGTCAGATAACCCAAGAAATTGGGAGGAGAGTTGGAGGGGGGAAACAGATAAACATGGGAGATTGTTGGGTATGTGGTTGATACTATAATATTGAGAAAACTCTTCAGAAGATATATTAAAGAAGGGTTACATGCGCAGTGCTGATGTGCGCAAGTAAGTAGTGCCCTGCCACACAGGGGTGTCCCCCACGTAGGGGAGCTCCACGTGCAAGGAGTGTGCCCCATAAGGAAAGCCACCCAGTGCAAAAGAAAGTGCAGCCTGCCTAGGAATGGTGCTGCACACATGGAGAACTGACACAACAAGATGACGCAACAAAAAGAAACAGATTCCTGTGCCGCTGACAACAACAGAAATGGACAAAGAAGATGCAGCAAATAGACACAGAGAACAGACAACCGGGGTGGGGAGGGAAGGGGAGAGAAATAAATAAATTTTAAAAATAAAATAAAAAAATAAATTTAAATTAAAAAAAGGAAGAGTTACCTGTTTAAGGTGTTTAAATGGGGGCATCTGGCATAGGGGCAGGCTTCTAGGGAATGTGTGAGTGCTCATCTTGTCATAGTGTGTTATATCATTGGATGGAGATCCATACAATGAGTAGGAAGATGTACCCACATCCTGGGAGGCCTGATGTTCTCTCAAACAAAGGGAATTGTGTCTCTCAAGGGAATTGGTGACTTCCAATGGGGAGGATAGTCTAGTATATCAAGCCCTCAGCATTGTTGCAAGTATCTGTGACTCTGGTCCTTCAAGCACTGAAGTTTGGTTGTCACTGTGGGCCCAGAGGGAAGGGGGAGAGAGGAATAGAATAGATGGAAGCAGGGTAGCTGGAGCAATGAAAGTGTTCCACAAGATTGTGCAATGATGGATATAGGACATGTTAAATTTCACCAAAAATTTATAAAAGTGTATAGGCTAAAATGTAAACCATAATATAACTAAAAATTTAGAAAATTGTACAGTCTAAAATGTAAACCATAATATAAACCAACATGGAGCCATGTTTGGTAGCTGTGTTTCAATAAGTGTACATCAGCTACAGCAAATATAACATGAACATGTAAAAAGATCATTGCTGGGGAAGGGGGAAAAGGGTTTGATATTGGATATATGGGAGTCCCCTATATTGTATATGTGACTTTACTGTGATCCAAAACTTTTTTGAAGACAAAGTTAAAAATGAAAAAAAAAAAAAAAGGGGATGTAGACACTGAAGAAGGAATGAAAGAAATCCCCTTCCCACTGTACATATAAGGCAACACCTGTTACACTAATGAAAGGCAAAACATCAAAAATAAAGTTTTATGATATTTTTCATTTTTTAAAACTCCAATCTATTTTTACTTTATTTTAGTTTTTCTAAATTAGTATGTATTGTATTTCTCATCTTTAAACCTATCATTACTATTCATTTTCCTACTAATTGAATTTGGCAATACATTAGGCTTCATTTTTGAAGAAGTTTTGGACCACAGAGGGGTTTAACTAGGGCAGGGGAGGAATGCTGGTGTGGGTTGTTATTGATGGGGGACACATGGTTGGGAGGGAGTTCTCCAGAGTATGTATATAGGGTATATAAAAATGTTCAGATATTTGTTGGGTATTTTCATAGTAGTTACAGTTACAAATGACAACTGAGGGAGTGCTGAGTTCCTAGCCAGAGGAGCTCTGTCACATTCTCCAATGGAACAGCAACAATCTGCCAAGTGGAAGGGAAAGACCAGTGAAGAATGATGGTCCAATGATGAGCCCTTGATACTGATGACTATGCTTATGAGTCTGTGTTCCTGAAATTTGAACTAGGCGTAGAGCTTCAGGGTACCTAAGAATTACTACCTGAGAGACTCCATGTTGCTCAAATGTGGCCACTGTCTAAGCCAAACTCAGCATGTAAATGCATTACCTTGCCCATAGCATGGGACATGACTCCCAGGGATGAGCCTCCCTGGTGCCAAGGGATTACTACCAATCACTAACTGGTGATGCAACTAGGAAAAGACCTTAAATAAAAGGGGGAAATGGTAAAGACAAATGAGTTTATATGGCTAAGAGTCTTCAAAAAAGATTTGGGAGGTCATCAGAGGGGTTGTGCTTACACACGCCTCAGCAGGATCCCAGAGACAGCCAAAGTACATACAACCCTGGATACTGGTGCTCCTGAGGGCTATGGAGACACACAGTTTCAATGGCCATGGCAGGTGGCTCTGGAGTTCAGTGCCTTATCAGTGGACCCTGCTTTGGAGTTTGTGTTCCTGAGTATGATGGAGTTGGACTCAGATGTGACCTTTCTACACTCTTTGGTCACTTTTGCTGAATCTGTGGTTGGTGCTGGGGCTAGTGTATACTCAGGAGACTGGAATCTCTGGACTGGCCATGTGCCATCTGGGCCCTGAGCCTCAGCAGAGTTGCAACTCCTAGTCTCTGGTTCATTGGACTTAACGCAGGTCAGCTGGCAGGGAGGTGAAGCTGGCCAACCACTGCACCAGGGAGCCAAGAGTGCCTACAACTCCAAGCAGGAGAATTGCATCCATCAACCATGTGGGATATAAGCCCCTTCTCAATATAGAGGTGGAGTGGACATCACCATCCCAGGGTCCACAGGATGGAGGAACAAAATATGGATTAAAGTGGACTTACTGGTATTGTACTGTAGAACTATTGTGACTAGTAATGGAAGAAACCATAGCATTGATATGGAGAAAGCAGCCACAGTAGTTGCTGAGGTCAGGGAGAGGGAAGAAGAGATGTGACATGGGGGCATTTTTGGGACTTGGAGTTGTCCTAAGTGATAGTGCTGGAACAGATGCTGGACATTATAGATCCTGTCATAACCCACTCAGTGTCCTGGGGTAGAGTGTAAACTACAATGTAAACTATAATCCATGCAGTGCAGAAGTGCTCCAAAATGTATTCACCAAATGCAATGAATGTGCCACAATGATGAAAGAGGTTGTTGATGTGGGAGGAGTGGGAGGGGCTGCTGGGGTGTGGGGTATATGGAAACCTCATTTTTTTAATGTAACATTTTTTTGATCTATGTATCTTCAAAAAAAATTTTAAATTAAAAAAAAATCAGTGTGCAAAAATCAATAGCATTTCTGTACACAAATTAGAAGCAATCTGAAGAGGAAATCAAGAAAAAAATATCATTTACAATAGCAAATTAAAAAAATGAAATACCTAGGAATAAATTTAACTAAAGAGGTAAAGAATATATACACAGAAAATTATACAACACTGTTAAAGAAAATCAAAGAACATTTAAATACATGGAAGAATAGTCCCTGTTCATGGATAAGAAGAATAAATATCATCAAGATGTCTATCCTACCAAAACTGCTCTACAGTTTTAATGCAATCCCAATAAAAATCAACACAGCATTTTTTAATGAACTGGAAAAACTAACTATGAAATTTATTCGGAATGGAAAGAGGCCCTGAATGACAAAGACATATTGGAAAAGAAAAATGAAATTGGAGGAATCACACTATCTGACTTCAAAACATACTACAAATCTACAGTTGTCAAAATGGAATAGTATTGGCACAAGGAAAGACATACTGACCAATGGAACTGAATTGAGAGTTCTGATATAGATCTTCACATATACAGTCATCTGATATTCAACAAGGCCATCAAGCCCACTCAACTGTGAGAGAATGGCCTCTTCCACAAATGGTGCTTGGAGAACTGGATATCCATATGCAAAAGAATAAGAGAGGATTACCATCTCACACCTTATACAAAAATCAAACTCAAGGTGAATCAAAGATCTAAATATAAGAGCCAAGACCATAAGGACCTTGGAAAACAATGTAGGGATGCATCTACAGGACCCTGTAATAGAAATGGCTTCATGAATTTCATACCCAGAGCATGAGCAGCGAAAGAAAAAATGGATAAATGGGACCTCCTCAAAATTAAAGCCTTTTGCACCTCAAAGGAGTTTATCAAGAAAGTGAAAAACAGCCTACCCAATGGGAGAAAATATTTGGTAACTATATATCTGATAGGAGCCTAATATTCAGTATATATAAATAAATCCTATATCTCAAAAATAAAATGGCCAACAATCCATTCAAAATTTGGGAAAGAGATTTGAACAGATGCTTCTCCAAGAAGAAATATAAATGGCTAAAAAGCACATGAAAATATACTCAACATCACTAGGTACTAGGGAAATGTAAATCAAAACTACAATGAGATACCATCTTACACTCATTAGACTGGCAGCTATTTAAAAAACAGAAGACTACAAGTGTTGGAGAGGATGTTGGAGGAATGGAAACCCTCATCCACTGCTGGTGGGAATGTAGGGTGACTCATTCATTATGGAGGACAGTTTGGTGGTTCCTCAAAAAACTAACTATAGATTTGTCATATGATCCAGCAATTCCACTGCTGGGTATATACCCAGAAAAACTGAAAACAAGAACACAAACCGATCTGTGCACACCAGTGTTCATAGCAGCATTATTCACTATTGCCAAAATTTGGAATCAACCCAAATGCCCATCAACAGATGAATGGATAAACAAAATGTGGTATATTCATACAATGGAATACTACTCAGCTATAAGAAGGAATGCAGTACAAACACATGGGATAACATGGATGAATCTTCAGGACCTTATGTTGAGTGAAGCAAGCCAGGCATTGAAGGACAAATACTACATGACCTGTCTGATATGAATCAAGTAAATCAAGCTGTCTCAGAGAGCTATAGGTTGGAAGATAGGTTTACAGGAAATAGAGGAAGGTTGTGATCCAGCATGCACATGGGTGAAATCTACGATAAAGTGTAAGTGTAAGGTAAGTTGTTGTGCAGGGAAGAGATAAGATGGGGGAATAGGGATACTATTGTGTTGGCCTCTGCAGGCTGAGGAGGATCTGGGTTGTCAGGATGGATCAAATGGTCCAAGGAATGGGCGGGAGGGTTGGGGTGTGTGTGCAAGTGATCACGGGAGGTTGTTGTGTATGTGGTTGAAACTATAATGTTGAGAGAACACTTTAGAAAATATAATAAGGAAGGGTTGCTGTTTTAAGGTTTTTGATGGGGGGCATCTAGCACAGGGTGCACCTGGGGCAGGCTTCTAGGGAAAGGAGTGAGTGCTCATCATGTCATAGTGTGTTATATCAGTGGGAGGAGACTCATACAACGAGCAGGAAGATGTTATGTCCCCATCCTGGGGAGGCCTGATGTTCCCAAACAGAGGGGTGGGTATCTCTCAAGACCATGGGTGGCTCCCAGTGGGGAATGACAGACTAATGTGTCAAACCTTCAGCATTGTTGCAAGTATTTAGAATCTTGTCCTTCAAGCAATGAAGCTTGGTTGTCATTGTGGGCTCTGAGGGGTTAGGGAGAGAGAAATAGAATAGTTGAAAGAGGGGATAACTGGGAGGCAATGGAAATGTTCTGCATATGGATACAGACCATTTTAAATATCACCAAAATTTATAAACTTGTTTAATCTAAAATGTAAACCATAATGTAAATCATAATGTAAGCAAAAACTTATAGAAGTATACAGTCTAAAATGTAAACCATAATGTAAACCAAAATGGAACCATGGTTGATAGCTGTTTCAATATCTGTACATCAGTTGCAGCAAACATAACATCCACATGTAAAGAGATCATTGCTGGGAAAGGGGAGAAAGGGTTTAATGTTGAGTATATGGGAGTTTCCTATATTCTACATGTGACTTTACTGTGATCTAAAACTTTTTTGAGGACATTATAAAACAACAACAAAAAAAGTAGTTGTAGGCACTGAAGAAGAAATGGAAGAGATTGTCTTGCCACTGTACATACAGGGCAACACCTATTACAGTGATGAAGGGCAAAAGGTCAAAAGAATTTTTTATATTTTTCATTTTTTAAATGCCCCAATTTATTTTTTATTTTATTTGTTTTTCTAAATTATTATGTATTCTATTTCTAATCTTTAAAGCTATCATTACTATCTCATTTTCCTATGAATTGAATTTGGCAATATATTAGACTTCAATTTTGAAGAAATTTTGGATCACACAGTGGGGTTCAACTATGGCAGGGAAGGAGCACTGATGTGGGGTGTCATTGATGAGGGATGCATGGTTTGGAGGAAGTTCTCCAGGGCATGCATATAGGTTATATACATATGTTTGGATGTTCATTGGCTATTGACATAGAGAGTAGTTTCCCATGACAACTGAGGGAGTGCTGAGTTCCCATTCTGGGAAACTCTTTCACACTCCCCAGTGGAACAGCAACAATTCCCCAAGTAGAAGGGCAAAGACCAGAGAAGAAGGATAATCCAATAATGGAACCTTGACACTGATTACTATGCTTATGCGTCTGTGTGCTTGAAATTTCAACTAGGCCTAGAGCTGCAGGGTGCCTAAGAGTTACCTCCTGAAAACCTCCATGTTGCTCAAATGTAGCCACTCTCTAACCCAAACTCAGCATGTAAATGCTTCCCCCCAGCATAGGACATGAATCCTGGGGATGAGCCTCCCTGGTGCCAAGGGATTTCTGCCAAACACCAGCTGATGATGCAACTAGAAAAAGACCTTGAATAAAAGGGGGAAATGGTAGAGACAAAAGAGTTTTTATGGCTCAGAGACTTCAAAATTAGTCGGGAGATCACCAGAGGTTCACGCTTATGCACATCTCAGCAGGATCTTGGAGATAGTCAATGTAGATACAACTCCAGGGAGCTGTGCTCCTCAGGGCTACCAATGCACCCAGGCCCTACAGTCATGGCAGATGGCTCTGGAATTTGGTGCCTTGCCAGTGGGCCCAACTTTGGAATTTGTGCTCCTGAGTGTGATGGAGTTGGATTCAGATGGATCACTCTAGCATGCCTCTTCTTTCACTTTTACTGAACCTGTGGTTGGCACTGGGGTTGGTGTATGCTCATGAGACTTGAGTTTATGGAATATGTGCCAGCTGGGCCCTGAGGCTCAGCAGAGCTGCAACACCTACTCTCTGGTTTGTTGGACTTACTCAGGTCAGCTAACACGGAGATGATTATGGTCAACCACCACACCAGGGAACCGGGTCTACAGCTGCAAGCAGGAGAATTCCTTCCATCAGCCATGTGGGATCTAAGGCCCCTTTCGATTTAGAGGTGGAGTGGACATCACCATACCAGGGTCCTCAGGATGGAGGAATAAAATACAGATTAGAGAAGATTTACTGGTATTTTACTATAGAATTATTGTGACTCTAGCAATGGAAGAAATATCATTGATGTGGAGACAGTGGCCATGGGAGTTGCTGAAGGTGTACAGAAGGAAAAAGAGGTGTGATATTGGGGCATTTTCAAGACTTGTTGTTCTCCTGAATGATATTGCAGGGACAGATGCAGGACATTATATAACCTACCATAACCCACTGAATGGACTGGGAGAGAGTGTAAACTACAACATAAATTCTAATCCACACAGTGTAGCAATGCTCCAAAATGTACTCATCAAATGCAATGAATGTACCACACTAATGAAAGAAGTTGTTGATGTGGGAGGAGTGGGGGGTGTGCAGACTGGGGTATATGGGAACCTCATATTTTTTATTGTAACATTTTTTGTTATTTATGTATCTTTAAAAAAAGATAAAATTTTAAAAAGTTTTTAAATTAAAAATATTTCTCAAAGTGTGTTCAAAATTCAAGAATATCAATTATTATAGAAGACAAGGAATTGATGGTCAAGACTGCAAAGCACTAACAAAGATAATTTATCTTTATTGTCAGTCTAATCACAGCCTTTTTGACTTTTTCTAAGTGGGTTTCACAGTGCCAGTAACAAAACTTGGTTATGCACTGCCTCATATACAGTTAAAGCAGAACTCTCCAATAGTCGTTTGGAGATTATTATTACTTGGACATCTGTGAGAAGCTGGCTCAGGGTATTGTCTACAAAAGGTTTTTATCATGCAAACATATTACCTGGTAGAGATTAGCAATGACTTTTTTTCATTATAGCACTTAAAAGTCTATTTACATTTCATTATTTAAATTTCCTCTAAATTTTTAAAACTTAAGTTTGGTAATAATATTACTCCTGAATGACAAGTGACCGAGTTGTGATGGCATAAGTCATCCAGTATGACTGAAGTGTACTTCTGAGATGAAGAATGCTTGGCTACAGTGGCATCACAGGGGTCACTACTATGGAATTCTAATGGTACTTAGTCATCCTATTTTTTGCAGTAGCTTTTAAAATGGTGAATTAACAATTGGATTATAATTTGCAATATGTAACTAAAATTAGTGTTATTCAAAGTAGAAATCATGGCCTGTTTTAAGCTGTGAAGACTGACTGAGATACAGTATTTATCAAAAACAATATAATAGGAAACAGCATAATGCACTGCATATAGAAAAGTTAGGTATTGTTTTGGGAAACTTTTGTTTCAGTTCCTCTATCAGTGCCTTTGGATGTGGTTCATAGCTGCTCCACTGAAAAGTCTTAAGTTTGGTGAATACTGTCCACTAGATCCTTAGAACCAGATCTGGAAGAACCTCAGACATTTACTGCTTCACAGCTCATTCTCAATCACCTTCACCCACTAAATACCAATGAAAGGCACCATTATTCTCTTCTGACCATCAAACCTCATTCAACAACTCTTTAGTTAAATGGCTGAGTCCTCATTATTTAAAAGTTTCTTTTATTTTACTGTAATGCATGTATGTTCATTATGTATCTAACATATTTCACTGTTTAGTCATTATAATAACTATTCCTGAAAGTGCATAAGGAAAATTCATAATTCACACTGTTCAAAATATTGTAAAAAGCCTAAAAACATATATACTATTAATTGTTAAATGAGTTTTTAAAATGTTTAATATTATTCAGAAATCCTTGACAGAAGTCATGTAGGTAGTTTAAGTTGATTTTAAGTTATACTTGGGAAAACTGGTTATGATTGAACAGGGATATATTATTATTTCCAATTAAAATAATGGAATATAGGTTCTGAAATATAGGAATCTGCTTTTGGAATTTGTTGTAGAAAAGTCATCTCTTTTTGATTTTAAAAAAAAAGCTCAACAATCCTAAAGTCATTTCTATCACAGCATTTCTTTCCAGTATGAATTTTTTCAGGGAGACCAAATTTCTTAGCTCTGAATGGAGGCCATGACACTTTTATTTAATTCTAAAATTTTGTTCCAAAATGAATTATGTTGTATTCAAATAGGGAAAAATGGCCAATAGAATGCTTACATATTTTTACTGTATACATAGAATATTCCAACCATTTGACTTCTCTAATAGCATATAATAACGAAACTGACAGCAATGATGATAGTAACATTGATAGTAGATATTGTCCAAAGGGAGTAACATTTATTAACTCACTTAATCATCATAATACCATTATGGTATTTCACAAATAAAGAAACTGAGAGGTTAAGTAATTCATCCAATTTCACACATAGGAAGTGGTGAAATGGAGATGATACTTAATAAAGGATATGTGTATTACATTCCACAGTATGGCGATTAAAAAAAAAAAAGTTCAAGGGCTTCCAAAAGTCATTTCTGCATTCATTAAGTTAACAGAGGCAATATAATTAGGTAGATTCTGAACAGAAGTAAAAGTGAGTCCTAAATTTATTACAATTAATCATAACATGGGTTAATATTCCAGAGCAATAGGAGACAGGTAAAGTCTTATACTAAATCACATACACCGGCTTTCTCAATTATGAAGCTTCACATGTTGAGTAAGTTGTGAATGACGTCTAAAGTCTTTCCCACACTGGACACACATATAGGGTTTCTCACCAGTATGGATCCTTTGATGTAGAGTAAGTTCTGAGCCACGACTAAAGGCTTTCCCACATTCCTTACATTCATAGGGTTTCTCACCAGTATGAGTTCTCTGGTGTTCAGTAAGGTGTGAGCCACGAATAAAAGCTTTCCCACACTGCTTACATTCATAAGGTTTTTCACCTCTATGAATTCTCTGGTGTTCACTAAGTTGTGAGCCATAAATAAAGGCCTTGTCACATTCCTTACATTTGTAGGGTTTTTCACCTGTGTGAATTCTCTGATGATAGGTAAGTTGTGTGGCACGAAAGAAGGTCTTCCCACATTCCTTACATTTATAATGTTTCTCACCATGAATTTTCTGATGCTGAGTAAGATACGCACCACGAATAAAAGCCTTTCCACATTCTTTGCATTCAAAGGGTTTCTCACCTGTATGAATCCTCTGATGCTCACTAAGTTGTTTGCCACACATAAAGGCCTTCCCACATTCCTTACATTTGTAGGGTTTTTCACCTGTATGAATTCTCTGATGTTGAATAAGATTAGAATTACAAATAAAGGCTTTCCCACATTCTTTACATTTATAGGGTTTCTCACCTGTATGAACTCTTAGGTGGTAAGTAAGTTGTGACCCACGAATAAAGGCCTTCCCACATTGTTTACATTCATAGGGTTTCTCACCTGTATGAATTCTCTGATGTTCATTAAGTTGGGAGGCACATAAAAAGGCCTTCCCACATTCTTTACATCTATACGGCTTTTCACCAGTGTGAACTCTTTGATGATAGGTAAGGTGTGAGCCAAGAATAAAGGTCTTTCCACATTCCTTACACTCATAGGGTTTCTCACCACTATGAATTCTCTGATGGTATGTAAGTTGAGAGCCAAGAATAAAGGCCTTTCCACATTCCTTACATTCATAGGGTTTTTCCCCACTATGAATTCTCTGATGGAGAGTATACTGTGAACTGTAACTAAAAGCTTTTCCACATTTTTTACATTCATAAGGTTTCTCACCTGTATGAACTCTCTGATGTTCAGTTAGCTGTGAACCACGAATAAAGGCCTTCCCACATACTTTACATTGATAGGGTTTTTCATTAGTATGAATTTTCTGATGTTGTATCAGGTCAGAACTACGACCAAAGGCCTTTCCACATTCCATACACGCATATGGTTTCTCATCGGTCTGAATCTTTTGATGTTGAAAATAGCTTGGCAGTTTAGTAAAAATCTTCCTGCGTTTCTTAACTTCAGAGTGTTTTTCTTTCTTATGAGTTTTCTCATGTTCAGTAAGGCATGATAGATTGCTGAAAGTTTGCTTACATTCCTTACATTTATACAATATTCCCTTGATAGGAATTATCTCATGAAACGTAGGGCATGTAGAGTGGTTTCGAGGAGTCTTTTCTTCACAGGTAATTTTCACATGCATGAAAAGTTGTCCCTGATTTCTCTGTTGACTCTCAAATTGACCTTTGAACCGTATATCATCTCCAGGACCAATGCACTCAAGGTTGTGGCTGACAGATTTTCCCATTATCTTCCAATGGATTGACTCCATTTCATAAATTCCCTTTTCTGGAGATGACTTCTGGGACTCACACCTGGATTCCAAGTCTGTAAGATAACAAGAAAGCAAGTTCTTTCTGTTTATGATTCCTCAGAGAAATAAAACTTCTAAGATAAAAATGGTAGATTAAACTGATTTCCATAAGAAAAGAAAAGCTTAAACAGCACTCAATATTTTGTGCAATTTTTTAAAAATGAGGAAAGCTTATAGGTAATTAGCAATATAGATTAAATCAATGATTCTCAAACTTTGGAATGGATTACAATCAACAAGAAAACTCATAAAATAACAAAAAAGCCCTTCCTCCCACCACTCCTCTTCCCCTGAAACAAGCAAACAGGTGCTTGGCCAGAAAACAAATCTATCAGTAAGTTCTATCAGATTTATCATCAAAATTTATCAAGAATGTGAATACCTCCAGTAACTACCATGCTAGACCAAGCCGTCCATCTCTTATTGCAATAACTTCCTAACTGGTCTCCCTGTTTTCATCCTTGCCTTTACGTCTATTCCTCACACAGCAACCAGAAGAATCATTTAAAAATGTAACTAGTATCACATTACTTCCTGGTTAAAAATCTTATGGTTTACATTTGAGAATCCAAATCCTAAATCCTTACTATGGCTCACAATACTCCACATGAGCTTTACCTTGGGCACTACTTTGATGTCATCTATTACTCTCCTAAATATTCATTTTGCTCGACACACAATGGCCTCCTTATTGCTCAAACATGTCAAGCACAAATCTCTGTGCTTACTATTCCCTCTTTTTGGAATGTTCTTCTCCCAGATATCTGCATAGTTTGCTCCCTCACTTCATTTAGTTTTCTGCTCAAACGCCACATTATCAAAACATCCAATATATAAATGCATTTATATTACATTTATCAATAATGGATATACTATCTTTAAAGCTTGTCTATTGTCTGTCTCTCCCAAGCATAATGTTATCTTCATCAAAGCTAGGATGTTGTTTCAATCACTGCTTTATCTCTAGCACCTAGCACCATTACTTGCATACTATTGACACTCAATATTTGTTAATCATTTAAAAAATACAAATCTTCACTCATTTCTCAATCTCCCCAGATGTTTCTGATATAAAACAAAATTTGAGAATACTGCTTAAAGTCTTTCAGTGGCTTAACTTTGTACATAGAATAAAATCCAAATTCCTATTCATGGCCTACAAATCCCTGCATGATCCAATCCTTGATTACCTTTCTGACCTCATTTTGAGCCATTCCTATATTCTGGAACAAAGCTTTAATCCTGTTTGATTGAAATTCCTGAAACATCAAATTTCTTTCCCCTTTCATATTCTTCCACATGCTGTTCCATCTGTCAGTAATGTCCTCTGCATGGCTAGCTCCTTCTTCTTGTAAATGCCCCTACCTTAAATGCCAGCTACTCAAAAAGCCTGACACTGATGACCCAAATTAGGATTACATCTTTATTCCCTATATTTTACCTTATTCCTCATTTTTGTTACAATTTTTGCAATTCTAGTAGTATATTTCACTTATTTACCTGTTGAGTGCTTTACTCAAGGGCCTTCAGTATAAAAAAATATTTTCTATTTTATCATGTAACTAATCCTCAGCACACAGCATACATACACAGTGCTTGCCTTCCCCCTTCACAACTATTTTTCAGAACTTCCTTTACAGAAACTTATACCCAAATCCAAATATTCTCTTGTTTCCTGTGAAAGCACTTCTATAATATCCTAGAAATAGTGATAAGTATAGACAATAAAGAAAATTTTACATTATTCTGAACAAAAAAGTTGGGAGACAAGCATAATCTTCAAATGCAGGAAACGCTATCATGTGACTGGAGCTGGAGGCACAGACTCTCTGACAAGACTATATAGACTGTCGAATGTAATAGAGGACAATATTGGTTCATAAAAAGGGATGTTGATGCAAGAAAACAAAATGGGAGTCTGAAAAGCAGAAGTCATTTTGGGAAGACTATCTTCTTGCCTCCAAGAATCCTGCTGACTCTATTAGCTAAACAGATTTTGAACCACTTCCCTTCTTCCTAATTCTACCCACCAACACTCTGGGGAAGTTCCAATCATGTCTCATTTGAACTAGGACAATAAGCTACCCAGTAATTTCATGAGACCCTTTGTTCTAATCTCCATCTTGCAACCTTGCAGTCAGAGTGATATATTAAATATGGAAAATATGTCACTGTTCTGCTTAAGATTCTTCAATCATTTGCCAATGTTTTGGGGATAAAGTCCAAAGTCCTTAGCAGCATTTTTCAAACTTCACTTGACTGCAACCTCATAGTAAGAAATATATATATTTTATTGAACAACAGCAACAAAACAAATGCTACTTACTACCTATTTAGTTGTTTTCATAACCCCTAGAAGGCTATGTAGCTGGCTCCTGCCAGCCTCTCACCCTCACATTTGGCATCTCTCCCTCACCAGGCTCCTCACAAGGTCCTTACAGGGCCTTCTTTTATATTTCACACACACCAAGCTCCATCCTCCTACAGCCTTCACTACACTGTAACCTCTGCCAGGAATGCTGCTCCCTCTACCTCTGGCCTCCCTACCCACTTCCATCCTTTCAGGGCTCACATAAAACTTTACACATCTTTGCTTTGCAGAAGCCTCCCCAGTCCCACAGATTCCTAGCAGGGCAGCACCTATAATTCTTTCTTCTGATAAGGCATTCACCTACCGTAGTCTACAAAGGAGACCCCCAAGCTCTGGGTGTTCTTAAGACCTTCTTATCCTGCTATTAAGGCTGCCATCTTCTGAGAGGGCTAAATTTTCATAACCCTCAGTGTGACAACCCCACCACCCTGAGGTTGTAACAGAAATAATCTTTACCAAAAAGACCACTGAGGACCAATCCCATTATAACTGAGAAGTCCTACCTTCCTGGGTCCTTGATCATTCTAGGACTTTCTTGCCATTACAAGTCTGGACATTCCCTATTCTGACCCATTTCCTACTCTACTCTGACCAGGAGGCCTCCCGAAACTTATCGAACTGTTCTGCAAAATCCTCTTATTAGCCTCAACCTGCCCCTCTGATTATTCTCTTCATTTTCTTGCTCCCAATGAAAAGTTGAGCACACTGCTTCCCCTGAGGCACAATTTTCCCTCCACCCCACCCCACCCACCCTCTCCCAAACAGCCCAATTTCAGGCTGTCCTTTTGACCACTACCAGCTGTATTTCCAGATTACTTACACCTATACCATCTCTCTAACATTTATCTCCATCTTAAAGACCCTCCTTTGAAAAAACACAAGAAACAAAAAAACTCCTTTGAGGCTATAGTTCACCCTGCAGCTCCTATTCCATTTCTCAGTTCCTGTTCCTGGAAAAACTCTTCCAGACATGTGCCTGTACTTCCTATCTATACTTGTTTGCCCTCTCATGCCCTTAATTAACATCTAGCCAAAATTCCTTCCAGGCTTTCTTCCTACTCATTTTTATGCAGTTGAAATAGTATTGCATATAAAAACTAGACTTGCACTTCTCTCATAAATATCATAGCATATAATAAAACATTTCTAAAATATTTTAAAATTCTATTTATACCTTTTGAAGCCCCTCAAACAGACCGTCAACACTGCCTGGTGAGTTAACTCACAGTCCCACTCTGGTTTTTACTGTTAGTTTATTTCTTCCCATTTATTTTTAAGCCTCTACAATCAGGTTTTTGTTCCTCTCATTTCCAAATCTACTTTGTCTCAGTCACCAACACCATTTTGCCAAATCCAAGGGTCAATTCTCAGCCTTCATCTTACTTGACCTCTGAGCAACATCTTTCACAGTTGAACCACTTCCAACTTTTTATTTGTTACTTGACTTCTAGTACACTGCATTCCTGATTAATTCCCAGATCACAGGTTACTCCTTCTCAATTTTCTTTCCTAGATCATTTTCCTCTTCCCAAGTAAATGTTGGAATTCCCCACTGGTTTAGTCCTTGAACTGTACCTCTCCTCCATGTAAATGAACTCCCTCCGTGTTTTCCTTCATCTCGTAGAACACTGATCAATTAAAATAGATTAATCCTGTATTTATCTCTTCAGTCCTGACTTCTCCCTTAGGATTCCAAATGCTTATCAAACTTCTCAACATGGATATCTAAGGGGAATGTAAAATGCATAATTCTTGATTTCCTTCTGTAGGCTTCCCAACCTATTCCTAATCTATTAGCAAATCCAATTAGTTCTAACCTTCAAAATATAATCAGAATCTTCACCCCATTCCAAGTCACTGTTATCTCTAATGTAGACTCCTCTAATTGCTCTTCCTGTTTCCATTCCTGTCCCCAGTCTCATATAATACCCAGCATGATCTTTAAACCAAGATCCCTTATTGACCTGTACAAAACCCTCTGTCTTTCTGTCATACTCAAGAGACAATCTCACTTCTTGCAATGGCCAAAAAGACTCTAAATGACCTGATTTCTACATACTTCTCTGTCCTGATCTCTAATTTCCACTTTCACTTCCTTGCTCTAGCTACCCTGACCTTCTTGCTGACCTTCAAATGAAAGTTCATCCCCTCCTCAGGCCCTTGCATTCCCTTAGCTCTGCCTGAACACAAACTACCTGATTTTTGCATGGCTACTTTTATCCAGGTCTCAGTTCAAATGTTACCTCCCCTGAGAGGCCATCTCTGACAATCCTGGTCTAAAAATCACAGTAAACTCTCTATAAACATTTGCTGGCTAGAGATAAATATCTAAGTTTATATGCAAAAGAGCAAAAGGGGAAAAACTCAATTCAAAGAATACTTAAAAGGACTGTCCCTGAAAGACAGCTAAGGTAGCTCTTCGTTGAAACAAAAAGGGAATGTAAGGGACAGGAAGAGTGCTAAATGGGAATGGGAGGGAAGTTCCTTTGGGAGTTCAAATTGATACAGCCTTCTTGCTCTCCCTAGCTCTCAGGCCTTCTTTCCACAGGCCTTTTGAGAGGAACTTCACACAAACATGTCAACAATCCTATGTCTTCACAGCTCCCCTGTGTGACCAGGCCTTATTCACCTGAGCTCTGTCTTCTTGTCATGGCTCTCACCACCATCCAGGGCTCCTTGCCTTGCTCCAATAAGGACAGCACATCTGGCTTAGGGACTGAATATCCAGCTTAAGAGAAGAAAAATGGGACATGGTCATGCTACGCTCATAGCATGATATTAGATTCAAATCTCCAACATGGATCATCAGAGAAGACATATTTTGATAGGAAGTGACAGAGGAAAGTGTGAAAGTTTGAAGGTGTGAAAGTCTGAAGGATGGAGAAGAAGGTATACAGTGCAGCTATTATTTCTACCTCTAGAAACACAAACCTTACCTGAGGGAACAGAAATCAGAAATTTACAATGAGGGAAGTAGAAATTATAGCAGACAAATTCTGTTGAAAATGGCTTTACCCAGTGAGATTAGGTTGCTGTAGTTCTCCAACATTACATCTCTATACAAGTCCTTCTGAGCATGGTTGAGGCATTCCCACTCCTCCTGAGAGAAGTCTACGGCCACGTCCCTGAAAGTCACCAACCACTGCAACAACAAATCCATTCAATATTCATGACAATATGGTAATGATTTTGAGATCAAAGGAGGAAAGGTGGAGGAGGGCATGGAATGAAGGGGATGATACAATAAACAATAGGCCATGGCTGGAAACTATAACATTAATAATCACTGAAGGAAATCGGGTGCCTGGACCATGGTATCAACACACTCCTTATCACATCTATTGCCACAAATAAAACATCCTAGGAAGTATAGGACAATTTCATTATCCAGAAAGTTCCAGGAATAAAAATGGCAGGATAACAGCAGTTTCTCAATTAAAATAAATACTGGGAAGAGGATTTGGCCCAATGGATAGAGCGTCCACCCCACATAGGAGGTCCAAGGTTCAAACTCAGAACCTCTTAACCCGTGTGTTGAGCTGGCCCACATGCAATGCTGATACATGCAAGGAGTGCCGTGCCATGCAGGGGTGTCCACCGCATAGGGGAGCCCCACGTACAAGGAGTGCACCCTGTAAGGAGAGCTGCCCAGCATGAAAAAAGCACAGCCTGCCAAGGAATGGTGCTGCACACACAGAGACCTGATGCAGCAAGATGATGCAACAAAAAGAGACACAGATTCTGGGTGACACTGACAAGAATACAAGCAGACAGAGAAGAATACACAGCAAATGGACAGAGAGCAGACAACTGGGACAGAGAAGGGGAGAGAGAGAAATAAAAAATAAATCTTTTAAAAAATAAATAAATAAATAAAATACTACATTCAACCACACAACACATTTTCAAATTCTCAACAAATAATAAATCAAATAAATAAACAAATTCTCAATAAATATGATTTCTTCCCTTCTCCTTTCTCTTTAAAGAAAAAAGATAAAATTCATGGAATATTTCCAAACAATTTTAACCAAATGCCTAGGCTAGAAAATAGAATTTGGAAATCACACGTTTTAGAAGGTTCAGATTCATCATGTCACAATATTATGTCACTGAATATTTTTCTCATCTTAGCAAAGCCTATAATAGATGTATGATAATCCCATTATATAGTTCTAATGATCTGCTTCCTTGTAAGTACATAAATTGGACAAATTCTCTAATGTCTTTCAGTTCTAACGACCTATAATTCTTATGAGAGTTTACACTGGCAGGTTTTACTTGTTCCCACTTCCTATGCCCTTAGGCTACAGCAAGCCAATGGACACCAGCCCAGGTGAACACAAACATCATCAGGAGTGGCCAATCCCAGCCAACTCTAAGGTGAACCTGACTGCTGATCATCGCTCATTGGTTCCTGGGCAAGAGTGGCGTGGTGCTGGAATAATGCACCTCTGCCACCCCCCACCCCCAAAGATCTCTGTATCCAAATCTCTGGAAACTGTTACTATTTACCTTATATGGCAAAAGGGACTACATGTGATTAAGTTAAGACAACCAAAATGGGAAGATTATCCTGGATTATCCAGGTGGGCCCAATGTAATCACAGGAGTCTTTATAAGTGAAAGAGGGAGGCAGGAGAGTCAAAGATGGAGATGTGACAACAGAAGCAGAGGTTGGAATGATGAGATTGCAGGCTTTGAAAATGGAGGAGGATCACAAGCCAAGGAATGTGGGTAGCCTTGAGAAACTGGAAAAGGCAAGGAAATGGATCCTTCTTTAGAGCCTCCAGAAGAAACACAGCCCTGCCAACACCTTGGTTTTAACCCCATGAGAATTAATTTTAGACTTAAGACCTCCAGAAGTGTATGATAATAAATTTGTAAAGTTTTAAGACACTATGTTTGTGGTAATTTGTTACAGCAGCAGTAGGAAACTAATATAAGGAATAAGATTTCTCCCCTCTCAATACTTAGTTCCCCATCACATCGTATTAAAAGTCTCAATGAAAATCTTACCACACACTCAGTCTCACGTGCTATCACTTTCAAGTGGCAAACCTAGGTTCGCAAGTAAAAGAAAAGTTTTCCATGTGTCCCACTGAACCACTTATCTCTACTTCATCACGCCATGTACTAGTGGTTTGTACTGCTCCCTCAAGGCTCCTGCCAGAAAACTGAGCATTTAGGAAATGTAGAATGATCTGATGAATGAATATCTAAGTGCTTTGGAGAAGTGAAAAATACTTAAAAAGGAATGGAGCTTTTTGGTATTATTACTCACTGGAATGTGAGAAGTTTGGCACCAGTTTTATTTGGAGGTAGGTAAGGCAAGGAAGTTCTAGGATAAATAAATCCAGCATTCAAACTGTATAACAAAATCACTGCACTTTAGGAAGGAGAGAACAAAGAGCAACTCACGTGGGGCATGGTTTTTACAATTGTCGGAACTGATCAATTTTCTGATTCCTTTCCTGGAGATTTGCAGAGTCCTGAGAAGTCAGAACTGGAGAAGAAAGAGAAGACATGAGATCAGGCTTGCTTCAGAGCCCACAAAATGAGATGTTCAGAATTACCTTTACTTCCCCTGGACAAATCTCAGTCATCCCTCAAATCCGATGGAAGTCAGCTACAGCAGAAGGGATTTAGGCCAGACCTTCCCTCAAATCCATGATGCTGAGCAAAACCTCAGAGGGTGCTACTTACCCAGGATATATTTATCTCCACAGAAGGACGGGGCATCCCCAGGAGCACAGCTTCCACCGGATTCCACACACTAAGTAAGGCACTTTGCTTCCAGCCTTTTCATCCAGGAAGGACCTTCAGAGACCAAAATATAGCCTCCTTTCAGACAATATAGACATTAGCCAGACTCCAGAAGTTTTGACAGACACGCCAGGGTCAAAAGGTCCAGAACAGTGTCTACCAGAACACAAATGCCTGAGTATGTGGAGTCACAGCCTCATCCTAATCTACGATTCCCAGAATTCTCCTGTGCAGCATACTGTAGTTCCAGTCATGACCATTTTCTTGCCTGGAAGTGTGAGAGCTGGAAAAGAGCTGAGAACGTGGTCTTTACATTAATATTTTATTATTAGGTTATGCCTAATTTCAACAGAGCAGGAGCAGGCTCAGGTAAGTTAAGTCAGTTGTCTATATTCAAAATCAGAAATGGCATTGTTGAATTTTAAATTCTGCCAAGATGAGGAATTAGTCTGGGCTGCTGGCCCATTCCCCCAAAATCAACCTTGGAGAAACCATAGAGGGAAACATTGGTTATAGATTCCTGGAAGCAAGAACTAGAGAAACCCTTGTGGACATGGAAGTCTATTCTGAGCTGGTGTTGTGGGGTATGAATGGGGCAGAATTATAAGAGGAAAGTTAGGTTAAAGCAGGTTAAGTTCTGTCTAGGGAGACTCTCATAGTTACCTTAGGGTGACCGCTGTTTCTAGAAATTGGGTCATAGTCCTAAGAAAGAAAACAATGATCCCAATTTGGAAATGCTTAATTTTTAAAATAGCTTGTTAGAACAGGCAAACTGCCTGTTTTGGTAAGTAAAGTTTTATTTGAACAATCACCATGTTCATTCTATGTCTGTGATTAAGGTGTGCTACTACAGAGTTGAATAGTTGTAAAGAGGCCATATGGCAAAGCAGGTGTAGCTCAGTGGTTGAACGCTTGCTTCACATGTACAAGGTCCCTGGTTCAATACCCGATACCTCCTTAAAAAAAAAAAAAAAGACTATAGGGGCCACAAAGCTAAAAAGATTATGCGGCCTTGTACAGGAACGTTTGCTGACCTCTCTGATAGAGCAGTTTCTAAGAAGCCAGACTGAAAAAACAAAAAAGCAGATCTTTAATATTTCTTAATTGACTGTTATCTGACACTCCTGGGGAATTTACTTTTCTTTTTGCAGTATCTCTAATTATCAATCCACAAATGTTAATGATATAGACAATTTAGAGCCCAGTGAAATTAAAGATTAACCTCTAGAAATTGATGTTAGTTTTAAAGCCAGAGAGAAAAGGTAATCTAAACATGTAATGAAATTACCCAATTTTTATCTATCCTAGGAATTTTATTCCTTTCATTTTGTACACACACATATTCTGTGCAAACTCTTTTTGCATATAAATAAAAATCAGCAGCCATTTCTGTCTATCTTTGCTGCTACCCTATTAAAAAGTTAAAAACACAAAAACTTTATGCATCACAATTCTGTATATTTACTAAAATGATTGGATTACATACTTTAAACTGGTTAGTTTTATAGTATATAATTATACCTAAATAAATTAATACAAACCAAAAACAAGCAAAGGAGGAAAAAACACAGAATTTTTTATGTGAACCTAAAACAAGAAAGGCTAGAGAAGACCTGAAAAGCATAATCAATGACATAGATCTAACAGATATAAATCTACCTTTTTATGCCACAAGTAGCAATACACCTTCTCTTTAAATGCACATGGCATATTCACTCTATATTATGTCACAAGGGAAATATTAGTAATTTCCATAAAATAGAAATATTACAATATTCTCATCACAAGCAATAAAAATTGAAATTAGTACAGCTTTAAAGGCTTTTTGACTTAGAAAACAACTGAAACTAGATTTTCTGGAAAATTAATTATAATGACGATAGTACATATCAAAATCTATGGGAAAAATTCAAATATAAGTAAAGTTCATAGTCTTAAATATTAACAATATAAATAAAAGTATGAAAAATAAAAAATTAAATACCAAACTCAAAAATACAGATAAAGAGTAATATACACCAAAAACATACAGTAAATATAAAAAGAGAAGTCAGACAGAGAAAAACTATTAAAGAAAAAATATAAGTTGGCTTACTTTTTTTCAAGGAGAAAGAATGCACAAAATAAGAAATATTGGGGAAATTAGCCACTTTTTGAAAAAGAAGATATCTTAAATCTTAAGAAATTACTTTTTACAACTTTATGGGAATAAATTTAAAAAACTGTTTTATTGGGTAATTATCTGGAGAAATATAAAACTGACCCAGCAAAGCTACAAAGTTCAAACAGATCAATTACCACAGACATCAAAAAATTATCCTCCATAAAAGCACCAGTTTGAAAATTTTGCAGGGGAATTCTACCACCTTTCAAAAATGAGATAATCATATTCCATTTTAATCCACTGCAGTGCCCAGAAAAAAGAAAATTTGCAAATTCCTTTTAAAAGGTGAATATTGATACCAAAAATGAAAACTACACAAACTCTGAACTATTCTCACTTATTAAAACTGAAAGCAAAATGCTAAGTATTAGCAAACAGAATCCAATAGCACATTTTTTAAAATGTCATGATTAAGTGGGGCTTTTTGAGTAAAATAAAGATGGTTTGACCATAGGACAACCATTAATAAAATTCCTGATAAAAATGGATTTCTAGAGGAAATCATATGTACATAAATACCAAAAAACACTACTCATAATCATTATTCATCAATGATGAAAACAATTAAAAAATGGGAATGGATGACTATTGTGTTAACATAATAGAAACAAGGCAAGAATTCTCACTTACTTTCACTGTATTAGATGTATTAGCCAGCCAAGTAAACTGACAAGAGAAATCAATAAAAGCTATAAGCACAGGAAAAGGGTAAGTGTGGTGGCTTGGAGCTCTGTAGCCCCAGAAAACCATGTTCTTAAATTTAACCTATTTCTGTGGGTGTGAGCCCTATAAACAGGCCCTTTTCATGAAGTTACTTCACTTAAGGTGTGGCCCAGCTGAATCAGGATGGGTGTTAATCGTATTAATGAAAGCTTTATAGGGAAGGCCACAGAGACAGAGAAACCTGGAGAGAGCAGCCAGAAGCTGAAAATGAAAGGAACCCAGAAGAAGGAGAAGCTAAGAGACGCTGACATGTGTGCTGCTCTATGACAGAAAAGCCAAGAACCATGGATCGCTAGCAGCCAGCCCTAGAATGCCACAGTCCTCTGGGAGGTGACCTTGATGACACCTTGATTTTGGACTCAAAACTGTGAGCCAATAAATTCCAATTGTTTAAGCCAACCCATTGCGTGGTGTGAGTTTGACACTCTTTTATAACTCCCCCAAAGAGAAAGATTGTGTTTATTAACTAATCTGTTCCTCTGGGTGTGATACCCTTTGATTATGTTAAGTTCAGTTGAGGGCCCTGACCTATCTGTTGTTTCCTTCCCTGCCATGACTATCTTAAAACTAATATTAGAGCTGTAGGAAAAAATCCATCTCAGATAGCAAAAACAAACAACTTCAGACCCTCACAATCCCAAATATCAAACTTATTCCTGACCTCCTACTCCCCTCTTCTACCAGATGTCCTGCTAGTCCTCTTCCAGTGCCCTTCAGAGCAAGGTGTCTTCTCAGTCCCTCACCCAATATTTAGTCCACAGCCTCCATAATATTGCACATTAGGGGGGAAAATCTTAGTCTCCTCCATGGACACTGGTGGGGAGCTTAGTAATTTCAACTTGTCCATCTGCTAGGGGCACAATCCTGGTAAAAATACATAGTCTGGCAAAGTCAAAAGCCAGCTCTTTTATATAAACTAGTGAGTTTTATATTTCTGTGTTTATGTCTGACTTGTGGCTGAAAATTTTTATAATTAAAGTTATAAGCTCTTTTCTTGAATGTGTATTTGTATATGATATTTTTCCTATCTCGAGGTGGCACTACCAAATTAACTTTTAAAATTCCTTAAAAGAGCTTCATTTTGATTGGCTTAAAGATAAGAACTCAAGTCAAGCTAACATAATTTAGATAAATCTTAGACAAATGAGCCTAGTTTGATATTGTTACTTTAATAACAACAGCTATATCTTCTGGCTGGCATTAAAAACAATACAAACATACACTTTATTCTACTTGGGTATGTTTTTCCTAAACTTATACAGATTTACTGATCAAATAAACTAATATTACATCTACTAAATGTTTAAAATGAAAAAATACGTAAATCTACATTTAACCAAATTGAGTCATTATTTTGATAAATTTTATTTCAACATAATTAAGTTTTGAAATATGTGACCTTAAAAATAGTTTCCAAGATTGTCTGATAACTTAAAATCTTAAGCTTACACTAAAGTCAGCATGTAAAGTATCTGGGATGTACTTTGGTGAAGGAAAAAAGAACAGTTTTGACCTAACATAAAATGACTGATTATGCTGTAGAAGGTTTACAGAAAAAGAATGACCACTGCCATTTTAAAATTTCATTTATTTTTTAATCATCTACACACAGTTCTTTGTTTAACACCGATGCTTCCCTAAAAGTTCTTACAATCAGCTACAGGTAGGCCAAAGTGCTTCATCTTCAACAAAAGAGAATCTTGGAGACCCAAGAAAAGAACGATGTCAGGTACTCTGGGGTACACGCTTCACGCTTCTACTGACATTGCTTAACTAACTTTGAGACCATACCAGTAGACTAAGTCCGAGATTTTTAGTAAACAGAAACAGATGGGCTCATGAGACTGTTCAATGAAGATCAAGTGAAAACCAAATCAATTTGGTTTAATAAAGGATGATTATGATTAAAATAATGCTGATTGAGGAGCGGATATAGCACAAGTGGTATGCACATGCTTCCCACATATGGGGTCTTGGATTCGATCCCTGGTATCTCCTAAATACAAAGAAACAAAAACAAATTTCATTGGGGAATGGATATAGCTCAGTGGTTGAGTGCCTGCTTCCCATGTACGAGGTGCTGGGTTCATTTTGATATCTTCTAAAAAATATATATATATATGAATGATGCCTTAATATTCTGCTTTCTAAATTAAAAAAAAAAACCTTTTTGTCTTAAACTATAATTGACAACGATTTAATAAACTGTGCTTTTATAAAGAATAAAAGATTTATCATTTTCTCCCTAACTGATCCCTTCAAAATTCAAAAACTCTTACTAAATATTCCTCTTTTTCATGACAATATAAGTATTTGCATATGTTAAATAAAAATCTGTCCTCTTCAAGCAGACATAATTAAAAACATTGGTTATACAACCAATGCTTTGACTAGATGTCATATTTTTAAATAATACTCTTGTAATAAGATATGGCCAGATGTTTAACAAAAAAAAAGAAGGTTGACCTCATAGAGCCATTGCTTACAAAGCCTTCTTAGAAAAACCAGCTTTGTTTCTGGCAAACAGGGTTCCCAGTCTTATAAGTGAATAAAAAAATTTGCCTCTTGACAGGCCTGGAACCATATTTGGGAGCGCTCAAGAAAAAAGGAGTTCTCCCTCATCTATATAGAACTGCAGATAAGATCTGACAAGTACTTGACTTGACTTCATAGATTTGAAAGGCTTTTAAAAGTCTAATCTGAGATTGCTTATAAAAACTTACAGCAAAACTCTTGATTTGGTGTCATTTAAAACTAAAATCTGACTGCCCAGGTCCTTATTGAGACTCTAGGTTGCCCTGGCCTCTTCCCTAGGATCTAAAATAACACTGCAACATAAAGCCCAATGATTGGATATATACCTCAAAAGCCTCGCCACCTCAAAAGATGATGCATGGGCTGGATTTCTGCCTAGACAAGTTATGTCGGGCACATCATAAAAGTCTAGTAAAATGCTCAGCTTATACATGCCCTTATATGAGAGGTAACCATGACCATGGACAACATCACCAAAAACACCTACATCTTAGCTTCAAAGAACTCAACAAATAATGTCACATAATAAAAAGATTTTCATCCACCCATCTCTTAGACTTTAATACAGCCTTTTATATTAATATTTCTCTTCTTCCTTTTAGACATCCCTCTTTTAAGATGGCTGACCCTAAAATAATGGACCTTTTGCCACTACTTCTCAATAATGGCTCAACTTTTCCTCTGTCAACAAAAAACACTTAAACAAAAGCCATCCTAGTTGTTCATTGAAAAATTATGTTTCCCTTGAAGAGGAGGGGGTACTGAGCATAACAGCTTTTTACTTGACAAAGCTGCTAACTGTGCCCTGATCCTACCTGCTCCCTTCCTGCTAGACTACCTTAAAACTAATCTTACAGCTGTCTGACTATACGAAAAAAACAAACAAAAAATTCGGCCTGCAAAGAAACACAACTTTAGGTCAAAATGTCTAAACTGGAGAGTTTGATCCAAATATCCAACTCTCTCCTAGCCTTCCATATGGCCCCCTAGTACTTTTCCACTGCCTTTGATTTGACTATAAAACTCAAATAACCCCTTGCCTTCCCTGGATTTGAGTTTCACTTCTCCCCTACCATAGTAGTCCTTAAATAGTGTCATCCTTGCCTATTTAACATTTCTGGTACAATTTTCTTTGACAATATTGACATTTAACATAACATTATAACTGTATTTGCTAAGTAGTTTTCAATGTAATTTACCTATATAAATTATATCATATTACAGATGCAAATTAGCAAGTTATAGAAATACATAAGAGCAATGCAATTAAATTTTTAAAATATCATTCAAAACTTTTCCAGCAAAATTAAATTAATTGAAAAATTAATGTCTTCAATTTTACTTTTATTGATCTTAGCTCTTAACTTTCACAAGATAGGAGAAACTTTAGGTGCTAGATCTTCATTCAGCTATTTTCCCCACTTTGGCATTTTAGCACCTCATATCATTAATGATGGGTTTGACAATGTTGAACTTTACACAGGTCCTGTGGAAAACAGCAATGGTTAAAGAAATCCTCCCACCCTTTGTGTCCTGGGAAATGGCACAAAGAACCACCCCTCCCCATGTAACTTAGATAACACTCAAGGATGACCCTCTCTGCTTATCATTGAGAACACCAGTCACAGACCCTCCAAATTCTCATTCTTTGATTCATAAATTATTAGCTGAACTAATTGACTCTCCTGGCTAGTCTGGACAAAATACCTGCTAACTTGACCAAACTTTAGCCAGACTTCTCTCTTTCCCCCAGGTCCTTGAACTTTCGCCCACCCTTGAGCCTGAGCCAGCATCAGAATGCAGAACAGCATTCATAATGGCGTCTCCCAAGAAGCTTCTCTCTGGCTGGCGATAAACAAAACATCATCTGCTCAATTGTCCACCCACTTATTCCTCACATCCAATTCTTTCTAGCTTAGTTTACTCCTCCCTATAAAAGAAAATTCCTTTCTGCCTGACCACAGGGACACTTAGAGATTTTAAAATCAGGGTGTTCTCCCTATTGCAATAGTGCCTCTACCATAACTGAAATAATCCCTTTGAATAAAGATCTCCTTACAAAATCCCAGATTTGTTTTTATTTGACAGATTGATTAACTTTTGTAGAACAATAAAACATAAACTATTTATATTTAATTCTCAAAAACCAAGTCACGCACAAAAACACTGAGGACCAAAAACACACACAACATCCATAGGGCAGCCAGTGTGCAAGCAACAATTTACAAACTTGTAATGTGACTTTGAGATTGAACAATTGAGAGAATTTGCCATAGTACTGTAGCATTGATCTTGCTATATATACACTCCATAAACTCAATGTCAATGTTGCTCACGTGATATTCAAGAAAACCCAAGGACAAAAAGTAAATACTGAAGAATAAGATTTTGTAGATTAGAGGTCAGCTTTGGAGGACCACAAACCACTGTAATAGTTAAGATTTTGCTTCCCAATACCAATTTTTACCTCATTAGGAGTAATGAAAATGGGCTAAAATGATACATCATAAAGATGTTGCCAACATTGTTAGGATATCTGATATATAATACGTTTATTAAAATATAAATTAAATATGATTCCAATATAAATACTAAAGTATGGAGACAGACACATTAAATCTAAATTCAAGGGAAGTGGATGTGGCTCAACTGATAAGAGTGTCTGCCTACCTCCTGACCCGTGTGGCAAGCTGGCCATGCGCAGAGCTGCCATGCATAAGGAGTGCTGTGCCACGCAGGGGCGGCCCCATGTAAGGGTGCCCCACTTATAAGGAGTGTGCCCCGCAAGGAGAGCCGCCCCATGTGAAAAAAGCACAGCCTGTCCAGTAGTGGCACCGCACACACAGAGAGCTGATGCAGCAAGATGACACAACAAAAAGAGACGCAGTTTCCCCGTGCTGCTGAGGATGCAAGCGGACACGAACACACAGCAAGTGGACACAGAGAACAGACAATGGGAGGGGGGAAAGGGGAGAGAAATAAATAAAATAAATCTTAAAAAAAAATCTAAATTCAACAATTAAGGAAACAAAAGGACAAGAATAGACAGAAAATGCCTGCAAAAGAGACAGCAGAGATTTTAAAAATACTATGCATTTCCTACCATTAGAACACTGTAGTACTGGCACACAGACATAAAAATATATGAAGCAATCTCTGATCTCTGGAAAAAGATAAATTGTTTAATAAGTGTTACTGGAAAATAGTAAAACTATTCTCATTTTACACAATATACCAGCATAAACTCTATAAGAAATGTAAATATTTAAAAAATCAAAAAATGCTAGGAGAAAAAATGGTTGTGTTGTGTTTTAACTTGAAAGGGGAAAAGCCTTCTGTCTTATAATAGGAGAACAATAAAACAACAAATGGATAAATATTACTATATTGAAAATTTGCATATGATAAAGAACACAAATACTGGCAAATGAAAGCTTGAGAGGGAAAAATCTGCAACTTAAACCACTAAGGGTGACTCTTCCTGAGATAAAAAGAGCTCTATACAAAACAATCAGATGAAACATAAAAAAAATCAAGATGAATTATGGACAAAAACAAAAAAAGACAATTCATAGAAAAAGTCAGTGATAAACATTTGAAAAGATTTTCAACCTTATTTTAATAAGAGAATTAAAACTGTAACTAAACTGTAACTAAAAAGATTTCCAATTACAAGAGTTATTAAAATCCTACTGGACTGGGAAACGGACTTTGGCCCAGTGGTTAGGGCGTCCGTCTACCATATGGGAGGTCCGCGGTTCAAACCCTGGGCCTCCTTGACCCGTGTGGAGCTGGCCATGCGCAGTGCTGATGCGCGCAAGGAGTGCCGTGCCTCGCAAGGGTGTCCCCCGCGTGGGGGAGCCCCACGCGCAAGGAGTGCACCCGTGAGGAAAGCCGCCCAGTGTGAAAGAAAGTGCAGCCTGCCCAGGAATGGCGCCGCCCACACTTCCCGTGCCGCTGACGACAACAGAAGCGGACAAAGAAACAAGACGCAGCAAATAGACACCAAGAACAGACAACCAGGGGAGGGGGGGGGGGAAATTAAATAAATAAATAAATCTTTAAAAAAAAAAAATCCTACTGGACTAACATCCCATTTTCATAGATTAGAAGACTTCATATTATTAAGATATCAAAATTACCCAAAGCCTTCTATTCTACAAATTCATCATAATCCCTTCTAAATCCCAACTGTCTTTTGTGTAGATAAGGAAAAGCCAATCCTGAAATTCAATTGAATTGCAAGGGGCTCCAGAAAATTATGTTCTTAAATTAATCCATTCCTCTGGGTGTGAGCCTATTGCAGGTGGGTCCTTTTGATTAGATCGCTTCCATTAAGGGCATCTGATTAGATTACTTCAGTAGGGAGTGGCCCAGGGTCTTAATCCTCTTAATGGAATCCTTTATAAATGGGATAAATACCGGGAGAGGAAGGCCCACAGAAACAGAGAGAAACCCCTAGAAGCTGAGAGAGAAGGCCCAGGGAGCCAGAAGCTGAGATCGTGAAACACAGAAGCTGAGAGGAAGTCACTGAAACCAGAAGCTGAAAGCAACCAGGCCTGGAGTAAAGAGAAGAGATGAGTGCATGCCACTATGTGCCTTGTCATATGAGAGAGGAATCCAGGACTACCAGCAGCGGTCCTTGGGGAGAAAAACATTGCTTCTTGAACCCTTGACTTGGACATTTTCACAGCCTCAGAACTATAAGCTTATAAATTAATACATCTCCATTGTAAAAGCCAACCCATTTCTGGTATATTGCCTTGGCAGCCTTTAGCAAACTAAAACAACCCAAATAGCCAAAACAATCCAGAAAATAAAAAACAAAATTGGAGGACTCAGACTTCCTAATTTCAAAACTTATCAGAAAGCTAGAGTAATCAAAACAGTGTGATACTGGCATAAGGATAGATATATGGGACAAGAGAATTGGGAGTCCAGAAATAAACCCATATATCTATGGCAAACTGATTTTGTAACTGTTCGAAGTTCATTCAATGGAGAAAGAATAATCTCAACAATGTGTTGGGAAAAATGATATTCACATGCCAAAGAATTAAACTGGACCACTACCTAACAGCATATACAAACGTTAATTATGAATGAATCAATGACCTAAATTAAAGCACTAAGCATAAAACTCTTAGAAGAAAACACAGGGATAAATCTTCATGACCTTGGTTTAAGCAATGGATTCATAGATGAGACAAAAATCATCAGCAACAGCAAAAAAAATGGGTAAACTGGACTTCATCTAAATTAAAAACTTTTGTGTGTCTATGGATGTTTCGAGGAAGTGAGAAGACAACCTACAGAATAGGGGAAATATTTCAAAATTATATATCTTGATAAGGGTTTAATATTCAGAATATATAAAGAATACTTAAAACTCAACAAGAAAAAGGTGACCAACTCAACTGTACATGGGGACTGGATTCAAATAAGTATTTCTCCAAAGATATATTTTAAAAAGCCAAAAAGCCAATTAAAAGATGCTCAACATCATTAGCCATTAGAGAAATGCAAATCAAAACAACCTTAACATTTCACACCTACTAGGGTTATTTTTAAAAGGTAAATAACAAGTATTGGCCGGCATGTGGAAAAACTGGAACTCTTGTGCACTGCTGGTGGGAATATAAAAAGGTGCACCCGCTGTGGATACCAGTTTGGTGTTTCCTCAAAAAGTTATGCATACAATACTATATGAGCTGGCAATTCCATTCCTAGGAATATATGCCCAAGAACGGAAAGCTGTGAAAGTAGGGGCTCAAAACAGGTAATTGTGTACTAATGTTCACAAATGCTTCATTTACAAAAGCCAAACGGTGTTAACAACCCAAATGTTGATCAAACGATTGAATGGAGAAAGAATGTGAGAGAGATATATATATATACACACACACACATATATATGGCAACTTACTTTAGGCAAGCCTTTCAGATGTGTAATATAGTTTTCTTTTATGTACCGCCTTTAAGAAATGCAGTACTGAGGAGAGAAAGAAGAATCATAAGGCCTTTCTCAGAGATCACAACCTCAACCAGAGAAGGGTTAGTGTTCCCACAACGCTCTCAAGGCAGAATGGGGCATCCTATTATGGTAGTCTTCTCTCCCTTTCCTACGACCTTCCGGTTGTCAATTCTCATTATCAGGGCGTTCTAAAGAGCATGAATCTCTGTGCAAGAAGATGAAGGCACAGCAGCAGCTGGAATCGCATGATTCTCAGCTAGCCGCACGCTGTCCCTGTCATAAGAGGGAAGAGTACATAGGCGTGGGAAGGCCCTGCGACCACGGGCATTAGAAAGCTGCAAGTGAGTCCAGGACACGGCCACAGAAATGGCCACACAAACGCACTCACACACATCACACACCGAGAGACAAACGAACTCGTTCCACGCTCCCCACTAGCTTCTGACCGGAACCAAAGTGACGGTCCTGATTTTACAGGCGGAATCCGCATCCGCATGGCCAACTTCCGTAAGGAAACAGCCTGGAGCGCTGGGTACTCGGAGGAAGGTAGTTCAGAGCCCTGGTGGTCTTTTTTCCTGTCAGCTCCGAGCCCCGGCCGGCCCCCCGGCATTCCCAGCAACATGCATGGCACTTCTTTCTGGCTGTTCTAACTCAGTTGCGGCAGGCGGGTCCCGGCGAGCCGTCACTCACCTGGCTGCTGCAGATCCTATCCTTGCACCGAGATGTAATGGCGTAAGTGAACCAAGTGGCGCAGGGCCGCAGTGGCCTCCGGGACATGTAGTTTAAAGCAAGAAACCTGTCGCATCCTGCAGAATTTAGGCCCATTAGCAGTGCCCAATACTCAATTTGAGGCCCTTGTGGCTCTTGGGCAGCTCCTTGCTCGCAGTGTGGATCTAACACCGCCACAGTCTAAGCTCACCTATTACGTTGTATTCGAGTGATTTCCCTAAGGGTTTCAGAAAATCCCATACAGAGAAGTCACCAGAGGTTGAGTCTTGCCGTAATGTCTGCAGGGAAATGTAGTCCAGGGCCGGAAACGCTCGGAAAGGTCGGGAGGTAGAGTCCAGATTTCTTTCAGAACTCCGAGCTGGACGCAGTGACCGTGACAGTCTGGTTGCTTCTCAAGGAGTATGAGAGAGTGACGCTTACTGCACGACTGTGTGTTTGTGTGTGTGTTCGCGCCCGAGTATCCTCTACAGGAAGCTGAGGGGATGAAAACTGTGGCCATGCCTGTGAGATGCGTCAGGCAGAGTTTGAGACTGAGAGGGTTTATAAATGGATAAAGAGGTGATCCATTTGCGATTGTGTGTGAGAGAGCCTGGGGAACACAGTGTGGTTTATGGCTTTTTGGATAATGTCTGCTATCAATCAAGTTTAGTATGTGACTAAATATCTTACAACTTGTAAGAACGCGTTTTGTGTGTATGGTTGTGATTTTAGAATAGATTCCTATGAAATCATGGGATCGTTAAGTGAATGATAAACTGCAAGTTATGGCAGTGAATGGGGGAAAAGAAGTGTGTGAGCATAGGATTGTGAGGATGGGCATGATTGTATGTAGCTCTGTGTTATACTGATACTTCTAAACTTCAGTTTCCTACCTGGAAACTGAGGTAAATAGACCTTAATGTTTTGGAGCAGTGCTGCCCAATAGAACTTTCTGCAATAATGGATTCCATGTTCTGTAGCTTCACCATACAGTACAGCAACCCTAGCTACATGTGGCTGTTGAGCACTTAAAATGTGGTTAGTTTGAGGAACTGAATTTTAAATTTTCTTCAATTTAATTAATTTAAACAGCTCTGTATGCCCAGTGGCCTCTTTTTTTTTTAATTTGTCAATTTATTTTTTATAAGATTTATTTCTCTCCCCTTCGCCCCTCCCCCAGTTGTCTGCTCTCTGTGTCCATTCACTGTGTATTCTTCTGTGTCCGCTTGTATTCTTGTCAATGGCACCAGGAATCTGTGTCTCTTTTTGTTGTGTCATCTTGCTGCATCAACTCTGTGTGTGTGCGGTGCCACTCCTGGGCAGGCTGGACTTCCTTTTGCACAGGACGGCTCTCCTTATGGGCGCACTCCTTGCACGTGGGGCTCCTCTACACGGGGAACACCCCTGCATGGCACCGCACTTATTGCACGCATCAGCACTGCAAGTGGGCCAGCTCACCACTTGGTTCAGGGGGCCCTGGGTTTGAACCCTGGACCTCCCATGTTGTAGGTGGATGCTTGATCAGTTGAGCCAAGTCCACTTCCCCCAGTGGCCTCTTGATTTCAGAGAGAAGGTTCTTAAGTAATTCATCTAACAAATAATTTGAAGAGTGAGTTTTATGTTGAAATATAAACAGATAGAAGGAAAATGCAAATTCAGCCTTTGTTTTTTTATTAGGGTATAATTTACATACAGTAGAGCCCCCAAATATTACATATACGGATTTTTAGATATACAGGCAATCACCACACATGAATCAAGATAAAGAACCTTTCCAAGATAGTAGAATGTTACCTGGTACACCCCACCCCCCAATCTCAGGCTTCACCTAGAAATGACTATTAATTGGATGTTATCACTATAGATTAGTTTTATGTGTCCTTGAACTTAATAGGAATGTAATCTTATGTAATCATATGTCTGGCTTGTTTCACTTATCATTATGACTCTGAGATGCGTCCCTGTTGTTGTATATAGCAATAATCCCCTTTTTCTTATTTCTGTGTAGCGTTCTATTGTGTGACTATACCATAATTCACAGGCCAGAAAAATTTTTCTGTACATAGTCAGCTAGTAAACGTTACTACACTTTGTAGGCCAAATAGTTTTTATCACAACTACCTGATTCAGTCCTGTAGCAGCCATAGACAATATGTAAATAAATGAGTGTGACTGTGTTTCAATAAAGCTTTATTTATAGACACTGATTTTTAAAAAAATATGTACTATATTTTTACCTCAGAATATTGTGTGGGTGTGTGCCTAGGCAACACTGAGTAGTTAAATCTTCATATGTGTAGCAGATACTAGCCAATACTATAAACCAAGTCTATCTTAACCCAGTAAACAGCTTCATTTGTCTACTGCTGATTTCAATATTAAGCAGTGATATCCTCTTCACCTTAATTTTTTTAGACAACACAACAAGATTAGAATGGAATAGAATTATGAAAAGTTCTACAAGAAAGTTTGTCATTTTACCCACGAGCAGGCCTCCCTTATTATCAAGGGCCCACTCGTGGAAGAGGCTGGTATTTCCCCTAAAGTCTGATATGAATCGACTGGATCTTCACTGACTTGGGAGATTGCGTACCAGAACAGTTGGTTGCCTAGGACTCAGGACAAACAGACCTTAACAAGGAACTGAACTGTCTCCCTCTAATGGCTTCGTGCAATGTGCGTACAAGTTCACACACGAATATTCCACCTGAGGCATGTGCTGCTACGCCTGTTCTAGCCGCTGCTGGTTAGCAGCCCAGATGGGATTTCTGCCCAGAGCCGAGCCACTGCTTCAGCACACGTATAGACACGGATTTTTGAATTTTTATGCATCAAAAATACTATTATTGGGAAGCCGACTTGGCCCAGTGGTTAGGGCATCCGTCTACCACATGGGAGGTCTGCGGTTCAAACCTGGGGCCTCCTTGACCCGTGTGGAGCTGGCCCATGTGCAGTGCTGATGCGCGCAAGGAGTGCCGTGCCACGCAGGGGTGTACCCCGCCTAGGGGAGCCCCACGCGCAAGGAGCATGCCCCATAAGGAGAGCCGCCCAGCCTGAAAGAAAGTGCAGCCGAAGAATGGCACTGCCCACACAAAGAGCTGACACAACAAGATGACGCAACAAAAAGAAACACAGATTCCCGTGCCGCTGACAACAACAGAAGCGGACAAAGAAGAAGACACAGCAAATAGACACAGAACAGACAACCAGGGTGGGGGGGGGGAGGGAAGAGAAATAAATAAATAAATAGTTTTTTTAAAAAAAGATACTATTTAAAAAAATATTATTCTTTTGACTTCAATTATTTAGAAATGTAAAACCATTCTTAGAAGCTAGGTTATACAAAAACAGATGGTGGTCTGTATTTAGCCTGGGGGCTGTAGTTTACCAATCCTTGCCATGATTTCTTCATTTTATGTTGGTAAACATTTGCATGGTTTTCAGGTTTTTGATTATTATTAATAAAGCTCGGGAAACGGACTTTGGCCCAGTGGTTAGGGCGTCCGTCTACCACATGGGAGGTCCGCGGTTCAAACCCTGGGCCTTCTTGACCCGTGTGGAGCTGGCCATGCGCAGTGCTGATGCGCGCGAGGAGTGCCGTGCCACGCAAGGGTGTCCCCCGCGTGGAGGAGCCCCACGCGCAAGGAGTGCGCCCGTGAGGAAAGCCGCCCAGCGTGAAAAGAAAGAGCAGCCTGCCCAGGAATGGCGCCGCCCACACTTCCTGTGCCGCTGAACGACAACAGAAGCGGACAAAGAAACAAGACGCAGCAAATAGACACCAAGAACAGACAACCAGGGGAGGGGGGGAAATTAAATAAATAAATAAATCTTTAAAAAATAAATAAATAAATAAAGCTGTTAGGATCATCCTTATAAATATATTTTTGGTAGACATAGCATGACTTTCTGTTGGGTACCCAAAAGTGTAATTGCTGGATCATAGATAACAATATACCTACCTGTATAGATACTGCCAAACAGTTTTCCAAAATGGTTGTATCAATTTACACTTCTACCAACAATATAAAAGGTCTTGTCCCTGTACTCTTGCACACTTGTTATTATCACTCTTTTCAATTTTGCAATACTGGTAGGTCTCAATGTGATTTTATTTTTCTTCTTCAGCAGTTGTAGGCTTATAGAAAAACCATACAGAAAGTGTAGAGTTCCCATATACTCTCCCCTCACACACACAGTTTTCCTTAATATTAATATTTTGAATTAGCATGGTACTCTTGATACAGTTGAATCAATGTAATATTATAATTACACTAGTAACCATAGACCATTGTTTTCATTAGGGTTCACTCTTTATGTTGTACATATCTGTGGTGACTTTTTAAAACGTTTTTTTCTGGTAACATGTATACTACCTAAAATTTACCATTTTGACCGATTTCAAATACATTTGTCAATGGTATTAATTACATTCACAGTGCTGTGCTACAGTCCTCTTACCCTCCATTACCAAAACTTTTCCGTCACCGCAAACAAACACACCAATTAAGCATTAACTTCCCTTTCCCCACCCCCACCCCCCACCCCAACCCCCCACCTCCCAGCCTCTGGTAACCTGTATTCTATGTTCTGATTCTGAAACTGAATATTCTAATGATTTCATGTAAGTAAGATCATATATATGTCTTTGTGTCTGGCTTATTTCACTCACCATAATGTCTTCATTGTTCATGCATGTTATCACATATATCACAACTTCATTTCTTTTTAAAGATGAATAACACACCATTGTATGTGTGGTAGTTTGAGAATATTTAATGAATCCCAAAATGAGAAAGATTATAAATTAATCTGTTCCTCTGGGTATGATACCCTTTGATTACATTAAATTCAATTGAGACACATTTGATTAGATTACTTGATAAGATTACTTTAGGACTTTGGATTGGACTACATCAGTGAGGCATGACTCAGGTTGAGTCCCTGCCCCCTTGCTGGGTCTGATATAAATGGACTCACACAGGCAGAGATGGAGGACAAAAGGAGCCAGCATATATTTTTTTAAAAGATTTATTTACTTTATTTTTTCTTTATTTCCACTCCCTCCCCCAGATGGTTCTCTCCTCTGTCTGCTCATTGTTTGCTTGCCTTCTCCAGGAGGCACCAGGAACCGAACCTGGGATCTCCCACATATGAGATAAGTGCCCAACGGCCTGAACCACATCCCCTTCTTGCGGCTGCAGTGTTTGCTGGCTTGTGACATTTGCTTGAAGCAGTAGTAATGTCTCACTCATTGTGGCAGGGGCAGCATCTACTCATCTTTTTAAGAGGCAAGTCCTGGTGTTTCCCTTCTCTTCTGGATTTCATTGATTTTAGCTCCTTATTTCCATGACTTTCTCACTCTCTCTCCACCACCCCTTCATGTATGTATTCATCCTATTTTTAAAGGACTCTACTAAGAGGATTAAGACCCACTCTGGACCACGCCTAAGCTGACATTACCTCATCAAAAGGTCCTACTTACAATACGTTTACACCTACAGAAATGGAATGGCTTTAAGAACATGATTTTCTGGGATACATACAGTTTCAAACCACCACACTCCATACTCTGGGCCCCAAAAAGACATGTTGTTTCCACATACAAAATACATTCATTCCATCACAATACCCTAAAAGCCTTAAGTCCTTACATTAAAGATAATAAGTACAAAGTTTGATCAAAATTGGTAATAGGTGTAGTTTGTTCTGGGGCATAATTCCCCTCCATCTGTGGACTGTGAAATGTAGAAAACAAGTTACTTGTTTCCAAAATAAAGGGGAGAGATGGGTATAGCATAAATACTCAAATTTCCGTAGGGAGAAATTAGAAAGAAAACAGTGGTAATGGGTCCCAAACAATTCCAAAACCCTGTAGAGGGACACAAGTAGATATATGCACATCAAAGTTCGCAGCAGCATTATTCACTATTGCCAAAAGTTGGAAGCAGCCCACATGTCTATCAACAGATGAATGGATGAGTAAACTGTGGTATATACATACAATGGAATATTAGCTCTAAGAAGGAATGCAGTGTTAACACATGGGATAACATGGATGAATCTTGAAGACCTTATGTTGAGTAAAGTAAGCCACGCACTGAAGGACAAATATTACATGACCTCACTGATAAGAATTAAGCAAATTGAGCAGATTTACAGAGCTAGAGTCTGGAAGACAGGTGTACAGGAGTCAGAAAGGGAGTAGAGGGTGGTGAGCTGATGCCCAAATGGGTAAAATCTATAATGTGGAAGGGTGTGGTTGGGCAGGGGATGGGCATGAGAGTGGTGCAGTGATGTGGTTAGGTTCAGCAGTGTTGGTCTGTGAATGGAAGTAGGGTGGGGTGTTGGGTTGGACTATCAATGGAGCTGGGGGGAGGACTAGGGGGAAAAACAGATGAACTCTGGGGATTTGCAGGTCTGTAGTTAAAAGTACAATTTTTTTTTTTTTTTTTTTCAAATATGGCCGAGAAGGGTTCCTGGTGTAGGGCGTCGAGTGTGGGGGGATATATGGGATAGGACTCACCTGGGGCATGGTTCTGTGGAATATATAAGTGTTCATTTTTTCATAGTGTGTTATCTCAGTGGGTGGAGGCCCACACATGAAAAAAAGCATTTAAACTCCCATCCTGGGACAAGAATCCTTTGAGAACACAGGCAGTGCCTAATAAAAGAAAATAGCCAATATGTAAAGCCATCAATATTATTGCAAGTAACTATGACTCTTATTCTTCAAAAAGTGAAATTTAGTGGTTACCTTAGTTCCAAGGGGAAGTGGAGGGAATTGATGGAACATAGGGCATTTTTAAGCATTAGAATTATTCTGTGTGATCTTGCAAAACAGATACAGGGCATTTTAAATTTCATCAACACCTATAAACATGTACAGTGCAAAATGTAAGCCATAATGTAAACTGTTGACCATGGTTAATAGCAATGCTTCAATATTTGTACATCAGTTGTAACAAATATACCATCCATATGTAAAATGTTATTAATAGGGGAGAATGGAAAAGGGAGAGGTCATTTGGTATATAGGAATCCCTTATATTTTCTATGTGATTTTTCTGTATCCTAACACTTCTTTGAAGATAAAATGAAAAAAAAATAAGACACTGGGGGAATACATGGAAGAAAATGTTAGTGTACATAGAAGACAACAGATCTTACAGTGATAAAAGACACAATGTCTAAAAAAATTTTTATATTTCAAAATATTTTTATTTGTTTTTGTTATTTTTTAAACTATTGTTATTTCAATTTCTTATTAACTTTTTTTGGGTTATTTTGTTGGCTTCATTTTTGGAGAGGTTTTGTATCACAGAATGGTCACAACTGTGGCAGGGGAGAATCTCTGGTCTGGGATGTGGGGGATGGGGGGATGTATGAGCAGGGGTGCAGCTGGAGCATGCCTCTAAGGCATATGAATATGTTCAAGTATTCAAGGGGTATTGTCTCAGTGGGTGGAGACCCACACAATAACAGAAAGAATATTGAATTCCCATCCTGGGGAGTTCTGCTGCATTCTCTAATAGGACATCAAGAATCCCCTGAGTAAAAGGGCAGTGCCCAGTGAAGGCAGACAGACCATTATATCAGGCCCTTAATATTGATGATTGTACTTATGAACCTTTTCTTGTGAAATTAAAACTTAGCATAGTATTATATATTGCCTAAGAGTTACTTCCTGAAAGTCTCCTTGTTGCTCAAATATGACCCCTCTCTAAGAGAATCTCAACATATAAACACACTACCTCCCCCAGCATGGGACATGACTCCCAGGGATGAGCCTCCCTGGTATCAAGGGATTATTACCAAGTGCCAACTAGCAATGCATCTGGAAAAAGACCTTGACCAAAAAGGGGAAATATTAAATACAAATGAGTTTTTATGGCTAAGAGATTTCAAAATGAATCAGGAGGTCATTCAGAGGTTACACTATGCACAGCTCAGTAGGGTCTCATTGACTGCCATGGTAAACAGTGTCTCAATTAGGGGGTCTCCTTTGTACTCTAGAGACATCCAGACACTATAAGCAGGGCAGACAAGCTCAAGAATTCAGCACCCTGTCAGTGGACCTTACTTTGGAATTTATGCCAGACTTATTTATAGTTTCCCTCCACATGGCTCTTCTGCCCCTTTTATTTGAACCTATAATTAGCACTATACTTGTTCAATATATGTCCCAGAGACGTAAATCTTTGGTCCTTTCATGTGCCAGTTGAGTCCTGAATCTCAGCAGAGTTGCAAAACCTACTCTTCAGTTCATTGGACTCACCCAGGACAACTAACAAGGAGATTATGATGGACAAAGCCCATCCCAAGGAAAAGAGATTGTCTGCAACTGCAAGGAAGATAGTTCCAACCATCTGCCCCATGGGATCTAAGCACCCTCTCAATTAGAAGCAGAGTGGGCATCACCATCCTACAATCCTAAAAATTGGGAATGAAAAATGGACTGAGTAGACTTACTATTCTATTATAGACTTATTATTATTCTAGCAATGGAAGGACTTTTATCACTGATATAAGGGCTGTGGCCACGAGAGCTTCTGGTGGGAAAGAGAGGGAAGAATAGGTGTAATACTGGGTCATTTTTGGGACATTGGAATGTCCTGCATGCCTTTGCAATGGGGAATGAATAGACTAAAGTAGACTTATTATAATTCTATTATAGACTTATTATTATTCTAGCAATGGAAGAACTCTTATCATTGATATAAAGAGAGTGGCCACTGGAGGTTCTGAGGGATGAGAAAAGGAAAAATAGGTGTAATATGGGGGCATTTTTAGGACATAGAATTTGTTCTGCATAACATTGCAGTGACAGGTACAGGCCACTGTATGTTTTGTCATATCTTACAAAATTGTGCAGGACAAAGTGTAAACTATAATATAAACTATATTCCATGGTTAGTAGTAATGTGTCAAGATGGGTTCATCAACTGTAACAAATGTACCACACTAATGAAGGATGTCATTAATGTGGGAAAGTGTGGGAGGGGGAGGGAGTGGGGCATATGGGAATCCTTTATATTTTTTATGTAGCATTTACATAATCTAAATCTTTAAAAAAAATAAAAAAAGACGCAGATTGGTAAGGAAGAAATAAAACAGCCCCTTTTTGCAGGTAACATGATAGTTTAGGTATGAAATCTCAATGAATCTACAAAAAAAGTTGCTATAAATAGTAAAAGACTTTAGAAGATCATAGGACACAAGATCAACATACAAGAATCAATTGTATTGCTATATACTAGCAGTGAACGCGTGGAAACTGAAATTTAAATGCAATACCATTTACAATTGCTCCAAAGATTTGTATAAGTAAGTGTCAATGAAACAAAACTTGTCTAGGAATTATATAAAGAAAAATGCAAATCACCAATAAAAGAAACCAAAGAAGATTTAAAAATTGGAGAAATATTGTGTTCATATATTAGAAAACTCATCATAGTAAAGATATCAATTCTCCCCAATTTGATATACAGATTTAAACTAATTCCTTTTCAAACCCCAGCAATATTTTTATGCAGTGTTCTAAAATTTATATGGAGAGACAAATAGGTAATAAAAGTTCTGAAAAAGAAAAATAAAGTGGGAGGAATCACTCTACCCAATTTCAAGATTTATTATATAGTTATATTAATAGTAATAGAAAATGGGTGATATTGGCAGGTATTAGATACATAGATCAATGGAATAGAATGGAGAAATAAGAAATAGCACCACAAAAGTATAGCCAACAGATCTTTTCAGCTGCATTTCCTTAATTATTATTATTGTGATAATATGTACAACATAACATTTCCCATTTTAAGCACCTTCAGCCATACAATTTGGGGGACATTAGTTATATTCATACATTCATAATGTGCTACCATCACCAAAACTGCCATTGCCCCAAACAGAAACTCTGTATCCCTAAGCAATATCTCCTCTGGCCCCTGGTAACCTATAATCTACATTCTGTCTCTATGAATTTGAATATTCTAGTTATTTCATGTGAATGAAATAAAGTAATATCTGTCCTTTTGTGTCTGGCTTATTTCATTCACGATTCATCCATGCTGTGACATGCATCAAAACTTCATTCCATTTTATGGCTGAATAATATTGGGTAATGTATATGTCACATTTTATTTATCCATCTGTTGATGGATACTTGGGTTGCTTACATGTTTTGGCTATCATGAGTAGTACTGCTATGAACATTGGCTTAAAAATATTTGTTTGAGAGGCTACTTTTAATTTTTTTGTATATATCTAGAAATGGGTATGTGGGATCATATGGTAATTCTAAGTTTAACTTTGAAGAATCACAAAATCCTTTTCCATAGTAGCTGCAATATTTTACATCTCACCAAAGGTTCCTATTTCTCTTCATCCATGTCAACACTTCTTATTTCTGGTTCTTTTTCTAATATTAGTTGTTCTAGTGGGTGTGAGGTGGTGTCTTATTTTGGTTTTAATTGCATTCCCCTAATGGCTGATGATATTGAGAATCTTTTCATGTGCTTATTGGCCATTTGTATCTTTTCTTTGGGGAAATGTCTGTTCATATCTTTGCCCAATTTACAGATGAGTCGGTGGTCTTTTTGTTGTTGAGTTGTAGTTCTTTATATATTCTAGATAACAAACCTTTATCAGAAATATGATTTGCAGCTATTGTCTCTAGTTACAAAGTTTGTCTTTTCACTTTCTTGCTCAAAGTGTTCAAGAAATATTTTCCTTTGTGCTCAAAACTTTTCATTTTGGAGAAGTTCAATTTTTTATTTTTGTTATTGTTGCTTATGATATTGGTATCATCTCTTAAGACTGCCTTGCCAAGTCCAATATCATAAATATTTTTCCATTTTTTTCCTAAGAATTTTGTCTTATATTTAGCTTGACCATTTTTATTTTTGTATATGATGTATGGTAGGGGTCTAACTTCCTTCTTTTGCATGTGGACATCCAGGTTTCCAAGCACCATTTGTTGAAGAGACTATTCCTTCCCCCATTGAGTGGACTTGGCACCCTTGTCAAAAATGAATTGGCCAGGGGTAAATGTCATCAAGATGGCAGTGAAAGATGTGTTACCAAACAATCACCCTTAAAAACAGTAAAAAGTTAGGGAGGGGAGAGAACCAACTTTCTCAGAACTCTGAAAGATGATCTAGACTAGAGAACAACTCAGTGCTAAGCAGGAGAGAAGAACCTAAAAATTATAGGCAAGCAATGGCACATATGTATCAGTCATGGCCCTTCCCTCATACTCAAATCTTCATGGCAGTTTCTGTTATTCATGGTGGTCATTCAGGGGCTCTGGCACATTCTATTACAGGTGTCTGGGACCAGTGATAGTTGAGATGGCCTGTATGCATGTAAACATAGACCTCTGAGGCCCAACTGACCCATGATGGTGCTTTGGTGTCCTGTGTACATTTCCAGTGTGGGTCCCTTGGGCCTGATTACTGAAACATCTGAAATAAAAATATTGGGTTTCTTTGTACATTGACCCCAACTTGGTCTATGGAAAACAGACTCAGGACAGAAGTCTGGTTCTCCTAATGCACAAGTCACCAGAGGCAGAAAATCAGTGGAAAGGGTGACCTGACCACAGAACCTCAGAGTGGACCCAGTGCTGAAAGCTTTAGTGTAAAATCAGATCAGAAGGTGGGAATGGATCTTAGCTGAAAACTGTTGCCAGTGAGAACAAACTATAATGAATATAAAACACACAGCCCAGGGGTGTGGTAGTTGAGGCTGGGGAGAGGACCTCCTTTCTTAGAAGAGAAACAGTTGTACATATTGAAGAATTCTTTAAAGTTACTGCACATGCTTAGGGAAAGATGCAGGCTCAAATATACCTGAGAAGAAACAAACAGTTAACTATGGGCTATCCTATAAGTCTTGTATAAACTAATCTAGGTGTTGAAGAAGAGCCTTAATACCCAACAATCTAACTGAAACCTTAGATAAGGAGACTGACACCCAGAATTAGCACATCAAAATATTCAATATCCCAGACTTCAAAAAAAGATCACAAGATAAACAAAGAAACAGGAAGAGATGACCCATTCAAAGGAACAAAATAAAATAAAGGAAGAAGCCTAGACATTGGAACAACTAATCAAAGATGCTAAGTCAACTCCTTAATAAGTTCAATGAGATAAAGGAAAATATGGGCACAGAACCATAGGAAATTAAGAAGGTAATGCATGAACAAAAGTAGGAATTAGAAATCTTAAAAATGAACCAAACAGAAATTTTGATGTTAAAAAACATAAAAATGGGGTTTTAAAACACATTAGAGGGAAGCGGACTTGGCCCAGTGGTTAGGGCGTCCGTCTACCACATGGGAGGTCCGCGGTTCAAACCCCGGGCCTCCTTGACGCGTGTGGAGCTGGCCCACGTGCAGTGCTAATGCGTGCAGGGTGTGCTGTGCCACATGGGTGCCCCCCATGTAGGGGAGCCCCATGCGCAAGGAGTGCGCCCCGTAAGGAGAGCTGCCCAGCATGCAAGAAAGTGCAGCCTGCCCAAGAATGGTGCAAGGTGGTGGTCTTAATACCCAGACAGGGAAGTTGAAATCATACCCACTGGATATAAACAAAAATGAATATACTTGTGTTTTTTCCCTTTTTTTGTGCCCAAAGCCTTCAAATCTGTCAGACTCTGCTATGAAATTAAGAACCATCTATTGTTTTTAAGAACCATCTTATTTAAGAACCATGTATAAGATAGCATTAATGGGCCAGGTGCCCATGGGACACCCACATTAAGCTATACTTAAAGGAAACACCAAAATGTTGCTATTAACTATCCCATGCTTCTTCCCATTGATATTTTAAATTGAGTTATAACATATAATGAAGTGCATAATGTACAGTAATATTAAGTGCACAGATTGATATCTGAATAGAATATGTCATTGTAACAACCACCCAGATAAAAATATAGGCTATTTTCAGCACTCCATAAGGTTTGATATATCCATGTAGGTGACCAATATTTTATATCTATCATAATTGATTCATTTTGCCTGCTCTTGAACCTCACATAAATGGAATAATACAGTGTATACTCTGAGACATTTTTTCCACTCAACATAGTATCTACAGGATTAATCCATGTTCTTGCATGTACCAGTACTTTCTTCCTTCATATTGTTATTAGTATCCCATTGTATAAATACACAATTTTTTAAATAGATTTTTCTACTGACAGGGCATTTTGGTTTGTAACATTTGGGGCTTATCTACTTCACCACACATCTCCCGATGTAAAGTACCAGAAATGGTACTTTATAATGGGAATTTTATTAGGGGAAAAGATTACAGTTCCAAGGCTGTGAAATGTTTAGTTCAAGGCATCCACAAAGGGAAGCGGACTTGGCCAATGGTTAGGGCGTCCGTCTACCACATGGGAGGTCCGCGGTTCAAACCCCTGGCCTCCTTGACCAGTGTGGAGCTGGCCCACGCGCAGTGCTGATGCTCTAAAGGAGTGCCCTGCCATGCAGGGGTGCCCCCGCATAGGGGTGCACCACGCGCAAGGAGTATACCCTGTAAGGAGAGCCGCCCAGCACAAAAGAAAGTGCAGCCTGTCCAGGAATGGCGCCGCACACATGGAGAGCTGACACAAGATGACACAAAAAATAGAAACACAGATTCCCGGTGCCACTGATAAGGATGGAAGCGGTCACAGAAGAACACACAGCGAATGGACACAAAGAGCAGACTATTGGGGGTGGGGGGGAAAGGGAGAGGGAAAAAAAAAAAGGCATCCACAAAGATACTTTCTCACCAAAGTCAGCTACTGGTGATCCTGGCATCTGCCGTGTGGCCATCAGGTATAGGGCAGGGCTCATCTCCTCAGCCTTAAGCTGCTCTTTGGGCTTAGCCCCTTGGAGGCCTCTGTGCTCTGCTGATTCCAGACTCTGGGACCTCTCTCAGCCTCTTGGGGTTTCTTCCTTGAGCTTAGCATAGGTAAACCTGGTGTCTTCTCTCTACTTTCTTCTTTCACTCACATGGCAGAATAAAAAATGGCAGCTTCCTTTTTCTCTCTGTGTGTCTCTATGTTGATAGAATGCTCCAGAAAGAGGGGGGAGACTCAACCTGAGTCATGCCTTACTGATATAGGCCAATCAAAAGGGCCCCGGCTAAAACAAAGAAAGCCACCATGAACATCCTCTCCATATCATTTTGTGGACAATTGTATTCATTTCTCTTGGGTGTATACCTGGGAGTGGATTGAGAGTCATAGGGTAATATACCCTTCCATTGAATTTGCAGAGAAGATAAAGATAACCTAAGGCTAATTTTTACTGAGTAACTTTTCTTCGCTTCATTCTGTTCCAAATACCTGAACCAGTCTATGTTTTCTAAGTATAGCTATGTATGTTGTATTACAGTCTAGAAAAGTATGGTTAGAAGTTCCTGAGTGATATCATATATATATATATGAAATTCTCATCATTATTTCTTTCATGTCTTCCTAAAATGAGTTTAGTTTGCTCTGAAACACCTTCTAGGTACAATGTTCTTCAAAGAAGCTGCTTTTATTATTTATCCTAATATTTATTTATTTAATAATAATATAAAGTATTATTTATTCTAATAATCTAATTTTGCATCTAACAGCAGTGTAATAAAAAAGTAAGACATTTAACTTGCTGTATGAATCAATTCACTTCCAAAGATCCCATGGGTTCAAAATAATTTGCAGCTTCTAAGAATGTCTCCCATCTGTATCTTCAGGAGTATATCATTTTTCTAGAGAACTTTATCAGACATTAGACTTATTCTGTACAGATGATATATTTTCACTTAATTGTAAAGGTCCAAAGGACAGCAACTACATTTTCTAAGCTGATATCTCCCAAACCTTGGCACAGGGTCTACAGACTATGAACAATTAATCAATGTCTGATGGTGATCTAGAAATTCAATATCTAGGAAATTATCATTGGGAAAGAGCTATAAAATACACAATATAATATGCACAAGGGTGCATAGCAGAAAATAATACAAGTAAAAATTAGAAACAAATATTTAATAAAAGGTTAAATTAGGGTCACCAGTAACATGATATATTATGCCATCAATAACGATGATATTCTACAGACCTGTTGAGGATATTCCTAATGAATTGCTTAAAGGGAAGGCATCCCAAAGCCAAAAAGCAAAAGAAAAGAAAAAAAGGAATGCATGACATTGCCATGTGTTATTCAATCTTAATTAAGAAAATTGACTTGGTTGTAAACCTTCTAGGATGTCAACTTCACAATTACTATCCATGTGATACTGAACAAGTTACTTTTTGAGGCCAGTTTCATCTTTTTGCTTTAAAATGGAGATAACAGTTATTGTGAGGATTGGTATCTAAATCATATAAAATGGCACATAAAAGGCACTTAATAAAATTATTGTTATGGTGAAGATTCCATTCCCTTTACTTCACCGAGAGATTTCTCTATTGACTTTTTATTTTTTCTTATAGTGAAACAAATTTCTCAAGTGTACTTTTTCCCCCTCATAATGTTGATCAATACATTTCAAATCTCAGCTTTGAGAACAAAATTCTTCTTAATTAGCATTGGCAAAAAGTCAATCCTCAGCACCACTCTCCACCCATCCCCTACCCTCCACCATCCCCCACCACTCTGCAGTGGGAGAAACACCTTTCTGTACCATAAAAATAACTGAAAGACTCTTACTTGGTAAGGTGCAGACTTGTAACAATAAGAGCTCACTGAGCTCATCATGGACAATCAGGTGAATATTTATAACTGCTAACATCTTATTCTCTTTTCTATTAATCTGTACTCAGAAGTGTTATTTATACAATGGAGTCTTGTAGGACACCAGGATATCAAAGATTATTGCTTCATTCTGTGAAAACAGAGTTAAGACTCTAAAAATTCTGTAATTATGAAACACTGTGCTTTGTTTTAATAATTTGTTGTCTTGGAAATTATGTAATAACTGATGTCTCTATTATCCAACCACGGTAGAGAGTAAAAAAAGGTTACTCTCCACCCAGTGGTGTGCTGGGAAATTAAATCTGAAAAACAAAATCTCTGATTTGAAGCGTTTGCTGCTTTTGGTGGTGTAAAGACTCCATGATCACCAATTTCAAGCTACTATTGGCTTAACCAACTCCTCAAATTCCTCAATGTGTAATCGGCCAGTAGAAGATGGGCCCAGCAAGCTGCTGCCTCAGCCACACATGATAATACAAATAGTGTCTTACTGTCATCACAACAGTGTTTAGTTAGTGTAAAACAGAAAAGTAAGCCCAGGAAAGACAACTGAATACTTTGATATTCTAAAGAAACCACATGGGGAGGCCAGCATCTGGCATGCCATTTTGTCACTCACATGTCTCCATGACAGCTGGCAGGCAGCAGCTGCACAGTACAGCAAGAGGAAAAAGATTATATAGGGTTAATCAGCACAAAGGGGGTTTAATGCATAGAGGAGCTTGAGGGTGCACGTGGTCTAGTAAATGTTTAACAGTGAGAGGCCACACATATACAAGTTAATGATTACTACACCTAAGGTCCTGTGTGTGCATAGCAGAACCTTCCAGGATGGATTGCTCACCAATTCCACCCTACCCTTTCCAGCAATCTACACAAATACATAGTGGGAAGGGGAATGGGCATTTCATGTCCCTATAGTTAGAATGCCAGAGTCCACAATGAACCACAGTGGGCAGCTCAGACAGAAGACCTGCACCTACCCACCTTCCCCTACCCATGCACCAGTCATGAAGCCACAAACACACCCATTTGCATTCCCTACCAGAGACTCATTGGCCTCTTCAGTCTCACGGTTTGCAGTGAGCTTCCTCCACTGCTCAGCACATACAGGTCTGAAACCTAAAGTCGCCACCCTCCATTGTGATTTTCATCCTGAACTCAGCTAACTTACCTCAACAGAAACCATGGAGGCCAGCCAAAAGCGGTACATTTTTCAAAAGGCTGACAGTAAAGTCGTAGGTCTTATGAAATTTATACCAACAAATGCTCCCATTGTAAAAGACGAAAGGACTTCTCAATCATTTAAGTGTCCACCTTAAGAATCCAGCAAAAGAAGAGCAAAATAAAATCAAAGCAAGCAGAAGGAAGCAAATAATCAAGAGTAGAAATCAATAAAATAAATAACATAAAAACAATACAGAAAATCCGTTGAACCACAAACTGGCTCTTTGAAGTATCAATCAATACAATTGATAAACCTTTAGCAAAACTGACAAAGAGAAGGGATGCGAATCACCAATTCAGGATAAAAGAGCAAATATCACTATATACCCAACAAATAGTATAAGGATAATAAAAGGATACTACAAACAACTGTACACACATAAATATGATGCTTAGGTGAAAAAGACAAAGTCTTCAAAAAACCAAAGCTATCAAAACTCATTCAAGATGAAATGAATAATATGAATTATTGCTTACTATTGAATCCATGATTTAAAAGCTTCAGAAAGAACTATATCTAGGCCCAAATGGATTCACTGGAGAATTTTATGAAACATTTAAAAAATAATTAACAATTCTACACAACCAATTCCAGAAATGAAAAGGAGAAAATACTTCCAAATTCATTTTATGAGGCGACCATTACCCTGATACCATAACCAGACAAAGACAAGTACAAAGAAAGTAAGCTACAGTATCCCTCATAAACGTAGATGAAAAAATCCTCAAGATATTAGCAAATCATATTCAGCAATATAATTTTAAAAGTATATACTACATATAAGTTGGATTTATTCCAGGATTGCAGGCTCGTTCAATATTTGAAAATTCCATGACTGTAATCCATCATAGCAACAGTATAGCAGTTTCCAGGATGGTCTTTCCAGTTAGCAAAGGATTGTTAAAGTTAAAAAGAGCCTAAGGCAGGGGTTCTTAACAAGGGGTCTGTGAGCTTGAATTTAAATTAAAAAAAACATTATTCTTTTGGGGACGTGTTGGTGAGGATATATTTATTAAATAATACACAGTATAGAGTGGACTTAGTAAGGGGTCTGTAGTTTTCACCTGACTGGCAAAGGGGTCTGAGGAACAAAAAAGGTTAAGAACCCCTGGCCTAAGGGGGAAATAGCAATTTAGGATGCTGTCATGAAAACATGACATCACTGTAAAGACAAAGCCAACATTTATTATCCTTTCTGCAAAACAGCAGGCCTTCAAAGAATCTCAAGGTAAATTCCCAACAGTAACCTCTTGGGGAGCCCAATTCAGAGAAAAACCTGTGTTTTTTGTCTGGGTGAGCCCTAATAAAATTCATAGGAAACTCAGGCAGTACTCAGAATTGTACTAGTTGAAGTACTGTAGGTTTGAACTAAAGGGGTCAGAAATAGTACAAAGTGTAAAGGAATCTTTGGATCCCCAAACATCTAAGGCTAAAGCAGTCTGAGAAAACTATTCAGTTGTAAATACAGGGTCCTTTTATGGAAAAAATAAAAACAAACAAAAAACAACAGCTTGACTCAAGACGTCAGAACCAAGAGACCAGATGGCAGAGTAAAAGCCCTATAGAAAATCATTTCCAGGGAACTCTAATCAAGACACTAGTGATGTGTACCTGGCTGAGTTTCAGAATTATTATGAACCTGTTACTTCCTTTAACCCCTTCCCCATCCACTTTTCGAAGCTGAATATTTATTGCCGTTATTCTGAACCTATCTCACCACTGGGTATGGGGCTGTCCAGGGCAGATAGCTGACTCTTTAGTTCACAGAACTTCAGACTGGGAACCATACTCAAAGTGCTGTATCCAAGAAACCATATCTAAGACACCTCAACTGCTCCTAGACTTGGTTTAGGTGATGAGGTCCTGGAATTATGATACTGTAATAGGATGACTTTGCAAGTTTTAGACAAGGGCATGAGCATGTCTTGGATGTGAGTGGGATTTGAATTATGGTCAGAAAGCAAAATGGGGCACACTATTTTTTCAAAGATGGAGGCAACATATTTCACATCCCATGTGCTGTTCTACAATGTGATCTTACCACATTTCCATCAAGAGATGGAATCAAATTCCTTTCCCTTAATTTGTGCAGGATTTATGTCTTAATTGTAACCAATAAAATTCAATGGAAGTAATGCTGCATTATTTCCACAGCTAGGTCAGAAAAGGCCTTGTGGCCTTCACCTGGTTCTCTTGGAATGCTTGCTCTCAAGGTGTTCACCTTGGAACCAACAATCATGCTGTGAGAGTCCTAAGACAAATGGAGGGACCATGTAGGTGTTCCTGTTGACAATTTCACCAGAGATTAGATTTCATGTCATTCCAGTGCTGATGTGGGCTATGGGTGGGAGGCTCTTTGTCTCTTTAAAGATAACCTTAACCTAAGCTGTCTGTCCTGACTTGTGGGTGTGGGATGGTAAGAGGCTGCAGTCCTGCCTGTGGTGACCACGGCAACGACACCAGTCCTGGAGAAACAGTTTAGCAATGCAAACTCTATAAACTTTAAATATTCAGGGAAAATGCAAACCAAATGTGCTAAAAGCTTATCTAAAATGTATTAAGTCCATGCTCAAAGTTTACCTAGGATGTGGAAGATATATATGCTAATTCAAACCTATTGAGCACTGAAACAAAGAACGATATAGCCCTTCCTCTGTATAAAAAGAACTCAAAGTTCTTGTTCGGGGCTCGGGTTTGCAACAGAAAGCTCCTGAGTCCGGCTGGCCATCAATAAACCATTTTCCCTTCTCAAAATCATTCCCGAGTCCTGGCCTTTCTATACACAAATAATTGAACCTCTCTCAAATTCTACAATAGTGCAAACATCAGTCATGACAGCAAAGAAGCATACTGGAAGTAGAAATTCCAGCCCTAGATGTTATTCCAGCAGAGACCCCAGACATCATAGAGTAGAAACAAGCCATCTCTGCTGTGCTCTGTCTGAACTTTGACCAACAGAATTCATAAGTATAATAAAATGGTTATTGTCATATGTCACTAGATTGTGGGATGGTCTGTTACACCATAACATGTATTGTCTTTCTCAAAAAGAACTACTGGAAAGTAAAGGCAAACAGGAATAATATGGGCTTTTAAAGAGAAATTGATGCAACAGCATGGATGGGACAGGTTGCTGCAAAACTTCGCTCAATCATCCTTTACTTTGTGTTAATGTCTTCATTTTGAAAATGTGTTACATTTTCAAACAGTAAAATCAGAAATAAAAATAGCACACTTTAAACAATGAAAATAAACAGAAACAAATTAATCTAACTGGTATCAAGTTGGTCAGACTTAAATGTTTTGACTACATTCTTAGTGAATTATTTAAGGGTAGATAACGGATGTAAGGTAACCTTAAACATCATTCAATTATTTTTGCAACTATCTTATACTTCTTATAGAGTACAGCAAATAAATGATTGCATTGATAGAAACCAAGATTTCTATGTAAGAGAAAAATGATAAAAAGTTAAAATCATATATTACATTAGAATTTTTTTTAAAGATTTATTTATTTCCCTCCCCCCATCCTCCACCGCAGTTGTCTGTTCTCTGTATCTATTTGCTGTGTATTCTTCTTTGTCTGCTTCTGTTGTTGTCAGCAGCACGGGAATCTGTGTTTCTTTTTCTTGCGTCATCTTGCTGTTTCAGCTCTCCGTGTGTGTGGCGCCATTCCTGGGCAGGCTGAACTTTCTTTTACGCTGGGCAGCTCTCCTTATGGGGCACACTCCTTGCACATGGGGCTCCCCTACATGGGGGAAACCCCTGCATGGCAGGGCACTTCTTGCGTGCATCAGCACTGTGCATGGGCCAGCTCCACATGGGTCAAGGAGGCCTGGGGTTTGAACCGCGTATCTCCCATGTGGTAGACGGACGTCCTAACCACTGGGCCAAGTCTGCTTCCTAACATTAGAATTTGAATTATATTTATGACCTCATTCTTTCCAAAAGTTCTTTAAAATTTTTAATTGTAATCTAACATAAGGTGCACATATAGATGTATATATTGATGGATTTCCACAAACTGAATTAACCAAAGTCAATCCACACATCACTAGCATCCCCAGAAACCCAATGCTCTTTCCATCACTAACCCCTCCCCCCACTCCCCCATTAACCACTATTCGTGACTTCAAACTACATACAAAAATTCTATCAGGTTTGTAGTTTATATAAATGAAACCATACAGTTTATCTTCTTTTGCTCAAAATTGTATTTGAGATTCATCTGTGTTGTTGCACATAGTTGCAGCTTGCTTATTCTTATTACAGTACAGGATTTCTTTAGGGAATTTTCATTCTGCAGAAAAGAATCAGTGCAATATTTGGAAACATGATATCACATTCAAGGAAACATACTTTGCATCCACTCACTAACATAGCTAACCCCTGGCATAAGATTTGAAATTTCCATGTTTGTATCCACCTATTTTGGTTCTGACACCATCTGCTAAAATGGGTTCCTATTCCAAACATAAGCATCAGGAGTGAAAGTTCCATGGTAAAATATGCTTGAGATACACTAGGTTAAATAAAGTCAAACAAATTCTCATTACTTCATCCTTTTGATTGGCGTATAGATTTATTTTCTAAAAAGTGGATTCATTTTAGTATGCAGTGATTATATTCATTTGACCACTGACACTTTTTAAAAGTAGCATCAAATACTTGTTTTTCTTGGGAAATGGTTTCAAGTACTATCAAGTATTCCACTTGAGAAATGTTGGGTTGTGTGTCCTCTCCAGATTTCAATGTGCAAATGTGCCATGTGGGAGCAGAAACACACTTAAATTTGATTCCATATTGTTTGCTTTTTTAAAAAATCAAAAGATCAATCATGTATAATATAATCCACTATCATGGTTCCTCAGCCTTAGCCGGGGGAGAAATGTAGTTCATAATGGATAACTACAACGAAATCAATGTGTCTGACAATGCATGAGTTATGATTCATAAATTTTCAGTCCTTAAGAAAATAATTATTTTGAAGTACTGTATTATAATTTTGCCTATGTATAATTCATTTCCTTCTTAAAGATATATAAAGTAAAAAATAAAGAATCAAGACAATATTGGTGGGAAGCAGACTTGGCTTGACAGATAGAGCGTCCGCCTACCACATGGGAGGTCCACAGTTCAAACCCAGGGCCTCCTTGACCTGTGTGGAGCTGGCCCACGTGCAGTGCTGACATGCACAAGGAGTGCTGTGCCACGCAGGTGTGTCCCCCACGTAGGGGAGCCCCATGCACAAGGAGTGTGCTCCTTAAGGAGAGCCACCCAGCGCAAAAGAAAGTTCAGCTAGCCCGGGAGTGGCACTGCACACACGGAGAGCTGATGCAGCAAGATGACACAACAAAAAAGAGAGTCACAGATTCCCAGTGCCACTGACAAGAAGAGAAGTGGACACAGAAGAACACACAGTGAATGGACACAGAGAACAGACAACTGGGGCGGGGCAGGGGAAAAGGGGAGAGAAATAAAAATCTTTTTTAAAAAAAGGAAAATATTAGTGCTGGATCATATCTCTTTTACTACCGTTACGATGTTCTGAAGGTAATATTTAAAATCTAGCTGTATAATTAAACCAGAATGGATTGGGCCCATATATCCCACATAAAAGACTTTCAATTCTATACTTCATTTAAATAGACTGTTGGATATAATTTCTTAGTAGATAATAGCATTATAGGATTCATCTTTAGAAACGAAACCTTTAGATTTTGTTTTTATGGACTCTCTTCATATAGTTTTATAATCATTTTTAGGCTAGCCTTGTGGAATATAGTAGAACAAGTTAGGAATTATCGATCCTTTAAAGTTTTTATTTCTAAAAAATCAGATTGTACGTGTATTTTTTCAGTAGGGCTATCTTCTATAATAATAGTCTTTAATTTTTTTTCATTTTTTTATTGGTCTACTCAAGATTTCTTCAGAATCTTGAGGTAATTTTGATAATTTATATTTTCCTAGAAAATAATTCATTTAAAATGTCTATATTTTAATATAGGTACAGTGTGTATAACATATTCTCACTATATACACATACACATTACATATGCATAATACAATAAGTTATAAGAATCCATGTCACCTTATCATTCATATTGTTGTAACTGTGTCATCTTATTTGCATTCCTTGGGCAAAACTGCCAAGGTCTTAACTATACTGATCCCCTTTCAAAAGGAAACACGTTTGGCTAGAGTCTATTGTTTTCTTATTGTTTATACCAATGCTGACTATGGAAGTATGTTAGCCACATATATCATTTTAAATTTTCCAACAGTCACATTAAAAAAAGTGACATTGATTTAAGTGTATTTTATTTGAACCAATACATCCAAAATATGTACTCCACATGAAAAATTACTGACATTTTGAATTAAGATTTTGATTCTTTAAGATTCTTCAATATCTTGTATTTTATATTTACATCATTTCAATTTGGATGACCGCATTTCAAATGCTCAAGAGCTCCAATCCAGTGCTCAACACGTCACTAGTGACTGCCATTTTAGACAGTTCAGGTCTATTCCATGAATTTCCACATTTAGTTGTATTACCTGCTTTCTTTCACTCATTTGTTCAAAATAATTACGAGGTACCTTTCTATGTTTCAGACACTATAAGTAGATTTGGAGAGAGAGGGGTGAAACTAGACCAAGTCTGGATCCTCAATCTTAGTTTCCTGAATGCATTACAGTGTATGTGTAGAACTTTGGCAAAATCCTCACACTATTATATGTAGACTCTTGCAAATCATTCACTTCAAACTGGTTATAATTTCATCATTAACTTTTAAAAAAACATCATGGAAAATTCCAAATACACAAAAGTAGAGAGACTAGCAACAATAACAACAATACACATGAATGTAAGACACAGGTCACCATCATTTTGCCAAATTCAAACTATTAATCTTCTTTCTGCATGAGCATTTTCAGAAAATCCCAGACATCATACCATCTCATTTGTATAAACTTCAGAATTTATTTCTAATAAAGACATTTTTGTATAACCACAATGTCATTAACACCTAACACAATTTCTTAATATCATCTCTAATACTCAGTCAACATTCCCATTTTCCTAATTGTCATAAAAATGTTTTTACAGGTTTGTTCAACTCATGATCTAAAGAACCATGAATTCACTGCATTTGATTGGTTCATCTCTTATCTCTTTTAAAAGAGAAAAAGGGAATACCTTCCCTTTTGTCAACAACATTGAGAATCTGGGTTTTCTTGTAGAACTACCCACATTTTGGATTGAATTGCTTCTTGTTTTAGCATATAATTTGTTCTTTTCCCCCTGAATCTTCTCTATGCTGCAAGTTAGCTCTTTAGGGTTAGAGTCAGGCTCAGTATTTGACAAGATACTTATGTCTTATTGTATCACATTACAAGATACTTTTTTTTTCACTTTTGGTGAGGATAAAGTTCACCAATGGGTTCAGATGTTGTCAGCCTGATCTATTTATTCATTATAAAGCTCCTGTCAATCTTTCACCTAATGATTTTAACATCCACTGAGAATCATACCTAGATCCATTATTTCACTATGTATGACAAAATGAGATTCTTCTAATTCTATAATTTTTTCCTACATTCATTAGCTGGGATTATCTAATAAAGAATAACTTTCAATCATCAACTTCTGGTTGCTCTGATATATAGTTTACACAGGGACTGGAGGCTAAATATTTCTTTCCTTTTATTTATCAATTTTCAGAATGTGTTGGTACCCTGGTGACCTCCAGAGGCATACTGCACAGAAGGAAGACCAGAGATGATGATAGTTTAGATTAAAAGCTTTTTCACATTCACTCCCTTAATAGAGTTCTTTTCTAGAATGAGTTTCTTAAAGTTTAACATGGTTTGATTGATGATGGAAGACTTCATACATGCATTAATATAGTCTTTCCTTTGAATAAAATCTCTTAAGCTGAGTTAATTGTGAGCACAAAGCAAAAGAGATTAACACATTCAAAAACTTTCCTCTAGAATTTTATTTTCTAATGCTCCTTAACATACATTTTACAATGGAAGGCTTTCTTATAGTTATTAAATTACATTATGAATTCTCTGATGGTAAGTAAGGTGTGAATGTTGTCTAAATGCCTTCTTACATTCCTTACATTTGTATGGTTTCTCACCAGAGTGAATTCTGTGATGTTGAATGAGAGATGAATGAAGTCTAAAGGCCTTTCCACATTCCTTACAGTCATAGGGTTTCTCACCAGTATGAATACTCTGATGCTGAGTAAGTTGTGAGAGCAGTCTAAAAGTCTTCTCACATTCCTTACATTTATAAGGTTTCTCACCAAAATGAATACTCTGATGTTGAGTAAGTTGTGAGAACAGTCGAAAGGCCTTCCCGCATTCCTTACATTCATAGGGTTTTTCTCCAATATGAATACCCTGATGTGAAATAAGTTCTGAGTAACGACGAAAAAACTTCTTACACTCCTTACATTCGTAAGGTTTCTCACCAGTATGAATTCTCTGATGCAGAGTTAGATGATAACCACGACTAAAGGTCTTCCCGCATTCCTTACAATCATAGGGTTTTTCACCAGTATGAATTCTCTGATGGAGAGTAAGTTGTTGCCGCACTCTAAAGGCTTTCCCGCATTCCTTACAGTCATAAGGCTTTTCACCAGTATGAAGTTTGTGATGTATTCTAAGTCCTGTACTACACAGGAAAGCCTGCCCACATTCCTTACATTCATAGCACTTGTCAGCAATATTAAGTCTCTGGTGTCGAGTAAGGTGTGCATACTGTCTAAAGGTCTTCCCACATTCTTTACATTCATACGGTTTCTCACCAGTATGAATCCTTTGATGGAGATTAAGTTGTCCTCGCACTCTGAAGGCCTTCCCACATTCCTTACATTCATAGGGCTTCTCACCAATGTGGATTCTCTGATGTACACGGAGGTCTGAACCACATATAAAGATCTTATCACATTTTTTACATTCATAGAGTTTGTCAGATGTATGAATTCTCTGATGTCGACTAAGATGTGCACACTGTCGAAAAGCTTTTCCACATTCTTTACATTCATATGGTTTCTCACCAGTATGAATTCTCTGATGGAAAGTAAGTTGTTGGCGTACCCTAAAAGCCTTCCCACATTCCTCACATTCATAGGGTTTCTCTCTATTATGAGCTGTCTGATATAGAGTAAGAGATGGGAGTTTTTTGTAAGTGGGTATTTTCTCAGAGATGCTTTTCATTTGCTTGAAATATCCAGCTTGAGGACCTTCTTGTCCCTCAAATTTGTTTTTACATTCATCATCTTTTCTGGAAAAAGAGTCTTCAAGGCCATGACTTTTAATTCTTTCCATTATCTCCCACTGAGATAAATTCATTTCATAAATATCCTTTCCTTGAAGTAACTTCTTAGTGTCATAAGTGGACTCCAAATCTGAAAGAAAACAAGAAGACAAACACATATTTTCCTGTTCTAGAAAAAGTAAATAGATAGAGAAAATGATGAGTTCATAATGATGGAAGTTAGGGAAATAGGTTAGAAGAGTAGTTTTTTATTTTTTAAGATTTATTTATTTATTTCTCTCCCCTCCCCGCCCTGCCCGGTTGTCTGTTCTCTGTGTCTATTTGCTGCATCTTCTTTGTCTGCTTCTGTTGTCAGCAGCACAGGAATCTGTGTTTCTTTTTGTTGCGTCATCTTGTTGTGTCACTTCTCCGTGTGGGTGGCACCATTCCTGGGCAGGCTGCACTTTCTTTTGCGCTGGGCGGCTCTCCTTATGGGGCGCACTCCTTGTGCGGGGGGCTCCCCTATGCGGGGGACACCCCTGCATGGCACGGCACTCCTTGCGCGCATCAGCACTGCGCATGGGCCAGCTCCACACGGGTCAAGGAGGCCTGGGGTTTGAACCATGGATCTCCCATGTGGTAGACGGACGTCCTAACCACTGGGCCAAGTCCACCGCCAGAAGAAGAGTAGTTTTAAATGATAGGTATGGATTGGAATTACCTGGTGAGGTTACTACAAATTTTCTTGTTTAGGCACATACACAGACCACTTAACTATCTACAGGAGTTGGCACTCAGCATCTTTATTTTTAACACTAGATATTTTGATGCAGATTAATGCTTAAGAATCTCTACTTAAAGTTTTTAATGATTTCTCTTTTCAATTATAATAAAGTACAATCACTTACCATTGATAACATGGCTTCTGCTTAACTATAAGATAGAATCTCAAGTCACTGTCCCCTTTGCTCCCTATTTCCCTATCACACTTGCCTCCTTTCAGCTCCTAGAACACATCACAGTCTTTCCATTTCTTAGAACTTTCTACAGGCTCTTAATTCTCCCAGGAATCTTCTGACTTGGGTTCTCTCCCTGGCTGACTTCCTTTTCATCCCTCAGATATCTTGTTAAAAGCAAAAACAAACAATAAAACAACCAAAAACAGAAAACCCTTTCCTACTAACTTGATCTATTTTATATCTATATTAGTTTCCTATGGCTGCTGTAATAAAGTATTACAAACTGGAGGTAGATTTATTATCTCACAGTTCTATAGGCTACAAGTCCAAAATCGCTGTCAGCAGGGCTATGTTCCCTCTGAAACCTGTTAAGGAAGAATCTTTCGTTGACTCTTCTACCTTCTGGTGTTTTGGGGCAACACTTGGCATTCCTTGGCATATTGGCACATTGCAATACTATCCAGTAATGAGAATGAACAATCTACAACTATACACAACAACATGAATCAATAGCATAAACATAACGGTGAGTAAACAAAGCCAGAAATAAAAGAATATGTATGACTCTATTTTTATAAGGCTCAAAAAAGGTAAAATTAATCTATGCGTATCGAAAGTCAGGATAGTAGTTAATTTTGATGAAAAGGAATGACTGGAAGAAGTCAGGAGCAGGCTTCTTATATTCTGTTAAAACTATATTTTTGTATCTGCATGGATGACAGCTGTGTGGACATTCACTTAATGATTTAAGTATTTTTTGTATGTACAATTATACTTCAGTAAATTACCAAAAAGAAAAAAGGAAATATTAAAAAGGCAACAACCATTTATTCAGTGTGGATAAAGTGTGAGCAGAGACAGTTATATAAATGGCATAGAAAATACTGCTATGGGGAAGCGGATGTAGCTTAAGCAGTTGAGCATCTGATTCCCATGTATGAAGTCTGGGTTCAATCCCCAGTACTTCCTAAAATCAAGACAAACGAAAATACTGCTATGAAATCTCATAGAAATATTGCTATGTATTCTGTCTCCTTCTCCCTGTCCTTTAGTCTGTCTCTCTACCCAAAGAAGCAATAAGAAACTAGCAATTTTGTAAGAATTTTTGGGAAAAAGTAAATTTAGGGCGTCAATAGAACAAATAAGATAAATGATTGTGTAAAATGGCCACCATTTAGTTAAATTATAATAACAAACAAGTAGGCAGTTATAAAGTTCTGACAAACCTTATGAGGTAATAATTTCAAAGTATTTACTTGAAAATTAAAAACGATTAAAAGGAAGTTCACAGATAAAATCAAAACAAGGCCAAACATTTGTAAAAAAGGTGAAAAAGTATGTTTCACAACATAAAAGCCAACAGAAATTGGCATAAGAAATACTAAACAGGCAGCGGACTTGGCCCAGTGGTTAGGGCATCTGTCTACCACATGGGAGGTCCGCGGTTCAAACCCTGGGCCTCCTTGACCCGTGTGGAGCTGGCCCATGTGCAGTGCTGATGCGCACAAGGAATGCTGTGCCACGCAGGGGTGTCCCCCACGTAGGGGAGCCCCCCGCGCAAGGAGTGCGCCCCATAAGGAGAGTCGCCCAGCGCGAAAGGAAGTGCAGCCTGCCCAGGAATGGCGCCGCACACAGGGAGAGCTGACACAGCAAGATGACCCAACAAAAAGAAACACAGATTCCCACACCGCTGACAACAACAGAAGCGGACAAAAGAAGATGCAGCAAATAGACACAGAACAGACAAGCAGGGTCAGCGGGGGGAAGGGGAGAGAAATAAATAAATCTTAAAAAAAAATATTAAACAATAAAAAAGTAAAAGAATAAAGAAAGTGAGCAGAGAATGCACTAAATAAATATAAGCATAAACAAACTTGAGTAAAATATCCATATTAATTAATAATAAATTAGAAGTTACAAAACATACCCTATAAAATTTGAAGGTTTTCATAAAACAAAACCAAAAACGCACACATATTCCCAATGAGGGTATAGTAAAACTGAGATTCTCATATATGGCCCTCATTTAAGTGGCATGCCAGAATAAAAGCTTGGCATATTGAACATTCTCATCTAGGCCATTCTGTAGTATATACGGTTAAGCTGTTTGCTTACCAAAGAGCCAGCCAGGTTTGCTCCCAAATTTGTTCATACGAGTTCTTATCCCTGGAAGCAACTAAAATTACTAATGTTTAAAGACAATCACTTCTATGAAAACTAGGTTGAAAGCTTTGGAAGTCCTGGCTTTAAATGCTACTTTGTGAAAGTAGGACGGGGGAAAAATAGTAAAAGATTGATGGGAGATATAAAAAAATCCAGGGGAATTCAACACTCAGATTGCTTCAAAAATATCTTTAGGTTATTGTTCCTCTTTAAAGAAACTGAAACTGGAAATAATAGCTTATACATTATATTTGTGATTTTGTCAAGAAAGAATGATGATGGACCTATACTGAAAGGAAAGGACTGGCCAAACATCAGAAGATTGGCCTCTGGTTGGAGATTTTAATAATCTAACTTTTAAGAAATGCATGTAGTAATACATGTAATGTTAATAAAGTATTAGTTTAGATTCTATTGAATAAAAAGAATTCTATTAAACACTGCTAATATGAAAAAAAAAAAATTAGCCTATCTTTGATCAGTATAAAAAGAGAAATGAGATTGCCCTTTGCATGTATCAGATGTAACTGAAGAGAAAATAAGAAACTGATTACCTGGTCATAAAAGTACTTTGTTTCCTGAGGTTATTATTTCTTTTATCATCTTTTGCTGATATAAGACATACGGGATGGAGAGTATTTATGAACAAGAACGTTCTAGTTAAATTAACAACAGAGTTAATGTATCAAGAGATATGAAAATGTCAAAACCCTATGACCACAAAATTGCCCTTCTGAGAATCAAAACTAACCACATACTGAATAATTCATACTGAATTCCAATGGAAAACTGAATAATCCTCATATTCTACTGATAATCGTACTTACTTCACCAAGAAATCAGAAGCAATTACAAGAAAAACATGTATTCTCCTCTTCACTACAATATCCAATCACCCTGTGTCTGTGTCTATACCATAGGCATGGTTTCCTTCATGTATTGGGTCCTATTTTTACCCTCTACTGAAGGTCACTGCTTATAAAATTATCCGCTCTCTACTCCATCAACTTTCCTTCCTTTGAAATTATTCCCTTCAGCCTACAAACATTCACTAATACCTCATATCTTAAAATACGTTCCCTGTAACCCATATATATTTGCTTCCCTTTTACAGCACAATTCCTCAAAAAACTTGTATATACTTATTTTCACCATTGCCTCACCTTCCATTTTCTTTTTCTTCAATCTTCCAATGAATTAAAAACAAAAAACTTACAGAGCATTTCTCACATACACAAAACTAGACAGAACAGTATAATATCACAGAGCCCTACCATCAATCCATGGCCAATCGTTTAAATAAAATTTTATTGAAATATATCGTTCATATATGAACATATATAAACAATAGTATATAATAAAAGTTGTAAATTTACAAAACAAACATGTATATTCCATGGTCAGTCTTGGCCTATACAGACTTCAATCTAGTCTCCTCACAATATTTTTAAGCAAATCCCAGACACATATAATTTAATATGTACTTATTTCAGCATTTATCTCTATTTTTAAAAAACATAAATATGGGAAGCAGATGTGCCTCAAGGGATTGAACTCCCACTCACCACATGGGAGGTCCCTGGTTTGATTCCTGGTGCCTTCTAAAGAAGACAGTGAGCTGACACGATGGGCTGACGCAACAAGATAATGCAACAAAAGACACAAGAAGAAAAAACATGATGAGAGACACAAAAAAAAGCAGGGAGCAGAGGTTCCCAATTCCTCCTGAGACAAGCAGGAGTGAGCTGACGCAATGGGTAGGTGCAGCAAGTTGATGCAACATGATGATGCAACAAGAGCACAAAAAGAAAAACATGAGAGAGATAACAAAGCAGGAAACAGGTGGCTCAAGTGATTAGGTACCTCCCTCCCACATCAGAGGTCCTGGGTTCACTTCCCAATTCCTCCTAAAAGAAGCAAGGAAGACAAACAGACACAGCAAGTGTAAACAATGTGGGGGTGGGGAGAAATAAATAAATCTTTTTAAAAAATCATAAATATGATACTATTCAAATCTAAAAAAAAGGAAGTAATTCTTTAATATAAAAAATGAGTTTTCAAATTTTCAACGATCTCATGCATAAAATTTAAAAACTTTTTAAAATAAAGCCCATACAGAGTGCACTGCCTACCATGCTTTTTGTCTCTTTTTAAACCATAGATTCTTCTACTATCTTTTGATTTCCCTTGCCTTTTTATGTTGAAAAACTATTTTTTGTCCTAGTTTCCCATAGCTTGAATTTTGCTTACTGAGTTTCCAAGGACTAGTAGAACATGTTCCTCTATCTTCTTCCCATAAATTGGTAGTTGGCTCTAAAACGTGATCAGATTTAGGACCAATTTTATCAGCAAATTTACTTCATACATGATATCATGTTCTTTCATTAGAAGAAATAGTGTCTTATTTTCTGTATTTCTGTGCTGCTACTGGCATTGATGTTCAATACCGAGTTCTAGTCATTATGAGTTCCAAAACGGTAATATTCTAACTCTATCATTCCTTCTTCATTTATTTGCTAAATACTTTTATTAAGAGAAATGTCTCGCTCTGTACTAGGTATTAGTACAGTTATTTTAGGCAAGGCAGGATAAATGCTTCTTTTTCTTTAAAAATACATTTTCCAAATAAGTTAGTTCCATAGGAGCTTCCAATAGTGAACAATTTGCTTTTAGTATCATTAAAGACTTTACAGATTTAAGCATATTATATGTGTTTTAATGCAAGACGGTTATGTATATTGGTGTTCAACTGGTCTCATCTTTGGCCAATGGGAGCATCTTTAAATTGGCTCCTCTCACATGACCACCCAATCTAAATTACCCCATTCACCCATCATAATTCTCTGTATTCTTACTCTATTTACTTTTCTTCATAGCACTTAGTCACTTTGTGATATTTAGTAAGCCAAATATTTGTTTACTTATTTGCCATATGACTCGCCTACTAACTATAACTCCATGAGAAGAGGGCGATGAAGAAATACATACATAAAAGTTGAAAAACAAAAGATAAGCAAGAAAGGAAGTAGATCTGAAATACAGGTAAAATGGTTGGGGAAGAAAGCTTTCCCCTACTGAAATGGGAAAGAAATATGAGAGAAAAGAAACAAAGACAAGTAGGAAGTAGCGATGAAATTTCTTTGGTGGCTCATACTGAAAAGATTCACATTTTCTTCCCAGGTCTTTTTATCACCAATAATATCTAAGGGGTGTGACTCCTCCCTGACCAGCAGGGCTATGCCATGCCATGATGGCTTTTCTCTGCCTGATTAGCACTTACCCAGGCTCCATCTTCTTTCCCCATCACTCATAACCATCCAGGGCTCTTTTCCTTGCTCCAGTAACGTCACTACATCTGGCTTAGAAATGGAACATCCTGCTGGAAAGAAAATAATAGAGCATGATAAAGAAAAAAGGAATTTACTTAATCAAGCCTTTAGAACAAAGAAGGGTGACAGGATTGAAAAACATTCATATTAGAGTTACTTCAGGATCAGAAGTAATAACAGAGACAGGGATATGGTCTTAATGTAAACTCAAACATACTATCTTTCGGGAAGAAGTAATGGTTAAGAGCATTGGTTTCAAAATCTGCCACTTGTCACCTGGGTTACTAGGACAAATAATTTAATGTTTCTGTGCCTCAGTTTTCTCAATTGTGAAAAGGAATTGACAATAATATCTACCTCATGGCATTATTATGAGGTTTGATTTAATATACATAAAGTGCTTAGATGACTGCCTGTTAAATAGTAAGCACTCTATATGCGTATTAGGTACAACTCTTGCTATTTTTTAAATATAATTTGCTAAGAGGAAGATATTTCATTTCTTCCCAGAAAATTCACCAATGTTATATATGAAGTTCATGGATTTTAAACTTTTAATCACAATGCAGTTAAATGATAAAATATCTGTGTAGGAAATTGAATGTGTCCACTTGAGTTTTAACAAACTCTTGATTTAACCCAGCATCATATATATGATATAAACTTTTAATAGGTATATAGTGCCAGACACTTGTCTTGCTATTCTCATTGTAGGTAGGTCAGCAAATGACATAGATCATCTACAGCAGTATGAAACCAGATTTGACATTGGTTTTGCTGTGCGTGTCCAAGAATTAAAATCCTGCTGGTATTAAAGAGAGGCAATTCCAGAAAAGGACTGAGGAAGGTACAAAGATCACTGAATTATGGAGGAAGATGAAGGTACTTAACAGAAAGGCCTTTTCCTGAACTACAAAGTAGATGTTCAGTTAATTTCTAGAAAGGCAGTCCTGTGATTCAGTCCTATGAATTCCTAAATTATTTGTGACAGATAAGCTTACCCAGTGATACCAGGTTGCTATAGTTCTCTAATATCACATCCCTGTACAAATTCCTCTGATATGAGTCCAGGCATTCCCACTCTTCCTGAGAAAAGTCCACAGCCACATCTCTGAACATCACCAAATCCTGAAATGGCAAACCCATGTATTATTTGTAAATTTAAAGAAAATACTTTGAAGATGGAAAAAGGATCTCACTGCAGGAAGGGGGAATATAGTAAATAAATAGGCTGGAAGCCTGTGATGTGGGAGGGTAACAGTAGGAAGCAGAGTTATCCACATGTTCTTCAAGACTTCTATTAATGTAGACCAGGGGTCAGCAAAATTATTTTGTAAAGGTCTTGCCATATATGGTCTCTGTCACATATTCTTTTAAAATGTAAAAACCATTCTTAGCTTGCAGGCTCTAAAAAAAGACCATGGGCTAAATTTGGCTCATGAGTTGTAGTTTGCCCACCACTGCTATAGACAAAACTTCCTAGGTGCTGTAGGATACCTAATTTTACATATTTCCAGGCATGTCTGGGTAATTATTAGAATTTCCCAATTAAGTGAAATACTGTTCATAAGAACACAGCTTGCAATGGGCCTGCTGAAGAAAATTCTCAATAAACATGATTTACTCTATTTTCTTTTCCTTTAAGAATAAAAAAGATAATTGATGAATTTTTTCCCCAAATGAATTGTAAAATCTGTTTTTAAGAAGTAGAGTTTGCCCTTCCACAGCAATAATCTTTTTACATATTCATACTGTATTTACTGAAACTGATCTACAGATATTGAGACAATAATGTGATCTTTTTTCACAAGCCTTTCCTGTTACTTTACCAGAATTGTAGTTGGTGCTGGGGTTTAATATATACCCAGGGGATCTGAATCTCTGGACTGACCATATGATAGCCAGGCCCTGAGCCTCAACAGACTTCAACTCCTACACTCTGGTTTATTGGACTTACCCCACTCAGCTAACATGGAGTTGAGGGTCAACCACCACACCAGGGAGCCAAGAGTGCCTACAACTGAAAGCAGGAGGATTGCATCCAGCATCCATGTGGAATCTAAGCCTGCTCTTAATATAGATGTGGAGTGGACACAACCAATCCAAGGTCCACAGGATGGAGGAATAGAATATGGATTAGAGTGGACTTACTGATATTGTATTCATGAACTATTGTGATTAGTAATCAAAGAAAATGTAGCATTGGTGTGGAGAAAGTGGCCATGGTGGCTGCTGGGTGTGGGGAATGGAAGGAAGAGATGAGATGTGGAGGTGCTTTCAGGACTTGGAGCTATCCTGGGTGGTGCTGCAGGGACAATTACCAGACATTGTATGTCCTCCCATGGCCCACTGGATGGAACGTGGGAGAGTGTGGGCTATGATGTGAACCATTGACCATGAGGTGCAACGATGCTCAGAGATGTACTCACCAAATGCAATGAATGTCTCTTCATGATGATGGAGGAGAATGTTGCTATGGGGGGAGGAGTGGGGTGAGGGGGTTGGGGGGTATATGGGGACCTCATATTTTTTTAACATAATATTAAAAAAATGAATAAAGACAAAAAATTTTCAAAAAAAAAAAAAGTACAGTTTGTAAAAAATTAAAGAATTTTATCCAAACTCAAGGTCATCATTATGTTGTATCATCAACATTTTTCCTTATTGCAACTTTATTATTTTTAATTTACTACACAATAGCCCATTTCATAGATGTTAGACTTAATCATCCTTTTATATTTGTATTTTTACATTTAGAATTTAGATTACATAACCTTTCTAAATTACCATGTCCACTACGATAGCTTAACTACATTGTCCAAATTCAGATGTGCCGTCAGAATAAAAGACACACCAGATAATGAAGAATTTAGAAAAAAAAAAAAGGAAGTAAAATATCTCAATTTTTATACTGATTACATGTTGAAATGATAATATTTTGGCTATATTAGATTGAGTAGAACATTAAAATTAATTGCAACTTTTTATTTTTTAACATAATACTAAAACATTTAATACTATTCATGTGCTTTAAATATTTGTCTATACTTTTTTAATGTGGCTGTTAGAAAATTGAAAATCTCGTACGTAGCTTACATCATATCTCTTTTGCATAGTGCTGCTTTCAGGTATTCTTCAGTTCTGAGAGTCTCAGATCAAATACCTCCCTTTAGGCACTTCATTTCTGCTACCTCTTTGCTCTAGACAGAGACAAATCATAGGACATGCTGAATGATTTGGTCAATGCACCCATTGACATGGGTTAGAGAAAAGAAGGGCACATAAGAGGGGCCTTGGTTGCCTGGCTTTGTCCCTCACTGCAATGGGAGTGATTGGGGAGCAGCTGTAGGATGTGGCTCTGTTAGGAAATTCCAGAATAACAAATGAGAATATTTACATAACTTGAAAAATTGACAGAATTTCAAATAGAGAGAAATACCAACTTACGTGAGCCATGATTTCCAACTTGCAAGAACTGGTCAATTTTCTTCAAGGTTCACTTACTGAAGAAGTTGAGTCTACAGAAGCCAGATTTGAGGGAAGACTATGAAGCCAGGAGAACAGAATTGCCTTAGAGCTCCTGAAATGAGTTTTAAAATCTATATTACTATACTCCTACATGTATCACCACTCCCAAACATATACATGGGGAAGTAAGAAATATTTTAGACAAATAAATGTCCTCCCCCAAACCAGAGAAATCAGCTACACAAAGACCAACACAGAGCAGAGGCTCTCCTACTAGCGTCTGTCCCAGGCACTTCAGGAAGGTTTCCAATTAGTCCCCACTTCAGGGAGCCTGTTCTGGACCTGAGACTAGGCTTCTCAGACCTGCCCAGAGTAGATACTCCTTCCTCCATTCCCTCCTTCTCGGCTGAGAAGCAGCCCAACCATCAAACCAGAACTTCCTTCTTTCCCTTTGGGATCTGACTGGCCTCCTCAAACCCAACGATAAAAAACAGCATAGACGAGAATTTCCCAAACTTTGCTGCATATAAGAATCACACAGGGGATCTTTAAAATATACTGATGGGTAGAACTCCTTTCTGTAATGGTCAACCAAGATGGCAACTGAAACACTGGAGCATTCTGTTCCCCCACAGAATCTTTGAACAACTAGCAAAACCTGGCACAGCCATCTTCCTCTGAGCTCCAGAAAACAAAGAGTTGTAGTTACAGAGTAAGGACTGAATCAAGAAAACAATACTTGAAAAGCTCAAGGAACCCTTGCTGGCCCCTCACCTCTCTCCCGGGGTCAGTAAGGAGCCAGCCCATGGTCTCAGTGTGGGTCCCTGGCCCTGTTGTGGAGGAAGCAAAGTAACTCCCACACTATCTATCTGGGAACCTGAGGGACTGAACCAGGATATCTTGTCTCTGGCTCACTGTCCCAGAACATGTCCTGTATGCAGAAGCAGTTTGCAGAGAGCTAAATCAGTGTAAAAAACAATTAACTCAAAGCAGCTGGGGCAAAGGATTACTGGCTTTAAGACAAGCAATTGAGCAATAAGAAGGAGGGTACATCTGTTTCTAGGGGGAGGAGCGGGCATTCTGTTCCCTGTAAAAGAAGACAAGACTCATGCACAGAAAAGACCAGACAGCACCCTGCATTTTCACCTTGGTCTGATCTTTTTGGTAAGTGGGCTAAGCTCTGAAGAATGCCAGCTTACACAGAGCCAATGTGCAGACTGGGAAAGGTGTTTTTTGGCATTGGTTTGTTGGTTTTTGTTAGCTCCTGGCACTCAAGTAATCTGCTAGTCATATCACTACCAGAATACAAATTTAAGGGACAGACATGCCTCCACACTCAGCCTCTGAGTTCCAAGAGAAATGCAAAGCATAATGTGAAAAGGAGCCTCAATAAGATTAAGTGGTGATTTCTCGTCAGAAACTGTGGAGTCAGGAAGGCAGCGGGAGGAAATATTTAAAGTGTTGAAACAAAACAATTGTCAATAAGGAATATATCTAGCAAAACTGCATTACAAAAATGAGGGAGAGACTGCAGGAGAGAAAGAAACTTCAGGAATTGGTCCTTCTACCAGAACAAGTATCAAAATGGCAGGAACTGTATGAATTAATTATTCTGGAACTCTGGAGTCTAGTGGGATACTTTGCAGCACACAGGGAAGATTTGGATGAAGAGGCTGGTAAATTGTGGTAAATATTGGTAAAATTTGCCTTCTGTGCAGCATCTGCCATCCTCCACTCTCAACCACGTGGCAGGCAGCTATGAGCACTACAACCTAGGCTCCTGGTACAGCTTGCTGATGTCAGGTTGGGCTATAAAGAGCCTAGTCCTTCAGTATCAGGGGCAAGGTGGTCTAACCTCTGGTGACTGCTTTTTTTTTTTAATCCCCCCCATTGTGGCTTTCTTTTTCCTTGCTGTCTGCTTTTTTGTGTCCATTCGCTGTGTGTTCTTCTGTGTCTGTATTTTTATTTATTTATTTCCACTCCCCCTTGCGGCTTGCTTGCTGTCTGCTCTCTGTGTCCATTCACTGTGCATTCTTCTGCATTTCTGCTTGTCTCCCTTTTTGTTGCGTCACCTTGCTGAGTTGGCTCACCACGGCACTTGTGGGGTGGCAGCACTCCACAGTGCTTGCAGGCCGGTGGCTCTCTGCAGCATGCGGGTGAGCCTGCCTTCACAAGGAGGCCCTGGATGCGAACCCAGGGCCTCCCATATGGTAAATGGGAGCCCAACTGATAGAGCCACAGCTGCTTCCCTGATTGCTTTTTTTTTTTAATTTCTCTCCCCTTCCCCCCAGTTGTCTGTTCTCTGTGTCTCTTTGCTGCGTGTTCTTCTTTGTCCGCTTCTGTTATTGTCAGTGGCATGGGAATCTGTGTTTCTTTTTGTTGCATCATCTTGCTGCGTCAACTCTCCATGTGTACAGCTCATTCTTGGGCAGGCTGTGCTTTCGCGCTGGGCAGCTCTCCTTACGGGGCACACTCCTTGTGAGTGGGGCTTCCCTACACGGGGGACACCCCTGCATGGCACTCCTTGCACGCATCAGCACTGCGCATGGGCCAGCTCCACACGGGTCAAAAAGGCCTGGGGTTTGAACCGCGGACCTCCCATGTGGTAGACGGACGTCCTAACCACTAGGCCAAGTCCACTTCCCTGATTACTGCTTTTGATCAGCTACTTACTTCAGAACCCTGGATGGATGGTCCTGAGGGTGACCCTCTTTCAACTGCCATCTGGCAAAGCAGCATAAGGGTCTTTTTTCTTCCTCTCTTTTCTCTTTCCATTCTCCATTTGGGAACAAAAATAGTTTGGAAAAAGTCACATATTGATGGCATCAGTTCTCAACAAGAGAAAACCAAAAATTCTAGCAATCCCAGAGAAGTGGGAAAACTAGATTTCCAGAGTTATAACAACGAGATATTCAGATTGGTTTTCAACAAAAAATTAAAAACACTACAAAGAATCAGGAAAGCATGGGCCATTCAAAGGAAAAATACAGTTTGACAAAAACCATCCTTGAGGGCACTCATACATTGGAACTATTAGTCAAAGACCTTAAATCAACAGTCTTAAATATGTTCAATGAGCTAAATGAATCCATATACAAAGAACTAAAGGATATTAGAAAACGATGTCTGAAAAAATTAAAGAGGCAGACATTATTTTAAAAAAACAGAAATTTTGGAGTGGAAAAGGAAGCAAATGAAAAGAAAAACTCACTAGAAAGATTCAACAGCAAACGTGAATAGGCAGAAAGAAAAAATCAGCAAACTTGAAGACAAGTGAAATTATCAATGTGAGGAGAAGGAAAAACCTTAAGAAAAATGAACAGAGCCTGAGGGACCTGTGGGACACCATCAAGTATACCAACACAGGCATTGCTGGAGTCCTAGAAAGATGGGTGGAGGGAAATATCTGAAAAAAATAATGGCCAAAAATTCCTAAGTCTGATGAAAAACATGGATATAAACATTCAGGAAATGCAATGAACTCCAAGCAAGAGAGACTCGAAGAAATCTATACCAAGAGACATTATTGCAAAATTATAAATTCAAAGACAAAGAAAGAATTTTGACAGTAGCAGGAGAAAATGTCACATACAAGGGATCCCAAAAAAAGACTAAGATAAAAGCACATTTCTCATCAGAAACCATGAAGGCAGGAAGACAGTGAGATGACATATTTAAAACCCTTAAATTAAAAAAAAAAAAAATTTTGTCAACCAAAAATTCTACATCTGGCAAAACTGCCCTTCAAAAATAGAGGAGAGGGAAGCATATGTGGCTCAAGTGATTGGGCTCCCATCTACCATATGATGAAGGCAAGCTGGCCTGCACCAGCAGAGAGAGGACAGCCTGCACCTGCAGAGAGCTAAAGGCCCGCGCCTGTGGAGAGCTGACAGCCCTTTGCCTGCAGAGAGCTGGCATGGCAAGATGACACAACAAAGTTATACAAGCAGACACAGAAAAATGTGCAGCAAATGGACACAGAGGGCAGACAGCAAGCACAAACAGCAGGGGAGGGAGATAAATAAATAAATCTTTTTTTAAAAAAGCCCAATGCTAAAAAAAGAGGAGAAATTAAGACGTTAAGACATTTACTGATAAATAGAAATGAAAAGAGTTAATTACCAGAAGACTAGCCCTACAAGAAATGCAAAAGGGACTCCTTCAGGTTGAAATAAAAAGACATTAGACTGTAACTCGAAATTATAGAAAAAATAAAGAACTTCGGCAAAGGTAAAAACATGGCAAATATAAGATTCTGTGTTAACTTTCTTTTTGTTTATAACTGTGACCCCGATATGACTTAACAGACAAATGTACAAAAAATAGTTAACATCTATGCTAATGGGCACACAAAGTATAAAGGTATAATATGGGACAATAACATAAAGAAGGCAGGACAAAGATTACCAGAGTACAGAGAGGTTGTATACTACAGAAACTAGATTGGCACTAGTCTAACTAGGTCATTGTTAGTTTAAGATGTTCATTGTAATTACAAAGGTAACACTAACAAAATGAATTTTAAAATACAGAGAAAAGGAAAGAGGAAGAAAATCAAAATACTACAAAAAAGCAACTAAATACAAAAAAGGGCAGTAATCGAGTAAGTGAGGAACAAAAAACATTCAAGACATGCTGAAAGCAAACAGTTGAATGGCAGAAGTAAATCTTTACTTCTCAATTATTATCTTAAATGTCAATAGGTTAAACTCCCCTGTTAAAAGGCAAAGACTGGTGGATTGGATAAAAATGCATGATACATCCATATGCTGTCTATAAGACACTTTATTATTTTTTTTAAGATTTTTAAAAAATTTCTCTCCCCTTCTCCCCCCTGCCCCCCAACCCTGCCAGTTGTCTCCTCTCTGTGTCCATTTGCTGTGTGTTCTTCTGTAACTGCTTCTATCCTTATCAGCAGCACCGGGAATCTGTGTTCTTTTTGTTGCATTATCTTGTGTCAGCTCTCTGTGTGTGCGGCACCATTCTTGGGCAGGAGGCACTTTCTTTCACGCTGGGTGGCTCTCCTTACAGGGTGCACTCCTTGCACGTGGGGCTTCCCTACGCAGGGGACACCTCTGCATGGCACAGCACTACTTGCGTGCATCAGCACTGCGCATAGGCCAGCTCCACACGGGTCAAGGAGGCCTGGGGTTTGAACCACGGACCTCCCATGTGGTAGACAGATGCCCTAACCACTGGGCCAAGTCCACTTCCAAGACACTTTAAATACAAAGGTACAAAGAGGTTGAAAGTAAAAAGGTGGAAAAATATACCATGCTAGTGGTAACCAAAAGAGAACTGGAGTAGCTATACAAATATCAGATAAATAGACTTTATTTTTTTATTTTTTATTTTTTTATATTTTTATTTTATGTATTTCTCTCACTCCGCCCCCCCCCCCCCGGTTGTCTGTTCTCTGTGTCCATTTGCTGCACGTTCTTCTTTGTCAGCTTCTGTTGTTGTCAGTGGCATGGGAATCTGTGTCTGTCTTTGTTGCGTCATCTTGCTGTGTCCGCTCTGTGTGTGTGTGGTGCCATTCCTGGGCAGGCTGAACTTTCTTTAGCACTGGGCGGCTCTCCTTACGGGGCGCACTCCTTGCACATGGGGCTTCCCTACGCGGGGCACCCCTGCGTGGCACTGCACTCCCTGTGTGCATCAGCACTGCATGTGGGCCAACTCCACACAGGTCAAGGAGGCCCGGGGTTTGAACCATGGACCTCCCATGTGGTAGACAGATGCCCTATCCATTGGGTCAAGTCTGTTTCCCAGATAAATAGACTTTAAATCAAAAATAGTTATGAGGGACAAAGATGGTCATTACATACTGATAAAGAGATCAGTTCAACAAGACACATAAAGATACAGATAAAGACATAGATATAAATATATGAATATATGAAGCAAATACTGACAGACTTGAAGGGAGAAATAGATGATTCTACATTAATAGTAGGAGACTTTAATACACAATTTTCAATAACAGGTATAGCATTTAGACAGAAGATTAATAAAGAAATGCAAGACTTGAACAATAAACTAACTAGACCTAACAGATATATATAGAACACATCACCCAACAGCAGCAGAATATACATTCTTCTCTAATACAAATGTATCATACTCCCGGAAAGACTATATCTTAGGTCACAAAAGAAGTTTCAATAAATTAAAAAATATTGAAGTAATACAATAACAGAGGAGGAAAGGGAGATTCACAAATATATGGAAATTACACAAAACCTTCATAAACAACCAACAGGTTAAAGAGAAAACCACAAGGGAAATTAGAAAATATCTTGAAGTGAATGAAAAGGAAAATACAACATACCAAAACTTATGGGATGCAGCAAAGGCACTGCTGAAAGGGAAATTTATAGTTCTAAATGCTTGCATTAAAAAAGAAGACTTCAAATCAGAAGCCTAACTTCAAAACTGGAAGAACTAGGAAAAGAAGGACAAAGTATACCCAAAGTGAGCAGATGGAAGAATGTAACAAAGATTAGAGAGGAAATAATTAAAATAGAGAATAAAAAACAACAGAAAGAAACAACGAAACCAAAAGTTGGTTCTCTGAAAAGATCAATGAATTTACATACCTGCAAGTAGAATAACAAAGAAAAAAGAGAAAGGACACAAATAAAAATCAGAAAAGAAAAGACTACCAACCCAGAAGAAATAGAAAGGAACATAATGGGGACACTGTGAACAGCTGTACACCAAAAATTTAGATAAGCTACATGAAAAGGACAAATTCCTAGAAACATACAAATTACCTACACTGACTCAGGAAGAAATAGAATATCTCAAAGCCCAATAACTATTAAAGAGATTGAACCAGAAATTTAAAAACCTTGCAATAAAGAAAAGTGCAGGACCATAGGTCTTTACAGGGGATTTTTACCAGCATTCCAAGAAGTAACACCAATCCTGTTCAAACACTTCCAAAACACTGAAGAGAAGGGAGCTCTCCCTAAATCATTCTATGAGGTCAACATCATTGTCATACCAAAACTAGATAAAGAAATGACAAGAAAAGTAAATTACAAACCAAAATCTCCTATAAAATATTGATGCAAAAACTCTCAACAAAATACTAGCAAACAAAATCCAGAAACACATTAAAAGAATTATACACCATGATCAAGTGGTATATATCCCCAGGGTGCAAGGTTGGTTCAACATAAGAGAATCAATTAATACACCACATTAAAAAATTGAAGGGGTACAACCCACATGATTATCTTGATTGCTGTAGAAAAGGCATTTGACAAAAGCCAGCATCTTTTCTTGATAAAAAGAGTTTGAAAGACAAGAATACAAGGAAACTTCCTCAACTGATAAAGGGCATATGCAAAAAAAACCACACAGCTATCATCATACTCAATGGTGAAAGACTGAAAGATTTCCCTCTAAGATCTGGAATAAGTCAAGGATGCTCACTGTCAGCACTGTTATTCAACACTGCCCTGCTAGCTAGAGCAGTTAGGCAAGAAAAAGAAATAAAAGGCATCCAAATTGCAAATGAAGAGGTAAAGCTTCCCTATTTGCTGATGACATGATACTAAATGCAGAAAATCCTGAAAATTTCACAAAAAAGCTCCTAGAGCTGATAACTGAACTCAGCAAAGTGGCAGGTACAAGATCAACATCCTAAAATCAGTAGTATTTCTATACACTAGCAATAAACAACTGGAAGAAGATATCAATAAATAATTTCATCTACAATAGCAATTAAAAGAATCAAGAATTGAATATCTATGAATAAATCTTCATACACAGAAAACTACACACAATGCTAAAAGAAATCATAGAAAACCTAAATAAATGAAGGATATTCTGTGTTCATAGATTGGAAGACTAGATATTCTGAAGATATCAATTATCCAAAGCAATTTATAGTTAAACACAATTCCCCTGCCCCCCCAAATACCAAGAACCTTCTTTGCAGAAATGGATTATATGGAAGGGTAAGGGGCCCAAAATAGCCAAAACCTTCTTGAAAAAGAACAAATTTAGAGGATTCACACTCCCCAATCTTAAAACTTATTATAAAGCCACAGTAATCACAACAGTATGGTATTGCATGAGGACAAACATATAGCCCAGTGGAATCACACTGAGAGTTCAGAAATAAACCCTCACATTTACTGCCAACTGATATTTCACAAGGAGGCAATGACCACTAAACTGGGAAAGAATAGTCTCTTCAACAAATGGTGCTGGGAAAATAGTATATTCAAATGCAAAAGAATGAAGGAGGATGCCTGCCTCACACCATATGTAAAAATCAACTCAAAATTTATCAAAGACCTAAATATAAGAGCTAGAACTATCAAGCTCCTAGAAGAAAACATAGGGAAGCATCTTCAGGACCTTATGTTAGGCAACAGTTTCTTAGATGTTACACCCAAAGCACAAACAACAACAACAATAAAATAGATAAATGGGGCCTCATCAAAATGAAAAACGTTTGTGCCTCATAGGATTTTATCAAGAAAGTAAAACAACAACATACATGATGGGAGAAAATATTCAGAAACTACAGATCCAGAATATATAATGAAATCCTATGACTCGACAACAAATAAGACAAATAACCCAATTTTAAATATGGGCAAAAGACTTAAATAGTCTTTTTTCCCCAAAAAAGATATGCAAATGACCAAAAAGCAAATTAAAAGATGTTCAACATCATTAACCATTAAGGAAATGCAAATTAAAACCAAAATGAAATATTATTTCACAGCTGCTAGAAAAGCTACTATTAAAGAAACAATATTTTAAGTGTTGGAGTGTTTAAGTGGAAAAATAGGAACACTCATTCTTTGCTGGTGGGAATGTAAAATGGTATAGCCACTGTGGAAGACAGTTTAGCAGTTTTTCAGAAAGTTACGCATAGAATTACCAAATGACCTGGTAATCTCATTTCTAGGGATATAACCCAAAGAATTGAAAACAGAGATTTAAACAGATATTTGCACACTGATCTTCATAGTGTCATTCACAGTTGCCAAAATATGGAAGCAACCCAAGTGTCCAACAACTGTTGAATGGATAAACAAAATCTGATATATATACACACAATGGAATACATGTGACAACATGGATGAACCTTGAAGAAATCATGTTGAGTGAAATAAGCCCTCTCTCACTGATATGAAACAATTGGAATAAGCAAACTCAAAGAATCGGACTCTAGAATATAGGCTACCAGGGGACAGTGTGGAGGAAGGGAATAGGGGTTTTAAGGTTTAATGTTTACAGAGGTTCTATTTAGGTTGATGGAAAAATTTTAGTAATGGATGGTGGTAATAGTACAACATTGTGAATGTAATTAATAGCACTGAATTATATATTTTGAATGTGGTTAAAAGGGGAAATGTTAGGATTTATATATGGTACTAGAATAAAAATTAAGAAAAAAAAAAGTACAGAGAGAAATAGATACCAGGGAGAAAGCTGAATTCGTGCCAATATTTATTGGATGAGTGGAGAGAAAGGAGCATTCAGGGAGAGAAACAAGATTCATCAGAAGGGCAGCAAGAAAACTAAGTCTTGATGAAACAGATGCTGTGGTGAAAAACATCACAGTGTTTTGGCCCTGAAATCTGCAATAATACATGATGAAAGAGTGCATCCTGCCCCAGGGCTCACAAGTTACTTCTTAGAAAAATGAGAGGATTATGATTTGTTTTCTGGGCTGGAAAAGAAAGGATCACTTCCTGGGACAGGACATAATACAACATCTAGGACAGCACAAAGGAGAAATTTTTTTCAATTCAGAAATAATAGTGACTTCTCCTTTCAAGGGAAAAGGTAAGCAAGGATATGGAGCAGCCATCTGGAGCCTGAGAAAACAACTTCAAGTTTCAGATATGCAGATAAGACTTCAAAACAAGTTTGATCTTAACGAGGTTCCCATCTATTTGGCAACAGAGTATTACTGTATAGCACGCTTTAGAAACCAGGCTCTGTCACTCTTTTTTTGTTCATTTTCATTTCTTAGAAAAATTTATAAACCTTCCACTCACAATACAATGTGAGGTGACCAAGACAAAGATTTAGATATTTTGATATTCTGCAAACATTACTTCTAGAGCAGTTATGCCTTAGTGGCTGGCTAGGGTGGTGGCCCTAACACCCTTGCTCTATATTTATAATATTTTAAAATAAAGACCTCTTTGTATGTAACAAAAATAAGAACAAAGGAAAGTCCAAGACTGGAAGGCTTCACTACTGAATTCTATCAAACATTGAAAGAAGATTTAACACCAATCCTTCTCAAACTCTTCAAAAATATAAAAAAGGAGGGATTACTTACTAACTCATTCTATGATGTCAATATTACCCTGATATCAAAGCCAGATAAAGACAGCACAAGAATAAAAATTACAAACCAATATCCCTAATGAATATATATGCCAAAATCTTAACAAAATGCTGGCAAACCAAGTCAAACAGTATATTAAAATGACTATAAATCATGACCAAGTGGAATTTGTTTCAAGAATGCAAGGATGGTTCAATATTAGACAATCAATGTAATACACCACATTAATAGATGCTCATGGTGAAAGACTGGAAGCTTTCCCCTTAATATCAGGAACAAGACAAGGCTATCTACTTTCACCACATTTATTCAACATTGTACTGGAAGTTCTAGCCAGAACAATCAGGCAAGAGAAAGAAATAAAATGCCTCCAAACTGGAAAGGAAAAAGTCAAATTATCCCTATTTGTGGATGACAAGACTCTATATAGAAAATCCCAAAGAATCTGCAAGAAAGCTACAAAAAATAGTGAATGAGTTCAGCAAAGTTGCAGATGCAAGATAAACAATCAGAAATCAATGGGGTTTCTATACACAAGTATGGACAATCTGAAAAGGAAATCAAGAAAAAAACTCCACTTAGAATCTAAAAAAATACAATACCTTAGAATAAATTTAACTAAGGAGATTAAAAACGTGTACCCTGAAAACTAAAAAAAACATTGCTTAAAGAAATTAGAGAGTTAAATGGAAAGACATCCTGTGGTCATGGATTAGAATATTGTTAACATGTCAACAGTGACTGACAAAATGATGTACAAATTCAGTACAATCTCTATTAAAATTCCAGCAGCCTTTTCTTTTCTATAGAAATGGAAAAATTGATCCTGAAATCCATATGGAACTGTAAACGGTTTTGATAGCCAAAACCACCTTGAAAAAGAAAACAAAGTTGAGAGTTCTGGAATCAACTCTCTCACAAAACAACAGAGAAAGGGCCAAAACTTGCCCAAGGGACATGCTTTGGGAGTCAGCAGACCAGGGCTGTGCTGCACAAACCCCAAGAGGGAAAGAGACAGAGAGACAAAGAACCGGCTCACTGCACCCGACTGAGAGGGGAACAATGTCTTCCTCCTTGGGAAAAGGGAGAGTGGTGCATTGGAGGGCAGAGAGTGGTTCTCTCCAGTGAATTCGGCCAGCGGGGTCTACTATGAATCTCGACTTTGGCCCAACAAGAATCACAATCAAGTGTAGGTTTAAAGAAATACTTCCATGGAAAAGTTCACTGATGAGCATCATTTGCTGGTGACCAGGAAACTGCAAGGAGAATAGTGCTTTTTGGGCTCTCTTTAATCCAACTGCTAGGAGGAAATCTGTACCCCATTATGAGTCCATGGCCAATTTGATAACTTAAACCAGGCAATTTTAAAGACTCAGACTAAGTTGAACCAAAAATCAAAGAAGAGCTGACAAAAAAAAAAAAAACACCAAAAAACAACTCTAGGCAAGAGAGAGAAATTGGCCATCGGAGAAAATTCACCAACATATTCAGATGTGCATATATCAGCAAAAAATTACAAGCCATACTAGGAAACAGGAAGAGAAGGCCCAGGCGAAGGAACAAACCAAATATTCTGATGAGACACTGGATTTAAGACAAATGATCAGTGATAAATACACAAATCTCCTAAATCAATTCAAAGAAATGAGTAAAGAGATAAAGGATATTAAGAAGATATTGAGTGAGCATAAAGAACAGTCTGAAAGTTTGCAAAGAAAAGTAACAGAGCTTATGGAAATGAAAGACACAATGGATGAGATTAAAAATCCTTTAGAGGGAGTGGATATGGTTCAAGCAATTGGGTGCTCACCTCCCACATGGGAGGTCCTGGGTTCAGTTTTCAGTGCCTCCTTGTGGGAAGCTGCCTCTGGCACAGGTGTTGTATTGGCCATCTTGTTGCTAAGCACTATTTTTATATACTAACCTGGTTAAGTTTCCATTTCCCCACCCTCTCTGAAGCAATTAAGTTTCTATTCTTATGCCACTCCCCCAGGTTCCAATTGGGCACTCCCTAAAAAGCATGAAAGTCTTTCCGGGGACGTTGCCAAATAACCATCTGCACGTGTGTGTGTGGCACGAGAATCAAAATCTAGTTAACCAATCATTTACTGACACATGTGTTGTCATCAGTATGTACCACCTCATTCATCCCTGGCTATAAATACCCCTTATTGACCCTCAATAAACGAGACTTGATCAGAATCCTGTCTTGTCTCCATTCTTTGTGTCTCTTGTCCCTTTTCAATCCCACTCCCTCCCTCAGGTCTTGGCAGGACGCGAGAATCGGAGGACGCCGCGAGGGAACCTGCCTCTCGGTTGAAGCCTTGGTAAGTGATCAGCGATCATGGGGCAAGAAATGAACCAGCATGAGACATTTGTCTCCAAGAGGCATTAAAGACACGAGGAGTAAAGGTAAAAGTAAAACAGTTATTGAGGTTTTTTGAGTTTTTGAAGGAAGTATGTCCATGGTTTCCTCAAGAAGGAACTATTGATGAGAGAAGATGGAAAAGAGTAGGGGATGCTTTACAGGACTTTTACAAAACTTTTGGCCCTGAAAGAATCCCAGTAACCGCATTCTCATATTGGAATCTCATTAAAGATATTTTAAGTATTCGCCATAGGGACACGGTGGTGGCAAATGTTATTAAGAAGGGTGAGGAAATTTTGCAAGAAGGGCAGGGGCTGGAGGCTCTAGCCACCAACCCTAAGAAATCAGCAGACTGCGCAAAGTCCAAACCACCTGACGCATCCGGAGCGTCTGGTCCGGAGGAGGACTTGATCTCGCTAGATAGCGAGGAGGACAGGAAGCCTACCACCAAGCCAAAGCAGCTGTTAACCCATGCAAACAAAAGATCCTGTAAGGAGGATAAAAATAAAGGAAAAACTAAAGCCACATCTAGTAGGAACCCATACCCTGACCTCAGAAAATTAAAAGTGGAAGCTGATGATGAATCCTCTAATATAGAATCGGGTGAATCTGAGGAGGAGACGGTAAAGTCTCGACCTCCGCCATACGTTCCCTATCCCGCAGCCCCACCTATAGTTATGCCGGTAGTCTACCCAAGGAAGGAGTTATTAGGAAAAATAGAGAAACTAAAAGAACAAATCCAGCTAGAGGAAGAGCACCAAGAACTAATATCCCAATTAGAAAGCTGAAAACAGGAAAAGCAAAAAGTGAAACTAAAAATATAGAGCCCTGCGCCAAGCCACCCACGCAAGGAGCGGCGTTAAGGAACCCCCAGGCTTCTAATCCTTTAACTACCTTAAGTGAACCCGAGGTTTTTCCTGTAACTGAAACCACAGATGACCAGAATCAGGCCTGGAGACACCATAGCGGCTTTGACTTTAAACTCAATAAGGAAATTAAAACCGCAGTCGCCCAATACGGAGCTACCGCTCCCTACACCCTAGCTATTGTAGAATCCATTGCTGAAAATTGGCTCACCCCCATCGATTGGCACACTATTGCCCACGCTACTTTGTCCGGAGGAGATTATTTGTTATGGAAATCAGAGTCCGTTGAGCTTTGCAAAGATACTGCCAGGCGCAATGCACAAGCGGGCAATGGGTGGATCCTAGATATGCTAATAGGAGAAGGAAATTATGCTTCCAACGAAACCCAAATGCAATATGATGCAGGCTTATTTGCGCAAATTCAAGCTGCAGGCACTAGAGCCTAGAGAAAATTACCTACCAAAGGAGATCTTAGTTCCTCCCTCACTAGCATAAAACAAGGACCGGATGAGCCTTTTGCAGACTTTGTACATCGGCTCATGCCCGCCGCGGGGAGCATATTTGGAAATGCAGAAGCAGGCACTGAATTTGTAAAACAATTAGCTTATGAAAATGCAAATGCCGCTTGCCAGGCCGCAATCCACCCGTATAGAAAAAAGACAGATTTGTCTGGCTATATTGGATTGTGCTCAGACATAGGAGCTGCATATCAACAGGGTCTAGCAATGGCAGCAGCCCTACCAGGGTTTACAGTTAAACAGTATTTGGCCCAGCAAAATAAAGGGAAATGCTTCACCTGTGGTGAAGAGGGCCACTTTGCTAAAAACTGCCAGGGTCAGAAGCTTACAGGAAAGGTGTTGTTTTTACGCTAATAAATCTGGCATTGTTCGAGATAAAGTTAAGAGAAAAGTTGGAGAAAAGAAGAAAGGAGCTGGCCAACAACCCCCTGTGGAATGGGATGAATGGACTGTTACCCTACATACTCCCCCTCTTGGGACCTCTGCTTGGCTTACTAATACTTCTATGCTAGGACCTATTCTCTTTAACAAGATTATGGCCTTTTTAAAGCAACAACTGAATGCCATAAAAATACAGCCCATCCAGGTCCATTATCACAGACTGGACATGGCCGATTATGATGAGGGGTCTGATCACTACTTGCAAATGGATCCAGCCTGTAGGCCTGATCCCAGACCATGAATATCTCCTCAGTATCTTCTGAGGTGCTGGACTGGTTAGTCAATGACGGGCAACTGGGCAAGGCATTCTCGCGATAACAACCACCTAAGACAGAGACGTGGCCTTTCGCTGCCACGATTCTCGATGACGGGTAAGGTCTAATGCGATCGTCTGTTTGCCAGCCCTGACCTAAGACAGGCACAGTCCCCCCAGAACGGGCTGTCTTGTCAGTCTTCCTTTTCTGCTATAAATATTAAAGAAAAGGGGGACCTGTGGGAAGCTGCCTCTGGCACAGGTGTTGTATTGGCCATCTTGTTGCTAAGCACTATTTTTAGATACTAACCTGGTTAAGTTTCTGTTTCCCCACCCTCGCTGAAGCAATTAAGTTTCTATTCTTATGCCATTCCCCCCAGGGCTCCAATTGGGCACTCCCTAAAGAGCATGAAAGTCTTTCCGCGGACGTTACCAAATAACCATCTGCATGTGTGTGTGGCATGAGAATCAAAATCTAGTTAACCAATCATTTACTGACACATGTGTTGTCATCAGTATGTACCACCTCATTCATCCCTGGCTATAAATACCCCTGATTGGCCCTCAATAAACGAGACTTGATCAGAATCCTGTCTTGTCTCCATTCTTTTGTCTCTTGTCCCTTTTCATTCCCACTCCCTCCCTCAGGTCTTAGTTCGACTGATCCGCGGGTCGGGTCACCTCCTAAAGAAGGCAAGGAGACACCTCAACCAGTAAGATGCTGTAACCAGCAAAATGCCACAACAAACAAGACACCACAACCAGCAGACACCACAACTAGCAGGGAGCAGAAGTGGCTCAAGCAGTTGGGTTCTCACCTCCCACATGGGAGGTCCCAGGTTCGGTTCCAGGTGCCTCCTAAAGAAGATGAACAGACAGACAAGAGAGCCATCTGGTAGGGAGGGGAAGCGTGGGGGCGAATAGGAAAAATAAAAATTTTAAAAAACAAATGGCATACCATTCTGAAACTTACCTTTTAAAAAATCCATTAGAGGCACATAAGAGCAGATTCATATTGCCTGCGGACAGAATTGATGATCTCAAGGACAGAACATCTGAACTGGAAAAGACAGGAGAAGAGAAAGAGAAAAGTATGGAAAAAATGGAACAGGATCTAAGGGAACCAAATGACAATGTGAAATGCACAAACATATATGTTATCGATGTCTGAGAAGGAGAAGAGAATAGAAAAGGAACAGAAAGAATATTTGCAGAAATAATGACTGAAAACTTCCCAACATTTATGAAAGACAAAAATATCAATATCCAAGGACAATGCACACTAAACAGAATAAATCTGAATAGACCTACTTCGAGACATCTACTATTCAGAATGACAAATATCGGAAATAGACGATTCAGAAAGTAGCAAGAGAAAAGCAATGCATCAGATACAAGGTAACCACAATAAGATTAAGGGTGGACCTCACATCAGAAATCATGGAGGTGACAGCCAGTATAGCTCACTGTTTAAGCACTGGCTTCCTACATGAGGACCCAAGGTTCAATCCCTGGCCCTATTACTTTAAAAAAAAAAAAAAAAAAAAAAAGGAGGTGAGAAGAAAGTGGTATGAAGTATATAAGCTACTTAAAGAGAAAAACTGCCAGCCAAGAATTCTGTATATGGCAAAACTGTCCTTCAAAGAAAAGCTGAGCGTATGTTTCCAAAAGACCAAAACTACAAAAGATCCTAAAGCTAGTACTGCAGCCTGAAAGAAAAAGACAAGGGCCAAAGGCTTGGAAAAGAGTGTCATATCAGCTATTTGCTAATAATATGATCCTGTATCTAGAAAATCCTGAAAAAATCCACAACAAAGCTATTAGAGCTAATAGACATGTTCAGTAAAGTGGTGGGGTACAAGATTAACATGCAAAAATCACTAGCATTTCTATACATTACTGCTGAGCAATCTGAGGAGGAAATCAGAAAAAAATTCCAATTATAATAGTGACTAAAAGAATGAAATACTTTGGAATATCCTTAATCAAGGACATAAAGGACCTATAGTCAGAAAATTACAAAACCCTGCTGAAAGAAACCAAAGAAACTTAAATAAATGGATAGAAGGACATTCCATATTCATGGACCAGAAGATTAAATATCATTAAGATCTCAATCCTACTCAAACTAATTTACAGATTCAATATGAGCCCAATAAAAATTGAAACAGCCTATTTTGCAGAAATGGAAAAGCCAATAATCAAATTTATTTGGAAGGGTAAGGGGCCCAAAATAACCATAAACATCTTTTTTTTTAGAAACTCATGTTTTGGTTATTTATTTATTTATTTACTTTTTATTCCCCCCACACACACACTCCCCCCAGTTGTCTGCTCTCTGTGTCCATTCGCTGTGTGTTCTTCTGTGTCCACTTGTATTCTTGTCTGCGGCCCCGGGAATATGTGTCTCTTTTTGTTGCAACATCTTGCTGCATCAGCTCTCTGTCTGTGTGGCGCCACTCCTGGGCAGGTTGCACTTTTTTTGCATGGGGCGGCTTTCCATACAGGGTGCACTCCTTGTGCATGGGGCTTCCCTACATGGGAGACACCCCTGCGTGGCACGGCACTCCTTGTGTGCATCACCTCTGCTTGTGGGCCAGCTCACCACATAGTTTGAACCCTAGACCAATGAATGCTCTATCCATTGAGCTAAATCTGCTTCCCCAAAAAACATCTTTAAAAAGAAAAATAAAGTTGGAGGACTCTCACTTTCTAACTTTAAAGCATATTACTTAGCTACAGTGGTTAAAACAGCATGGTACTGGCATAAAGAGACACAGACTAGCAATGGAACTGAAGTGAGCATTCAGAAATATACCCTCACCTCTACGGTTAAGTGATTTTTTTTACAAGTCTCTCAAGCCCTCCCATCTAGGCCACAACAGTCTATTCAATAAAGTGTGCTGGAAGACCTGGATAGACATATCTAAAAGGAAGTCAGAAAAAGGGCCCCTTATACAAAAATTAACTCAAAATGGACCAAGGACCTAAATATAAAAGTTACAACCATAAAACTCCTAGAAAAAAATGTAGGAAAATATCTTCAAGATCTTGTGGTAAGCAATAGTTTCTTAAACTTTACACCCAAAGCTCAAGCAACAAAAGAAACAATAGATAATTGGGACCTCCTCAAAAATAAACACTTTTGTACTTCAAAGGACTTTATCAAAAGGGTGAAGAGGCAGCCGACTCACTGGGAGAAAGTATTTGCAAATCACATATTTGATAAGGGTTTACTATCCATGACATACAAAGAGATACTACAACTCAACAATAAAAAGACAAACAACCTAATTAGAAACTGGACAAAAGACTTGAATAGATATTTGTCCAAAGAAGAAATACAAATGGGAAAAAAATTTTTTTTAAATGTTCAACATCACTACAGATTAGGGAAATGCAAGTCAAAACTATGATATGTCATTTCACATCTTCAATAGAATGGCCTCTATTAAAAAGTCAGAAAACTACAAGTGTTAGAGAGGATGTAGAGAGATAGGAATGCTTATTCACTGTTGGTGGGAATGTAGAATGGTACAGGCACTGTGGACAACTGTTTGGCAATTCCTAAGGAATTTGAATATAGACTTGTCACATTTCTTGGCAATATCACTACTAGGTAAATACCCAGAATAACTGAGAGCAGTGACACAAATAAATACCCAGAATAACTGAGAGCAGTGACACAAACAGACATCTGCACACTGATGTTCATAGTGGCATTATTCATAACTGCCAAAAGATGGAAATAATCCAGGAGCCCATCAACTGATGAATGGATAAACTGTGGTGTATAAACACGATGGAATTTTATGCAGCTGTTAACAAGAAATGAAGTCATAAAGCATATGACAACATGGATGAAACTGGAGAACATTATGTTAAGTGAAGCAAGCCAGGTACAAAGGATAAATATTGTATAATTTGTGCCATTATGAACTAAATATACTTGTAAACTCATGGAGTTAATAATGAGAATATAGGTTACCAGAAAATACAATGAAGGAGGAGAATGGAAAGCTGAAGATTAATCTGTGCAGAATTGGTAAAAAGGTTGTTTGTAAATCATTGGAAATGAATAGAAATAGTTGGAAGTACATCATAGTGGAGGTAACTAGCAGTGTGATTATATGGATATAGCAGTGGTTGAAAGGGAAAGTCTAAGGACATGTATATTACTAGAAGGAAAGCTAAAAAGATGTAACTTGGGACTGCATAACATAGTGAAACCTCATTTCAAATATGAATATGGGTAATATTGCATAAATGAGACTGTTTTTACAAAATAGAAATACAAATAAACTAGAGAGACAGAAAGAGAATAGCAGCTTATGTACAGCAAGGAAAACATAAAGACTGAGAAGTGTTGAGGTTTTTTGTCTGTTTTTTGTTTATTATTATTGGAATAATGAAAATATTCCAATATGATTGAAGTGATGAATGCCACACTCTGTGATTATACCAAATACCACTGGTTGTATACTTTGGATGGATTTATGCTTTATTAAGTATCAATAAAATTGATTTTTGAAAAAAAAAAAGTTTGGAGGACTTACACTTCCTGATTGAAAATTTTACTTCAAAGCTACAGTAATTAAAATAGTGTGATGCTGGCATAAGGATAGACATAAATCCACACATCTATGGTCAGTTGATTTTCAACTAGGGTACAAGTCCATTCAATGGAGAAAGAATTGTCCTTCAACAAATAGTGCTGGGACAACTGGAAATCCACATGCCATAGAATGAATGTGGACCCTTATCTCTCACCAGATACAAAAATTAATTCTAAACAGATCAAAGACCTAAATATAAGAGCTAATAGTATAAAACTCTTACAAGAAAATATAAGGAAACATCTTTAGGACAATGATTTTTTAAATTTTACACCAAAAGCTTGAGCAACAAAAGAAAAAAAGATAAAATCCATTTCCTAGAATATAAAACTTTCATGCAAAAGCCATTATGAAGAAAGTGAAAAGGAAAATTACTGAATGGGAGAAAATAATAGAAATGTTATATCTGATAAAGGTTCAATATGAAAATATATAAAGAAGTCCTATAACTCTAACAACAAGACAAGCATCCCAATTTTAAAAAAGTGGGCAAAGGAATGTATAGATATTTCTCCAAAGAAGATATTCAAATAACCAATAAATACATGAAAAGATGCTCAGGAACCTTAGCCATTGGAGAAATGTATATTAAAACTACAATGAGGTAGCATTTTATACCCACTATGATGGCTCTTATTCTAACAAAACTGAAAATAAGTATTGGCAAGGATGCAGAAATATAGGAATCTTTGTATGTTATTCTTTTTTTTTTTTTTAAAGATTTATTTATTTAATTCCCCCCTCCCCCGGTTGTCTGTTCTCTGTGTCTATTTGCTGTGTCTTGTTTCTTTGTCCGCTTCTGTTGTCAGTGGCATGGGAAGTGTGGGCTGCGCCATTCCTGGGCAGGCTGCAGTTTCTTTCGCGCTAGGCGGCTCTTCTCACGGGTGCACTCCTTGCGCGTGTGGCTCCCCTACGCCGGGGACACCCTTGCATGGCAAGGCACTCCTTGCGCTCATCAGCACTGCGCATGGGCCAGCTCCACACGGGTCAAGGAGGCCCCGGGTTTGAACCGCAGACTTCCCATGTGGTAGATGGACGCCCTAACCACTGAGCCAAGTCCATTTCCCTGTATGTTATTCTTAGGAATGTAAAATGGTGCAGCCCCTGTGGAAACAGTTTGACAGTTCCTCAGAGTTAAATACAGAATTACCATATGACCTGGCAATTCCATTTGTAGGTACATAACCAAAAGAACTGAAAACAGGTATTCAGACAGATATTTGCGGACCAATGTTCATCACGCCATTATTCACAATAGCCAAAAGGAATAAGCAACACAAATGTCTATCAGCCAATGAATCCATACAATGGTATATTATTCAGTCATAAAAAGAAGTGAAGTGCTACAACATGGAAAAACCCTGAATACATCGTGTTAAGTGAAATAAGCCAGACATTAAAGGACAAATATTGTGTGGTTTCTCTTATATGAAATATTTAGAATAAACAAATCCATCGAGTTAGAAATTAGGATACAGATACCAGGGGCAGGGGTGGTGGTGGTGTATTAGTCAGCTAAAGGGGTGCTGATGCAAAGTACCAGAAATCTGCTGGCATTTATAAAGGGTATTTTTGGTGGTAGAAGCTTACAGTCACAAAGCCGTAAAGTGTAAGTTACTTCCCTCACCAAAGTCTGTTGCCATGTGCTGGAGCAAGAAGGCTGCTGGTCTCTGCGAGGATTCAGCCTTCCTCTTCCTCCTGATGCTCTGTGGTCCCAGTTCCTTCCTTTCTCAGCTGTACGTTAGCATAAAGCTTGTCTCTCTCCCTGGGGCTTATTTCTCTCTGGGCTCAGCTGCTCTGCTCTCTCCACAAGGCCAGCTGTAAACTATCAGGCAAATGGCTAGTCTCTTTTACCAGGGACTCTGCTGTGTCTAATGGCACCTTCTCTCTTTCCTCATATATTTGCTTCTCTGTGTATTACTTCCCAGGGATCCAGCATCAAAAATTCCAACTCTCTCTTATGCTCTGTTGTTTTTCAACGTCCTACTGACATGGCCTAATCAAAGCCTTAGTCATGATTTAATCAAGTAAAAGTGAAGCCTCTGAATCTAATATAATCTAATATACCCAGAGGAGCAGACCAGTTTACAAACATAATCTAGTATCTACTTTTGGAATTCATAAGTAATATCAAACTACTACAGTGGGAAATAGGGAGTTAATGCTTAATTCATATAGTTTCTGTTTGGGGTGATGGAAAAGTTTTGGTTAATGGATGGTGGTGATGGTAGGACAACATTGTGAATGTAATTAACACTACTGAATTGTATACCTGAAAGTGGTTAAAATGGGAATTTTTAGGTTGTAATGTTACCAGAATAAACATTTTTTTAAAAATACTGTAAATCTACAACTGATCTAATAAAAAAATGTACAAATAAAAAATAAAATTACTTTCTGATAAAATAATTTATAATGACTGACTCCCACCCCTAAACATTCAGTTTTTGAGTGGTACCTGCCCACAACAGTTTTTATTATTTTTCTTTAAGGCTACAGAAAATCTGCACATAAACAAGGCAATTAATTCTCACAATAAAAATGCTCCGCCAAGAAACAGCAAAGTCCCTGGTCAGATTTCATGGTGAGTATATGTTGTACCACATTCTATTCTACAGTGCACTTTCTTGTGAGTCTGCAGGGTTAGGATCGATTCTTTCTGAAAACATTAGCTTCTCACAAATGGTCTTTATTGGTAAATACTGTTACATTTCATTAGGTATCTTGAAGAGGGAAGATGAAACATGCATTAAATAAGCAATTTTGCTCTCTGGCAATGTATATTCTGTCAACATGGTCTTGTCAGCCTCATGGTAAAAGTCTTATGCCATTCTTTCTGATAAGTACCCTATTATTTCTCAAGAAAAACCATAAGAGCAAGTAAAAGCTAGAAGGTATTACTCTAATTTTCACACTCAAGTATGAAACTCCATGATCATGAAGTTCATTCGCAAACAGAACTTCTTCAAAAAACTTAAATCTGTTCTCTGCATTCAATTTCTTTGTATTTATATCATCTATTATAGGTTCCACCTTTAACTTAACTGATTCTCCAGGTAATGTTCCCTTATAACCTGTTGTATATAGGTCCAATCATATGGTTAATAACCTGTTTGGAAATGTTTATCCTCCAACCCTCCATTCTGCTTTCCTGCCACTCTTCAGCACGGACTACTTAGTAGTTGCTTACCCATCTTAAGGCATCTGTAGCATGAACTCATTCCAAAGCCAGTGCCATGCTGGATTCTTAAAACGCTGGCTCCAAACATTCTATCAGGGAGACATGGCATATGCAATTCATCAGCTAATTTCTCCACATCCCCTGACTACTTCTTGTGGATCTTGGTGGCCACCAGCTTCCAGGGCTTAAGAAGTCCTGGTGGCTGCTCTGGAAACCATGGATCAACATAGCCAAGATGGGGCTTGTGGAGCCACACAGAATAGGCTGGAGAGGCGGAAGCAGTGGTCACCAGTTCCTCAGCTTCTAGGACACTACCCTTGTCTGGCCCCCCAAACATTCAGACTTAATTAGTATTAGGTGTAGCCTGGAAGTCAGGATTTGTAAAACCTGCTCAAGTTTTTACAAAGCCTCTCCTATATGATTTTAATGGGCAGCAAAGTTTGGTAATCAAATTTTAGTGTACATCTGAATCATCTGGAGGACTTGTTAAAAAATACCTTGCTAGGCCCCACTCCTTGAGTTTGAAGTTTAGTAGGTTTGGATGGGGCTTGAGAATGTGCAGTTCTAATAAGTTCCCAGGTGATGCTGATATTTTCAGTCCAGACATTACACTTCAGAAGCACTTGCAAAGACCATGCTTAGCTGTCTTTATCATGGGAAAACTGTATTTGCAAACTGAGATCCCTTCCTCCAGGCCAAATTACTATTTCCGGAGTCCTCAGGGCCCACCACTTGCAATTTTCCTAATCTAGATCACATTCTTAAATGTGCCTATCTTTGAAATCACAAGACACATCTCCGATATGACCTTGAGGTGAAAAGTTGGTCAAGGCAAAGGAGACAGAAAGCCTGTTAATTGCTTAACAGTTTTGAGTATTACTGCCCAAAAACGGATTTCTTAAATAATTTACAGAATATTCATAGAAGGAATATTCAGGTCATCATCAAATACTAAGTTTTAGAAAACAGTTAAAGAATGGAAGACATTTAAGATATACTGAAAGAGAAAAATCAGCATGCTTACCAAACAATATACAATATTATATTTGTTAAATCATTAAAATGAAACAAATATCAATAGATGAAAAATTTCTTAAAAATCTTAATTCTGAGGGAAGTGGATTTGGCTCAATGGATAGAGCATCTGCCTACCACATGGAGGTCCAGGGTTCAAACCCAGGGCCTCCTGACCCAGGTGATGAGCTGGCCCACGCGCAGTGCTGATGCATACAAGGAGTGCTGTGCCATGCAGGGGTGTCCCCCGCCTGGGGAGCCCCATGCACAAGGAGTGTGCCCCATAAAGAGAGCTGCCCAGTGCAAAAAAAAGAGCAGCCTGCCCAAGAGTGGCACAGCACACACAGAGAGCTGATACAGCAAGATGATGCAACAAAAAGAGACAGAGATTCCCGGTGCCACTGATAAGAATACAAGCGGACACAGAAGTACACACAGCAAATGGACACAGAGAGCAGACAACTGGGGGGCGGGGGAAAGGGAAGAGAAATTTTTTTTAAAAATCTTAATTCTGAGGCTTCCGTACTTAATAATTTTCTACCATGATAACTACATTTTAACTGACATAACTATAATCTTAAGAACTGTAAATAGTTGGAAGGTTTATCAAATCAGAAGGGGATCACAGAGAAATATTTTGGGGAAATATACTCTAAAATATTTAGAATGATTATTTTTGTATGTTGGGACCATGGATAACCTTAATTTTCTTTTTTTATAGGTTCCTTAGTTGCTGAACATTTCACAAGCCTGCACTAATTCCATCATCAGACATGTAAGAAAGAGCAATTCCTGGCAGTTCTTGACTATTGTATCTGATCAACACCCTGAGATCCTTCTGTGAAGGAACACAATCATGATTCATGGCATTTCAGAGTGGTTAAGGACAGTATTCACAGTAAACAGAAAAAAAATGCTACTTCACAGTAGCTGCTCAATAATTTGAGTTTAGCCTTCCATGGCTACAATGAATAATCAATTATTAAATAAATGCAAAATATCTTATAAATACCTTTCATATTTAACTTCTTGATGATTGTTATTCATAATAACACTTCTCAATATTAGATATTTACATACTTTTTTGTTATGTTAACTCTTTATAGACAATTCTTATTATATGCTTTGCATTCCATCACTTGGATGGAGTGTGGTTTACTTAACCATTTCCATATTGCTGGACATAACTTTGTAAAAGATTATCTCAGAAGTCGTGGCCAGTTATTCCAGACTTTGATTCTAAACCAATAAGAGTCAATCTTTTAAAATCTTATATAGCTTTTATAATATCATGAAGTGTAGACTTCCTTTCCCCTCCAAATTTCCCATTTACAAATAAATACATACAACAATTTTGTAAATAACCTTTTGAAACTTTTATTGCTCTGAAAACCCATAAGACCTCATGTTAAGAATCCCTGTTTTAGGAGGTGGGGATGGACAACCACCACACCAGAGACCTCAGAGAGTATATAACTGCAAGCAGAAGAATTCCATCTATCAGTCATGTGGGATCTAAGCCCCTTTGCGAGTTAGAGGCAGAGCAGACATCACTATCCTAGGATCCTCAGGATGGAGGAATAAAATATGGCTTAGAATGGACTTACTGGTATTCTACTATAGAATTATTGTGACTCTAGCAACGGAAGAAACTGTATCATTGATAATGGAGACAGTGACCATGGAAGTTGCTGAGGGCAGGGAGAGGGAAGAAGAGGTGATATGGGGCATTTTCAGGACTTGGAGTTGTCCTGAATGATATGGCAGGGACAGGTACAGGACATTATATATCCTGCCATAACCCACTGAATGGACTGGGAGAGAGTGTAAACCACAATGTAAACTATAATCCATGCTGTGTAGCAGTGCTCCAAAATGTATTCATCAAATGCAATGAATGTGCCACACTAATGAAAGAGTTTGGTGATGTGGGAGGAGTGGGGGGTGAGTCGGGAAATCCTTTTTTAATTTATTGAAGTATATCACTCACACATAAACGTACATAAATAGTAAGTGTATAGTAATATTTGTGAACTTATAAAACAAACACACACAGCATCAGAAGGACTCTCATAACTCACCCTACTACCAATACCTTGCATTGTTGTTAAATATTTTAAACTAATGATTAAAGAGCATTAAAAAATATTGTTACTAACCAAAGTATTTTCTGCCAACCTACCCTATTATTATCTTTATATCATTTATATATGAACATACATAAACAATAAGTGTATAGTAAAAGCTGTGGATTTACAAAGCAAACATGCATAACATTCTACAGGAGTCCCATACATCAGCCCTCCACCAACACCTTGCATTGTCGTGAGACATTTGTTACATCAGCCCTCCACCAACACCTTGCAATGTTGTAAGACATTTCTTGTTATGAAAGAGTATTGTCAAAATCTTACTACTAATTATAGTCCTTATCTTACATTTTGTGTATTTTTCTCCTAACCCACCAATTATTATTTTTTAAATATATTTTTTATGACAAAAGTTGCAAATTTATAAAGCAATCATGCACATGTGCAGAATTCCCAAACAACACTGATCTATCAACATACCACACTGTGGTGGGACATTTGTTCCAGATAAAATAATATCCCTCTTATATTTTTAATGTAACATTTTGAATGATTTATGTACATTTTTTTTTAAATTTTAAAAATCTATTAAAAAAAAAAAGAATCCCTGTTATAACAAAAAAAGATATACAAATAATAAAAAAACAAAAAAAAAAAGCACACAAAAAGATGTTCAACATCATTGGTCATTAGGAAAAGGCAAATCAAAACCACAATGTGGGAGCGGATGTGGCTTAAGCAAGTAAGCGCCTACTTCCTACATGAGAGGTCCAAGGTTTGGTCCCCAGTGCCTCCTAAAAACAAAAAAAGCAAACAACAAGTAAACAAACAAACAAATGAAAAAAAACAACTCTGAGGAGCCAATGTGGCTCAATGGTTGAGCATGGGCTTCTCACATACAAGGTCCCGGGTTCAATCCCCAGTCCTGGTACCTAAAAAAATTAAAAATTAAAAATTAAAAATAAAACCACAGTGAGATACCACTTCACATTCACTAGGATGGCTATTATCAAAAAAGGTAAAATAACAAGTGTTGGCAAGGATGTGGAGAAATTGGAACTCTCCTGCAATGCTGGTGGGAATGTAAAAATGGTACAGACACTATATTTCACAGTTTGAGATTATTTTACAAATCCCCAAAAAAGAAAGATTATGTTTGCAAACTAATCTATTCCTCTGGGTGTGGCATCCTTTGATTGCATTAAATTCAGCTGAGGGGCCTTTGATTATATTAACTGATAAAATCAATTTAGGGCTTTTGAGTGGATTACACCAGGAAGGCACAATTCAGGTTGGGGCTTCGCCTTCTTGTTGACCTCGTTGCAAACACAGAGAAAGAATAACTGAAACAGACGTGAGAAAGCTCTGTCTTTCTTGATCCTGCCATGTGACAGAAAGAAGAAGGCTCAAACAGCTGAGGCCCCAGGGAAAGATGAGCCATTTGCCTGAAAACTTACAGCTGAAACTGAGAAGCCAGCAGAACAGCCGAGGCTGATAGAGGAAGCCCTAAGAGACAAGTCCTATACCAGCTTACAGGTGAAACTGGGAAGAAAGTAGAGTAGCTGAGCCACAGACAGGAAGCCCAGAGGGGAAGGAGAGACTAGGCAGAGAGGTCCATCATCTTGCTTCAATACATGGCACCTGACTTTGGTGAGAAAGCACCTTTTTATGGTGCCTTGAATTAGACTTTTCATAACCTTGGAACTGTAAGCTTTTACCCCAAATAAATCCCCATTATAAAAGCCAACAGATTTTTGATACTTTGTATCAGCACCACTTTGGCAGATTAAGCACTGTGGAATACAGTTTGTAGTTCCTCAGAAAGTTAAAGATAGAATTACCATATAAATCCTACTGCTAAGAATATACCCAAAAGAACTGAAAACAGGATCTGGAACAGGTCTATGTACACCAATGTTCACAGCAGCATTATTCAGAATAGCCAAAAGGTGGAAGAAACCCAGGTGTCCATCAACAGATGACATAAACAAAATGTGGTGTGTATCTATATATTTACAAAGGAATATTATTCAACCATAAAAATGCATGAAGTTCTGATACTTGATACTATCAACATGGATGAACCTTGAAAACATCAAGTTGAGTAAAGTAAGCCGGACACAAAAGGATATTGTATGATCTCACGTATATGAAATAATTAGAATATGCAAATTCAGTCAGAAGTTAGTATACAGTTTACCAGAGGCAGGCGTGGGAGTGGGGAATGGGTAGTTAATGCTAAATTGGTATAGTTTCAGTGTGGAGTGATGAAAAGGTTTTGGTAATGGATGGTGGTGATGGTAGCACATATTGTGAAATGTAATGAATATCACTGAATTATATACCTGAAAGTGGTTAAAATGGGAAATTTTGTTACCACAATAAAAAATTTTTTAAATGCTAAGAATCCCTGTTCTGGTCCACACTTAATCATCTGGCTCGTTTTCCTTGCAAGCATTCATGGTAATAAATATTTTCACTGCCCTTGGGAATACAGAAAACTGATAGAGAATGACTAAGAATCTCATCATTTAGTAGCAATAGCTAATATTAATTAGGCACTAACTATGTGCCAGGAACTCTTCTAATAACTTTACAGATATTATCTCAAGTAGATACTAATACCTTTAAAACAATCCTATGAGGTAGATCCCATCATAATTCTCATTCTACAGGTGCCACACAGAGAGAATGCCCAAACTCCCTCAGCTTGAAACTGGAAGTCAGGATTCAAATCCTCTTAATCTAGGTTCAAAATGCTCAACCACCACACTATACTTCACCTATTTCAGTCCATCCAAAGATATACACAAAACAAACTCAGGCTGCCAAATCTCCAGCCACATTTGGTGGGTACCAAAAACTTTCAATCATGGATTCCCTGGGGAAAAAAATCCCCACTCCCATCTCAGATATTATTAAAGAAACTTGGAGTATGCCACCTAAATCATAAACTACTCCTTAAGAAATCCTAATCAAAAATAAAGCCTGAACAACCAGCAAGATGGTGGCAGAGTAAGGAACTCCTAGAGTCAGCTCCGGCTACAGGGCAATTAGCAAACATCCAGAGCTCTTTGGAGCTAGCTGAAGCACGTGTTTGGGGGCTCCAGGAGACCAGAAGAGCATTCTGCAACGTCTTTGAAGGAGTGGAAGGAGGAGACTGCCCATCTGCCGAGAAGACTCGTAAGTAGAATGCTCCATACCATGGAGGCCAGTGCCGATCCTCCACTAGAGGCATAAGCCGCCTTGAGAGCTGTTACCCAGCTGGAATTGAAAGCTCCACTTCCCTAAAACGGGAGAAAGAGGCAGGTGGGCACCAATTTCAGCTATTGATGAGGAAACTCAGTGGGCTACAGTATAATCCTGAAAACAGCTGAAGTTTGAGCCTGTCCAAGTCAGAAAGAGGCCAGGAGCTGCCATCTTAACGACTCTGCATCTGGCATGAGGGGAAGCGGGGCGGACTGAAAATCCCAGTGCTGGTGGACACCAGCTTCTTCCCATCTAGATCATATTGCAGGTCTAGCCTAGGCCCCAGTGCCACCTCCAGCAGGGAGGAAGCTGCAGGGACCTATGCTAGCCTCTCTGGGAAATCACTGGCCAAGCCGTGAAGGCTGATGACTATCCTACTCTGGCAGCACAAGCCACCCCAGGAGCTGTTCTGTGATGGGAATTGGAGGCTCCATTTCCCAGAAACAGGGGAGGAGGAGACAGTTGGCTGCCGACTTCGGCTACTGATTGGTAGACTTGGCTGGCTAACAGATAACCCTGGGAACAGGGCGGGGTGTGAATGAGCCCAAGTCAGAAAGAGGCCAATAGCTGCCATTCTGACTCTGCCACCAGCCTGAGGGGAAGCCGGGCTGATTGAAACTCTCAGTGTCGGCAAGAACCAGTTTCTTTCACGCAGATCAGCCTGTAGCCTGCCTAGGCTTCAGCTCCACCTCTGGCGTGGAGGAGGATGAGGAGCCCTGCACTAGCCGATATAGGTAACTGCAGGTAACTATGGCTGCCATAGATTGAAAATCAGAAGTCTACTAGGGCAACTGCGGTCATCTTGGACCTGCACTGCATAGAATCCTGCCCACACCTGCAGTCCCATCCCTGCCCCAGGCAGGGGAGAAAGGGAGAAAGGGAAGCTTCATCAGTCTCTCTGGGCAACTACAGTCTAGGCCTACACATGGATTATTCCACACAGCTGTGACCCTGGCGCTACCCCTGGCCAAGGAAAAAGTTGGAAGAAGTTTCATTGGTCCCTGGTGTAATGAGGGCAGCTTGAGCCTCCACAGATTACAGCACCAACTATATGCTTGACCCCTACTGCATAACCAGCAAGGGAGAAATGATAGGAAGTCCTAAACTAAAGAGAAAAACTGCGCCCAGAATAAATACTCTAGTAAGCCAGATGCGAAGACATCAACAAAAAATTACAATCCACACCAAGAAACAGGAAGCTATGGCCCAGTTAAAGGAACAAGGTAAGCCTCCAGATGACATAAAGGAGTTGAGACAACTAATCATAGATGTTCAAACATATCTCCTTAACAAATTCAATGAGATGGCTAAAGAGATTAAGGATATTAAGAAGATATTGGATGAGCACAAAGAAGAATCTGAAAGCATACATAGAAAAATAGCAGATCTTATGGGAATGAAAGGTGCAATCCATGAAATTAAAAAAACATTGGAATCATATAATAGCATATTTGAGGAGGCAGAAGAAAGGATTGGTGAGCTTGAAGAAATGGCCTCTGAAAGTGAACATACAAAGGACAGATGAAGAATGGAAAAAATTGAACAAGGTCTCAGGGAACTAAATGACAGCAAAAGATGTACAAACATATGTGTCATGGGTGTCCCAGAAGGAGAAGAGAAGAGAAAAGGGGCAGAAGGAATATTTAAAGAAATAGTGGTAGAAAATTTCCCAACCCTATTGAAGGACATAGATATCCCTGCCCAAGAAGCACAATGTACTCCCATCCTAAAAAATCCAAATAGACCAACTCTAAGACACATACTCATCAGAATGTCAAAGGCCAGACAAAGAGAGAATTCTGAGAGTAGCAAGAGAAAAGTAATGCATAACATATAAGGGATATCCAATAAGATTAAGTGCTGATTTCTCACCAGAAACCATGGAGGTAAGAAGTCAGTGGTCTGATATATTTAAGATACTACAAAAGAAAAACTTCCATCCAAGAATCTTATATCCAGCAAGACTGTCTTTCAAAAATGAGGGTGAAATTAGAATATTCACAGATAAACAGAAACAGAATTTCTAAACAAGAGACGAGAATTTCAGGAAATATTAAAGGGTGTGCTAGAGCCCAAAAAGAAAAGACAGGAGAGAGAGGCCTGGAAGGGAGTCTAGAAATGAAGATTATATCCATAAAAGTAACTGAAAGTGTCAAAAGAGTGGCGAAAATAAAATATGACAGATAAAACGCAAAAATAGTCAGGAATAAACTTAACCAATGATGTAAAGCACTTGTGTTCAGAAAACTGCAACTCAATGTTAAAACAAATCAAAAAATTCCTAAATAACTGGAAGAACATTCCATGCTCATGAATTGGAAGACTAAATATCACTAAGAAGTCAATTCTACTCAAACTGATATACAGATTTAATGCAACCCTGATAAAAATAACACCAGCATTAAAGAAAAAATTGAAAACATGATCATTAAATTTATTTGGAAGGGTAAGGCATCCTGAATAGCCAGAAATATCATAAAAAGGAAAAGTGAACCCTCATCTCCAGATTTTAAATCATAATACCTACCTATAGTGGTAAAAAACAACATGGTACTGTCCTAAAGACAGACACAACAGACCAATGGAATCAAATTTATGGTTCAGAAACAGACCCTCACAGGTATGGTCAAGTGATTTTTGACTAGCCTGTCAAAGTCACACAGCTCAGGCAGAACAATCCATTCAACAAATGGAGCTGAAAAAATTGGACATCCATAGCTGAAAGAAAATTAACTCAAAATGGATCAAAAAACTAAAAATAAAAGAACCATAAAACTTCTAGAAGAAATTATTGGAAAATATCTTCAAGACCTGGTGGTAGGTGGTAGATTTTTAAAGGAGATAAGAGGATTGAGTGGACTACTGATGTTTAATGTATGTAGAAGTTTTAATTAGCTTTACTGTAAAATTGTGGAAATGTATAGAGTGGATGGTAACACACAGTAAGAGCTAGTTTATAAATGGCAATGTGACTTAAAATGGTAGTCTAGTTATGTAAATGCCAATTGATAGAATGCTTGAGAATAATTTAGGAACTGGATAGCACAGTAAACCAAGAGGTGAGTGAGAACTGTGGTTGATGGTACAGATGCAAGAGTGTCCTTTGTTAGCTAGAACAAATGTATATCGCTCCTGCAGGGTGATGCGAATGTGGAGAAGCATGGGAAAAACACAGCTGGAGTGACCTATGGACTGTGGTTAGTAGTAACAATATAATATTCTTGCACCTATGCAAAAGACATACTGTGTTGATACTGAGGCAGTATGGAAAATGTGAGCCAAATGTACACTATGGACATGGTAACAATCAGATGATATTATTTTATCTGTAGCAAATGACACACCATATTGTGGTGTGTTGATGGAGGGATGTTGTTTGGGAATTCTGCTCATGTGCATGATTGTTATATAAGTTTACAACTTCTGTCATAAAAAAATATATTTAAAAAATAATAATAGGGTGGGTTGGGGGAAAAACATACCAAATGTAAGATAAGGACTATGATTAGTAGTAAGATTTTTACAGTGTTCTTTCATAGTTTGTAACAAACGTCTCATGACAATGCAAGGTGTTGGTGGATGGTTGATGTATGGGACCCCTGTATGATATTATGCATGTTTGCTTTGTAAGTTCACAACTTTTACTATACACTTGTTTATGTATGTTCATATCTAAATGATATAAAGATAATAATAATCGGATTGGTTAAGGGAAAACTACTTTGTTTAGTAGTAATATTTTGACAGTGCTCTTTAATCATTAGTTTAAAAAGTTTAAAAACAAAGTTATTGGTGGTAGGGTGAGATGTTTGTTTGACGTTATATATGTTTGGTTTGTATGTTTACAACTATTATACACTTACTGTTTATGTATGTTTATGTATGAATGATATATTTCAATAAATTTAAAAAATTTACAATAAAGCCTGAAATATTAACCTCCAGCAGGGATATTTCTATTATAGCAGAATCCTTAGTAACGCAATTATTCACAGCACAATTGTATTCAATGGTATGAAGTGGGCACCAGAAAGGGGAATCAATTAATTATAATTAGGTCACCTGTCATTAACTAGGTCGGGAAATCCTAAGGCCCAAATGAATGAATAGATTGCTCTTAAGCAGGACATTTCAAGATAAGGAAATCAAATGCATTTCACAAAAACAAAGCAGCAGCACAAACTCACAAGAAACCTGGCTTTTTTCAGTGGAGTAGCCGCGGTTCGTTTCACCTCAGGGGGTCTTCTGTGGAGAAAGGCAAGGCTGGGGAGAAGGACAGGGTTCATGACACGCCAGGCCTTTCTAGACTCGGTCAGAACCTACCCTACCCTCCTCCCTGACGCCTGCTATCCGCACCTGCACACACAGGGAAACAAGAGGCAGACTGTTTAATGGTCGCGTTCACCCGAGTTCGGGTGTGCAGTTTTGGGTACAATGTAATATTGACGCCGCGGCTGCCTACCCGCATCCCGGGGGCCTCCCGCCCCGTTCTCCCCAGGACTGTCCTGCGGGCCCTTCCAGCCTCCAGAGTCCAGGCCCGGCGTTTTGCAGGGGACCTTCATTTTGGTTTTCCACCTCCGACTTCCCATTCGCGTCTTTTCGCTGCAGCCGGGCTCAGGTGGCTGGGGCAGGGACGGAGGTGCGCAGAGACTCAGGGTCTCACATTGCACGACAGGCCGCGCCCACAAACCCGCCTGGCAACCAGTTAGGGCCCCACAAACTAGACGCCCCCCCCCGGCGTCAGGCCCCAAAGGCGATACCTAGCGGAAACGCGAGGCGTCCCGAAGCTCGGCCTAACAGCCCGGCCCGGGCATCCCCTCTCCGTCCCGGGTCCGGTCCGCAGAGCCCAGACCGATTCCACGTTCGTTTCCTTCAGAAATGCAGTAACCTCACCCAACAAGGCTCACCGAGCTCCGGCCTCCGCCGGCTCCGAGGACTTTCCAGCCCCCAGAGCTGCGGAGCCGGGATTCCGAAGCGTGCCCGTCTCGGTGCCGAGAGCGCAGGCGCGCGGGACGGGGCCTGGGGCAGGTCCGGCGGCTCCTCAGTGCTTGAAGGGGCTAGTTGGGAGGGATCCCGACCCGGGAGGCCCAGGAGGCCGCTAACGGAAGCGCAGGCCCTGAAGGGCCGGGGTGTCTGGCTTCTCAAGCCTGTGAGGGTGACCGTGCGCGGGATCGGTGCTATCGAGGAAAACTCAGCCTAAAGCCCTGTGGGAAATGTAGTGCCAGGGCGGAAAGGCTGTCGATCCCCGATTTTCTCTATGGGTTCTCAGCGCCGCGCCAGCCCGGAGGGGCCCCGCCCCCAAGCGCCAGGCCTGGAGGCTCCCGGGTGTTACAATTTCAGTGCAGGGTGGGCAGGCGCGCGAGGTCAAGGGCGAGCCAAGCGGCTCGTAAGAAGTATCTGCACCCGCTGAGGGGGAGGTGGGTGTGGGCGCGGGGATTCTGGGTTGGGTCGTGTAACGGCAAATACAAAATAAAATAAGAGGCTTAATTCTCCCCTCCGTTTTCCTTTAAGCATTTACTTTAGAAACCTTGTAAATTCTTTGTCCCTTTGACAAGTATGTGAATCCTTTTGTTAAATTGACAACTGAAGACTGTTTTCCCCAGGATCTGAGCCACTTCTTTGTAATGTGCTCACTGAGGATGTTAGTGCCCTAATCTCCCAGTTTCCACCCCAATTCCTAGGCTGTGTTGCTAGATAGTGATGTGGATTTTGGGTGGGAGGCTCTTTGTCTCTTCAGAGATAACCTAAGCTGTTTGACTTGTGGGTGTAGAACAGTAAGAGGCTGCAGTCCTGCCGTTAGTGACAATGGCAACGACTCCAGTCCCAGGAAACAGTTTAACAATGCAAGGTCTATAAACTTTAAGTATTTAGGGGAAATGCAAACAAAATATGCTAAAAGCTTATCTAGAATGTCTGGAGTCCATGCTAAAAGCTTACCTAAGATGTGGAAGATATATATGCTAATTCAAGCCTAGTGAGAACTGAAACAAAGGGACCATTTGGCCTTTCCTCTCTGTATAAAAGAAATTTGAAAACCTTGTTCGGGGCTCGGCATTCAAACAGAAAGCTCCTGAGTCCAGCTAGCCGTCAATAAACCATTTTTCCTTCTCAAAATCATTCCTGAGTCCTGGCCTCTCTATACGATAATCATTGAACCTCTCTCAAATTCTACAACAATAGAGCCAGTTGTAACCAGAACCGGTTGGCCTGACATGCACAGTAGCCTAAACCTTAAACCGTAAGTGACTTACTGTAGTACTAGAAATCACTCCCCTCATCTTGTTAAGCTGCCATTTTTCTTATGGGCTTCCTGTGACTATGTAAACTATTTGTGCATGCTCAACAAGTAAACTATCTCTAACTTCATCATCAGCCATTGCACTCATTGTCATAGACCTTTGTCTATGTGCTGTAAAACTCCCAGAGTCTCTCCAGTTTGGGGAGACAGGTATGAGGCCCACAAGTTTCTTGTTCTCCTTACATTGCGCTTTGTAATAAGGCACTTTCTCTCTTTGAAACTCCGTATCGTAGATTGGCTTGTATGCACTTTGGGCAGCATGCCCACGTTTGCTCCGCAAATTTCTGTGCCTTGGCATGGGTCTTTTTAAAATTTTGTGTTAGGTGGGTGCTTTCCAGGTCTGAGAAATTTTCCAGGATTTTTTTCTTTGATAGTCTTTTTCTCCTTCGGATTTTTGTTCTCTCTTTCTGGAAGGACTTTTTGTGGATTGTGGCTCTAAGTGTTTTCTCTCCTATTTTCTATTTTTTTATTCTACTCTAGAAGATTTTGACTTTATGTTCCAAACCTATGCATTTACTTATTTTAAGAAGGTATCTGGGATTGAACCCAGGACTTTCTACATGGGAAGCAGGCACTCAGCCACTTGAGCTACATCTGCTTCCCCCTGTTTATTTTTCAAGTTGCCATCTTCTAATTTCCAAGAGGTCTTTATATTCTCTAATTTTTCCTTCCTCATAACTTTCTGCACTTATGCATGGATGCAGGATAACCTCAGGCCTCTCAGAGGGTACAGTATTTTAAAATTTTCTTGTGCTCTATTTTTGTCTTTTGTGTCCAATTTTTAAATGTTTAGTGTTTTTAATGGTTTTTAAATGTATGAATTGTTCTTTCCCTTTTATACATGATAGTTTCCTCAAATGAGTAGTAATCCTTGCTGCCAGTCATAGGATAAGGCTTCTCAACCCATGGGCTAACGAGCTAGCCTTTTCACTGTGACTCCCAGCATTCTGTTCTCTTCTCTTCAGTTTCACCTTACAACACTGCTCCAGTCTCTAGTTAATGTCTGGGGCCTGAATAGGGAAAGAGTCCCGAAAGGCCGATAGTCTTGGGCCTGCTTGTACCTCCATCCTATCCTTCTTGGTTCAGGTCTATACCTTCTTGGGACCAATATATCCAGAGATCGAACCTCCCATTTAAGTATTTGATTACAAAACAGAGGAAAAATAAAGGAGGGAACAACCAATGTGTATATAAACTTTAAAAAAAAATTCCTGTTTCCAGAGCCACATCTTACAGGGTGGTCTCCTTTGAGACCTGGGCTTTCAGGGGTTTTATACAGTACATTGACTAATAGATATCTGACACTAGGCCCTGTGATACCAGAGTTCTTTGATAATTCTCATTTATGGTAGCCTTCTCTTAATTTCTTTTGTTCACACATGCTAGTGCTTTTTGTATTCCTTTGCTAAATGCGTTCATTTTCTTCTCCTTTTGCAGAAAAGAAATGGGAATTAAATATGCATCACCCACTCACCCTGTTTATAGAGAAGCCACCCTTTACTCTTTCCAAATAACAAGATTTCGAATTTACTGGGCTTTTACATTTCTTATCACCCACATGGACTGTCATGCAAAATCAGTTTTGTTCTTATGGTTATTGCTTTTATTTTCTATTTCATTAATTTCTACTTTTTATCCATTTCTTCTGGCTACTTTCTCAGGGTTTAATTTCTATCTTTTTATTTAAAGTTTTTAACGGCTTTAATTTCTGTGGGTTCTGTTCTGAAAGAATTCCTTGGCCTGAACTTCCAGCTCATTAATATTAATATGTTCTCTAGCTATTTCATTATTACTTTTTTAGCCCAACTATTAATTTCAAAAATTAACTCTGAAAAAATTTTTATGTACACACAAGAGAATAGATGAATATGTGTACAGGTGAATGAATGAAAATGATGGAACAAACTCCTGTATAACTACCAGGTGGGGTTAAGAAATAGAATATCATGAGTTCCTTTGAAGCTGCCTATATGCTCCTACTCAATCACATTCCTCTTTCTTTGCAAAATTCACTACCATTCTAGACTTACTTCTAGTCATTCCTCTGCTTTTATTTATATATTTACCATATAAGTATGTGTCCTTAAATAATTTATTTTAGATTCGCCTGCTTTTTGACCTTTAGTGGAATGACAGAAATTCTGAGTATTCAGTGATATGTTCCTTTTTTCACTCTGTTAGCTTTTGGATTTATTCATCCTTATTTTTATAGTTAAGTCCATTTTCTAATCGCTGAGTGGTATTCTATTCTGTGCACACGCCAAATTTTATTTATATATTCTACTCTTGTTGGATATTTGGATCATTTCCAGTCTTTCCCCTATTAACAAATGATGCTGCTGTGAACATTTTAATGACATTTACAGGTATGTATGAGTAAGAATATCTCCAGGTAATAATAATTAGGAGTGAAATTGCTATTCCTATAAATGTAGCAACTACTTTACTAGATGATACCAAATAGTTTCCAAAGCTTTCATTCCGATTTATACTCCTCTCCAGCGGTAATTGCGAGTTGCTTCCATATCATTGACACCACTTGAAATTGTAACCCTTCAAAACTTTTGCCATTTGGCTGCTGTTTGTAATTTACATTTACCTGATGACTAATAAAGTTGAGCAAACTTTTACTTATTTACTAGCCATTCATATTTCTTCTTCTATAAAATAATACCATTTTCTCTTTTGTCTAAGTGTTTTTTTTTTTTAAGATTTGTATAAATTCTTTTTATATTCTTTATACCTAGCTTTGGTTCATTGGTTACATGTTTTTCAACTGTATTCTCCAAGTCTGTGGATAGCCTTTTGCCTTCCCTTTTTTTTAAAGATGTCTTTTGATGGATAGAAGTTATTGATTTTAGTGAGTAAAATTTATCATTTTATTGGTAGAAATTTTGGGGATTTGTTCAAGAAACTTTTTCCTAGCCCAAAGTCATAAAGATCTACATTTTCTTTAAAAAATTGAAATCATTTCTTTTCATATTGAAGTACTTAATATAGAAATGATTTTTTAAGAAATAATATGTGATAAGGATCTACTTTTTTTTTCCCACATGGATGCCTCATTATGCAAGTACAAATTAATGCATAGTAAATTCATTCCCCCAAATCTTCAAGTCTATCTCAGTATATACCAAGTTTCCATTATTTGAATGTCTATTTCTGAGCTATCTATATCTTTTATTGCATTGGTCTGATTGCCTTTCTCTTTACAGAAACTGGTCTTGATTACTATGACTTTATGCTAGACCTAGATACCATCTAGGATCAGGCCCCTGCCCCACCATAGTTTTCCTCTTTTTTTCAGGAACCTTGGCCCTACTTGGTGTTCAAGATTTTCAGTATAACTTGCATATTTCATGAAAAACTTCAGAAGTTTTCATCAGAATTGCTTTAAATCTCTAGATTAATTTGGAAGAGATGGCATCATTATGATATCAAATCTTCCTGCCAATGAACATGGTATTTTTCCATATTTCAGTATTTTATGGTGCCACTAAAAACTTAAATAATTTTTTCCATAATTTTCAATATATGGGCATAATTCGTAAAACATCCCTCATGTAATATTTTCCCATTAGATTATTCTTAATTTTTTATGCCAAGATTTGTTGCAATATAGATATCTTTTAATATGATTTTGGCTGGTATTTTCATAGGAAAAAATGTACGTTTCCCAAACTCATCACAACATATTTTTTCTATTTTACTTTATTTTGAAATAATTTTAAACTTTCAGAAAAGTTGAAAGACTAATACAAAGCATTCTCCTATCACCTTCTACCCATCATTGCCCAGTGGGTTCATGAACAAAGTGGTCATGGTAACAGTGAAGGTTATGCGTGGGTTTAGCAACGTGGACTTCCCCTCACCAAGGCCGACTTGGTTACAGTCACTGCTGAGTGCCCATTCTGCTAGCGCCAGAGACCCACATTCAGCCCGGATATGGCACCATTCCCCAAGGTGATCAACCTGCTACCTGGTGGACCACTTCCATCATGGACAGGGCAGTGATTTATTCTAACTGAATAGACACATAATCTGGATATGGGTTTGCTTTCCCTGCATGCAATGCTTCTTCTAAAACCACCATCTGTGGACTTACCGAATGAATTATCCACCGCCATGGTATTCTACACAGCAGTGTTTCTGATCATGGAACGCACTTCACAGCAAATGGTATGCAGGAATGGGCATGTGCTCATGGAATTCACTGGTCTCACCATATTCCCCATCATCCTAAAGCAGCTGGAGTGAAATGGCCTTTTGAAGACTCAATTACTGCACCAACTAGGTGACAATACCTTATTTCTCTGTTTCTGTAAATGAGGAATTAGGGATTGGTATAGCTTGATGGTTCTGGCACAGTGTCTCTCAAAACATTGCTGAAATCGAGATATCAACTATGACTGCAGTCATCCTGAAGGCTTGTCTAGAGCTATAGTATTCATATACAATGAAAGAGGTCTTTGGGCTACAAAAATTCTTTTGGGAATATGAAGAGTGAGAAAACCATGAAGGTGCAAACACAGGCCACCCTTCAGAGAAGAGGTTGGATAACTCTTATTGTGGAACCAAGGGTCCAGAATGTGGAGCCAAGAATCCTACACTTGAGCAGTTGTAGGACTGACTCAAGAAACTTCCAGCATTTACCTATCTAGATTTGCCTGTTTTCCAGGCAAACTCTTCTTTAGCACCATTGTGTAGGTGCAGCCCTATTTCCCCTTGATAGAATCAATCACCACAGCCAGTACAGTAATTCCCTTCTTTGCCTGTTGATTCAGAGGCATGAGGAGCCCAAAGTGGTCAGGTGGCAGTCTTAACTTCAGGTTCAAAGGACTCATTGTTGTATTTCCTGATAGAAGCACTCCTTTTGAAACTAAGACCTCTAGACCAGCAGAGCTTAAGGTAGCAGACAGGAAGAAAAAATTTTCCTAATTGATCACCAGGGATAATAGTGAGTGGTGGCACTCCCATTTCCACCCCCATGATTCCTGGACCTGTGAATCCTGGCTATGGAAGAAAGAGTATTGTAGAGTTGACACTGATTTAGAGTATACACAGTCTCCTATAGAACACTGCCTCAGACCTGCAAGGTATTGTCACCTAGTTGAAGCCATAATTGAGCCTATATATATATACTTTTTTAATATATATATATAAGTATATATATATATACTTTTTAAAAAAGTTTTTTAAAAAAGATACTTAGATTACATAAATGTTACATTAAAAATGTAGGGGATGGGAAGCAGATGTGGCTCAACTGATAGAGCGTCTGCCTACCATATAGGAAGCCCAGGGTTCAAACCCAGGGCCTCCTGACCTGTGTGGTGAGCTGGCCCACGTGCAGTGCTGCCGCGAGCAAAAAGTGCTGTGCCATGCAGGGGTGTCCCCATGTAGGGGAGCCCCACATGCAAGGCATACGCTCTGCAAGGAGAGCCGCCCCATGTGAAGAAAGCACAGCGAGCCCAGGAGTGGTGCACACACAGAGAGCTGATGCAGCAAGATGACACAACAAAAAGGGACACAGATCCCCAGTGCTGCTGAGAATGCAAGCAGACAACAGGGGTCGGGGGGAGGGGAGAGAAATAAAACAAATCTTTTAAAAAAATAAATGTAGGGGAGTCCCATATGCCCCACTCCGTATGCCTCCCACACTTTCCCACCTTGACAACATTCCTCATTAGTATGGTACATTTGTTAAAGTTGATGAACATGTATTGGAGCATTGCCACTAAGTGTGGATTATAGTTTATACTACAGTTTAAACTCTCTTCTGCACAATTTTTTAAGTTTTTACAAGATATATAATGGCCTGTATCTGTCACTGCAACATCACTCAGGACAGTTCCATAACCTAGCCAAGTTGACACACAAAATTAACTATGACAGTGGTGTTCAATTTTTTTATTTTTTACTTATTCTCTTTATAAATTTCTATCAATTACTGAGGAAAGAGTGTTGAAGTCTCCAAATACAATTGTGACTTTTTAAAAAATATTTATTTATTTCTCCCCACTCCCTCATTGTTTGTGCTAACTGTCTGTTCATCTTCCTTTGAGGAGGCACTGCGATGAACTCAGGGCCTCTCGTGGGAGGGAGGTGCCTAATTGCTTAAGCCACCTCTGCTCCCTGCTTTGTTGTGTCTCTCATTACGTTTTCCTCCCCACACCACACATCAGCTCTCTGTCTTGCCTGTCTTCTCTAGGAGGCACTGGGAATTGAACCTGGGACCTCCCATGTGGTAGGCAGGAGCTCAATTATTTGAGCCACATTTGCTTCCCTGACTATTTCTTTTTTAAGTACCATTGCTTTTTACTGCTTATATTTTAAAGCCCCAATATTATGTGCAAACCCTTTTAGGATTATGTCTTCTTGACAAATTGACTCCAATATCATTATGAAATGCCCAAATACCTTGCATTTTTTCTTATTGTGCTATCTTCTTTGATACTAATGTAGGTACTGCAGCTTATAATTGATGATGGCATATAATCAGGCCTTGCATTTTTATTTACTGTGGCAATTGTTAACTTTTAATTGTAGTGTTTTCCCATTCACATGAATGTAATTACATATGATTGCATTTAAATCTTTTTTTTTTTTTTTTACCTCTGTTAGTCCCATTTCTTCTTTTTCCTTTGTTTTCTTTACTTGCTTTCTTTTGGATTAACTGAGTAGGTTTTTTCAAAGTATTCAATTTCATTTGCATTACTGGCTTATTAACTACACCTCTTTATATTTTGGTGGTTTATATCGGGTATTTACAATATGCATCTTCATTTTATCAGGTTTACCTTCAAATAGTATTATGTTCAAATAGTATTCAAATAGTATTATATGTTTGAAGGTATATGTTCAAATACCTTCAAATAGTATTATAGTATTCCATATATAACATAAGGAACTTAAGTGTATACATCCATTTTTACCTTCCCATCCTTTGTGTTACTGTTCTCATATATTTTATTTCTACACATTTTAATCCATAATACATTGTTATTATTATTTTGTTTAAACAGTCAATGAGCAACAAAGGAAAAAATAGATAAATGGGACATCAATTAAAAGTTTTATGCATCAAAGCAAGTATCAAAAAAGTGAAAAGACAAATACAGCATGGGAGAAAAGAGTTGGAAACCTTATATTTTAAAAGGGTTTAATATCCAGAATATATAAAGAACTACATCTCAACAACATAAAGACAAGCAAATAAAAATCACAATGAAATACCACTTCACAGCCACTAGAATGGCTATTAAAAAAATCAGAAAATCACAAGTGTTGACAGTGACATGAAGAAATAGGAATCCTCAATATATTTGGTAGGAATGTAAAATGTGCAGCTATTATGGACAATAGTTTGGTGCTTCCTCAGAATGTTAAGCACATAATTACCATATGAGCTGACAATCCCACTTCTATGCTATATAGCCAAAAGAATTGAAATCAGGGACTTGAACAGATAATTGCACACAGATGTTCACAGTAGCATTATTCACAATTGCCAAAGGGTGGAAGCAACCTAAGTGTCCATCAACAAATGAATGGATAAACCAAATGTAGTTTATACATACAGTGGAATGTTATTCAGCTGTAAAAGGAATGAAGTTCTGATACATGGTGCAATAGGGATGGACCTTGAAGAATCACATCAAGGGAAATAAGCCAGAGATAATATAACTATTGGATGAAGTCACTTATGTGAAATAATTAGTATATGCAATTTCAGAGTCAGAAATTAGAATATAGGATACCAGGGGTGGGGGTGGGGAATGGGGAATGGGGAGTTAATGCTTCATTGGTACAGATTTCTGTTTAGGGTGATGGAACATTTTGGTAATGGATGGTGGTGATGGTAGCATAATATTGTGTATGTAATTAATGCCACAAATTTTATACTTGAAAGTGGCTAAAATAGGAAATTTTAGGTTGTATATGTGCTACCAGAAAAAAAAATTAAACACCATAGAACATTAGTTGTAACAAATGTACCATCCACATATAAAGTATTATTAATAGGGAGAGGATGTTTGGCATAAGGGAGTCTCCTGTATTTGGTATGTGACTCTTCTGTAACCTAAAACTTCTTTGAGGACAAAATGAAAAAAGTAAGACACTAGGGGAATAAATGGAAGGAAATGTCACTGTACATATAGGACAACAGATCTTAGTGATGAAAGGCAAAATGTCAGAAAAAACTTAAATATTTTTTCATTATTTTTTATTATCCCAAATTTTAACTTAAAAATTTTTTGGTATTTTATTTATTTTTAAAACTATCATTATTATTTCATTTCCTTATTCATTGTATTTGGCTATTTTATTGGCTCCATTTTTTTAAGAAGTTTTGGATCACAGAAGGGTTACAACTGTGATGGGAGGATCATTGGTGCAGGGTGTCAGTAACAAGGGATACATGGGAGGAAGCTCACCTGAGAATACATATAAGACATATATATGTGTTCATATTTTCATGGGGCATTGTCACGGTGGGTGAACATCAAATTCCCATCCTGGGGAGCTCTGCAACATTCTCCAATGGATCAGCAAGAATCCCCCAAGTATGGGGGCAATGACTAGTGAAGGAGGATAGTCCATTGATGGGTCCTTGCGTATGAACCTTTACTCTTGAAACAGAAACTTAGCCTAAGTGTTGCCTCCTGGAAGCCTCCTTGTTGCTCAAAAGTGGCCTTTCTCTAAGCCTAACTCAGCATATAAATACATTACCTTCCCTGCAGCATGGGACATGACTCCCAGGGATGAGCCTCCCTGAGACTGAGGGATTACTATCAAGCACCAACTAGCAAGGTAAATGGAAAAAGACCTTGACCAAAAGGGGGAAAAGGTAAAGACAAATAAGTTTATATGGCTAAGAGACTTCAAAGTGAGTCAGGAGGTCATTCCTGAGACATGTATTTATGCATGTCTCAGCAGGATCTCTTTGACTGCCAAAGTAGATACCACCCCAAATAGCAGGGCTCCTGAGGGCCCTAAAGACATCCACACACTACAGGCAGAGCAGATAGCTCAGGAGTTTGGTTCCTTGCCATGGGCCCTACTTTGGAGTTTATGCTCTCCAGAGTGACAGAGTTAGACTCTGCTGTGGTTTCCCTACATATGGCTCTTCTGTCCCTTCTATCTGAACCTATAATTAGTACTAGAATTGGTAGGTGTATGCCAAGAGACTTAAATCTTTGGGCTCTCCATGTGCCAACTGGGCTCTGAATCTCAATGGAGTTTCAACACCTACTCTCCAGTTCATTGGTCTTACCCAGGACAACTAACATGGAGGTGATGAAGGACAACTACCACATCAAGGAACTGAGAGAGTCTATATACAACTGCAAGCGAGACCCATCCATCAGGGTCTATGGGATCACAGCCCCCTCTCAATTAGAGGTGGAGGTGGAGTGGACATCACCATCCCAGAATCCTCAGGATTAGGGAATGAACTATGGACTAAAGTAGATTTACTGGTATTCTACTATAGACTTATTGTGATTCTAGCAATGGAAGAAATTATATCATTGATGTGGAGGCAGTGGCCACTGGACATTCTAAGGGCAGGGAGAGGGAAAAAATGAGTGTAATATGGGGGCATTTTTTGGACTTGGGAATTGTCCTGAATGACACTGCAATGACAGGTACAGGCCATTTTAAATCTTGCCATAACCTACAGAATTGGGTGGGAGAGAGTGTAAACTACAATGTAATCTATAATCCACACTTAGTGGCAAAGCTGCAAAATGTGTTCATCAATTGCAATGAATGTACTTCACTGATGAAAGATTTTGCTAATGTGGGAAAATGTGGGAGATATGGGGACTGGGGCATGGGAATCCCCTATATTTATGTGTGACATTTGTATAATCTAAGTATCTTTAAAAAATAAAAAAAAGATTATTAAAAAATAAACACCATAGAACAGAAAGAGTGTATGCTAATGTAAAATATGGACTATAGTTAATAACATAAGTAAAATAATATTGGTTCATCTGTTGTAACAAAGGTACCACACTAATGAAAAATGTTAATGAAACTCTGTGTAGGGAAAGGGTATATGGCAACTGTACTTTCTGCATAATTTTTCTGTAAATCTACAACTGCTCTAAAACAAAGTTTAAAATATATAAAAAGCCAATTATCTTTTAAATAATTTAATACATGAGAAAAAGCCTTTTATATACATTAGGACATATTTACCACTTCCAGGGCTTTTCATTTCTGCTATGTAGATCCAAGTTTTTATCTGTTTTTTTTTAGATTTTATTTTTATTTATTTAATTCCCCTCCCCCGGTTGTCTGTTTCCTGTGTCTTTTTGCTGCGTCTTGTTTCTTTGTCTGCTTCTGTTGTCGTCAGCGGCACAGGAAGTGTGGGCGGCGCCATTCCTGGGCAGGCTGCTCCCTCCTTCGTGCTGGGCGGCTCTCCTTATGGGTGCACTCCTTGCGCGTGGGGCTCCCCAACGCGGGGGACACCCCTGTGTGGCAGGGCACTCCATGCGCGCATCAGCACTGCGCATGGGCTAACTCCACACGGGTCAAGGAGGCCCCGGGCTTGAACCGCGGACCTCCCATGTGGTAGACGGACACCCTAACCACTGGGCCAAAGTCCGTTTCCCCCAAGTTTTTAATTATATACAAATAACAAGGTGACTTTCAGGTTTTGTATGAAACTTACAAGTTATAGGTAATGCCAGAGGCAACATAAAGATGCCATGTACAAATACTGTTAAAATTAAATTCTGATCCATACAAAACTGATTTGTATGAGGAGATGAATCTTTTTAGATAAAATTTTCTGCAAGGGTTATCAGATCTAGATGTACAAAATTTATATTTTAAAATACTTTATCAGAAATGTATCCCAATGGCCTCAGCTTATAAAACACTCTTCACAGTGGTAGTAATATTTGTTTAGCAGAATGATCCTTCTCAAAATTACAATTTATCAAAAGTTAGTTGCAATCTTGTATTTGCAAAGAGCAACTTATATCGTTTTCAATTATATTGTTTGGAAATACAGTTGCTAAAATTGGTGACCTAATAATTTGCAGGAAAGCCAGAAAATTCTTATGATCAATTATTTATTGTAATCTATATACCAAAAATATGATTTTGCAATTTATAAGTTTGTTACTCATTTATTACTTGGTCCTATAATGTTTTATAAGTAATAATTTCGTAAGTAAAATAAGTTTAAAGGGAAAATATTATATTTTAGCACCTTTAGCTGCATTTTTTCCCAAGGAGCTTCACATTTTCATTTTGCACTGGCTCCCACAAATTATTTTGCCAGCCCTGGGTGAGGATAGGAATCCTAAGGAACTATTTACAGAGGTATTGCCAGAATCTTTCCAGGGGCCAATGTTGTTTCTTGTATCCATGATACCCTCTCCAATACAGTGCTTTAGCTACTGGCACTCTCCTAGAATGCAGAAGCTACTCTCCCAGGCAGGTTTAATTGCTGTATGTAGTGTGCTGTCAGAGGTCTAGTATTTTATTTGCCTATTAAAGCCACCACAGCCTCAAAATGAGTGGGAAGTCAGTAGTCAGGCATCCTGTGATGTGATGGGTTCAAGTGTCCTTTCAATGACTTAATCTTCCATAAGCAAACCCTAAATCCTGACATCCATTTTCTATTGTCTATTCATATTCATAATTTTCTCTAACCTGTACTCCATCCAATGTCACACCACCCTTTGATCATGTTGAATTGTTGGCAATTTTCTTAACTGTCCAATATTTTTCTTGCTCCTTTCCACATGCTGTTTTCCTTGGCTGATACCATCTCCCTTTTCCCCAGCTTCCTTTTTTCTCTTTTCCCCTGGTGTGTGACACATACAGCATCTCCTAAGTATGGACCTTGCCCCCTGTGCTCCCAGGCTTCCCTTCCTGTAACTCCCTGGCAGCATGCCAACGTTTGGCTACTGTAATCTTGAATGATACCTGCTCTGAATATATGTTTTGAGAAAAGAGCACATACTAAGATGTTTTCCCAATACTTACATGCAAGCCCCTGGCATTTTGCCACCTTTGTCACGCAGCCATATATAATCTGTAGAGCAGTTGCCACCGGTGCAGACATACTCAACTGAACTTCTTGCCAGTTTCACTGTTCATTGTGAAGTAGCTGCTGTTCTCTGTATGTAAGTTTCTCCAATATATACTTTGGACTGATCACCCTGGCCTCTTTCTTTGGCATTTCAGTCAGCCTGTTGTAGGGTGGTTTGGCACAGTCCTGGCTGGGCTATCCCCTATTCTTTTGGGGCAAGTCCTGCTGCTGGTTCAGTGGGACTCAACACCTAACAAACATCTTGGCTTCACGTATTTCTCAGCCTAACCCCCATCTCCTACAGGACACATCTCTGCCTTTCCAGTCTGTGTTTTGGTCCTTTGTTGAGCTGGTATGGTCCAATCAGTCCCAAGAAACTACCATGAAACTCATTGCTTGTTTTAGTAGTAACTCCCTTTTTTCATTTTTATTTACATAAATATACAGTACATATGTGAAATATATGCAAATATTAGTTGTATAGCCCAATTAATTGTATAACCATCACAAATAAAAATATAGATTTCCAACATCCCTTAAGTTTTCCTTGTACATCTTGCCAATTCCCATATCTAGAAGTGAGGCTGCTAGATTATATGGTAGTTGTATGTTTAACTTTAGTAAATGCTGCTAAACATTCCCCAAAGTGCTTGAAACAATGTATAATCCCATCGTTGATATATGTATATATGAGTGGTATTTGTTTTCGATTGTACATTCTGATGGATATGTAAGTGAAATCTAATTGTGGTTCTAATTTGCATTTTACTGATTAAAAGATGATGTTGAATAGCTCATCTTATGCTTTGGGGCCACTTAGATATACTCCCTGGTGAAGTGGACCCTACAAATCTCTTACCTTTTTTATAGGAATATTTTATATATTATGGATAAGAAGCTTTTGTCAGATAAAGATATTGTGAACATACTTTACCGGCCTATGTCTTGCCTGACACTCCTCTTTAATTAGTTGTCTTTGCTTTAAGATTCAACAGAATTAATCACTGTTTTCTCTCTTTCCTGGTATTTCATTATCACAGGCTGTTATTTTTTTAATAGGGTCTCTTCTAATTTTCAGAAAGTTCAAGGCTTAGACCTGATCCATTTTTTCTAACTACACTGGCTTCCTAGGTCACAGTATTTTCTCCTATGACTTTATCATCTATATGCTGATGGCTCCCACTTTTGAGCTCCAGAATTATATTCTTAGGGTTTGCATCGGCATCATTTGTCTTGTCAGTGATACGTGGCAAGATTTAGTTTATATTACTGGCTGTTTCAGTTTTGAAATTAAAGCCCACTGCTTATCAATTTTATTAATTTCTCCTTTTATGTAATTCATTCAAGTTCACTAAATGAACAAGCTCACTTAAATAATGCATTTCCTGTATTACTTTGGGTTTACTGCTTTTATGGTTGAATGCTTAAACATTTATTCAAATAGTGAGTACAAGTTTGGTCACATACCACAAGTTTTATTATGTAGGGATACTACCATTCATATCTCAACAACCTGTTATTTCACTTTTTATTTTTTACATAAGCCAAGAGTTACACATGGTGGTGGTTTTAAATTGCAAAGGTTTTTAAAAACTTACCTTAATATCTAATGAATATCTAATTGTTTTGAGTTATCGTCAGAAAGTGTGAAGGGCTTTTTGGATTTGGTGGAGACATACCACTTCTCATATCTTTTGCTCTAAAAAAATTCACATAATGGATCCACAGATGTCTTTCCAGAGTGGATTTTCTGATTTAGCTGAAATAAGTTTAAACTTAAAATTATTTTCCTTATTTTTATTAGAGTCTAATAATTTTCATTCCAGAATAAATGATTATAATTTACTTTTCGACAAATTGTGAGGTTAGATTTTTCTCTATTAATAAAATCCATAGCGTTCTCACCTTATATGAAAGTTCCAAGTGTAGTAATAAAGATAATGATGATAGCTAATATTTACTGAATATTTCCATTTGCCAAAAAATATACAAAAGATTTTTCTGAATTAAGTTTATGTTCATAACAACCTTATCAGAATGTTAAAAATAAGTAATCTGAAGCACATAGTGTTTAAATAACTTGGTAATAAAACATAGTCAGCAAATAGTGAAATTAAATGCTGAATAAGATTTGTTATTATAGGTAAAGGCTTTTCTACATTTAAAAAGCCAACATGTGGTGAAGGTGTAATTGTTACAGCCACTTTGGAAAACTGTCTGTTAGTATCTACAGAGTTGCACATAAATATGCTTTATGACCCAGAAATCCCACTTCTCAGCATATGTCAAATACATATGTATACATATATGTACCAAAAGACATGTATAAAAATATTCATAGCAGCATTTATAATTAAAAAAAACAGCAACTGGAAGCAACCCCAATGCCCATCAGAAGAAATGAATAAACTGTAGTTTATACAATGAAAAAAAGTCAATATGGCTATTATTTGGTATGAAATTATTAACCTTAAATATGGTTTAATGGTAACACAATTCCTGTATAAATTCTCTGATACTCAATAAATTGTGTTATGAGGCAAAAGAAATTTATAGTCGTTGGATTTTCTTCTCTTACAAATTTTCTGATGTTCCTTAATGGGGAATTGAAAGGTCAAGGGTTTCCTACATTAATCATATTATAAGTTATCTAATTTTGAGTATAGTGAGGATAGGTCTTTACACGTTTGACTTTCATAAGTCAAACCAGTACAAATTCTGTTAGGTAAAAAGGGTAACTGAGGAACAGATAAAACCATTTCCCACACTTCTTATATTCCTAGGGTTTCTCTCCAGTATGAATGTGGTTATACTGAGTAAGCTTGGTTAAATGAATAAAAGACATCTCGCATTACTTAAGTACATAGGGTTTCTAATCTATGTGTGTACCTTCTGGTGTTTTTTCACCTGTGAAAGACAAGTAAAGGCTTTTCCACATTCCTTACATTCATAGGGTCTCTCACCAGTATGAATTCTCTGATGTTGAATAAGATGTGCCCTTTGCCTAAAGGCCTTCCTACATTCCTGACATTCAAAGGGTTTCTCACCAGTGTGAATTCTCTGATGTCTATTAAAGTCAGAAACAGAAGTAAAGGCCTTCCCACATTCCTTACATTCATATGGTTTCTCACCAGTATGTATTCTTTGATGTTGAGTAAGATGTGCTCTCTGCCTAAAGGCCTTCCAACACTCCTGGCATTCATAGGGCTTCTCATTAGTGTGCATTCTCTGGTGTTGAATAAATGTAGAATAGCAGAGAAAAGCCTTGTCACAATCTTTACATTCATAGGGTTTTTCACCAGTGTGAATTTTCTGATGTTTATTCAAGTTTGAAAGCCAAGTAAAGCTCTTTCCACATTCCTTACATTCATAGGGTTTCACCCCAGTATGAATTCTCTGGTGCTGATTAAGAGTTGAGCAGTTATTAAAGACCTTCCCACAGACTTTACATTCATAGGGTTTCTCACCTTTGTGAATTCTCTTATGTCTATTAAAATCAGAAGAACAAGTGAAAGCCTTCCCACATTCATTACATTCATAGGGTTTCTCGCCACTGTGAATTCTTTTATGTCGAGTTAGATGTGCACTCTGCCTAAAGGACTTCTTACATTCTGGACATTCATAGGGTTTCTCATTAGTATGTGTTCTTTGGTGTTGAAAAACTTTTGAACAAGAGATAAATGCCTTCCCACACTGTTTACATTCATAGGGTTTCTCACCAGTGTGAATTCTCTGATGTCGATTAAGAATAGAGCAATTATTAAAGGCTTTCCCACATTCTTTACATTCATAGGGTTTCTCACCTGTATGAATTCTTTGATGTCGAGTAAGATGCGCACTTTGCCTAAAAGCCTTTTTACATTCCTGACATTCATAAGGTTTCTCATTAGTATGAGTTCTCTGGTGTTGAGTAAGTGTTGAGTAATTATTAAATGCCTTCCCACATTCCTTACATTCAAAGGGTTTCTCACTACTGTGAACTATCTTGTGTTTATTAAGAGTTGAGCAGTTATTAAATGTCTTCCCACATTCTGTACATTCATAGGGTCTCTTATCTGTGTGAATTTTCTGATGTCTATTAAAGTCAGAAACAGAAGCAAAGGCTTTCTCACATTGCTTACATTTATAGGGCCTCTCACCAGTATGAATTCTTTGATGTCGAGTAAGATGTGCACTCCGCCTAAAGGTTTTCCTACACTCCTGGCATTGATAGGGTTTCTCATTAGCATGAGTTCTCTTGTGTTGAATCAGTGTTGAACAACAGATAAAAGTCTTCTCACATTCTTTGCATTCATATGGTTTCTCACCAGAGTGAATTTGATCATGTTGTGTAAGGTGGGTACACTTTCTAAAGTTATTCCCACATATCTGACATTCATAGGGTTTCTTGTGATTTATTTGATAGTGAGTAAGTTGAGAACTAGAAGTAAAGGCTCTGCCACATTCCTTAAATTCGTTGCATTTCCTTCCAGTAAGAATTATTTGCCGTTTCATATGATATGTGTAAAATCTAAAGGCTTTCTCACATTCTAGACGTTCATCCAGCTTGTCACTGGTATGAATTCTTAACTGTTGAGTAAGGTTTTCATCTTTTTTATGCTCAAATAGTTTCTTTCCAGTACCTATTATTTGATTTAGAATAAGGGATGTGGGCTGGCTGAAAATTGCTATTTTTTCATATGGGATTGTCACATGCCTGTAATATTCTTCTTTAGTTTCCTGTTGTCTCTCAAAGAATTCCTTGCATTTCCAATTATGTCCAAAACAAGATTCTTCAAGGCCCTGATTTCTGTCTCTTTCCATTAGTTTCCATTTGAATGATTCCTTTTCAAAAGTGCCATTCTGTAGATATAAATCCTTAGTCTCATACTTGGACAACAAATCTGAAAGAAAATAAATATCAATTTCCTATTTAGGAGAAATTGAATTTTTACATTAGAATCAGAGTGAGACAAAAAATAATGTGGTTATGAAGTAATTGCTTAGATAACCTTCAAATACTGCCATTCAATTGGGAAAATAATGGACAAGAAAACATACAGAATGTAATCACATAAAGTGATGTTTATTATAAAAACATTTTAATTTAGTGGTTTTAAAATTCTAACAGGCAGTGGAAACACCTGGGGATATTTTAAAAATATGTAGGTCCATGGAATATCCCAGAATAAATGAGGCAGAATCTACATGACTCTGTACACCAATATTTTTGTATTGAGGTATATTTTTTATAGGACAAAATGAATAGTATTCTGTGCTTTTGCAAATTGTATGCATCCAGTTAGCCAACACATCTCAAAATATGAACCACTGGGGAATGGATGTAACTCAGTGGTTGAATGCCTACTTCACATGTACAAGGTTCAGGTTCAAACCCCGGTACCTCCTAAAAAAAAAAAAACGAACCATCTCCAACACCCCAGAAACTCCCCTGTGGGCACTTGTATTTTTAAAACTTTATCCTAGGAAGGCTGAAATCAATAAAAAATTTAGAAGCCCTGTATACATTTTTAAAATGTATTCCTAGTACATATTGAGCATAAAATCTGAAATCTTCAGCTTGAATGGTCCTACAAGTTCTGTACTGGGCTGGCCTTGTCATCCAAAAATGTATATTGAGCTACTTTTCCCATTGCTCACTATGTAGATAACACTTTTGGCTACTTTGTGATACTAGAATAAAGCAAGGCCTTTTCCATCATATGCAATTGTAAAGGTGGTTATATGTGACTATTTATCTCAGTATTGGACTTCTTCATTTCTTACTTCTCTGGGTATCATATTAAAAAGGACAGTGCTTTATTTTATTTATCTATTTTTCTTTTTAAACTTTTTATTTTGAAATAATTTCAAACCTACAGGAAAAATTGTAAAAATAAAGAAAAAATACACCACCAACATACCTCCTACTTAGGTACCCAGTATTACCAACTATAATATTAGCATTTTGCCACATTGATTATATTATTCTCACTCTCTCTCTGTTTTCAAAAATCTGAGAGTAGGCTGCATACATTAAGTTCCTCTAACACATAACACTTCTATACATGTACTCTGACACATTTTTACTTTCAAAAGAAAATTTTCCCAATTTTGGAATTAAATAATAATTTACTACTTACCTGATAATACTGTTTCTTTTTACCAACCTCAAATATTACCAAGGGCAGAACCAATGCCATTTCTTTTTTTTTTAATAAATTTTTTTATTTCTCTCCCTTTCCTCCCCCCATTGTCTGCTTTCTGTGTCCATTCCCTGTGTGTTCTTCTGTGTCCGCTTGCATTCTTGTCAGCGGCACCGGGAATATGTGTCTCTTTTATTGTTGCATCATCTTGCTGCATCAGCTCTCCGTGTGTGTGGTGCCATTCCTGGGCAAGGTGTGCTTTTTTTTTTTTTTGGAGTGGGGCAGCTCTCCTTGCAGGGCACACTCCTTGTGTGTGGGGCTCTCCTATGTGGGGGACACCCCTGCGTGGCACCGCACTCCTTGCGTGCATCAGCACTGCACATGGGCCAGCTCACCACATGGGTCAGGAGGCCCTGGGTTTGAACCTTGGACCTCCCATGTGGTAGGCGGATGCTCTATCAGTTGAGCCAAATCCACTTCCCCCAATGCCATTTCAATCACCATTGTCAAAGCAAAGGCAGGAATATAATTGGAATTCAATTATGAATATGTTAAGTTAAACAAAAACAACATCAAAATATAGATAAAATACAAAGATAAATGGATACATTGACGTTGAGAATTATAACAATAATTTGATGCCCATAATTATTTAAAGTTTGAAAATATATCCTTGCTTCCAAACTTTCTCACATCTAATGCAATGAACGCACATACCTCAACAAATTGAACAAACGTAACTCTCTATCACATTAGCTCTTCCTTTACCTCCAGCAGTATTCATAGTCTCATTCTCTTTTTCTTTTTAAATGTTCATTCTCTAATTTACAGCTATGACTGTCTTTCCTTCAGTCTCTTCTGTCCACCACTATAATGGCATGTTTTGCCAAATATTTATATTTCCTTGAATTTTTCCAAGGGAAAAGGAGATGAGAGAAAGTATGGAGCAGGAAAGATATTTGAAGAAATTGTGGCCAAAAACTTCCCAAATTTGGTGAAATACACAAAGTTACTAATTCAAGGAGCTTAGCATATCCCAAACATGACACATTTGAAGAGATTCATCCACAGGCATATTACTGTCAAGCTGCTGAAAACCAAAGATTTAAAAAATTTTGAATGCAGCCTGAGAAAATCACAAATTGCATATAGCAAAATAATGATTCAAATGATCATGACTTCACATCAGAAACCATGGAGGCCAATGAAACAACATTTTAATAAAAACATCCCACAAGGACGAACATAGTCCAAATAGCTTCACTGGTGAATTCTACCAAATAGCAAAGAAAGAAAAAATATTACTTGTATGCAAAATTTTTAGAGAAAAGAAAAGGCTCCCAACTCACTGCAGGAGCCCAAGATTACCCTGATACTAAAACAAGAAAAAAAATCAGAAAAATATCCCTCATGAATACAAACACAAAAATCCTTTAAAAATCTTGGCAAATTGAAGCTGATTATATATATTACATACTACAGAATGACCCAATGGGGTGTATCCCTTGAGTGCATGTTGGTTTAACATATGAATAACCACTAATGTAATTCAACATATAACAGATTTAAAAAGCAAAATATGACCATTTGATAGCAATAAAAAATGCTTTTGACAAAATTCAACAGAGTCATCATAAAAATCCTTAGCAAACTAAGAAGAGAAGGGATGTTAAAACTATCATTTAAAAGGCACCAGTCAAAAATCTATAGGAAACATGTTTAACGGTACAATATTGAAGGCTTGCCCTCTAACATCAGAAACGATGGGGAGGAATGATAGATGTTTATTATATTGATTATGGTGATGGTTTCATGAGTATATACATACATGGACTTTTAACAGATTGTACACTTTAATGTATGCAGTTCATTTAATGTCAATTATGCCTCAATAAATTTGTTAAAAATAAAAAAGTTCTTTGTTGCTCCTGCAGAAAAGATTGGATAGTCTCCCTATTTCTCAGGTTTTTTTTTCCCTAAGGTCTTTGGCCTTTGAGGGAAACATCTCATACAATATCTCAAAGGTAAGATTAAGAAAGATACCCCACTGCAACCAGTTTTGGTTTCCTCAAAGACCTTCCTGTTGCTCTCCATCACCCTCACTCACCTGGATACCATCCTTCTCTTCCAATCATCCAGGGTTCTTTCCCTTGTTCCAAGAGGGAAATCACTTCTGGCTTAGAAATGGCAGGTCCTGCTTGAAACAGTAAGTTGGGAAAGTATCATAACAAATAGGATATCTGTAGAATTTCTAAGAACTTCCCAATATGCCATTTATTATAAAGGTAAAAATAGCTTTATAACTACTTTTCCCTGGCAAACACCACATTCACTATATGATCAAAGTTCACAATGACATCATTTACCTCCTGATATGATGCCCTGAAAAGGCATCAGATTCTTGCCAAAAATACTTAACCCTGATCTAAGCATGAAAATGCAAATTGAGGGAAAGTCCATAAAGTGGTGAGCACAGTTCAAAATTGTCAAGGTCATGGAAAACTAAAGAACTATCAAAGACTGGAGAAGACAAAAGACATGGCTCCTAAATGCAATATAAGATCCTGGATCAGTATATTACCGGGTTAACTGGAGACATTTGAGTAAGATATGTAGATTAGTTAAATAATATGGTATCAATGTAAATTTCCTGGTTTAGACAATTGTACTATACTTGTATAAAATGTTAACATTAGGGGAAATGGCTGAAAGGTATATAGCCACTTTATGTACTGTTTAATTCTAACCCTAAAATCATTTCAAAATAAGAAATTTTAAAAATGGGCCTCAAAAAAGCTTTTAGATGAAAGAATGGTGAAGAGATTATAAGATTACAAGGAACAAAAAGACAACGTGAGAAAGGCATTATGGATCCATCTCTAGTTATTTTGGTGAGAAAAATAAGAAGCTTCAATAAATAATCAATAGTTTTTTCCTGTAAAATTCCTTCAATATTAAATGAAATATAAAATTCCTGGCATATAGCTTTCAAAAGAAAAAACATAAGGGAATGCATTTTTCTGAATTATATATGGATACTGTGGTTCAGAACCATCAACTCCTAAATAGTGTAAGATGTTCCGTAAATCCCTCAACCATAATCTATCTCCTTAAAAATCAAGAAGGAAAGTCAATTACATGAAGGGCCAAAGGAAGTTGTGAAAGCAGTGAAGAATAGGAAATATGAAGATGACTGAGAGAGGTACATTAATCCAATACAACACAGTTCAAACCTATTTTTTGGAGTTGAAAACAAAAATTCAGATAATTAACGTAGCTCTAAAATTCCCACTGGAGACAACAGACACTCCTGAGAAAATCTTCTGAATTACTGTTGAGGCAGATGACCTTACCCAGAGATAGAAAGTTACTGTAATTCTCCAACATCACATCTCTGTACAAGTCCCTCTGAGCAGGGTCCAGGCATTCCCACTCTTCCTGAGAGAGGTCTATGGCCACTTCCCTGAATGTCACCAATCCCTGAAAGGACAAATGTATATGTAACATTAATGTATGGCAAATAAAACATATTTCAGATGAGAAATGAGGAGAAAAGGATTTTCTTGGGAAGGATTCCATAGGAAGCAAAAGATTGAAAATGGAAACTTAAAACATAGCAAGAACAGTAATGAAATTAATACATACACACATTGTTGAACTGTCCTGTGCGGTGCTGTGGATTCATCCTCAAACTACTGTGGGAAATGTCTATTAATCAGAACATTTTGGGAAGCAAAAAGTATAAGAGTCATAGCTATTAAAATTCCATATGCTAAACATCATCTGCTTCTGTGCAGTAAAAGATTAACTCAGCAGGCTTAGGCTAATCAAATCCTGCATTTTCCAAAGAAAGTACTGGCCCTTGACTAGTTCTTGGGAGCACCAACCTCTGGGCACTTGAAATATCCTGCCTTATAAGAGTGTTTTTGTATGCCTGAGGCCTTAGGCCATGCTGTTTGACCTTTGGTGGCCTGAAAGAAGAAATAGAAGATCTCAACAAACTAAATACTAGTACAGTGATTGACTCAGTAATCAAAAACCTCTCAGCAAAGAAAAGCCCAGGACCAGAATACTTCACAGAGGAACTTATCAAACATTTCAAGAAGAAATAACTCCAATTCTATTCAAATGCTTCCAAAAAATTGAAGAGGAGGGAACACTCCCTAATTCATTTTGCAAGGCCAACATCACCTTCAGAACAAAGTCAGATAAAGATACTGCAAGAAAATTACAGACCAATATCTTTTATGAATATAGATGTAAAAATCCTCAACAAAATACTAGCACACTTGGACCCAACAGCTCATTAAAAGAATTATACACCATGATCAAGTGGGATTTATCCATAGTATGAAAGGGTAGCTGAACACAAGACAATTAATGTGATACACCACATTAACAGAATAAAGGAATAAAAACACCTGATCACCTCAGTCAGTACAGAAAACGCATTTGACTAAATCCAGCACCCTTCTTGATAAAAAAAAACACTTAGAACACTAGGAATAGAAGGAAACTTCCTCAGCATGATAATGGGTATATATTTTTTAAAAACCACAGCTAACATCCTTCCTAATGGTTCAAGACTGAAAGCTTTTCCTCTAAAATAAAGAATAAGACAAGGATATCCACTGTTACCACTGTTATTCAACATTGTACTGGAAGTTCTTGTCAGAGAAATGAGGCAAGTAAAAGAAACAGAAGGCATCCAAATAGGAAAGGAAGAAGTGAAACGTTCCCTATTTGCAGATGGCATGATCCTATATACAGAAAATTCTAAAAACAAACAAAAAACCCAGAACAAAGTACTTAGAGCTAATAAATGAATTCAGCAAAGTAGTGGGGTACAAGATCAACACACAAAAATCAGCATTGCTTCTATACACATATGATGAACAAATGGAAGAAGAAATCAAGAAAAAAATTCCACTTAGAATGAAATATTTAAATGAAGAATCAAACATCTAAGAAGAAATCTAGTCAATGATGTAAAGGATTTGCTAAAAGAACATTGCTAAAAGAAATCAAAGAGGACCTAAATAAATAGAAGGATATTCTGTGTTCATGGGTTGGAATATTAAATATTATTAAGATGTCAGTCCTTCCTGAAGCAATTTATAGACTCAATACAATCCCAATAAAAACTCCAACAACCTTCCTTCCAGAAATGGAAATGCCAATCATCAAATTTATATGTCAGGGTAAGGGGCAATTGCCATCTTGGAAAAGAAGAATGATGTTAGACAATTCACACTTCTCATCTTACAACTTACTACAATGCCACAGTAATCAAAACAGCATGGAAATGGCACAAGGACAGACATATTCAGTGGACTCAAACTGACACCTCTAAAATCAACCCTAATATTTATGGCCAACTGATTTTTGACAAGGAGGCAAAGACCACTCAATTGGGAAAGAACAGTTCGTTCAACGAACGGTGCTGGGAAAACTGGATCTCCATTTGCAAAGAAAAGGAGGAGCCCTACCCTCATACCATTTATAAAGTTCAATTCAAAATGGATCAAAGACCTAAATATAAGAGCCAGAACTATAAAATTCCTAGAAGAAAATGTAGGGAAGCATCTTCAGGACCTTGTGTTAGGCAATAGCTTCTTAAATTTTATACTCAAAGCATAAGCAACAAAAGAAAAAAATAGATAAATTGGACTTCATCGAAATTAAAAACTTTTGTGCTTCAAAGGACTTTATCATGGAAGTGAAATGAGAACCTACACAATGGGAGAAAATATTTGGAAATACATATCCCATGAGGGTTTAAATCCAGAATATATAAAGAATTCCAACTCAACAACAAAAAGACAAACAACTCAATTAAAAAATGGGCAAAAGACTTGAAGAGACAACTCACCAAAGAAGATATATGAATGGCCAGAAAGCACATGAAAAAATGTTCAACATCATTAGCCACTAGGGAAATGTAAATCAAAACCACAATGAGATACCATTTCATACCCATTAGAATGGTTGCTATTTTAAAAGGGGGAAAGAAAGTGTTGTAGAGGATGCAGAGAAATTGGAACTTCCATTCATTGCTAGTGGCTACGTGAAATGGTGCAGCTGCCATGATACAGTTTGGTGGTTCTTCAGAAAGCTAAGTACAGAACTCCATATAACCTGAAAATCCCACTACTAGGTACATACCCCAACAAATTGAAAGCAGTGACTCAAACAGATAATTGCATACCAATGTACATAGAAGCATTATTCACAATTGCCAAAAGATAGGAGCAACCCAAATGCCTATCAACCAATGAATTGTTAAACAAAATGTGGTATACACATAAAATAGAAAATTATTCAGTGAAAAGGAAATAATTTCTCTTGCATGCCATAACGTGGATGAAACTTGAAGACATAATGTTAGGTGAAATAAGCCAGACACAAAAGGACAAAAATTGTATGATCTCACTGATTTGAAATAATTAGAATAAGCAAATTCATAGGGTCAGAATCCAGAACATATATTGTCAGGGGACAGATGGGGGTAGGGAATGGGAAATTACGCTTAAAATATACAGGGTTCCTATTTGGAATGATGGAAATATTTTGGTATTGGATGTGGTGATGGTAGCATAGCATTATGAACATAATTAACAGCACTGAAATATATATTTGAATGTGGTTAAATGGAAAATGATAGGTTTAAAAAAATTTTTTTTTAATCTGTGTAACTGTACTACACAAATAGTGAACCCTACATTAAACTATGGACTATAGTTAATAGTGCAATTATAAAAATGTGCTATCAATTGTAACAAATGTTTCACACCAATGTAAGGTGTTACCAATAGGGTGGTATATGGAAACCCATATTTTATGCATGATTGTTCTGTAAACCCACAATTTTCTATTAAAAAGATAAATAAATTTCAAAAAATAAAAAAAACAAAAACAAAAAAGAAGGCCAGGATAGGAAAATCTCTCACTTTTCAACAAACTTAATTATTTCCAAATATAATTTATATAAAACTTAATTTAAAAAAAAAATCCAAGCCATCTGAAAGAGCTCCCCATGGCCCAAGCTATAATAAATGAGCAACAAAATAATATAGTAGTGAATTATAACTCATAGTATAAAATAAATATCTATGAGTCCCTATTGATATTAAGAAATGATTTAGGGAAGTGGACTTGGCCCAGTGGATAGGGCATCTGTCTACCACATGGGAGGTCTGCGGTTCAAACCCTGGGCCTCCTTGACTTGTGAGGAACTGGGCCACGTGCAATGCCGATGGGCGCAAGGAGTGCTGTGCCACTCAGGGGTGTCCCCCGCATAGGGGAGCCCCACGCACAAGGAGTGTGCCCCGTAAGGAGAGCTGCCCAGTGCAAAAGAAAGTGCGGCCTGCCCAGGAATGGCGCTGCACACATGGAAAGCTGACACAACAAGATGACGCAACAAAAAGAAACACAGATTCCTGTGCTGCTGACAACAACAGAAGTGGACGAAAAGAAGAACACACAGCAAATGGACACAGACAACAGAGAACAGACAACTGGGGCGGTGGGGGAAGGGGAGAGAAATAAATAAAATTTAAAAAAATCTTTAAAAAAATGATTTAATAAATGGGAGAGAATAGACATATTTCTCACATGGAGGAATTTCAAATAATTTATGTAAAAAGTTCACCCTCAAGGAGGATTCTGCCTAGTGACTTCTTCCCAAAGAGTATAGTGTGAAAAATTGGGGGAAGAAAAAGAGCCTAACTTCACAATGGAAGATACCTGCCTTGAGGCAGGAGCTCAAGGTTAACATCAACACTGATAAGCCATATTGATAGTATGTTCCCTTGATATTATGTGATGAGAATGGGACTTGACCTCTGGGATCTTCCTCCCCAAAAAGCACAGTCCCAATCTAATCATGAGAAAAACATCAAATCCCAATTGAGGGAAATTCTACAAAATACCTGACCAGTATTCCTCAAAATTGTCAAGATAATAAAAAATAAAGTCTAAGAAACTGTCAAAGCCAAGAGGAAAGATTCTAAGACAGTATAACTAAATGTAATGTGGTATTCTGGAATGGAAAAGGGACATTACGTAAAATTAAGAAATTTGAATGAAGTATGGACTTTAATTAATAATAATATATCAATATTGGTTCATGAAGTATGACAAATGTAACTTCTAATGTAAGGAGTTAATATTATAATAGGGAAAACTGGATATATAGGATCTCTCGTACTATCTTTGCAATTTTTCTGTAAATTTAAAACTATTCTAAAATACAAATTTTATTAAAAATGGCTAACAGTGTTTGATATTCATCTTGTATGCATTGAACACAATCTAAATTGGCTTCCTTTTTTATGACTTTAAGACATAGGTTTTTTTTTCTTTTTAGCCTGACTTTTTCAATTGATGCCCTCTACATATCAACTGATTTTTCTTGTCCTCTTAAGTCTTACTTGACAAAAAACTTATTTAAAAGGCATAAAGTGTACTACATGCAATTGTTTCATCTCCAGAGAGTTTCTATGTATTCAAAATAGTTTTATCAGAAAATGGCAGGGATCACTTTGGTCAGAAATGATGTCATCTTTCTATGAACCCCCAAGGCATGTCATCTGTTTTCCTTGTGTCTTCTGTTACACCTTACCTAACTCTATAAAGACTGCATATCCCTTGCTAGACTGAGAAAGACTTAAAGATAGTAATGAACAACTGAAAGCAGGAGGATTGCATCCAGTATCCATGTGGAATCTAAGCCTCCTCTTGACAAAGAGGTACAATGGACACAACCAATCCAAGGTCCACAGAGAAAATGTGGCATTGGTGTGGGAAAAGTGGCCATGGTGGCTGATGGGTAAGGGGAATGGGAGGAAGAGACGAGATGTGGAGGCGTTTTCGGGACTTGGAGTTGTCCTGGGTGGTGCTTCAGGGACAATTACCGGACATTGTAGATCCTCCCAGGGCCCACTGGATGGAAATTGGGAGAGTATGGGCTATGATGTGGACCACTGACCATGAGGTGCAGCGATGCCCAGAGATATACTTACCAAATGCAATGGATATGTCATGATGATAGGAGTGAGTGTTGCTGGGGGGGGGCGGGGGGGAGTTGTGGGGTGGGGGTGGTGAGGTTGAATGGGACCTCATATTTTTTGAATGTAATATTTTTACAAAATGAATAAAAAAATTAAAAAAAAATAAAGATAGTAATGAGGTTGTTCTAATCATTGTTTCCCTAAATAATAACATAGAGTTATGTATATTCTTGGCCTTAAGAAATGTTTAGTGTATGATCTAAAATTTCTATACTTGGGGAGTTATCTTTAGAGAAGACCTGTAAAAGTACTACCATTAACAATGTGACCATTTTACCTAACAAGAAAAGCTATCTATGATGAATTATTGAGTAAGACATCAGGTTTAACAAAGTATCTGTGATTTTCAAAGAAGGTCTAAGGTAATAATTTAAAATGCAGCTCTGACAAATGACTGGGATGTAACTCTTGATTTTGACATGTAATACGGATCTTTAGGAAGCCATAAAATAGAGAAACAGAGTAGTCTGGGGAAAATCTCAAAAGATGGAGCCAGATTTCCTGGATTTGCCTTCCAGATCTGCTATGGTTCAGGTTGGGGAAATTACCTAAACTTTTTGTGTAAAATACTCTATTCCATAGATGTTAGAAAGATCTCCTTAACTATTCCTTTTTGTTGGACACTAATTTTGTCTAGGATCACATATATGGTTGTTCTAGGCATAACAGTCTTTTATTCTACAATGGTGTTAGCAAATCTTTTTAGACATATATGTGTACCTTTGAAGTCACAAGAGGTATTTGTTCTTCCATAGGGAAAACTTTCTGAATTAAGTTTTAAGGCATTTATAGCCAATAAGTGAAATAAATGGCCCTAAGTTAAAATCTCCTATTCCTTTCTTATTTGCAAGATAATATCCATATATATTATATCCATATATTTCATTTTCCTGACCCACAGGAAACCCATAATAGCTGATGCTATTAAGTATTATGTACTAGTATTTTTAAGGGCCTTATATATATCATTTTAGTCACTAAAAGCCCACAGGTAAGTGCTATTATTTTCTCCATGTTACAGATGAGGAAACTGAGGAGTGGAGAATTTAAGTAAATTTCTGATGTACATATAGGTAATAAGGTCTTCACCATGCCCTGGGAGGTACTTGAAGGAAAAAAGAAAAGTCCATATAGACTTCTCATAGTTCAAGCAGAGATATGACCTAAACCAAATTCATGCTACCAAATCTCACACCAAATTTGGTTACTATTACAAATTGGAAAGCACATTTTTGGGTTAAACAAGAAAGTAGTTAATGGAAAAAAGAAATTTCACCCTACCTTGAAGGTAGTTTTCACATCTTTAGTAGCCATGCTTCCTGTTCCTCAGGGCACTACTGGAAAATTGCAGAATTGGAAGAGAGTGTAATTAGGGTGTTCTCCCATGCCCAGGGCCTGCATACATAGATGGAATTCAGAGAAAGTCAAGGTCAAAGCCACCTGGGGCTGGAACTTCTCAGAAGTCTCAGACACCTATTTTGGACAGTCTTAACTTGATAAGCCTTCTTGAAAGTATATTTTCTCTACAGAGTGCCCAGGTTGGTCTACCATAAAGGAATTCCTATTGCAGGTGCCTCTTCTTCACCTCTCTCCACATCTAGACATGGGGTCTTCTTCAGCTCTAAAATTCTCAGCCCAAGACCAGAGCTGTGGCTCATGGTTAGTGACTTTTAGTTGTCACTTTCACCCTGAGGATCAATAATCTTGAATGCATCTTCTACCCCACAACATCAGCCCATCCCAACCCATTCCCATATCAGGCCACACCCCCAACCTCGACCTCATCCCACAACTATACCTCATCCCACCCTCTCCACCTCTAACAAAACACTAATTTCAGGGGTCACTGTCTGCAGAGTGTATCCCACATCACCCAGAGAGGTTTCTCTGTGAACTCACCTACCTCACACAATACAAAGAAAAAGGATCTTGAGTTCCCTGCAAATTCCATGTTGGTAGTCTCTGGGAACCATGAATTAAAACAGAAATCCTGGAAACTTCCAAGAGTTTCAGCAGACGCTTACAGGGTGCAGGTATATGGTCCAGTGAGACTTGCTCTCAGTGTGAAGCTCCCTTCACAATGAAGACCATTTGGTCCCTGAGGCTTTGAGAATTCTAGCTATCACTCAGAAAGCATATGCACACACACGGTGATTGTCTCTGACTGACTTTCAGAGGGTCCAGCAGGAATTTGGCCCTGGCCATGTTGTATACCCCGAGGTGAGCATTACTCTGGCTGACTGTGCTTGCATGTATGTTTCTGGTTTTGCTGGATTGCTTTATACAATCCTTTTTCTTTATTTTGTCAAATTGGGGGTGAGACGATTAGGATTTGGATTTGTGCTCATGCTCAAGGAATAGTTTGTGAGCTTGATTTTGAGACTGAGAAAATGCCATCCTTAGATCCATTGGATCTAAGATTCCATCCATGCTTTGATGCACTAATAATTTATGTATAATAATTTATGTATGATAAGAAGAAAATTAAATGGTGACAATGCATTTTTATTAATTAGATTTTTTTTCTTACTTGGCATTTTTTAAAAAATTGGAAACATTTTTAACAGTTTTATTAAAGTAAAATTTACATATCATGAAATTTACTCATTGGAAGTATGTGATTCAATGATATCAACAAATTTATTGAGTTGAACAACCACTACTGCAACCTAGTTATAGAATACTTCCATGACCACAAAAAGTTTTCCCCTGTCCATAGGCAGTTAACCCCTGTTCTGATCTGCTAGGTTGCTAAAAGCTATGTATCAGAAATAGGTTGGCTTTTACAATGGGAATTTATTAGTTTATAAGCTTACAGTTCTGAGGCCATGAAAATGTCCAAATCAAGGCACCATCAAGTTGATGCTTACTTCCTGAAGACTGGGTGAAGACAATTGTGGACTCCTCTGTCACATGGTAGCATCTGCTGGTCTCTCCATTCTCTTCCGGGTTTTGTAGCTCTAGAGAAACAACCAGGTCCAGAATTTAGTCTTGGTTCTACTCTCAGTTAATAAGGTGACTTTAAATAAATTACTTATCATGTCTAAGTCTCAATCCCTTCCATAAAGGCCTCTGAGGCCCCTTCACTCTAGGAAGATGTTCTAACAGAACAGATTCTATCTATATGTATATAAACAGAGGCTCATTTTAATTTGTTGCTTTTAACTATGAGAATTTCATTAATATTCTAAGATTTTTATATAGTTTGGCCTTTTGGCAACCTTACAGCTGGTAATATATGAACTAAAATAAGATACTGTTTACTACAGTTCTTAAGGGTATATTTTACAAAATTGTAAGTGGTATCAAAGATAATATTTGTACTTTGCATGCCAACACCAAAGTCATTTATACCTTTTAAAGGCGCCAAACATTTCAGAAAAAGGCTCTTTACTTTCCCAATTTGAGTTATATAGAAATGGTATACATAAACAATGTGATAGAACTGCTCTAACTGTTACTACGTTTATTTTTCCATATGAATTTAAATTTCATCTTGCCTAATTAAAAAAAAGTTGTTGGTATTTCTATTGAAATCTCATTAAATTAACAAACAGGGAGAAATGGTATCTTTATAAAGTGGATTTTCCTTTTGATAAATATAATAAAAAATATCTCCTGTGTTTTCTCAGAACCAATACAAGAGTTAAATTCTATGAACTAACATAGAATTAAACCTCTAGTTGACCATATCTGGACCAATTAAAAATAAAGCCCCACTTACATCTAACATACCTGTGTAAGCCCAACAGGTGCTTCTCCAATCAACTGAACCTGGTCAACCTTTCTTTGACTTATAAAACTGTCTGCAAACTCCCCAGGCATGAAAGCTGCTTCCACTTTTGCAAGTAATTGGTTTTCTTCCTTGGTGTCCTGAATAAAATTCTGTAAACCGCAACGTGACTCCAATTTATCTTCTGACATTTTCCAAGATTACAGCGTAGCTTTCCATTTGTTGAAACCTTTTGTGCCCTTCAGTGGTGTTATCCTCATGAAGGTTTTGCACCTTTCTTGCTCAGTTTATTTAGAATAATTTTATCTTACTCGTTGTCATTGTAAATGATATTTTTTCATGATATCTTTTAGTTGGTTCATATAAATGAAGTCTACAGATATTGATATCAATTTTGTGCCCAATTTCTTAACAATTTCATCACTTAAATTTATGTGCAGGGTAATTGTTGGGAAATACTTGGAAAAAAGGATCTTTCGGGAACAAATTAGCGGTTGTTTCAGGTCTAGACTCACTGAGGAATCTTGCAGCCTTAAAAAAGCTCCAGGACTTTTCTGAGCCTCAGAAAATTGGGGTTGCAGAGGGTCTCTAAAATCCAGGACACGTGAATCCTCAATTCTGATCTCTCTAGGTAGTTGGCGTTGCCTCTTACACATTATTCCTTAACACAGGGCTTTTCAAACCATCTACAGCAATGTTCTCTAAAAAGGAAAGTAAATGCCCACTCTGAGGGTCTGACACAATACCAAGAATTCCGTAAAAATAAGTTCCTTTAAAATATTTCTTCCTGTCTATAGAAGTCACACTGATTTGGTATTCTAAGCCACAATAAATGTTTCTTTTATAGAGAAGTCGTGTTTCAAACTATTTATCAGATCAGTTATTTATCTTTTGATTCAAGTATTCGAGTAAACGGATGTCCCAGGAAGAAGCACCCTTGTTTTCATCATTTTACAGTCCAGGAAGCGAGGATCAGAGGCTGTGAATCCCTGTCGCCTACATTCAGATGATGTTTCTGTCTCTTACTTGGTCTCTCGCACGCACAATCACAGCCCCTCTGCAGGTTTTCACTTAAAACACTCAAATCACACTCAGAGTCATACAGTCGTGCGCGATCATACCCCTGCACACCCCAGTTCCGCGTTGGAACCTGGACCCGCCCCTTCAACCCCAGTCCAGTTTCATTTCTAAGACGCCAGGCCTCACCTCCCATAAACTGCACCTCCTATAAACTGCACCGACGCAAGGCGGAACTCACCCCCAAACAAAAAAGAAACTGTGACCCAGTGGTTCTGCGAACCTCGAGGATGTGGTAGTGTTCCCTGAAGTCTCCGGGCACTAGCTGCACTAGTCCTTGATTAGGGCTGGTTGGGCGCAGAGATAAATCGGAACAACCCGCCTCGCGCCAAATCCGCGATTTCTGGGCCCGGAGCCTGAAATATATTTCCCAGAAAGCTCTGCAACCCTAACTACCCGCGAGGACCTCACTGACCAAGGGGAAATGCGTTTCTGAACGTAAGCAGGCAGTCTTTGAGGAAGATCAGCGAAGGCGTAACGGGCGGACTGGAATGGGGACCTTTCCCCGAGCCTTTGGCCCCTCTGAAACCCCCAAGACGATTCAGTTCCGGACTGGCGCGGAGTTCTTTGCTTTTCAGCGAGACTGTCTCGATAGCCGGGGTCCCGGTGTACCGTTACTTCAGTAGGAGCTGGACTACATTTCCCGGAGGCCTTCGCGGCCGGCGTACTTCCGGCGGGACCTCGGCCTCGCCCGAACGAGGCGAGAGAGGATAGTAGAGCCCGGCTTGTGGATCTCAGCTCAGCTTGTACCAGTGCGGCTCGAGGTGTGGAATCTGAGAACCCAGGCGGTTCGTGGCCTGAATCCTGCGTGGGTGGAAGTGAACTGAGCAGGGCGGCAGGGAGATAGTGTGTTGAGGTTTTTAAAATTCTCTTTGAATGTCTCTCTTCTAACTAGAGTATTTAATTTGTTTACATTAAATGTAGCTACTGATATATTTAGATTTAAATTGCCATTCTTGTTTTATGTTGTTTGTTTTCTTTATGTTGGATCGATTTGCTTTTCCTTCCACCAGTCTGCAGGTTTCTTTTAGTCATTACTCTTAGAAATTTCAACAGGTATACTTGTCAAAGTCGTTATGAGTACCTTTTATCTTCTTTAAAATAATCTCACACGTTTAATTTCATTTACCTCCTTAATTTAGACTTAATATACAACAAGTCATACATATATCTCCTTTATTAAAAATCTCCCCAGCCCTAGAATTAGCTTTATATAGTCAATATTTATTTACATTTTAAAGATAAATAATTGATATGTAAATAGCTTGAAGCAGGACTTCTATTTGCCACATACATTTACATTAATACATTCCTAGTATTTCTGTTCTTTCTTATCTCTTCTTTTTAAAATATATCCATTAGACTTACCTTTAGTGGAACTATTTAGTGATGAATTCTTTGTATGCTGGAAATTATGTCATTTTCATTTTGAAAACTATTTCTTACAGAAGTAGAATTACAGGTTGGCAGTTATTTTCTTTCAGCACATTGTGTCATTCTACTTGATTCTTTTGTTTCCCTCTTTTCATCAAATCTGTGCTTCCTAAAGCTTCTGAGAAGAACATTGAACTGACTTGCTGTAAAAAAGTCTTGCAGAAGGATGCCAATTTCTTTATCTCATCACCCATTCACTATATTACAGTACTCTTTCCCTCATTTTCCCACTCTATACAAAAGTTTTTATGCTGATTTCCACATTAGTGGGAGGAAATACAGGGAGGCAGTATAGTCATAGGAAGGATTCATTGGATGAGAGTTAAAACACATGGGTTCTTATTTTATCTCTGTGACTAATTGTAGACTTTGGGCAACTCTACTAGTCTTTGTGACATTCTCCAGTGTGTTATACCTTAACTATCAGGATTTTGTGAGAATAAAAGAAGTGAAATGTTTTTGTGAGTACACCACTATCCCCTCAAACCAGAAACCTGGTTGTCATCCCTCTACATGTGTAATTTCGCTTTCCTATAGGATGCGTTTCTGTGCTCCTATGTGAGTCCACCCCCAATATTTGTGCTCTGGATCCTTTCTTTTCTCAAAGAAAGACTTATGTCCCTCAAAAGACTTATGTCCCATAAGTTGTCCCTCTCTTACCTTCTTTGTCAGTGTCTTAGTTCATGTCATTCAGAATACAAACATGCTATAATGTCTCCCAAATTTAAGAAAAAGAGCAAAGTAAGAAATCCTCCTTTATCCTGACACTCCCTTTCAATGACCACCCTACTCAAAAGAAGCACCTCTATTCTCTGTTTTTATGCCTTATCCTGTTCTCTTATTAGCCTTTTCCTATGCTGTTTACTTTATTTTCCTTTATAGCTCTTTTTGTCATTTGACGTGTATATATATTTCATATATACATATATATGTGTGTATGTATATATCCCTCAACCTATAATAGTCATAGATCCACTCTTCACAATAAGTGGGACAGAATGTGATGCTTTTTGGAATGTAAGAAAGAAGTGGTCATGATGGAAAAGTGTGGAGTTAGGAGCCAGAGGATTCTGGGATTTGTGCTTCTACCTGGGGGCATGTTGCCCTGGAGTTGGGAAAATGTGATTGTCTTGCTCGTTTTGTGAGTCTAGTGAGGGTCTGAGGGGCTTTGAGGAAGCCCCTGATATGAGGGTTTGGCCCCTTTTGAGCTTGGAAGGAAATAAAGCTTGAGAGGTAGTATGAGGAATTTAGTTCATGGGTGTGGAAAGCTCAGAGGAAACCTCTTTCTAAGAAAGACATGTTCAGAGTCTGAACATGCCCAGAGAGCACTCTACTCCCGGCTTATGGGCTTTGCCCTTGTCCTCGGTGCTACAGTGTGGGTGTCTGGTTCAGAATCCTCCTTGCATATGCTGCGGAGATCTGCCAAAAGCAAGGATTTACCTGAGGTCCGTGTTAGCATATGGGGTTAGGGGGGGCTGGTCTGAATGCTCCTCCTGAGGAGCTAGGGCTCCCATTTCAGTACTGGAGCACTTGTGTCTTGCAATCCATTATCCTGCTTTTTGATTCCCTAAAGTTTAACGAGGGATGGGATTTGTTCTGAGGCTCTCTAGTTCTTCAGTATTTTTATTAGTGTGTATGGAGAAAGGGAGGAACGGAGCAGAGAGTTTGGAAGGGGACAGTAAATCATATTTAACTTGGTTATTCAGAAACATTTGGGAGCACTAGGGCAAGTGTGGTCTAGCATTTTTTCCTCTCCCCTTCTGTGCTTTCTTAGGACTCTTCAGAAAAACAAATTGATTTTCTAACAAAGTAAAAGCCATGGCCCAGGTAAAATGCCATTTCCTCCGTCATTGAAATGCTCAGGATTTTTTTCCAGATTGTGTGAACGTTTGCATTCCTTATCCTGAAATTGGCTGCCTGCTTTGCACCCCATTCAGGAATCTGTCCCTGAATCCTCTCCTTCCAGTGTGGAAGCAAGGGATAGTGCTAGTAGCCTTCAGTCTTCTTGAGCCGATGTTCACATGTGTGCCAAGTGCTCACCCTGGAGCATTGGTGGAGGAGAAATAGATTTTATCATGAGTATTTTTAGAACCTCTCATCAGAACTGTGGTTTAATCATTAATCAGGTAATCTCACACTCACCGTGACCATAGGTGGATAATTTTGATTTCTTCTTAGATCTGGGTGATTTTTAAAATATGTTTTCTCTTTTTAAAAAATTATGAAATATTTCATACTACAAAAATTGTATAAATTTATTAAAAATTTATTCAACTATCCATGTCATGTGAGTTAATTTTATGGTATGTAAATTATACTTCAGTGAACCCGTTTAAAGATATGTATCCCATACATGTGTTATAAAGAATAATAGTTTCACCTCATACATATGTACACTTAAACTGTAGGATGATTTTCTGATTTTGTTTTCTTTAAAAATTGGAAAATTTCAAACATATACAGAAGTAAATAAAATAGTCTTAATACAATGAATCCTTTTGTAGCCATCTTCCAGTTTAAACAATTTGCCAATCTTTCTTCATCAATGTACCCCCTTTTCCCTCAGCTGTTTCCTTTTAAAAAATTTCAAGAATGTTATAATGAATCCTAATATACCTAGATTGACTAGTTGTTTTTTTTAACATTTCCCCCAAATTTCTTTCTTTCTCCCTTTTTGTATATATATAATTTTTTTCTACACCAATTGAGTGTTACACACATTTCATAATACTTTACCTCTACACAGCTCAGTAGTATTTATCTCATAAGAACAAATTTTTCTGCATAATAATGCAGTAATCACTGTCAAGTCATTTATTATTGATAAAGTACTCTTAAGCTATAGAGTTCATACCCAGATTTCCCTGTTCCTTTACAGGTTTTTTTTTTACTCCTGGATTCAATCAAGAATCATGTATTACATTTAGTGTCTTTTTTTTTTTAAGATTTATTTTCTTTATTTCTCTCCCCTTCCCCCACCCCCCAGCCCCAGTTGTCTGTTGTCTGTGTCCATTTTGCTGCGTTTTCTTCTTTTTGTCCGCTTCTGTTGTTGTCAGTGGCACGGGAATCTGTTTCAACTTAATATGTTATAATCCATTGTATACATTATGTCATTATTTCTTTTTTTGTTAAATTGCCCCAAATTTGGTCAGTGGAAATCCTGTCAGGTTGGTTCCTGTGTCCTTTGGCCAGACACTCTCCCCATCTTTTTTTTTTTCTTTCTTTTGATCACTTCCTTGTTATCAGGCACAAAAAGATGTTTCAGGCTTATCTTGTAGTTTCTTTTCCCCAGCTCTGAAATTAGCCACTTTTCCATGGTTCCCTATTTCTTTTGATGCCTAATATCTGGTAAATAGTTGTGTTCACTGCTACTGAATTATCATTGCTTCTAGGCTGTCTCAATGACAGAGCTAAAGAAATATATTTACTTTTAAAAGCATGAGTTCATATTGGTACCTTCAATTCTAAAAATACAAGCGTTTCTTCCTTTTTTCCCTATTTCATATTTGTACCTTCCTTCTCTCATGAGAAAATCTAACCCCAGTACATTTTCTGTTTTTAAATTTTATATAATATTAAATTATTATGTTTTTGTGATTGATCCCTATTGAATCATACAGCTCTAATTCATTCCTTTACACCAGAAGAGAGTCCACATTTTATATATATGTATGTCATAATCTATTTATCCTTTCTGTTTATAGGTATTTAAGGATGTTTCTGGATTTTACTTTATATTATAAGCAGTGTCTCCCAAATGGTGTTAGGTCAAAAGGCAATATGCCTTCAACTTTCCCAGATAGTCCTTAGTTGTTTTATAAAAGAATTGTATCAGTATATCCTCCCACCAGCAATGTCTATAAATTCCCATTGCAGTTTCTCTCCTATAAGCATAGTAGCCAGACTTCACTAGTCTAATACTTTACTCATTTTTTATTCCATGTTTATCCATTAATACTTAACCTGATCAATTATCTGACATTCTAGGAATCTTATATTTATTGTTTTGCTAACTCCCACTTTTTGTGGCTTGCTTACTGGTGTGTTTAGTATTTTTTGACCCTCTTTACAAAAGGCAGAACAGTGCAACCTAAGATCCACATGAGATCAGAGGTTACTAATATTTAGGGGAGGATAGTATTAAAATTGTCACTATTAATAATAGTTCATTTTCTTTCTTGAGCCACTGTAGAGACAGATGGGTTCCTTGTCATTTGCTTTCACTGTTTTTGTTTCTTTCCTATCCCACCATTCCATTGAGGAGTTGCCTTTTCTAAGGACCCGCCTTCATAGAGGAAGGGGCTTGCAAGTCCAACATCCTCATTCTGTTCAGACCCAGTATTTTGTTTCCTGCACAGAGATTAACCCTCAGCCCACTCTGTTTCTAGTATCAGCATTTATCCAAGTCTTTGCTTTCCTGTTTGCCCATGATAATTCTATTTCTAGCCTTGATTCATTTCCTTTAGTTTCTTAATTGCTGAAGAATACATTTCAACTTATATCCATTTAAATTATCTAATATAGAGATGTTGTTCAATAAGAAGACTTTCCAGAATATTTAGTCTACCTCAGTTCTAGAAGCAGAAGCTACCTTCTCTATACCCTACTTGGGTTGACCAGATAGACATGAAGGAGTCTCAATATTTGTAACAGCCCCTGTCAAATGAGGCTTTTAAGAATAGGGGTTATGACAGGAAACTTATTAAGATTACAGCGGTTTCAGGGCTCAAAGAAAATCTGTAAAAGATGGATACCAGGAACAAGGTCCATTTTGAAGTTATAATGATTTATGCTGGATGTTAGTCATACTTGTGTGGGTTGATTGCATCAGCACTGTCCAATAGAACTTTCTTTGCTGTCTAGTACATAATCACACGTGGCTATTGAGCACTTGAAATGTGACTAGTATGACCAGGAACTCAACTTTAAATTTTATTTAATTTTAATTAATTTAAATTAAAATAGTTACATGTGGCTAATGGTTACCATATTGGACAGGGCAGGTCTAGATTATCCTTAGCTTTCCATGGTTCCAGAATAAGGAATATGTACAGTTAAAGAGGATGTCAATTACTAATTTCAGCCAGATTGTTATGCTGTTTAGAGTCATAGACTTTCTTCTGTATAAGTCTTGCAACTTATTGGGCTTTCCTTGATTTAATTAATACTTACTGGGATTTATAGATAATCCCACATTCACCCTTACTACATTCAAATCCCAAGTGATATGACCAAAAAGAGTAAGTGAAAATAGGAAATGTGAAATGGAACGTAGAGAAAGGTGAAATCCACATACCAGAAACTTAAATATATTTCAGCTGGATATAATGCATACTGGGTAACAAGTTAATGAAAGGCATACAAGAAGCCAATTTACAATTTACTTTCAAAAAAACTGTTCATTTGAGATCAAACTAAATAAAAAATAATTCATAAAAGCTATAGGAAAAAAGATAGGTATACAAAGAAAAAATTAAAGAAAGCACAAATGATTATAAAAATTAGTTAATTTATAATTAAAGCAAAAACATTAAACATAAAAATGGACAAAATATATAAAAGAATGATATAAAATTAAAAATTTATGCATAAAATAATAGCATCAAAGTATGTAAAAAGAAAATGGTTAGAAATGTAAAGAAACTGTTAAGAAAAAAAATATTTCCCTCAGTTTCAGCTGATAATCTGTAGAATTGTGGCTATGTATCATCTGGAATTAAAATTTACAAGTTTGATTTTTTAAATAAATGAAATATCTTGAACCCTAAAACAACAGCTTTACGGGGGAAAATGTGTCAAGGATTGATCATGTATTAACTTACAACAAAACTATAAATAAATTCTGAAGAGTAGCTATTAAAAGTTTGCATCCTTGAACCACAATGTAATAGACCTTGAAACCTGAAGTAATTATCAAATCATTGGAAAAAAACCCCTCATTAAAATTTAAAAAAAGAAAGAAAATCCCCCTCCTAAAACAAAATAAAACTAATCAACACAACCAAAATACCACTTAGGTTAAAGAAAGAATCAAAACAATTTAGCAACTATTTTGAAAATAGCACAAAATAATAATTAAGCATATGATGTTCAAGGCTAATTCATGTCATATTTGGTTTCATTATTAAAAAAGGGAAAAGTTAAGCAAATTGATCATCTCAAGAAATTAGAATGAAAATTATCAAATAAATATTAAATGGTCAGATTAATAAAGATAAAGCAGAAATTACTAAATTAAATGTGCTCTAAATCTTCCTTATTAATGAATTTAGTTCTGGTGTATACTTGCTTAATAAAATAAACTGGAGAACTTTCCAATTTTTTTCTGTTGAAAAAATGTCAAACTTTATTCTGCATTAATTATTGTAGACTCTCAGGAAGTTGTGAAAAATAGTACAGGGAGTCTCCAGTAACCTTTACTGAGTTTTCCTCACTGGTAACATCTTATATAAATAACTATTACATATGATCAAAACCAAGAAATTGACACTGGTAGTAATCCATAGTTTATTCAGATTTCAGTGGTTTTTATATGCCATCATTTGTGTGTGTGTGTGTGTGTTTATCTAAGAGAGAAAGAAACAGAGAGAGAGTCATACTGTCTTAGAGTTATGAAGAAACTTCCAAAACATCCAGCATAAGTGGAAAAAATAAAATGGTAGGACTTTCCATCATAAGACAAAATAATTAGCAAAATAATTTGTCCTGACAGGAAAACATGTTTATATTAGCTAATATAATGTTTTACAGTGAGAACCATTTTTTTTTTGTCTTTTTTTTTTCCCCATTCCCCTTGCTGCCCTGCTGTTTTTGCTGTCTGTGTCCATTCACTGTGTGATCTTCAGTATCTGTTTCTCTTTTTGTCTTCCCTTCTCGTCTTTCTCCTCTAGGATTCGCCGGGATTTGATCCTGGGGACCTCTTATGTGGAGAGAGGTTCCCTGTCAATTTGTGCCACCTCAGTTCCTGGTTTCTGCTGTACTTCACCTTGACTCTCCCCTGCATCTCTCTTTTGTTGCATCATCTTGCTAAGTGACTCACTTGTGTGGGCACTGGCTCACTGCACAGGTACTTGGCTCACCACATGGGCACTGGCTCGCTGCGTGGGCACTGGCTTATCATGCAGGCACTCATGTGGGCACTTGGCTCACCACATGGGCACTCAGCTTGCCACGTGGGCACTTGGGCGGGCACTCAGCTGAGCACGTTAGCATTGGCTCACTGCACGGGCACTGGCTCACCACGCAGGCACTCATGTGTGCACTTGGCTTGCCATGCAGGTACTTGGCTCACTGTGTGGGCACTCAGCTCGCCACATTGGCACTGGGCTCACCACACAGGTACTCCTGAGGGCACACAGCTTACCATGTGAGCACTTGGCTTGCTGCACAGCTACCGTGGGGTGCTCGGCTCGCCAGGTGGACACTGGTTCGCTGCACAGCCTCACTGTCTCTTTTTCGTTTTCACCAGGAGACCCCAGGGATTGAACCCAGTTCCTCCCATGTGGTAGCTGGAGGCCTTATCACTTGAGCCACATCTGCTTCCTGAGAACCATATTAGTGAGGCAGTTCTTTGTTGTGTCATACTGTGTAAGATGTTTAGCCTTCCTGACTCTCAGACATCCAATTCTTTTATCCTTCTGTCACTGTGATAACCCAGAACATGTTCCCACGTATTTCCAATTACTTTGTTGAGGGGAGTATGATCACATATTGGGAGTCATTTACTCAGTGAGACTTGAGTTTTCAGGAAGTGTTTGAATTTTAATGCAAATCTGATTTTTTTTTAAAGATAGAGGTTTTGTAACATATTTGGAGTCTGTTGTGGTTTTGTTTCTTTGTTTTTTGGCTTTTTACCTTATTCCTTACAGGGCAACATAGAAAGGAACACTTTTTTGAAAATGAATTAGTTGCTAGATTAATTGCTAGTTGCTGGATTCGGGCATGTATTTATTTCTAGATACGTAGTTTACTGTTAGCTTTGAAGTGCCATTTTATTTATTTAGATAACTGTGACTATCTAGATTTTTTTCATTCCCAGCCCTTTGTAGATAATTTCAGTCTCACTCTTTGAAGGACATTTTGTTTGCCATGACAGGGATGTTGAAGAACATATATACCCTCTACCTGGCTCTCACTAATTTCCTTTTTATTCTCCACCCTTGATATGAGCTTTTAGTTAAATCCTGTTAGCTTGCTGTCTCTCCCTCTTGTCTGTCTATCCCTTTCATCTTAAAAACACTTCTTTTAATTGTACCATTAAATGAAAAGGTTTGTCGTTTCAGGGGTTGGTGGTGATATTCAGGGATATGGCCATAGACTTCTCTCTGGAGGAGTGGAAATACTTGGACACTGATCAGAAGAGTTTATACAGAGATGTGATGTTAGAGAACTACAGCAACTTGGTCTCTCTTAAGGATGTCTTCCCGCAAATAATTCAGTATTTGCCCCCTGAGAAGATCACATTCATCCATGTGCAGTTCTACTCCTTGTTGATGAGAGAGCAATTTGTCCTTTGACTTTTCTCTCCTTCAGACTGTCACACCTTTTGCCCTTCCTTGAAATATCAGAAATCTACCTTAAAGTACTAACGTATACATCATAGGGAAGAATGTGTTATTTTTCCAGTTTGAGATTCTAAGAGAAATTTACCTTCATGTCCACTTACCCTCTCAGTGATTTCTTTGCTTGTATTTTTTCATATTTTTAAAGGGGAGTATCTTTCTTCCCTATTAATTACACTTCTTCCCCAATAATTACCCTGTCTTTAGTTTTCAGTAATTTTCACCATGCTATGCCTATATATGGTGTGTTTTTGTTTTATTTGTCAGTATTTATTCTGCTTGGGGTTCTTGGAGATTTTTAAATTTATAAGCTTGTATCTTTCACCAGATTTATAAATTTTCAGCTAGTATTACTTCAAATAATTTTTTTTGCTATATTCTCTCTCATCTCCTTCAAGGATTCCCAAATACCCATATACTAGGCTTTTGTTTTTTTAGGAGGTACTGGGGATAGAACCCAGGACCTTGTACATGGAAGGCTGGTACTCAACCACTAAGATATACCTGATCCCCTATTAGACTTTTTCATAATCCCACAGGTCACTAAGGAAGGTATGTTCTCTTTAAGACTTTTTTTTCTCTGTTCCTCAGATTCTGTAATTTTTATTGATCTATCTATTATTAAGCCTAGCCAGTAATTTTTTAAAAAAATTTCAGATATGCTCTTTTTCAGTTCCAGGATTTTATTTGGTTCTTTTTAATAGATTCTCTTTCTCTGCTAAGATTTCCTATCTTTTCAACCATTAAGATATTTTATATCCCTGAGCATAATTATAAGTCCTTTAAAAGCCTTATCTGTTAATTGCAACATCTGGGTCCCTGGAGGTTTACATTGATTGCCTTTTCTTTTATGTATGTGTGACATTTTCTTCTTTCTTCATTTATCTAATCTAACTTCTATATCCTTGACATTGTAAAATGATTAAATACTGGATTTTTCTATATTCCTTTGAAGAATGCTGGTATTTTTTTGTTTGTTTTGAGAACTTTGTTGGCCTTGAGCATGAAACTGTTTCCTCATTGAAGGTTAGAGTTGTTCTGTTTCGTTCTTTTGGCCTTAGTTGGGTTTATTAGAGACTGCCCCACACGTGCATACTTCAGGGACCAGCTAGAGATTTGGACAGATTTTATATGAAGAATGTGACCCTACTTTGTTCTTTCCTGTCTGGGATTCTTGCTTCCCACCTCTGTCATACCCATTCCCCATTTTCTAGCTGCTATGGTCCCTGTGAATTCTTTCCTCTGGTTTCTCATGCCAGTTATGACTACTGACTTTTAGCTGCCCTTTGTGGCACTGACTGGGACTTGCCCATGGGCAAAAAGTCATAAAACTGGGAAACTCCAATGCAAATTGCTTCTCAATTTCAGAATTTCAACTGATCTTGGCTTATAATTATTATTATTTAATGCATTTTCAAGGGACAACATCACCCCAAAGGAGTAAAAATTGGTTCTTGAGAGACCAAAAAATTGTAGATATTACAATAGTTTGTGGCCCTTCAAAGGACCACGGTCCATAAATAGTTATAAATTATAGTATATCTGTGTTATTAAAATTTCATAGGGGATGGGTTAGTAATTAGGAAATAATGTCTAAAAAGGCTCCTGAGTGAGGGGAATAATGGAAAAAAATTTGATAATAACGTATTTGTAGATTCTCTCTTTTTTAAAAAATTATTTTGAGGTACTCGCGCTGGGGATTGAACCTGAGACCTCATATGTGGGAAGCTGGTGTTCAACTACCGAGCCACATTGACTCCCCTCAGTTGGTTTTTTCATTTGTTTGCTTGTTGTTTGTTTGTTTTTAGGAGGCACTGGGAACCGACCCCAGGACCTCCCGTGTGGAAAACAGCGGTCAACTGCTTTAGCCACATCCACTTCCCTCTGTTGATTCTTTAGATTTAAATGGACATGATCTGTAAATAATGACCCTTCCATGTCTTTCTTTTCAATAACTGTGCTATTTATTTCTTGCCTTAATGTGTTAGTTAGGACTTCCAGTACAATATTACATAGAAATCATTATAGTAGGCATCTTTGTCTTATTTCTAGTCTCCAAGGGAAAGCTTTCACCATTAAGAAGGCTGTTTTCAGCGGACATTCTATAGCTACCCTTGATATAACTAAGGACATTTCCTTCTTTCTTCAGCAAAAGCTAAATGGATATTGAATTTATAAAATCCATTTCTCTGTCCATTGAGGTGACAATATATGATAATTCTAGTTCATTCTATTAATGTGGTAGATTACATTGATTGATTTTCAATTGTTAAACCTACTCTGCATTACTGAAATAATCCCAGTATACTCATGATATATTGTCCTTTCGGCATGTTGCAGGATTTAATTAACTATTATTATATCTAGCTGTTTTTGCATATATTTTGATCAGTGAGAGTGATGTATAATTCTCCTTTCTCTTGAATGCCCTTGTGATGTTTCAGTATCGAAGTTTGGCTGACCTCATAAAGTAAATTGGAGTGTGTCCCAACCTTTTTCAGTTCTCTGAAGACTTTGTATGAGATTGACTTTGTTTTTTCCTTAAATGTTTGATAGAGTACAACCCAGAAACCACCTGAACCTGAAAAGTTTCCACAAAATCTTAGGAGAAAGGTGGAAATTATGGATTAAATTTTCTTTACTAGGAATGGGACTATTCAAATTGCGTATTACTTCTCCTGGCCAATATATTTGTTTGGTATGTGACTAGAAATTTGTTTCATCTAAATTTTAAAATTTAGTGATATGAATTGTATATAAAATTCCTTTATTATCTTATTATCTTTTTAAATAGTGACCCAATTTTTATTCCTGACTTTTGCTATCTCATTCTTTCTTTGTCCCTTCCCACCCCTGCCCCACACTTACTTTCTAGGGCTGGGTGAGTGAGGAGGACTCAGTCTTGGCAGGACTTTATCAATTTTGTCTTTTCACAGAATCAGCTTTTAGCTCTGTAAATGCTATTATTTGTTTTATATAATTCACATAGACCATTCAATCCCCATTTAAAATATACAATTTAATAGCATTTAGTGTATTTAGAGTTGCAGCCATCATCACAATCAATTTTAGAACACTTTCATCACTCCAAAATGAAACCCTCTACCCATTATCAATCACTCCCATTTTCCTCCAGTCCCTTAGTCCTAGCAACTAACTAACCATCTACTTTCTGTCTTTCTAGATTTGCCTATTCTGGGTATTTCATGGAATCATACAATATGTGGTCTTTCATGACTAACTTCTTTCATTTAGCATAACGTCTTTGAGGTTCATCCATGTTGTAGCATGTTATCAGTATTTTCATTCCTTTTTATGGCTGAGTAATATTCCATTGTATGTATATACCACAATTTATTTATTCATCTATCAGTTGATGGACATTTGGGGTGTTTCTACCTTTTGACTGTTATATATAATGCTATTATAAACATACTTATACAAGTTTTAGTATGGGCTTATGTTTTAATTTCTCGTGGGTGTGTACCTGGAGTGGAATTGATGAGTTATCAGGTAACTCTAGGTTTGTCATTTGAAGAACTACTAGATGGTTTTCCAAAGTGGTTGCACCATTTTAAATTGCCACCAGCAGTGTATGAGGGTTCTGATGTCTCCACATCCTCACCAACGTTGGTTATTGTCTTTTTTCTTTTAGTCATCCTTGTGGGGTTGAACTGATTTTGATTTGCATTGTGGTTTTGATTTGCATTTCCTTAATGGCTAATGATATTGAGAATATTTTCATGTGCTTATTGGCTGTTTGTATATCTTCTTTGGAGAAATGTCTATTCGTATCCTTTACCAATTTTTAAGTGAGTTGTCTGTCTTTTTTTTGTCGAGTCATAGGAGTTCTTTATATATTCTGGATGCTAGATCCTTACTGGATATAAGATTTAAAACTATTTTCTCCAATCTGTAGGTTGTCTTTTTATTTTCTTGATGGTGTCCTTTGAAGTACAAAGTTTTAAAATTTTGATTATGTCCAGTTTATCTATTTTTCTTTTGCTGCTCATGCTTTTGGTGTCAAATCTCATTGCCAATCCAAAGTCATGAAGACTTACCTGTTTTATTCTGAGTTTTATGGTGTTAGTGCTTGTATTTACATTGTTGATCCATTCTGCATTAGTTTTTGTATATGGAGTGAAGTAGAGGTCCAGATTTATTCTTTTGCATGTGGTTAGCCAGTTGTCCCAGCATCACTTGTGGAAGAGAGTATTCTTTCCCCATTGATTGTCTTGGTATCTGTATTAGTCAGCCAAAGGGGTGCTGATACAGAATACCAGAAGCCTATTGGCTTTTATAAAGTGTACTTATTTGGGGTAGGAGCTTACCGATACTAGGCCTTAAAGCATAGGTTACTTCCCTCAACAGTCTATTTCCATGTTTTGGAGCAAGATGGCTGCCAGTATCTGCCAGGGTTCAGGCTTCCTGGGTTCCTCTCTTCCCAGGTCTTGCTTCTTTCTGGGCTCAGGGTTCCTCTCTTCCTGGGGCTTGCTTCTCTTTCCTCTGTGTGCTTACTTCCCGGGGCTCCAGCTTAAGACTTCAGCATCAAACTCCAACCTTAAAAACCCTCCAACACTGTCCTTTGTCATGTCTTTTATCTGTGAATCCCCACCCACCAATGGGCGGGGACTCAACACCCTACTAATGTGACCCAGTCAAAGCCCTAATCATAATTTAATCACGCCCAGGTACAGAACAGTTTACAAACATAATCCAATATCTGTTTTTGGAATTCATAACTAATTCACACTGCTACAGTATCTTTTTCAAAAATCAGTTGGTGATGGATGTTTGGGTTTATTTCTGGGCTTTCAACTCTATTCCATTAGCCGTGTCTATCCTATTCCACTGCTACAATATTTTGATTACTGTAGCTTTAAAATCCCAAAGTGTGTGTCCTACTAATTTTTCAATATTTTTTAGTTATTCAGGGCCCCTTGCAATTCCATATGAATCTGACAATAGTCTTTTCCATTTCTACAAAAAAAGGCCATTTGGAGTTTGATAGTGATTGCATTGAATCTGTGGATCATTTAGAGAATATTGCCATCTTAAGAGTTCTGATCCATGAACATAGATGTCTTTCCATTTTTTAGGTTTTCTTTAATTTTTTCTAATAGTATTTTGTAGTTTCCTGAGTAAAAGTCTTACACTTTTTTTTTTTTGGTTAAATTTATTCCTGTGTGTGTTATTCTTTTTGATGCTAATATAAATAGAATTATTTTCTTAATTTCATTTTTGGATTGTTCATTGAAAGTGTATAGAAATACAATTGATATTTTTGTATATTAATCTTGTATCTTGTAACCTTGCTAAATTCATTTATTAGTACTAATCATTTTAATTGGATTTCTTTGAAATATATATCATATATTGGGATACAAATATGTCTTAAATACTTTATATTTGTTTTTCCTGCTTGGTGTTGTTTTGCTTTCTTGTAGATTGAAAGATATTTCTCTTCCTCATTAATTTAGAAATTATATGCTCTTTCATTCATATTTTAATGAATGCCATTAAACATTTTATTGTATGTATATGATATGTATTTCAAAGATATACAAAATTTAAAAAAATAATAAATCAAACTCACTCATAAATACCTCCTCAAGTCAGTAATAATCAACATTTAGCCAGTCTTGTTTTGAGTGTTCTAGTGCTGTCTTGTAGAATTTTTTGTGATGATGGAAATGTTCTAAATCTGCTCAGTATGGCAGCTACTAGTCACATGTTGGGTACTTGAAATGTTGGTTAGCATGAGTGAGGATAAATTTTTAAAATTTTATTTTTAATTATTTTAAGTTTAAATAACTACATGTGGCTACAGACTGTATTATTACCTATTTACCTCCTCGGATTTATTTTAGTTAAATCTTCAACGTTATATCATTTGACCCATAAATACTTTGGCATATGTCTCCAAATGTAGGGATTCTTTAAATAACAGCAACTTCACTACTAGGTTGCTGCAAAAGTAATTGCAGTTTTGCATTGTTGAAATTTGCCATTTGATATTGGCATACATTCTTAAGTAAATGTGGTTATGTTATACATATTTTTTTTTAAGATTTATTTATTTATTTCTCTCCCCTCACCCGCACCCCAACCCCAGTTGTTTGTACTCTGTGTCTATTTTTGCTGCTTGTTCTTCTTTGTCTGCTTCTGTTGTCAGTGGCATGGGAATCTGTGTCTCTTTTTGTTGCGTCATCTTGTTGTGTCAGCTCTCCGTGTGTTCGGTGCCCTTCTTGGGCAGGCTGCACCTTCTTTCGCATTGGGCAGCTCTCCTTATGGGGTGCATTCCTTGCACGTAGGGCTCCTCTACGTGGGGGACACCCTGCATGGCACGGCATTCCTTGCGCGCATCAGCACTGGGCATGGGCCAGCTCCACACAGGTCAAGGAGGCCCAGGGTTTGAACCGTGGACCTCCCATGTGGTAGACAGATGCCCTAACCACTGGGCCAAGTCCACTTCCCTATACATCATTTTAATGTGCATTTCTCACTTTATGTTTTTTTGCAGTGACTTATTACTTACTGTTTATTTTATATTTGGACTATGGAAATCATGTTAGACAAAAAGCAAAGTTAAGTGATTTTCTTGAGTTCAAAATGGGTCGTAAAGCAGCAGAGACAACTTTCAACATCAACAACTCATTTGACCTAGGAACAGGGCAGTGGTGGTTCAAGAAGTTTTGCAAAGGAGATGAGAGCCTTGAAGATGAAGAGTGTAGTGACTGGCCGTCAGAAGTTGACAACAACCTGTTGAGAGCAATCAAAGCTGATCCTCTTAAACTACACAAGAAGTTGCCAAAGAACTCAACGTCGACCATTCTGTGGTCATTCGGCATTTGAAGCAAATTGGAAAGGTGAAAAAGTTTGATAAGTGGGTGCCTCATGAGCTGACCAAAAATCCAAAAAATCATCTTTTTTTTTTTTTTAAGATTTATTTTTTTTATCTCTCTCCCCTTCTCTGCCCCTGCCCCCGCCAAATGTCTGCTCTGTGTCCATTCGCTGTGTGTTATTCTGTGTCCGCTTGTATTCTTGTCAGCATCACCAGGAATCTGTGTCTCTGTTGTGTCATCTTGCTGCATCAGCTCTCCGTGTGTGCGGCGCCACTCCTGGGCAGGCTACACTTTTTTCGTTTTGAAGTGTCATCTTCTCTTATTCTATGCAACAATGAACCATTTCTCAATTGGATTGTGATGTGTGACGAAAAGTGGGTTTTATACAACAACCAGCAGTGACCAGCTCAGTGGCTGGACCAAGAAGAAGCTCCAAAAGCATTTCCCAAAGCCAAACTTGAACCAAAAAAAAGGTCATGATCACTGTTTGGTGGTCTGCTGCTGGTCTGATCCACTACAGCTTTCTGAATCCTGGCAAAACCATTACATCTGAGAAGTATGCTAAGCAAATTGATGAGATACACGGAAAATTGACTGCAATACTTGCAGCAGGCATTGGTTAACAGAAAGGGCCCAGTTCTTGTCCATGACAACACCTGACCACACATCACACAACCAATGCTTCAAAAGTTGTACGAATTGGGCTATGAAGTTTTGTCTCATCCACTATGTTCACCTGAACTCTCGCCAACCGCTACCATTTTTTCAAGCATCTTGACAACTTTTTATAGGGAAAACACCTCCACAACCAGCAGGATGCGGAAAATGCTTTCCAAGAGTTTGTTGAATCCTGAAGCACGGATTTTTGCGCTACATAAGTAAGCAAACTTATTTCTCATTCGCAAAAATGTGTTAATTGTAAGGGTTCCTATTTTGATTAATAAAGATATGTTTGAGCCTAGTTAAAATGATTTAAAATTCAAAGTCTGAAACCACAATTCCTTTTGTACCAACCTAGTATTTCTACCCTTTAAAAAGAATAACATTATTTTAGAGTTATCATTTAGAATTCAGTCAAGGTTTAAATTTCCCTTATTGTCTCATGGTTTATTCTTAAAGTTTCTTTAAATCAGGATGTAAATATGTTGCAGCTGATTAGTAATAGTCTCTTAAATTTTCTTAATTTGTAGATTTCCCCTCTCTTTTTTCCTTTGTCATTTTTTTTTCAAAAACATGTTAGGGTTATTTGTCCTTTGTAGTTTCCCATACTGTGTGTTTTTTTTTAAATTGTGCCACCATGGTATCATATAATATGTTTTCTGCCTTCCAAATTTCCTGTGACTTGGTAGTTAGATCTAAGGGTTGATCAGATTCAGGTTCAATATCTTGACAAGAATACCTCATAGGTAGTATTTATGAACTTTGATTAGGAACTAGCCAATGGTTGCTTGTCTTGTCTGTCTTTATGTTATTGACATGCATTGATGAGCATTGACAAGTTCCATTTATTAGTTTATCTATTAGTTGGAGTACTTCTAGAAAACAAAATTTTCCTTATGTGGTACAGTTTATATTCAGTTTTTTTAAAAAGGATTTGTTTCCAAGCATCCTCAATGATGACCAATTAATTATTTTTATTTTCACTATTAATTCATGATTTTAAATCTTCTTATGTATTTCAACTCATTGCAGTAATTATTATTATTGCTACCCAGATGTTCCCAACTGTGGCCAGTATGAGCCTGTTCAAGTTGTGTCCTTTTGACATTCCTCTGTAGTGACACCTGCTTGGCCTTACCTGGGCTCTGATGCCCCACCTGAGGTTACTCCTTGATGTGTGGATCTTCTCTTCTTTGTTTTCTACTTTGTCATTTCTGCTCTTATATTTATTATTTCCTTTCTTTTAACTACTTCCATTTTATTCTGCTGTTTTCTTTCTGATATCTTAATTGGATGCTTAACTTATTAAAATTCTGTCTTTCTTTCCTAATATTCCTGAGAAATTCCAGCTATGAATTTTGATTCGAGTATAGCTTTTGTAGTAAAAGATAAGTTTTGAAATAGAATATTTTCAATGTTATTAATTCAGGTGTTTTTTTTCCCCCAAATTTCTATCATGAGTTCTCACTGAGCCAAGTATTTCCAACCTAATGGAGTTCTTCAGAATGTTTTTACTGCTCATTTCTTTATTCCACTTTGGTCAGAGAATATGATCTGTATGTATGATGACAATTCTTTGAAGTTTAACTGAGATTTTCATGTACATTATCACGTTTTGCACCTGTGTATTTAAAAGGATTAACTTAGTCTAATAGACAATTTATGAGTCCCATGTATGTCCATGAATCAAGCTTGTTAATTTTATTGGTCATAACTTCTGTATCTTTTTTGATTTTTTTTTTTTTGTCGGTTTTTTAATTACTAGGAGAAATGTGTTGAAATTTCCCAGTAAAATATCAGATTTGCCCTCTCACCTTGTGGTTCTTTCTATAAACATTGCTTTATCTATTTTTTAAAAAAATTTAACTAATGTGTAATTGGCATGCAATAGATGGTACATATTCAAAACATACAGTTTGATGCTTTGATATATAATATATATAAACCTGTTAAACCATTCACCACAGTCAAAATATAAACATACCCATCATACAAAAATATTACATGCTTATTGTAATCCCTTTCCCATCCTTCCTCACCTCTCTCCATTCCCAGCCAACCACTGATCTGCTTTCTATCACTATAGATTAGTTTGAATTTTCTTGAATTTATAAAAATGGAATGATAAAGGAGGTACCTTACATATTTGACTTCTTTCATTTGGCATAATTAGATGATTCCATCATGCTGCATGTATCAATAGCTATTCCTTTTCATTGCTGAATATTATCCCATTATATGAGTTTATACTTGTTTGTTTATTCATTCACCTGGCAATGGACGTTTGGATTGATTACAATTTTGACTGTTATAAAGACTATGGGGAAGCAGCTGTGGCTCAATCAGTTGGGCTCCCGTCTGCCATATGGAAGGCCCTGACTTTGCGTCCCTGGGTCTCTTTGTGAAGGCAGGCTCTCTTGCATGCTGTGGAGAGCCGCTGGCCTGGGTGTTGCGGAGTGCCACCGGCCGGCAAGCGCTGTGGAGAGCCGACTCAGCAAGGTGATGCAACAAAAAAGGAGACAAGCAAAAACGCAGAAGTGTGCAAAATGAATGGATGCAGAGAGCAGACAGCACACAAAAAGCCACAGGGGGGCAGGGGAAAAAAAAAAAGACTATGAACATATGCATTTGTATCAACACATGCTTTTATTTCTCTTAGGTAAATTTCTCTCCTAGTTTGCTGAGAGTTTTTATCAGAAAGAAATGTTGGATTTTTTCAAATGTTTTTTCTGTATTTCACACAATGCAATGTGTGAAATTGCATTGATTTTTAAAGTAGACTTTATTTTTCAGAAGTTTCATATTAAGAGAAAAATTGCAAAGATAATATAGTGAGTTCCCATATACTCTGCACCCAGGTTCCATGCGTTAACATCTTACATTAGTATTTCACATGTGTTGTAATTAATGAGCCATATCAATACATTGCTCTTAAATACATTGCTCTTAAATAAAATCTATACTTTTTCCATATTTCCTAATGTCCTTTTTCTGTTCCAGGATTCCATCCACGATACCACATTATGTTTTATTATCAGTCTTCTTAGGGTCCTCCTGGCTGTGGCAGTTTTGCAGATATACCTTGTTTTAGATGTCCCTAACAGTTTTTAGGAGTGCTGGCCAGGTATTTTGTAGAATGCCCCTCTACTGGAATGTGTGTGGTATTTTTCTCATGACTAGACTGGGGGTTATGGGTTTTGAGTGGAAGGCCACAGAGGTAAAGTGCTGTTTTTTTTTTTAAAGATTTATTTATTTATTTAATTTCCCCCCCTCCCCTGGTTGTCTGTCCTCTGTGTCTATTTGCTGCGTCTTGTTTCTTTGTCCGCTTCTGTTGTCGTCAGTGGCACGGGAAGTGTGGGCGGCGCCATTCCTGGGCAGGCTGCTCTTTCTTTTCACGCTGGGCGGCTCTCCTCATGGGCGCACTCCTTGCGCATGGGGCTCCCCCACGCGGGGGACACCCTTGCGTGGCACGGCACTCCTTGCGCGCATCAGCGCTGCACATGGCCAGCTCCACACAGGTCAAGGAGGCCCGGGGTTGCGGGGTTTGAACCGCAGACCTCCCATATGGTAGATGGACGCCCTAACCACTGGGCCAAAGTCCGTTTCCCGTAAAGTGCTGTTTTTATCACATCACATCATATCAAGGTAACATACTATAAACATGATCTATCACTATTGCTATTGACTTTGAGGTAGTGTTTGTCAGGTTTTCCACTGTAAAGTTATTCTCTACCAATGCCTTCTGTGCATGCTTTTTAAAAATTTTTTAAAATTAATGTAACATTAAAAAAAATGAGGTTCCCATTTATCTCCCACCCCCCTCACCCCACTCCTCCCATAACCACAACCTCTTCCATCATCATGGGACATTCATTGCACTTGGTGAATACATCTCTGAGCACTGCTGCACCACATGGTCAATGGTCCACATTACAGTTTACACTCTCCCCCAGTCCACCCAGTGGGCCATGGGAGCACATACAACGTCCCGTAACTGTCCCTGCAGTACCACCCAGGACTCCTCCAAGTCCTGAAAATGCCCCCACATCACATCTCTTCTTCCCATTCCCACCCTCAGCAGCTGCCATGTCCACTTTCTCCATCTCTGTTACATTTACTTCCACTACTAATCACATTAGTTCCAGCATAGAGTATCAGTAAGTCCACTCTAATCCATACTCTATTCCTCCATTCTGTGGACCCTGGGATGGCTATGTCCACTCCACTCATCTATCAAGAGGGTGCCTCGACTCCACTTGGACGATGGATGCAATTCTCCTGTTTGCAGTTGTAGGCACTCTTGGCTCCCTGGTGTGGTGGTTGACCTTCTTCACCTCCCTGTTAGCTGGCTGGGGTAAGTCCAATAAACCAGAGGGTAGGAGTTGCAAGTCTTTTGAGGCTCAGGGCCTGGTTATCACATGGACAGTCCAGAGATTCAGGTCCCCCAAGTATACACTAAACCCCAGCGCCAACCACAGGTCCGGTAAAAGTGACAGGAGAGGCTCGTGAACAAAGATCACACCTGAGTCCAACTCCATCACACTCAGGACCACAAACTCCAAAGTAGGGCCAACTGACAGGGCACTGAAGTCCATCTGCCATGACCATAGAACCTGTGGGTCTCTGTAGCCCTCAGAGGAACCAATACCTGGGGTTGTATCTACTTTAGCTGTCTCTGGGACTCTGCTGAGGTGTGCATAAGGGTGACCCCTCTGATGACCTCCTGGCTCTTTTTTGGAGACTCATAGCCATATAAACTCATTTGTCCTTTCCATTTCCCCCTTTTATTCAGGGTCAAAAAGCATTTTTAACTCCTGCTATTACATGTAGGCTGAGATATTCTGCTGGTCTGAGTTGACCCTTTTATTCAAGGTCATTCTCCAGCCACATCATCAGCTGGTACTTGGTAGTAATCCCTCGGTGCCAGGGAGGCTCATCCCCGGGAGTCATGTCCTGTGCTGGGGGGAATTTACATGCTGAGTTTGGCTTCGAGACTGGCCACATGTGAGCAACATGGAGGCTTTCAGGAGGTAACTCTTAGTTACACTGCAGCTCTAGGCCTAGTTCTTATTTCAGGCCCACAGGCCCACAAGCATAGTCATTAGCATCAAGGGCTCATTGTTGGACCATCCTTCCTTATTGGTCTTAGCCATTGCACTCAGAGGATTGTTGCTGTTCCATTGGGGAATGTGACAGAGCTCTCCAGGCCAGGAACTCAGCACTCACCCAGCCATCGTTCCCAACTGTAACCATTATGAAAATATCCAAACATTTTTATGCACCCCACACTATGCCCTGGAGAACTCCCTCCCAACCATGTGCCCCCCACCAATAATTATTGTAGTTTTAAATCCATTTACATTTAATGGAATTTTTAATATAATTGACTTTTTGTCTCCCATTTTGTTATTTTCTGTATGTTTCATATGTCTTGTTCCTGCTTCTCCTTTACTATTTTCTTTTTTTTTTAATATTTTTTTCTAGTGTAACACTTCCTTTTATTGGTTTTCTTAATATATTGAATTATTTTCTTAGTGGTTGATCTAGAGAAAAACAATATTCATCAACATATCTTTAGACCAAAATAATTAATTTTAATAAAATTAAGAAACTTTGCTCAAATAGAACTCATATCATTTCCCATCCTTCGTGCTCTTATATATATTCCATATTCATAGAAGTCCAACAATACAGCTTTATCAGAGTTATGTGCAGCATCATTTAAATGAGTTAAGGTAAAGAAAAAGAAAAAGGCATTTTGAATGCCACCTCACTGCTTTCTGGACTCCATTGTTTCTGATATGTCAACTGTTAACATAATTATGTTTCCTTTGGACATAATGAGTAATTTTTCTTTCTGCTATAAGATTTTTTTGTTTTGTCTCATTTTTTATTATGATGTGTTTAGATGTAAATTCTTTTGTTTGTCCTCCTTGAAATTAATTGGAATTCTTGGGTGTGTTGATTTGCTTTTCATCTTATTTTGGAAATTTGGAGTTATTTCTTCCAATAAATTTTCTGCCTCTTTCTTTTGTCTCCTTTTGTGACTCCCATTATGTGTATGTTAGAATGCTTGATAGTAGTGTCATAGATTTCTGATACTCTTCTTTCTTCACTTAGAATTGGGTAATCTTTATTGATCTACAAGTTCACTGATTCTTCTGCCAGCTCAATCTGCTATTCAGTTTCTCTAGTTAACTTTTCATTTCAGTTATTGACCTTTACAAATCTAGAATTGCCATTTGGCTTTTAAAATAATTTCTAATTCTTTATTGATTTTCTTAATTTGATGAATTATTGTTATTTCCTTTAATTATTTAAATGCCTTAGTTCTTGCCTGCCTTGTAAATGGTTTCATTTAAATCTTTGTACATTTTTGTAATAGTTGCTTTGAAGTGCTTTTCTACTAAGTCTAACGTTTTGGTTCTCAGAGACAGTTTATATTGACTTTTTTGCATGTATGAGGCACATTTACCTGTTTCTCTCATGTCTCATTTTTTTTCCCACTGGACATTTTAAGTAATGTGTTGTCACAACTCTGAATTCTGATTCTTCCCTTCCCTGGCAGCTGTCATTGTTGCTTTTATTTATTGACTTGACTAATTCTTTAGTTTGTTTCTTCTGCATAGTGCAATTGCTGACATCTCTACTCAGTTTATTATTATATTTTAATTATTGTTTTTCTCTTTAGCCTGGTTACATAGGTTCACTCCTGGGCAGGATAGCTTATGATCAGACAATGATTGGTCAGATGTTATGCACCCTGAGCAAGTAAGACTACCACCCTTTGCTGATGGATCTGTGTGAGGGTTAAGGAAAATATTGAAAGCTCAGGCTTTTGTTCCAGTTCACACACAATTATTCTACAAGGATCCTTCTCTGTACTTTTTTTAGTGGTCTTTCCCCAGCTTCAGGTATTTTCTTCATCCCATGAAATGAGCAGTTCTCAGCTGATGATTCTAGGGGTAACCCCTGGAAGTTCTCCAGAGCTCTCTACATAGCTCTTTCCTGTCCAGTACTTTGCGTACCAGTAACTTTGGGTTTCTCAAATTCCCTATTTCATGTCCTCAATTCAGGAGGAACATTGTGCTCTGCCTCTTACCCTTCCCAGTGATGTGGCCTGGAAATACTCTCCATTCATTAACCTGGGCAATCATAAAACCCACTTTGGATATTTCTGCTCTGAGGGATTATGGTCCTGAACTAGCTGTTGTCCAATATCTGAAAACCATTGTTACATGTATAACAATATCTATATACACACACATACATATATATAATTTTTAATTGTTTAAGTGTGTGTGTGGTGGTACAACCTATTCCTATTACTCCATCTTAGAAGGAAGAAAAAGTCTAAAATAGTATCTTCATATATCTCATTAATGCTTATTTAAAAGGGAAAATAAAAGGAAAAACATCTAGTGATCTCTGCCATAAGGTCATCAAGTCGAAAGCCTTGACCAAGAAATAATGTTTAATAATTCAAGTCTTAAACCTTGCCTTTTTGGGCTTATACATCTTTTTTTTTTTTTTAAAGAATATGGCAATTTCAGGTATGTCTGAATTTTCCAATTACTATAATCAAAGAAGAAAAAGTGAGGAGAAATAAGACTATGAATAAAAATAAGTGTGTAAGTAGTAAGATGCAGAAAGTATATTAATATGTTTCAAAACATTTTTCCAATTTACTGACCTTTTTAAAAAACATTACAATTTTTTTCCATATTAAAATCTGATAAAGATTAATGAGCCTATAAGTACTTGATTAGTTCTGCAATTGATAATTAAATGCTATGGAATATTTAATTTGTTATGTCCTTAAGATTCTATTTATTATTATGTAAATAGAATCTATGTATTCAGAGAAGTGCTATTCAATAGACATTTTTGTAACAAGGGGAAATTTCCGTATCTGTAAAGTCCACTTGCAATGTGGCTAGTACCACTGATGAACTGAATTTTTATTTTTTAAAAATTTTAAATTTAAATAGTCACATGTAGTTAGTGGCAAATATATTTGACAGGCAATGTTGATTGTTTAATCTTTAATGAAAAGCTAATTATTTGAGAAATTATAACTTTAATAATGGGTCATTAAACAGAATAAAACTGTTAGTGGATATTTCTCACTCTCATAAAAACCTTCAGATATTAAATAATCTATGAAAATCTGTTGCTGGCAAATATCCAGACATGTCTAAGCAGCCAGACTGCATTTTATACTCTTGCAGAGGTGGTTTGATTTCCCAGGATAGTATTGCCAAGAACACGTTGCTAGACTTTTACTGATGGGCTACTTGTCGGTGTGACCTAGTGGTACTACAAAGGTTTGTAGAGTTCCTGAACTATGCAGGGGTAGGTACTCAGGCAATTTGTTGAGTCGAAACCAAGTAGAAATTCAAATAAGAGAAAATCAAGAGATGAATTAGGAAAAGTGGTTAACAATCTAATATTAAAGTTGTAATAAGGAGAACAGAGGAGACCAACAAAAAACGGGGCCATATGAGATTAAAGCAAACATCTGTCTAATGTTTAATGAGCATATAGTAGTAATAACATACATTAAGAATATTAAATTTTTAATTTTGGATATCAATATATTAATATTTGAATATTAAGAGTAATATTAAGTTTAATATTATACCAAAATTCTGAACAAAATTATTTACAAGTAAAAGTGACCAGTTTATCAAAAGAATAATATAACATGACTAAGCATGTTGTATTCCTGAAATAGATTAAAACAAGAAATCAGTATAAATGATCACATTAACATATGAAAGAACTATATGAATACAGCAAAAAATGATATAATGGCACTTGGAACATAACTGGATACAACAAAACAAATTATTAGTTTAATGGTAAAATATTATAGTGATTTTTTTCATTAAATTGGGTAAAAGACTGAGATGCTTGATATTACTAGTAATGCACTACATAACAACATAGATTTTAATAAAAATAAATAATAAGTATTTAAAAAGACTGAGCACCTAAAAACCCACAAGATTCTACTAAAAATATAAACAGAATAACAGTTTTTGTTAGATTGAAAACAGCAACATCAAATATATTATGATGGTAATGGGGTGACTATCAGTATGATAAGATAAATCCTGAACATACTTTAAAAAATCATTCTCTAGAAAATGGCTATGATATACAACGGAGAAATAATTAAGATACAGGGTACATGTGTATGTTCTTTATATCAATAAGTTGAGAAAGAAGGAAAAATAAGTAGGAAAGTAACAGTAAATAACATGATTAGTCAATAAATAAGCACAAAAGATACTAGACTAGCTAGTAATTTAAAAATATTAAAATGCATATAACAAATGGACTTATAGGACACTGATATTTCAAGATGAACAGATTATGAATTGGGATAAGAATAGAGTGCAATATTTAATGAAGTTCCAAGAATGTATAACCTATGATTGCGTTATTATTGAGACTTGCTTACAAACACTCCAACTAAAACTCACACTATTCAATATAGTTTGAATAAAAGTGAGAAATTGTCAATGCCCTAAATATTGATCAATATGAGAAAGTTTAAAAACACTTAGGAATATTCACATGTACTTGGGTTGGAAATTTTTTCAGTTGGTAGAAAAGGAAGAGTACTATGTTTACAGGAAAAGGCACTTATGATATGAGCAGACTGCTGTCCCATCAGGGCTAATCAAGTGACATGGTGAATGAAAACTGCAATTTGAGGGTCATTCCTTTAGGTTTTGACAGCATTTCAGCATATGGTTCATCATTCCAAATATGTTACAGGTATTAGGAATGGAAGTTCCTAGGTAATATTTAAAGATTTATTTTGTAGATTTATTTCTCTCCCCTTCCCTGCCCCCACTCCCATTTGTCTGCTTTCTGTGTCCATTGCTGTGTGTTCTTCCGTGTCCACTTGTGTCAGGGGCATCTGGAATCTGTGTCTCATTTTGTTGTGTCATCTTCTGCATCAGCTCTCTGTGTGTGCGGCACCACTTCTGGGCAGGCTGCACTTATTTTGCACGGGGTGGCTTTCCTTACAGGGCACACTCCTTGCTTATGGGGCTCCCCTATGCGGGGGACACCCCTGTATGGCAGGGCACTCCTGGCACACATCAGCACTGTGTGTGGGCCCGCTCATCACGTGGGTCAGGAGGCCCTGGGTTTGAACCTTGGACTTCCCATGTGGTAGGTAGATGCCCTATCCATTGGGCCAAATCTACTTCCCCCTAGGTAATATTTAGATACACTGGCTTAACCAGAGGCAAAAACTTTCTTCACCAAAGCACATACTCTAGTCTTTTGAGAGTCTGATGCTGTGCTTTTGATTGTTACAAGTGTGGAGTTTAGTAGTCAGTGCTCCATTGGCTTGCATAATATCAGAAACCATTTTCAAATACCATAAGTACAAATGGCATCCAGACCTATAGCAAAAACCATTATGCTTTGTGTTTAATTATTATTTACAATTGCTTTGGGGCAGTGATTTCAATACCCAATGGTATATGATTCCCTATGTGGAATAAAGGACCATGGATAGCAAATCATAACAAATGATCATGTTGACACTATACACTTTTGGTTGACACTGCATAATGTGTGATGTTCCTTATTTTGGAAAGGTAATAATTCTTTTTTTTTTTTAAAGATTTATTTATTTAATTACACACACACACACACACACACACACACACACACGGTTGTCTGTTCTCTGTGTCTGTTTGCTGTGTCTTGTTTCTTTGTCCGCTTCTGTTGTCGTCAGCGGCATGGGAAGTGTGGGCGGCACCATTCCTGGGCAGGCTACACCCTCTTTCACACTGGGCGGCTCTCCTTAGAGGTGCACTCCTTGCGCGTGGGGCTCTCCTACGCGGGGGACACCCCTGCGTGGCAGGGCACTCCTTGTGGGCATCAGCACTGCACATGGGCCAGCTCCACACGGTTCAAGGAGGCCCGGGGTTTGAACCGCAGACCTCCCATGTGGTAGACGGACGCCCTAACCACTGGGCCAAGTCTGTTCCCCGTAATAATTCTTTTATAGGGCTGGAGGTGATTTTAAGTACTTATCAACTGTAGCTACATCTTGACTTCTACAATGCTTTTTATTTTTTTCAGTTCATAGATTTTATTTTCTGTTGTCATTTTCTGGTTTTGATTTTTTTAATTTAAAATAATTTTAGTAGTCTTTTTAAAAAAAGATACATAGATCACAGAAAAAAAGTTACATTAAAAAATACAAGAGGGTCCCATATATCCCACACCCCAACCCTCCCCTCACCACATCATCAACCTCTTTCATCATTGTGACACATTCATTGCATTTGGTGAATACATTTTGAAGCACTGCTGCACCACATGGATTATAGTTTGTAGTTTGCACTCTCCCCCAGTCCATTCAGTGGGTTCTGGCAAGATATATAATGTCCAGCATCTGTCCCTGCAATATAGTTTAGGACAACTCCAAGTCCCAAAAATTCCCCCACATCACACCTCTTCTTCCCTCTCCCTGCCCTCAGCAACTACTGTGGCCCTATCTTCACACCAATGATACAATTTCTTCCATTACTAGAGGCACAATAGTTCTATAGTAGAATACCAGTAAGTCCACTCTAATCCATATTTTATTTCTCCATCCTGTGGACCCTGAGATCGTGATGTCCACTCTACCTCTAATTCATGAGGGGACTTAGATCCCACATGGCTGATGGATACAGTTCTCCTGCTTGCAGTTGTAGACACTCTTGGTTCCCTTTTGTGGTGATTGACCATCTTCACCTCCTTGTTAGCTGTCCTGGGTAAGTCCAACAAACCAGTCCAATAGTAGGTGTTGCAATTTTGCTGAGGCTCAGGGCCCAGCTGGCACATGGCCAGTCCAGAGATTCAAGTCTCTTGAGTATACACCAACCCCAGCACCAACCACAGGTTCAGTAAAAGTGACAGAAGAGGCATGTAGAAAGGTCACATCTGAGTCCAACTCCATCACACTCAGGAGCACAAATTCTAAAGTAGGGCCCACTGACCAGGCACTGAACTCCAGAGCTATCTGCCATGACCATAGAACCTGTGTGTCTCCATAGCCCTTAGGAGTACTGGTACCTGGGTTATATCTACTTTGGCTTTCTCTGGGTTCCTGCTGAGGCATGTGTAAGCACAACCACTCTGATGACCTCCCGACTCATTTTGAAGTCTCTTATGTATATGAACTCATTTTGTCTTTACCATTTCCCCCTTTTATTCAAGGTCTTTTTCTAGCTGCATCGCCAGCTGGTGATTGGTTGTAACCCTTGGCTCCAGGGAGGCTCATCCCCGGGAGTCATGTCCCATGCTGGGGGGAAGGTAATGAATTTACATGCAGAGTTTGGCTTAGAGAGTGGCCACATTTGAGCAATATGAAGACTCTCAGGAGGTAACTCTTAGGGACCCTGCAATTTCAGGCACACAGGCTCATAAGCACAGTCATCGGTATCAAGGACTCATCATTGGACTGTCCTTCTTCACTTTGCCCTTGCACTTGGGGGGTTGTTGCTGTTCCATTGGGGAATGTAACAGAGCTTCCCTGGCTAGGAACTCAGCACTCCCTCAGTTGTCATTTGTAACTCTACCTACTATGAGATGAAGGAAGAGCTAAAGGATATTAAGAAGATAATGGATGAGCATACAGAACAAATTGAAAACATACATAGAAAAATAACAAAACTTATGGTAATGAAAGGCACAATAGAAAAGATTAAAAACACACCTGAATCACACAGATATATACAGAACATTGCACTCCAAAACAGAAAAATATACATTCTTCTCAAGTGTTCATGGATCATTCTCCAGGATAGACCACATGTTAGGTCACAGAAAAAGTCTCAGTGAATTTTGAAAGATTGCAATTATACAAAGCACTTTCATAATAGAATGAAGCTGGAAATCAAATTGGTGGAGAACTGGAAAATTCACAAATATATGGAAGTTAAACAACATACTCTTTAACATTTAGTGGGTCAAAGAACAAATTATAAGAAAATTAGTAAATATCTCGAGGCAAATGCAAATGAGAATACAACTTATCAAAACTTATGGGATAGAGCAAAGGCCCTGCTTAGAGGGAAGATTATAGCCCCAAGGGCCTATAATAAAAAAGAAGAGGGAAGTGGATGTGGCTCAAGTGATTGAGCTTTCACATACCACATGGGAGGTCCTGGGTTCAGTTCTCCATGCTTCCTGGAGAAGATGAACTGGACAGCGAGCTGGCATGACAAGCAGGTGTGTGAGCTGACACAAAAAGATAACACCACAAGGAAACACAAAGAGGAAAGACAGTGAGAGACCCAATAAAGCAGGAAGCTGAGGTGGCTCAAGCAATTGGGTGCCTCTCTCTCACATAGGCGGTCTCAGTTTCAGGTCCTAGTGACTTATAAAAAGAAGACACAGAGAGCACACAGTGAATGTACACAGAGCAGACAGTGAGTGCAAACAATGAGAGGGGGATATATAAGTAAAAATCTTAAAAAAAAAAATAAAAAGAAGAATTAAAACCAAAGACCTAGCTGCAGACCTGGAGGAACTAGGAAAAGAATAGCAAACTAATGAATCAGTGTTGAACTCGGTTACCCGCTGGGGTGAGGACGGTGGAGATAAACACACTCCAGAGACCGGTTCAGGACACAAATCTACTTTATTGTGCAGCATCAGCAGCTTATATAGAATGAATGGCGGGGTGTTAGCTATTGGCGCTAGCGCAGTGTTGCTTTATGTGTAATTTTTAAATTGGACTGTATGCCAACAGATGGAGGCAGGAGGGTGGCGCTTGATGGCTTCCACTCTCTGCCGGTGCGCCATCTTTAGGGTGTGCCCTAAAGCGTGTATGCCTGAGAGTTTGCTCATCTGGCGGTGTGCAGCACAGCGAGACTGAAGGTTTCAGCAGCTCTACCCACAAATCAGAAGGAAAGAAATAACAAAGATGAGAGAATAAATAAATAAAATTGAGAATAAAAAAGTAGAATTAACTAAACCAAAGCTGGTTCTTAGAGAAGAGTAATAAAATTGAAAAACCCTTAGCTAGACTAACAAAGGAAAAAAGAGAGAAGATGCGAATAAGTAAAATCAGAAATAAGAGAGGGGACACCAACACTGACCCTACAGAAATAAAAAAGATCATAAAATGATATGATGAACAACTGTATGCCAACTTAGATGAAATAGACAAATTCCTAGAAACACACGAATAACCTACACTAACTCTAGAAGAAATAGAAGACCTCAACAGATCAATCATAAGTAAGAAATTGAATCAGTCATCAGAAACCTCCCAATAAAGATAAACCCAGGACCAGATGGCATCATGGGTGAATTCTACCAATCATTCCAAAAAGAACTAATACCAATCAGGCTCAAACTCTTCCAAAAATTGAAGAGTTAATGAATTTAGATGCAAAAATTCACAACAAAATACGTGCAAATCAATAAACAACATATTAAATGCCTTATACACCAGGATCAAACGGGCTTTATCCCAGGTATGCAACAGTGGTTCAACACAAGAAAATTAATTAATGTAATAAACCACATTAACAAATCAAAGGAGAAAAAACTACATAATCATCTCTATCGATGCAGAAAAGGAATTTGACAAAATCCAGCATCCTTTCCTAATAAAAACAATTTGAAAGATAGAAATAGAAGGAAGTTTTCTCAACATGGTAAATGGAATACATGAAAAACCTGCAACTAACATCATAATCAATAATGAAAAACTGAAAGCTTGTCCTCTTAAGATATGGAACAAGACAAGGATGTGCACTGTCACCACTCTTATTCAACATTGTGTTAGAAATTCTAACTAGAGCGGTTAAGCGAGAAAAAGAAATAAAAGGCACCCAAAATAGAAAGAAAGAAGTAATACTTTCAAATGACATTTGCAGATGACATGATCCTATATATAGAAATTTTTTAAAAAGTCTATAACAAAGCTACTAGAGCTAATAAACAAATTCAGCAAAGTGGCAGGAACTAAGATCAACACAGAAAAATCAGTACAGTTTCGATACACTCCTAATGAGTAATCTGGGGAAGAAATCAAGAAAAAAATCCATTTATAAGAGCAACTAAAATAATCAAATATCTAGAATAAATTTAACTAAGGATTAAAGAATTGTACATGGAAAAACCACACACATTGTTATAAGAAATCAAAGAAAACCTGAATAAATGAAAGGACATTTCATATTTATGGATTGGAAGACTAATATTGTTAAGATGTCGATTCTACCCAAATTAATTTAAAGATTCAATGCAATCACAATAAAAAATTCCAACAACCTATTTTGCAGAAATGGAAAAGCCAATTATCAAATTTATTTGGAAGGCTAAGGGGCCCTCATAGCAAAAATAATCTTAAAAAAGAACAAAATTGGAAGGACTCAAGTTTCTTACTTGAAAACTTATTACAAAGCAGCGTGGCATTGGCACAAGGATAGACATATTGCTGAAAGTAGTCAAATTAAGAATTCATAAATAGACCTTCAAATCTATGGTCAATTGATTTTTTAAATGATTTTTAATTTAATTTAATTTTTCTTTATCCCCACCCCTGGATGGTTCTGTCATCTGTCCATTGTTTGCTTGTCTTCTTCAGGAGAAACCAGCAACTGAACCTGGGACCTCCCACATAAGAGATGAGTGCCCAATGGCCTGGCATACATGTGCTTCCCACAGGCTGAGGTATCTGCTGGCTTGTGGCATCAACTTGTTGCAGCAGGAGGTGGCATCTAGCTTGTTGCAGTGGGAGGCAGCAGTTCGTTTGCATCCACAGCATCTACCTGTGGGCAGGAGGCAGTGCCTAGCTCGTTCTCTTTTATGGGGCACCGGGACCCAAACTCATGAACTCCCATGTTGTAGGTGGGAACCCAACTGGTTAAGCCACATCTATTTCCTGACGATTTATATTTGAGAAGGTTGTCAAGTCCACCCAAATGGGAAAGAATATTCTCTTCAACAAGTGGTTCTGGGAGAACTGGGTATCCAGATCAAAAAGAATGAAAGAGGGCCCCTATCTTACACCCTTTGTAAAAATTAACTCAAAATGGATCAAAGACCTAAATACAAGAGTCAGGACCAAATAACTCCTAGAAAAAAATGTAGGAAAGGATCTTTGAGATGTTGTGGCAGACAATAGTTTAATAAACTTTATAGCCAAAGCATAGCAATGAAAGAAAAATAAATAAATGGAATCTCCTCAAAATTTAAAGACTTTTCTGCTTCAAAGGAGTTTGTCAATAAAATGAAAAGACAGCCTACTCAATGGGAGAAAATATTTGGAAACTACATATTCAATAAGGGTTTAATACCCAGAGTATATAAAGAAATCCTATAGTTCAACACTAAAAAGATAAAACCCAATTTTAAAAAGGGCAGAAGACTTGAATAGACAGTTTTCCAAAGTGGAAATACCAGTTGCTATAAAGCACATGAAAGAATGGTCCACATTACTAGCTTTTAGGAAATGCAACTTAAAACCACAATGAGGTAAGCGGATTTGGCTCAATGGATAGAATGTCTGCCTACCACATGGGAGGTCCAGGGTTCAAACCCAGGGCCTCCTGACCTGTGTGATGAGCTGGCCCATGTGCAGTGCTGATGTGCGCAAGGAGTGCCCTGCCACACGGGTGTCACCTGCATAGGGGAGCCCACATGCCAGGAGTGCAACCCATAAGGAGAGCCACCCAGTGTGAAAAAAAGTGCAGACTGCTCAGGAGTGGTGCTGCACACATGGAAAGCTGACACAGCAAGATGATGCATAAAAAAGAGTGCTGCTGACAAGAATACAAGGGGACACAGAAGAACACACACAGCAAATGGACACAGAGAGCAGACAACTGGAAAGGGGGGAAGGGGAGAGAAATAAAAAATAAAGCTTAAAAAAAAAAAAAACAAAACCACAGTGAGAAATCATTTCACACCCACTAGACTGGCCACTATTAAAACAAAAACAAAACAAAACAAAACAAAAAAAAATCACCCAGAAAACTACAAGTCTTAAAAAAGAATGTGAAGAAAGAGAAACACTCTTCCACTGCTAGTGGGAATGTAAAATGGAGCAGCCAGTATGGAAGACAGTTTGATGGTTCCGTAGGAAGTTAAGTATAGAATTGCCATATGACTACTACTAGGTATATACCCAGAAGAACTGAAAGCAGGGACAGATATATGCACACTCATGTTCAAAGGAGCATTATTCACAATTGCCAAAAGATGGAAGCAACCCAACTTTACATTAACAGGCGAATGGATAAACAAAATGTAATGCATACATATGACAGAAATTATTCAGCTGTAAGAAGGAATGAAGTGTTGACACATGCAATAACCTGAATGAACCTTGAGGACTTGATGTTGACTAAAATAAGCCAGACACAAAAGGACAAATATTGTATGATATGCTAATATGAATTAATTGTAATAAAAAAACTCATAGAGGTAGAATTAGAAAATGGGTTACTTGGAGATAGAATGGAGTAGAGAATGGGGATATGATGATTTATCATGGAGAATTAATAATTAGGTTGATTGTAATGGTTTGAAAATGGACAGAGGTGATGAAAGCACAATAAAGTGAGTGTAATGAACAACGATAAAGTATGGGTGTGAATGTGGTTGAAAGGAGAAGTTTTGTGTCATATATACTCCTAGGAGAAAAGCTAGAGGATAAAACATGGGATTGTATAACACAGTGAATCTGTGGTGGACAAGGATTGTTGTTAATAATTCAAATATAAGGATGTTCTTTCAGGATCTATAACAAAAGTATGTCACTAGTAAAAGATATTAATAATAGGGTGGTATATGGGGAAAATGTACCTAAAGCAAAATATGAACTATGCTTAACAGTAATATTTTAACATTCTTGCATCAATTGTAACAAAGGTACCACACGAATTTTAAGTGTCAATAATAGGGGGAGTTATAGAATTGTTCTACTTTTTATTCTTAGAAAAATGTTATATATCACAGAAACAATACTCCAAGGCTTCTTGTTGGAAACTGAGGCACAGTGGTCTCACAACTAGAGATGTGCTGTCTCCATGGCTATGCTTGCAACTTAAGGAATGTGGTAATTAAGAGTTCTTGGTAAATGGGATGAAGCTGTTAAAGGCTGAAAGAAAAGATGAGCACATACCTTTTGTAGTGAATAGAACACTTAGACTTTGTATCTTGATATAAGATTTTAAAAAATTCCTTAGACTATGGGTAATGCTGCTTGATGTCACGTAGGCTACGTGTTCCTGCTTGTTGTCATGTAGACTGGGGTATATAGAGAGCCCCTTGTAAACAATAAAGTTGTCTGAGGAGTTATTACTCACAGACCCCCTGATCCCAGCTCTCTCATTCTTTTTCTCTCACTCTTTTTTTCTCTTTGTTTCCTTCTCCCTTCTCTCTTTCTTTCATTCCTGATACCCTTCGGGTCCAAATCTCCAACAGCTTCTCTGAAAGCACAAGTAGCTTGCTACAGGTAAAAGATTCATCTTCAGGAAAAAAGTAGTAAAGCTTTACACAAGAAACAAGGCAAGCAGATACATTATGTTTGACTGTGTTCTACCTGTCAACTAACATAACCCTGATAAGAAGGTTAAGGTCAGACCTGGTCAGGTGTCTCAACAGACTGGGCCTTTTGAATATCTTTAAGGTTACATAGCTACATACTTCTGTGGGATACAAATGTGTCCTTGTTGTCATAGGTACAATTTATGGAGAGATAGAGGCCCTCACAAGCTAACAAAATATTAAACTTCCCTCTTGGGAAAATTATGCTACTTTCTCAAATAAGATGCCCAAAAACTCTGGAATATATAAGCCTTGGCTAATAAAAGAATTCAGGCTAATAAGTCATAATAAAAGAATTCAGGCTAATAAGTCAAGTCCACAAGCTTAATGCTTACACTTATGAACTTTATTCCTATAATAATGAAAGTAAGCCTAATTATAATTAATGGCTACAAGTTACCTCCTGAGAACCTACTTTTCACTGAAATGTGGCCTCTCTCTAAGCCAAATTGCAAATAAACTCACTACCTTTCCCCTGACATGGGATATGACTCCCAGGGATGAGCCTCCTCGTCATTGAAGGAGTCTTACCCAGTGTTAATCAGTGATGCATGTAGAGAATTACCTTGATGAAAAGAGGAAACTTTTAAATGAAATAGAATATTTTTATGGTTAATAGATTTCAAAGTGAGTCAGGAGGTCATTCCAGAGGTTACATTTATGCAGGCCTCATCCAGATCCTCATATGCTGTGACAGTAAACAAAGTCTCAAAAAAAGTGCTTCTTGGGAAATGGATGTGGCTCAAGTGATTGGGCTCCTGGCTACCACATGAGATGTCCCTGGTTCAGTTCCTGGTGCCTCCTACAGAAGACTGCATGTTGGTGCAACTGGCAGGTGTGGTGAGCTGATGCAACAAGATAACACAACAAGAGACACTAGAAGAAAAACATGAGTGACACAACAAAGCAGGGAGCAGAGGTGGCTCAAGCAATTAGGTGCCTCCTTCCTACATTGGCAATCCCTTGTTCAGTTGCTGGTGCCTTCTAAAGAAACAAGGAAGATGAACAGACACAGCAAATGCAAACAAGGGAGTGGGGATGAAATAAATCTTTTAAAAAAAGTGCTCCTGAGAGCCCTAGGGACATGCAAGCATCATAGGCAAGTCATATAACAACATGAAATCAACATCCCCTTGCTGGGCTTTATCTGGGAATATATGAAAACCTATTTCCCCAGTACAACATAGATATACTCATTTATAAATTCCCTGATCATGAGTCTTCTACATTATTTGCACCTATAATTTTTAATTTACCTATTAAGTATATTTCTCAGAGACTTAAAGCCTTTGAATTGTTCCTATGCCAGTTGAGCCCTGAAACCCAGCAGAGTTGCAGTCAACTCCTTCTCTCCAGTTCTTTGGGCCTGCCCTTGACAATGAATAAAATGATGATGGACCAGCCCACCCCCAAAGCAAAGTATCTTCAACTACAAGCAAAAAATTACATTCCTCTGCCCCATAATATCTATGTCCCTCTCTGCCTAAAGCAGTTAGAGTGGACATCACCCCACATCCCTCAAGATTGAGGAATGAACAAAAATAAGGGGGGGGGGGGAGGTTGTGACCACTGACTAAAGCAGATTTATTGCTATTGTAATTTTCTTGTGTTAAATTAGTAACTTGTAAACAGTGAATGTCAATGGATTAAATTCACCTGTAAAAAGACACAGATTGGCAGAATGGATAAGGAAATAGGACCCATCTATATGCTGTCTACAAGAAACCCATCTTAGACCCAGGGATTCAAGGAGGTTGAAAGTGAATGGCTGGAAAACAATCTTACAGGCAAACAATAACCAAAAAAGGGCAGGCGTAGCTATATTAATATAGGACAAAATAGACTTTAAATGCAAAACTATTGTGAGAGACAAAGATGGACAATACATATTAGTAAAAGGGGTAATCTTTCAAGAAGAAAGAACAATCATAAACATTTATGCTTTTAACCAGGGTGCCTCAAAATACGTGAGGCAAACTGGAAAAACTAAATAAAGGAATAGATACCTCTACAATTATAGTGGGGGACTTTAATACAACACTATTACCATTGGACAGAACATTGCATTAATCTTTTAACCTGTGACTTTACTGAACTCATAAGTTCTAGAAGGTTTGTTGTAGATTTTTCAGGGCTTTCTATGTTTAAGGTCATGTCATCTGCAAATAGTGAAATAGAGAAACACTTCTTAACCAAAATGAATATTAGTGGAAATTTCAGGCATTTGCAATATTAATAATTAATTAAACTGGGAAACTGCTGTGGTGTTCTCTGTTTTTCTCATTTCCAAAATCTTCATTATATATACATATATATATATAACATATGTTTTTTTGTTTTGTTTTTTTTTTTAAAGATTTATTTTTATTTATTTAATTCCCCTCCCCTCCCCCGGTTGTCTGTTTTCTGTGTCTTCTTGCTGCGTCTTGTTTCTCTGTCCGCTTCTGTTGTCGTCAGCGGCACGGGAAGTGTGGGCGGCGCCATTCCTCGGCAGGCTGTTCCCTCCTTCGCGCTGGGCGGCTCTCCTTATGGCTGCACTCCTTGCGCATGGGGCTCCCCCACGCGGGGGACACGCCTGTGTAGCAGGGCACTCCTTGCGCGCATCAGCACTGCGCATGGGCCAGCTCCACACGGGTCAAGGAGACCCGGGGCTTGAACCACGGACCTCCCATGTGGTAGACGGACGCCCTAACCACTGGGCCAAAGTCCGTTTCCCTATATAACATATGTTTGTATGTGTTGAAGCTGTAAATACCACAGAAAAGCATGTTCTTAAATCTAATCCAATCCTTTGAGTGTGAACCCATTGCAAGTCATAATTTTTACTGAGGCTATTCAGTTAAGGTGTGATCCTGCTCCATCAGGATAGGTCTTAATCCTATTGATTCTTTTTTTAAAAAATATTTTTAAATTTATTTTTAAAAGTACATAGATTACATAAAATGTTACATTAAAAAAATATAGGGAATTCCCATATGCCTCAGTTCCCACAACTCCCACTTTTCCCACATTAACACCTTCTTTCATTAGAGTGGTACATTGATTGCAATTGATGAACACAGTTTGGAGCATTGCCGCACTGCATGGATTATAGTTTACATTGTAAGTTACACTCTCTCGCACTCCATTCTGTAGGTTATGGCAGGATATATAATGTCCTGTATCTGTCTTTGCAATGTCATTCAGGGCAATTTCAAGTCCTGAAAATGCCCTCATATTACACCTGTTTTTCCTTCTCCCTGCCTTCAGCAACTCCAGTGGCCACTGTTTCCACATCTATGATATAATTTCTTACATTGCTAGAATCACAATAAGTCTATAGTAGAGTACCAGTAAGTCCACTCTAGTCCAAATTTTATTCCCAAATCCTGAGGATTCTGGGATGTTGATGCCCACTCCACCTATAATTGAGAGGGGGCTTCAATCCCATATGGCTGATGGATGGGACTCCCTTGTTTGCACTTGTAGACTCTTCATTCCTTGGTGTGGTAGTTGTTCATCTGTTTTCTGTTCTTAAGTCAGTCACTGCAAAAGAAGGAAATTTTCTGTAGCTCAATTTTAAAATACTCTTTCCCCAATCCCTCATAATCTAGTTTAATTTAATGAGTTTTGTTGTTACAAGATTTTTTAAAGGGAATCTTGAATAAATATTAATTATTTCAGTGTTGATATGTTTATTTCATAAGTCAAGTTTTCCAAGTTGAAGTTGCCCTTGTAAGGTGGTGAGGAAATGGATGTACATTAAGCAAAGAATTATTAAAGACAGACAAAAGATACCACAGTTGTTGCAATATTTTTTTAGTTTCTCCATTTAGTATTTTACGAGTTGCAATCTTAAGAAATATTATAAATTAGGCATTTTTCCTATGTGCATATTTTTCTTTTCAAAATTACAAACAAAATGTATACTATTTCCCTATGCCAGGGAAATAGTGCAATGATTTAAACAAAAAGTTACCGGCACTACCTCATCTACTGTTAAAACTTCAGTGTGTATCTTTTGAGGTTTTCTATATGCTCAACTATAGTCTGCATTTGAGTCTAAGTTTGCATGTTTTAATGGGATAATATATATTAATGTGAAACTTGCTTTTTTTTTTGTTTTAACTTTTATTGTAGAACATTTCAAATATATATTAAATTGGAGTAGTAAAATGAACAGCCATGTACCCATCATCTATCTTTACCTTTTTTTTTTTTTTGCCTTACTTTTTTCATCTTCCACTTTGCAGTGGAATATTTGAAAGCCAACCTATTTCATATTCCCCCCCTACCTCTTTCAGCATGTATATTGAACAGATAAGGAATTCTTTAATATTCAGTCTATTCTCAATGTTCCTTGATTTTAGTTGGTTTCTTTGAATCACAATTTAAATGAGGTCTACATAGTGCATTTGTGTAGTATATCTCTTATAACCTTACTTTTCTAAGTGCAGAATAACACATAGGAACATAATAACTATGCCATGATATACTACCCATTTTTCCAATGGCAGTTTTCAGATTGCTTCTTTACTATTTCAAGTTAGTGAAATAAATTTCTTTATACACTTATTCTTACATGTTGGTGTTTTTAGTTCTACAGAATAGGATTACTACAAATTAGGCTGCTGAGTGAAAGTATTTTAAAAGCTTATGTCCAACTACTTTAGAAAAAATTAATTCACATTCTTTCCAGTAGTGTACAAGAGTGTTAATTCCCCATAACACCACTAGCCCCTGATTTAAAGTGCTGGGTGGAGAATATTGGAGTAACAGGTTTAGATCCTTGACAGTAGAGAAACAAGTGAAGTGAGCCCTTTCATCACACCAGCTTTCTACCTGGAGGCACATTCGGGATGATGGGGTAGAGAAATATCCTAAGCAGAGAACACAGGTCTTACTGTAGTAAGGAGACGTATACCGAGGTGGCTGGAAGATGCAGGACAGAGTCCTTGAAGAGGGAGCTATACAGAAAAAAGTTCCAGAGATCAGCATAAGGGTCATCTGAAGTCTGCTGAATATTCATTGTACATGCATATGGTCAAATTCCACAGGATTGTATAAAGAGCATTCAGGGAGCTGAAAGTTGATAAATGCCTAGAGCTAACATGGCCCTAGGACATGTTCAAATTCTTGTCCTGATGATCATCTAAGTCATTCTATAGAAACTCTGGAAGGGTCACACATTAGTAGCAGAACTATATTATCTCTGAATTAAAGACTTCAGATCTGCCTTGAAGAATATTAAAAACTACAAAAGAATCAAGCCAATTTTCAAGTAACTTAACTGCCTGCTAGAACAAAGTTCAACAGTTAAAAAAGAAAAGTGAAAATATCCAGCACTCAACCATGTACATTTTACAGTTTGCAGTATGGTTTTAGTTTGTTAGGCTGCCAAAATGCAATATACCAGGAATGGGCTGACTTTTAACAATGAGAATTTATTAATTCACAAGTTTAACAGCTCTGGGACCATGAAAATGTCCAAATCAAGGAATCACTGTGATGCTTTCTCCCTGAAGACCAGCTGCTGGTGATCCTGGAGTCCTCTGTCGAATGGCAAGACATGTGGAGGAGTCTGCTGGTCTCTTCCTTCTGGGTTGCTTTCAGCTTCTGGCTTCTAGAACTTTCTCTCTGTTTCTGTGGATTTCTCTGTGTGTCTCTGTATTCATCCCATTTATTAAAGATTCCAGTAAAAAGGTTAATACCCACTAGGGCTATGCCATAATGAAGCAACCTAATCAAATGGGCCCTTAAAGAAAGTAACCAAATCCAAAGTTACCACCCACAGGAATGGATTAACTCTAGTTAGATAGATATAGATAGAAAATAGATGATAAATATAGGTTATTTCAAAAGGACTTTTATGTCCTTCCACTCAAAACAGATCCACCATTTGAGAAAACTGTTACCTTGAGAGAAAGTCAAATTTAGGTTTTGCATCAGTACACCATTCAGTAAACAAATCTTAGCATAGATGATAACAAATTGGGAGTCAGCCAATAGGTTTTTCTGCTATAAAATTACTTTTTGTTATCAATATCAACATAGATTTTAAATTACAATTTGGCAATTGGATTATTACTCTCATGCCAAGGCTATTAAAAAATTTTAAATTGGGGAATTTTAGGACAAATTATGGAAACCAAGATTTATTCTATAGTAATTCCTCTGTCCTTATCATTCTTAATTTTCATGTTTAATGGAGTTCTAAGCTAAACTTAAATTTCCCTATCTTACCACACCTAACCCTTCCCACATAGCTCTCAAAGAGAAGGCCCTGTGGGGGGAGGGCAGGGTATGTCAAGGAGCCTAGGAAAAAACCCTACCCCCCCAATAGTTTCTATATTCAGATTTCTATATGACTGTGACAGTTTGAGATTATTTTTGTGAATCCCTGTGGGGAGCCGCCCAGAGCTACGTGCATTTGCAGTCTCCTGCAACATGGCGGTTTTCATAAGTACGCCTACTCCACCCCTGTGCTTCTGCCTTCTTCTTCCCCTTTCCCCAGTTTCCCGGGCAAAAAGTGTCATGCCTGTGCAACAAGATGTTGAAGTCATGACCAGCATTGAAGACTCACAACCTATAGCAAGTGGTGTAACAGCATTTTATTGCCTTATATGGAAGAGCCGCTTCATCAGCCTATCACCCCTTGCTAATATCCTCCCCTTAGTATATATTCTGATGCTCTACCCTCAATAAATGGAGACTTGATCAGAATCCTGTCTTGTCTCCGTTTCTCTTGCCTCTTGTCCCCCAATTCCCACTCCCTCTTTCAGGTGCCGGTTCGTTTGACCTGTGGGCTGGGTCAATTGGCACCCGAACACAGGGACCTGAAAATGAGGGATCCAGTGAGGAACGCCGACAGACAGTCCGGCTGGACCAAGTGTAACGTCCAGAAATCAAAAAGGAGAATCAGAGAGTTATTAATAAGAGGACGCCGCAAGGGAACCTGCCTCCCGGTTGCGAAGCCTCGGTAAGTGATCGGCAAATATGGGACAAGCAATGAGTGAGCACGAACTTTTTATTAAGAGCCTCGGAGAGGTGTTAAAGGCGAGAGGAATAAAGGTTAAATTTAAGGAGCTAATAGAATTCTTTAGATTTTTGAGAGAAGTCTGTCCGTGGCTTCCTCAGGAAGGGACCATAAATGAAAGGTGGTGGAGTAGAGTTGGGGACGCTCTACAAGACTTTTATAAAACCTTTGGCCCTGAGAGAGTTCCGGTAACCGCTTTCTTCTACTGGAATGTTATCAAAGACCTCTTCGCGATCTGCCACACCAACATATTGGCTGCACAAGTAGTTGCTAAAGGCGAGGAACTCTTAGCACAGGACAGGTCTAAATCTCCCCCGGCAAAAAGACCTGCTAAATACCACCCCCCCCCCCATTCAGACTCGGTGTCTATTAAAATAGATAGCGATGATGAGAGTGCCCCTTCCCCTTGCTCTAAGGGAAGAGCTGGCCCTAATCAGAGGAGGAGAGTTATTAGTAATCCAAACCCTAACGCCCCCTGTACAATTCCGATAACTCCAACCCTGAGGCTGAAGAACGCTCTGTTGGTTTCCGCCCACCCCCATATGCACCCCCCGCTTCCACCCCCGCTAGCCTAGACCCCAATGCAGATCTAAAGTTATGGCTCTCTCTTTTAAAAGAAAGGATCTACAATCTCAATGCACAACTCTGCAGCATCAGCTCAACTTAACCCCTCCTCTAAAAAATCCCCTAACTGCCAACTTCTGCAAACCACCCCTTTTTTCATTCCCTGTTATTGAGAGGCCTGGGAGCCCTAATGAGGCTGGTGAGGGGAGCGAGGTTGCTGTTGAACCTGAGCCTGAGCGCATCTATAACCCTTTCCCTTTCAAAACCTTGAAGGAGCTTAAGTCCGTGGTCACCACCTATGGCCCTAATGCTCCATACACCCTCTCTCTGTTAGAACACATTGCTGATGGGTGGCTCACCCCCCATGACTGGCACACCCTTGCCTGCTCCGCTCTCATGCAGGAGATTATCTCCTCTGGAAGTCAGAATATTGTGAGTTTTGCAAGGAAACCACACAGCGGAATCTCAGAACTGAGAATGGGTGGACCGAGGACATGCTTCTCGGCGCAGGAGATTTTAAGCAGAACTCAAATCAGTTGCATTATGATGCCTGACTTTTCGAACAAGTCCGTGCCACAACCCTTAAGGCCTGGAAAAGACTGCCTACCAAGGGACAATCCCTTACCTCCTTAACTTCTATCTGTCAGGGCCGCGAGGAACTATTCTCTGACTTTGTAGGTAGACTTTGAACCTCCGCTGAGAGAATGTTTGGTGATGCAAATACTGATGCTGACTATGTAAAACAACTTGCTTTTGAAAATGCTAATGCAGCCTGCCAAGTGGCTATCTGGCCCTATAGAAAAAGGGAAAATCTCTCTGGCTACATTAAGCTTTGCTCAGACATAGGCCCCACAAAGCAGCAGGGCCTGGCTATAGCTGCCACCATAAGGGAGGCCACCTCTGAACAGGCCCAAGCCTTCGCCGCGGCCTTGAGAGAAGTGCTTCCATCCCCAGTGCCCCGTGCACCTAGGGCCTATTTCTCTTGCGGCAACCCTGGCCATCTAGCCAGAGATTGTCGTCGCCGTCCCCCTGCTAGCCAAAAGCCACCCCCCCTTCCCAACTCCTGCCCCCATTGCCACAGGGGCAGACACTGGGCTAATGAATGCAAATCAAGAACCAATTCTTCAGGTTGCCCACTCCCTCCTTATCAGGGAAATGGGAGGAGGGGCCAGCCCCAGGCCCCAACAAACAATCAGACTTATGGGGCAATCAGCTTTGTTCCCGCCAGCGGCAATCTATTTCTGACCTCTGTAGAGCCACCTCAGGGAGTGCAGGACTGGACCTCTGTACCTCCTCCCACACAGTACTAACACCACCTATGGGAGTTCAAGCCCTGCCTACAGGCGTGTTTGGCCCACTACCAAAAGGCACTTTTGGCCTCATCATTGGGCGAGGCAGCTCCCTTATTAGTGGCCTCCACATTTCCCCTGGAGTTGTGGATAGTGATTTCACCGGAGAAATAAAAATTATGGCTTCTGCCTCAAAAAGCATTATTTCCTTCCCTGCCAGACAGCGGGTCGCTCAACTACTAATACTCCCCCTAATACCCACCAACAACACTGCCATTGATAGTGACCGCAGGAATAGAGCATTCGGCTCCTCTGATGCATAAAGACCCAATGGATAATACCTGGCATGGACCCGACCCTGTCCTAATATGGGGCAGAGGATCAGTTTGCATCTATTCCAAAGAACTAGATGCAACCAGGTGGCTACCGGAACGATTGGTAAAACAAATAGATAATAACAACCTACCCAGGGTAGAGAACTCTCCCTGAGATGAACTCTGCTTTCTTGCAGGAGAGCAACCAACGCTAAAACCCATGCGGCTGTACAGCCCCCCTGGAATCCTTCTGTGACGCCGGCACTCCGAGACTTTAGTACAACCTAAGAGTGTATCGGCCAACGCTGCACACCACATCTGCCAGCTCCAGCTGCTTGCGACTGAAGAGCCCATCCTTGCTACAGCTCCCTCATGTTTCTCTCTCCCCCTCTTGCTTTCACCTCCCCAAACCTCCATTATGAAACCGCATTAAGAGAATGCGGTGTGTACCGCATCTCCCTCTGGCCTCCACACATTATAACCAAAATCGGAGCACCCTGACTGCTGGCAGCGGTTCTCAAATACATATGAACCTTGTCAGGTTCTGAGGTGATGAACTGGATAGCCAGTGACGGGCAACTGGGCGTGATCGGTTCCATGGCAGAGCCACCTAAGACAGAGACACAGCCTTTCGCCACTGTTGCATTCTCCATGACGGGTAAGGCAATCCGCCTAACCGTTTGCACGCCCCAACCTAAGACGGGCACAGTTCCCCTCGAACTCAGGGTGCTTCATAAAATATAATAAAGAAGGGGGACCTGTGGGGAGCCGCCCGGAGCTATGTGCATTTGCGGTCTCCAGCATCATGGCGGTTTTCATAAGTACGCCTACTCCACCCCTGTGCTTCTGCCTTCTTCTTCCCCTTTCCCCAGTTTCCTGGGCAAAAAGTGTCATACCTGCACAACAAGATGCTGAAGCCATGATCAGCATTGAAGACTCGCAACCTATAGCAAGTGGTGTAACAGCATTTTATTGCCTTATATGGAAGAGCCGCTTCATCAGCCTATCACCCCTTGCTAATACCCTCCCCTTAGTATATACTCTGATGCTCTACCCTCAATAAATGGAGACTTGATCAGAATCCTGTCTTGTCTCCGTTTCTCTCGCCTCTTGTCCCCCAATTCCCACTCCCTCTTTCAGGTGCCGGTTCATTTGACCTGCGGGCCGGGTCAAATCCCAAAAACAGAAAGACGATGTTTGAAAACAAATCTGTTCCTTTTGGTGTGATGCCCTTTGATTGTATTAAATTCAGTGAGAGGGCCTCTGATTAAGTTTACTCAATAATCAATTTAGGGCTTCTGATTGGGTTACATTAGTAAGGTGAAATTCAGGTTAAGTTCCTGCCCCCTTGGTGGGCTGATATAAAGGACACTCAAGAAGACACATGGTAAGAGTGGAGAACTTTGTCATTTTGATCCTGCCATGTGACAGGAGAAGGCTCAAACAGCTAAATCCATTTGCATGATAATTAATAGCTGACCTTGAAAAGAGAGTCCAGACTGCTTTAGAGAGCCATGAGAATTAAGTCCTATGCCCGCCTAAAGGCAAGATTGGGAAGAAGCTGGGCCGATGGAGCCTCAAGAGGAAGAGGAAGCCCAGGAAGGAGAAACCATGCAGAAATCAGTGACCATCTTCAACATGTGGTAACTGACTTTGTAAGAAAGCAACCTTGAGTTGGACTCTTTAAGTACTGTAAGCTTTTACCCCAAATAAATGCCCTTTATAAAACCCAACAGATTTCTGATACATTGTATCAGCACCCCTTTGGCAGACTAATACAATGAAATTTTCATGCTGCTTGACATTTTTTTTTTAGAGAAAGATGAGTATAATATAAACAAATGCAGGTCTCTCAGAGGTCAGGGTTTTTATATAATGCCATGAAGGCCTGAATATAAGGCACCTTGTTTCAGTTCTCCTGTTGCTTACAGAAAAGTTCTAATTGGAGTATGGTTTGTAAATAAGGGGTCCATTTTTGGGTCATGTTCTCTGTCTTCTAATTTATATTGTAGCCATGCAGTATTACAGAAAAAGATTAGTTTTTTCCACTTTAGACTGTCCAGCTAAACCGTCAATGTTCCAAGAGGCACCCAAAGGAGGAGTCTGTGAGTATAGAGGGATTATTACCCATATCCTGGTCTTCTGCTAGGCCTGAATTGTTTTCTCCTGTTCATTCATCAGTCACCAAAAACTAATGTCAGGCCCTTGGAGAAAGACCTCAACCTAGGGTAGGAGGGTTCTTGACACAGGTGTGGAGAAGAATTCAAGAATTAGTCATATAGTAGAGGGAAAATTTAAAAAGTACACACTCAAGATGGGAGTATTGGTATACTCATAAGAATTGCACAGATCACCAAGAATGGATTAACTTTAAGAACAATTTTCTGGGGTCCATCCAACTCCAAACCATCACACTCCACCCTCTGGACCCAAGAAAGACATGTTCTTTCCATACACAAATACATTCACTCCATCACAATATTACACAGAGCCTTAAATTATTTCAGTAATAGTATTAAGTACAAAGTCTCATTAAAGTCAGTAATAGGTGTGATTGGTCCTGTGGCACAATTCTACACAGGCTGTGGACCTGTGAAACTGAGAAAGGGTAGTCATATGTTCCTATTGCCATAGGGAAGAAAATAGGAGGCACAGTTCTCAAACAATTTCCAACACTGCAAGGAATACTTTATTAGGTTTCAAGATCTGAGAGTCACATATGGAAGCATGTCCTCAGGGCCTGATGGAGCAGCAACCCCAATCTTTGCAAGTGTTTACACAGTGGACATGCTCTTAGCCCCATCCTCATCAAGCACTGGCCAAACTCTAGACCTCACCCTCCAAGAATACTGGAGTGGTGGCAAACTCTCCCCAATCCTTGGAAAATAGGCTCCACCCTCTGAGAAAACAGGTGGAAGCCAGACTCTCCACAATCTCTGGGGTACAACTCAACCACCTTAGAACAGTGAGGATGGTGGCCAGACTCCAATCCTTGGGGAATATGCTCCATCCTCTCTGAAAACAGAGGTGACAGCACTCTTCCTGAAAAACAGGGCAGAAAATCCACCCTCTTCAGACTCTGGGGGCATACTCACCCCTTCCACATATATGGGTGGGCTTGTACTCTTGGCCAAAGAAGATGTCTTTAGTCCCTACCTCAGCTTCCAAGGGTCTGCCTTTGAAGATATTTTTCCATCAATCTGTCCCTTTTCTGTTCATTTCAGTCCACATTGGCAGTGGTTACATCTATACAGATCTTACAAAAAACTTGTTGGTTTTATATGTAGTACACAGGGGTCCCAACTGTCTTCCAACTTTCAGGCCTTCCACAGACCCTTCCTGGATAGCTGGGTTTTCAATCCCAACTTGCTCTGAAGTGGCTAACAAGATCCACATTCAGTTAAATCCTCACATGGGGCACTATTCTCTGGTGACTCACTTTCCAGATGCTCAGAATTTTCCAAACCATCCATTTCTGGTTCCTTTATGCCCAGGATTTTAGTTCTTAGCTTATCTGTTTCTTCTCACATATCACTATAAGCTGCAAGGAGAAACCAGGCTGCATTTTCCACATTTAGTTTGGGACTCTCCTCAGCTAAATACTCAAACTCATCATTTTCATATCCTGCTATCCATCCAAGGCCAGAACTCAATTGTGTCCAATTCTCTGTCACTTGAAAAACAAGACCACCTGTCTCACAGTTTGTAATGATACATTCATTATTTCTATCGAAGCCTCATAGGAAGTACCTTCAGTATCCAGATTTCTACCAACAGTCTTTTTTCTTTTTAAAAGCCATTTTATTTATACATATTTATAAAGCATACAATCCATCTGTTTACCATCAGTAGTAATCATAGTTGTGCATTAATCACTTCATTATTAGAGAATTTTCTTTTCTGTGTGTATTTTATTATCAGTAGTAATATTAGTGGAGTACCAAAAGTCTTTTCAAAGCAATCTAGGCCATTACAATCAAGCACTTCACAATTCTTCCTGCATATTCAATTAACAAGACTCTTCCACACTTTTTGGTATTTGCAATAGCAGCACCCCCCTCTACCTGGTACCAAAATCTGTTTCAGTTTGCTAGGATGTCAAAATGCAGTATACCAGAAATGGGATGGTTTATAACAAAGGGGGTTTATTAATTTACAAGCTTACAGTCCTAAGATCATGAAGCTGTCCAAATCAAGGCATCATTAGGTGATGCTTTCTCTCTGAAGACTGGCTGACAGCAATCCTGGATTCTTCTGTCATATGGCAAGGCACATGGTGGTGTATGCTAGTCTTTCCCTTCTCTTCAGAATTGTTTTCAATTTCTGGACTCTAGGGCTTTCTCTCTCCTTCTTTGGGTTTCTCTCTATGTCACTTTCTGTATTCATACCATTTATAAAGGGCTCCAGTAAGAGGATTGAAACCCACCCAGGGCCATGCCTACCTAACAAAAAAAGGTCCTTAATGGAAGAAACCTAATCAAATGGTTCTACCTACAATATGTTCACACACACAAGAATGGGTTACCTTTGAGGACATAATCTTCTGGGGTTCATCCAGCTTCAAACTGTCACAAAATCTATGTAAAAAAGCAGAAAAATGCAAGACAAAACTAGGACAAGTCAATTGGAACAACCAGATTCAAGTGACAGAGAAAATGAAAATGAAATTAACATGCAGGAACTTTATAGAAGCTATAATAAATATGTTCAATATTCTGAATAATTTCTTCAAAATCATAAATATAGTGAGAGAAATGGAAGATACACAAAGAATCAAGTGGAACTTGTAGAAAACTAAATCAAAATATCTAAAAAAAAATTTCACTGGAGATTAAAGACCATAGAAGATCTGTGAATTTGAAAACATTCCAGGAAAAACTATTTTGAATAAAGCACAGAGCAGGAAATGTTGAAATAAGTAAATAAAGCCTCAGTAAATTGTGGGCTAAATATAAAGCATTTAAGATGAACATAAATGTGAATCATGTAAGGAATAATGAGAAGATGAAGGAAGAAAAATATATGAAGAGTCAAAGGCTGGAAATAGTCCAAATTCGATGAAACCTATAAATTCATAAATCCAAGATATTCTTAAAATCACAAGGATGGTAAACACAAAGAAAACCAAGGTATATTATATACAAATTCCTAAAAATTCAGTGTAAAAGAAAATCTTGAAATCAGCTAGAGAGGGAGAAATGGCACATTATGTACATGAGAATGAAGAGAATGAGGTGTACAAATTTTTTATCAGAAAATATGTAAGCCAGAATACAAAGGAATGACATCTTTATAATGACAGGGACAAAACCTGTCAACCTAAAATTGTACACTTAGAAATAATATCCTTAAACAAGTAAATTGAATCAAAGCCTTTTATAAACAAACAAAAGCTAACAGAATTAATTCATCACCAACAGACCCTCAAAAAAATATCAAAAGAAAATTTCCAGGCAGAAGGAAAAACAGATGGAAACTTGAATCTATACAAAGGGATGAAAAGTAGCAGGAAAGTTAAATGTGAGTATATATAATCAACATTTTTTCTCTTAAAAATTGACCTTTTAAAGCAAAATTAATATCAATGTATCATGGGATTATAATTATGGAAGTTAAACATATGTATATAATAGCAGAAAAGATGATGGGGTAAAGGGAATAGAACGATACTGTCTTAAAATTCTCACAATACAGCATATAATAATATATGAAGATAGACTTTGAAAGTTAAAGAAAGTGGGGTGAAATTATATTCAATTATCCAATGGTGGAAAAAATGGAATGTAAAAATTAATCCAAAGATGGCAGGAAGTAAAAAATAAAGGAACAAAAGACAAATGCTTCAAACACAAACAAAACACAAGATGGTAAATACAAACCCAAGCATATCTGTAGTTACAGAATATGTTAATACACTAAACGCTCCAATAAAAGACATACTGCAGGTTGGTTAAAAGACAAGAGATGATTTAAAGAAACAAATTATAAGTAAAAAGTGTATACCTATATATAGGTTAAACATACAAAAAATATACCATGAAAAGATGAATCATAATAACACTGAAATGGCTATGTTGGTGTAAAACAAATTGACATCAAAACAAGGAATTTACCATGGATATAAAATGATATCTTATGACAACTGTCCCAGTATGTGCACCATTTGCAGGGCTTAAAAATACATTAATTAACTACTGATAGAACTGAAGAGAAATAGGCAAACCCACAATTATATTTGGAGTGGTAAACACTGTTCTCCCTGTGATTTATAAAACAAGAATATAGAAAAGAATATAGAAAAAGAGATTATCAACCAGCTTCCCCTAATTTATATTGATAAACCAATTAACAAACAGCAGCAGAATACACATTATTTTCACTCTACTAGGAATATTCCCCCTGTATTAGTCAGAGTTCTCTAGGGAAACAGAACTGACAAGAAATATCTGTAAATACTATGAGATTTTATAAAATAATTTCATGAGACTGTGGGTATGCAAAAGCCCAAATTCCATAGGGCAGGCTGTAAGCTGCGAATTACAATGAAAGTTTTCAATGAATTCCCCATAAGTAGCTTTCTGGCTGAAGTAGAATTGAAAATTCTCTTCTGACTACTGAAATCATCACTTTTCCTTTTAACACCTTCAGCTAATTGGATGACATCTCTTATTGTTGGAGGCACTCTCAGTTTGTTATTGATGCAATCAGCTGTAGATGCAATCAACTAAATGATGATTTACGTTCACAAAATGTCATCACAGTAACAACTAGGCCAGTGCTTTTTTAACCAAACAAGTGGGCACCACCACCTGGCCAAGTTGGCACATGAACCTAACTATCACATCCCAGGAGTGATTATATGCTGAGCCATAAAACAAGTGTCAATAAACTGAAAAGGATTCAAGGAATATGGAATATATTCTCCAACCACAATTGAATTAAAGCAGAAGTAAATAACAAAAAAATAACAAAATCTGAGATTATTTGGATATTAAGCAACACACTTCTAATGCCATGGGCCAAATAAAAAATCAAAAAGGAAATTAGAAAATGTTTGGAATCCAATGAAAATAAAAATACATAATGTTCAAGTTTTGTCCCCTGCTCCCACCCTGCTCTACGCTTCCCTATACTTTACCCGACTGTTCTTCGTAACCTCTCTGTATTATGGTCCTTCTCAGCAGTAGCTTATGCTGCTGCCTCCCTCTGCCCCTCCTCCCAGCCACTGTTATCTTCCCCCTCCCAGCCGATTGCTGTTCTCCCCGCCTCATTCCAATCGCCCTCATCCCGCCTCCGCCCCGGCACTGCAGGCCCGCCCTTGCCTCTGCAGCCAATCCTCAGCTGCCCCGCGGACATGCCCCTCCCACAACCTCCCCGCCCCCACGAGACTATAAAACCCCATGTACTTCCCTAATAAAATCAGACCTGTGCATAGACCTCGTCTCCGTGGTTCTTCTTCCATCGAACCGCGCGTCCCCACCAAGCCTTGAGCCGCCCGCTGCCGCCCCAGTCCAGCCGTGGGCTCGGCCCGACTCCCGGCAGCGACCCGCCCGCGCGGCAGCGACCCGCCCACGGTACCGCAGCGGCGGCCACAAAGTTTGAGGGATCTAACAAAACAAGTGTTTAGAGACAGATGTCTTGCTTTAAATACTTATGTTAGAAAAAGAAGGAAGACCAAAATCAATGAATTAAGCTTTCACCTTAAGAGGGGAGGAAAAGAAGAAAAAAACAAACTGAAATTCAGTATAAAGAAGGAAAGAAGAAAGGTAAGAACAAAAATCAAAGAAATAAGATGTCAGTAAAAATGGTAGATTAAGAACATTTTAAAAGAGACTGAATATCAGTAAGAAACATGAGATTTATGGGGTTTTAACTTGCCCTATTCATTCACAGCAAATGAATAACAGGAGTTCCAGAGTGATAAAAGAGAGGTGGGCAGAAATGTTACTTCAAGAAATAATGTTTGAATCATCACAAATTTGTTGACAAGCTTTTATCTACACACCCAAGAAGCTCGATGAATAAGGAGGATAAATTCATAGAATATCATAAGATAAACTCAATAATATTAGCAGATGATTTTTAAATAAGAAAACATGGATTTCAGAAGCCAATGGATTAACATATTCAAGGTGCTTAAAGCAACTGTCAACCAAGAATTCCTCATCTGGCAGAACTCTCTTTCAGAAATGAAGGATAAATTAATACATTCCTAGATAAACAAAAAGTGAGAGATTTCATTGCTAGTAGAACTGACCTACAGGCTGAAATAAAAGATATGAGAAAGTAACTTGAATCCACAAGAAGAAATAAAGAACACCAGTAAAAGTATCTACATAGGTAAACATCAAAGATAGTATAAATGTAGGTTTTGTTTGCAGCTCCTTTTTCCTCCTACCTCATTCAGAAGACAACTGCAAGCTGTGGAAGGGAAAAGGTTTTGTGGTGGATGTGTGGGAGTGCTGTATATTGTATATATGAATTGCTGTGGTCTAGGGCGCTTGTGAAGAGAAGTTCAATAATTAGGGGAAAAAAAGAAAAGAAAAAGATAGGATATAGAATTTTTCCAAGTCAACACGTATTCTATATCTAACCTTTAAACCCATCGCTATATGTCATTTTGCTAGTAAGGGATCCTGACATTATATTGGGCTTCAATTTTCAGGAAGTTCTGGATCACAGAGTGGTTCAACAATGGCAGTGGAGGAATACTGGTATAGGATACTATTGACAGGTGCTATATGGCTGACAGGGAGCTATACAGGGCATATGTCCAGGGTACATGGTAATGTTTGGATATACTCATAGTGGCAACAATTAAAAACTACAGCTGGGGGGAGTGCTGGGTTCCTGGCCAGGGGTGCTCTGTCGTGGTCCCTAGGGGAGCAGCGGCAGTCACCCAGGTGCAGCAGCAAGGACCAGGAAAGAATGAGGGTCCAACAGTGAGCCCCTGATACTAATGACTATGCTTGTGAGCCTATATGCCTGAAATAAGAACAAGGCCTAGAGCAGCACTGTGCCTGGGAATTTCCTCCTGACAGCCTTCATGTTACTCAAATGTGGCCAGTCTTGAAGCCAAACTCAGCATGTAAATGCAATGCTTTCCCCCCCAGCGTGGGACATGACACCCGGGGATGAGCCTCCCTGGCACCGAGGGATCACTATCAACTACCAACTGATGATGCAACTGGAAAATGACCTTGAATTGAAGGTTCGATGTGGATCAGCAGAATATCCCTGTCTACATATAATAACATGACTTTAAAATGCTGTTTGACCTAATGTAAGGGGGAAAAAGAAAGGAGAAATGAGTTTATATGGCTACGAGTCTCTAAAAAAGAGTCTGGAGGCTGTCAGAAGGATTGCCCTTATGCACAACTGAGCAGAGTCTAAGAGACAGATAAAGTAGATACAATCCCCAGGTATTGGTTCCTTGGAGGGCTAAAGAGACCCACGGGTTCTATGGTCATGGCAGATGAGGTTCACTGCCATGTCAGTTGGCCCTTCTTTGGAGCGTGATGAAACTGGACTCAGATGGGATCTCTTTTCATAAGACTTTCATGCTACTTTACTGGAATTGTAGTTGGTGTTGGTGTTTAAGATATATTTAGGGGATTTGAATCTCTGGACTGGCAATATGATGGCCAAGCCCTGAGCCTCAACAGACTCCAGCTCCTACAATCTGATTTATTGGACTCACCTCACTCAGCTAAGATGGAGTTGAAGAAGGACAACCACTACACCATGGAGCCTAGAGTGCCTACAACAGAAAGCAGGAGGATTGCATCCAGTATCCATGTGGAATCTGAGCCTCCTCTTGACATAGAGGTGCAACGGACACAACCAATCCAAGGTCCACAGAGAAAAGGTGGCATTGGAGTGGGAAAAGTGGACATGGTGGCTGATGGGTATGGGGAATGGCAGGAAGAGATGAGATGTGGAGGCGCCTTTGGGACTTGGAGTTGCCCTGGATGGTGCTTTAGGGGCAATCACCGGACATTGTAAATCCTCCCAGGGCCCACTGGATGGAATGGGGGAAGAGTATGGGCCATGATGTGGACCATTGACCATGAGGTGCAGAGATGCCCAGAGATGTACTTACCAAATGCAATGGATGTGTCATGATGACGGGAGTGAATGTTTCTGGGGGGGGAGTGGTGGGGTGGGGGTGGTGGGGTTGAATGGGACCTCATATTTTTTTTAAATGTAATATTTTTACAAAATCAATTAAAAAAAAAAGACAACTGCAAAAATCAATAATTGTTAACCTGTATTGCTGGGTATATAATGAAAAAAGGTATTTGTATGGCAATAATATTACAAAAGAAAGAAGAGGGACTAGATCTACATAGAAACAAATTTTTGCATAGAATTGTAATTAAGTTAGTATTAATCCAAACTAGATGTTTACAAATTAAGATGTCTAATATAATCCTCAGAGAAACCAATAAGAAAATAAGTGTGTATATATATAAAGAATCAACCAGGGTATTATAATGGTACATTATAAAAGATCTCTTTAAGTCAAAGGAAGGCCAAAATGGGAGAAAGGAGCAACAAAAAAGAAATTAAATATAGAAACAAATATGAAAATAACAGAAGTTCTTTTTCAGTAATTACATTAAACATAAATGAAATAAACACCCCAATAAGAAGGCAGAATTTGATAAAAGGATTAAAAATGATTTTAAAAGGATTAAAAATGATTCAAATAAATATTTTTATTTGACACATTTTATAATTAAAGATACATATAATCTGAAAGCAAAGGATAGAAGAAGATATGCTATAAAAATATCAAACACAATAGAGCTCAAATTGATTTATACTAATATCAGATAAAATGGAAATTAACACAAAATTACCAAAGATGGGTATTTTATAAACTGATAAAAGAGTAAATCCATCAAGAAGACATAATGATTATAAATACATATGCACCAAACAATAGAGTCCCTATTTTTGAAAATGGATAAAACATCTAGACAGAAGATCAATATGGAAATAGAGGACGTGAATAACAGTATAGACCTAGCAGACAGATACAAAAAGATTCCACCCAAAATGTCAGAAAACACACTGTTCTCAAAGGCATAAGGAGAATTCTTCAAGACAGAACAAATATTAGTCCACCTAACAAGTTTCAATAAATTTTGAAAGACTGAAGTCCTGCAGAATATTTTCTCCAACTTCAATGGAATGAAGCTAGAAATGAATAATAGATGTACTGGAAAATGCCCAAATATGTGGAAATTAAACACACTTTGGAAGCAAAAAATTTGTCAAAAAAATAAACACAAGGAAATAAGAAAATACTTTCAACATAATCCAAAAACACACATATCAAATCTAATAGGATGCAGCAAAAGTAGTGCTCCAGGTGAAATGTAAACCTGTAAACATATAAAGAAAAGACAGGTCTCAAATCAGTAATGTAATTTTAAACCTGAAGGAATGAGAAAAGGAAGAGCAAATAAAAATTAATGGAAAGGATAGGAATAAATACTCATGGGAAAATAAGCAAAATAGAATAATTGAAACCAAAAGTTGGTCCTTTGAAATGATCAGCAGAATTGACAGACATTTAGCTAGACTAAGAAAGAGAGAGAAGATGCAAATAACTAAAATCAGAAATGAAAGTGGAAACATTACTGCCAATTATACCAAAATAAAAAGGATTATTATAGAATACTATACTATAAAACTGCATGTCAGCAAATTGTTAACCTAGACAAAAATAGGCAAATGCCTAGAAACTAATAAACATCCAAACTGACTAAAGAAGAAATAGGAAATCTGAAAAGACCTGAAACAAATAAAAAGCAAATAAGTAATCAAAACCCTTCCAACAATGAAAGTCCAGCACCAGCTAGCTTCACTGTTAAATTCTACCAAATATTTAAGGAACAATTAACACCAATCATTCTTAAACTATTCCAAAATTAGAAGAGGAGAGGAAAATTCCAAATATATTTAAGGAGGCCAGCATTATTCTGTTACCAAAGCAAGATCAAGACATAGTTTTAAGAAAACAACTGACTGGTATTCCTTAATATAGATGCACAAGTCTTCCACATAATATTAGTGAACCAATTCAATAGGATATTAAACTGGTATATGCCATGACCAAGTAAGATTTATCCCAGGATGCAAGGGTGGTTCCACATAAGAATATCAATGTAATACACAGTTTTAATAGAAGAAATAAGAAACGAACATGATCAACTTAACTGATGCCCATAAAGAAGTTTGCAAGAACAACACATTTTCAAGATCAAAACACTCAGAAAACTAGAGTTAGATGGGAACTTCCTTAACATAAAGGCATTTAGAAAAACCCTACAATTCACACTTAACGGAGAAAGACTTCAAGCAACCTCCTCCCACCCCCCCACCATAAAATCAGAAACAAGACAGGGATTCCATTCTTGCCACTTCTATTCAAAATTTTACTGAATTTCTAAGTAGAATAATTAAGCAAGAGAAAAAATTGAAAGGTGAGGTTAAAGTAGAGAAGTGGGAAGTTTTACTGATCATTCTATCTACTAGAACAAGGAATGAGTTTAAAAGAGATTAGAGCCGCCCAGCGGGAAGGAGGAAGCAGCCTGCCGAGGAATGGCGCCGCCCACACTTCCTGTGCCGCTGATGACAACAGAAGCGGACAAAGAAACAAGACGCAGCAAAAAGACACAGACAACCGGGGGAGGGGAGGGGAATTAAATAAATAAAAATAAATCTTTAAAAAAAAAAAAGAGAGATTAGAATAAACCTGTAACCAGAATGGACATCCAGAACAAATCCAGGATGCCAAAAGAAACAACAAATTGCCAGGAATTCAGCTTTTGTAAGTGGAAGAGGAAAGCAGTGACCAGTCCCCATTCCTCAGCCTAGCAGCAGCTCTGGAAATATTGACAGCTGCAGCATTGTGTCCCAGATTCCAAGAGCAACTGACTTGGATCAGGGCGGTCAGTAGAAGCTTTATCTTCCAAAAATAGTTTAGATTGAGGTTTGTCTGGAGAATTCCTGAAAAACTTGCATAGAAATTGGCCTCAGTACTGGCCCTCTGGGTAGCAGCAGCTTCCAGACTCCTACCAGCATCCTCCAAGACATAATGTGTCAGTGAACCACTTTTTTTCCATTGGTGTTTGATCTTTTGTGTGGGGACATTTGCTGGTCTGGAAGATCCCTGAAGGCCTAGCTCAGATGCTGGCCTCACTTTTGGCCCCCTTGGAAGCTGTGGATTTTTGTATCACACAAGCCTCTACTGGATTTAAAGAACCAGTAAATCTTGTTGTTATTGTTGTTAGGTTCCTTCTTTCTCTTTCTCTTTCTCTTTCTCTTGAAATCTGGTCTGGTGTATCCCTGAGGCCCAATATGAAATGAGCCTCTACTGGGACAGAAAGAGTCCATGCACCTATTTTGTTTTATGTTTTTGTTTCTGGTTGTTTGTTTTCTTACTGCTTTTGTGTTTTTTGGTTTGATGGGTCCTTGAGGATGAGAAGGGATGTTGGCATATGGTTCAGTCTTAACAACCACCTCCAGCACATGACAGACTTGGAGAGGCACCTTTTATATTATTTATTTTCTATGGGTGTATTAGTCAGTCAAAGGGTATTCTGCAAAATACCAGAAATTGGTTGGTTTTTATAAAGGGTATTTATTTGGGGTAGGAGATTACAGATACCAGCCCATAAAGCATAAGTTTCTTCCCTCACCAAAGTCTGTTTTCACATGTTGGAGCAAGATGGTTGCTGACGTCTTCTGCCGACGTCTGCAAAATAGATACAGGTTTCCTGGGTTCCTCTCTTCTAGGGTCTTGCTTCTCTCTGCATTCAGGGTTCCTCTCTTCCTGTGGCTTGCTTCTATTTCCTATGTGGGCTTACTTCCCAGGGTTCCAGCTTAAAACTCTAGCATCAAACTCCAACATCAAAACTTCAACATTAAGAACCCTCAACTCTGTCCTTTGCTATGTCTTTTACCTGTGAGTTCCCACCCCAGGTGGGGACTCAATGCCCTAATGACTTGGCCCAATCAAAGCCGTAATCATAACTCAATCATGCCCAGGTATAGACCAGATTACACACAAAATCCAATATCTCCTTTGGAATTCATAACCATATCAAACTGCTACAATGGGTATTTTATCTGATAATATTTCCTCTCTCACTTTCATCTTTCTTTCCTTCTTTCTTTGTTCTTGGTTTGAAGTATTATGGAGTGGGAGTTTTCAGAGTGATCATAACATAATACTCAGAACATCCATTTCTTCATAGAAAATTATAAAACATATAAGGAGACATAAATGTATGGCCTAGTCACAGGAAAAAAGGGAATTCAATGGAAACTATTTCAGAGGAAGCTCTGTCTCTGGAAATGCTCATCAAGGAAATTAGGCCAACACTCTTAGTATGAATGAAATAAAGGAAAATATGAACAAAAGCTAAAGTAATTAGGAAAACAATATATGAACAAAAGGAGTATTTCAAAATGAGATAGAAATTATAAAGAAACAAATGAAAATTCTGGAACTGAAAATGCTATAATAAATTTCAACGGAGGGGTTCAATTGAAGGCTGAAGGAGATAGAAGAAAGAATCAGTGAACTTGAAGTTAAAATTGGAATTGTTTTCTTTGAAGAACAGGAAGAAGAAGAATGAAAAATCAATGAGTAGGACCAGAGGAACCTGTGGGACACCATCAAGCACAACAATATACACAACATAGGAGTCCTAGAAGGAGAAGATCGTGATAAGGGTTCAGAAAAATATGTGAAGAAACAATAGCTGAAAATTTCCCAAATTGGATGAAAGATACAAATATACAAATCTAAGATACTCAACAAACACCAAGCAGGGTGAATCCAAAAAGATCTACACTGAGACACATTATAACCAAACTGTCAAATGCCAAGGATAGAGACACACTCTTAAAACCAACAAGGGATAAATAATGTGTTACATATAAGTAGTCTTTAAAAAGACTAACATTCAATATCTTAACAGGAGCCATGGAAGCTAGAAGATCATGGGAGGACATATCTAAAGTACCGAGACAAACAAACAAAAAAATTGTTAACCAAGAATAGTATATCCAGCAAATTTACTTCAAAAGATGAGGGAGAAATTAGAACATTTATGGAAAAACAAAAACTGAGAGTTCAACACCATTAGAACTACTTCACAGGAAATGCTGAAAGTTACCCTTTAAGTTGAAAGGAAAGAATACTAGACAGTAATTAGAAACTGTTAAAAGAAACATCTACAGTGTAGGTCATAAAATGGGTAAATATAAATGCCAGTATCATTGCATTATTTTCATTTGTAATACTGTCTTTTACTTCTTATGTGGCTTAAAACTCAAATGCATAGAAAACAAGAATAAATATTATTGAGAAGTAATGCGTGACAATAACAATATAAAAGAAAGGGACAGAGAGATACAGGAATAGAGTATGTGTTCGGTATTAGAGTCAATTGGAATCAACACAATCTAAATTGCAATAGATTTAGGATATTAAATTTAATACCTATTGAAACCATATATTAAATACCTAGAAAATCAACACAAAAGGAAAGAAGTGATTTAAAAGGGCTCATTAAAAATCATCTATACAAAAAGGAAGGCAATAATGGGGGAAAGGAAGGACCAAAACTAAAAGGTATAAGACATATCTAACACAATTATCAAAATGGCAAAAGTAAGCCTTGCCTTATTATAAACTACCTTACATGTGAATGGATTAAACACTTCAATCAAAAGACGGATATTGGCAAAATGGATAAAGAAACATTACCCAGTTATATGCTGCTTTCAAGAGACTTATGTCCTCCCTCCGCCGGCCAGGCCCTGGTCTCCCACCCCCCACCCCCCACCCCCACAGCCCGCTCCGCTGGGCACCCCTCCCACCCGCCCTGCTACAATCCCGCTCTTCCCTGTGTGCCCTTCCCGGCCATGGGGCGCTCAGTCACAGGGCGCGATGGCCGCCCGGGTCACGCTGCAGGTTAGCGACCCCGAGCAGCCCCGAGCGCAGACAGCCCCTGCCTGCCACAGTGGCCGAGCTGCCCATGCTGGATACCTCCAGGCAACGGCTGCAGTTTGGCTCACTGTTCCGTGAGTGCCAGGCGATCGTGGTGTTCATGCGGCATTTCCTGTGTTATATCTGCAAGGAATACGTAAAAGATCTGGCCAAAATCCCCAAGAGTTCTTTCCAAGAAGCAGACATCACCCTTAAAGTGCTTGGATGATCGTCTTACCATCATATTGAGCCTTTCTGCAAACTGACTGGGTATTCTCATGAAATCTATGTTGATCCTGAGAGATAAATTGATAGAAGACTGGGAATAAAAAGAGGTGAAGAAATTGCTGCCTCAGGACAGAGGCCCCATGTAAAGTCAAACATACTCTCAGGAAGCATTCGGAGCCTGAGGCTGGCAATGACTGGCCCTCTTTTTGATTTTCAAGGAGACCCAGCTCAGCAAGGCGGAACCCTCATTTTTAGGTCCAGGTAATAACATTCATTGTATACACAGAGACTGAAATCGATTGGATCACAAGCCCATCAACTCTGTTCTACAGCGTGTAGGAGTTCAGCATGTGGACTTTACAAGCAGACCTTTAGTTATCCATGTGTGACTCCAGACAGAATCTCTTGTTTTCGGTTGGACCCTGGGAAATATGACCTTAAATATTTGGGATGTAGCATCCTTGTCTCACTTGCTGACCTTTCGAGTCTCCAAGGAGTTATGAAAACATGTAGAGATAATGCGGCAATCAAATTGCATGTTGAGAGGCTATAAAGCTATATAAAGCTATAAAATGAAAAGTAACGTGTTTTTTTTGTATGTGCATACTATCGCATTATGATATATCCATTCAACAATTTTTTTTGCCATTAAAATCATACATTTTTATAAGACCATTAAGGGCAAGAGAAAACTCAAGATCATTTTATTCAGTGAAAAAGCAGGATATAAAATTGTATAAACAATATAATTCCATTTTATATGTACATATTTATATTTTTTTATGCTTAGGAAAAAAATCAATAACAATAAATACACCAGAATATTGTCTCTATGTAGTAGGATTATAGAAATTTTGGGTTTTTTAAAAAGTTTTTAAAAAAAGTTATTTCTCCCCCTTTCCCCCCTCCCCCAGTTGTTTGCTTTCTGTGTTCATTTGCTGTGTGTGTTCTTCTTTGTCCGCTTGTATTCTTGTCGGCAGCACCCGGAATCTGTGTCTCTTTTGGTTGCATCATCTTGCTGCATCAGCACCACTCCTGGGCAGGCTGCACTTTTCTTCACGCTGGGCAGCTCTCCTTATGGGGTGCACTCCTTGTGTGTGGGGCTCCCCTATGTGGGGGACACCCCTGCATGGCAGGGCACTCCTTGGGTGCATCAGCACTGCACGTGGGCCAGTTCATCACATGGGTCAGGAGGCCCTGGGTTTGAACCCTGGACCTCCCATGTGGTAGGCAGATGCTCTATCCATTGGGCCAAATCCGCTTCCCTACAGAGTTTTTATTTTCTTCTCCATACATTTCCATATTTTCCAACTGCTCTATAATAAGCAAAATTAATTTTTTAGGCCAGGAAAAGATTGTGAAAGTTACATGAAGAATATTTTCCTATATAACAAGCTCCACAAAGTTGCAAAGTAAATAGGCTGCAGTCCACATGTTTTCATCCTGATTACTAAGAGAAAATGTGGCAAATGGAATACCTTTCAAATAGCCCATGTTCAAAGCATCTTGTCATCACACACACACTATCAATTTCACTAGAAATTTTTTTCACTTGTTTTGTAAAAGAAAAAAATGTTTGCTTTAGGTATTTAAAATATCAGTGTGCTTTTGAAAGGAAATTTTAAAATTTGTTTAAAATAGGAAACATTTTTAACTTGAATGTACATTGTGGTTTTGTTGTACATGGCTAGACAGCTGCTCTGTAACCTCCAAATTGCTTTTAGGAGAGGATTATTATCATTTATTGTTCTAGAATCTTAATACATTTTAATGTTAGAGGTGTCCCAGAATTTCTGATGAAATGTACAGCAAATGAAAATATTTTTTTAAAGATTTATTTATTTCTCTCCCCTTCCTCTCCCCTCCCCCCCTTCTCCTCCCCCTCCTTCTTCCCCTTCCAGTTGTCTGCTCTCTGTGTCCATTTGCTGTGTGTTCTTCTGTGTCCACTTGTATTCCTGTCAGCGGCACCGGGAATCTGTGTCTCTTTTTGTTGCATCATCTTGTTCGTTATCTCTCCATGTGTGCGGTGCCACCCTGGGCAGGCTGCACTTTTTTTCACTCTGGGCGGCTCTCCTTAAGGGGCACACTCCTTGCACATGGGGTTCTCCTACACGGGGGACACCCCTGCATGGTACGGCACTCCTTGTGTGCATCAGCACTGTGCTGCACCAGCTCATTACACAGGATTTGAACCCTGGACCTCCCATGTGGTAGATGGATACTCTATCCATTGAGCCAAATCCGCTTCCCAAAATGAAAATATTGGTAATTATTGACAAGAATAATACTGTTTTGAACTTAGGAAACTTTTATATAAAGCCTGTGAAGTCACACAGAAAATACATTCTTAATGTCTCCAAATTTTTGAATGTTGTTTTCATGTATATGTACATGGACCATTATGCTTTTAATTAATAAAAATGAAATTTCTCTTAAAATTTATTTTTAAAAAGAGACATATCCAAAGACAAAAAGGTTGAAAGTGAAAGGATAGGAAAAAACACTACATGCAAATAGGAACAAAAAAAGTTCTGGTGTGCATGGGTGGAGGCATAGAGGAGAGGGCACACCTAGGGCAGGCTTCTATGGAATATGCAAGTGTTTACCTTACCATAGTGTGTTATATCAGTGGGTTGAGACCCACACAATAAACAAGAAAATATTAAACTCCCAACTTGGGGAGTCCTTCTACATTCTCAAATAGAGGGCAAGAGATTCTCAAGAACATAGGCAATGCCTAATAAAAGAAAACAGACCAATATGTCAAGTCCTCAATATTATTGCAAGTAACTATGAATCTTATTCTTCAAAAAGTGAAAATTTGTGGTTACCATAGGTCCTGAGGAGAAGGGGAAGGAAGAATAGAATACACTGAACACAGGGAATTTTTTAGGGCATTAGAATTGTTCTGCATGATCTTCCAATACAAGATACAGGACATTTTAAATTTCATCAAAATTTATAAAAGTGTACAGTCCAAAATGTAAACCATAATGTAAATCATTGACCAAGGTTAGTAGCATTGCTTCAATATTTGCACATCAATTGTAACAAATGTACCATCCACATTGAAAAATATTATTAATAGGGTAAATGGGAAAGGGGGAAGGATGTTGGGCATATGGGAATCCCTATATTCTGTATGTGACTTTTCTGTAACCTAAATCTCTTTGAAAAGAAAATGAAAAAAATAAGAAACTGGGAGAATATATGGAAGAAAATGTCAATGCATGTACAAGAAAATAGATCTTACAGTGATGAAAGACACAACGTCAAAACATTTATAATTATTTCAAAATTTTTCGTTTTTTATATTATTTTTTAAATTATTATTATTATTTCATCTTCTCATTAATTTTAGTTGGCTATTTTGCTGGTTTCATTTTTTAAGATGTTTTGGAACACAGAAGGGTCACAACTGTGGCAGGGGAAGATCATTGGTGTGAGGTGTCAGTGATAGGGGATACATGGGAGTTGATTAACCTGGGGCATACTGCTAAGGCATATGAATGTGTTCAGTTGTTCTTGGGACATTGTCATGGTGGGTGTAGATACACACAATAACCAAAAGAATATAAAATTCCCATCCTGGGGAGCTCTGCCACATTCTCTAATGTGACAGCAGCAAGCCCCTGAGTACAGGGACAGTGTCTAGCAAAGGAGGATGGACCATCACAATAGGCCCTTGATATTGATGACTGTACTTATGAACCTTTTCTTTTGAAATTGAAACTTAGCTTAGTATTATATGTTGCCTAAGAGTTACCTCCTGAAAGCCTATTTATTGCTCAAATGTGTTCTCCCTCTAAGCCAAATTCAGCATATAAATGCATTACCTTCCCCCTTATGTGGGACATGATGCCTGGGGATGAGCCTCCCTGGCACTGAAGGATTATTACCAAGTACCCACTAGCAATGCACCTGAAAAAAGACCTTGACTTAATGGGTGAAAGAATAAATACAAATGAGTTTTTATGGCTAAGAGATTTTAAAGTGAGTCAGGAAGTCATTCCAGAGGTTACACTTATGCACATCTCAGCAGGATCTCATTGACTGCCAAAGTAAATATTGCCTCAAATAGCAGGGCTTCTGAGGGCTTTAGAGACATCCAGACACTATAGGAAGGGCAGACAGCTCAGGAATTTGGCACCCTGCCAGTGGGCACATCTTTGGAATATATGCCCCCAGTGTGACAGAGTTGGATTCATTTGTGGTTTCCATATGCAAGGTTTTCCTGCCCCTTCCATTTGAACTTTTAGTTAGTACTAGACTTGATAGGGGTATGGTCAAGAGAGTTAACTCTCAAATGACTGTGTCATTTGGGCGCTGAATCTCAACAGAGTTGCAACACCTACTCTCTAGTTCATTAGACTCACCCAGGACAACTAACAAGGAGATGATAATGGATAATGCCCATCCCAAGGAAAAGACAGTCTGCAACTGCAAGCAAGTTAATCCTCTCCATAAGCCTCATGGGATGTAAGTCCCTTCTCAATTAGAGGTACAGTGGGCATCACCATCCCAGCATCTTCACTATTGGGGAATGAATGATGAACTAGAGTAGACTTACTGTTATTCTACTATAGACATATTATTCTAGCAATGGAAGAACTTTTATCAGTGATTTGGAGGCAGTGGCCACCAGAGGTTCTGAGGTGAGGGAAAGTAAAAAACAGGTGCAATATGTGGGCATTTTTGGGAAACTGGAATTGTCCTGAATGATGTTGGAATGAAGAATACAGACCATTATATATTTTGTTATATCTTACACAATTGTGTGGGACAGAGTGTAAACCCTAATGTAAACTATGCAAACTATAATCCATGCTTAGTTGCAACTGCTCCAATGTGTGTTCACTAATGAAGGATGTTGTTAATGTGGGAAAGTGTGGGAGGGGTAGGGAGTGGGACATATGGGAATCTCTTTTATTTTTTTATGTAGCATTTATGATATCTAAAGTATTTTTCAAACAATTTTAAAAAGTATTTAAAAAAGAGGCATGAGGGAGCTATATTAAAATCAGACAAAATAGACTTTGATTCAAAAACTGTTACAAGAGAAAAATAAGAGCATTGTATATTAATTAAAATGTCAGTACAACAAGAAATTCTAACAATTATAAACATATATGCCCATAACAACAGACACCACAATTTATGAGGCAAACATTGACAGAATTGATGAGAAAAATAGTTAAATATACCACTTTCACTCATGGTAAAACATCTAGAAAGACGATAAACAAGGAAATAGAGGACTTGAACAACACTGTAAACCAACTAGATGTAACAAACATACATAGAAGACTTCACCCAACAATAGCAGAATACACATTCTTTTCAAGTGCACTTGGGACATTCTCTGGGATAGTGCACAGGATGGACACTAAAAAATCTCAATAACTTTAAACATATTGAAATCATATAAAGTAACTTCTCCAAACACAACATAATGAAGCTAGAAATCAACAACAGAAGGAACACTGGAAATTTACAAATATGTGGAAATTAAACAGTACACACTTAAATGACAAATAGATTAAAGAATAAATTAGAAGGGAAATTAGGAAATACTTAGAGATGAATGAAAATGAAGACACAACATATCAAAATTAAAGGAGACAGACAAGGTAGTGCTCAGAGGGAAATTTATAACCATGAATATTTATATTTTAAAAGAAAAAAGATAGAAAATTAAGAGGAAGTAGAGGGAAGCAAATTTGGCTCAACTGATAGAGCATCTGCCTACCATATAGGAGGTCCAGGGTTCAAACCCAGGGCCTCCTGACCCATGTTGTGAGCTGGCCCACGCACAGTGCTGATGCACACAAGGAGTGCCATGCCACACAGAGGTGTTCCCCATGTAGGGGAGCCCCACACTCAAGGAGTAAGCCCTGCAAGGAGAGCTGCCCCACACGAAAAGAACACAGCCTGCCCAGGAGTGGCGCCGCACACACAGAGAGCTGATGCAGCAAGATGACACAGGTGCTGCTGACAAGAATGCAAGTGGACACAGAAGAACACACAGTGAATGGACTCAGAGAGCAGACAGTTGGGGGAAGGGGAGAGAAATGAATAAAAAAATAAATCTTTAAAAAAAAGAGGAAGTAGAAAAAGCAAATTTAATTTAGCAGAGGAAAGGAAATAATTGAGAATAGAGCAGAGATAACAAAATAAAGAAGAGAAAAACAATTGAGAGAATCAATAAAACAAAAAGTGAGTCCTTTGAAAAATCAATAAAATTGACAAAACTTTAGCTACACTGATAAAAGGGAAAATATACACATAGCGAACATCATAAAGGAAAATGGTGATATAATACTGACCTTCCAGAAATAAAAACTTTATAAGAGAATTCTATCACCGATTGTATGCCAATAAATTAGATAATCCTGAAGTAGTGGAAAAATTCCTAGAAATGCACTAATTATCTGTATTGACTGTATTGAGAAATAGAAAGTATACAACAAGTACAGAGAATGAATCAATAATAAAAAATCTTCCTCCTAAGGAAAGACCAGAACCAGATGACTTCACTGATGAATTCTACCAAACTTTAAAGAAGAATTAGTATGAATCTTTCTCAAACTCTTCCAAAGTATTCAAGAGGAGGGAACACGCCCTAATTCATTCTATGATGCCAGTATTGTTCTGATACCAAAGCCTAGAAAGACAAAACAGGACTCCAGCACCTACAATCTGATTTATTGGACTTACCACACTCAGCTAAGATGGAGTTGAAGAAGGACAATCACCACACCATTGAGCCTAGAGTGATTACAACTGAAAATGGGAGGATTGCATCCAGCATCCATGTGGAATCTGAGCCTCCTCTTGACATAGAGGTGCAATGGACACAACCAATCCAATGTCCACATAGAAGAGGTGGCATTGGAATGGGAAAAGTGGACATGATGGACGATGGGTATGGGGAAAGGCAGGAAGAGATGAGAGGTGGAGGTGTCTTTGGGACATGGAGCTGCCCTGGATGGTGCCTCAGAGGTAATCACCGGACATTGTAAATCCTCACAGGGCCCACTGGATGGAATGGAGGAGAGTATGGGCCATGATGTGGACCATTGTCTATGAGGTGCAGAGGTGCCCAAAGATGTACTTACCAAATCCAATGGATGTGTCATGATGATGGGAACGAGTGTTGTTGGGGGGGGAGGGGGGGGTGGGGGGGTGGGGTTGAATGGGACCTCACATATATATATATTTTTAATGTAATATTATTACAAAGTCAATAAAAAATAAAATAAAATAAAAAAAAGAAAGACAAAACAGGAAATGCAAATTACAGACCAATTTCTCTTATGAGTATAGATACAAAAATCCTTAACAACATATTTGCAAACTGAATCCAACAGCATATTAAAAAGATTACCATTGGGGTTTATCCTAGAAATGCAATGTTAGTGCCTTTGAAAATAAATCACTGTAATATACTACATAAGTACAGTGAAGAAAAAAACCCACATGATTATTTCATTAGATGCAGAAAAGATGTCTGCAGAGGGCAGGCCCATCCTGGCATTTTGAATGCAATGCCAGTGCTTGTAGAGGGAAGAGCTGCTGCTCCAATAGGTCAGGAAAACAAAATATCAAGCCATAGATTACTCTCAGGCATTGAAATCTAATGAAATTTGCTCTATAGGATTTGGACTTGCTGGGAACCCATGACTTCTTTTTTCCTTGTAATTTCTCCTTTCTGAAATGGAAACTTTGTAAGTAGATAACTTATTTTCTAGGTTTTCTGGGTCTACAGATGGAGAACTATGCCCCAGGATGGACCACAACAACCATGACTGATTTAATGATATTTTGGTTTTAGCATTGTTACAGAAATGGCTTAAGGTTTTTGGGAGGTTGGGATTAGGTGAACATATTTTGGGAAGGACATGGCTTTGGGGTCCAGATGGCAGACTATTATGCATTGAATCATTTCCCCAACAAAGACATGTTCAGGTCTCACCCCAGTTCTATGGATATGAACACATTTCTAAGTAGGAACTTTAAAAATGTTATTAGTTAAGGTGAGACTAAACTGATTCAGAGTGAGCCTTAATCCATTGTGACTAAAAGCTGTTTAAGTAGAGGGAAATTAGAGTCAGCAGTGGAAGATAGACAGATGGTCAAGTGATGGAGGTAGAGAATGAGTAATGGATTTCCAGAAAGCCACCACCACAATGCTACAGACCAGAGAATATATGATCCTGCTGCCTTTGATTCTAAACTTCTATCCTCCAAAGCTGTGAGACAAATTCCTGTTGTCTAAAACCAACCAGTCCATGGTTATTTGTTATAGCATACTGAGAAAACTAAGACAAGCACTACTTGGTTTATTTCTTGGAGGCCTTTTGTAAACATGGCAAATGGAAAGTGGTCAAGTGTTCTGATCTACCAGCAAGATTCTAAGGTCATTTTTATGGCTCATTTTCAAAAACTCTGGGAGAGTTCCTGAGGCAAAAACTTGTATCAACCAAAAAGTTACGTCAAATCCTTCATGCAAATGGTACTGTGCATTAGGATTTATGTTCTGGGGTATGGAGTTGATTAGGAACGAAGTAGAAACTATGTCATCATTAATACATTTAAGTATGATACAGTGCATAAGCAGTCCTGCTTTGGGTCATGTTTAGGATTTAATTCTGGCTCATATCTCCTACATAATAGTCTATATCCTTGTTGCATGTGTGAATGTCTGTGTGTTACTTAACCTTTCTGAGCTACAATTTATTTCTCTGTAAAATGATAATATTGACCATATAGAGCAGGTGTAAAGATTAAAAGTGTCATATAAAATCTTCTATTGCAGGGCCTATCAACTAATAAAGAAAATGAATACCTGGTGCCAACCTCTTATTCTACTGTGTTTATTGACTACTCACAGTATTATGAGGTAAATTCTATTATTATATTCATTTTTTAGTTGAGGAAGTTGTGGTTAACATAATGTTAGGGCTAGGATTTAAACTCAAAATTCCATCTCCAAATCCTATATTCTTAACTGCTGCTTTGAAAAAAGCTTATCTATTAGAGTAGTTAGCATGCTTTCTTTTTTCTTTTATTTCTTTACAGATATGGTTAACCGTATAAGTAATTCTGGGATCATATGTTTCTAATGACAAGAAGTTGACTGGTGGTTTTCTCCTTATCTGCAAATTTTTTTTTTTTTTAACACAACAAAGAGACCTGGACCTAGTCTGACTTATTACTTTTCTAGATATTTTGTCTGAATAGCCACTGGAAGCAGAGTATTAAGGGATGTGGTGGATCCTGTATCCACAGACTGTTCACGTAGATTCTGTTCTAATTATATCTGTTTCTGGGTCAACCTTTATGATAGTTTATTTATTTATTTATTTTTAAGATTTATTTTTTATTTATTTCTCTCCCCTTCCCTGCTCCCCCTCCCAGTTGTCTGCTCTCTGTGTCCATTTGCTGTGTGTTCTTCTGTGTCTGCTTGTATTCTTGTCAGTGGCACCCAGAATCTGTCTTATTCTGTTGTGTCATCTTCCTGCATCAGCTCTCTGTTTGTGCAGTGCCATTCCTGGGCAGGCTGCACTTTTTTCATGCTGGGCAGCTCTCCTTATGGGGCACAGTCCTTGCACGTGGGGCTCCCCTATGCGGGGGACACCCCTGCATGGCACAGCACTCCTTGCACACGTCAGCACTGTGCGTGGGCCAGCTCATCACATGGGTCAGGAGGCCCTGGGTTTGAACTTGGACCTCCCATGTGGTAGGCAGATGCCCTATCCGTTGGGCCAAATCTGCTTCCCTGTATGACAGTTTAGAGCCAAGCTTTTACTGTCCTTTGTGTAAAAGACTATTTCTGAAGCTGGATATTATAGGGATATGATTAGGAAAGTCTCCAAGGTGAGTAGTTTTCACATAAATTTATTATTAAAGGATAAACACAGATGTAATAATTTTAGGGGCCTCTTTAACACCTCTACTGAGGTGTTAATTTACTTACCTTAAAATTCATCCATTGTAAGTATATAATTCAATGATTTTTAGTAAATTTATAGAGGTGTGCCAGGTCATTTTAGAACATTTCATTCATATCAAGTAGAAATACTTTAGTTCAGGAGACTATATATATTTATTTGGAGATTTTGATCATTAGTTTGTTTGCACAGATGAACACTTACTAATAATAAGTGAATGATTAATTACATTTAGTTTTCAGAAATTTGAGTGTGATGTGTCTAGACATGGATTTCTTTGGATTGATCATATTTGGAGCTTACTTAGCTTTTTCAATCTGTAGGTTTACACCTTTTGTGAATTTGGGAAATATTTCAGGCATAATTTCTTCAAATATTTTTCATTCTTGTATTTTTTTCTCCTTTCTTTCTGGGACTCTGATGATATGAATGTTAGAGATCTGGTTACTGTTCCTAAGGTCTAAGAGCCCTTGCTCATTTTTTTCAATCTAGGTTTATTCCCTGTTTAGATTAGATAATTTATTTGACCTATCTTTAAGTTGATTATTTCCTCTGTCATGTCATCTCCATTTTACTATTGAGCCAATCAAGTGCTTTATTTAAAAAAATAGATTATGGTACTTTTCAGTGCTAAAATTTTAAAAATTCTTCCTTATATCTTTTATTTCTTTGCTGAGACTCTTTCTTTCACAATTTGATTCAAGAGTGTTCAAAATTATTTGATGAATTTTTGTAACTGCTTAAACTCTGTCAGAAAATACCAACATTTGTGTTTTGTGTTGATGGTTTTTTCCTATTGAAGTTTAGATTTTCCTGGTTCTTGGTATGATGAGTAATTTTGAATTGTATTCTTGACACTTTGAGTATTAGGTTATGAGATTTTGGTTCCTAGTCTGTGTCTGTTTAATTTGTAAGATACTGCCAAATTGTTTTCTACAGTGGCTGTGCCATTTTAATTCCTACTAGCAATGTATCAGTGTCCTAGTTCCCTCTCATCCTCACCAACACTTGGTATAGTCAGTTTTTTAAATCTTAGCCATTCTCATAGGTGTATAGTGTTACTATATATTTTTTAAAGATTTATTTTATTTATTTATTCCCCCCTGCTGCTTGTGCTTACTGTCTGCTCTGTGTCCATTTGCTGTGCATTCTTCTACATCTTTTTGTCTCCCTTTGGGCATCATCTTGCTGCACCAGCTCTCGAGGACAAGGGCTGTCAGGTCTCTGTGGTGCAAGCCAGCTGGCCTTCACCAGGAGACCCCGGAAATTGGCCTCCCAATGGTAGATGGGAGCCCAATTGCTTGAACCACATCTGCTTCCCTATGTTTTAATTTGCATTTTTCTAATAACTAAAGATGTTGAATATCTTTTCATGTATTTATTTAACAACTGTATATATCTTTTTTGGTGATATGTCTGTTGAAATCTTTTACCCATTTTTAATTTTGCATATTTGTTTGATTTAGTTTTCAGAATTCTTTTTTTTTTTTAAATTTATATGAAGACCAGTCATTGTGGTTTTTTTTTTTTTAATTTTTCCTTTTTTTATTGTCTTTTTAAAAAAATATAAATAGATCACACAAAGCATTAGGTTAAAAAACATAAAAAGTTCCCATCTACCCCACTCCCCACCACCCCCTACTCCTCACACATCAACATCCCCTTTATTCAGAGAGGAACATTGATTGCATTTGGTGAATACACCCTGGAGCACTGCCACACTGGATGGACCACAGTTTACCTTGTAGTTCACACTACCCCCCCAGTCCACCCAGTGGGTTATGGCAGGATAAAAAATGTTCTGCATCTGTTCCTGCAGTATCATTCAGGACATCTCCGAGTCCTGAAAATGTCCCATGTCACACCTTTTCCTCCCTCTCTCAGCCCTCAGCAACTCCTGTGGCCACCGTCTCCATATCAGTGATACAATTTCTTCCATTGCTAGAGTCACAACAGTTCTATAGTAGAATACCAGCAAGCCCACTCCAATCCATATTATATTTCTCCATCTTGTAGACCCTGGGATGGTAATGTCCACTCCACCTCTAAATCAAGAGAGGGCTTAGATCCCACATGGCTGATGGAAGCGATTCTCCTGCTTGCAGTTGTAGACACTCTTGGTTTCCTTGTGTGGTGGTTGACCATTTTCACTTCCCCATCAGCTGAACTGAGTACATTCAATGAACTGGAGAGCAGATGTTGCAACTCTGCTGAGGCTCAGGGCCCAGCTGGCACATAGAGAGTCCAGAGATTCAAGTCTCCTGAGCATACACAAACCCCAGCACCAACCACAGGTTCAGTAAAAGTGACAGAAGAGGCATGTATAGGGAGGTCACATCTAAGTCCAACTCCATCACAATCAGGAGCACAAATTCCACAGCAGGGACCACTGGAAAGGCAATGACCTCCAGAACCATCTGTCTTGATCATAGAAACTGTGTGTCTCCATAGCCCTCAGAGCACCAGCACCTGTGGTTGTATCTGCATTGGTTGTCTATGGGATCCTTCTGAGATGTGTGTAAGCACGACCCCTCTGATGATCCCCCCCAACTCATTTTGAAGTCTCTTAGCCACATGAACTCATTTGTCTTTACCATTTTCCCCCTTTATTCAAGGTCTTTTCTAGTTGCATCACCAGATTGTGATAGTAGTAATCCCCCAGCACTAGGGAGGCTCATCCCTGGGAGTCATGTCCCTTGCTGGTGGGGGAAGGTAATGCATTTACATGCTGAGTTTTCCTTAGAGGGTGGCCACATTTGAGCAACATGGAGGCCCTCAGGTGGTAACTGTTCAGCACCCTGCAGCTCTAGGCCTAGTTGAAATTTCAAAGACACAGGCTCATAAGCATACTTATCAGTATCAAGGGCCCATCATTGGACCACCCTTCTTCACTGGTCTTTGTCCTTCCACTTGGGGAATTGTTGCTTTCCATTGGGGAAGGCAACAGAGCTCCCCAGGATGGGAACTCCGCACTCTCTTTGATTTCACGTGTAACTCTATCCCCTATGACAATACCCAACAAAATCCGAACATACCTATATATCCTATATGCATGCCCTGGACAACTCCCTTGAAAATTCTTTTTATATTCAGGACATAAAGCCTGTATAATATATGTGATTGCAAAATTTTTATTAAGTCCAATTTATCAATTTGTTCTTCAAGGATCATACTTACAGTGCCAAATCTAAGAAATTTTTGCCTACCTAATTCATTGTTCTAGAAATTTTATGGCTTTAGAATTTATATTTAGGTTTATGATACATTTTCAGTTCATTTTTGGTAATATGGTGTGAATCAAAGTCATTTTTTATGCATTTTCATAGTACTATTGAAAAGGCTATCCTTTCTGCACTGATTTTCTTTTGCACATTTGTCAAATTCAGTTGTCCATGTGTATGAGTTTATTTCTGGACTCTCTCTTCTGTTCCATTCATCTAGTTGTCTAACATGATGCCAGCACTGCAGTCTGAATACTGGAGTTGTATAATAAAATCTTGAACTCAGGTTCCAACTTTGTTCTTTTTCTCTAAAGTTGCTTTGACTACTTTAGGTTCTTTGCATGTCTATGCAAATTTTAGAATCAATTTGTCAATTTCCACAAAAAAATCTCCTTTTATTCTGATTGGTATTTCATTAACTCTATGTAGATGAATTCAGAAAGAATTTACATCTTAACAGTATTGAATCTTCTAATCTCTTAACATGGTATACTCCTACATTTTTAAGGTCTTTAGTTTCTCTCAGTAGTGATTTTTAGTTTCCATGGCATGTATCTGGCACTTTAATAGAGTAATCACTATGTATTTAATATTTTTTAATAGTGGTATGAATGAGACTTAAATCACTATTTGTTTATTGCTCATTGTAGCAGTTCGATATGATTATGAATTGCAAAAATAGATATTGGGTTATTTTGTAATCTGATCTGTACTGGGCCTGATTGAGTTATGATTAGGGCTTTAATTGGGGACATCATTAGGGAATTGGGCCCCTGCCCCTTGGTGGGTGAGGACTTACAGATAAAAGGCATAACAAAGGATAGAGTTGGAGGTTCTGAATGTTGGAGTTTTGATATTGGAGTTTGATGTTGAAGTCTTAAGCTGGAGCCCTGGGGAAAAAGACAGAGCTGTTTGCCTGATAGTCTTTAGCTGACCTTGTGGAGAGAGGCAAAGCCTAGAGAGCCTCACAGTCTATAGCTGTCCTTGTGGAGAAAACAGGAACTGAGTAGAGATACCCAGGAAGCCTGAACTCTTGCAGACATTGGCAGCCATCTTGCTCCAGCACGTGAAAATAGACTTTGGTGAGAGAAGTAACTTACAATTTATGGCCTGGTATCTGTAAGTTCCTACCCCAGATAAATACCCTGTATAAAAACCAACCAATTTCTGGTATTTTGCATCTGCACCCATTTGGCTGACTAACACACTCATTGATAGAAAATAATTTGATTTTTGAATATAGGTCTTTTATCCTGCAACTTTGATAAACCCACTACTTAGTGCTAATAGTTTTCTGTAGATGCCATCAAATTTTATTTTGTTTTTTGTTTTGGTTACATTTAAAAGGTCTTGTTTAGGAAATATTTTCTTGTCAAAAGAGATTCAAATGCTTTGTTTCAGAAACATTATTTTGCCTTTGTTTTTAAGTCAGCTGATCTGGAATACATTTTTATGTGTTGTATAATATAGGGGCCCAAATGTAGTTTTATATGGATACTCTACTTTTCTAGAACAACTTATTTAAGAGACAGCTCATTCCTCCAGCTCTGCAGTGCTATGTCATTAATAACATGTCCCTAGATGCATAGACCAATTTCTGAGATCCACTTTGGTACCATTAAATTTCCACTTGTACAATACCATACTGTATTACTATCTAAAAATTCATTTAAAACGTATCTTAATATCCTCCCACCTTGTTCTTTGCATTTCTACGTAAAATTTAAAACCAGCTGTTCAATTTAACAAAATAAAAAATTTTACATGGCATGCTAGGATATATAGTTCCATTTTATGGTAACTGGCACGCTTACAATATGGATATATTATTGTGGTATACATCTTACTTTACTTAGATCTTTTTAATTTTCCCTCAATATAATTTTGTACTTTTCTGTATTTCTTAAACATCTTATTGTATTTATTCCTATCAGATTATTTAATGATATTGTAAATGCTCTAACTTAAAATTTTCTTTTCTTTCTTTCCTCAAAGAGAAAACCAACAGAAGAACACTAGCATTTTGATGCAAACACAAGATCTCTTCCAAAGATCTACTTCCTATGTAATAAACAGCTTCTGGTTTGCTATTGGGACCTAGGAGATGAAATGAATCATCATGGGACAATGCATGACCATGAAAATTGATTTATCATGACATGGGTTTATGTGCCAATAATCTGGAATATGTGCAGAGCAGAAGTTCCTTATTAACTCCTAAAGATACAAATAGTTTCATGATCAATTGGCTCGGATTCCCATGGCATCTGTTCCATTATACTCTTGCTTAAGTCACTTCTTTGGTACTATGGCAACTGCAAACAGTTGACTAAGGAAGAACAAAATTGAGTGTGTTGTGCTTTGTCTAGCTGGTACTGGACTACTGTAGCATTACTTCTCTTCACAGGGGTGGTGCTGAAGGACCACAAAGAATTAAAATTCTTCCAGTGTCAGCACTTCTTGGAGGAAGTGATGGTCATATACCAGTGCATGGGCAATAAGCATGGGCTTACTTATATGAACTGAAATCTAGAAGGGGAAAGATTGGAGGGCTAGTGCCAAAGAGATAAAACATTTATGGACATAGACTGTGAGGATACTTGTGTTCCACATAAATGCTCATCAAAAGGCACTCATTTCAGCAAAGACTCTGTGGTAATTTCAAACTGCATATACCTCAGAAAATCATGTTCTTAAAGCTAATCCATTCCTGTTGGTGTAAGCCTATTGTAAGACCTTTTAATGAGGTTATTTCAGTTAAGGCATGGCCCAGAGTGGGTGTGAATGCTCTTACTGGAGTCCTTTATAAGAGAATGAAATTCAGGTAAAGAAAGGGAAATCCAGGAAAGCAAGAAGCTGAAATCAATGAAACCCAGAGGAGAAGGAAGAGACCAGCAGATGCAGCCATGTGTTTTGCCTTGTGGTAGAGGAGCCCAGGATCACTTTCAGGAAGAAAGCATTGCCTTGAAGATGACTTGATTTGCACATTTCTCTCAACCTCAAAACTGTAATCTTGTAAGCTGATAAATTCCCACTGGTAAAAGGCAACCCATTTGATGGTATCTGCTTTGAGCAGCTTGGCAAACTAAAACAGGCTTTAAATAAACAAGTTGACAGGATGGCACAAGCCTGTGGATGTCAGTCAATCTCTTTTCCCAGCTCCATCCTCATTTGCTCAAGGCTTTAATGAGCAGGGATAGAGGAATACATGAGACCAAGAATTTCCCTTCACCAAAACTAATCTGGCTATCTCACTACTGAGTGCCAAACCTGCAAAAGCTAAACAGAAGCCGGATGGCTCCTTTTTCTAGAACGGGCCAGAACCTTTCTGCTAGCATATGGACTACATGGAAAACTTTCATAATGGAGGGGACCATGATGGCCACAATGGAGGGAAACTAGCAATCAAGAGAAGGATTTTCATTATTGTCCAGCTTTGAGGAATGTACTGAATGCCTTTTTCCTTACAATCCCAGGCAATGGTGCTTCTAAATAAATAATCTTAAAGCAAATTAAATAAGGTAATAAACTCACACCCACAAGGTTTAATCATGGATCTTACCAAAGAAAAATAGCTGATCTTAATAGAATGTTAATCAGTTGTAGATTTACATAGTGCCAGGTGGCAGAAAAAACCTTGTGATGTTTGGGTATTGTACAATATGTTGCTGTTTCTCTAATAACCAGAACAGATGGGTCTGGGAAAAAAAAGGATGGTGTGGGTACTTTCAATACTTCATGTCATCAGGCTGGGTAGAAAACCCTCATACCAATTTCACATTTTTTGCTTTCTATTACCATAAATTTGGACTTGGCTCTTTTTAAACTTTTAGTTCCATTGGAAAGCTTCCACTAGGGGATAGAATGACTCCAGTGACCTTGTAATTGAATTTCCTACACTGCATGGTTATCAAAAAGCTGGGAGGAGTATGTTTGGAACTTAGAGGGATCTTCAACAATGGTTCTAGTATTTCCATGTCCACCTGTAAACCCGAATGAATTCCTACAGCAAACCCAAGGAGACAGGATGAATACTAATTTAGATTTTTCAGAAATTAAGGTTTGTGTTTACCTCAACTCCCAGCTGGGAGCAGAGTAAAATATAATAGTGTGGGCATATGTGTATTCACTGTAATATTCTTTCAGCTTTCCTGTTTGCCTGAAATTTCAGAGTAAAACATAGGACAAAAAAAAAAAAAAGTGGGGAATCCAAGCTGAGATAGTATATATGAGCAAAGGGAACTTGAAATAGTAATTAGTCTTATGATGAATTGCAATAAGAATTATAGCAGCTCTGCATACTTTCTTTTTTTTTATTCCTCCCCTTCTCTCACCCTACTGTGTTTGCTGTCTGTGTCCGTTCACTGTGTGATCTTCTGCATTTATTTCTGTTTTTTGTCTTCTCTTCTCATTTTTCAGCTCTAGGATTCACCAGGATTCGATCCTGGGGAACTCTGATATGGAGAAATGTTCCCTATCACTTGCATCACTTCAGTTCCTGGTTTCTGGTGTGCTTCACCTTGGCTCTCCCCTTCATCTCTCTTTTGTTGCACCATCATCTTGCTGTGTGAGTTACTTGCATGGGCACTGGCTCTCCACTTGGGTACATGGCTCATCATGTGGGCACTGGTTCACTGCACAGGCAAGCTTTCTCTTTTTGGTTTTTGTAAGAGGCCCCAGTGGTTGAACCTGGGTCCTCCCATATAGTAGGTGGAAGCCCTATCACTTGAGCCACACCTGCTCCCTATCTGCATACCTTCTTACCTATATATACATAAATTAATTTACTTTTGTCCCTCTTGTCTGTGACTTACATAAGGCATTTTGATGATGGTTAAAAATAAAATTTATAACAGGATAGAATAAACTAGACTGAAAATATTGACTATAGAAGAGGAAGCCCATTCACTAGTGACTGAAAGAACTTCACATTTCTTCTTTTGGGAGATGACTTTTTTTTTTAATTTAATATTTCATTATAGATGATTTAAAACCTGTGCTAATGTATAGAAAACAGAACCCTTAACTACAATTCTCAATTGCCTCTGGGTTCACTGTGTTATTCAGTGCCTAGATTATTCTTTAGCTTTCTTTCTATTGACATTTACTTCCCCAGACTACTTTTTTTTCAGCCACAATCCCATTTATAAACCAGTTGCTACTCACTATAATGTATTACTATCAACTCTATTCATCTGCACACTTTTACAGTCAAGTTAATTAAAACTTCTACATACATTAAGCATCCATAGTTGTTCTCAACCCTCCTCTTATCTCCTAATAACCTATACTTTAGGTTTTAATTCCATGTGTTTATTATTTATATTTAGTTCATATTAATGAGACCATGCAATACTTGTCCTTTTGTGTCTGGCTTACTTCACTTAGTATAATGTCTTCAAGACTCATCCATGTTATCACATATGTCCCAGTTTCATTTCTTCTTACTGCAGCATAGTATTCTATCATATGTCTATACCACATTATGTTTATCTTTTCATTGGTGGATGAACACTTGGGTTGTTTCCATCTTTTGGCAATTGTGAACAATGGTGCTATGAACATTGGTGTGCAGATGTCTGTTTGTGTCATGGTTTTTAGTTCTTCTGGATATATTCCTAGTAGAGGAATTGCTGGATCATATGGCAGTTCTATATTTAGCTTCCTGAGGAATGACCAAACTGTCTTCCATAGAGGCTGCACCATTTTATACTCCCACAACAGTGAAGGAGTGTTCCTATTTCTCCATATCCTCTCCAGCACTTATTGTTGTCTGTTTTTTTAATAACAGCCATTCTATGTGGTGTTAGATGATATCTCATTGTTGTTTTAATTTGTATTTCCCTAATAGCTAATGATATGGAGCATTTTTTTTATGTGCTTTTTGGCCATTTGTATTTCCTCTTTGGAGAAATGTCTATTTAAATCTTTTGCCCAGTTTTAAATTGGATTGCTTGCTCTTTTATTGTTGAGTTGTATGATCTCTTTATATAGAATGGAAATCAAACCCTTATTGGATAAGTGGTTTCCAAATATTTTCTCCCATCAACTGGGCCACCTTTTCACCTTCTTGATGAAGTCCTTTGAATCACGAAATGTTTACGTTTGAGGAGGTCCCATTTATTCATGTTTTCTTTCATTGCTCATGCTTTTGTTTTAAAGTTTAAGAATCTACCACCTATCACCAGGTCTTGAAGATGTTTCCCTACATTTTCTTCTAGGAGCTTTATTGTACTTCCTTTTATATTTAGGTCTTTGATCCATTTTGAGTTAATTTTTGTATAAGGTGTGTGATAGGGGTCTTCTTTCTTTCTTTTGGGTATGGATATCCAGTCCTCCCAACACCATTTGTTGAATAAACTGTTCTGCCCCAACTGGGAGGGCTTGACAGGCTTGTCAAAAATCACTTGGCCATAGATGTCAGGGTCTGTTTCTGAACCATCAATTCAGTTCCATTGGTCTATGTGTCTATCTTTATGCCAATACCATGCTGTTTTTACTGCTGTAGCTAGGTAATATCATTTAAAGTCTGGAAGTGAGAGTTCTCCAACTTCACTTTTCCTTTGTAAGATATTTCTGGCTATTCAGGTCCTCTTACCCTTCCAGATAAATTTGATAATTGTGTTTTCCATTTGTTTAAAAAGTGCTAGTGGAATTTTTAATGGGATTGCATTGAATCTGTATACCAATTTGGGTAGAATTGACATGTTGATGATATTTAGTCTTCCAATCCAGGAGCATGAATGTTCTTCCAATTATCTAGGTGTTTTAAAATTTTCTTTTAGCAGTGCATTATAGTTTTCTGAATACAAGTGCTTTGCATCCTTGGTTAATTTTATTCCTAAATATTTGATTCTTTTAGTTGCTATTGTAAATGGAATTTTTTTTCTTGACTTCTCCTCAGATTGTGCATTATTAGTGTATAGATTTTTGCATTTTGTTCTTTTATCCTGACACTCTACTGAAATCATTTATTAGCTCTAGCAGCTTTATTGTAGATTCTTCAGGACTTTCTAGATATACAATCATATCATCTGTGAATAGTGAAAGTTTTAATTCTTCCTTTCCAATTTGGATGTCTTTTATTTCTTTTTCTTGCCTGATTGCTCTAGCTAGAGCCTCTAGCACTATATTGGACAACAGTGGTGACAGTGGGCATCCTTGTCTTGTCCCTGATCTCAACAGGAAAGCTTATAGTCTTTCAGCATTGAGTACAATGTTAGCTGTGGGTTTTTCATATATGACCCTTACCATGTTGAGAAAATTTCCTTCAATTCCTAACTTTTGGAGTATTTTTACTAAGAAAGGTATTTTGACAAATGTCTTGTCTGCATCAATTGATAAGATCACGTGGATTTTCTTCTTTGATTTATTACTGTTGTGTATAATGCTGATTGATTTTCTTGTGTTGAACCAGCATTGCATGCCTGATCTAAAACCCACTTTATCATGATGGATAATTCTTTTAATGTGTCATTGGATTCATTAGCAAGTATTTTATTGAGAATTTTTGCATCTGTATTCATTAGAGAAATGGGTCTGTAATTTTCTTTTATGGTAATATCTTTATCTGGCTTTGGTATTAGGGTGATATTGGCTTCATAGAATGAGTTTGGTAGCATTCTTTCTTGCTCAATTTTTGGAAGAACTTCAGTAAGACTGGTATTAAATCTTTCAATGCTTGGTAGAACTCATCTGTGAACCCATCTGGTCCTGGGCTTTTCATTTTGGGGAGCTGTCTGATGACTGTTTCAATCTCTTTACATGTGATTGGTTTGCTGAGGTCTTCTATTTCTTCTAGTGTCAGTGTGGGATGTTTGTACATTCCTAGGAATTTTTCCATTTCATCTACATTGTCTAGTTTTTTACCATAAGGTTGTTCATAGTATCCTCTTATGATCTCTCTTATTTCTGTGGGGTCAGTATTAAGGTTCCCCTTTTCATTTTTTATTTCATTTATTTGCATCTTCTCTCTTTTTTCCTTAGTGAGTCTAGTTAAGGGTTTGTCAATTTTGTTAATCTTCTTGAAGAACCAACTTTTGGTTTTGTTAACTTTCTATTTTTCTTTTTGTTCTCAATTTCATTTATTTCTGCTCTTTGTTATTTCATTTCTTCTACTTGCTTTAGGATTAGCTTGCTATTATTTTTCTAGTTCCTCCAACTATGTAGTTAGGTCATGATTTTAGCTTCTTCTTTTTTAATGTAAGCATTGAGAGCTATAAATTTTCCTCTCAACACTGCCTTTGCAGCATCCCATAGGTTCTGATATGTTGTATTCTCATTGTCATTCATCTCGAGGTATTTGATTTCTCTTGATATTTCTTCTTTGACCCACTGATTATTTAAGAGTGTGTTGTTTAATCTCCATATATATGTGAATTTTCCCTTTATTTGCCACTTGTTGCATGGAATATCTTTTTCCAACTTTTCACTTTCAATTTATTGGTATCCTTGGGTCTAAGGTGAGTCTCTTGCAGACAACATATAGATGGCTTATATATTTTTTATCCATTCTGCCAGTCTGTGTCTTTTTTTTAATCCTCCACCCATTGTGGCTTTTTGTTCTCTGTGTCCATTTGCTGCATGCTCTTCTGTGTTTTTTGCTTGTCTCCCTTTTTGTTGTGATGCCTTGCTATGTGGGTTCTCCATGGCACATGGGGCAGTTATCACTCTGTGGCACTGGTGGGCTAGCAGCACTCTGCGGCACTTGGGTTGGTAGCTCTCCACAGCATGTGGGTGAGCCTGCCTTCACAGGACACGAACATAGGGCCTCCTATATGGTAGACAGGAGTCCAACTAATTGAGCCACAACCATTTCCCCAGTCTGTGTCTTTTGATTGGGGAGTTTAATCTATTAACATTCAATGTTATTACTGTAAAGGCAGTTCTTATTTCATCCATTTTGATTGTTGCATATTAACTGTCATTTTATATTTGACACTTTTAGTTACTGTTATTGATACAGTTGTCATTTCTAGACTCTCTTCCAGGCCTCTCTCTCCTGTCTTTTCTTTTCAGGCTGTAACATTCCCTTTAGTATTCCCTGCAAAGCTGGTCTTTTTGTTATAAATTCTCTCAGTTTCTGATTATCGGTGAATATTCTAATCTCACCCTCATTTTTAAAAGATAACTTTGCTGGGTATAAAATTATTGGCTGGCAGTTTTTCTTCTGCAGTATCTTAGATGCATCATACCACTGCCTTCTTACCTCCATGGTTTCTGATGAGAAATCGGCACTTAATCTTATTGAGTATCCCTTATATGTTATGCATTGCTTTTCTCTTGCTGCTCTCAGAATTCTCTCTTTGTCTTTGGCCTTTGACATTCTGATGAGTATGTGTCTTGGAGTTGATCTATTTGAATTTATTTGGATGGGAGTATGTTTTGCTTCTTGGACATGGCTATCTATGTCCTTCAGTAGGGGTGGGAAATTTTCTACCATTATTTCTTCAAATATTCCTTCTACTCCTTTTCCCTTCTCTTTTCCTTCTGGGACACACATGGCACATATGTTTGCATATCTCTTGCTATCTTTTAGTTCCCTGAGACCCTGCTCATTTTTTTCCATTCTTCTCTTCATCTGTTCTTTTGATTGTTTGCTTTTGGAGGCCATGTCTTTGAGCTCACTGATTCTTTCTTCTGCTTCTTCACATCTGCTGTTATATGTCTCCAGTGTATTTTTAATTTCATTTATTGCACCTTTCATTCCCATAGGTCTGCTATTTTTCTATGTATGCTTTCAAATTCTTCTTTGTGCTCATCCAATGTCTACTTAATATCCTTAATCTCTTTAGCCATCTCATTTAATTTATTAAGGAGATTTGTTTGAACATCTAAGATTAGTTGTCTCAACTCCTTTATGACATCTGCAGACTTATCTTGTTCCTTTAATTGGGCCATCTTTTCCTTTGTAGTGTGGAGTGTAATTTTTTGTTGGTCTTTCCACAGCTGGCTTGCTAGATGTATTTCTTCTGGGTGCAATTTCTCCCTTTAGTTTAGGGATTTCTTATCCTTTCTCCCTTGCTGGTTGTGTTGTAGGAGCCAAGGATGTAGTTGGTGCTGTGAACTATGGATGCTGAAGCTGCCCACGTTGCCCCAAGAAGTAATGAAGCTTCTCCCACCTTTCTACTCTGTTAAGGGTAGGGACAGAGCTGAAGCCATGTATAATAATCCAAGTTGGGCACAACAGGACTGTCTAGTCACATGGAGACACTGATGAAGCTTCACATCCCTTCCTCCCCTACCTTAGACAGGGATGGAGCTATAGTTTTGGTCAGTAATCTATACTGTGTGGGTCCAAAATGACTGAAGTTGCTCAGGTAAACTGATGTAGCACCAGACCCTCTCCCTGCCAGGGGTGGGAATGGACCATTGGGAGTGCCCAACAATCTAATCTATGTGGGCCAACTATGCCTGCAGTTGCCCTGAGAGACTGAGGGAGTACTGTCCCTGCTGCCCTTTAGGGGGTGGGAACAAAACCACAAATGCTCAACAGTTTAGTCCTGTAGGCTGAAAGTACCCACCATTGCCCAGAGAGACTGATGAAACACCCAGCCCCCTCTATCCTATTGGTATTGGGGCTGGTTCTATGGGTGCTCAACAGTTCAGTCCCTTTAGGCCGAGAATACCTGCCATTGCCCGGAGAGGCTAAGGAAACACCAGCCCTCTTGTATCCTCTTAAGGCATGGGGTTGGATCCACAGGCACCCAATAGTTCAGTCCCTGTTGGTTGAAAGTACCCACCATTGTCCAGAGAGGCTGTGGAAACACTGGACCCCTCCTATCCTATGGGGGGTAGGGGTGGATTGATAGCATCCAATAGTCCAGTCCATGCAGACCAGAGGTCTGCCATTGCCCAAAAAGGCTATGGAAAGACCAGTCCCCCTCTTTCCTATTGGGGTGAGAGTGGGTCTACAAGTACCCACCAGTCCAGGCTGTGTGGGCTAAAAGCATCTGCAGTTACTCAGAGAAGATGGGCAAACACAGTCTATCTCTTGTCCTGTTGGGGATGAAGGTGGAACCATAGGTGCCCAATAGTCAGACTTGTGCAGCTCAAAAATGTCTAAAGTTGCCCTGAGAGGTTGAGGCAACATCAGGCCCCTCCTATCCTGTGGGGGGACAGAGGTGGAGATGGACTCAAAGGCACTCAACAAACCTGAAAACTCCTGCCATTGCCAGGAGAGGCTGAGGATACCCAGTTCCTCTCTTATTCTCTTGGGATGCGGTGATGCAGCCCCAGATGTCTGACTCTTCAGCATGTGCCAGCAGAGAGCACTTGCAGTTGCCTGGAGAGCCTAGCAGTTCCCACCAGCTACCTCTCTGCTGGAGGTGGGGCTGGAGCCTAGGCTAGGGTTGCAATCCCATCTTGGTGGAAAGAAACCAGTCCCTAACTTCACTGGATTTCAGTCAGCCAGGCTTCCTCTCATGCTGGGGGTGGAGTTAAAATGGCGGCTACTGGACTCTTTCCCACTTGGACACACTCAGACCCTAGCTGTCTCTAAGACTATACTTTAGCCAGCCAAGAACACTAATCAGTAGCTGAGGTCAGTGGACATCTATCTCTTCCTCCACCATTTATGGGAAATGGAGCTTCCAACTCCAGCTATGGAATAGCTCCTGAGGCAGTATGCACCCCTAGAGAAGGATGGACACCAGCCTCTGTGGTGTGGCTTGTAGCTTCCCAGAGAGGTGGTGCAGGTCCCCCCAGCTTCCTTCCTGCTGGAGGTGGGACTGAGGTTTAGGCTAGAGCTGCAATCCAACCTGGGTGGAAAGAAGTTGGTCCTTACAAGCACTATGATTTGCAGTCAGTGCTGCTTCCCCTCATGCCTGGGGCACAGTCAAAATGGTGTCCATCAGCTTCCTTCTGACCTGGACAGGCTCAAAGTTTAGTTGTTCCTAGGATTCTACTTCAGCCTGCTGAATCCACTTATCAGTAGCTGAGGTCGGTGCCACATCGTGTTTTCCTCCTGTTTTTATTGGGGGAAAGAAAACTTCCAACTCCAACCACGGAATAGCTCCTGAGGCAGCTTGCACACTATGGGCACCGACTTCCATGCATGGAGTGCGCTACTCATGATTCCTCTGTGCAGATGGGTAGTCTCCTCCTTCCACACTCTCAAGGATGTTGCAGCATACTCCTATGGTCTCTTGGGTTCTCCAAACAGGTGATTTAGGTACCTCTGGGTGACCACCAACTGTCCTAATTCATGAGCTGACTCTAGGAGTTCCTTACTAGCCACCATCTTGACTCCACCCCCTTACCAATAGTATTTTAATACTTCTGGATTTTTGCTTATCTAATAGGTATGAAATAATATTTCAGTGTAGTTTAATTTTTCTCATGAGCAAATGGAGTACCAATTTATAGATTTAATTTAAGGGATGTTTGCTTTTCCTGTGAAATGTCTATTTATTGCTTTTGCTTTTTATTATACTAGGCTGTAGGGTTTTTATCATCTCAATTGTTCATTTTTATATACATTAAGGATATTAGTCTGATGTAAATAGCAAATTTCCCCAATTTGTCATTTTTATCTTGTTTATATTTATTCCTACAGAAATTTATGCAAATGTATTGATTTCCTCTTTCTTGTGGGTTTTTGAATCCTATTTATTGATGATCCCAGTCACAATTTTTAAAGGAATTTAACCATGCTTTCTTGTAGTACTTGTAAAGTTTGAGATTTTTGTTTGTTTTGCATTTAGAGCTCTTGATTTGTTAGGAATTTATTCTGATTTACATTACCAAGATTAAATCTAATTTAATCTTTCCAAAAGGCAATCCAGCTATACCAACAATTACTTAAAAGACCTTTTCCAAAATGGTCCCAGTGGAATGACTACTGCAGAAAAATGGGAGGGAAAAAAATAGGCTGCACCATGAGGTAGACTGTAGACTAGAGAATACATTAAAACCTTCTCCTCAGGCATTTAAAGAGATCTAGAAATGTACCATGAAGAAAATGGGAGCCACAGGCATGCACATTAATACCTAGCTCAACAAGGTAGCCTGGGCCAATAGAAAAAGGAATGTCCCATAGTTATCTGTATATGGATGCCCAGAAAATGTAATGTGGATAAAGGTTTACCAAAAGAGTTCCAAGTATTATTTTTTCCAGTATAATTGTTACCTTAAAAAAATGTAGTCAACATGAATGAAAATTAATTGGGTGTTTATTATAAAAGTTAAATAACAGGAAAAAAAAATCCTTTCCCCCACAAGATGTGAAATTCCATAGATGATATGATCTTGGGAAGGAACTATCTATTAAAGATCTGAATTATAAATGTGCTAAAAATGTGTGTACATATACTCATCATTTATCAGTACATGTAAAACTAAAAGGTACCAAGAAAATATGCATTTTAAGAAACTGGTCAAGTACTGAACTGACCAAGTACATTTTTAATCATTTATCTCTTGCTAAATCATAGTATTTATATCTAAATCATAGTATTATAATCCATCCAAATCAGAACTTCAACATTCTGGGTAAATATCCTCTATTATATTAATCTTTCATTAAATACTGTGTTTATGAACTATTGCACTATTTTTTTTTTTTTTCAGGTAAGTTCACATGTGAAATCACAAGTGAATCATTCTGGAATTTGTTCAAGGGCTGCATGCTCCCCCACCAAATCTTGTTTTAATATCAGAATTATAATAATCTTTTAGCATGACCTGACAAATTCTCTATAGGATTTTGTTCCTTTAAGTTGTAGCCAGCACAATTTTTTGGTACTACATGAATTTTTTAAATAAATAAATTTTTCCACTTAAATGTTTTAGCCTTTTCAGTTTTCATTTTTAATCTTTTCTAGAAAATAATCCATCCTCTATTTTAAGCATCTTGTCAGTTAAAGTTTTATATACATTTACAGTATTTAAAAATATATCCTCCAAATATATAGTTGTATCTTGTTTCTCCTTTCTTGTAATCTGATAGAAGCATTGCCAAAGCCTAGTAAAGAGTTTTCTTCAGAGAAAAAGATTTTGGTAAAACCTCTATGTAGATCTTTATTCCATGATCTCTGCTTATTTTCATTAAACCCTATCCATCAATTCATTTGGGGTATTTGTTCTCACTCTAGCTTGTTGAGTAATTAATTAATTCAACAAATATTTGAGAACTTACATTGTGACATGCACTGTTTTAAGCATTGGAAATACAGTGGTGACAAGAAACAAACCACCCTCAATATTCTTGGTTTTATATAGAGAGCAATTTCTGTTGAGAACTTCTTTGGTCACATTAGTAGGATTCAATACACAGGGGTTTCATTATCATTCATTTGTAAAGAATCTGTATTTCAGTTTTTAATTGCCTTTTAATTTGATAATTGCTTATATTGGTATTACTCAATTTCTAAGAGGTTAGAGTTCATTTGTCTATCCACTTACTAATTTCTAAATTTTGATTGTGGTTTTGAAAAAAGGGGTATTAGTAACTTTTGGCTTTAGAAATTTTTAAGAGACAAATCAGTTCAAATGCCTCAGTTTTTGATTGCTGAGTACTCAACAACCCCACTTTCACAAAAAATTTTAGGCTTTATTTATAGTGTTAATTATTTGGTGCTGCATACGAGATTAATATTGGAGCAAGGGTTTCCTACCCTCATTATATTCTATTTTTTCTTCAGGATTAACATTTGACTTCTCAAGACACAGATACAGATGGTGTGGTTGTCTATATTCATTATACTCTTAAGGTTCACTTCTCATAAAAATTGTGAAAATCATTAAGGTATTAAATGCTCAAATTCATTTAGCCCTTCTAATTTTCACAAGTCTGCAAACAAAGTTTTGGGTAGAATTGTGTTCCCCAAAATGATACACTGAAGCCCTGACACCCAATAATTGTGAATGAGACCTTATTTGGAGATAGGTTCTTTTTTGTAAATATGATCAAGTTAAGCTGAGGTCACACTGAATTGGGGCAGGCTCTAATTCAATATGATTGGTGTCCTTATAAGAAGATAAGAGATAAAGATATCAAAGGACAGCATGTGGTGACTGAGGCAGAGATTGAAGGCATATTGCTGCAGGCCAAGGAATACCAAGAGTTGCCAAAATACCACCAGAATCTAGGAATAGTCAAGGAAAGGTTCTCCCCTTCAGGTTTCAGAGGAAACATGCCCCCACTGACTGCTTAATTTCAGACTTCTAACCTCTAGTACTGTGAGACAATTTCTGTTATTTTAAGGCACCTACATTGGGGGTATTTTGCTATGGCAGCCCTAAGAAACTAATACAGACACATTTCAATTACTTAACCAAAAATAAAGATGTAAGATGTGGTGAAACCAAGATACAGGTATGCCAAATAAGCTGTATAACATGGTTCAAGGCTTTTGCAAATTAATTACAATATGAAAATTAGCCAATGGCATGACTTTATGGAAATGCAATAGGATTAGTGGTAAAGCTTTTCCTAATGAAGTAGATTTAAATTCCTTATATAGAACATCTTTGATGTGGCAAATGCTTTGAGAATGACTAAAAAGGGATTCACACTATTGTCATAACCATAAGGCTTTTTTAAAGAGGTACTGGGAATTGAACCTGGAACCTTATATATGGGAACCAGGCACTCAACCACTGAGGTACATCCACTTCCCTTCATAGGGCTTTATCCTAATATTCTGCCACTGATGACCAATCAGTAAATGCTTTCCTGTACTATATAAATTGCATTACGACTTCACTTATGGGATTTCTTGAGAATGAAATAACTGACACCAATTAATAAGTCATCAATAAAGGTTTCCTTACATTTATATTTAAAAGATTTCACAAGAATGGTATAAAGTGAGAATTCTGAGAAAAGATCTCAAAATCTTTATATTCATAGGGTTTCTGAAATGTGTAAAAAATCTGGGGTTGAGCAAAGTTTGAATCATGACTAACAGTATTATCATAATCTTTCCATACATAGAGATTCTCACCATTGTGAATTTTCTGTTCAGTAAAATATGAATGGCGGCTGAAGATCTGCCTACTTTCCTTACATTCATAGGGTTCTGTGCTAGTATGAATTTTCCTATGTCATGCAAGCTATGATCCCCAGATAAAGGATTTCCTACACTCTTGACATACATAAGGTTCTTCACCAAGTATGAATTCTCTGATGCTGAGTTAGCTGTGAACCCCAGAGAAAGGCTTTTTCACATTCTTGACATTCATATGGTTTCTTGCCAGTATGAACTTTTTATGTCGCTTAGGTTCTGATTCATGAAAAAAAGTTTTTCCACATTCCTTACATTCATAGTTTCTCTCATCAGTGTGAATTTTCTGATGTTGATTAAACTCTGAGCCATGAAGAAAGGTCTTTCCACATTCCTTACATTCATAGAGTTTCCTCTCACTATGAATTTTCTCGTGTTGGGCAAGATATGAAGGCCAAATAAAAGTCTTTCTGCATTTCTTACATTCATAAGATTTCCTACCAGAATGAATTTACTGATTTCAAGCAAGGTGTGAGCTCCATATATAGTCTTTCCCACATTTCTCACATTCATATGGTTTCCTGACAGTATGAATCCTCTGATGTGGGGCAAGATTTGATTATGAATAAAGGCTTTTCACATTCTTTACATTCATGGTTTTTCTCACTTGTATGAATTCTGTGATTTTAAGTGTGAGCCATGAGTAAAAGCTTTCCCACACTCCTTGCTTTCATAAGGTTTTTCATCAGTGTGAATTCTCTGATGTTGAGAAAGGTCTGAGCTACAACAGAAAGCCTTTCCATGTTCCTTACATTCATAAGATTGTGATGGAGTTGGACTCAGAAGTAACCTCTCTATACATGACTCTTCTGTCACTTTTACTGAACATGTGATTGACACTGAAGTTTGTGTATGCTCAGGAGACTTGAATCTCTGGACTGTCCATGTGCCAGCTGGGACCTGAGCCTCAGTAGAGTTGCAACACCTACTTTCTAGTTCATTGGACTTATCCAGATCAGCTGGTGTAGAGGTAGGAATGGACAACTACCTCACAAGGGAACTGAGAGTGTCTACAACTGCAAGCAGGAGAATCACATCCATCAGTTATGTGGGATCTAAGCCCATTATTCTATTTAGATGGTGGACATCACCATCCCAGGGTCCAAAGGATGGAAGAATATAATATGGATTGGAGTGGACTTGCTGATATTCTACTATAGAAGAGTGTTACTCTAGAAATGGAAGAAATTGTATCATTGATATGCAGATGGTGGCCATGGGAATTGCTGAGGACAGGGAGAAGGAGGAAAAGGTGTGATATGGGGCATTTTCAGGACTTAGAGTTGTCCTGAATGATATTGCAGGGACATTTGGAGGACATTGTATATCCTGCCATAAGCCACTAAATTTACTGGGGGAGAGTGTGTACTACAATGTAAACTATGGTCCATCCAGTGTGGCAGTGCTCCAGGGCGTATTTACCAAATGCAATGAATGTGCCTTACTGATGAAAGGGAATGTTGATGTGGGAGGAGTGGAGGTGGTGTGGGAAGTGGGGTATATAGGAACCTCTTATGTTTCTAATGTAACATTTTATGTGATCTATTTATCTTTTTTTAAAAAGACAATAAAAAAATAAAGCCAGGAAAAAAGAAAAAAAAAAGAAACCATGGAGGGGAGAAGACAGTAGAATGATACATTAAAAGTTGTGATAGAGAAAAACTGCCAGCCAAGAATTCTTTATCCAGCAAAACTATCCTTCAAAACTGAGGGTGAGTTTGAAGTCTTCACAGATATACAAAAACTAAGAGTATGTCATCAAGAAACTAGATTTAGAAGAAGTGCTAAAGGGAGTGCTGCAACCTGAAAATAGAAGACAGGAGAGAGAAGCAAGGCGAAGAGACTAAGTAAATAATGCCTTCACAGTTCAGTAATAATTGTTAATGGATTGAACTTCCCAAACAAAAGATAAAGGACAGGCAGAATGGATTTTTAAAAATCAGCTATCTGTATGCTGTCTACAAGAGAATCTCTTTACATTCAAGGAAACAAATAGACTGAATGTTAAAGATTGGAAAGAGATGTTCCACACAAACAGTAATAAAAAATGAGCTGGAATAGCAATAGTAATATCAGGCAAAATAGTCTTTAAATACAAAACTTCTATGAGAGATAAAGAAGGACATTTATATTAATAAAAAGAACAATTAACCAAGAAGAAATAACAATATTTATGCACCTAAGCAGGGTGTCCCCAAATACATGAGGCACACACTTGCAAAACTGAAAAGAGAAATAGATGTCTCCACAATAATAGTTGCAGCCTTCAATACAACACTCTCATCTTTGGATAGAACTGAACAAAGGATCAATATGGAAAAGGAGAACTTGAATAATATAATAAATGAACTAGACCTTACAGACATATATAAAACACTGAACTCTGAAACAACAGGATACACATTCTTCTCAAGTGCTCATGGATCTTTCTCCTGGATAGACTGTAGGTTGGATAAAAAAATAAGCCTCAAACTTTAAAAGACTGAAATTATACAAAACGCTATCTTTGATCATAATGGAATGAAGCTGGAACTCAACAACAGGCCGAGAAAGGAAAAATCTCACAAATATTTGGAGGTTAAACCACACACTACTAAGAGATTAGTGCCCACGTGAGAGTTTAACTGCACATGGATCCAGTCAGCTATTTCAGTGCAAGTCAGGATTGGAAGTGCAGTTATCCAAAAAGGATATGTGGAAAATTCTTTTGTCTTATGGCCTGGGCCCATGTATATTACCTGCTAAACTGGCAAGTTTTTTTACATGATTTATTTGAGCTAAAAGAGAAAGCCAGCCTGAGCTAAAAGTAGCAGATTGAAGGAAAAATTACTTCAAAGGTTTCATGGAAGCTGAGGTCTAGACCAAAGGCATCTTCTCAGGTCAAGAGAGCAAGCTTACCCATGTGGGTGGAATGTGTGTGTATGCCCTGGCACTTGCAGAGGGTGGGCCTTCTGCTCTTTTGTTCAAGACCAGTGTTATCACCCCGGGTTTTTTGGATAACTGGGGGATTGCAGAGAGTCTGGCTGCTACCTCAATATTTGTTGAAGGTGAAGCCTGGAGACTGGCTACCATCGCAATGCTTGATAAGGGTGGAACCTTCACCCCAGTATTTGGGGAGAGCAGCACCCTCATAACTGGGGAGAGCATGGCCACTATGCAAGTAGTTGGAAACGGTGGGGCTGAGGATCCACTAAACCCAGATGAAACAATGTTCTAGAATGACTGTGATTCTCAGGGCTTGAAATCTAATAGAACATGCCCTGCAGGGTTTTTATATACATATATATATTTTAAAGAAGCTTTAGATTACATAAATGTAACATTAAAAATGTAAGGGTTTCCCATATGCCCACTCTTCTCCCTCCCACAGTCTCCCACATTAACAACATCCTTCATTTTGTGGCACACTTGTTACAACTGATGAACCCATATTGAAGCATTTCTATTAACCATAGACTATAGTTTACATTGTAGATCACCCTTTGTCCCAAACAATTTGATAGATGCTTATAAAACATACAATGCCCTGTATCCATCATTGCAAAGTCATGAAGGACAATTCCAATGTCCCCAAAATCCCCCCATATTACACCTACTCTTCCTACTTCTTCCCCTCAGAACCTCTGGTGGATTCTGCCTTTATATCAATGATAAAAGTTCTTCCATTGCTAGAATAATAAGTATATAATAGAATAGTCTATTTAGTCCATTGTTCATTCCCCAATTTTGAGGATTTTGGGGTGGTGATACCCACTCTATTTCTAATTGAGCGGGGTCTTAAATCCCATGGGTCAGATGTTTGGAATTATCTTGCTTGCACTTGCAGACACTCTCTGTTCCTTGGGATGGGCTTTGTAATCTCCTGGTTAGTTGTCCTGGGTGAGTCCAATGAACAGGAGAGTAGGTTTTGCAACTCTGCTGAGATTCAGGGCTCAACTGAATGAAGAGGCAAATCTATGGGAGATATATTTAACAAGTATATTGCTAATTATAGGTTCAAAGAAAAGGGGCAGAAGAGTCATGTGGAGGGAAACTATAAATGAGTCTAACTCTGTCATACTGGGGAGCATAAATTCCAAAGTAAGGTCCACTGACATGGTGATGAATTCTTGAGCTTGTCTGCCTGCTTATAGTGTCTGGATGTCTCTTGAGAACAAAGGAGAACTGCTAATTGAGGCACTGTTTACTGTGGCAGTCAATGAGATCCTGCTGAGACATGCATAAGGATAACCTCTGGAATGACCGCCTGATTCACTTTGAAATCTCTTAGCCATAAAAACTCATTTGTATTTAATATTTCCCTCTTTTTCATCAAGGTCTTTTTCCAGATGCATAGCTACTTGGCCCTTGGTAATAATCCCTTGATGCCAGGGAGGCTCATCCCTGTCAGTCATGTCCCATGCTGAGGGGAAGGTAGAGTGTTTTTTTTTAATTTTTAATTTTTAAAAATTTTATGTTTATTTCTCTCCCTTCCTCCCCCCAGTTGTCTGCTCTCTGTGTCCATTCACTGTGTATTCTCTTTGTGTCCGCCTGTATTCTTGTCAGCGGCACAGGAATCTGTGTCTCTTTTTGTTGCATCATCTTGTTGTGTCAGCTCTCTGTGTGTGCAGTGCCACTCCTGAGCAGGCTGCACTTTCTTTTGTGCTGGGCAGCTCTCCTTACGGAGTGCACTCCTTGAGCATGGGGCTCCCCTATACGGGGGACACCCCTGTGTGGCACGGAACTCCTTGTGTGCATCAGCACTGCATGTGGGCCAGTCTACGCAGGTCAAGGAGGTCCTGGGTTTGAACTGCAGACCTCCCATGTGGTAGGCGGATGCCCTATCCATTGAGCCAAGGCGATTCCCTTGTTTTTGTTTTTATTTTTTTATGAGTTTTTTTAAAAGATTTATTATTTATTTATTTATCCCCCCCTCCCTTGCAACTTGTTTGCTGTCTGCTTTCTGTGTCCATTTGCTGTGCATTCTGTGTCTGCTTGTCTCCCTTTGTTGGGTCATCTTGCTGCACCAGCTTTCCATGGGTGCAGGCCATCAGCTCGTCACAAGGGGGCCCTGGGACGTGAACCCAGGGCCTCCCGTATATTAGACAGGAGCCCAATCAATTGAACCACAGCCACTTCCCAAGGCAGAGTGTTTTTATGTAGAGTTTGGCTTAGAGAGAGGCCACATTTGAGCAACGAGGCTTTCAGAAAGTAACTCTTAGGCAATATAATATTACTAGCTAAGTTTCAATTTCACAAGAAAGATTCGTAAGTACAATTATCAATACCAAGGACCTGGTATAATGGTCTGTTTTCCTTCACTAAGCACTGCCCTTGTACTCAGGGGATTTTGCTGTACTATTAGAGAATGTAGCAGAACTCCCCAGGATGGGAATTCAATATTCTTTCAGTTATTGTGTGGGCCTCCACCCACTGAGACTACACCCCTTGAACACTTGAATATATTCATATACCTTAGAGGCATGCTCCAGGTGCACCCTTCCCCATACATGTCCCATCACCAACATCCCAGACCAGTGATCCTCAGTTGTGACCTTTCTGTGATCCAAAAGCTCTCCAAAAATGAAGCCAACAAAATAACCAAAAAATCTAATAAGAAATTGAAATAACAATAATAGTTTGAAAAATAAACTAAATACAAAAAAAATATTTTGAAATAATATAAAAATTTTTTAGACATTGTGTCTTTCATCACTCTAAGATCTATTGTACTTTAAGTACAGTGACATTTTCTTCTGTATATTCCCCCAGTGTTTTATTTTTTTCATATTATCTTCAAACAAGCTTTAGGATACAGAAAAGTCACATAGAGAATATAGGGGATTTCCATATATCATTCTTCCCTATTAATAACATTTTACATGTGGATGGTGTATTTGTTACAACTGATGTACAAATATTGAAGCATTGCTATTAACCATGGTCAGTGGTTTGCTTTATGGTTTACATTTTGCATCATACACATTTATAGGTGTTGATGAAATTTAAAATGGCCTCTATCCATTTTGCAAGATCATGCAGAACAATTCTAATGCCCTAAAAATGCCCTATGTTCCATCTATTCTATTCTTCCATCCCTTTCCCCTTGGAACACCTATGGTACCCACTAAGTTTCACTTTTTGAGGAATAAGATTCATAGTTACTTGCAATAATATCAACAGTTTATATATTGGCTGTTTTCTTTTATTACGCACTGCTTCTGTTCTCAAGGAATTCTTTTTCCTCTAATTGAGAACATAGCAGGACTCCCCAGAATGGGAGTTTAAATATTTTCTTGTTTATTCTGTAAGTCTCAACCCACTGAGATAATACACTGTGACAAGATGAACACTTACTTATTCCACAGAAGCATGCCCCAGGTGAGTCCTAGCCCATATATCCCCCCACACTCGACGCACTACAGCACTAGCCCTTCCCTGCCATATTTGCCAAAAAAAAAAAAAAAAAAAATACAAACATTCCCAACATTGTAATTTTAACCACAGACTTGCAAATCCCGAGTTCATCTGCTGTTTCCCCCAACCCTCCCCCCAGTTCCACTGATAGTCCAACCCAATCCCCTCACCTTACTTCCCCTCACAGACCAGCACAGCTGAACCTAATCATCACATCACTGCACCACTCTCATGCCCATCCACACCCTTCCACCTTATTATAGATTTTACCCATTGGTGCATTAGCTCACCACCCTCTACTCCCTTTCTGCCTCCTGTAAACCTGTCTTCCAAATGCTAGCTCTGTAAATCTGCACAATTTGTTTAATTCATATCAGTTAGGTCATGTAATATTTGTCCTTTGATGCGTGGCTTACTTTACTCAACATAAGGTCTTCAAGATTCATCCATGTTATCTCATGTGTTAATACTGCATTCCTTCTTGCAGCTGAATAATAACTATTGCATGTATATACCAAGTTTACTTATCCATTCATCTTTTGATAGATATTTGAGCTGCTTCCAACTTCTGGCAATAGTGAATAATACCTCTATGAACTTTGGTGTGCATATATCTGTTTGTATCTGCCTGCAGGGTTTTGGAATTGTTTGGGACCTATTACCCCTGTTTTCTTTCCAGTTTCTCCCTAAGGAAATCTGAATGTTTAACCTATGCCATCTCTCCCTTGTATTTTGGAAGCAGGTAACTTGCTTTCTAGGTTTCATAGTCCACAGTTGCAGGGGAATTTTGCCCCAGGACAGACTATGCCTATGATCAATTTTGATGAAACTTCATACTTAGCATCACTAATGTAAGGACTTAAGGCTTTTAGGGTATTGTGATGGAATGAATGTATTTGTATGTGGAAACAACATGTGTTTTTGGGGCCCAGAGTGTGGAGTGTGGTGGTTTGAAACTGTATGTACCCCAGAAATCATGTTCTTAAAGCTAATCCATTCCTGTAGGTGTAAACCTATTGTAAGTAGGAACTTTTGATGAGGTAATGTCAGCTAAGGTGTGGCCCAGGGTGGGTCTTAATCCTCTTAGTAGAGGCCTTAAAAACAGAATGAATATACACATGGGAGGGGGCAGGGTGGAGAGAGAGAGTGAGAAAGTCATGGAAGCAAGGAGCTGAAATCAATGAAACTCAGAAGAGAAGGGAGATACCAGGAGATGCTGCCGTGTGGCTTGACATGTGGCACAGGAATGAAGGATCACCAGCACCCAGTCTTTGGGAAGAAAGCATTGCATTGATGATGACTTGATTTGCACATTTTCCCAGATTCTAACAGTAAGCAAATAAATTCCCATTGTTCACGCTCAACCGTTGCATGGTATATCTGATTTAAGTAGTGTGGGAAACTGCATACACCCAAAAGAATTGAGAGCAGGCACTTCAACAGATATTTGCATACCAATATTCAGAGCAGCATAATTGTTAAAAGTGGAAGCAAATCAAATGTCTGTCAACAGATGAATTGATAAATAAATGTGGTATATATATACGCTTTTAGTTTGCCAAAGGGCTGCCCATGCAAAGTACCAGAAATGTGTTGGTTTTTATAAAGGGCATTTATTTGGGGTAAAAGCTCACAGTTCCAAGGCTGTGAAAAGTCCAAACCGAGGCACCATAAGAGGTTCTTTCTCATCAAAGTCAGCTGCCATATGTTGAAGCAAGATAGCAGGTGATCTCTGCCTTTTCCCTTGGTCTTCCTTTCTTAGGCTCAGGACCTCTGCTTTCTTCCCAAGTTCAGCTGTAAGACACCAGATATATAGCAGGGTTGGTCTCCTCTTGAGCTGATCTGTGAGCCCAGCCTCTTGGGGGCTTTGTGCTTCAGCAATCTCTCACACTGCATAATCAAAATATGCTGGCTTGGGAAACAGATCTGGCTCAACCAGTTGGGTGCCTGCCTACCACATGGGAGGTCCTGGTTCAGGTCCTGGTGCCTCTTAGAAAGAAGATGAGCAGGCACTGCCCTCACCACAATAAGCTAGACACCGCTTATGCTGCAAGCCGATGTCACAAGCCAGCAGACACTGCATCTGCCAGGAGCAGATGCGGCTCAAACTATTGGGCACTCACCTCACATGTGGGAGGTCCCAGGTTTGGTTCCCAGTGCCTCCTGGAGAAGGCAAGCAAACAATGAGCAGACAGATGAGAGAACCATCTGTGTGAGGGGTGGATAAAAAAAAAAGAAAGTAAATATATAAATCTTTTAAAAGTATATGCTAGCTTACTTTGTCTTTCATTTCTGCATGTGTGAGTGCATTTATATCAGAACCCAGCAAGGGGGCTGGGGTTCAACCTGAGTCATGCCTCCCTGATGTAGTTCAATCCAAAGTCCTAAAGTGATCTTATCTAGTAATACTATCAAATGTCTCTCAAATGAATTTAATGCAATCAAAGGGTATCACACCCAGAGGAATAGATTAATTTTAAAAAAATCTTTCTCATTTTGGGATTCATAAAATAGTCCCAAACTCCATGTATACAATGGAATACTATTCATCTGTAAAAAAGAAATGAGGTTGTGATATATGAGATAACATGCATGAACCATGAAGACATTATGGTAACTGAAATAAGCAGACACAAAAAGACATATATATGATCTTACTTTCATGAAATAATCAGAATATGCAATTTCAGAATCAGAAAGTAGAATACAGATTACCAGAGCCAAGGGTGGAGGTGGAGAAAGGGAAGTTAATGCTTAATTGGTATAAGTGTTTGTTTGGGGTGATGGAAAAGTTTTGGTAATGGAGAGAAGAAAATTGTGGCATAACACTGTGAAGGTACTTAACACCATTCACTAGTATATTTGAAAGTGGTTAAAATGGTGAATTTTAGGTGGTATACATGTAACCAGATAAAACATTTTAAAACACTCACCAGGAAGCAGACATGGTTCAACTGATAGAGTGTCCACCTACCATATGGAGTGTCCAAGGGTTCAATACCAGGACCTCCTGACCCGTGTGGTAAGCTGGCCCATGCTCAGTGCTGCCATGCCCAAGGTGCTGTGCCATGCAGGGGTGCCCCCATGTAGGGGTGCCCCATGGGCAAGGAGTATGCTCCGCAAGGAGAACTGCCCCACATGAAAAAAGGGCAGCCTGCCCAGGAGTGGCGCTGCATACATGGGGAGCTGACGTAGCAAGATGACACAACAAAAAAGAGACACAGTTTCCCACTGCCGCCTGATGATGCAAGCACATGTAGAAGAACACACAGTGAATGGACACAGAGAGCAGACAAAGGGGGGAAGGAAGGGGAGAGAAATAAATAAATAAATAAATAAATCTTTAAAAATAAAAAAAATTAAAATAAAAAACTCACCATAGATCTGTAAAATATAAAGAGTGAAGCCTAATGTAAACTATGGTCTATAGTTAATTATGTAATTACATTATAACATTGATCATGAGTACCATGCTAACTCCAAATATTAATATTAAGGAAAACTATGTGTGAGAGGGGAGAGTATATGGCAACTCTATACTTTTGGCATGATTTTTCTGTGAACCTACAACTGCTGAAGAAGAAAAATAAAATCACATTGAGACCTATCAGTATTGCAAAATTGAAAAGTCTGATAATAACAAGTGTGCCAGAGTAGAAGGACAAAGAAGAATCTTTTATATTGTTGTTAGAAGTATAAATTGATACAACCATTTTGGAAAACTGTCTGGCAGTATCTATACAGGTAAGTATATTGCTTTCTATGATCCAGCAATTACACTTTTTGGTGCCCAACAGTAATTTTTTTTTCTTTTTAATTTATTTCTTTATTTTTAATGTCATTAAAAAAATATGAGGTCTGCATATACCCCCCCATTCCCCTCACCCCACTCCTCCCATAAACACAACCTCTTCCATCATCATGGGACATTCATTGCACTTGGTGAATACATCTCTGAGCACTGCTGCACCACATGGTCAATGGTCCACATTACAGTTTACACTCTCCCTCAGTCCACCCAGTGGGCCATGGGAGGACATACAATGTCCCGTAACTGTCCCTGCAGTACCACCCAGGACTCCTCCAAGGCCTGAAAATGCCCCCACATCACATCTCTTCTTCCCATTCCCACCCTCAGCTGCTACCATGTCCACTTTCTCCATCTCAGTGTTACATTTACTTCCACTACTAATCACATTAGTTCCACAACAGAGTATCAGTAAGTCCACTCTAATCCATACTCTATTCCTCCATTCTGTGGACCCTGGGATGGCTATGTCCACTCTACTCATCTATCGAGAGGGTGCCTCGACTCCACTTGGACGATGGATACAATTCTCCTGTTTGCAGTTGTAGGCACTCTTGGCTTCCTGGTGTGGTGGTTGACCTTCTTCACCTCCCTGTTAGCTGGCTGGGGTAAGTCCAATAAACCACAGGGTAGGAGTTGCAAGTCTGTTGAGGCTCAGGGCCTGGCTATCACATGGACAGTCCAGAGATTCAGGTCCCCCAAGTATACACTAAACCCCAGCGCCAACCACAGGTCCGGTAAAAGTGACGGGAGAGGCTTGTGAACAAAGATCACACCTGAGTCCAACTCTATCACACTCAGGACCACAAACTCCAAAGTAGGGCCAACTGACAGGGCACTGAAATCCATCTGCCATGACCATAGAACCTGTGGGTCTCTGTAGCCCTCAGAAGAACCAATACCTGGGGTTGTATCTACTTTAGCTGTCTCTGGGACTCTGCTGAGGTGTGCATAAGGGTGACCCCTCTGATGACCTCCCAGCTCTTTTTTGGAGACTCAAAGCCATATAAACTCATTTGTCCTTTCCATTCTCGCCTTTCATTCAGGATCAAAAAGCATTTTTAACTCCTGCTATTACATGTAGGCTGAGATATTCTGCTGGTCTGAGTTGACCCTTTTATTCAAGGTCGTTCTCCAGCCACATCATCAGCTGGTACTTGGTAGTAATCCCTCGGTGCCAGGGAGGCTCATCCCCAGGAGTCATGTCCCGTGCTGGGGGGAATTTACATGCTGAGTTTGGCTTCAAGACTGGCCACATTTGAGCAACATGGAGGCTCTCAGGAGGTAACTCTTAGGCACCCTGCAGCTCTAGGCCTAGTTCTTATTTCAGGCCCACAGGCCCACAAGCATAGTCATTAGCATCAAGGGCTCATTGTTTGGCCATCCTTCCTTATTGGTCTTAGCCATTGCACTCAGAGGATTGTTGCTATTCCACTGGGGAATGCAACAGAGCTCCCCCAGCCAGGAACTCAGCACTCTCCCAGCCATCATTCCCAACTGTAACCATTATGAAAATATCCAAACATTTTTATGCACCCCACACTATGCCCTGGAGAACTCCCTCCCAACAATGCGACCCCCCACCAATAATACCCCACACCAGTATTCTTCCCCCACCACCATCGAACCCCTTTGTGGTCCAAAACCTCCCTGAAAATGAAGCCCAATATATTGCCAGGCCCAACAGTAATTACTGCTACATCTACCAAAATATATTTGTAAGAATGTTCATAAGAGCTTTATTAGTAATAGCCAAAAACCTGAAAACCACACAAATGTTTACCAACAGAAAATGAATAAATCATGGCAAGGGTTGGCAAAGTACAACCCACAGGTTAAATACAGACCGCTATCTGTTTTTGTTCAGCCTAAGATCTAAGAAAGGTTTTACATTTCTAAATAATTGAAGAAAATAAAAAGAATAATAGTATTTTGTGACTCATATAAACCACATGTAATTTAAAAATCAGCGTCTATAAGTGTGCTGAAGCAGTGGTGAGACTCAGGGCAGATAACCAGTCTGGACTGCTGACCAGCAGAAGCTAGAACAGGTGGAGCCGCAATTGCCTTAGGTGGAAGTTTCCTGTGGAGTGAACTTCCTGCACTCGTTGCAGGAACCCTTCAAAGGGAGATAGTTCAGGTCCTTGTTAAGGTCTGTTTGTCCTGAGCCATAGGCTGCCAATATCAGAGTTGAGGAGAAATACAAACCTCTTCCACGAGGGGGACTTTGACCATAAGGAAGTCCTGCTCGTGGGTAAAATGGCAAACTTTCTTGTAGGCCTTTTCATGATTCTATTCCATTCTAATTGTGTTGTGTTGTCTAAAAAAATGAAGTTGAAGAGGATATCATTTCATAATAGTGAAATAGGCAGCAGGCAAATGAAACTGTTTACTGGGTTACACGTAAGACTTGGTTTATGGTACTGGCTAGTATCTGCTACACATATGAAGACTTAACTACTCAGTGATGCCTAGGCACAAACCCGCACAACATTTTGAGGTAAAAACATAGTATGTTAAAAAAAAAATCAGTGTCTATAAATAAAGCTTTATTGGAACACAGTTGCACTCATTTCTTTACATATTGTCTAAGACTGCTACAAGACAGAATCAGGTAGTTGTGATAAACTATTGGCCTACAAAGCCCAATAATATTTACTAACTGACCATGTACAGAAAAAGTTTTCTGGCCTGTGAATTATGGTATAATCACACAATAGAACACTATACAGCAATGAAAAAGAAGGGATTATTGCTGCATACAATAACGGGACTGAACTCAGAGTCATAATGTTGAGTGAAACAAGCCAGACACATGATTACATAAGATTACATTCCTATGAGTTTCAAGAACACACAAGACTAATCTATGGTAAAAATTAATTAGTGGTCACTTCTGGGTGAAGCCTGAGATTGGGAGGTAGGGTGCACCAGGGAACACTCTGTTGTCTTGGAAAGGTACTTTACCTTGATCCATGTGTGGTGATTGCCTGTATCTGTAAAAATCTATTGAGCTGTATATGCAATATTTGGGGCTCTACTATATGTAAATTAAACCCTAATAAAAAAAGAAAGACTGAATTTGTATTTTCTTTTTATCTCTATATTTCAATATAAAACTAACTCTTCAAATTATTTGCTAGATGAATTACTAAAGAACATTCTCTCCCAAATCAAGACACTAGGAATATGGAGCTGTATAAATTTAAATTAATTAAAACAAAAGAAAATTTAAAATTCAGTTCCTCAAACTAACCACATTTTAAGTGCTCAACAGCCACATGTATGTACGGCTCCTGTACTGTACAGTGAAGATACAGAACATGAAATCCCTTATTGCAGAAAGTTTTATTGGGCAGCACTAGCTTTCCTCAGTTTCCAGGTGAGAAAATTTATGTTTAAAAATATCAGTATTAAACAGAGCTACATACAATCATGCCTGTCCTCACAATCCTATGGTCACACATTTCTTTTCCTTTATTCACTGCCACAACATGCAGTTTATCATTCACTTAACAATTCCATGATTTCATAGGAATGTATTCTAAAATCATAACCATACTAACAAAAAAAGCGTTCTCTTACAAGTTGTAAGGTATTTAGTCACATACTAAACTTGACTGATAGCAGACATTATCCATAAAGCCATAAACCACACTGTGTTCCCCAGGCTCTCTCACACACAATCGCAAATGGATCACCTATTCATCCATTTACAAACCCTCTCAGTCTCAGACTAAGCCTGACGCATCTCACTGGCGCGGCCACAGTCTTCCTCCATCCCCTCCCCTTCCCGCAAAGGATTCTCGTGGGCGCGCGCGCACACACACACACACACACACACACACACACTGGTGCAGTAAATGTCACTCTCTCAAGCCCCTTGAGCAGCTAACAAGCTGTCACGGTCACTGCCTCCAGCTCAGAGCTCTGAAAAAAATCTGGACTCTGCCTCCCGTCCTTTCGCCCCGTTTCCAGCCCTGGACTACATTTCCCTGCAGGCATCAGGGCAAGACTCAACCTCTGGCGACTTCTCTGTAGAAGTACTCTCATTTCTGAAACCTGTGGGGAAATCACTCGAGTACAAGGGGACAGGTGGGCTTCGACCGTGGCAGTGTTAGATCCACACTGCGAGCAAGGAGCCGCCCAAGAGCCGCAAGGGCGCGCCCAACTCTGGCCCGCAGATTGAGTATTGGGCCCTGCTACTGGGCCTAAATTCTGCAGGATGCGACAGGTTTCTTGCTTTAGACTACATGTCCCGGAGGCCACTGCGGCCCTGCGCCACTTGGTTCACTTACGCCATTACATCTCGGTGCAAGGATAGGATCTGCAGCAGCCAGGTGAGCGACGACCTCGCCGGGACCCACCTGCCGCAACTGAGTTAGAACAGCCAGAAAGAAGTGCCATGCGTGTTGCTGGGAATGCCGGGGGGCCGGCCGGGACTCGGAGCTGACAGGAAAAAGGACCACCAGGGCTCTGAACTACCTTCCTCCGAGTTCCCAGCGCCTCAGGCTGTTTCCTTCTGGCAGTTGGCCATGCGGATGCGGGTTGGCGGCTCCCCTTCTCCGCCTGCAAAATCAGGACCTGCACTTTGGTTACCGGTAGAAGCTAGTGGGGATCGTGGAGCGTGTTGGTTTGTCTCTCTGTGTGTGAGGTGTGTGATTGCGTTTGTGTCGCCATTTCTGTGGCCGTGTCCTGGACTCACTTGCAGGTTTCTAATGCCTGTGGTCGCAGGGCCTTCCCACGCCTATGTACTCTTCCCTCCTCTGACAGGGACAGCGTGCGGCTAGCTGAGAATCATGCGATTCCAGCTGCTGCTGTGCCTCATCTTCTTGCACAGAGATCCATGCTCTTTAGAACCCCCTGATAATGAGAATTGACAACTGGAAGGGTCGTAGGAAAGGGAGAGAAGACTACCATAATAGGATGCCCCATTCTGCATTGAGAGCCTTGTTGGAAACGCTAATCCTTCTCTGGTTGAAGTTGTTGTGGTCTCTGAGAAAGGCCTTATGATTCTTCTTTCTTGCCTCAGTTCTGCATTTTTTAAAGGACGTACATAGAACAAAAGAAAAGTATATTGCTCATCTGATAGACTTGCCTAAAGTAAGTTGTCGTGTGTGTTTGTGTGTGTGTGTGTGTATACATTTTTCTTTCTCCAGTCAACCCATTGATCGACATTTGAGTTGTTAACGCCTCTTGGCTTTCGTAAATAATGCGTCTGTGAACATTAGTACGCAAGAATCTGTTTTGAACCCCTACTTTCACAGCTTTCCGTTCTTGGGCATATATTCTTAGGAAAGGAATTGCCAGGTCATGTAATATTGTATGTATAACTTTTTGAGGAACCACCAAACTTACCCACAATGACTGCACCTTTTTATATGCCCACCAGCAATACACAAGAATTCCAGTTTCTCTGCATGCCGGCCAATACTTGTTATTTACCTTTAAAAAATAACAGTCATCCTAGTGGGTGTGAAATGTTAAGTTTGTTTTGATTTGCATTTCTCTAATGGCTAATGATGTTGAGCATCTTTCAATTGGCTTATTGGCTTTTTTTATATATCTTTGGAGAAATACTTATTTGAATCCATTGCCCATGTACAGTTGAGTTGTTCATCTTTTTCTTGTTGAGTTTTAGGTGTTCTTTATATATTTTAAATAGTAAACGTTTATCAAGATATATGATTTTGTAATATTTTCCCCTATTCTATAGGTTGTCTTCGCACGTCCTCAAAACATCCTTAGATGCTCAGAAGTTTTTAATTTAGATGAACATCAGTTTATTTTTTCTTTTGTTCTGATGATTTTTGTCTCATCTATGAATCCATTCCTTAAGCAAGGTCTTGAAAAATTTTCCCTGTGTTTTCTTCTAAGAGTTTTATTTCCTAGTGCTTTAATTTAGGTCATTGACTCATTCATAATTATTTTTTGTATATGGTGTTAGGTAGTGGTCCAGTTTAATTCTTTGGCATATGAATATCATTTTTCCCAACACATTGTTGATACTATTTTTTCTCCACTGAATGAACTTGAAAAACTTACAAAATCAATTTGCCATTGAATTATGGGTTTATTTCTGGACCCTGATTTCTATTTTGTTGTCCCATATCTCTGTCCTTATGCCAGTATGACACAGTTTTGGTTACCATAGCTTTCTGATAAGTTTTGAAATTGCGAAGTGTGAATCCTCCAATTTTGTTCTTCATTTTCTAGATTGTTTTGGCTATTTAGGGTTTTTTAGTTTGCTAAAGGCTGCCAAGGCAATATACCAGAAATGGGTTGGCTTTTACATTTTACAATGGAGATGTATTAATTTATAAGCTTACAGTTCTGATGCTGTGAAAATGTCCAAGTCAAGGCTTCAACAGGCAATGTTTTTCTCCCCAAGGACCGCTGCTGGTAGTCCTGGATTCCTCTCTCATATGACAAGGCACATGGTGGCATGCGCTCATCTCTTCCCTTTACTCCAGGCCTGGTTGCTTTCACCTTCTGGTTTCAGTGACTTCCTCTCAGCTTCTGTGTTTCACGATCTCAGCTTCTGGCTCCCTGGGCCTTCTCTCAGCTTCTAGGAGTTTCTCTGTTTCTGTGGGCCTTCCTCTCCCTGTGTTTATCCCATTTATAAAGGATTCCATTAAGAGGATTAAGACCCTGGGCCACTCCCTACTGAAGTAATCTAATCAGATGCCCTTAATGGAAGCAATCTAATCAAAAGGACCCACCTGCAATAGGCTCACACCCAGAGGAATGGATTAATTTAAGAATGTAATTTTCTGGGGCCCCTTGCAATTCACTTGAATTTCAGGATTGGCTTTTCCATATCTACACAAAAGACAGTTGGGATTTAGAAGGGATTATGACGAATGTATAGAAGTCTTTGGGTAATTTTGATATCTTAATAGTATGAAGCCTTCTAATCTATGAAAATGTTAGTCCAGTAGGATTTTAATAATTTATAATTGGAAATCTTTTTGGTTTAGTTTCAGTTTGAATTCTCTTATTAAAGTAAGGTTGAAAATCTTTTCAAATGTTTAATGGCCATTAACTTTTCCTGTGAATTGTCTTTTTTGTTCTTTGTTCATATTTAATCTTGATTTTTTATGTTTCATATGATTGTTTTGTATAAAGCTCTTTTTATCTCAGGAAGAGTCATCCTTAGTGGTGTAAGTTGCAGATATTTCCTCTCAATTTTTCATTTGCCTGTATTTGTTTTCTTTCTCATATGCAAATTTTCATTGTAGTAATATTTATCCATTTGTTGTTTTATTGTTCTCTGAATGTAAGACACAGAAGGCTTTTCCCCTTTCCAGTTAGATCAGAGATTGTTTCATACACCTGTATGTCTTTATTTGCCAGTAGTAGTTTTCTAATGATCGGAACTTCATAGTATTTTTTAAATCGCAGCTATTTCTTTTGCAGGCATTTTCTGCCTATTCTTGTTCTTTGTTTTCTTAATTTTTGAATTTAGTTTTAATGTGTCTGTGTCCATACTTGTTAGTATTTATATTGGAATCACATTTAATTTCTATTTTAATGTACATAGTATATATCAAATATCCTAACAATTTTGGCAACATTATTATGATATATCATTTTACCCATTTTCAGTGGGGACAATATTTCTCCTAAAGAGGTAAATTTGGTTTTGGGGGGCAAAATCTTAAATACCACAGTGGTTTGTGGTCCTCCAAAGCTGACCTCTAATCTACAAAATCTTATTCTTCATTATTTACTTTTTGTCATTGGGTTTTCTTGAATGTCACGTGAGCAACATTGACATTGAGTTTATGGAATGTATATATAGCAAGATCAATGTTACAGTACTATGGCAAATTCTCTCAATTGTTCAATCTCAAAGTCGCATTACAAGTTTGCAAATTGTTGCTTTGCACATTGGCTGCCCTGTGGATGTGTGTGTTTTTTTGCTCCTAGATGTTTTTGTGTGTGACTTGGGTTTTGAGAATTAAATATTAATAGTTTATATTTTATTGTTCTACAAAAGTTAATGATTTCGCCAAATAAAAAACAATTCTGGACTTGTGTAAGGAGATCTTTATTCAAAGGGATTATTTCAGTTATGGTAGAGGCACTATTGCAGTAGGGAGAACACTCTGACCTTAAGATCTCTAAGTGTCCCTATGGTCAAGCAGAAAGGAATTTTCTTTTATAGGGAGGAGTAAACAAAGCTAGAAAGAATTGGATGTGAGAGATAAGTGGGTGGATAATTGAGCAGATGATGTTTTGTTTATCACCAGTCAGAGAGAGGCTTCTTGGGAGAGGCTATTATGAGTGCTGTTCTGCATTCTGATGCTGGCTCAGGCTCAAGGGTGGGCGAAAGTTCAAGAACCTGGGGGAAAGAGAGAAGTCTGGCTAAAGTTTGGTCAAGTTAGCAGGTAGTTTGTCCAGACTAGCCAGGAGAGTCAGTTAGTTCAGCTAATAATTTATGAATCAAAGAATGAGAATTTGGAGGGTCTGTGTCTGGCCTTCTCCATGATAAGCCGAGGGGGTCATCCTTGAGTGTTATCTAAGTCATATGGGGAAGGGTGGTTCTTTGTAGTGAGCCCTGTCCTGGGACACAAAGGGTGGGAGGATATCTTTAACCCTTGGTGTTTTCCACAGGGCTTATGTAAAGTTCAACATTGTTAAACTCATCATTAATGATATGAGGTGCTAAAAAGCCAAAATGGGGAGAATATCTGAATGAAGATCCATCAGCTAAAGTTTCTCCTATCTTGTGAAAGTTAAGAGCTGAGATGAAGAAAAATAAAATTAAAGATGTTAATTTTTCAATTAATTTAATTGTGCCAGAAAAATTGTTCTGAATATTTTAAAAAGTTGATTGCTTTGCTCTTATGTATTTCTATAAATTGCTAATTTATATTTGTAATATGATATAATTTATATAAATTACATTGAAAGCTACTTAGCAAATACAGTTATAAAGTTATGTTAAATGTTAATATTTCCAAAGAAAATTGTGCTAGAAATGTTAAAAAGGCAAGGATGACTATTTACGGACTACTATGGTAGGGGAGAAGTGAAACTGAAATTCAAGGTAGGCAGGAGTTGTTTGAGTTTTATTGTCAAATCACAGGCAGTGGAAAAGTACTAGAGGGCCATCTAGACATTTGGATCTAAAGTTGTGTTTCTTTGCAGGCTGAACTTTCTGACAGCTGTAAGATTAGTTTTAACAGATTTGGCCTAGTGGTTAGGGCGTCCACCTACCACATGGGAGGTCCGCGGTTCAAACTCCGGGCCTCCTTGACCTGTGTGGAGCTGGCCCATGCGCAGTTGATGCGTGCAAGGAGTACCCTGCCACGCAGGGGTGTCCCCGTGTAGGGGAGCCCCACACGCAAGGAATGTGCCCCGTAAGGAGAGCCGCCCAGCGCGAAAGAAAGTTCAGCCTGCCCAGGAATGGTGCTGCACACACAGAGAGTTGACAACAAGATGACACAACAAAAAGAAATAGATTCCTGTACCGCTGACAACAACAGAAGTGGACAAAGAAAAACACGCAGCAAATAGACACAGAGAACAGACAACTAGGGCGAGGGGGAAGGGGAGAGAAATAAATAAATAAATAAATCTTTAAAAAAAAAAAAAAGATCAGTTTTAAGGTAGACCAGTAGGAAGGGAGCAGGTAGGGTCAGGGCACAGCAGCTTTGTCAAGTAAAAAGCTGTTGTGCTCAGTTCCTCCTCCTCTTCAAGGGAAACATAATTTTTCAGTGAACAACTAGGAAGGCTTTTGTTTAGGTGTTTTTTGTTGATGGTGGAAAAGTTGAGCCATTATTGAGAAGTGGAGGCAAAAGGTCTGTTATTTTAGTGTCAGCCATCTTAAAAGAGGGATGTCTAAAAGGAAGAAGAGAAATATTAATATAAAAGGCTGAGATGGGTGGATGAAAATCCTTTTATTATGTAACATTATTTGTTGAGTTTTTTGAAGCTAAGATGTAGGTGTTTTTGGTGATGTTGTCCATGGTCATGGTTACCTCTCATATAAGGGCATGTATAAGCTGAGCATTTTCTAGACTTTTATGATGTGCCCGACATAGCTTGTCTAGGCGGAAATCCAGCCCATGCATCATCTTTTGAGGTGGTGAGTCTTGAGGTATATATCCTATCATTGGGCTTTATCTTGCAGTGTTATTTTTGGTCCTAGGGAGGAGGCCAGGGCAACCTACAGTCTCAATAAGGACCTGCGCAGTTAGATTTTAGTTTTAAATGATATAAAGACAAGAGTTTTGCTGGAAATTTTATAAGGAATCTCAGATTAGACTTTAAAAGCCTCTCAAGGCTATGAAGTCAAGTACTTGCTGTCATATTTTATCTGCAATTCTGTATAGATGAGGGAGAACACTTTTTTTCCTGAGGTCTCCAAGATATGGTTCCAGGCCTGTCAAGAGGCAACTTTTCTTAATCACTTATAAGACTGGGAACCGTGTTGGCCAGATACAAGGCCGGTTTTTCTAAGAAGGCTTTGCAAGCACTGACTCTATAAGGTCTACCTTCTTTTTTTCAACTAAACTTCTGGCCATATATCATTACAAGAGTATAATTTTAAAATATGACATATAGTCACAGCTTTTTTTATATAAACAATGTTTTAAATTATGTCTTTTTAAGGAGGACAGATTTTTTAAAATTTATGCAAATACATTGTCATGAAAATAGGAATATTTAGTAAGAGTTTCTGAATTTTGAAGGATCAGTCAGGGAGAAAATGACAAATCTTTTATTCTTGTTTATAAAAGAATAGTTTATTAAATGGTTGTGAGTTATGGTTTAAGGTAAATGAAAAGTTTTTTTTTAATCTAGAAAGCAGTACATTAAGGCATCAGATATATATATTTATATATGTATGTACATCTATCTATCTATCTATCTATCTATCTATCTATCTATCTATCTATCTATCTATCTATATCTTTTTATTTTAAGAGGTATCAGGGATTGAACCCAGTAACTTGCACATGGGAAGCAGGCACTCAACCACTGTGCTATATCTATTCCCCAATGAAATTTGTTTTCCTTTGTTTGTTTGTATTTAGGAGATACCAGAGATCTAACCCAGAACCCTATATGTGGGAAGCAGGTGCACAACCACCTGAGCCATATTCGCTCCTCAACAACAATATTTTAATCATAATCATCCTCTGTTAGGTCATGTAGTCTTACATAACTGATTTGGTTTTCATTTGATCTTGGGTGAGCAGTCCCATGAACTCATCAGTTTCTGTTTACTAGAAATCTTGGACTTAGTCTACTAGTATGGTCTCAAAGTTAGTTAAGCAATGTCATTAGAAGCATGAAGTGTGTACCCCAGAGTACCTAACATCGTTCTTTCTTGGGTCTCTGAGATTCTCTTTTGTTGACAATGAAGCACTTTGTCCTGCCTGTAGCTGATTATAAGCACTTTTAGGGAAGCATCAGTATAAAACAAAGAACTATCTGTAGATGTTTAAATAATAAATAAAATTTTTAAATGGCAGTGGTCATTCTTTTTCTATGAAACTTCTACCGCATAATCAGTCATTTTATGTTAGGACAAAATTATTCTTTTTTCCTTCACCAAAATACATCGCAGATACCTTGCTTGCTGACTTTAGTGTAAGCAATCTTGGAAGTTTAGGAAGAACATACCTGAGTGGATTAATATGTATGTTTGCATTGTTCTTTATGCCAGCCAGAAGATATAGCTGTTTTTACTAAAGTAACAATATCAAACTAGGCTCATTTGTCTAAGATTTATCTAAATTATGTAGCTTGACTTGAATTCTTATCTTTAAGCCAATTGAAATGAAGCTTTTTAAAGGAATTTTAAAAGTTAATTTGGTAGTGCCAACCAGAGATAGGAAAAATATCATACACAGAAACATACATGCAAATAAAGAGCTTATAACTTTAATTATAAAAATTTTTAGCCACAAGTCAGACATAAACACAGAAATATAAATGTCACTAATTTATATAAAAGAGCTGGCTTTTGACTTTGCCAAACTATATATTTTTACCAGGATTGTGCTCCTAGTAGATGGACAAGTTGAAATTACTAAGCTTCCCCACCAGTGTCCATGGAGGAGATTTTAAGATTTTTCCCCCTAAATGTGCAATATTACGGAGGCTGTGGACTAAATATTGGGTGAGGACTGAGAAGACACCTTGCTCTGAAGGGCACTGGAAGAGGACTAGCAGGACATCTGGTAGAAGAGGGGAGCGGAAGGTCAGGAATAAGTTTGATATTTGGGATTGTGAGGGTCTGAAGTTGTTTGTTTTTGCTATCTGAGCTGAGTTTTTTTCAACAGCTCTAGTATTAGTTTTAAGATAGTCGTGGCAGGGAAGGGAACAGATAGGGTCAGGGCCCTCAACTAAACTTAATATAATCAAAGGATATTGTCGTTCCTTCTTTGGTGCCGGGGCCCTTTGTCCCGCAAAGGTGCCTTAGCTATGTAGAGGGGTCCCTCTGCCGGTCCGAGAGAGGATGCCCGCGCCCTACGGATGGAGGCACAGGGGTAAGGCAGGGAGAGTTTAAGTCACACAGACACGAACAGTCACACAGACACTTGCAGACAGTCACAGAGACGTGCACACGGAATGAGATTCTGGAGACAGCTGGATGGGAGGAAGCAAGTCCGTTTATTGTAAAGGGGGGGAGGCTATTTTATACTCTTTTTTGAAGGATCGTGTAAAAGGTTGATTGGATGATATTGAGTGAAGTGAGATGCACATCAGAGCTCTAGTGCTGGTTGCCGTGCCCTTATTGGGTCTGTGCTCACTCGGTTTCAGTTGCCTTTTCCTGGAAATGGGCTGGTTTCTAGTATATGCTGAGTCATTGCCCCAGGCGCTCTTTTGTTACTTTAGCGCAGTTTGGTTGGGACTTCCCCGCTCTTTTGTTCTTCGAGCCATTTGGTTGCTCCAGGCGCCATTTTGATAGCTCTAGGTGCCATCTTCTGTTAGGGACTTTCCAGTGGGGGGAATTCCCACAATTTCTCCCTTTTGTTTTTAGGCAACTCGAGGAGGCTTATGTCAAGGTGACCGTGCCTGTGTTAGGTTGTCCTCCTCTGAGGATCTTACCCGTCATTGGCTACTGGCCAAGCTCTTCGACTTGGGGAAATTACTGAAGTGCTTTTGCTAGCACCAGATTATTTGCACATCCCATGGCTGTTACGCTTGCAATTTTCTTCGAAAGCACTGTCTGGCACAGGTGAAAATCATGAGCAACAGAACAAATATGATTAGCCCTATTCCTAAAGCTGACAGGAAATGCTGTGATTTCCACCAATTAACTGGGTTAAATTTTGTAATACATGAAATCATGTTTGAAAAAATATCCTTATCATTGGTCACATGAATTTGATTTTGAGATATTTCTAATATTTTTTTTTGTAATTCAATTATTTCCAAAGAGATATTACTTTTATGGCCTAGCAAATGATTCTCAATTTTTCTCCATTCTATATCAGATGAATTATAGGCAAGAGGAGTAATACAAAAGTTGCTTTCATTCTAATTACATTTCAATCCCCGTAAGTTTAAATTATATAATTGATCTCCAATATGCAAAATAGCTGATTCTAAATTATTAACTCGATTATTTAAAGCTACTACAGCAGTAGCAGCAGCTATAATGATTTCAATCAGTCCAAAATGCTTATAATAAGCAGTCCAATAAAGCATCTAGTCCGTTTCAAGAATTCTTGTACCATATGTAGCAAAAATTGACTTTTAGGAGACAACTGCCAAATCCGCATTATTCTCACAGGTATCCAGATGCCTTTTCTTCTTTTGGCCATCGCTATTTCTCCATCCTGCAACACACTTTCTGATAGACATGTATACATGGCACCATTTTCATAAAACAATGAGTCATTCTTAATAGTTATTTTACCAGTTATGAAAACAAATGGATCTTTAACACATGCTTTAAGATGATATGTTTGATTAAGGGTCAAATACTGTTTTGTCTTACTTATATTTCCTAACCATTCATAAGTAGGTGCAATCCCAAGAAATATATTCTACAAATTTTTTTGTAGGTTATGACTATGAGTGTCATTAGCCCAAGGGGCCGGTATCCATTTTTTTTGTAATGTTAACAGTTCCTGCCACAATAGTATAAGGAGAGGGCATACCGGCCTAAAGTCCATAGGCAGAAACAAGCTGCAAGTTCACAGTTCCAGGATTTGTAAAGTTAATGTGATGCATGGCTGCAATTGCCACAGGTCTCAGTGAAGTATTTTATCCTCTGGCAATATTTCTACTTTTCCCCCTTTTTGTTTTTGTAAAGTAAGGAATACAGTTTAGGTGGTTTTTTGTTGTATTATTCCCCAGAGCATTTGAATTGTGCATCTGAGGGCTCATTCTTCTCAAGAGCAGAAGAGATCTGATGTGACAGTCATTGGAGTAAGCATGAAGGAAGTTATGGGGGATGTCTATGAGCTGTTGGCCAGTAACAGACAGGTGGAACTGCTGGGCTACGCATCACAAGGTTTGGTACTCTCGATGTTTGTTTTTTCAGTGGAGCCACTTTGCCTTTTTTTAGATTCTAATGGTAGGGCCCTGGATCTTTACAAAGGCATCTGTGTTAACAGTTCTAAAAGGGATGTTAGCGGGGTGGGCAGGAACATGACAGTCACCTGTTACTACCAGCAGGTATCCCAGATGTTTTTTAATAGATCTGAGGGTGATTTACAGCAGTCCACCATTTCTGTCTTGTTTTTAGTATTTGCAATCCACCCCTGGATAGGGATGGCAGTTTTCAGAGTGACCAGACACTATTGGGTTAAATCTTTCACTTTTAGCAGGACCTCCTATGCTGCACACAATTGCTCTTTTATATTGTACTTTTGGCCTTCTTCCAGAATTGTGATTAAGACCCAAGGGGTTACTTGTTTAGATTTACCTTTGCCACAAACTCCACTCAAAGCCAATATTGGTGCTTGCCACATCCAATTCATAGGGTAAGTTAATGTCCACAATTTACTTTTATTTTATTATTATTTAAAGCAGCTTCCTGGAGGTTTTCCTACTTCTGTGAAGGACTTTTCTCAATTAACACATACAATGGTTTTAATATTTGAGTTAAATGAGGGATGAAAGATTTTTAGTATTTTAATAATATTATAGATTCTATTAACATGAGAAAACATTGTACTTTATTAATTACAGCAGAAAGTATTGTTTTATCTTACCCAACTAAACAACATATAAGAATTTGATAGAGGGAAACGGACTTTGGCCCAGTGGTTAGGGCGTCCGTCTACCACATGGGAGGCCCGCGGTTCAAGCCCCGGGCCTCCTTGACCCGTGTGGAGCTGGCCATGCGCAGTGCTGATGCGCGCAAGGAGTGCTGTGCCACGCAAGGGTGTCCCCCGCGTAGGGGAGCCCCACGCGCAAGGAGTGCACCCGTAAGGAGAGCCGCCCAGCGTGCAGGAGGGAGCAGCCTGCCGAGGAATGGCGCCGCCCACACTTCCCGTGCCGCTGACGACAACAGAAGCGGACAAAGAAACAAGACACAGCAAAAAGACACAGAAAACAGACAACCGGGGGAGGGGAATTAAATAAATAAATAAAAATAAATCTTTAAAAAAAAAAAAAGAATTTGATAGAGCAGCAGGGACTTTGCATCTTGTTCCAATTGTTTGCCTAGTTTAGGCTCTTAAGATAAAATATTATTGTCTCTGGTGTTTCTTTTAATTCTGAAAAAAAGGATTACTGGTTAATGTCATTTGTAGGGTTTCAGCCACAGATTTTTTCTACGCAGCTAGATTATTATCACCATACCAGGAGAGATGGTTTGGCTATGCACATAACCCTGAAAAGCACTGCAAAAGTCCATTGTTTGGTTTTCCACAGATAGAGGAATGCAGGCTGGCTTGACCTGTCTAAGAAGACACTAAAGAAAGTTTTAGCAAGTTTTAAAACAAAGTGATAGCAACACAGCTGGACATTAATATCTTAAAACAAACTAGCAGTATTTGGGATTGCTGCATTCTACAGTGTTGTTATTTTAATTTATGATAAGAGGTTGTTTCTGCAACACCTACCCTTTTATAATAATTAAAACCATAATTAACCACATTGTACTTCTCTTTAATATTATGCTGAAATATTGGTAACTTTATACACTCTTAAGCATTCATAGGAAACTTTTACTCATACAACTTTAATTAACAGAGGGTTAAAGAAAAAAATATCTGTTAATTTTATAACACTTTTAAACACCTTCCGTTCGACTTATATTAAATGAACTTAATTATTACTTTAATTTATTATTTCAAGGTAAAAGAACAAATCTCTTGTAATTAGTTTGGAATAAAAGGCTACTTTTCAGGATTTGATTTGAGAAAGCAGGTTTGAACATTATGTTCCTTTAAAAGAGGTAAGACCTTTCCTTTTTGGAACACCAAGGAAATGATGAGATTAAAGCATAAAAAGCTAATTTGATAAAACAGATTTTCTTTGTATACTGATTATTCAGGATAAACTCTTTTACCAAAATAGATTAATGACTTGAGAGATTTTGAGAAAGAACAAAATTTTAAATTTTGATTCATACTACTTGATGCTAAAGCTTTTAAAACTTTATAGATAGAACCATCAAATCTTACTCAACTTTAATCATAAAAATTTCTTTTCCACAAACTTTTTACACTTTCAGTATTCATTCAGGTTTTGTCGCACACTCTATTCTTTCCCAATAATCAATCATTTTATTTTAGGACAAAATCATCTCCTGTTTCCTTAACAATAAAAATACATTCCATACATTCCACATATGTAAGTTACCAGGCAAACGTCTTACAACGTATAATTATCATTAACACTAAACAAGCTTGTTAAAATAATTAATTTTTCTTCACTTTAAATACTTAGTAGCATGCAATACCAGAAACAGTCTCCTAGAAGCAAGTTGGCAGGGGAGGTTGGCGGCTGACATGTTTTCCTGTTATAAAATTACCTTTTATTATTATTATTATTATTATTAATTCAGGTTTGTTTAATAATGACTTTTTGGAATTAGCCATTTAAACACTTTAATTTAAACAATGCTTCATTAAACTTCTTAGAATTATTTATAACCATATAGACTATAATTATATTATTTTAAGACAATTTTTACCTTCACAGAACATATTTCCTTATTTAAAGTTATTACAATATTTTTTACAACTTGCTACATGCATTTAAGTTCCAAGAGTTTATGAAAATTAGCCATCCTACTTTAGGATAAAACACACCTTTTAGAAAATCTTATTAAATTTCGGTCAGCATTCCCACAAACTTTTAACCTTCTTTAATATTTATTTAAGTTTTACATCCTTCATTTTATCCTGTGAAGAGAAATAAACTATTTATTTTAATCTAGGCAAGAATAACTTTTTATGAAAAGATTTATAGTAATTTTGTTAATCAAGACTTACAATTTTTATCATTGTAGTGATCTTATTAACATTTAAACTTATGTATTAATATAAGTGCTTATTTAATTTTTGGCCATTTGAATAGAGCTCTTTAAAAATTTTTTTACTTATTTATATTACCATCCGGAGGTATCATAATATACACTGACATTGAACAAACAGACACAAAACAATTATAGCACATTAACAGAAACATACAGTTTACAATTAACTCATAATTCTTACTTTCTTGGTATAGCTGTTTTTAAGTTTTCCATTATATCACATCTTAGATTTCACTTTTTAAGATTTCTTCTGGAATCCATGTTGCCTGTAACATGCAAGCTTGTACTTGGAAACATTTTTATTAGTTATCAGCAATCAGTTAAGATAACTTGTGCAGCATAAATGTAGTTAGGCTCTAATTTAGCAGTTTAGACCGTTAACACACATTTTTGGATTATTACTCTGTAAGACTATACTGAGACTTGAAGTTCACGAGTAAACTACTGATTTAAAACTGAAAATTCCTTTTTAAATTTTGATAAAAATTTCGTACTAATTTTATTATCTTGGTTAAATAAGCCCAATCAGAATTAGCATGGAAACAAAACAGAACACCAATGTTGCCTTGTTTTTCTCTTTTTTCAGTGGCTTAATTCTGTTAACCCCCACTAGCCCACAGCTACATTGTCATGTAGAAAGCAGGGGGCTGAGAGGTTGGAAAGGGGGATAGCGGGGTCCTCAGTGGAAGGAGCGCCAGAGAGGGAACTGTATATAGCCAAGAGAGCAGGCATGAGGCCGAGGGGGATAACTTTGCCTTCATGCACTTCAGCTGAGAGCACGTGTTTAATTAATTTTGCCCAAGTAGAGGGTTCCCAGATGGCAGCAGTGGAGAGCCAGGGATTGAAGCGTACTACTATGTCCCAATATTGGTTCAATTCTTTTTCTGAGATTTTTTTACTTGGTGGCTAGCGAGGAGAGAGTGCAGAGCGTGAGCTTGAGGAGCATTTTCAGAGGAAGAAAGGTTTCCCATCATGATTTACCTTACCTGGAGACAGGAGAGACGGGTTCGTGCCCCATGTTGGGCGCCACTTGTCGTTGTTCCTTCTTTGGTGCCTGGGCCCTTTGTCCCGCAAAGGTGCCTTAGCCATGTAGAGGGGTCCCTCTGCCAGTCCGAGAGAGGATGCCCACTCCCTACGGACAGAGGTGCGGGGGTAAGGCAGGCAGAGTTTAAGTCACACAGACACGAACAGTTACACAGACACTTGCAGACAGTCACAGAGACGCACGCACGGAATGAGACTCTGGAGACATCTGGATGGGAGGAAGCAAGTCCGTTTATTGTAAAGGAGGAGGCTATTTTATACTCTTTTGAAGGATCGTGTAAAAGGTTGGATGATAATGAGTGAGGTAAGACACACGTCAGAGCTCTAGTGCTGGCTGCTGTGCCCTTATTGGATCTGTGCTCACTCAGTTTCAGTTGCCTTTTCCTGGAAACAGGCAGGTTTCTAGTATATGCTGAGTCATTGCCCCAGGCGCTCTTTTGTTACTTTATTGCCGTTTGGTTGGGACTTATGTGCTCTTTTGTTCTTTCCCACGGTTTGGTTACCCCAGGCACCATTTTGATAGCTCTAGGTGCCATCTTCCGTTAGGGACTTTCCAGTGGGGGGAATTCCCACAGGGTATCACACCCAAAAAAATAGATTAGTTAATAAACACAATCTTTCTCTTTTGGGGAGTCATAAAATAGTGTCAGACTGTCACACCATGCAATGGATTGGCTTAAACAATTGGAATTTATTGGCTCACAGTTTTGAGGCTGGGAGAAGTCCAAAATCAAGGTGTCATCAAGGTCACCTCCCAGAAGACTGTGGCATTCTAGGGCTGGCTGCTAGCAATCCATGGTCCTTGGCTTCTCTGCCATAGAGCAGTGCGCATGTCAGCTTCTCTTAGCTTCGTCTTCTGGGTTCCTTTCACTTTCAGCTTCTGGCTGCTCTCTCCAGGTTTCTCTGTCTCTGTGACCTTCCCTATAAGGCCTTCATTAGTAGGATTAACACCCATCCTGATTCAGCTGGGCCACACCTTAAGTGAAGTAAACTCACGAAAAGGGCCTATTTATAGGGCTCACACCCACAGAAATAGGTTAAGTTTAAAACATGTTTTTCTGGGGCTACTGAGATCCAAGCTTTACCCTTTTCCTGTGCTTATAGCTTTTATTAATTTCTCTTGTCATTTTACTAGGCTGACTAATCCATCTAATACAGGGGTAAGTAGTAGTGAAAATACTTCATTCTTGCCTTGATTCTATCATGTTAATAGGATAGTCATCAATTCCCGTTTTTGAATTGTTTTCATCGTTGATAATAATGATTATGGGAAATGTTTTTTGGTATTTATGTACATGGATTTCCTCCAGATATCCATTAGTATCAAGAATTTTATTAATGGTTGTCCTATGGTCAAACCATTTTTTTTTTTAAGATTTATTTATTTGTATTTATTTCTCTCTCCCCTTCCTCCCCCCACCAGTTGTCTGCTCTCTGTGTCCATTCGCTGTGTGTTTTTCTGTGACCGCTTCTATCCTTATCAGCCGCACTAGGAATCTGTGTTTCTTTTTGTTGTGTCAACTTGTTGTGTCAGTTCTCCGTGTGTGCAGCGCCGTTCTTGGGAGGCTACACTTTCTTTCCCACTGGGTGGCTTTCCTTATGGAGCACACTCCTTGCGCATGGGGCTCCCCTACGCGGGGGACACCCCTGCATGGCAGGGCACTTCTTGCGTGCATCGGCACTGTGCATGGGCCAGCTCCACATGGGTCAAGGAGGCCTGGGGTTTGAACCACGGACCTCCCATGTGGTAGGCAGACACCCTATCCATTGGGCCAAGTCTGCTTTTAAACCATTTTTATTTTACTTGAAAAGCCCCACTTAATCATGCCATTTTAAAAAATGTGCTATCAGATTCTGTTTGCAAATTTTCTCTTTTTTTCCTGGGCACTTGAATGGATTAAAATGGGTTGTGATTATCTCATTTTTGAAAAGTTGGTCGAATTTCCCTGCAAAATTTTCAGATTGGCACTTTTTATGGAAGATAGTTTTTTGATGTATGGTAATTGATCTCTTTGAACTTTTTAGCTTTGCTGGGGTCAGTTTTATATTTCTCCAGAAAATTACCCAGTAATATACTTTTTCTAATTTATTTGCATAAAGTTGTAAAAAGTAATTTCTTAAGGTTTAAAAAATCTTTTTCAAAAAGTAGCTAATTTCCCCCTGATATTTCTTATTTTGTGCATTCTTTCTCCTTGAAAAAAAATTAAGACAACTAATTTTTTTCTTTTGTGCTAATTTTAAACATGTATATATTAATTTTAATAGTTTTTCTCTTTCTGACTTCTCTTTGCATATTTATTATAAATTTTTGGTGTATATTGCTCTTTATCTTTTTTTTGAGCTAGGTATTTAATTTTTAAATTTTTCATTCTTTTATTTATATTGTTAAATATTAAGACTATGAACCTTACTTATATTTGAATTTTTTCCCTTAGTTTTTGATAGGTAGTATTGTCATTATCATTAATTTTCTAGAAAATCTTCAGTTTCAGTTCTATTTTCCAAGTCAAAAAGCCTTTAAAGTTTTACTAATTTCAATTTTTATTGCATTGTGATAAGAATATGGTAATATTTATATTTTATGAAAATTACTAATATTTTCCTTGTTACCTAATATAGAGTGAATATTCCATTTGCACTTAAAGAAAAGGTATATTTGCTATTTTTGGCATAAAAAACTAGATTTATATCTGTAAGATCTATGTCACTGATTATGCTATCCATGTCTTCTCTAGCCTTTCTTGTTTTAGGTTCACTTGAAAAATTCTGGCTTTTCTCCTCCTTTGCTTATTTTGGTTTGTTTGTATTAACTTTATTTAGGTTAGTTATATACCATGAAATTCACCAGTTTAAAGTATATAATCCAATCATGTTAGTAAACATACAGAATTGTGCTACATAAAGTTTTAACTCTTTAATGAGGGAAGCAGCAAGATAGACAAAATGGCTGCTGATTTTTATTTATATGCAGAAAGAGAGTGTGCACAGTATATGTGTTTGTACAAAATGAAAGGAATAAAATTCTTAGGATAGATAAAAATTGGATAATTTATTACACCTTTTGATTACCGTCTCTTTCTGGCTGTAAACCTAACATCAGTTTCTGGAGATTAATCTTTAATTTCACTGGGTTTTAAATTGTCTACATTGTTATCGTTTGTGGATTGATAATTAGACATACTGTAAAAAGAAAAGTAAATTCCCCAAGAGTGTCAGATAAAGGTCAATTAAGAAATATTAAGGATCTGCTTTTTTTTTTTTTTTCCAGTCTGGCTTCTTAGAAACTGCCCTACCAGAGAGGTCAGCAAACATTTTCTGTACAATGCCAATAATAAAAATATTTAGCTTTGTGACCCATATGGTCTCTTTCTTTTTTTTTTTTTTTTTTTGAGGTACTGGGGATTGAACCTGGGACCTTGTACATGTGAAGCAGGTGTTCAAGCACTGAGCTACACCTGCTTCTCCATATGGTCTCTATAGCTATTCAACTCTGCAATAGCACAACTGAATCATAGACATAGAATGAACGTGGTGATTGTTCAATAAAACTTTACTTACCAAAACAGGCAGTTTGCCTGTTCTAGCAAGCTGTTTTAAGAATTAAGCATTTCCACATTGGAACCGTTGTTTTCTTTCTTAGGACTGTGACCCAGTTTCTAGGAATAGCGGTCACCCTAGGGTAACTATGAGAGTCCCCCCAGAACAGAACTTAACCTGCTTTATCCTAACTTTCCTTTTATAATTCTGCCCCAGTCGTTCCCCACAACACCAGCTCAGAATAGACTTCCATGCCCACAGGGGTTTCTCTAGATTTTGCTTCCAGGAATCCATAATCAATGTTTCCCTCTATGGTTTCTCCAGGGTTGATTTTGGGGGAATGGGCCAGCAGCCCAGACTAATTCCTCATCTTGGCAGAATTTAAAATTCAGCTATGCCATTTCTGATTTGGAATATAGACAACTGACTTAACTTACCTGAGCTTGTTTCCTGGTCTATTGAAATGGGATCACAGGCATAACCTAATAATTAAATATTAATGTAAAGACCACGTTCTCAGCTCTTTCCAGCTCTCACACTGCCAGGCAAGAAAATGGTCGTGACTGGAACTACAGTATGCTACACAGGAGAATTCTGGGAATTGTAGATTAGGATGAGGCTGTGACTCCACATACTCAGGCATTTGTGTTCTGGTAGACACTGTTCTGGACCTTTTGACCCTGCCATGTCTGTCAAAGTTTCTGTGAGTCTGGCTAATGTCCATTATATCTGAAAGGAGGCTATATTTTGGTCTCTAAAGGCCCTTCCTGGATGAAAAGGTTGGAAGCAAAGTGCCTTACTTAGTGTGTGGAATCCGGTGGAAGCTGTGCTCCTGAGGATGCCCCGTCCTACGTGGAGATAAATATATCCTGGGTAAGTAGCACCCTCTGAGGTTTTGTTCAGCATCATGGGTTTGAGGGAAGGTCTGGCCTAAATCCCTTCCGCTGTAGCTGGCTTCCATTGGATTTGAGGGATGGTTGGGATTTGTCTGGGCAAAGTAAAGGTAATTCTGACCATCTCATTTTGTGAGCTCTGAAGCAAGCCTGATCTCATGGCTTCTCTTTCTTCTCCAGTTCTGACTTCTCAGGACTCTGCAAATCTCCAGGAAAGGAATCAGAAAATTGATCAGTTCCAACAATTATAAAAACCATGCCCCATGTGAGTTGCTCTTTGTTCTCTCCTTCCTGAAGTGCAGTCATTTTCTTATGAGGTGTGAGCACTGGATTTATTTATCCTAGAACTTTCTTTCCTTACCTACCTCCAAAGAGAACTGCTCCCAAATTTCCCCCATTCAAGTGAGTAATAAAAGCAAAGAGCTCTGTTCTTCTTTAAAGTGTTTTTCATCTCTCCAAAGCATTTGGATATTCATTCAGGAAGTCATTTTACATTTCCTAAATGCTCAGTCTTCTGCCAGGAGCCTTGAGGGAGCAGTATAAACCACTAGTACCATGGCGTGATGAAGCAGAGATGAACGGTTCAGTGGGACACCTGGAAAACTTTTTACCTACAGAACTAGGTTTGCCACTTGAAAGTAATAGTACATGAGACCGAGTTCCCAATCTCAGTGTGTGGTAAGATTTTCACTGAGACTTTTAACTTATGGTGGGTAACTAAGTACTGATAGGGGAGAAATCCTATTCCTTATATTAGTTTCCTACTGCTGCTGTAACAAATTACCACAAACATAGTGGCTTAAAACATTACAAATTTATTATCATACACTTCTGGAGGTCTTAAGTCTGAAATTAATTCCCATGGGGTTAAAACCAAGGTGTTGGCAAGACTGTGTTTCTTCTGGAGGCTCTAAAGAAGAGTCCATTTCCTTGCCTTTTCCAGCTTCTTGATGCTACCTACATTCCTTGGCTTGTGATCTCCATTTTCAAAGCCTGTAATCTCATCATTCCAACCTCTGCTTCTGTTGTCACATCTCCATTTTTTACTCTCCTGCCTCCCTCTTTTGCTTATAAAGACTCCTGTGATTACAGTGGGCCCACCTGGATAATCCAGGATGATCTTCCTATTTTGGTATTTTAAACTTAATCACATGTAGTCCCTTTTGACTTATAAGGTAAATAGTAAATAGTGACTTATAAGGTAAATAGGTTCCAGAGATTTGAATACAGAGATCTTTGGTGGGGGTGGAAGAGGGGCATTATTCCAGCACCATGCCACTCTTGCCCAGGAACCAATGAGAGGTGATCAGCAGTCAGGATCCCCTTAGAGTTGGCTGGGATTGACCACTCCTGATGATGTTTGTGTTCACATGGACTGACGTCCATTGACTTGCTGTAGCCTAGGAGCATGGAAAGTGTGAGCAAGTAAAACCTGCCAGTGCATACTCTCTTAAGGATTATAGGTCTTTAGAGCTCAAAGACATTAGAGACTTTGTCCAGTTTAAATACTCACAAGAAAGCAGATCATTAGAGCAATATAATGGCATTATCATACATCTATTATAGGCTTTGCTAAGATGAGAAAAATATTCAATGGTATAATACTATGACATGATGAATCTGAGCCTTCTAAAACTTATGTCCAAATTCTATTTTCTAGTCTAGAGATTTGGTAAAAATTATTTGGAAATATTCCATCAATTTTGTTTGTCTTTTTTCTTGAAAGAGAAAGGAGAAGGAAAGATGTCATATTTATTGACAACTTGACTATTTAGTTAATTTATTTATTATTTTTTAAGAATTTGAAAATGTGCTGTGTGGCTGTATACAGTGTTTCTTTTAATTGAGAAACTACAGTTATCCTGCCCTTTTTATTCCTGGAACTTTCTGGATAATGAAATTGTCCTGTTCTTCCTAGGATGTTTTGTCTGTGAGAATAGACATGCTCAAGGAGTGTGTTGATACCCTGATTCAGGCACCTCATTCCTTCACTGATTACTAATGTTATAGTTTCCAGCCATGGCCTATTGTTTATTGTATCATCCCCTTCATTCCATGCCCTCCTCTACCTTTTCTCCTTTGATCTCAAAATCGTTACCATATTGTCATGAATATTGAATGGGTTTGTCGTTGCAGTGGTTGATGACTTTCAGGGACGTGGCCGTAGACTTCTCTCAGGAGGAGTGGGAATGCCTCAACCATGCTCAGAAGGACTTGTACAGAGATGTAATGTTGGAGAACTACAGCAACCTAATCTCACTGGGTAAAGCCATTTTCAACAGAATTTGTCTGCTATAATTTCTGCTTCCTTCATTGTAAATTTCTGATTTCTGTTCCCTCAGGTAAGGTTTGTGTTTCTAGAGGTAGAAATAATAGCTGCACTGTATACCTTCTTCTCCATCCTTCAGACTTTCACACCTTCAAACTTTCACGCTTTCCTCTGTCACTTCCTATCAATGTCTGTCTTCTGTGATGATCAGTGTAGGAGATTTGAATCTAATATCATGCTGTCAGCATAGCATGACCATGTCACATTTATTTTCTCTTAAGCTGGATGTTCAGTCCCTAAGCCAGATGTGCTGTCTCTATTGGAGCAAGGCAAGGAGCCCTGGATGGTGGTGAGAGCCATGACAAGAAGACAGAGCTCAGGTGAATAAGGACTGATCACACAGGGGAGCTGCGAAGACATAGGATTGTTGACATGTTCATGTGAAGTTCCTCTCAAAGGCCTATGGAAAGAAGGCCTGAGAGCTAGGGAGATCAGGAAGGCTATATCAATTGAGTTCTCAAAGGAACTTCCCTCCCATTCCCATTTACCACTCTTCCTCTCTCTTACATTCCCCTTTTGTTTCAATGAAGAGCTACCTTTGCTGTCTTTCAGGGACAGTCTTTTTAATTATTCTTTGAATTGAGTTTTTCCCCATTTGCTCTTTTGCATGGAAACTTGGATATGTATCTATAGCCAGCAAAGGTTTATAGACCGTTTACTGTGGTTTTAGATTAGATTGTCAGGGATGGCCTCTCAGGGGAGGTAACATTTCAACTGAGACCTGAATAAAGGTAGCCATGCAAAAATCAGGATAGTTTTGTTCAGTCAGAGGAAAGAGAATGCAAAGGGTCTGAAGAGGTGCTGAGATTCATATGATGGTCAACAAGAAGGCATGCTAGCTAGAGCAGGGGAGTGAAAGTAGAAATAAGAGATGAGGACAGAGAAGTAGGGGGAAATCAGATCATTTAGAGTCTTGTAAGCCATTGCAAGAAGTGAAATTGTCTTCTAAGTATGATAGAAAGACATGACAGGATTTTGTACAGGTAAAGAAGGGATCTTGGTTTTAAGATCACCCTGGGTATATGAGAATGGGGACAGGAATGGAAACAGGGAGAGCGATTAGAGGAGTCTACATTAGAGATAACAGTGACTTGGAATGGGGTGTAGATTCTCGTTATACATTTTGAAGATTAGAACTAATTTGATTTGCTGATAGATTAGGAATAGGTTTGGAAGCCTACAGAAGGAAATCAAGAATTATGCCTTTTACATTTCCCTTAGATATCCATGTTGAGAAGTTTGATAAGCATTTGGAAACCTGGGGGAGAAGTCAGGACTGAAGAGATAAATACAGGATTAATCTATGTTAATTAATCAATGCTTTATGATATGGATGAAAACTCGGAGGGAGTTGGTTTACATGGAGGAGAGGTACAATTCAAGAACTAAACTAAATGTGGAGCATTCCCACATTTAGTTGGGAAGAAGAAAATGGTCTAGGAAAGAAAATTGAGAAGGAGTAACCTGTGATCTGGGAATTAATCAGGAATGCAGTATACTAGAAGCCAAATTGCATACAAAAAGTTGGGAGTGGTTAACTGTGAAAGATGTTGCTGAGAGGACAAGTAAAATGAAAGCTGAGAATTGACTCCTGGATTTGGCAAAATGGTGTTGGTTACTGAGACAAAGTAGATTTGGAAATGAGAAGAACATAAAATGATTGTAGAGGCTTAAAAAGAAATGGGAAGAAATAAATCAACATTAAAAACGAGGGTGAAACAGTGAAAGAGTTAACTCACCAGGCAGTGTTGAAGGTCCATCTGAAGAGTTTCGAAAGTTACAAATAGTTTAGAAATATTTTAGAAATTTTTTATTATAGTGCTATAATATTTATGGAGAGAAGTGTGACTCTAGTTTTTATATGCAGTACTATTTCAACTGCCTGAAAATGTGTGGAAGACAGCCTGAAGGAACTCTGGCTAGATGTTAATTATGGGCATGAGAGGGCAAACAATTATAGACAGGAAGTACAGGCACATGTTTGGAAGAGTTTTTCTAGGAACTGGAACTGAGAAATGGAATAGGAGCTGCAGGGTGAACTATAGGCTCAAAGGAGAGTTTTTCTGTTTGTTGTGTTTTTTCAACAGAGAGTCTTTAAGATGGAGATAAATGTTAGAGAGATGGTATAGGGGTAAGTAATCTAGAAAAATGGGTGGTAGTGGTCTAAAGGATAGCCTGAAATTTGGCTTTTTGGGAGAGCGTGGGTGGGGTAGGATGGAGGACAAATCGTGCCTCAGAGGAAGCAGTGTGCTCAACTTTTCAATGGGAGCAAGAAGGTGAAGAGAATAATCGGAGGGGCGGGTTGAGGCTAATAGAGAATTTTGCAGAAAGTATATGATGATTTTTAGAAGGCCTTCTGGTCAGAGGAGAGTAGGAAATGGGTTGGAGTAGGGAATGTCCAGACTTGTAATGGCATGAGAGTCCTAGAATGATCAAGGACTCAGGAAGGTAGGACTTCCTTCTGAGGGATTGGTCCTCAGTGATCTCTTTGGGAATGGTAATTGATTATTTCTGTTATAACTTCAGGGTGGTGGGGTTGTCACACTGAGGCTTATGAAAATTTAGCCCTCTTGAGCAAAGGCAGTCTTAATAGCAGGCTATGAAAGTCTTAAGAACACCCAGAGCTTGGGGGTCTCCTTTGTAGACTATGGTAGGTGAATGCCTTATCAGAAGAAAGAATTATAGGTGCTGCCCTGCTAGGAATCTGTGGGACTGGGGAGGCTTCTGCAAAGCAAAGATGTGTAAAGTTTTATGTGAGCCCTGAAAGGATGGAAGTGGGTAGGGAGGCCAGAGGTAGAGGGAGCAGCATTCCTGGCAGAGGTTACAGTGTAGCGAGGCTGTAGGTGGATGGAGCTTGGTGTGTGTGAAATATAAGAAGGCCCTGTAAGGACCTTGTGAGAAGCCTGGTGAGGGAGAGATGCCAAATGTGAGGGTGAGAGGCTGGCAGGAGCCAGCTACATAGCCTTCTAGGGGTTATGAAAACAACTAAATAGGTAGTAAGTAGCATTTGTTTTGTTGCTGTTGTTCAATAAAATAAAACAGAAGAGAAAATAAAATACCACAGAAGACATCACTTGTAGCAAGATAATACTTATGACATTTGTTTTTTTGTGTTTGTACATTCATTACCCCATAGTATGTATTTCTTACTGTGAGGTTGTTGTAGTCAAACAAAGTTTGAAAAATTTTGCTGAGAACTTTGGACTTTATCCCCAAAACATTGGCAAGCGATTGAAGAATCTTAAGCAGGACAGTGACATAATGTGATTTTTACATATTTAATATATCACTCTGATCACAAGGTTGCAAGATGGAGATTAGAACAAAAGGTCTCATGAAATTGTTGGATAGCTTGTTGTTGTACTGCAAATTTGGGCTTCCACAGAGTGTTGGCGGTAGAATGAGGAAGAAGAGAACAGGTTCAAAAACTGTTTAGCTAATAGAATCGGCAGGACTTCTTGGGGGCAAGAAGAAGATAGTCTTCCCAAAATGACTTACGCTTTTCAGACTCCCATTTTGTTTTCTTGCATCAACACCCCTTTTTATGTCCCAATACTGTCCTCTATTACATTGGACAGTCTATATAAAGTCTTGTCAGAGAGTCTGTGTCTGCTGCTCCAGTCACGTGGTAGCATTCCCTGCATTCGAAGATTACGCTTGTCTTCCAAGTTCTTTGTTCAGAATAATGTAAAATTTTCTTTTGTATAAACATCACTCTTTCTAGAGCATTACAGAAGTGCTTCCCCCAGAAACAAGAGAACATTTGGCCTTGGGTATAAGGTTTTGTAAAGGAATGTCTGAAAATAGGCATGAAGGGGGAAGCAAGCACTGTGTATGTAGGCTGTGTGCTAAAGATTAGTTATATGATAAAATAGGAATTATTTTGTGCTTAAGGAGCTTGAGTAAAGCGATTAACAGGTAAATAAGTGAAATATGTTACTGGAAGTGCAAAAATGAGGAATAAGATAAGATATAGAGAATAAAGACATGATCCTAATTTGTGTTATCAATGTCAGGCTTTCTGAGCAGCTGGCATTTAATGTAGGGCATTTCTGACAAGAAGGAGCTAGCCATGCAGAGGGCATTCCTGATAGATCAAACAGCATGTGGAAGAATCTGAAAGGGGATAGAAATTTGATGTTTCAGGAGATTCAATGAAACAAGGTTAAAGACTTGTTTCTCAATGTAGGAATGGCTGAAAATGAGGTTAGAAAGGTAATCAAGGATTGGATCATGCAGGGGTTTGTAGGGCATGAATAGGAATTTGGATTTTAGTCTATGTACAAGGGGTAAGCCACTGAAAGACTTTAAGCAGTATTTTCAAATTTTGTTTTATATCAGAAACATCTGGGGAGATTGAGAAATGAGTGAAGATTTGTATTTTTTAAATTATTAACAAATATTGAGTATCAACAGTGTGCAAGTAATGGTCCTAGGTACTAGAGATAAAACAGTGATTGAAACAATGTCCTAGCTTTGATGAACTTAACATTGTGCTTGGGAGAGACAGACAATATGCAAGCTTTACAAATAGTATATCCATTATTGATAAATGCAATATAAGTGCATTTATATATTGGATGTTTTTATAATGTGGCATTTGAGCAGAAAAAGAAATGAAGTGAGAGAGCAAACTATGCATATATCTGGGAGAGGAACATTCCACAAAGAGGGAATAGTTAGCACAGAGATATGAGCTTGGCATGTTCAAAAAATAAGGAGGCCATTGTGGGTAGAGCAAAATGAATAATTAGAGTAATAGGAGATGACATCAAAGTAGTGCCATGTAGAGTCTTGTGAGCCATAGTATGGATTTAGGATTTTATTCTCAAATGGTAAACCATAAGATTTTTAACTGGGAAGTAATATGATACGAGTTATGTTTTAAACTGATTCTTGTGGATGCTGTGTGAGGAATAGATGGTAAATGCAAGGGTGAAAGCAGGGAGACCAGTTAGGAAGTTACTGCAATAAGAGATGGATGGCTTGGTCTAGCACGGTAGTAGTGGAGGTGATCAGATTCTTGATAAATTTTGATGAGAAATATGATAGGACTTACTGATTGATTTATTTTCTGGCCAAACATCTCTTTGCTTGTTTGTTTCAGGGGAAGAGGAGTGGTGGGAGAAAAGGTTTTTTTGTTATTTTATAAGTTTCCTTTTTGATTGTAATCCATTCTGAAGTTTGAGAACCATTGATGTAATCTGCATTGCTAATTACCTATAAACTTTCCTCATTCTTTAAATGTTGCACAAAATATTGCGTCTGTTTAAGCTATTCTTTTCTTAAGGAAATTAGTTTAATTAAATCTACCATTTTTACCTTAGAAGTTTCATTTGTCTGAGGAATCTGAAACAGCAAGAACTTGTTTTCTTGTTATCTTACAGACTTTGAATCCAGGTGTGAGTCCAAGAAGTCATCTCCAAAAAAGGGAATTTATGAAATGGAGTCAACCTGGTGGAAGATAATGGGAAAATCTAACAGCCACAACCTTGAGTACAGTGGTCCTGGAGACAATATACAGTTCAAAGGTCCGTTTGAGAGTCAACAGAGAAATCAGGGACAGCTTTTCATGCATGTGAAAATTACCTGTGAAGAAAAGGCCCCTCAAAGCCACTCCACATCCCCTATGTTTCATGAGATAATTCCTATCAAGGAAAAATTGTATAAAAGTAAGGAATGTAAACAAACTTTCAGCAATCTGTCATGCCTTACTGAACATAAGAAAACTCATGAGAAAGAAAAACACCCTGAAGTTAAGAAAGGCAGGAAGACCTTTAATAAACCACCAAGCTATTTTCAACATCAAAAGATTCAGACCGATGAGAAACCATATGTGTGTATGGAATGTGGAAAGGCCTTTGGTCGTAGTTCTGACCTGATACAACATCAGAAAATTCATACTAATGAAAAACCCTATCAATGTGAAGTATGTGGGAAGTCCTTCATTCGTGGCTCACAGCTAACTGAACATCAGAGAGTTCATACAGGTGAGAAACCCTGTCAATGTAAAGTATGTGGGAAGGCCTTTATTCGAGGTTCACAGCTAACTGAACATCAGAGAGTTCATACAGGTGAGAAACCCTATGAATGTAAAAAATGTGGAAAAGCTTTTAGTTACAGATCACAGTATACTCTCCATCAGAGAATTCATAGTGGTGAAAAACCCTATGAATGTAAGGAATGTGGAAAGGACTTTATTGTTGGCTCTCAACTTGCTTACCATCAGAGAATTCATAGTGGTGAGAAACCCTATGAGTGTCAGGAATGTGGAAAGGCCTTCATTCGTGGTTCACACCTTACCTATCATCAAAGAGTTCACACTGGTGAAAAGCCATATAGATGTAAAGAATGTGGGAAGGCCTTTTTAAGTGCTTCCCAACTTAATGAACATCAGAGAATTCATACAGGTGAGAAACCCTATGAATGTAAACAATGTGGGAAGGCCTTTATTCGTGGGTCCCAACTTACTTACCACCTGAGAGTTCATACAGGTGAGAAACCCTATAATTGTAAAGAATGTGGGAAAGCTTTTACTCGTACTTCATATCTTACTAAACATCAGAGAATTCATACAGGTGAAAAACCCTACAAATGTAAGGAATGTGGGAAGGCCTTTATGTATGGCAAACAACTTAGTGAGCATCAGAGGATTCATACAGGTGAGAAACCCTTTGAATGCAAAGAATGTGGGATGGCTTTTATTCGGGATGCATATCTTACTCAGCATCAGAAAATTCATGGTGAGAAACATTATAAATGTCAGGAATGTGGGAAGACTTTCTTTCGTGCCACACAACTTACCTATCATCAGAGAATTCACACAGGCGAAAAACCCTACAAATGTAAGGAATGTGACAAGGCCTATACTTACGGCTCGAAACTTAGTGAACACCAGAGAATTCATAGAAGTGAAAAACCCTATGAATGTAAGCAGTGTGGGAAAGCTTTTATTCGTGGCTCACACCTTACTGAACACCAGAGAACTCATACTGGTGAGAAACCCTATGAATGTAATGAATGTGGGAAAGCCTTTAGTCATGGCTCAGAACTTACTCTACATCAAAGGATCCATACTGGTGAGAAACCCTATATTCATGTCCAGTGTGGGAAAGTCTTTAGACGTCATTCACAACTTACTCAACATGTGAAGCTTCATAATTGAGAAAGCCAGTGAATGTGATTTAGTATAAAAAAGATTTTACCTGTATCCTATTGTTCTGGAATATTAGAGAACCCATGCAATGATTGATTGTAATAAAAGTAGGACACACTTTTACTTCTGTATAGAATCTACCTAATTTTAGAAAGCCAGTGTTAACTTAATGAATACAGAAATGGCTTTTGGAAGCCCTTGAACATTTTTTTAAAAATTGCTGTACTGTGGGTTGTAATGCTGACACACATCCTTTATTAAGTATCATCTCCATTTCATCACTTCCTAAGTGTGAAATTGGATAAATTACTTAACCTCTCAGTTTCTTTATTTGTAAAATAGCATAAAGGTATTTTGAGGATTGAGGTAATAAATGTTAATCCCTTTGAACTGTATCTACTACTCAATGTCACTATCATCATTGCTGTCTACATCATTATTATATGGTATTAGAGAAGTGAAATGGCTGGAATATTTTATGTGTACAGTAAATATATGTAAGCATTCTATTGCCATTTTTCCCTATTTGAACACAACATAATTCATTTTGGAATAAAAATTTTAGAATTAAATAAAAATGTGATGGCCTCCGTTCAGAGCTAAGAAATTTGGCCTCCCTGGAACATTCATACTGGAAAGAAGTGCTGTGATAGAAATGACTTTAGGATTGTTGAGCTTTTATTAAAAATAAAAAAGAGATGATTTTTCTACAACAGATTCCAAAAGCAGACGTCATGTAATCCACATTTTCCATTTATATCTTTATGACAAAAGTAGTTGTGAACAAAATGTTAGCCAATATAGCTCCACTTTTTTATAATGGTATGAATTATTTTCTTAAGAAATAAAAACCAAATTTACCAACTACAATTATTCCTCATTATCCTCATCTATTCTGTTCCTGAAAATATGTTTAATAGTGGATTTATCAAATTTGCTGTATTTCAGAACCTATATTCCATTATTTTAAGTGGAATTAATGTGTTCCCTGCTCAACCCTAATCGATTTTCCCAAATATAACTTAACTTAAACTACCTACATGACTTTGGTCAAGGATTTCTGAATAATATTAAGCATTTAAAAAACCCATTTAACAGTTAATAGTAGATTCATTTTTAGGCCTTTTACGATGATTTTGATCAATGTGAATTATGAACTTTTCTTATACACTTTGAGGAATAGTGAATTATGTTAGATACATAATGAACATACATGCATTACAGTAAAAGAAAAGAAACTTTTAAATAATGAAGACTTCCATTTAAACTAAAGAGTTGTTTATCATGTTTGGTGGTCAGAAGAGAATTGGTATTTAGTTGGTATTTAGTGGGCAAAGGTGAGTGAGAATGAGCTGGGAAGCAGTAAATGTCTAAGGTTCTTCCAGATCTTGTTCTAAGGATCTGGTGGACAATATTTGCCAAACTTAAGACTTTTGAATGGAGCAGCTATGAACCACATCCAAAGCCACTGATAGAAGTACTGAAACAAACGTTTCCCAAAACAATACCTAACTTTTCTACATGCAGTACTTCTGCTGTTTTCTATTATATTGTTTTTGATAAATACTGTACCTCAATCAGTCTTCACAGTTTAAAACAGGCCATGACTTCTGCTTTGAATAACACTAATTTTAGATATATATTGCAAATTATAATCCAATTGTTAATTCACCATTTTAAAAACTATAGCAAAAAACAATAGGATGACTAAGTACCATTAGAATTCCATAGTAGTGACCCCTGTGATGCCACTGTAGCCAAGCATTCTTCATCTCTGAAGTACATTTCAGTCATATTGGATGACTGTTATCACAGCTCAGTCACTCGTGATTCAGGAGTTAATATTATTACCAAACTTAAGTTTTAAAAATTTAGAGGAAATTTAAGTAATGAAATGTAAATAGACTCTTAGGTGTTATAGTAAAATAAGTCATTGCTAATCTCTACCAGGTAATATTTTGCATGTTAAAAGCCTTTTGTAGACAATACCCTGAGCCAGCTTCTCACAAATACCGAAGTAATAATAAACTCCTACCTACTATTGGAGAGAGAGTTCTGCCTTATTGTATATGAGGCAGTACATAATCAGATTTCCTTACTGGCACTATGAAACCTGCTTGGAAAAAATCAAGCAAAAAGATTGTGATTAGACTGGCAATTAAGGAAAAAAAATTACATTTGTTATTGCTTTGCAGTCTTTTTTTTTTTAAGATTTATTTTTATTTCTCCTCCCCCCCCGCCCCCATAGTCTGTTCTTTGTGTCTATTTGCTGTGTGTTCTTCTTTGTCCGTTTCTGTTGTTGTCAGTGGCACAGGAATCTGTGTTTCTTTTTGTTGCGTCATCTTGCTGTGTCAGCTCTCCGTGTGTGTGGCGCCATCCCTGGGCACTTTCTTTTACGCTGGGTGGCTCTCCTTACAGGGCACACTCCTTGTGCGTGGGGCTCCCCTACGTGGGGACACCCCTGCATGGCACGGCACTTCTTGCTTGCATCAGCACTGCGTGTGGGCCAGCTCCACACGGGTCAAGGAGGCCTGGGGTCTGAACTGTGGACCTCCCATGTGGTAGACGGATGCCCTAACCACTGGGCCAAGTCCGCTTCCCTGCTTCACAGTCTTGACCATCAATTCCTTGTCTTCTATAATAATTAATATTCTTGAATTTTGAGCACACTTTGAGAAACACTTTTTAACCAAAATGAATATTAGTGGAAATTTCAGGTATTTGTGATAATAACAATAGAACTGAGGATCTGGTGTGATCTTTTCATTTCTTTTTTTTTTCATTTCCAAAGTCTTTGTATATATATTTATGTTTATTATAAGTACTTCATTTTCTCTACATTTCACCAAATATGGGCACCACTGTTACTTCACATTTATTGTGTGTTGAAGCTGTAAATAAACACCACAGAAAAGCATGTCCTTAAATCTAATCCCATCCTGTAGGTGTGAACTCATTGCAAGTCATAATTTTTACTGAGGCTTTCAAGTTAAGGTGTGATCCTGCTCAATCAGGATGGGTCTTAATCCTATTACTTGATTCCTTTTCTTATTTAAAATATTTTTTATTTATTTTTAAAAGATATGTAGATTACATAAAATGTTATATAAAAAATATATAGGGAATTCCCATATGCCCCACTCCCCACACCTCCCACTTTTCCCACATTAACACCTTCTTTCATTTGTGTGGTGCATTCATTGCAATTGCTGAATACATTTTGGGGCATTGCCACACAGCATGGATTATAGTTTACATTGTAATTTATACTCCCTCCCACTCCATTCTGTAGGTTACGGCAGGATATATAATGCCCTGTATCTGTCTTTGCAATGTCGTTCAGGACAATTTCAAGTCCCAAAAATGCCCCCACATTACACCTCTTTTTCCCTCTCCCTGACTTTAGCAACTCAAGTGGCCACTATCTCCACAACAATGATATAATTTCTTCCCTTGCTAGAATCACAGTAAGTCAAAGTAGAATACCAGTAAGTCCACTCTAGTCCGTATTTTATTCCCCAATCCTGAGGACTCTGGGATGGTGATACCCACTCCACCTCTAATTCAGAGGGGGTCTTCAATCCCATATGGCTGATGGATGGGATGCTTTTGTTTGCAGTTGTAGACCCTTGGTTCCTTGGTGTGCTGGTTGTCCATCTGTTTTCTGTTCTTAATTCAGTCATTGAAATAGGGAAATTCTCTGTAGCTCAAGTTTCTGCAATACTCCTTCCCCATTCTGTCATAATCTAGTTCACTTTAATGAGCTTTGTTATTAGATTTTTTAAAGGGAAACTTGAGTAAATACTATTTCAGTAATTTATATTTATTTCAAAATCAAGTTTTCAAAGTTGAAGTTTCCCTTGTAAGGTGGTGGAAAACAGGAAATACATTAAGCAAAGAATTATTAAAGGCAGACAAAAGAAACCACATTTATTGCAATATTGTTTTAGTTTCTCCTTTTAATATTTTATGAGTTGCAATCTTAGGAAATATTATAAATTTTTTTTTTGAAAGTCATTACTTTTCTCTTGCAAAATTACATAACAAAATGTACCATATACCAGGGGAAATAGTGCAGTGATTTAAACAAAAAGTTACAGGAACTACCCCCAACTACTGTTAAAACTTTGTGTGTATTTTTGATTTTATCTCTATGCTGAACTATGGTCTGCATTTGAGTCTAAAATTGCATGTTTTAATGGGATAATATATATTAATCTGTAACTTGCTCTTTTTTTGTTTTAACTTTTATTGTAGAATCTTTCAAATATATACAAAATTGGAGTAGTAAAATGAACAGCCATGTACCCATCATTTATCTTTATGAACCACTCTCTTTTTTTTTTTTTTTTGCCTTCTTTCATCTTCCACTTTATGTTGGAATATTTGAAAGCCAACCTATTTCATATTTCCCCTACCTATTTCAGTATGTATCTTGAACAGGTAAGGAATTATTTAATACCCAGTCTATTCTTAACTTTCCTTGATTTTAGTTGGTTTCTTTGAATCACGATTTAAATAAGGTCTACATAGTGCATTTGTGTAGTATATCTCTTATACACCTTGCTTTTCTAAGTGCAGAATAAAACATAGGAACATAATAATAGCAATGCCATGATATACTGCCGATTGTTCCCATGTGAGTTTTCAGATTGCTTCTTTACTGTTGCGAGATAGTGAAATAAATTTTGTTATACACTTACATGTTGGTGCTTTTAGTTCTACAGAATATGATTACTACAAATTAGACTGCTGAGTAAAAATCTTTTAACGGGTTATGTCCAACTACTTTTGGAAAGAAATAATTCTCATTCTTATCAATAGTGTACAAGAAGAGTGTTCATTCGCCATGACATCACTAGGCCCTGAATTAAAGGGGTGGTGGGGAACGATGGAGTAATAGGTTTCGATCCTTGACAGTAGAGAAACAAATGAAGTTAGCCCTTTGATCACACCAGCTTTCTACCTGGAGGCACATTCGGGATGATGGAGTGGAGAAATGTCCTAAGCAGAGCACACAGGTCCTACTGTCTTAAGGAGATGTATACTGAGGGGGGTGGAAGATGCAGGACAGAGTCCTTGAAGAGCAAGCTATACAGAAAACAGTCCCAGAAATCAGCCCAGCAGTCATGTGGAGTCTGCTGAATATTCATTGCACATGCATAAGGTCAAATTTCACAGGATTGTATAAAGAGAATTCAGGAAGCTGAAACTTGATAAATGCCCAGAGCTAACATGGCCCTAGGACATGTGCAAATTCTTGTCCTGATGATCATCTAAGGCATTCTACAGAAACCCTGGAAAGGTCACACATTAACAGCAGAACCATATTATTTCTGGATTAAAGACTTCAGATCTGCCTTAAAGAGTTTTAAAAACTACAAAAGAAGACAATTTTCAAGTAATTTAACTGCCTGCTAGAACAAAGTTCAACACTTAGAAAAAAATTAAAAGTAAAACTATTCAGCACTCAACCATGTAAATTTCACAGTGTGCGGTATGGTTTTAGTTTGCTAGACTGCCAAAATGCAATATACCAGTAATGGGCTGACTTTTAACAATGAGAACAAGTTTAACAGCTCTGAAACATGAAAATGTCCAAATCAAGGAATCACTAGGTCATGCTTTCTCCCCGAAGACCAGCTGCTGGTGATCCTGGAGTCCTTTGTCATATGGCAAGACATGTGGAGGAGTCTGCTGGTCTCTCCCTTCTCTTTTGGGTTGCTTTCAGCTTCTGGCTTCTAAGACTTGCTCTGTTTCTGTGGATTTCTCTGTGTGTCTATATTAATTCTGTTTATAAAAGACTCCATTAAGAGGGTTAATACCCACTAGGGCTATGCCTTATTGAAGTAACCTAATCAAATGGGCCCTTAGTGAAAGTAACCAAATTCAAAGTTACCACCCACAGGAATGGATTAATGTTAGTTAGGTAGATAGAGATAGAAAACAGATGATAGATATAGATTATTTTAAAAGGGCTTTTATATCCTTCCACTCAAAACAGACCTACCATTTGAGAAAAATGTTACTTTGAGAGAAAGTCAAATTTTAGTTTTGCATCAGTATACCATTCAGTAAACAAATCTTAGCATAGATAACAGGTTGAGATGTTAGCCAACAGGTATTTCTGCTATAAAGTTACTTTTTGTTATCAATATCAACATAGATTTTAATTTACAATCTGCCAATTGGATTATTAAGTACTCTCATCCCAAGACTATTAAAAAAGTTTTGAATTGGGGATTATAGGACAAACTATAGAAACTAAGATTTATTCTATAGTAATTCCTCTGTCCCTATCATTCTTAATTTTCAAATATAATAAAGTTCTAAGCTAAACTTAAATTTTCCTATCTTATTGCACCTAGCCCTTCCCCCATAGCTCTCAAAGAATAGGCTGGGGGGGGGGGGCCGCGCAGGGTATGTCAAGGAGTCTAGGAAAAAACCCCACCCCTCCCCAGTAGTTTCTATACTCAGATTTCTATATGACTGTGGCATTTTTAGATTATTTTTGAGAATCCCCAAAACAGAAACATTATGTTTGCAAATGAATCTGTTCCTCTGGGTGTGATACCACTTTGATTGTATTAAATTCAGTGAGGGGGCCTCTGATTAAGTTTACTTGATAAAATCATTTTAGGGCTTCTGATTGGGTTACATCAGTAAGGTGTAACTCAGGTTAAGTCCCTGCTCCCTTGGTGGGCTGATATAAGGACAATCAAGAAGACACATGGGAAGAGTAGAGAACTTTGTCATTTTGGTTCTGCCATGTGAGAAAAAGGAGAATGCTCAAACAGCTAAAAGCCATTTGCATGATAATAATAGCTGACATTGGGAAGAGAGTCCAGACTGATTTAGAAAGCCATGAGAATCAAGTCCTATGCCAGCTCATAGGCAAGACTGGGAAGAAGCTGGACCAATGGAGCCTCAAGAGGAAGAGGAAGCCCAGGAAGGAGAAACCAGGCAGAGCTCGGCGACCATCTTCAACATGTGATAACTGACTTTGGTAAGAAAGCAACCTTGAGTTGGATGCTTTAGGGACTGTAAGCTTTTACCCCAAATAAATGCCCTTTATGAAAGCCAACAGATTTCTGGTACATTGCATCAGCACCCCTTTAGCCAGATTAATACAATGAACTTTTCACCCTGCTTGGCTGTTTTTTAGAGAGGTATGTGTATATGAACAAAAGAGGTCAGGGTTTTGATGTAATGCCATGAAGGCCTGAATATAAGGCACCTTGGTCCACTTCTCCTGTTGCTTACAGAAAGAGTAATTGGAGTATGGTATTGTAATTAAGGGATCCATTTTTGGGCCATGATTCTCTGATTTATATTGTGGCCATGCAATATTACAGAAAATGAGAGTTTTTTCCACTTTAAACTGCCCAGCTTAAAAGCACTCCAGTGTTTCAAGAGGCACCCAAGGGAGGAGTCTGTAAGTATAAAGGGGTTATTACACATGTCCTGGTCTTTTGCTAGGCCCAAATTGTCTTCTCCTGTCCATCGGTCATCAAAAGCTGATGTCAGGTCCTGCGAGGTCTTGGAGAAAGACCTCAAACTATGGTAGGAGGGTTCTTGACACAGGTGTGGGAAAGAATTCAAGGACTACTCATATAGTAGCAAGAAAATTTTAAGTAAATGTGCACACTCAAATTGTGAGTGTGGTGTACTCTTAAGAATTGCACAAGATACCAGGAATGGATTAACTTTAGGAACAGTCTTCTGGGATCCCTCCAACTCCAAACCATCACACTCCACCCTCCGGACCCAGAAAGACATGTTCTTTCCATAAGCAAATTCATTCATACCATCACAATATTGCACAAAGCCTTTTAATTGTATTAAATACAAAGTCTCATCAAAGTCAGTAATAGGTATGATTGGTCCTGCAGCACAATTCCACACAGGTTGTGGACTTGTGAAACTGAGAAAGGGCAGTCAAATGTTCCCATTTCCATAGGGAGGAAAACAGGAGGCACAGTTCTCAAACAATTCCATAATCATGCAGGGCATACTCTATTAGGTTTCAAGATCTGAGAGTCTTCTATGGAATGATGTCCTCAGGGCCTGATGGAGCAGCAGTCCCAATCTTTGCAAGTGTTTACACAGTGAACATGCTCTCAGTCCCACCCTCATCAAGTACTGGCCCAACTCTAATCCTCACCCCAAGAATACTGGAGTGGTGGCAAACTCTCCCCAATTCTTGGAGAATAGGCTCCACCTTCTGAGAAAATAGGTGGGAACCAGACTCTCCACAATCTCTGGGGTACAACTCAACCATTTTAGAACAGTGGGGTGGTGGCCAGACTCTTGAATCCCTGGGGAATGTCCTCCACCCTCTCTGAAAATAGAGGTGACAGCACTCCTCCTGAACAACAGGGCAGAAGACCCACCCTTTTCAGACTCTGGGGGCATACTCACCCCTTCCACACACATGGGTGGGCTTGCTCTCTTGGCCCAAGAAGATTTCTTCAATCCCTACCTCAGTTTCCAAGGTTCTGCCTTTGAAGATATTTTTCCTTTAATCTGTCCCTTTAAGTCCATATTGGCAGTGGTTATATCCATACAGATCTTACAAAAAAACTTGTTGGTTTTACATGTAATGCACAGGGGTCCCAACTGTCTTCAGACCTTCAGACCTTCCACAAATCCTTCCTGGATAGATGCATTTCCAATCCCACTTTGCACTGAAATGACTGAGTAGTTCCATATTCAGTTAAATCCTCACATGGGGCACTATTCTCCTGTGACTTGCTTTTCAGATACTCAGAATTTTCCAAACCATCCATTTCTGGTTTCTTTATGTCCAGGATTTCAGTTCCTAGCTTATCCTTTTCCTATCACATTTAACTCTAAGCTGCAAGGAGAAATCAGGCTGCATTTTCCACATTTAGTTTGGAACTCTCCTCAGCTAAATATTCAAACTCATCATTTCCAAATCCTGTTGTCCATCCAAGACCAGGACTCAATTTTGCCCAATTCTTTGCCAGTTTAAAACAAAGACCACCTATTTCACAATTTGCAATGATACATTCCTTATTTCTGTCTAAGCCTCACAGGAAGTACCTTTAGTATCCGTATTTCCATGAACAGTCTCTTTTTTCTTTTTAAAATCAATTTTATTTATATATATTCATAAAGCATACAATCATTCTCTTTACAATCAATAGTAATCATAGCTGTGCCTTCATCACCCCATTATTATTTTCTTTTGTGTGTATTATATTAGCAGTAATAATATTAGTGGAGTACCAAAAGTCTCTTCAAAGCACGCTAGGTCTTTTCAATCAAGCATCTCACAGTTCTTCCTGCATATACAATCAATAAGCCACTACCATCATTTTTGGTATTTGCAATAGCAGCACCCCACTTACCTGGTACCAAAATCTGTTTTAGTTTGCTAGGATGCCAAAATGCAATATACCAGAAATGGGCTGGTTTATAACAAAGGGGGTTTATTAATTTACAAGTTTACAGTCCTGAGATCATGAAGATGTCCAAATCAAGGCATCATCAGGTGATGTTTTCTCTTTGAAGACTGGCTGCCAGCAATCCTGGATTCTTTTGTCACATGGCAAGGCACATGGTGGTATATGTTCATCTTTCCCTTCTCTTCAGGATTGCTTTCAGTTTCTGGATTCAAGGGCTTTCTCTCTGCTTCTGTGGGTTTCTCTCTATGTCACTTTCTGTATTTATCCCATTTATAAAGGACTCTTGTAAGAGGATTAAGACCCATCCAAGGCCATACTTTACTTACCTTAATGGAAGAAACCTAATCAAATGGTTCCACCTACAATAGTTTCACACACACAGGAATGGGTTTACTTTGAGGACATAATCTTCTGGGGTTCATCTAGCTTCAAACCGTCATAAGCATCTATGTATAAAAGCAGAAAAATGCAAGGCAAAACTAGGACAAATCAATCAAAACAAATAGACTCAAATGACAGAGAAAATGAAAATGAAATTATCATGCAAGAATTTTATAGACGCTATAAAAAATATGCTCAATATTCTGAATAATTTCTTCAAAAGCATGAACATAACAAGAGACAGGGAAGATACACAAAGAATCAAATGGAGGGAAGTGGATTTGGCTCAACAGAGCATCCACCTACCACATAGGAGGTCTAGTGTTCAAACCCAGGGCCTCCTGACCCTTGTGATGAGCTGGCTAATGCGTAGTGCTGATGAATGCAAGGAGTGCTGTGCCACATAGGGATGTCTCCCGTGCAGGGGAGCCCCACACGCAAGGAGTGTGCCCTGTAAGGAGAGCTGCCCAGCATGAAAAAAAAAGTGCAGCCTGCCCAGGAGTGGCTCTGCATACATGGAGAGCTGATGCAGCAAGATGATGCAACAAAAGGAGACACAGATTCCCAGTGCCATGACAAGAATCCAAGTGGACACAGAAGAACACACAGCGAATGGACAAAGAAAGCAGACAACTGGGGAGGGGTGAAGGAGAGAGAAATAAATAAATAATAGATCTTTTTTAAAAAAAGAATCGAATGGAACTTCTAGAAAACTAAGTAAAAATATCTAAAAAATTATTTTCACTGGAGATTAAAGACCATAGAAAATTAGTGAGTTTGAAAACATTCCAGGAAAAACTATGACAAATGAAGCACAGAGGGGAAAATATTGAAAGAAAGAAAGTCTCAGTAAACTGTGGGGTAAATATAAAGCATTTAATGAGAATCATTTAATGAATAATGAGAGGATGAGGGAAGAAAAAGGTAAGAGCCAAAGTCTGGAAATAATCCAAACTTGATGAAACTTATAAATTCATAAATCCAAGATATTTTTGGAAGCACAAAAATTTTTTTCTGTTATCCTTAAATATAAAGAAAGCCAAGGTACATCATATACAAATACCTAAAAAAATACAGTGTAATAGAAAATCTTGAAATCAGCAAGAGAGGAAAAAAGGCAAATTATGTACATAAGAATGGAGAATAAGGTGTACAAATTTATTATCAGAAAATATGTAAGCCAGAATACAAAGGAATGGCATTTATATAATGACATGGAAAAAAACCTGTCAACTTAAAATTCTATACTTAGCAATAATATCCTTCAAAAAGTAAAATGAATCAAAGTATTTTGTAAACAAACAAAAGCTAACAGAATTGATTCATCACCAACAGACCTACAAAAAAACATCAAAAGAAAATTTCCAGGCAGAAGGAAAAACAGATGGAAATTTGAATCTATACAAAGGGATGAAAAGCAGCAGAAAAGTTAAATATGAGTATGTATAATCAACAATTTTTTCTCTTCAAAAAGACAACTGACCTTTTAAATCAAAATTAATAACAATGTATCATGGGATTATATTTATAGAAGTTGAACATATGTAAACAACAGCAGAAAAGATGGTGGGGTAAATAAAATGGAAGCATACTGTCTTAAAGTTCCCACAATACACACAACATATAATAATGTATGAAGATATACTTTGTAAATTAAAGAAAGTGGGGTGGAATTATATTCAATTAGCCAATGATGAAAATAAAATGGAATGTAAAAGTTAATCCAAAGAAGGCAAGAAGAAGAAAATAAAGGAACAAAAAGCACAAATGTTTCAAACATAAACAATGTACAAGATGGTAAATACATACCCAAACATATCTGTAATTACAAAAGATATTAATACTCTAAACACTCCAGTAAAAGACATACTGTCAGATTCGGTAAAAGACATGACACAATTTCAAGAAAGACGTTAAAAGTAGAAAGTATATACCTATATATACTTAAACTTACAAAAAATATGCCATGAAAACATGAATCATAGTAACACTGAAATGGCTATGTTGGTGTAAAACAAATTGACTTCAAAACAAGAATTTACCATGGATATAAAATGATATCTTATGATAATTGTATTAGCCAAAGGGGGTTAATGCAAAGTACCATAACTCTGTTGGCTTTTATAGAGAGTATTTATTAGGGGTAGAAGCTTATAGTTACCAGGCCCTAAAAAGTACAACTCAAGGTACCATAAGAGATACTTTCTCACTCAAAGTCTGCGCCCATGTGTTGATACAAAATGGCAGGCAATGGCTGCAAGGGTTCAGTCTTCCTCCTTCCTCTTAAGGCTGTGTGGGCCCAGCTCTGATCTCAGCTGTAGGCTGGCATAAGTCTCATCTTTTCCCAGGGCCATCTGTTTTCAGGCTCAGCCGCTTTCTCTCCACAAGGCCAGCTGTAAACTATCAGGTGAGCAGCTCCATCTCTCCTTGGGGCTCTAGCATCAAAACTAAAACACTCTCCTCTGCCATGTCATTTTCTCTGTGAGACCTTGCCTCCTTGGTGGACATCCTATTGACGTAGCTGAATCAAAGCCCTAATCACAATTTAATCAAGTAATGTGAAACCCCTGAATCTAATACAATCTAATACACCCAGTGGAACAGATGAGTTTACAAACACAATCCAATATTTATTTTTGGAATTTATAAACAATGCCAAACTGCCACAAAAATAAAAGGGTCAATTCACCAAGAAGACATAACAATTGTCCCAGTATATGCACCCATTTACAGGGCTTAAAAATACATTAAATAACAACTGATAGAACTGAAGAAAAATAGGCAAACCCACAAGTATATTTGGAGTTGTAAACACTGTTCTCCCTGTGATTTATAAAACAAGAATATATAATATCAGCAAAGAGAGAGAACACTTGAAAAACACTATCAACCAACTTCCCCTAATTTATATTGATAAATCAATTACCAAACAGCAGCAGAATACACATTATTTTCACACTACTAAGAATATTCCCCCTGTATAAGTCAGGGTTCTCTACGCAAACAGAACTGACAGAAAATGTTTGTAAATACTATGAGAATTTATAAAATTGTTTCATGTGACTGTCGGTATGCACAAGCCCAAATTCCATAGGGCAGGCTGTAAGCTGGGGATTCCAATGAAAGCTTTCAATGATTTCCCCATGAAAAGCTTTCTGGCTGAAGTAGAAATGAAAATTTTCTTCTGGCTGCTGAAATCATCACTTCTCCTTTGAAAGCCTTCAGCTGATTGGATGAGACATCTCATATTGTTGGAGGCAATTTCAGTTTATTGTAGATGCAATCATCCATAGAGGCAATGAACTTAATAATGATTTAGTCCACAAAATGTCATTACAGTAACACCTAGGCCAGTGCTTTATTTTTTTATTTTTTTATTTTTTTTCTTCTTTATTTTCTTTTAAATGTTACATTAAAGAAATATGAGGTCCCCATATACTCCCACCCCACCCACACCACCCCTCCCACATCAACAAACTCTTCCATCATTGTGGCACATCCACTGCACCCAGCAAATACATTCTGGAGAACCGCTGCAGCACATGGACAGTGGTCCACATTGAAGTCCACACTCTCCCCCAGTCCACCCAGTGGATCATGACAGGACACACAATGTCCAGCATCCATCCCTGCAGCACCTCCTAGGACAACTCCAAATCCTGAAAATGCCCCCACACCATATCTCTTCTTCCCTCTCCCAACCAGCAGCAGCCACCGTGGCCACCCTCTCCACATCACTACTGCAATGTCTTCCCTTACTAATCACAATAGTTCTCCAGCAGAACACTGGTAAGTCCATTCTAATCCATACTCTATTCCTCCATCTTGTGGACCTGGGATGGCTATGTCCAGTCCCCCTCTACATCAAGAGGGGGTTTAGATTTGACATGGATGATGGATGCAATTCTCCTGCTTGCAGCTGTAGGCACTCTTGGCTCCCTGGTGTGGTGGTTGACCCTCTTCACCTCCCTGTCAGCTGGCCAGGGTAAGTCCAAGAAACCAGAGGGTAGAAGCTGCAACTCTGCTGAGGCCCAGGGCGTGTAGGCTAGTGCTTTTTTGACCAAACCAATGGACACTACTACCTGGACAGGTTGGCATGTGAACCTAACTATCACATCCCCAAGACTCATTATACGCGAGCCATAAAACAAGTGTCAATAAATTGATAAGAATTAAAGGAATATGGAATATGATCTCCAACCATAATGGAATTAAAGTAGAAGTAAATAACAAAATCTGAGATTATTTGGAAATTAAGGTACAAAATTCTAGCCCCTGGGCCAAAGAAAACAATCAAAAAAGAAATTAGAATGTGTTTGGAATTGAATGAAAATGAAAGTACAGAATGCCAAAGTTTGTGGGATCTAACTAAACCAGTGCTCACAGATATATAGCTTTAAATACTTATATTAGAAAAAAAAAAGGAAGGCCAAATCAATGAATTAAGCTTTCACCTTAAGAAGGTAGAAAAAGAAGAAAATAATCAAACTGGAATTCAGTATGAGAAAGGAAAGAAGAAAGGTAAGAATAAAAATCAATGAAATAAGATATCAGTAAAAATGGTGGATTAAGATCATTTTAAAAGAGGCTGAATACCAGTAAGAATCATGAGATTTGTGGGGTTTTAACTTGCCCTATTCATTTACAGCAAATGAATAACAGAAGTTCCAGAGTGATAAAAGAGAGGAGGGCTGAAATGTTACTTCAAGAAATAATGTTTGAAAACTTCACAAATTTGTTGACAAGCTTTTATCTACATGCCCAAGAAGCTCAATGAATAAGTAGGATAAACTCATAGAATATCATAGGATAAACTCAATAATATCAGCAGGGGATTTTTTAAAATCAGAAACATGGATATCAGAAGTCAATGGATTAATATATTCAAAGTGCTTAAAAGAAATGTCAACCAAGAATTCCTGATCTGGCAAAGCTCTCAGAAATGAAGGATAAATTAATACATTCCTAGATAAACAAAAAACGAGAGATTTCATTGCTAATAGAACTGCCCTACAAGTTGAAATGAAAGGACATGAGACAGTAACTTGAATCCATAAGAAGAAATAAAGATAACACCAATAAAAGTATTTACATAGGTAAACATCAAAGATAGTATAAATGTAGGTTTTGTTTGCAGCTCCTTTTTCCTCCTACCTCATTCAGAAGACAACTGCAAAAATCAATAAGTATAAACATGTATGCTGGGTATATAATGAAAAAAGATATTTGTATGGCAATAATATTACAAAAGAAAGAGGAGGGACTAGATCTACACAGAAACAAATTTTTGCATAGAATTGTAATTAAGTTAGTATTAATCCAAACTAGATATTTATAAATTAAGATATCTAATGTAATGCTCAGGGAAACCAATAAGAAAATAAGTGTATATATAAAGAAATGTCAGTATTGTATATTTGTTACAGTTCATGAGAGAATGTTTTCACATTTGTTATATGGTTCTCTGCCTTGTTCAGTCAATCCAAAGTGTACACTCAGTGGATCTCAGTTTCATTGCAGAGTTGTGCTGTCATCAGCTCAGTTCACTTAAGAATGTTTTCATTAATCCAAATATTCCTTAAGTTTTTAGAAAGCTAGAGGATATGACAGAGCTTTCTTTGGGTTGCAGAAGCTAACAAAAGCAAACACCTTTCTTATCTTTGCAAATTGGCTCTGCTTTTGGCTGGTGCTCTGCTTCAGAGTTAGCCCTCCTATCAAGATCAGCCTCAACCAAAGTGCAGCGCAGGATCCTTTCTATCTTTCCTGAGACTGCATCCTGTCCTGGGCTTTTGTTTGTTCCTGGCCTTAGGAATTCCCCTATTTACAGGATTCCAAATGTCTCCTCTATTCCCTATGAAATAGACTTTCTCTCCCTCCCGGGAGCTTTATTGTGTGTCTTAAAAGCAGGTAATCCTTTGTCCCAGGCAGCTCTGACTTGTTGCTTACACTGCTTTGGCCGTCTACAAGCTGTTTTTGCCGAAAGGGTAAATTCTTGAAGGATGAGCCAGAAAAGAGTTTTTTTGGTTCATTCTCTCAGTCTGTCATCCAACAGATTGATACCAACGTACAAACACCCCAGTATGTGCATAGGGGTTCCTGTTCTCCCTCTGGAACAGGATCTTAGACCAACAATGGGAGTGCCGGCTGGCTCCACACTGTGCTAGGAAAGAACTATTAGAAAGAACAGTAAGGGCACCACATGCTTCTCCTAGAATTTTTAAAGTTGCATTTTCTTGATTTGGCACTTACCTAGCTACAACTCTTTAACTGTTTTCCTTAGTTTTTAAGGAATATGACTCTGCCAAAGTTAGGTAGTTGTTCAAAGACTTTGTGGGCAAAATGACACTTTAGATTGTCTTAAGCCACTACCTTAGTTGACCAGAACTCCTCCTCCATTTATTTTTTTATGCTTTTGGCTTTTTGCTCTATTTTCTAGTAAATTTGCTTAACTTTATCTGCCAACACTTAGTCTTAGTTTTTAATCTTTGCTAAAATATTCTTGATTTCTGAGTAATGTTTCTGTTCTTAGAATTTTCCAGTTGTGTATGATCTGTTTTTTCCAACTCTTCTGAGACTATTGATGATAAATTATTTTTCTGTTTATTTTAGCCTAAATCTGTTATATTAGAAATTTTGCTTAAATATCCAGTAATCCTTTGAAATCTATTCATATTTAGAATTGGGGCATGCAGACGTTAACCAAAGCTCCAAGTGTAGGGTTGTGGCAGTACACTGTGGTTTCCTGTATAATTGGACTATTTGTTGTGAAAATTCTGTTATCTCCATCTTAAGACTATGTTATCCTACTGTTCAAATTGTTCAAAGAATTCTCTGAAAATTTCCTGCATAGAAGACATAGATTTAGCTTCTGATTTCTGCAAGTTGACTGGAAAAGCTTGTTGAGGGTGATTGTATCTCAGCATTTGGCATTAAATGAATACTCTTTTAACTATATTGCCCTACCCTGGAATTTTCCTGTTAACCTGCAGTCCACAAATTATCTTTTTCCCCTCTTAATGAATAATCTTATTCTCTTTGGTTTGGGTCGGGGAGAAGCAGTTCACCAGATATATTTAAAAGGGATTGGCTCTGGAGATCTAATAGGGTCTTAAAGTATTTTAACCAGTTATTACTACCTTTACTCTCACTTTAAACAGCATCCAGTAATCCCTTTTCTTGTATCTTTTTGGGGTTTTGAAGTATTCCACTTTTTTCCCACTTCTCATTTAGAATTCAGCTTTTTGTATTGGTGAAGATAGTTATCACTCATTCATTTACTTTCCATTTTTCAAAATGTTGTTGCAATTGTCTCCTAACTCATTCTCTTTTTTCCTTTTGAATTTATGCCATTTTGTACCATGTATGTCATTTATATGGGCAGGGAAAGAAAAGAACCACTTGTGTCCAATCTGACATCTTTAAACAAAGTCTCAGCTAGATTTTCTTACAATCAAAATCAACTTTCCAACTCCAAGACTTACTTCATCCACTTCATGCTGATTACATTCAGTTTCCTTTAAGTTCTTAAGATTTTAAGACTCAATGGCTTAAAGTACCATTCACACTCTGTTTGCATTTTCCCCCTGTTATTCTGTTCCACACTTTTTGACATGTTATTTTCCTTGTTGTCTCAGGAAATGTTTCTTTCTCCTTGAAATCTTCTCAATTCCTACTAATGAGAATTAAATGCCTGTTCAGAGCCATTCAAAAATATTTGTCTGGAATACTATTACACATGTTACAGTATTCTGTCTTGCATTATGCTTAGTATTTATGTATCAATATCTGGAAACACTTTGTAGGTCTCTAAAGCACAGGGATAGTTTTACTCTCTCACTCTCTATAATATGTATCTCATATTTTAGCCATAATGAATGAGAGATGTTCAGATGTGTCGTAGGGTCATATTCTCTCATATTTTTCCATTCCTGTAAACTTTCTGGTCCCTCTGTTTAAAATGGCCTTCTACCCAATACTCAGTATATCCTCTTCCTCAAATATATTTATTTAAGTAACATATTTCATTAACTCCCTCAAGAATGGTGAGATACACTTAAACTTTTACCAATTCTATTATGGCACTTAACATACTATGATATTGTAGTTTAATCTTCCCCTGCAGCAGAATCCAGCCTACTTACCACTTTAGGTTTCTACAGCACAAGAAGGTACACTAAAATGTTTGCTGATTTGAACTTCTTGACCTATTCCATTTGGATAACCATCCAAAATCACCTGGAATTTTGGATGTCACCCAAATTATCTGTGAATCTTGTCACTTTCAATTATAATTACACATTTATTTATGAGCATTCTTTGAATTTAAATAAGTGTTTTGGACCAAAAATGATAATTGTGATCAAGGAAATATAAGGTCAATTCCTATTTGAATGATAATGAATCTTGATTGTCATTTAAACATAATGATGTCTATTGTCATTTATAATACCATTCTTTATTTTATTAATTTGGTTTTATGAATATAGTTCATTTTCAGTGACATTTTGAAAGAAATTTTCTTCAACAGAATTTTCAATGTGCACAGATATAATTGATTATAAGAAACACAACATATTTTATATTTTTACCATAGTTTCACCTCATTTCATGTGTATTATATATGGAATACACTTGTATTGAGTGTATATTTATTTATTATTAGTAATTCTAATACCCCTATATGCACTCCTAATTTACCTACATTTGCATAGATATTTCAAAATAATTTGCTGGTTCTAAAGGATTCTGTACGTTATTGCTACTGACATGGGCTAGTTGCTAAAATGAAGATGTGATGATGAAGAACCAAACTATCACAAAATAGAGAAAATGATGACTCCTATTGCCCTTGGATCATGTAAGAAAAGAATGCAGAGTCTCTATTTTTCCTTTGCAATTTGTCTAAACATGACAAGTTGAGCTAAAGATCTCTGCCTTGCTCATCAGTCAGCAAATATATCTTAAAGAAGAAATAGTTTTCATCAGAGCTGACTGATGAGTAGAAGAAGCTAGGAATAGAGTACTGCAAGGAGGACTAAAGTAAATGGTAAAGATAATGCCATGTGAAATTGAATAAAATGAGAAAAAGTGAAGTAGATTGAATAAAATTAACTAGAAGATTGGACAGGAGAAGATTACACTAGACCACAAAGAGATGTAAAGAGACAGAAATGTAGGAGCAGGGAAAATCAAGAATCTTATGGTCAGAAATTTTATAGTTGCAAATAAGAGAAATACAACTGAAGCTGACAACAATATCAATTTAAGAGTGTGTGTGTGTGCATGTATGTGTTTGGGAAGAGGAGCTGTTATGTAAATGAAATATCTGTAATATAAATCATGTTGGATCAAAATGTTTAACTATAAAGAAAATGAACAACAAGGATACTATAATGGTACATTATAAAAGATCTATTTAAGTCAAAGGAAGGCCATAATGGAAGAAAGGAGCAACAAAAAAGATATTAAATATAGAAACAAATATGAAATATAGAAACAAATAACAGAAGTCCTTTTTCAATAATTTCATTAAATATAAATGAAATAAACACTCCAGTAAGAAGGCAGAACTTGGCAGAAGGATTAAAAATGATTTAAAAAGGATTAAAATGATTCAAATAAATATTTTTAGTTGACCCATTTTAGATTTAAAGAGATATAATCTAAAAGCAAAAATTTGGAAGAAAATATGCTATACAAAGAACAAACACAATAGATCTCAAATTGATATATACTAATATCAGATAAAATGGAAATTAACACAAAATTACCAAAGATGGATATTTTATAACCTGATAAAAGAGTAAATCCATCAAGAAGAGATAATGATTATAAATATATATGCACCAAACAATACAGCCCTACTTTCAAAATAGAAAAAAAACTTCTAAACAGAAGATCAATAAGGAAATAGAAGACATGAATAACAGTATATAGACCAATTAGAACTAGCAGACACATACACAAGACTCCACCCAATATGTCAGAAAACACACTGTTCTCCAATGCACAAGGAGCATTAGGACACTTAACAAGTTTGAATAAATCTTGAAAGACTGAAATCATGTAAAATATTTTCTCCAACCATAATGGAATGAGGCTAGAAATGAATAGTAGAAGTACTGGAAAATAAGCAAATATGTCGAAATTAAACACACATTTAAGGAACAAATTTGTCAAAGAGATAAACACAAGAAAATAAGAAAATACTTTCAATATAATCCAAAAACACACATATCAAATCTAATGGGATGCAGCAAAAGTTTTGTTCAATGTGAAATGTAAACCTGTAAACACCTACATTAAGGAAAAAACAGGTCTCAAATCAGTAATGTAATTTTAAACTTTAAGGAATGAGAATAAGAAGAGCAAACAAAAATTAATGGAAAGGAAAGAAATAAATACTCATGGGAAAATAAGCAAAATAGAGTAATTGAAACCAAAAGTTGGTCCTTTGAAATGATCAGCAGAATTGACAGACCTTTAGCTAGACTAAGAAAGAGAGAGAAGATGCAAATAACTAAAATCAGAAATGAAGGTGGAAACATTACTGCTAATCATACCAAAATAAAAAAGAATATAAGAGAGTACTATACTATAAAATTGTATGCCAGCAAATTGTTAACCTAGACAAAATGGGCAAATACCTAGAAACTCATAAATATCTAAACTGACTAAAAAGAAATAGGAAATCTGAAAACACCTGAAACAAGTAAAAGCAAATAAGTAATTGAAAACCTTCCAGCAAAGAAAGTCCAGCACCAGAAGCATCACTGTTAAATTCTACCAAAGATTTAAGGAACAATTAACACCAAACATTCTCAAACTATTCCAAAATTAACACCAAACATTCTCAAACTATTCCAAAATAGAAGAGGAGGGAAATATTCCAAACTTATTTAATGAAGCCAGCATTATTCTGTTACCAAAGCCAGATCAAGACATTGCTTTAAGAAAATAACTGACTGGTACCCTGTAACATAGATGCAAAAGTCCTCCACATAATATTGTGAACCAATTCAATAGGATATTAAACTGGTATACGCCATGACCAAATAGGATTTATCCCAGGATGCAAGGATGGTTCAACATAAGAATATCAATGTAAAACACCATTTTAATAGAATGAAGGAAGAAACGAACATGATCAACTTAATTGATGCCCATAAAGATGTCTGCCAAAACGAAACACTTTCAAGATCAAAATACTCAGAAAACTAGGGTTAGATGGGAACTTCCTTAACATAAAGGCATTTAGAAAAACCCTACAACTCATACTTAATGGAGGAAGACTTCAAGCATTCTCCCATAAAATCAGAAACAAGACAGGGATTCCATTCTTGCCACTTCTATTCAAAATTTTACTGAATTTCTAAGTAGAGCAATTAGGCAAGAGAAAAAATTGAAAGGTGAGGTTAAAGTAGAGAAGTGGGAAGTTTACTCATCATTCTCTCCACTGTGACAATGAATGAGTTCAAAAGAGATTAGAATTAACTAAGTGGTAAACCTGGAACCAGAATGAACATCTAGAACAAATCCAGGATGCCAAAAGAAACAACAACAAACTGCCAAGAATTCAGCCTTTGTAAGTAGAAGAGGAAAACAGTGACCAGTCCTCATTCCTCAGCCTGGCAGCAGCTCTGGAAACATTGACAGCTGCAGCATTGTGTCCCAGATTCCAAGAGCAACTGACTTGGATCAGGGCAGTCAGTAGAAGTTTTATCTTCCAAAAATAGGAGTTTTGATTGAGGTTTGTCTGGAGAATCCCTGAAAGACTTGCATTAGAAACTGGCCTGACTACTGGCCCTCTGGGTAGCAGCAGCTTCCAGACTCCTACCAGCATCCACCAAGACATAATGGGCCAGTGGACCATTTTTTTCCATTGGTGTTTGATCTTTTGTGTGGGGATATTTGCTGGTCTGGAAGATCCCTGAGGGCCTAGCTCAGATGCTGGCCTCAGTTTTGGACTCATTGGAAGCCGTGAATTTTGGCATCACACAAGCCTCCACTGGATTTAAAGAACCAGTGCACTTTGTTGTTGTTATTGTTGTTGTGTTCCTTCTTTCTCTTTCTCTTGAAGTCTGGTCTGGTGTATCCCTGAGGCCCAATATGAAATGAGCATCTACTGAGAAATAAAGAGCCAGGGACCTATTTTGTTTTATGTTTTTGTCTCTGGTTGTTTGTTTTCTTACTGCTTTTGTGTTTTTTGGTTTGATGGGTCCTTGAAGGATGAAAAAGGATGTTGGCATATGTTTCAGCCTTGACAATAGCTTCCAGCACGTAATGACAGACTTGGAGAGGCGCCTTTTATATTATTTATTTTCTATGGTTGTATTAATCAGCCAAAGGGGTGCTGATGCAAAATACCAGAAATTGGTTGGTTTTTATAAAGGTTATTTATTTGGGGTAGGTGCTTACAAATACCAGGCCATAAAGCATAAGTTACTTCCCTCACTGAGGCTATTTTCATGTGTTTGAGCCAGATGGCTGCCAACGTCTGTGAGGGTTCAGCCTTCCTGGGTTCCTCTCTTCCAGGGTCTGCTTCTTGGTAATAATCCTTCAGTGCCATGGAGGCTAATCCCCAGGCACAATGTCCCACAGAAGGGGGAAGGTAATGCATTTATATGTTGAATTTGGCTTAGAGACAGCCCACACTTGAGCAGCAAGGAGGGTTTTAAGAGGTAACTCTTAGGCAGCATATAATACCAGGCTAAGTTTCAATTTCAAAAGAAAAGGTTCATAAGTACAGTCATCAATATCAAGGGCCTGTTGTGATGGTCCATCATCTTTCACTAGGTACTGCCCCTGTACTCAGGGGCTTGTTGCAGTCACATTAGAGAATGTGGCAGAGTTCCCCAGGATGGAATTTTATATTCATTTAGTTATTGTGGATTTGGTTATTGTGGATTCACACCCACCATGACAATGTCCCATGACCACTTGAAAACATTCATATGCCCTAGCGGTATGCCCCAGGTGAGCCTCCTCCCATCCATCCCCCTTCAGTGACCCGGACAACAATAACCTTCCTCTGCCACAGTTGTGAATCTTCTGTGACCCAAAACTTCTTCAAAAATGGAACCAGAAAAATAACCAACTAAAATTAATGAAACAATAATAATAATTTTTAAAAAAATACAATACCAAGCATCTACTAGAAATGCACCTGGACAAAGACCTTCACCAAAAAGGTGAAAGGGTAAATACAAGTGAGTTTTTGTGGCTAAGAGATTTTAAAGTGAGTCATGAGGTCATTCCAGAGGTTATGCTTATACATGTCTCAGCAGGATCTCATTGACTGCCAAAGTAAATATTGCCTCAAAAGCAGAGCTTCTGAGGACTCTGGAGACTATAGACAGGTCAGACAGCTCAGGAGTTTGGCTCCCTGGCAGTGTGACAGAGCTGGATTCATCTGTGGTTTCCATACACAAGGCTTTTCTACCCCTTCCATCTGAACCTGTATTTAGTGCTTGTGATGGTTAGGCTATTGTGTCAACTCGGCCAGATAATTGTGCCCAGTGGCTTGGTCAAGCAAGCACTGGGCTAACTGTAATACAAGGGCATTTATGAACTTTAGTGACCATTGACTTTACTGCAGTGGAAAATCTTAGATAGCTGGTTATAATTACATCAGTTAGGGAGACTGCCATCAGGAAGAGTGATGCTTAACCCAATGAGCTGAATGCCTTAAAAGGGGAAGTGATTCCAGGATTGAGAGAGAATTTCCCAGCTCATCTTTGGACAGCCAGCATCTCCCAGAACTCATCGAGAATCCTCACTGGACTTTCATTGGAGCTCCTGGTTGCAACCTGCCTGTGGAACCTGGACTTGTGGATCCCCATGGTTGCATAAAAGACTCTTAAAAATCTCTTACAGTCAACATATATTCCTTGTTGGTTCTGTTTCCCTAGAGAACCCTGACTAATACAGTACTAGACTTCATAGGTGTATGGTCAAGAGACTTAACTCTTTGGGCTGTCCATGTGTCAGTTGGTTCCTGAATCTCAACAGAGTTGAATCACCTACTCTCCAATTTATTAGACTCATCCAGGAGAACTAACAAGGAAATGATGAAGGACAATGCCCATCCCAAGGAACCGACACAGTCTGTAACTACAAGCAAGTTAGTCTCATCCATCAGCCCCATGGGACTAAGCCCCTTCTCAATTAGAGGCAGAGTGGGCATCACCATCCCAGCATCCTCAAGACTCGGGAATGAATGATGGACTAGAGTAGACTTACTGTTATTCTACTATAGACTTATTATTCTAGAAATAGAAGAATTTTTTATCAGAGATGTGGAGGCAGTGGCCACCAGAGGTTCTGAGGTGAAGGAAAGTGAAAAACAGGTGTAATATGTGGGCATTTTTCAGACATGGAATTGTCCTGAATGACATTGGAATTAAGAATACAGACCATTACATATTTTGTCTGGAACAGAGTGTAAACTCTAATGTATGCTATGTAAACTGTAATCCGTGCCTAGTGGCAACTGCACCAATGTGTGTTCAGTAATGAAGGATATTGTTAATGAAGGGTAGAGAGTGGGGCATATATGAATCCCATTTATTTTTTATGTAACATTTATGTAATCTAAAGTATTTTTAAACAATTTAAATGTATTTTAAAAAGAGATCTGAGGTAGCTATATTAAAATCAGACAAAATAGACTTTGATTCAAAAACTGTTACAAAAGAAAAATAAGTAATATTATGTATCAACTAAAATGTCAATACAACAAGAAGTTCTAGTAATTATAAACATATATGCACTTAACAAGAGACACCACAATTTATGAAGTAAACATTAATAGAATTGATGAGAAAAATATAAATATACCACTTTCACTAATGGATAAAAAATCTAGAAAGAAGATAAACAAAGAAATCAGGGACTTAATAGATGTAACAAACATATATAGAAGACTTTACCCAACAAGATCAGAATACACATTCTTTTCAAGTGCACATGGACCATTCTCTGGGATAGAACACAGAATATACACCAAAAAATCTCAGTAAATTTAAACATATTGAAATCATATAAAGTAACTTCTCCAAACACATCATAATGAAGCTGGAAATCAACAACAGATGGAACACTGGAAAATTTACAAATATATGGAAATTAAACAGTACACACTTAAATGACCAACAGGTTAAAGAATAAATTACAAGGGAAATTATAAAATACTTAGGGATGAATGAAAATGAAGACACAACGTATTAAATTAAAGGATACAGACAAGGCAGTGATCAGAGGGAAATTTATAACCATGAATAATTATATTTTAAAAGAAAAAAGATCTCAAATTGAGAGAAAGTAGAAAGAGAACAAACACAATTTAGCAGAGGAAAGGAAATAATTGAGATTAGAGGAGAGAAAATGAAATAGAGAAGAGAAAAACAATTGAATGAATCAGCAAAACAGAGTGAAGTTTTTGAAAAATCAATGAAATTGCCAAAACTTTAGCTATACTAAACAAAGGTAAAATAAACACATAACTAAAGTCATAAAGGAAAATGGGGATATAATACTGACCTTCCAGAAATAAAAAGTTTTATAAGAGAATTCTATGTCCAATTGTATGCCAATAAATTAATCTTGAAGAAATGGAAAAATTTCTAGAAATGCAACAATTACCTATATTGACTCATGAAGAAATAGAAAACATAAAACAAATACAGAGATTGAATCAATAATAAAAATTTTCCACCTAAGAAAAGTCCAGAAATAGATGGCTTCACTGATAAATTCTACCAAGCCTTTAAAGAAAAATTAATACAAATCTTTCTCAAACTCTTCCAAAATATTCAAGAGGAAGGAACACTCCCTAATTCATTCTATTAGGTCAATATTATTCTGATACTGAAGCTTAGGAAGACAAAACAAGAAAGGCAAATTACAGACCAATTTCTCTTAAGAATATAGATACAAAAATCCTTAACAGCATATTTGCAAACTGAATCCAACAGCATATTAAAAAGATTACCAAGTGGGATTTATCCTAGGAATGCAAAGGTAGTGTTTGTGAAAATAAATCATATAAGTACAATGAAGGGAAAAAACCCACATGATTTATTTCTTTAGATGTAGAAAAGGTGTCCAGAGAAGGCAGGCCCATCCTGGCATTTTGGCTGCAATGCTAGTGCTTGTAGAGGGGGGAGCTGCTGCTCCAATAGACCAGGAAAACAAAATGTCATGCCATAGATTACTCTCACTCATTGAAATCTAATGAAATTTGCTTATAGGATTTGGACTTGCTGGGAACCCATGACTTCTTTTTTCCTTGTAATTTCTCCTTTCTGAAATGGAAACTTTGTAAGTAGATAACTTATTTTCTAGGTTTTCTGGGTCTACAGATGGAGAACTATGCCCCAGGATGGACCACAACCATGACTGACTTAATGATATTTTGGTTTTAGCATTGTTACAGAAATGGGTTAATGCTTTTGGGATGTTGGGATGGGGTGAACATATTTTGGGAAGGACATGGCTTTGGGGTCCAGATGGCAGACTATTATGCATTGAATCATTTCCCCCACAAAGACATGTTCAGGTCTCAACCCCCAGTTCTATGGATATGAACACATTTGTAGACAGGACCTTTAAAGATGTCATTAGTTAAGGTGAGGCCAAACTGAATCAGGTTGAGCCTTAATCCAAAATGACTAAAAGCTGTTTAAGTTGAGGGAAATTAGAGACAGCAGTGGAAGACAGGAGACAGATGGTCATGCAATGGAGGTAGAGAATGAGTAAGGATTTCCAGAAAGCCACCACCACAATGCTACAGACTTCAGAGAATGTATGATCCTGCTGCCTTTTATTTTGAACTTCTATTCTCCAAAACTGTGAGACAAATTCCTGTTGTCTGAAACCAACCAGTCCGTAGTTATTTGTTATAGCATACCGAGAAAACTAAGACAAGCAGTACTTGGTTTATTTCTTGGAGGCCTTTTATAAACATGGCAAATGGGAAGTGGTCAAGTGTTCTGATCTACCAGCAAGATTCTAAGATCATTTTTACGGCCCCTTTTAAAAAACTCTGGGAGAATTACAGAGGCAAAAACTTGTATCAACCAAAAAGTTAAGCCAAATCCTTGATGCAAATAGTACCATGCATTAGGATTTATATCAGGGGTATGGAGTTGAAAGGAACAAAGTAGAAATATTTCATCATTAATACATTCTCTTCCTCCCCTGTTTTTGGGAAGTGGAGCTTTCAATTCCAGCCCATGTAAACTCATGTGTCTTTACCATTTCCCCCTTTTAGTTAAGGTCTTTTTCTAGTTACATCACCAGCTTGTGATGGTAGTAATCCCTCAGCACCAGGGAGGCTCATCCCCAGGAGTCATGCCCCACGCTGGGAGGAAGGTAATGCATTTACATGCTGCGTTTGGCTTAGAGAGTGGCTACATTTGAGCAACATGGAGACCCTCAGGTGGTAAATCTTAGGCACCCTGCAGCTCTAGGCATAGTTGAAATTTCAAGCACAGGCTCATAAGCATAGTCATCAGTTTTGAGGGCCCTTCATTGGACCATCTGTCTTCACTGGTCTTTGTCCTTGCTTTTGGGGGATTGTTGCTGTTCCACTGGGGAATGCGACAGAGCTCCCCAGGGTGGGAACTCAGCACTTCCTCAGTTGTCATGTATAACTGTATCCATTATGACTATACCAAATGAACATCTGAACATAGCTATATATTCTATATGCATGCCTGGAGAACTCCCTTGAGAATTCTGTTTATACTCAGGACATAAGGCCTGTATAATATATATGAGTGCAAAATTTTTATTAAATCCAATTTATCAATTTATTCTTCAAGGATCATACTTTCAGTGCCAAATCTAAGAAATCTTTGCCTACCTAATTGATTGTCCTAGAAATTTTATCGCTTTAGAATTTATATTAGGTTTATGATACATTTTCAGTTCATTTTTTGGTAATATGGTGTGAAGTATAAATCAAAGTAATTTTTTATGCATTTTCATAGCACTATTGGAAAGGCTATCCTTCTGCACTGATTTTCTTTTGCACCTTTGTCAAATTCAGTTGTCTAAGTGCATGAGTTTATTTCTGGACTCTCTCTTCTGTTCCACTCATCTAGATGTCTAACATGATCCTAGTACTACAGTCTTGAATACTGGGGTTGTATAATAGGGCAGTGTATGTGTACACCTTCCAACTTTGTTCTTTTTCTCTAAAGTTGTTTTGACTATTTTAGGTTCTTTGCATGTCTATGTGAATTTTAGAATCAATTTTTCAATTTTCACAAAGAACATCTGTTATTCTGATTGTTATTTCATTGACTCTGTGTAGATCAATTCAGAAAGAATTTGCATCTTAACAGTATTGAATCTTCTAATCTCTCTCTCTTTTTTTTAAAAGATTTATTTATTTATTTAATTCCCCACCCTCCCCCGGTTGTCTGTTCTGTGTCTATTTGCTGCGTCTTGTTCCTTTGTCCGCTTCTGTTGTCATCAGTGGCACGGGAAGTGTATGCGGCGCCATTCCTGGGCAGGCTGCACTTTCTTTCGCGCTGGGCGGCTCTCCTTACAGGGCGTACTCCTTGCACGTGGGGCTCTCCGACGCGGGGGACACCCCTGCGTGGCAGGGCACTCCTTGCGCAAATCAGCACTGCGCACGGGCCAGCTCCACACGGGTCAAGGAGGTCCGGGGTTTGAACCACGGACCTCCATGTGGTAGATGGACGCCCTAACCACTGGGCCAAGTCCGTTTCCCAGAATCTTCTAATCTCTTAACATGGTATACTCCTACATTTTTAAAGTCTTTAGTTTCTCTCAGTAGTGATTTTTAGTTTCCATGGCATATATCTGGCAACTTTATTCGGGTAATCACTATGTATTTCATCTTTTTAATGGTGGTATGAATGGCATTTAAATTGCTAATTGTTTATTGCTCATATATAGAAAATAATTTGATTTTTGAATATAGTTCTTTTATTCTGCAACTTTGATAAACTCACTTTTTAATGCTAATAGTTTTTTGTAGATTCCATCAGATTTTATATTGTTTTTTATTTTGGTTACATTTAAAATGTCTTGTTTAGGAAATATTTCCTTATCAAAACAGATTCAGATGCTTTGTTTCAGAAAAGTCATGTTGCCTTTGTTTTTAAGTCAACTGATCTGGCCCGAATGTAATTTTATATACATACTCTATTTTTCTAGAACAACATGTTTAAGAGATTGCTCATTCCTCCAGTTCTGCAGTGCTTTGTCATTAATGACATGTCCCTAGATGCATAGACCAATTTCTGAGATCCACTTTGGTACCATTCAACTTCCACTCGTACAATACCATACTGTATTACTATCTAAAAATTCATTTAAAACCTGTCTTAATATCCTCCCACCTTGTTCTTTGCATTTCTACATAAAATTTAAAATCAGCTATTTAAGTTTAACAAAATCAAAAATTTTACATGGCATGCTAGGATATATAGTTCCATTTTATGGTAACTGGCACCTTTACAATATTGATACATTATTGTAGTATACATCTTACTTTATTTAGATCTTTTTAATCTTCCCTCAATATAATTTTACTTTTCTGTATTTTTCTTAAACATCTTGTTGTATTTATTCCTATCAGATTATTTAATGATATTATAAATGCTCTAACTTAAAATTTTCATTTTCTTTCTATCCTCAATGGGAAAACCACTAGAAGAACACTAGTATTTTGATGCAAACACAAAATCTCTTCCAAAGATCTATTTCCTATGTAATAAACAGCTCCTGGTTTGCTACTGGGACCTAGGAGATTAAATGAATCATCATGAGACAATACATGTCCATGAAAGTTGAGTTATCTGTCATGAACTGGGTGTTATGTGCCCAGTAATCTGGTGTATGTGCAGAAATTCATGATTAACTCCTGAAGATACAAATAGTTTCAGGATCAATTGTCTCAGATTCCCATGGCATCTATTCCGTTATACTTCTTGCTCAAGTCACTTCTTTGGTCCTATGGGCAACTACAGTTGACTAAGGGAGAACAAAATTGAGCATATTGTGCTTTGCCTAGCTGGTACTGGACTACTGCAACATTACTTCTCTTCACAGGGGTGGTGCTGAAGGACCACAAAGAATTAAAATCCTTCCAGTGTCAGCACTTCTTGGAGGAAGCGATGTCCATATACCAGGGCATGGGTAATAGCTTTGGGCTTACTTTTATGAACTGAAATCTAGAAGGGGCAAGATTGGAGGCTAGTGACAAGGAGATAGTACATTTAAGGACACAGAATGTGAGGATATTTGTGATCTACAAAAGGCATGCATTTCAGAAAAGACTCTGTGGTGATTTCAAACTCTATGTACCCCAGAAAATCATGTTCTTAAAGCTCATCTATTTCTGTTAGTGTAAGCCTGTTGTAAAACTTTTAATGAGATTTCTTCAGTTAAGGCATGGCCCTGAGTGGGTGTTAATCCTCTTACTGGAGTCCTTTATAAGAGAGTGAAATTCAGACAAAGAAAGGGAAAGCCAGGAAAGCAAGAAGGTGAAATCAGTGAAACCCAGAGGAGAATGGAGACCAGCAGGTGCAGCCATGTGTTTTGCCTTGTAGCAGAGGAGCCCAGGATCACTTTCAGGAAGAAAGCATTGCCTTGAGGATGACTTGATTTGCACACTTTTCTCAGCCTCAAAATTGTCAGCTTGTAAACTAATAAATTCCCACTGGTAAAAGCCAACCCTTTTTATGGTATCTGCTTTGAGCAGCTTGGCAAACTAAAACAGGCTTCAAATAAACAAGTTGACAGGATGGCACAAGCCTGTGTATGTCTGCCAATCTCTTTTCCCAGCTCCATCCACATTTGCTTAAGGCTTAATGAGCAGGGAGAGAGGTATATATGGAACCAAGAATTTCCCTTCACCAAAACTAATCTGGCTATTCTAACTTCTGAGTGCCAAACCTGCAAAAGCTAAACAGAAGCCTAATGGCCTCTTCTAGAGAGAGCCAGAACCTTTCTGCTAGCATATGGATAACATGGGAAACTTTCATAATGGAGGGGATTGTGATGACCACAATGGAGGGAAATAGGCAATTAAGATAAGGATTTTCCATAATTTTCCAGGATTGAGGAATGACTTTTCCCTTATAATCCCATGCAATGGTGCTTCTAAATAAATGATCTTAAAGCAAATTAAATAAAGTAATAACCTCACACCCATGAGATTTAATCATGGATCTTACCAATGAAAAATAGCTGGTCTTAATGGAATGTTAATCATTTGTAGATTTATATAGTGCCAGGTGGCAGAAAAAAACCTTGTGAAGTTTGGGTATTGTACACTATGTTGCTGTTTCTCTAATAACCAGAACAGATGGGTCTGGAAAAAAAAAAGGATGGTGTGGCTACTTTCACTACTTCATTTCGTCAGGCTGAGTAGCAAGCCCTCATATCAATCTTAAATTTTTTGCTCTCTATTCCCATTAATTTAGACATTGCTCATTTTAAATTTTTAGTCCCATTGAAGGAAAGCTTCCACCAGGGGATAGAATGATTCCAGCGACCTTGTAATTGAATTTTCTACTTTTCATGGTTACCAAAAAGAAGGCTGGGAGGAGTGTGTTTGGAACTCAGAGGAATCCTCAACAATGCTTCTAGTGTTTCCATGAATGAATTACTATAGCAAATCCCAAAGGCAGGATGAATACTAATTCAGATTCTTCAGAAATTAAGGTTTGTGTTACCCAGCTAGTAGAACCCCCAGCTGAGAGTAGAGTAAAATGTAATAGTGTGGGTTTATGGGTGTTCACAGTAATATTCTTTAAGGTTTCCTGTTTGCTTGAAATTTCAGAATAAAACATGGGACAAAAAAAAAAAAAGTGGGGAAATCCAAAATGAGGTGGTATATATGAGCAAAGGGAACTTTAAATAGCTATTAATTAGTCTTATGATGACTTGCAATAGGAATTATAGCAGCTCTGCATACTTTTTTTATTTCCCCCCCTACTGCTGCCCCATTGTTTTTGCTGTCTGTGTCCATTTGCTATGTGATCTTCTGTATCTATTTCTCTTTTTTTTTTTTGTCTTCTCTTCTTGTTTTCCTCCTCTAGGATTCACTGGGATTTGATCCTGGGGTCCTCTGATGTGGAGAGAGGTTCCCTATCACTTATTCTACCTTAGTTCCTGGTTTCTGCTGCACTTCACCTTGACTCTTCCCTTCATCTCTCTTTTGTTGCATCATCATCTTGCTGCATGACTCACTTGCGCAGGCTCTGGCTCTCCGCATGGGCACTCAGCTCGCCACATGGGCACTCGCATGGACACTCAGCTTACCATGTGGGCACTGGTTCACTGCATAGGCAAGCTTTCTCTTTTTCTTTTCTACAAGAGGCCCCAGGGATCGAACCTGGGTCCTCCCATATAGTCAGTGGAAACCCTATCACTTGAGCCACATCTGCTTCCCATCTGCCAACTTTCTTACCTACATATACATAAATTAATTTACTTTTGTCCCTCTTGTCTGTGACTTACATAAGGCATTTTGATAATGGTTAAGAATAAAGTTTATAACAGGGTAGAATAAACTAGAGTGGAAATGTTGACTATAGAAAAGGAATCCCATCCACTAGTGACTGAAAGAACTTCACACTTCCTCTTTTGGGAGATAAACTTTTTTTTTAATTTAATGTTTCATTATAGATGATTTAAAACATGTACTAACGTATAGAAAACAGAACAAATAGCTCATCACACAGGTTTAACACTTATCTTTGCCATTCTTTTTCATCTTTCCTCTACCCACTTATTTTTCATTAGAATATACAAAAGTGCCATTTTACTCACAAATAACTAATGTATCTCTGATAAAAAGGATCTTCACTTTAAACAGAACTGCAATATATCACATCCAACCAAAATTAACAAAAATCATTAATAAATAAAAAGCCCATTTTACTTTTCCATGATTTCCTCAAAAATATATTTTTATGGTTAACTGTTCAAATCTGGACCTAAGGATGTTCCACACTTTACATCTGGTGGATGTTTCTTGAAGTCTCTTTGGTCTGTAGCAGTACCCTTTCACACACCCCCATTTTTCATGTTATTTATTTATTGAAGAAATTTGGTCGTTTGCCCTGTAAAATTTCTCACTTTCTGAATCTGGTCAATTATTTCTTTACTAAATCACTTAAGTACTTTTCCATTCACTTTAACTTCTATAAATTGGTAGATCTACAGGCTAAATTAGATTAAGGTTTTACATTTTAGGCAATAACATATGTAATAGTTTGTACCTCCCAATGGCATCATATCTGGAAGCATAAAAATGCCAGGTTGTTCCAATTTAGTATTGCTAAGATTGGCCAGAAGGTTCAGCTGTTGTCAGCTTAAAGATGACTTTTGAAGTTCCTTAGCATTCGTTTACTAATGGCTTTAGTAACCCTGGATTGCTGCCAGTTGCATTATTTTATTACCAAATGTGATTTTCTAAGTCTGTCATTCTTTCTAAATAGAGGAGATGACTCTTTTATAATGAATTTCCCCCTCATTACCTATTTGATTAGAACTTGTACAGGAAAATCATGGTAAATGCTTGCCTCTTTTATCAATTATCAGAAAGAGCTGGTATTATGGCAAGCCCCAAAAGGGTGCTATCACGTTTTAAAAGTTTCAAGTTTAGGAAGTGTTATCTACATATACTGTTTCAATCCTTTGTAATACATACCTTTTTAATGCTCAGATGATCTCATCTTTGGCCAGTAGTTCCCTCAGTTTGACACGATCCTATATCTTTGGTAGCTTCCTTGTTTTTAACACTAAAATGTTACAGGATAGTCTTATGCAATTCCCTTCCCTTGACTTGCCTTATGCTATTTTCCCATGGAACCTTTATTTCTTTTAGTGGGAACTGGAATTTAGTGACCATAGACCCTAAATATTTGGGGTGCACATTGCTTGTAGGTCAAGAATGCTTCTAATCCATAACAGTGGACAGAGCTAAGGAATATGTATTTCCAGTTCAAATTAAAGATGACAGTGCTTTTTATTTGATTTTCTATTTATGTATTTCTTCTGCAAAAAAAAGAGACATCTTGAAAAATTAAAATAATTTTGAACCCACCTTAAATAATACCAGTATTATGATTAATGAAAGATGAGGGTATGCTGTGTAGATTTCTTTGTGGTTCTCACTGTCCTTGAGCTATAGATCCCAATATTTATACTCAAAATTATTTTAATGTCATTTGAAATTATTCTCTATGTTATTATGCCATCAACTGATATAGAATCAAATTATTTGGCTTTGGTTTGTTTTCAATATTGTGGATTGTATTTTTCCCTATTTGATTTTAAAATATATGCCAATATGTAAAATATTCCAAAGTCCAAATATAAAGCAAAATATTTTAAAAAATGACTAGCTTCTATTTTTGCCCTCTCTCACCTGCTATTTCTTCATTTTGACTGGGTTTTGGCTTATTCTCTATTATTTTTGAAAGCATGACCTTCTTCTCTTCCTTTCACAAAAGCTAGCATAATATGCATATCACTCGATAGGGTCCTGTTTTTGATTTAAGATATGCTGACGATCACTCCATAATAGTATACAACTGCACAATACCCCATTGTGGAGATGTATTATCATCAGTGCAGTCAGTCTCCTGTTGTGGAACAGGTGGGTTGTTTCCAGTCTTTTGCACTTATGAATATTAAAACAAATTCTTTCGTGTATATTCCTCTTGTAATTTTACCAGTGTATCTTTGGAATAGAAGGGTTCTAGGTCATAAGATATATGCATATGAGATTATATATGAACATTCCAAAATTCCTTGAGTTGTACTACTTTGCATTCTCACCAAAAATGTAGGAGAGTTCCTTTTCTTCATTCTTGCCAATAGTATTTTAATACTTTTAGATTTTTGCTTATATGATAGGTATGAAATAATATTTCAGTGTAGCTTAATTTTTCCTATCAGCAAATGGACTATGAATTTATGGGTTTAATTTAAGGGATGTTTGTTTTTCCTGTGAAATATCTATTTATTGCTTTTCCTTATTTTATATTAGGCTGTAGGGTCTTTATCATCTCAATTTTTAGTTTTTATACATATGAAACATAGTAGTCTGACATAAATTGCAAATTTCCCCAATTTGTCATTTTTATCTTTATATATATTTACTCCTACAGAAATTCATGCAAATTTATTGATTTCCTTTCTTCTGTGTTTTTGAGTCCTAGTTATCAATGACCCCATTCAAAATTTTTAAAGGAATTTACCCATGATTTGTTGTAGTATTTGTAATAATTGTGATTTCTGTTTGTTTTGCATTTAGAGCTCTTGATTTGTTAGAAATTTATTCTGTTTTACATTGCCAATAATAAATCTAACTTAATCTTTTCCAAAAGGCAATCCAGCTATAGCAACAGCAATTACTTAAAGGCCTTTTCCAAAATGGTCCCAGTAGAATGACTACTGCAGAGAAAGGGGAGGGGAGAAAATAGCCTGCTCCATGAGGTAGACTGTAGACTAGAGAATACAGTAAAACATTCTCCTCAGGCATTCATAGAGATCCAGAAATGTACCATGAAGGAAATGGGAGCAGCAGACATGTACATTAATACCAAGCTCAACAAGGTAGCACAGGCCAAAAGAAAAAGGAATGTCCCGTACATATCTGCATATGGATGCCCAGAAAATATAATGTACATAAATGTTTACCAAAAACTTACAAGTATTGTTTTTCCAGTATAATTGTTACCTTAAAAAAATTCTAGGCAAGATGAATGAAAATTAATGGAGCACTTATTATAAAAGTTATATAACAGGAAAAAAAATCCTTTCCCCCCACAAGTTGTGAAATTCCATAGATGATATGATCTTGGGAAGGAACTACCTATTAAAGATCTGAATTATAAATGTGCTAAATATGTGTACATATACTCTTCATTCTTCAGCACATGTAAAACTAAAAGTACCAAGAAAATATGGGAAGTGGACTTGGCCCAGTGGTTGGGGCGTCCGTCTACCACATGGGAGGTCCACAGTTCAGGTCCAGGCCTCCTTGACCGGTGTGCAGCTGGCCCACGCGCAGTGCTGATGCGTGCAGGGAGCGCCGTGCCACACAGGGGTGTCCCCAGTGTAGGGGAGCCCCACGCGCAAGGAGTGCACCCCGTAAGGAGAGCCGCCCAGCATGAAAAAAGCTCAGCCTACCCAGGAATGGCGCTGCACACACGCAGAGCTGACACGGCAAGATGAGGCAACAAAAAGAAACACAGATTCCCATGCCGCTGACAACAGCAGAAGCAGACAAAGAAGAACACACAGCAAATGGACACAGAGAACAGACAACTGGGGTGGGTGGGGTGGAAGGGGAGTGAAATAAATAAAATAAATCTTTAAAAAAAAAAGTACCAAGAAAATATACTTTTCGAGGAACTGGTCAAGTACTGAATTGACCAAGTACATTTTTAATCATTTATCTCTTGCTGCCATGTCTAAATCATAGTGTTATAATCCATCCAGATCAGAACTTCAACATTCTGGGTAAATATCCTCTATTATATTAATCTTTCATTAAATACTGTGTTTATGAACTTTTGCACTATTTTTTTTTTCAGGTATGTTCACATGTGAAATCACAAGTGAATCATTCTGGAATTTGTTCAAGGGCTGCATGCTCCCCCACCAAATCCTGTTTTAATATCATAATTATAATAATCTTTTAGCATAACCTGACAAATTCTCTATAGCATTTTGTTCCTTTAGGATATAACCAGTACAATTTTTTGGTACTATATGAATTTTTAAAATAAATCTTTTTTCCACTTAAATTTTTAGCCTTTTTCAGTTTTCAGTTCTCATTTACAGAATTTAAAAATATATCCTCCAAATATATAGTTATATCTTGTTTCTCCTTTCTTGTAATCTGATAGAAGCATTGCCAAAGCCTAGTAAAGAGTTTTCTTCAGAGAAAAAGATTTTGGTAAAACCATTATGTAGATCTTTATTCCGTGATCTCTGCTTATTTTCATTAAACCCTACCCATCAGTTCATTTGGGGTATTTGTTCTTATTCTAGTTTGTTGAGTAATTACTTAATTCAACAAGTATTTGAGAACTTACAATGTGATATGCACTGTAAGGATTGGAAATACAGTGGGGACAAGAAACAAATCACCCTCAATATTCTTGGTTTTATATAGAGAGCAATTTCTCTTGAGAACTGCTTTGGTCACATTAGCATGACTCAGTTAATAGGGGTTCATTATCATTCATTTGTAAAGAAGGTATATTTCAATTTTTAATATCTTTTTAATTTGATAATTGTTCATATTGGTATTACTACATTTCTAAGAGGTTAGAATTCATTTGTCTATCTACTTACTTATTTCTAAATTTTGATTGTGGTTTAAAAAAAGGGTTAATAGTGACTACAGGGACAATTACTGGACATTGTAGGTCCTCCCATGGCCCGCTGGATGGAACGTGGGAGAGTGTGGGCTATGATGTGGACTATTGACCATGAGGTGCAGCGATGCTCAGATATGTATTCACAAATGCAATGAATGTGTCATGATGATGGAGGAGAATGTTGCTATGGGGGGAGTAGTGGCGTGAGGGGTGTGGGGGGTACATGGGGGCCTCATATTTTTTGAATGTAATATTTTAAAAATGAATTTAAAAATTTTTAAAAAATAGTGACTTTTTGCTTTAGAAATTTTTTAGAGACAAATCAGTTCAAATGCCTCCGTTTTTAATTGCTGAATCCTCAACAACCCCACTTTCACAAAAAGTTTTAGGCTTTCTTTATAGTGTTAATTATTTGGTGCTGCATATGAGGTTAATATTTGAGCAAGGTTTTCCTACCCTCATTATATTCTGTTTTTTCTTCAGAATTAACATTCTACTTCTCAAGACACAGATACAGATGGTGTGATTGTTTATATTCATTGTACTTAAGGTCCTCTTCTCATAAAAATTGTGAAAATCATTAAGGCATTTAAATGCTCAAACTCATTTACCCTTCTAATCTTCACAAGTCTGCAAACAGAATGTTTTGGGTTGAATTGTGTTCCCCAAAATGATACATTGATACCCAATACCTGTGAATGAGGCCTTATTTGGAGATAGGGTCTTTTTTTTGCAAATATGATAAAATTAAGATGAGGTCACACTGAATTGGGGCAGGCTCTGTTCCAGTATGATTGGTGTCCTTATAAGGAGAGAAGAGATACAGATATCAAAGAACATCATGTGGTGAGTGAGGCAGAGATTGAAGGCCTATAGCTGCAAGCCAAAGAATGCAAAGGGTTACCAAAAAGCCACCAGAATCTAGGAATAGTCAAGGAAAGGTTCTCCCCTACAGTTTTCAGAAGCATGCCCTGCTAATTCCTTGATTTCAGACTTCTAGCCTCTAGTACTGAGACAATTTCTGTTATTTTAAGGCACCTAATCTGGGGGTACTTTGCTATGGCAGCCCTAAGAAACTAATACACAGACACAGATTTCAGTTAACCAAAAATAAAGACGTAAGATGTGGTGAAACCAAGATACAGGTATGCCAAAAAAGCTGTAGGACATAGTTCAAGGCTTTTCCAAATTAATCACAATACAAAATTAGTCTCTGATATGACTTTGTGGAGATGCAATAGGATATAATTAGGGGTAAAAGTTTTCCTAAATGAAGTATATTTCCTTACGTAGTGATCTCTGATGTGGAGAATGTTTTGAGAATGACTAAAAAGGGATTCACACTATTGTCATATTCATAGGGTTTTTTAAAAAGAGGTAGTGGAGATTGAACCTGGGACCTTATATATGGGAACCAGGCATTCAACCACTGAGCTACATCCACTCCCCTTCATAGGGTTTTATACTAATATTCCACACATGATGACCAATCAATAAATGCTTTCCTGTACTATATAAATTTCATTATGACTTCACTTATGGGATTTTTTGAGAAGGAATTAACTGACACCAACTAATAAGTCAGGAATAAATGCTTCCCTACATTTATATTGAAAAAATTTCACAAGAATGAAATAAAGTGAGAGTTCTGAGAAAATGTCTCAAAATCTTTATATTCATAGGGTTTCAGAAATGTGTAAATATTCTGGGGTTGAGTAAAGTTTGAATCATGACTAAAGGCATTCTCGTAATCTTTCCATTCATAGAGGTTCTCACCATTGTGAATTTTCTGTTTGGTAAAATATGAATGGTAACTGAAGATCTGCCTACTTTCCTTACATTCATAGGATTCTGCACTAGCATGTCGTGCAAGCTGTGGTCCCCAGATAAAGGATTTCCCACACTCTTGGCGTACATAAGGTTCTTCTCCAGCATGAATTCTCTGATGCCGATTAAGCTGTGAACCCCAGGGAAGGGCTTTTCCACTTTTTCACTTTCATATGGTATCTTGCCAGTATGAATTTTTTTATGTCAAATAAGTTCTGATCCATGAAAAAAAGTTTTTCCACATTCCTTACATTTATAATTTCTCTCACCAGTATGAGTTTTCTGATATCAATTAAAATCTGAGCCATGAAGATAGGTCTTGCCCACCCTGGGGATGGGCTGTGGGCCAATTGATCAGAAAACTTAGATCTAAGGGACTGGTAGCTGTGCAACAGTTTTACTCCTGGTAGGCTGGCAACCTCAACCTCAACCACGTCCTCACCAAGTGCTAAGTCAGCTGAGAATTAAGAGCAAAGAATAATCTTAGAGCAGCAGGGAAAAACTGGAAAAAATGCTGCTTTAGGGAAGCTTCAATTGGGGGAGACATCAAAGAGAAGATTGGAGGCCTTCAGGGTTTCTTCTCCAGAGCACATTGGAATTGATATAGTCTCTTCATAGGTCCCCTGAGCCTATTTTGACTGGGAAACCACAGCTGGAGAGGTTGTCTCCAGGGGGACACATCTACCAAAATTACCCCTCCAGGAAACAGTAGCGAGAGAAAACAAACGTAGTAAAATTATACAAAGGGAAATAAAAAACAAACAGAAGAGAATAACATTCACAGGGGAGGAACAGAGGAAGCTTTAGGAAAAAGCCAACCAATAAGAAAGACATAGGCTAAAGAAAGAAAATGATTTAAAAAATCAGATGACAAGACACCAGCAAAAAATTACAAACCAGACTAAGAAATAGGAAGATATGGCCCAGCCAAAAGAACAAATTAAACCATCGGATGAAACACAGAATTTGAGACATCTAATCACAGATATCCAAACAAATCCCCTTAATAAATTCAATGAGATGGCTAAGAGAGTAAGGATATTAAGAACAAGCTAGTTGAATACAAAAAGAATTAGAAAGTTTCCAAAGAAAAGTAACAGATCCTATTGGAATGAAAGACAAAATAGAAGAGATTAGACAGCTTGATTTGCTTAATTCATATCAGAGAGGTCATGTAGTATTTGTCCTTCAATGCTTAGCTTGCTTGACTCAACATAAGGTCCTCAAGATTCATCCATGTTACACCATATGTTAGTACTGTATTCCTTCTTACAGCTGAATAGTATTCCCCAATGGAACAGCAACAATCCCCCAAATGCAAGGGCAAAGACCACTGAAGAAAGATGATCCAATTATCATCCTTGAAACTGATGACTATGCTTATGAGCCTGGGTGCTTGAAATTATAATTATAACTAGAGCTGTAGGGTGCCTGAGAGTTATCTCCTGAGAACCTCCATGTTACTCAAATGTGGCCACTCTCTAAGTCAAGCTCAGTATGTAAATGCATTACCTTCCCCCTAGCATGGGACATGACTCCTGAGGATGAGCCTACCTGGTGCTGAGGGATTACTACCATCACAACTCGTGATGCAAGTAGAAAAAGACCTTGAGGGGGAAATGGTAAAGACAAATGAGTTTATATGGCTAAGAGACTTCAAAATAAGATAGAAGGTCATCAGATAGGTTACACTTACACACATCTTAGCAGGATTCCAGAGACAGCCAGAGTAAACACAACCCCAGGTACTGGTGCTCCTGAGGGCTATGTAGATAAACAGGTTCTACGGTCATGACAGATGGCTCTGGAGTTCATTGCCTCACCAGTGGGCCCTACTTTGGAATTTGTGCTCCTGATTGTGATGGAGTTGGACTCAGATGTGACTTCTCCATACATGCCTCTTCTGTGACTTGAATGTCACTTCTGAAACTTGAATCTCTGGACTGTCTATGTGCCAGTCTATGGGCCCTGAGGCCCAGCAGTGTTGCAACACCTACTCTCCAGTTCATTGGACTTACCCAGGTCAGTTGACGGGGAGGTGAGAATGGCGACCCACCACACCAGGGAACTGAGAGTGTCTACAACGGCAAGCAGGAGAATCACATCCATCAGCCATGTGAGATCTAAGCCCCTTCTCAATTTAGAGGTGGAGTGGACATCACGATCCCAGGGTCCACAGGATGGAAGAATATAATATGGATTGGAGTGGACTTGCTGGTATTCTACTATAGAACTGTTGTAACTCTAGCAATGAAAGAAATTGTATCATTGATATGGAGATGGTGACCATGTGAGTTGCAGATGGCAGGGAGAGCAAGGATGAGGTGTGATATGGGGCATTTTTGGGACTTGGAGTTGTCCTGAATGATATTGCAGGGACAGATGCAGGACACTGTATATCCTGCCCTAACCCACTGGATGGACTGGGGGAGAGTGTGAACTATGATGTAAACCATGGTCCATGCAGTGTGGCAGTGCTCCAGGGTGTATTCAACAAATGCAATGAATGTGCCTTACTGATAAAAGGGAATGTTGATGTTGGGAGGAATGGGGCTGGAGGGGGGGGGGGGGAGGGGTGGTATATGGGAACCTCTTATGCTTTTTAATGTAATGTTTTAAGTGATCTATTTATCTTTTTTTTTTTAAAGACAATAAAATAATAAACCCATTAAAAAAAAAAAAAAAAAGAAACCATGGAGGGGAGAAGACAGTGGTATGATATATTAAAGGTTGTGATAGAGAAAAACTGCCAGCCAAGAATTCTTTATCCAGCAAAACTGTCCTTCAAAACTAAGGGTGAGTTTGAAGTTTTCACAGATAAACAAAAACTAAGAGTATGTAAAAAAGAAACAGGATTTAGAAGAGATGCTAAAGGGAGTGCTGCAACCTGAAAATAAAAAACAGGAGAGAGAGGCCTGGAGAAGAATATAGGAATGAAGATTATTAGTAAGGTAACAAAAAGGGTAAGAAGACAGATAATAGTAAGATAGATCAATGTAAAGTCAAAAGATACAACAGATGAAGTAAGTAATGCCTTTACAGTAACAGCAATAATTGTTAATGAATTGAACTTCCCAATCAAAAGACAGACAGCAGAATGGATTTTTAAAAATCAGCTATCTATATGCTGTCTACAAGAGAATCTCTTTATATGTAAGGACACAACTAGACTGAATGTAAAAGGTTGGAAAAAGATATTCCACACAAACAGCAATCAAAAATGAGCTGGAGTAGCAATACTAATATCAGACAAAATAGACTTTAAATACAAAACTGCTATCAGAGGTGAAGAAGGACATTATATATTAATAAAAGGAACAATTAACCAAGAAGAAATAACAATAATAAATATTTATGTACCTAATTAGGTGCCCCAAAATACATGAGGCACACACTTGCAAAACTGAAGAGAGAAATAGATGTCTCTACAATAATAGTTGCAGCCTTTGATACAACACTCTCATATTTGGATAGAATGGGACAAAGGATAAATATGAAAACAGAGAAGATGAGAAATATGATAAATGAACTAGACCTTACAGACATATATAAAACACTGAACTACAAAACAGCAGGAAACACATTCTTCTCAAGTGCTCGTGGATCTTTCTCTTGGATAGATCGAGTATATATTGGATCACAAAACAAGTCTCAATAAATTTTAAAAGACTGAAAATATATAAAGCACTATCTTTGATCATAATGGAATGAAGCTGGAACTCAACAACAGGTCAAGAAAGGAAAAATCTCACAATTACATGGAGGTTAAACAACACACTATTATGAGAATAGTGCCCATGTGAGGGTTTAACTGAACATGGATCCAGTCTGCTATTTCAGGGCAAGTTGGAATTGGAAATACAATTATGCAGAAAGATTTGTGGAAAGATCTTTTTTCTCATAGCTTGGGTCCACGTATATTACCTGCTCAACTGACAAGTTTTTTACATGATTTATTTGAGCTAAAAGAAGCACACTAAAGGAAAAATTACATCAAAGGCAGAACCTGGGAAGCTGAGATCTAGACCAAAGGCATCTTCTCAGGCCAAGAGAGAAACCTCACCCATGTGGGTGGAAAGGGTGAGTATGCCCTGGCACTTGGAGAGGGTGGGCCTTCTGCTCTTTTGTTCAAGAACAGTGTTATCACCCCAGTTTTTTCAGGTACCTGGGGGATTGCAGAGAGTCTGGCTGCCACCTCAATATTCGTTGAGGGTGGAGCCTAGAGCCTTGCCACCATCCCAATGCTTGATAAGGGTGGAACCTTCACCCCAGTATTTGCGGGGAGCAGCACCCTCGTGTTTGGGTACAGCATGGTCACTAAGCAAGTACTTGGAAAAGGTGGGGCTGATGCACCATCAGACCAAGAGGATGAAACATTGTTCTAGAAATGACTCTGTGACTCTCAGGGCTTGAAATCAAATAGAACATGCCCTGCAGGGTTTATATATATATATATAATTCACCCACTTCCTCTGATAGTGCAACCCAATCCCCTCACCCTACTTCCCCTCACAGACCAGCACTGCTGAACCTAATCACATCACTGTACCACTCTCATGCCCATCCACTGCCCAACCACACCCTTCCTCCTTATTATAGATTTTGCCCATATGTGAATGGGCTCACCACCATCTACTCCCTTTTTGTTTCCTATAAACCTATCTTCCAGACTCTAGCTCTGTAAATCTGTTCAATTTGCTTAATTCGTGTCAGTTAGGTCATGTAATATTTGTCCTTCAGTGCCTGGCTTACTTTACTCAACATAAAGTCTTCAAGATTAATCCATGGTATCCCATGTATTAATACTGCCTTCCTTCTTACAGCTGAGTAATAACCATTGCATGTATATAAGTTTACTTATCCATTCATCTATTGACATTTGGGCTGCTTCCAACTTTTGGCAATAGTGAATAATACCACTATGAACTTTGGTGTGAATATATCTGTTCATATCTGCCTGCAGGGTTTTGGAATTATTTGGGACCCATTACCCCTGTTTTCTTTCCAGTTTCTCCCTATGGAATCTGAATGTTTATCCTATGCTGACCTCTCCCTTGTATTTTGGAAGCAGGTAACTTGCTTTCTAGGTTTCACAGTCCACAGATGGAGGGGAATTATGCCCCAGGAAAAACTATGAAACTTTGTACTTAGCATCACTAATGTAAGGACTTAAGGCTTTTAGGGTATTGTGATGGAATTAATGTATTTGTATGTGGAAACAACATGTCTTTTTGGGGCCCTGAGTGTGGAATGTGGTGGTTTGAAACTGTATGTACCCCCAGAAATCATGTTCTTAAAGCTAATCCATTCCTGTAGGTGTAAACCTATTGTAAGTAGGAACTTTTGATGAGGTAATGTCAGCTGAGGTGTGGCCCAGGGTGGGTCTTAATCCTCTTAGTAGAGCCCTTTATAAATAGGATGAATACACACACAGGAGGGGGCAGCGTGGAGAGAGAGAGAGTGAGAGAGAAAGTCATGGAAGCAAGGAGCTAAAACCAATGAAACCTAAAAGAGAAGGGAGACAGCAGGAGATGCTGCCATGTGCCTTGCCATGTGACAGAGGAATGAAGGGTCACCAGCAACCAGTCTTTGGGAAGAAGCATTGCATTGATGATGCCGATGATGCCTTGATTTGGACATTTTCCCAGACTCTAACCATAAGCAATAAATTCCCATTGTTCAAGCCAAACCATTTCATGTTATATCTGGTTTAAGCAATCTAGGAAACTAAAACACCATATGACCCCACAATTCCACTGCTAGGCATACACCCAAAAGAATTGAGAGCAGGCACTTTAACAGATTTTTGCATACCAGTACTCAGAGCAGCATAATTGTTAAAAGTGGAAGCAAATCAAATGTCTGTCAACAGATGAATGGATAAACAAATGTGATATATACATACAATTTTAGTTTGCCAAAGGGCTGCCCATGCAAAGTACCAGAAATGTGTTGGTTTTTATAAAGGGTATTTATTTGCTGTAAAAGTTACAGTTCTAAGACTGTGAAAAGTCCACACTGAGGCACCATAAGAGGTTCTTTCTCACCAAAGTCAGCTGCCACATGTTGAAGTAAGATGGCAGGTGATCTCTGCCTTCTCCTTCGGTCTTCCTCTCTCAGGCTCAGGACCCCTGCTTTCTTCCCAAGTTCAGCTCTAAGCTATCAAGTATATAGCAGGGCTGGTCTCCTCTTGAGATGGTCTGTGATCCCAGCCTCTTGGGAACTTTGTGCTTAAGCAATCTTCTCTCTCACACTACATAATCAAAATATGCTGGCTCGGGAAGCAGATCTGGCTCAACGAGTTGGGTGCCTGCCTATCACATGGGAAGTTCCAGGTTCAGGTACTGGTGCCTCTTAGAAAGAAGATGAGCAGATGCTGCCCCCCACCATAATGAGCTAGACACTGCTCCATCTGCAAGCAGATGTCACAAGCCAGCAGCCACTGCAGCCACTGGGAGTGCATGTGGCTCAGGCTGTTGGGCACTATGTGGGAGGCCCCAGGTTTGCTTCCTGGTGCCTCCTGGAGAAGGCAAGCAAACAATGAGCAGACAGATGAGAGAACCATCAGTGGGAGGGGTGGATAAATTAAGAAAAAAAGAAGTAAATAAATAAATGTTTTTAAAAAACTATGCTGGCTCCCTTTGTCCTCCGTCTCTGCCTGTGTAAGTCCATTTATATCAGACCCAGCAAGGGGGTAGGCACTAAGTCTGAGTCACGCCTCCCTGATGTAGTCCAATCCAAAGGCCTAAAGTGAGCTTATCAAGTAATCTTATGAAATGTCTCTCAACTGAATTTAATGCAACCAAAGGGTATTAAACCCAGAGGAATACATTAATTTATAATCTTTCTCATTTTGGGCTTCATAAAATAGTCCCAAACTCCATGTATACAATGGAATACTATTCATCTGTAAAAAAGGAATGAAGTTGTGATATATGGGATAACATGCATGAACCATGAAGACATTATGGTGAGCTAAATAAGCAGACACAAAAAGACATATATATGATCTTACTTTTTTGAAATAATTAGAATACGCAATTTCAGAATCAGAAAGTAGAATACAGATTACCAGAGCCCAAGGTGGGGGTGGGGAAAGGGAAGTTAATGCTCAACTAGTTTAAGCGTTTGTTTGGGGTGATGGAAAAGTTTTGGTAATGGAGGGTAAGAGGATTGCAGCTCAGCACTGTGAATGTAATTAACACCAGTTACTAGTATATTTGAAAGTGGTCAAAACGGTAAATTTTAGGTGGTATATATGTTACCGGAAAAAAATATTTTTAAAAACTCACCATAGACCTGTACAACATAAAGAGTGAACCTTGGGAAGCAGACTTGGCCCAGTGGTTAGGGTGTCCATCTACCACATGGGAGGTCCGTAGTTCAAACCCCGGGCCTCCTTGACCCCTGTGGAGCTGGCCCATGCACAGTGCTGATGCGTGCAAGGACTGCCCTGCCACGCGGGGGTGTCCCCCGCGTACGGGAGCCCCAAGTGCAAAGAGTGCACCCTGTAGGAGAGCTGCCCAGCATGAAAGAAAGTGCAGCCTGCCCAGGAATGGTGCTGCACACACGGAGAGCCGACACACAAGATGACGCAACAAAAAGAAACACAGATTCCTGTGCCGCTGACAACAAAAGCGGACAGAGAAGAACACGCAGCAAATAGACACAGAGAAGAGACAACTGGGGATAAAGGGAGAGAAATAAATAAAATAAATGAGTCTTTAAAAAAAAAAAAGTAAACCTTAATGTAAACTACAGTCTATAGTCAATAATGTAATTATAATATAACATTGATCATGAGTACCATGCTGTCAGCCAAAGGGGTGCTGATGCAAAATGTCAGAAATTGGTTAGTTTTTATCAAGAGTATTTATTTGGGGTAGGAGCTTACAGATACCAGGCCATAAAGCATAAGTTATTTCCCTTACCAAAGTCTATTTCCACGTGTTGGCGCCAAGATGGCTGCTGATGTCTGCAAGGGTTCAGACTTTCTGAGTTCCTCCCTTCCAGGGTCTTGCTTCTCTCTGGGTTCAGGTTTCATCTCTTCCCAGGGCTTTCTCCTTCCTGGGCTCAGGGTTCCTCTCTTCCTGGGGTTTGCTTCTCTTTCCTTTGTGAGCTTACTTCCCAGCGCTCCAGCTTCAGCCTTCGGCGTCAAACTCCAAATCCAAACTCTGACATAAAAAACCCTGAACTCTGTCCTTTGCCATGCCTTGCTGAGGGTGGGGACTCAACGCCCTAATGATGTGGCCCAATCAAAGCCCTAATTGTAACTTAATCATGCACAGCTACAGACCAGATTACAAACATAATCCTATATCTATTTTTGGAATTCATAACCATATCAAACAGCTACACATCGTAATCAAAATACTAATATTAAGGAAAACTGTGTGTGAGAGGGGACAGTATATGGGAATCTACACTTCCTGCAATATTTTTCTATAAACCTACAACTGCTGAAGAAGAAAAATAAAATCACATTGAGACCTACCAGTATTGCAAAATAGAAAAGTCTGGTAATAACAAGTGTGCAAGAGTAGAAGGACCAACTGGAAACCTTTTATGTTGTTGGTAGAAGTGTAAATTGAAACAACCATTTTGGAAAACTGTTTGGTGGTATATATACAGGTAAGTATATTGCTTTCCATGATACAGCAATTATACTTTTGGGTGCCCAATAAAAATTAATGCTATGTCTATCCAAAATATATTTGTAAGAACGTTCATAACAGCTATATTAATAATAGCCAAAAACACAAATGTTTACAAACATAAAATGAATATATCATGGCAAGGGTCAGCAAACTACAGTCCTCAGGCTAAGTGCAGACTGCCATCTATTTTTGTACAGCCTCGAATCTAAGAAAGGTTTTACATTTCTAAATAGTTGAAGAAAATCAAAAGAATAATAGTATTTTGTGATGCATAGAAATCATATGGAATTTTAAAATCAGCGTCTTATATATAAGAGTGCTGAAGCAGTGGTGAAGCTCTGGGCAGATACCCCGGCCCGGTGCTGACGAGCAGGAGCTAGAACACATGGAGCTGCACTCACCTCAGGCAGAAGTTTCAAGTGGCATGAACCTGTGCACTCATTGCAGCCCTAGGCTGCCAATTGTTCTGGTAAACAATCTCCCAAGTCAGTGAAGGTCCATCAGATTCGTATCAGACTTGAGGAGAAATACCTGCCTCATCCAGGAGCAGGCCTTTAACAATAAGGGAGGCCTGCTTGTGGGTAAAATGGCAAACTTTCTTGTAGGCCTTTTCATCATTCTATTCCACTCTAATCCTGTTGTGCTGTCTAAAAAGATCAATGTGGGAAGCAGACGTGGCTCAAGTGATTGGGCTTCGACCTACCATATGGGAGGACCCAAGTTCGATTCTTGTGGTAGGACAGTGAAAAAGAAGAGAAAACATGACTGCACAGTGAGCCAGTGCCCTTGTGGTGAGCCAGTGCCCAGGTGCGTGGCGAGCTGAGTGCCCACGTGGCAAGAGTGCCTGCGCGGTAAGCCAGTGCCCGTGCATGTGAGTCATGCATCAGGATGATGACGCAACAGAAGACAGACAAAGGGGAGAGTCAAAATGAAGCACAGCAGAGACCAGGAACTGAAGTGGTGGCAGCCAAAAGGGAAACTGTCCGCAAATCAGGGGTCCCCAGGATCGAATCCTGATGAATCCTAGAGGAGAAAAAATGAAAAGAGATAAAAGAGAAAGAGATACAGAAGATCACACAGCAAATGGATACAGACAGCAAAAACAGCAAAGTGGGGGCAGGGTAAGGGAAGGAGGCAATAACATAAACAAACAAACAAATAATAAATAAACAAATCTTTAAAAAATAAAAAAATAAAAAGATGAAGGTGAAGAGGATATCAGTGCTTAATAGTGAAATAGGCATCAGGCAAATGAAATTGTTCACTGGGTTATGGGTAAGACTTGGTTTACAGTATTGGCTCGTATCTGTTAAACATATGAGACTTAATTATTCAGTGTTGCCTATGCACAAACCCACACAACATTTTGAGGTAAAAATATAGTGTATTTAAAAAAAAATCTATGTCTATAAATAAAGCTTTATTGGAACACAGTAACACTCATCTGTTTACATATTGTCTATGACTGAGACAAGACAAAATCAAGTAGTTGTGGTAGAAACTATTTGGACTACAAAGTCTAATAATATTTACTAGCTGACAGTATACAGAAAAAGCTTTCCAGCCTGTGAGTTATGGTATAATCACACAATAAAACACCACACAGCAATGAAAAAGAAGGGATTATTGCTGCATACAATAACAGGGACTCATCTCAGAGTCATAATGTTCAGTGAAACAAGCCAGATGCATGATTACATAAGATTACATTCCTATGAAGTTCAAGAGCACACAAAAGTAATCTATGGTGAAAATTAATTAATGGTCACTTCTAGGCGAGGCCTGAGATTGGCGGGTGGGGTGCACAAGGGAACATTCTCTTGCCTTGGAAAGGTTCCTTATCTTGATTCATGTGTGGTGACTGCCTGTATACGTAGAAATCTATTGAGCTGTATATGTAATATCTGGAGGTGCTACTGTATGTAAATTACACCCTAGTAAAAAAAGAAAGACTGAATTTGTATTTTCTTTTTATCTCTTTATATTTCAATATAAAACTCACTCTTCAAATTATTTGCTAGATGAATTACTAAAAAACATTCTCTCCCAAATCAAGAGGCCACTAGGCATATAGAGCTGTTTAAATTTAAATTAATTAAAGTCGAAAAAAATTTAAAATTCAGTTCCTCAAACTAACCACATTTTAAGTGCTCAACAGCTGCATGTAGCTAGGGCTCCTGTAGTGTACAGTGAAGATACAGAACATGAAATCCCTTATTGTAGAAAGTTCTTCCGGGCAGCACTAGCTTTCCAGTTTCCAGGTGAGGAAAACGGCCGTTTAGAAATATTATTAAACAGAGCTTCACACAATCATACCCATCTTCACAATTCTATGCTCACACACTTCTTTTCCCACATACACTGTCACAACTTACAGTTTATCATTCACTTAACGATTTCATGATTTCATAGGAATGTATTCTAAAATCACAACCATACACACAAAAAAGCATTCTCTTTACAAGTTGTAAGATATTTAGTCACATACTAAATTTGACTGATAGCAGACATTATCCACAAAGCAATAAACCACACTGTGTTCCCCAGGCTCTCTCACACACAATCGCAAATGGATCACCTATTCATCCATTTACAAACCCTCTCAGTCTCAGACTCAGCCTGATGCATCTCACTGGCGCGGCCACAGTCTTCCTCCATCCCCTCCCCTTCCCGTAGAGGATGCTTGGGCGCGCGCGCGCGCGCGCACACACACACACACACACGTGCAGTAAGTGTCAATCTCTCAAACCCAAAGAGCAGCTACCAGGCTGTCACCGCCACTGCGTCCAGCTCAGAGTTCTGAAAGAATTCTGGACTCTGCCTCCCGTCCTTTCGCAGCGTTTCCAGCCCTGGACTGCATTTCCCTGCAGGCATCAGGGCAAGACTCAACCTCTGGCGACTTCTCTGTAGAAGTACTCTCATTTCTGAAACCTGTGGGGAAATCACTCGAGTACAAGGGGACAGGTGGGCTTCGACCGTGGCGGTGTTAGATCCACACTGCAAGGAGCCGCCCAAGAGCCGCAAGGGCGCGCCCAACTCTGGCCCGCAGATTGAGTATTGGGCCCTGCTACTGGGCCTAAATTCTGCAGGATGCGACAGGTTTCTTGCTTTAGACTACATGTCCCGGAGGCCACTGCGGCCCTGCGCCACTTGGTTCACTTACGCCATTACATCTCGGTGCAAGGATAGGATCTGCAGCAGCCAGGTGAGCGACGACCTCGCCGGGACCCACCTGCGCAACTGAGTTAGAACAGCCAGAAAGAAGTGCCATGCGTGTTGCTGGGAATGCCGGGGGGCCGGCCGGGGCCCGGAGCGGACAGGAAAAAGGACCACCAGGGCTCTGAACTACCTTCCTCCGAGTTCCTAGCGCCTCAGGCTGTTTCCTTCTGGCAGTTGGCCATGCGGATGCGGGTTGGCGGCTCCCCTTCTCCGCCTGCAAAATCACGACCTGCACTTTGGTTACCGGTAGAAGCTAGTGGGGATCGTGGAGCGTGTTGGTTTGTCTCTCTGTGTGTGAGGTGTGTGAGTGCGTTTGTGTGGGCATTTCTGTGGCCGTGTCGTGGACTCACTTGCAGGTTTCTAATGCCCGTGGTCGCAGGGCCTTCCCACGCCTATGTACTCTTCCCTCCTCTGACAGGGACAGCGTGCGGCTAGCTGAGAATCAAGCGATTCCAGCTGCTGCTGTGCCTCATCTTCTTGCACAGAGATCCATGCCCTTAGAACCCCCTGATAATGAGAATTGACAACTGGAAGGGTCGTAGGAAAGGGAGAGAAGACTACCATAATAGGATGCCCCATTCTGCCTTGAGAGCGTTGTGGGAACACTAACCCTTCTCTGGTTGAGGTTGTTGTGGTCTCTGAGAAAGGCCCTATGATTCTTCTTTCTTGCCTCAGTTCTGCATTTTTTAAAGGACATACATAGAACCAAGGAAAAGTATATTGCTCATCTGAAAGACTTGCCTAAAGTAAGTTGCCATATGTGTCTGTGTGTGTGTATATACATTTTTCTTTCTCCTATCAACCCGTTGATCGACATTTGAGTTGTTAACGTCTCCTGGCTTTCGGTAAATAATGCGTCTATGAACATTAGTACACAAGTATCTGTTTTGAGCCCCTACTTTCACTGCTTTCCGTTCTTTGGCCTATATTCCTAGGAATGGAATTGCCAGGTCATATAGTATTGTATGTACGTAACTTTGAGGAACCGCCAAAGTTATCCACAGCGGGTGCACCTTTTTATATTCCCACCAGCAATGCACAAGAGTTATAATTTCTCTGTATGCGGGCCAGTACTTGTTATTTACCTTTTAAAAGTAACAGTCTTCCTAGTGGGTGTGAAATGTTATCATTGTTTTGATTTGCATTCTCTAATGGCTAATGATGTTGAGCACCTTTAAATGGCTTATTGGCTTTTTTTTAGATATCTTTGGAGAAATATTTTGAATCCATTGCCCATGTACAGTTGAGTTGTTCACCTTTTTCTTGTTGTGTTTTAGGTGTTCTATATATATTCTGAATATGAAACGCTTATCAAGATAAATGATTTTGAAATATTTCCCCCATTCTGTAGGTTGTCTTCTCACTTACCGGAAACATTCTTAGATGCACAAAAGTTTTTACTTTAGATGAATTCCAGTTTATCTATTTTTTCTTTTGTTGCTGATGATTTTTGTCTCATCTAGGAATCCATTGCCAAAAGCAAGGTCTTGAAGATTTTTCCCTGGTTTTCTTCTAAGAGTTTTATGCTTAGTGCTTTAATTTAGGTCATTGATTCATTCATAATTAATTTTTGTATATGGTGTTAGGTTAGTGGTTGAGTAATTCTTTGGCATGTGATATCACACCCACAGGAATGGATTAATTTAAGAACATAATTTTCTTGGGCCCCTTGCAATTCAGTTGAATTTCAGGATTGGCTTTTCCATGTCTACACAAAAGAGAGTTGGGATTTAGAAGAAATTATGACGAATGTATAGAAGGCTTGGTAATTTTGATATCTTAATAGTATGAAGTCGAGGCAAAAGGTCAATTATTTTAGCGTTGGCCATCTTGAAAAAGGAATGTCTAAAAGGCAGAAGAGAATTACTAATATAAAAGGCTGTATTAAAGTCTAAAAGATGGGTGGATGAAATCTTTTTATTATGTAACATTATTTGTTGAGTTTTTTGAAGCTAAGATGTAGGTGTTCTTGGTGATGTTGTCCATGGTCATGGTTACCTCTCATATAAGGGCATGTATAAGCTGAGCATTTTCTAGACTTTTATGATGTGCCCGACATAACTTGTCTAGGCAGAAATCCAGCCCATGCATCATCTTTTGAGGTGGCAAGGCTTTTGAGGTATATATCCAATCATTGGGCTTTATCTTGCAGTGTTATTTTAGATTCTAGGGAGGAGGCCAGGGCAACCTAGAGTCTCAAAAAGGACCTGGGCAGTCAGGTTTTAGTTTTAAATGACACCAAGTCAAGAGTTTTGCTGGAAGTTTTCATACGGAATCTCAGATTAGACTTTTAAAAGTCTCTCAAGGTATGAAGTAAGTCATGCATTTGCTGTCAGATTTTACCTGCAGTTCTGTATAGATTAGCGTGAACTCCCTTTTTCTTGAGGTCTCCAAAATACGGTTCCAGGCCTGTCAAGAAGCAACTTTTCTTATTCACTTATAAGGCTGGGAACCCTGTTAGACAGATACAAGGGTGTTTTTCTAAGAGGGCTTTGTAAGCATTGGTTCTATGAGGTCTACCTTTTTTTTGGTTAGTCTGGTCATATCTGATTAAAAGAGCATAATTTCAAAATATGACATTCTAGTCAAAGCTGTGGTTATATAACCAATATTTTTAATTATGTCTTGTGAAGGAAGACAGATTTTCATTAAACTTATGCAAATATTTATATTGTCATGAAAATAGGAATATTTAGTAAGAGTTTTTGAATTTTGAAGTGATCAGTCAGGGAGAAAATGACAAATATTTTATTTTTGTTTATAAAAGCATAGTTTATTATATTGTTATGAGTTATAGTTTAAGGGAAATGAAGAGTTTTTTCCTTAATCTAGAAAACAGAACATTAAGGCATCAGATGTATCTCTCAGCTTCTGGGGAGATATCTGATGCATTAATGTTCTGCTTTCTAGATTATGTGTGTGTGTGTGTGTTTGTGTGTGTGTGTCTATTTTTTAGGAGGTATCAGGGATTGAACCCAGTACCTCGTACATGGGAAGCAGGTACTCAACCATTGAGCTATATCCATTCCACAATGAACGATGGTTTTTTATTTGTTTGTTTGTATTTAGGAGATACCAGGGTTTGAATCCAGGATCCCATATGTGAGAAGCAGATGCATAATCCCTTGAGCTATATCCACTTGAGCTATATCCACCGCTTCCTTGTATTTTAAAGAAAACTCATGATCATCCTTTATTAAGTCATGTACTCTTATATAACTGATTTGGTTTTCACTTGATCTTGGGTGAGCAGTCCCATGAACCCATCAGTTTGTTTACTAGAAAATTTGGACTTAGTCTACTGGTACGGACTCAAAGTTAGTTGATCAACGTCATTAGAAGCGTGAGGTATGTACCCCAGAGTACCTGACATGGTTCTTTTCTTGGGTCTCTGTTGGAGATTTGGACCGGAAGGGTATCAGGAATGAAAGAAAAAGAAAAGGGAGAAGGAAACAAAGAGAAAGAACAAGAGAGCTGGGATCAGGGGGTCTGCGAGTAATGACTCCTCAGACAACTTTATTGTTTACAAGGGGCTCTCTATATACCCCAGTGTACGTGACAAGAAGCAGGCTTACGTAGCCTACGTGCCAATAAGCATAAACACATAGCCTACGTGTCATCAAGCAGCAACACAGTGTCATCAAGCAGCAACACATATTAACTATCAGCATTACCCATAGTCTAAGGAATTTAAAAAGTCTTATCTCAAGGTACAAAGTCTAAGTGTTCTATTCACTACAAAAGGTATGTGCTCGTCTTTTCTTTCAGCCTTTAACAGCTTCATCCCATTTGCCGGGAACTCTTTTTTTTTTTTTTTTTAATTTATTTATTTATTTTTAAAAATTACATTAAAAAAATATGAGGTCCCATTTAACCCCACCGCCCCCACCCCCCACTCCCCCCACAGCAACACTTGCTCCCATCATCGTGACACATCCATTGCACCTGGTAAGAACATCTCTGAGCATCACTGCACCCCATAGTCAACGATCCACATCATAGCCCACACTCTCCCACATTCCATCCAGTGGGCCCTGGGGGGATCTACAGTGTCCCGTAATTGTCCGTGAAACACCACCCAGGACAACTCGACATCCGGAAACCAGCTCCACCTCTCATCTCTTCCTCCCATTCCCCAAACCCAGCAGCCACCATGGCTACCCTTCCCACACCCATTCCACATTTTCTCTGTGGACATTGGATTAGTTGTGTCCATTGCACATCCAGGACAAGTGGGGGCTTAGATTCCACATGGATACTGGATGCACTCCTCCTGCTTTCAGTTGTAGACACTCTAGGCTCCATGGTGTGGTGGTTGACCCTCTTCAACTCCATGTCAGCTGAGTGGGGTAAGTCCAGTAAATCAAAGTGTAGGAGCTGAAGTCTGTTGAGGCTCTGGGCCTGGGTGTCATATTATCAGTCCAGAGATTCAAATCCCCTAACTATATCTTAAACCCCAGCACCTATTACAATTCCTATAAAGTAGCATGGAAGTCTTATGAAAAGAGGTCCCCTCTGAGTCCAATTCCATCACGCAGAAACACAGGCTCCAAAGAAGGGCCATCTGCCATGGCAGTGAACCCCATCTGCCATGACCATAGAACCCGTGGGTCTCTTTATCCCTCAAAAGAACCAATACCTGGGGTTGTATCTACTTTCTCTGTCTCTCAGACTCTGCTCAGTTGTGCATAAGGGCATTCCTTCTGACAACCTCCAGACTCTTTTTTAGAGACTCATAGCCTTATAATCTCATTTCTCCTTTCCATTTCCCCATTACATTAGGTCAATCAGCATTTTGAAGTCATGTTATTATATGTAGACAGGAATATTCTGCTGTTCTGTATTGAACCTTTAATTCAAGGTCATTTTCTGGTTGTATCTTCAGCTGGTATGTAGTAGTGGTCCCTCGGTGCCAGGGAGGCTCATCCCCGGGTGTCATGTCCCTCGCTGGGGGGAATGCACTGCATCTACATGATGAATTTGGCTGTGAGAGTGGCCACATTTGAGTAACATGAAGGCTGTCAGGAGGAAACTCCCAGGCACAGTGCTACTCTAGGCCTTGTTCTTATTGCAGGTGTACAGGCTCAAAAGCATAGCCATTAGTATCAGGAGCCCACTGTTGGGCCCTCCTTCCTTCCTGGTTCTTGCCGTTGCACCTGGGGGCTCTTAATTACTGCATTCCTTAGGTTGCAAGCATACCGTGGGGACAGCACTAGCATAGTCAGACAGCACGTCTCTCCTTGAGAGGCCACTGTGCCTCAGTTTCTAACAGGTCTCTGAGATTCTCTTTTGTTGAAAATGAAGCACTTTGTCCTGCCTGCAGCTGAGTGTAAGCACTTTTAGGGAAGTATCAGTGTAAAACAAAGATCTGTAGATGATTGAAAAATAAATAAAATTTAGAAATGGCAGTGGTCATTCTTTTTCTAGAAACCTTCTACAGCATAAGCAGTCATTTTATGTTAGGACAGAACTATTCTTTCTTCCTTCACCAAAATACATCCCAGTTATTTTGCATGCTGACTTTAGTGTAAGCCTAAGATTTTAAGTCATCAAACAATCTTGGAAACTATTTTTAAGTTACATATTACAAAACTTAATCATTTAAATAAAATTTATCAAAATAATGACTCAATTCGGTTAAATGTAGACATATATTTTTTCATTTTAAACATTTAGTAGATGTAATGTTAGTTTATTTGATCAGTAAACCTGTATAAGTTTAGGAAGAACATACCCAGTAGAATAAAGTGTAAGTTTGTATTGTTCTTAATGCCAGCCAGAAGACATAGCTGTTTTTACTAAAGTAACAATATTAAACTAGGCTCATTTGTCTAAGATTTATCTAAATTATGTGAACTTGACTTGAATTCTTATCTTTAAGACAATTAAAATGAAGCTCTTTTAAGGAATTTTAAGTTAATTTGGTAGTACCACCCATGATAGGAAAAGTATCATGGGTACAAATATACATGCAAATATATTTTTATTTATATATATTTACATATATATATAAAGTTATATTTATATATAACTTTAATTATAAAAAATTTTAGCCACAAGTCAGATATAAACACAGAAATATAAAAGTCACTAGTTTATATGGAAGAGCTGGCTTTTGACTTTGCTGCCTTATATATATTTACCACGATTGTGCTCCTAGCATATGGGACACGTTGAAGTTACTAAAGCTTCCCCACTAATGTCCCCACTAAGATTTTTTCCCCTAATGTGCAATATTAAGGAGGCTGTGGACTAAATATTGGGTGAAGACTGAGAAGACACCTTGCTCTGAAGGGCACTGGAAGAGGACTAGCAGGACATCTGGTAGAAGAGGGGAGCAGAAGGTCAGGAATAAGTTTGGTATTTGGGATTGTGAGGGTCTGAAGTTGTTTGTCTTTGCTATCTGAGTTGAGTTTTTTTCTACAGCTCTAGTATTAGTTTTAAGATAGTCGTGGCAGGGAAGGGAACAGATAGGGTCAGGGCCCTCAACTAAACTCAAAGGGTATCACACCCAAAGAAATAGATTAGTTAATAAACACAATCTTTCTCTTTTGGGGAGTCATAAAATAGTGTCAGACTGTCACACCATGCAATGGATTGACTTAAACAATTGGAATTTATTGGCTCACAGTTTTGAGGCTGGGAGAAGTCCAAAATCAAGGTGTCATCAAGGTCACCTCCCAGAAGACTGTGGCATTCTAGGGCTGGCTGCTAGCGATCCATGGTCTTTGGCTTCTCTGCCATAGAGCAGTGCGCATGTCAGCTTCTCTTAGCTTCGTCTTCTGGGTTCCTTTCACTTTCATCTTCTGGCTGCCCTCTCCAGGTTTCTCTATCTCTGTGACCTTCCCTATAAAGCCTTCATTAGTAGGATTAACACCCATCCTGATTCAGTTGGGCCACACCTTAAGTGAAGTAACTTCATGAAAAGGGCCTGTTTATAGGGCTCACACCCACCAAAATAGGTTAAATTTAAGAACATGGTTTTCTGGGGCTACAGAGCTCCAAGCCACCACACTTACCCTTTTCCTGTGCTTATAGCTTTTATTGATTTCTCTTGTCAGTTTACTAGGCTGGCTAATACATCTAATACAGTGGTAAGTAGTGGTGAAAGTAGTGGGCATTCTTGCCTTGTTTCTGTCATCTTAAAATAGTCATCAATTCCCATTTTTTAATTGTTTTCATCATTGATGAATAATGATTATGGCAAGTGTTTTTTGGTATTTATGTACATGTGATTTCCTCCAGAAATCCGTTCGTATCAGGAATTTTATTAATGGTTGTCCTATGGTCAAACCATCTTTATTTTACTCAAAAAACCCCACTTAATCATGACATTTTAAAAAATGTGCTATTGGATTCTGTTTGCTAATACTTAGCGTTCTGGCATCAGTTTTAATAAGTGAGAATAGTTCAGAGTTTGTGTAGATTTCACTTTTGGTATCAATATTATATTCACCTTTTAAAAGGAATTTGCAAATTTTCTGTTTTTTTCCGGGTACTTCAGTGGATTAAAATGTCATATGATCATCTCATTTTTGAAAGGTTGGTAGAATTCCCCTGCAAAATTTTCAGACTGGTGCTTTCTATGGAGGATAGTTTTTTGATGTCTGTGGTAACTGATCTTTTTGAACTTTTTAGCATTACTGGGGTCAGTTTTATATTTCTCCAGAAAATTACCCAGTAATAGTTATTCAAATTTATTTCCATAAAGTTGTAAAAAGTAATTTCTTAAGATTTCAAAAATCTTCTTTTCAAAACGTGGCTAATTTCCCCCTGATATTTCTTATTTTGTGCATTCTTTCTCCTGAAAAAAAATTAAACCAACTAATTTTTTTTCTTTGTGCTAACTTAAAAATGTATATATTAATTTTAATAATTTTTCTCTCACTTCTCTTTTTATATTTATTATATATGTTGATATATATTGCTCTATCTGTATTTTTGAGTTAGGTGTTTATTTTTTATTTTTTCATTCTTTTATTTATATTGTTAAATATTAAAGCTAGGCACTGTACTTATATTTGGATTTTTTCCCATAGATTTTGATATGCAATATTGTCATTATCCTTAATTTTCTAGAAAAATCTGCAGTTTCAGTTCTGTTTTCCGAGTCAAAAAGCCTTTAAAGCTTTACTAATTTCAATTTTTATTGCATTGTGATGAGAATATGGTAATAATTCTATTTTATGGAAATTACTAATATTTTCCTTGTGACCTAATATAGAGTGAATATTCCATGTGCATTTAAGAGAAGGTATATTTGCTATTTTTGGCATAAAAAGATAGATTTATATTTGTAAGATCTGTATCATTGATTATGTTTTCTAAGTCTTCTCTAACCCTTCTTGTTTTAGGTTTACATAAAAAATTCTGGTTTTTTCCTCCTTTGCTTATTTTTGGTTTGTTTGTATTGACTTTATTTAAGTATAATTATATACCATAAAATTCACCAGTTTAAAATATATAATCCAATCATTTTAGTAAATATGCAGAATCATGCTATATAAAGTTTTATTTAACTCTAATGAGAGAAGCACCAAGATAGACAGAAATGGCTGCTGATTTTTATTTAAATGCAAAAAGGGAGTGTGCACAGTGTATGTGTGTGTGTACAAAACGAAAGGAATAAACTTCTTGGGATAGATAAAACTTGGGTCATTTCATTACACCTTTAGATTACCTTCTCTCTCTGACTGTAAAACTAACATCAATTTCTGGAGGTTAATCTTTAACTTCAGTGGATTCTAAATTGTCTACATCTTTATCGATTGTGGATTGAGAATTAGAGATACTGTTAAAAAAAAAAGTAAATTCCCAAAGTGTCAAGTAAGGGTCAATTAAAAAATATTAAGGATCTGTTTTTTTTCTTCAATCTGGCTTCTTAGAAACTGCTCTGTCAGAGGTCAGCAAACTTTTTCTATACAAAGCCACATAATAAATATTTTTGGCTTTGTAGCCCATATGGTCTCTTTCTTTTTTTTTTTAAGGAGATATCAGGGATTGAATCTGGGACCTTGCACATGCGAAGCAGGTATTCAACCACTGAGCTACACCTGCTTTACCATGTTGTGTCTTTACAACTATTCAACTCTACAGTAGCACACCTTAATCACAGACTTAGATTGAATGTGGTGATTGTTCAAATGAAACTTTACTTACCAAAACAGGCAGTTTGCCTGTTCTAGCAAGCTGTTTTAAGAATTAAGCATTTCCACATTGGAACCTTTGTTTTCTTTCTTAGGACTGTGACCCAGTTTCTAGGAACAGTGGTCACGCTAAGGTAACTATGAGAGTCTCCCTAGAACAGAACTTACCTGCTTTATCCAAACTTTCCTCTTATAATTCTGCCCCAGTCATACCCCACAACACCAGCTCAGAATAGACTTCCATGCCCACAGGGGTTTCTCTAGATTTTGCTTCCAGGAATCTATAATCAATGTTTCCCTCTATGGTTTCTCCAGGGTTGATTTTGGGGGAATGGGCCAGCAGCCCAGACTAATTCCTCATCTTGGCAGAATTTAAAATTCAGCTATGCCATTTCTGATTTGGAATATAGACAACTGACTTAACTTACCTGAGCTTGTTTCCTGGTCTATTGAAATGGGATCACAGGCATAACCTAATAATTAAATATTAATGTAAAGACCACGTTCTCAGCTCTTTCCAGCTCTCACACTGCCAGGCAAGAAAATGGTCATGACTGGAACTACAGTATGCTGCACAGGAGAATTCTGGGAATCATAGATTAGGATGAGGCTGTGACTCCACATACTCAGGCATTTGTGTTCTGGTAGAGACTGTTCCGGACCTTTTGAGCCTGCCATGTCTGTCAAAGTTTCTGTGAGTCTGGCTAATGTCCATAATGTCTGAAAGGAGGCTGTATTTTGGTCTCTGAAGGCCCTTCCTGGATGAAAAGGCTGGAAGCAAAGTACCTTACTTAGTGTGAAACCTGGTGGAAGCTGTGCTCCTGAGGATGCCCCTGTCCTACTGTGGAGATAAATATGTCCTGGGTAAGTAGCACCCTCTGAATTTTGCTCAGCATCGTGGTTTTGAGGGAAGGTCTGGCCTAAATCCCTTCCGCTGTAGCTGGCTTCCATTGGATTTGAGGGATGGCTGAGATTTGTCTGGGCAAAGTAAAGGTAATTCTGACCATCTCATTTTGTGAGCTCTGAAGCAAGCCTGATCTCATGGCTTCTCTTTCTTCTCCAGTTCTGACTTCTCAGGACTCTGCAAATCTCCAGGAAAGGAACCAGAAAATTGATCATTTCTGACAATTGTTAAAACCATGCCCCATGTGAGTTGCTCTTTGTTCTCTCCTTCCTGAAGTGCAGTCATTTTGTTATCCAGTGTGAGCACTGGATTTATTTATCCTAGAACTTTCTTGCCTTACCTACCTCCAAATAGAATTGCTCCTAAATTTCCCCCATTCCAGTGAGTAATAATAGCAGAGAGCTCCATTCTTCTTTAAAGTGTTTTTCACCTCTCCAAATCATTTAGATATTCATTCAGGAGGTCATTCTGCACTTCCTAAATGCTCAGTCTTCTGCCAGGAGCCTTGAGGGAGGAGTACAAACCACTAGTACCATGGCGTGATAAAGTAGAGATGAGTGGTTCAGTGGGACACATGGAAAACTTTTCTTTTACCTGCAGACCTAGGTTTGCCACTTGAAAGTGATAGCACGTAAGACTGACTTCCCAGTCTCAGTGTGTGGTAAGATTTTCATTGAGACTTTTAAGGTATCTTATTCCTTATATTAGTTTCCTACTGCTGCTGTAACAAATTACCACAAACATGGTGGCTCAAAACATTACAAATTTATTATCATACACTTTTGGAGGTCTTAAGTCTGAAATTAATTCTCATGGGGCTAAAACGAAGGTGTTGGCAGGGCTGTGTTTCTTCTGGAGGCTCTAAAGAAGAATCTGTTTCCTTGCTTTTTCCAGCTTCTGGAGGCTACCCACATTCCTTGCCTTGTGATCCCCCTGCATTTTCAAAGCCTGCAATGTTATCATTCCAACCTCTGCTTCTGTTGTCACATCTCCGTCTTTGACTCTCCTGCCTCCCTCTTTCACTTATAAAGACTCCTGTGATTACATTGGACCCACCAGGATAATCCAGGATAATCTTCCCATTTTGGTAGTCTTAATCACATGTAGTCCCTTTTGCCATGTAAGGTAAATAGTAACAGTTTCAAGAGATTTGGATACAGAGATCGTTGGGGGTGGGGGGTGGCCGAGGGGCATTATTCCAGCACCACGCCACTCTTGCCCAGAAACCAATGAGAGATGATCAGCAGTCAGGTTCTCCTTAGAGTTGTCTGGGTTTCACCACTCCTGAAGATGTTTGTGTGCGCCTGTACTGGCGTCCTTTGACTTACTGTAGCCTAGGAACATGGAAATTGGGACCAAGTAAAACCTGCCAGTACATACTGTCTTAAGAATTATAGGTCCTTAGAGCTGAAAGACATTAGAAACTTTGTCCAGTTTAAAAACTCACAATAAAGCAGATCATTAGAGCAATATAATGGGATTCTCATACATCTATTATAGGCTTTGCTAAGATGAGGAAAATATTCAATAGCATAATACTGTGACATGATGAATCGGAGCCTTCTAAAACTTAAGTTATGTCCAAATTCTATTTTCTAGCCTAGAGATTTGGTAAAAATTATTTGGAAATATTCCATCAATTTTGTTTGTCTTTTTTCTTGAAAGAGAAAGGAGAAGGGAAGAAGTCATATTTATTGACAGTTTATTTATTTAATTAATTTATTTATTATTGGTTGAGAATTTGAAAATGTGCTGTGTGGCTGTATACAGTAGTTCTTTTAATTGAAAAATTGCAGTTATCCTGCCCTTTTTATTCCTGGAACTTTCTGGATAATGAAATTGTCCTGTTCTTCCAAGGATGTTTTGTCTGTGAGAATAGACATGCTCAAGGAGTGTGTTGTTACCATGGTTCAGGCACCCCATTCCTTCACTGATTACTAATGTTATAGTTTCCAGCCATGGCCTATTGTTTATTGTATCATCCCCTTCATTCCATGCCCTCCTCTATCTTTTCTCCTTTGATCTCAAAATCATTACCATATTTTCATGAATATTGAATGGGTTTGTTGTTGCAGTGGTTGGTGACTTTCAGGGACGTGGCCGTAGACTTCTCTCAGGAGGAGTGGGAATGCCTCAACCATGCTCAGAAGGACTTGTACAGAGATGTAATGTTGGAGAACTACAGCAACCTAATCTCACTGGGTAAAGCCATTTTCTACAGTATTCAGAATTTGTCTCCTATAATTTCTACTTCCTTCATTGTAGATTTCTAATTTCTGTTCCCTAAGGAAAGGTTTGTGTCTGTAGAGGTACAAATAATAGCTGCACTGTATACCTTCTTCTCCATCCTTCAGACTTTCATACCTTCAAACTTTCACACCTTCCTCTCTCACTTCCTATCAATGTCTGTCTTCTGTGATGATCAGTGTAGGAGATTTGAATCTAATATGCTGTCGGGATAGCATGACCATGCCCCATTTCTTTCCTCTTAAGCTGGATGTTCAGTCCCTAAGCCAGATGTGCTGTCCCTATTGGAGCAAGGCAAGGAGCCCTGGATGGTGGTGAGAGCCATGACAAGAAGACAGAGCTCAGGTGAATAAGGACTGATCACACAGGGGAGCTGTGAAGACATAGGATTGTTGACATGTTTGTGTGAAGTTCCTCTCAAAGGCCTATGGAAAGAAGGCCTGAGAGCTAGGGAGAGCAGGAAGGCTTTATCAATTTGAATTCCCAAACGAACTTCCCTCGCATTCCCATTTACACTCTTCCTCTCTCTTAACATTCCCCTTTTGTTACAATGAAGAGCTACCTTTGCTGTCTTTCGGGACAGTTCTTTTAAGTATTCTGTGAATTGAGTTTTTCCCCATTTGCTCCTTTGCATGGAAACTTAGATATGTATCTCTAGCCAGCAAAGGTGTATAGAACAGTTTACTGTGTTTTTAGATTAGATTGTCAGGGATGGCCTCTCAGGGGAGGTAACATTTCAACTGAGACCTGAATAAAGGTAGCCATGCAAAAATCAGGGTAGTTTGTGTTCAGGCAGAGGAAGAGAATGCGAAGGGTCTGAGGAGGTGCTGAGCTTTAATTTGAAGGTCAGGGTAGCCAGAACAGGGGAGTGAAAGTGGAAATAAGATTTGGGACAGAGAAGTAGGGAGAAATCAGATCATTTAGAATCTCGTAGGCCTTTGCAAGTGAGATTGTCTTCTGAGTATGATAGAAAGACATTAGAGGGTTTTGTACAGGTCAATAGGGATCTTGGTTTAAAGATCATGCTGGGTATTATATGAGACTGGGGACAGGAATGGAAACAGGAAGAGCAATTAGAGGAGTCTACATTAGAGATAACAGTGACTTGGAATGGGGTGTAGATTTTGGTTATATTGAATGTTAGAACTAATTGGATTTGCTAATAGATTAGGAATAGGTTTGGAAGCCTACAGAAGGAAATCAAGAATTATGCATTTTACATTTCCCTTAGATATCCATGTTGAGAAGTTTGATAAGCATTTGGAAACCTGGGGGAGAAGTCAGGACTGAAGAGATAAATATGGGATTAATCTTTGTTAATTAATCAATGTTTTGTGAGATGGATGAAAACACGGAGGGAGTTGATTTACATGGAGGAGAGATACAGTTCAAGGACTAAACCAGTGGGTCATTCTCACATTTAGTTGGGAAGAGGAAAATGATCTAGCAAAGAAAATCAAAAAGGAGTGACCTGTGATTTGGGAATTAATCAGGAATGCACTGTACTGGAAGCCAAGTTACATACAAAAAGTTGGGAGTGGTTAAGTGTGAAAGATGTTGCTGGGAGGTCAGGTAAGATGAAGGCTGAGAATTCATTCTTGGATTTGGCAAAATGGTGTTGGTGACTAAGAAAGTGGATTTGGAAATGAGAGGAGCAAAAACCTGATTGTAGAGGCTTAAAAAGAAATGAAAAGAAATAAACCAACTGTAAAAACTAGAGTGAGACAGGGAGTTAACTCACCAGGCAGTGTTGAAGGTCCATTTGAGGAGCTTTGAAAGGTACAGATAGAGTTTTAAAATATTTTGGAAATTTTTTATTACACTGCTATAATATTTATGGATAGAAGTGTGATTCTAGTTTTTATATGCAGTACTATTTCAACTGCCTAAAAAATGTGTGGGAAGAAAGCCTAGAAGCAACTTTGGCTAGATGTTAATTATGGGTATGAGAGGGCAGACAAGTATAGACAGAAAGTACAGGCACATGTTTGGAAGAGTTTTTCCAGGAACAGGAACTGAGAAATGGAATAGGAGCTGCAGGGTGAACTACATGCTCAAAGGAGAGTTTTTTTGTTTATTGTCTTTTTTCAACAGAGAGTCTTTAAAATGGAGATAAATGTTAGAGAGATGGTATAGGTGTAAGTAATCAGGAAAAATGAGTGGTAGTGGTAAAAAGGACAGCCTGAAATTGGGCTTTGTGCGAGAGGGTGGATGGTGTGGGGTGGAGGGAAAATTGTGCCTCAGGGGAAGCAGTGTGCTCAACTTTTCACTGGGAGCAAGAAAGTGAAGAGAATAATCGGAGGGTTGGGCTGAGGTTAATAGAGGATTTTGCAGAAAGCTTACGATGATTTTCAGAAGGCCTCCTGGTCAGACGAGAGTAGGAAAGGGTCGGAATAGGGGAGTGTCCAGACTTGTAATGGCATGAGAGTCCTAGAATGATCAAGGACTCAGGAAGGTAGGACTTCTCAGGTATAATGGGATTGTCCTCAGTGGTCTCTTCGGTAAAGGTAGTTGATTATTTCTGTTATAACATCAGGGTGGTGGGGTTGTCACACTGAGGCTTATGAAAATTTAGCCCTCTTGAGTGAAGGCAGTCTTAATAGCAGGCTATGAAAGTCTTAAGAACACCCAGAGCTTGGGGGTCTCCTTTGTAGTCTATGGTAGGTGAATGCCTTATCAGAAGAAAGAATTATAGGTGCTGCCCTGCTAGGGGTCTGTGGGACTGGAGAAGCCTTCTGCAAAGCAAAAATGTGTAAAGTTTGACGTGAGCCCTGAAAGGATGGAAGTGAATAGGGAGGCCAGAGGTAAAGGGAGCAGCATTCCTGGCAGAGGTTACAGTGTAGTGAGGCTGTAGGTGGATGGAGCTTGGTGTGTGTGAAATATAAGAAGGCCCTGTAAGGACCTTGTGAGGAGCCTGGTGAGGGAGAGATGCCAAATGTGAGGGTGAGAGGCTCGCAAGAGCCAGCTACATAGCCTTCTAGGGGTTATGAAAACAACTAAGTAGGTAGTAAGCAGCATTTGTTTTGTTGCTGATGTTTATTAAAACAAAACAGAAGAGAAAATAAAATACCATCAGAATACATCACTTCATGACATTTGTTTTTTAGTGTTTGTATATTCGGTTACTCTATAATATGTATTTCTTATTATGCGGTTGCAGGCAACAAAGTTTAAAAAATACTGCTGAGGACTTTGGACTTTATCCCGAAAACAGGCAAATGATTGAAGAATCTTAAGCAGGACAGTGACATAATGTGATTTTTACATATTTAATATATCACTCTGACCACAAGGTTTCAAGATGGAGATTAGAATAAAGGGTCTCATGAAATTACTGGGTAGCTTATTGTCATTTTTCAAATGAGACATGATTTGCACCTCCTCAGAGTGTTGGCAGTAGAATGAGGAAGAAGGGAACAGGTTCAAAAACTGTTTAGCTAATAGAGACAGCAGGACTTCTTGAGGGCAAGAAGAAGATAGTCTTCCCAAAATGACTTATGCTTTTCAGACTCCCATTTTGTTTTCTTGCATCAACACCCCTTTTTACGTCTCAATACTGTCCTCTATTACATTGGACAGTCTAAATATAGTCTTATCAGAGAGTCTGTGCCTCCTGCTCCAGTCACCTGATAGCGTTCCCTGCATTTGAAGATTATGTTTGTCTCCCAACTTCTTTGTTCAGAATAATGTAAAATTTTCTTTATTGTATAAACTTATCACTATTTCTAGAACATTATAGAAGTGCTTTTCTGTGAAAGAAGAGAACATTTGGCCTTGGGTATAAGGTTCTGTAAAGGAGCTTCTGAAAAATAGCCATGAAGAGGGAAAGCAAGCACTGTGTATGTATGCTGTGTGCAGAGGATTAGTTATATGACAAAATAGGAATTATTTTTTTATACTTAAGGAGCTTGAGTAAAGTGATCAACTGGTAAATAAGTGAAATATAATACTAGAATTGCAAAAATTATAATAAAAATGAGGAATAAAGTAAGATATAGAGAATAAAGACATGATCCTAATTTGTGTTATCAATGTCAGGCTTTCTGAGCAACTGACATTTAAGGTAGGGCATTTCCAACAAAATGGATCTAGCCATGTAGAGCACATTCCTGATAGATCAAACAGTATGTGGAAGAATCTGAAAGGGCAAAGAAATTTGATGTTTCGGGAATTTCAGTGAAACAAGGTTAAAGCCTTGTTCCTGAATATAGGAATGGCTCAAAATGAGGTCAGAAAGGTAATCGAGGATTGGATCATGGAGCCAAGAGTGCCTACAACTGAAAGGAGGAGGATTGCATCCACCATCCATGTGGAATCTAAGCCCCTCTTGATATAGATGTGGAGTGGACACAATCATTCCAAGGTCCACAGGATGGAGGAATAGAGTATGGATTAGAGTGGACTTACTGATAATCTATTCATGAACTATTGTGATTAGTAATCGAAGAAAATGTAGCATTGGTGTGGAGAAATTGGCCATGGTGGCTGCTGGGGGTAGGGAATGGGAGGAAGAGATGAGACGTGGAGGCATTTTCGGGACTTGGAGTTGTCCTGGGTAGTGCAGCAGGGACAGTTACCGGACATTGTATGTCCTCCCATGGCCCACTGGGTGGAACGTGGGAGAGTGTGGGCTATGATGTGGACCATTGACCATGAGGTGCAGCGGTGCTCAGAGATGTATTCACCAAATGCAATGAATGTCTCATGATGATGGAGGAGATTGTTGTTATGGGGGGAGGAGTGGGGTTAGGGGGATGGGGGTATAAGGAGACCTCATATTTTTTTTAACATAATATTAAAAAAATAAATAAAGACAAAAAAAACAAAAACAAACAAAACAACAACAACAAAAAAAGGATTGGATCATGAAGGGGTTTGTAGGGCATGAATAGGAATTTGGATTTTATTCTATTTACAAGGGTAAGCCACTGAAAGACTTTAAGCAGTATTCTCAAATTTTGTTTTATATCAGAAACATCTGGGAAGATTGAGAAATGAGTGAAGATTTGTATTTTTTAAATTATTAACAAATATTGAGTGTCAACAGTGTGCAAGTAATGGTGCTAGGCACTAGAGATAAATCAGTGATTAAAACAATGTCCTAGCTTTGATGAACTTAACATTATGCTTTGAGAGACAGACAATACACAAGCTTTACAAATTGTATATCCATTATTGATAAATGCAATATAAGTGCATTCATATATTGGATGTGTTGATAATGTGGCATTTGAGCAGAAAAAGAAATGAAGTGAGAGAGCAAACTATGCGTATATCTGGGAGAGGAACATTCCACAAAGAGGGAATAGCTAGCACAGAGATATGAGCTTGGCATGTTCGAACAATAAGGAGGCCATTGTGGGTACAGCAAAATGAATAATTAGAGTAATAGGAGATGACATCAAATAGTGCCATGTAGAGTCTTGTGAGCCATAGTATGGATTTAGGATTTTATTCTCAAATGGTAAACCATAAGATTTTTAACTGGGAAGTAATATGGTACAAATTATGTTTTAAATTGATTCTTGTGGATGCTGTGTGAGGAATAGATGGTAAATGCAAGGGTGAAAGCAGGGAGACCAGTTAGGAAGTTACTGCAATAAGAGATGGATGGCTTGGTCTAGCATGGTAGTAGTGGAGGTGATCAGTTTCTTGATAAATTTTGATGAGAAATCTGATAGGATTTACTGATAGATTTGTTTTCTGGCCAAACATCTGTTTGCTTGTTTGTTTCAGGGGAAGAGGAGTGATGGGAGGAAGGGTTTTTTTTGTGATTTTATGAGTTTCCTTGTTGATTGTAATTCATTCTGAAGTTTGAGAACCATTGATTTTATCTATATTCCTAATTACCTATAAGCTTTACTCATTCTTTAAAAATTGTACAAAATATTAAGTGCAGTTTAAGGTATTCTTTTCTTATGGAAATTAGTTTAATTTAATCTGTCGTTTTTACCTTGGAAGTTTCATTTCTCTGAGAAATCAGAAACAGCAAGAACTTGTTTTCTTGTCTCTTACAGATTTGGAATCTTGGTGTGAGTCCAAGAAGTCATCTGCAGAAAACAGAATTTATGAAATGGAATCAATCTGTTGGAAGATAATGGGAAAACCTCTCAGCCACAACCTTGAACACAGTGGTCCTCGAGACAATATAGAGTACAAAGGTCCATTTGAGAGTCAACAGAGAAATCAGGGACAGCTTTTCATGCATATGAAAATTACCTGTGAAGGAAAACCTCCTCAAAACCACTCTACATCACCTACATTTCATGAGATAATTCCTATCAAGGAAAAACTGTATAAATGTAAGGAATGTAAACAAACTTTCAGCTATCTATCATGCCTTACCGAACATGAGAAAACGCATAAGAAAGAAAAACACTCTGAAATTAAGAAAAGCAGGAAGACCTTTAGTAAACCGCCAAGGTATTTTCAACATCAAAAGATTCAGACTGATGAGAAACCGTATGAGTGTATGGAATGTGGAAAGGCCTTTGTTCATAGTTCTGACCTGATACAACATCAGAAAATTCATACTAATGAAAAACCCTATCAATGTAAAGCATGTGGGAAGGCTTTTATTCGTGGCTCACAGCTAACTGAACATCAGAGAGTTCATACAGGTGAGAAACCCTATCAATGTAAAGCATGTGGGAAGGCCTTTATTCGTGGCTTTCAGCTAACTGAACATCAGAGAATTCATACAGGTGAGAAACCCTATGAATGTAAAAAATGTGGAAAAGCTTTTAGTTACAGGTCACACTATGCTCTCCATCAGAGAATGCATAGTGGTGAAAAACCCTATGAATGTAAGGAATGTGGAAAGGCCTTTTTCCTTGGCTCTCAACTTGCTTACCATCAGAGAATTCATAGTGGTGAGAAACCCTATGAGTGTCAGGAATGTGGAAAGGCCTTCATTCGTGGTTCACACCTTACCTATCATCAAAGAGTTCACACTGGTGAAAAGCCATATAGATGTAAAGAATGTGGGAAGGCCTTTTTAAGTGCTTCCCAACTTAGTGAACATCAGAGAATTCATACAGGTGAGAAACCCTATGAATGTAAACAATGTGGGAAGGCCTTTATTCGTGGGTCCCAACTTACTTACCACCTGAGAGTTCATACAGGTGAGAAACCCTATAAATGTAAAGAATGTGGGAAAGCTTTTACTCGTACTTCATATCTTACTAAACATCAGAGAATTCATACAGGTGAAAAACCCTACAAATGTAAGGAATGTGGGAAGGCCTTTATGTGTGGCAAACAACTTAGTGAGCATCAGAGGATTCATACAGGTGAGAAACCCTTTGAATGCAAAGAATGTGGAATGGCTTTTATTCGTGGTGCGTATCTTATTCAGCATCAGAAAATTCATGGTGAGAAACATTATAAATGTCAGGAATGTGGGAAGACTTTCTTTCGTGCCACACAACTTACCTATCATCAGAGAATTCACACAGGTGAAAAACCCTACAAATGTAAGGAATGTGACAAGGCCTATACTTACGGCTCGAAACTTAGTGAACACCAGAGAATTCATAGAAGTGAAAAACCCTATGAATGTAAGCAGTGTGGGAAAGCTTTTATTCGTGGTTCACACCTTACTGAACACCAGAGAACTCATACTGGTGAGAAACCCTATGAATGTAATGAATGTGGGAAGGCCTTTAGTTGTGGCTCAGAACTTTCTACATCAAAGGATCCATACTGGTGAGAAAACCTATATTCGTGTCCAGTGTGGGAAAGACTTTAGATGTCATTCACAACTTACTCAACATGTGAAGCTTCATAATTGAGAAAGCCAGTGTATGTGATTTTGTACAAGAAAGACCACCTGTCTCCTATTGCTCTGAAATATTAGAGAACTCATGTGATGATTGATTGTAATAAATGTAGGACACACTTTTACTTCTGTACAGAATCGACCTAATTTTAGAAAGCCTGTGTTAATTTAATGAATGCAGAAATGACTTTTTGAAGCCCTTCAACATTTTTTTTAAATCTCTGTACTGTGGACTGTAATGCTGAGACATGTCCTTTATTAAGTATCATCTCCATTTCACCACTTCCTAAGTGTGAAATTGGATGTTACTTAACCTCTCATTTTCTTTATTTGTAAAATGCCATAATGGTATTATGATAATTAAGTGAGTTAATAAATGTTAATCCCTTTGGACAGTATCTACTACTCAATGTTATTATCATCATTGCTGTCAATGTCATTTTTATATGCTATTGGAGAAGTCAAATGGTTAGAATATTTTATGTGTACAGTAAAAATATATAAGCATTCTATTGCCATTTTTCCCTATTTCAACACAACATAATTCATTTTTGAACAAAATCTTTAGAATTACAAAAAAGTGTGGCCTCCATTCAGTGGTAGGAAATTTGGCTTCCCTGGAAAATTCATACTGGAAAGAAACGCTGTGATAGAAATGACTTTAGGATTGTTGGGCTTTTTTTTAAATCAAAAAGACATGATTTTTCTACAACAAATTCCAAAAGCAGATGTCATGTAATCCACATTTTCCATTAACTTCTTTATCACAAAAGTGCCTGTCTAAAAATGATAGCGAATATAGCTCCACTCTTTCACAAATGGTATAAATTATTTTCTTAAGAAATAAAAACCAAATTTACCAACTATAATTATTCCTCATTATTCTCATCTATTCTGTTCCTGAAAACATGTTTAATAGTGGATTTATCAGATGCCCTATATTTCAGAATCTATATTCCATTGTTTTAACTGGGAACAATGTGTTCCCTGCTCAACCTTAACTGATTTCACAAATATAACTTACACTCAAACTACCTACAAGGCTTCTGTCAAGGATTTCTGAATAATATTAAACATTTTAAAAACCATTTAACAGTTAATAGTAGATATGTTTTTAGGCCTTTTACAGTGATTTTGAACAACGTGAATTATGAATTTTCCTTATACACTTCCAGGAATAGTTGCTATAATGACTAAACGGTGAAATATGTTAGATACATAATTAACATATATGCATTACAGTAAAAGAAAAGAAACTTTTAAATAATGAAGACTTACTATTTAACTGAAGAGTTGTTGAATCGTGTTTGGTAGTGAAAGGAGAATAATGGTGCCTTTGGTTGGTATTTAGTGGGCGAAGATGAGTGAGAATGAGTTGGGAAGCAGTGAATGTCTGAGGTACTTCCAGATTTGGTTCTAAGGACCTGGTGGACAGTATTCACCAGACTTAAGACTTTTGAATGGAGTGGCTATGAACCACATCCAAAGGCACTGATAGAAGAACTGAAACAAAAGTTTCCCAAAACAATACCTAACTTTTCTATATGCAATGCATTCTGCTGTTTCCTATATATTGGTTTTTTTTTAAAGATATTGAGAATTGTTTTTTTTTTTTAAGATTTATTTATTTTTATTTATTTAATTCCCCCCCTCCCCTGGTTGTTGGTTCTCTGAGTCTATTTGCTGTGTCTTGTTTCTTTGTCCGCTTCTGTTGTCGTCAGCGGCACGGCAAGTGTGGGCGGCGCCATTCCTGGGCAGGCTGCACTTTCTTTCGCGCTGGGTGACTCTCCTTATGGGGCACACTCTTGCGCATGGGGCTCCCCTACGCGGGGGACACCCCTGCATGGCAGGGCACTCTTTGCGCGCATCAGCACTGCGCATGGGCCAGTTCCACACGGGTCAAGGAGGCCCGGGGTTTGAACCGTGGACCTCCCATGTGGTAGACGGACGCCCTAACCACTGGGCCAAGTCCGTTTCCCTATATTGTTTTTGATAAATACTGTATCTCAGTCAATATTCACAGCTAAAACAGGCCATGATTTCTGTTTTGAATAATACTAATTTTAGATGTATATTGCAAATTATAATCCAATTGTTAGTTCACCATTTTAAAAACTACTGCAAAAAACAATAGGATGACTAAGTACCATTAGAATTCCATAGTAGTGACCACTGTGATGCCACTGTAGCCAAGCATTTTTCATCTCTGAAGTACGCTTCACTCATATTAGATGAACTGTGCCAACACAACTCGGTCATGTGTGATTCAGGAGTTAATATTATTACCAACTTAAGTTTTACAAATTTAAAGGAAATTCAATAATGAAGTGTAAATAGACTCTTAGGTGCTATAGTAAAATAAGTCATTGCTAATCTCTACCAGGTAATATGTTTGCATGTTAAAAGCTTTTTGTAGACAGTACCCTGAGCCAGGTTCTCACAAATGTGCAAGTAATAATCTCTAAACTATTGTTGAAGGAAGAGTTCTGCATTACTGTATATGAGGCAGTGTATAACCAAATTTTCTTACTGGCACTATGAAACCTGCTTGGAAAAGTTCAAGTAAAAAGGTTTTGATTAGACTGGCAATAAGGACGAAAAAATTTCCTCTTTTATGCTTTGCAGTCTTGACCATCAATTCCTTACCTTCTATAATAATTAATATTCTTGAATTTTGAACACACTTTAAGAAACTTTTTAACCAAAATGAATATTAATGAAAATTTCAGGCATTTGTTATATTAATAGTTAATTAAACTGGGGATCTGGTATGGCCTTTTCTATTTTTTTTTCCATTTCCAAAATCTTTATGTTTTATATATATGTGTGTGTTTATTATAGGTACTTTATTTTCTCTACATTTTGCCAAATATGGGCACCACTGTTAATTCACATTTGTTGTGTGTTCAAGTTGTAAATACCACAGAAAAGCATCCTCTTAAATCTAATCCAATCATATGAGTATGAACCCACTGTAAGTCATAATTTTTACTGAGGCTATTCAATTAAGATGTGATCCTGCCCAATCAGGGTGGCTCTTACTCCTATTACTTGATCCCTTTTTAAAAATATATATATTTTTTCATTTATTTTTAAAAGATACATAGATTACATAAAATGTTACAGTAAAAAAATATTGGGAATTCTCATATACCCCACTCTCTACCCCTCCCACTTTTCCCACATTAACACCTTCTTTCATTAGTGTGGTACATTCATTGCAATTGATTAATACATTTTGGAGCATTGCCACACACCATGGCTTATAGTTTACATTGTAATTTACACTCTCTTCCACTCCATTCTGTAGGTTATGGCAGGATATATAGTGTCCTTTATCTGTCTTTGCAATGTCATTCCGGACAATTTCAAGTCCTGAGAATGCCCCCTTATTACACCTCTTTTTCTTTCTCCCTGCCTTCAGCAACTTCAATGGCTACTGCCTCCACATCAATGATATAATTTCTTACATTGCTAGAATCACAATAAGTCCATAGTAGAATACCAGTAAGTCTACTCTAGTCCATATTTTATTCCCCAATCCTGGGGATTCCGGGATGGTGATACTCTACCTCTAAGTGAGAGAAGGGCTTCAATCCCATGTGGCTGATGGATGGGACTCTCTTTTTGCAATTTTGGACTCTCAGTTCCTTGGTGTGGTGGTTATCCATCTGTTTTTTGTTTTTAAGTAAGTCACTGCAAAAGAGAGAAATTCTCTGTAACTCAAGTTTCTGCAATACTCTTTCCCCATTCCTTCATAATCTAGTTCAATTAAATGAGTTTTGTTGTTACAAGATTTTTTAAAGGGAAACTTGAATAAATATTTTTTTTTAATTTTTTTATTTTTTATTGACTTTGTAATAATATTACATTAAAAATATATATGTGAGGTCCCATTCAACCCCACCCCCCCACCCCCCCTCTCCCCCCCCCAACAACACTCGTTCCCATCATCATGACACATCCATTGGATTTGGTAAGTACATCTTTGGGCACCTCTGCACCTCATATACATTGGTTCACATCATGGCCCATACTCTCCTCTATTCCATCATGTAGGCCCTGTGAGGATTTACAATGTCCGGTGATTACCTCTGAAGCACCATCCAGGGCAGCTCCATGTCCCGAAGACGCCTCCACCTCTCATCTCTTCCTGCCTTTCCCCATACCCTTTGTCCATTATGTCCCCTTTTCCCAATCCAATGCCACCTCTTCTATGTGGACACTGGATTGGTTGTGTCCATTGCACCTTTATGTCAAGAGGAGGCTCAGATTCCACCTGGATGCTGGATGCAATCCTCCCATTTTCAGTTGTAATCACTCTAGGCTCCATGGTGTGGTGGTTGTCCTTCTTCACCTCCATCTTAGCTGAGTGTGGTAAGTCCAATAAATCAGATTGTAGGTGCTGGAGTCTGTTGAGGCTCAGGATCTGGCTATCACATTGTCAGTCCAGAGATTCAAATCCCCTAAATATATCTTAAACCCCAACATTAACTGCACCTCCAGCACATTAGCATGAAAGTCTTATGAAGGGAGATCCCATCTGAGTCCAGATTCATCACACATAAACACCATTTCCAAAGAGGGGCCATCTGCCCTGGTAGTTAACCCCATCGGCCATGACCATAACTCCCATGGGTCTCTTTAGCCCTCAAAGGAACCAATATCTGGGGGTTGTATCTGCTTTATCTGTCTCTCTGACTCTGCTCAGTTGTGCATGAGGGCAAACCTTCTGCCAGCCTCCAGACTCTTTTTTTAGAAACTCGTAGCCATATAAACTCATTTCTCCTTTCCATTTCCCCCTTACTTTAGGTCAAACAGCATTTTAAAGTCATGGTATTTTATGTAGACATGGATATTCTGCTGATCCGCATTGAACCTTCCGTATAAGGTCATTTTCCAGTTGCATCATCAGTTGGTAGTTGATAGTGGTCCCTCGTTGCCAGGGAGGCTCATCCCCGGGTGTCATGTCCCACGCTGGGGGGAAGGCTGAATAAATATTAATTATGTCAATATTGTTATATTTTATGAATCAAGTTTTCAAAGTTGCAGTATCCCTTTTGAGGTAGTGGGGAAATGGGATGTACATTAAGCAAAGAATTATTAAAGAAAGGCAAAAGATGCCACATTTGTTGCAATATCGTTTTTGTTTCTTCTAATATTTCATGAGTTGGCAATTTTAAGAAATATTCTAAATGAAGCATTTTCCATATGTGCATATTTTTCTTTTCCAATATCATTATATTGCTCTTGCAAAATTACATAACAAAATATACCCTATACCAGGGAAATTATGCAATGGTTTAAACAAAAAGTTACAGGCACTACCCCCATCTACTCTTAAAACTTTAGTGCATATCTTTTGATTTTTTCTCTATGCTGAACTATGGTCTGCATTTGAGTCTAAAATTGCATGTTTTAATGGGATAATATATATAATCTGTAACTTGCATTTTTTTTTGTTTTAACTGTTATTGTAGAACCTTTAAAATATATACAAAATTAGAGTAGTAAAATGAACAGCCATGTACCCATCATCTGTCTTTATACTAGTCATCTTTTTTTATTTTCCTATGTACATTTTTCATCTTCAACTTTATGCTGGAATACTTGAAAGCCAACTTATTTTGTATTTCCCCCCTACCTATTTCAGCATGTATCTTGAACAGATAAGGAATTATTTAGTATCCAGTCTATTCTCAATTTTCCTTGATTTTAGTTGGTTTTTTTGAATCACAATTTAAATGAGGTCTACATAGTGCATTTGTGTAGTATATCTCTTATACAACTTGCTTTTCGAAGTGCAGAATAAAACATAGGAACATAATAGTAGCAATGCCATGACATGCTACCCATTTCTTCCCAAGTGAGTATTCAGATTGCTACTTTTTTTTTTAACATGTTGTATTTCCTTTTTTTCTCTTTATTTTTTAAAAAATGTTACATTAAAAAAAATATGAGGTCCCCACCACCCTCACCCCACTCCTTCCACATCAACAACCTCTTTCATAATCATAGGACATTCATTGCATTTGGTCAATACATTTTGGAGCACTGCTGCACCACATGGATAATGGTTTACATTGTAGTTTTTACACTCTCCCCCAGTCCACCCAGTGGGCCATGGCAGGACATACAATGTCCAGCATCTGGTTGCAGTACCAACCAGGACAACTCCAAGTCCTGAAAATGCCCCCACATCATATCTCTTCTTCCCTCTCCCTACCCTCAGCAGCTACCGTGGCCACTTTCTCTACCGTTTTCTTCCATTACGAATCACAGTAGTTCCATAGTAGAATATCAGTAAGTCCACTCTAATCCATACTCTATTCTGCCATCTTGTGGACCCTGGGATGGTTATGTCCACTCCACCTCTATATCGAGAGGGAGCTTAGATTCCACATGGATGATGGATGCAATTCTGCTTGCAGTTGTAGGCACTCTTGGCTCCCTGGTGTGGTGGTTGACCTTCACCTCCCTGTTAGCTGCCCAGAGTAAGTCCAATAAACCAGAGAGTAGAAGTTGCAAATCTGTTGAGGCTCAGGGCCTGGCTGTCACATGGAGTGTCCAGAAATTGAGGTCTCCTGAGTATACACCAACCCCAGTGCCAACCACAGGTCTTGTAAAAGTAACAGAAGAGGCATGTGCAGAAAGGTCACATCTAAGTCCAACTCCATCACACTCAGGAATACAAACTCCAAAGTTGGGCCAATTGACATGGCACTGAACTCCAGGGCCATCTGCCATGACCATAGAACCTGTGGGTTCTATAGCTCTCAGGAGAACCAGTACAGATTGCTTCTTTACTGTTGCAAGTTAGTGAAATAAATTTCTTTACACATTTATTCTTACATGTTGGTGTTTTTCTATTATTTTACAATCTATTCTATGGAATAGATTGCTACAAATTATACTGCTGAGTGAAAGTCTTTTAACAGATTATGTCCAACTTCTTTTGAAAAAAATTAATTCACATTCTTACCAGAGGTGTACGAGAGTGTTCATTCCCCATAACATCACTAGCCCCCTGAATTAAAGGGGTGGTGGGGAATGATGGAGTAAGAGGTTTAGATCCTTGACAGTAGAGAAACAGGGAAGTGAGCCCTTTGATCACACCAGCTTTTTCCATGGAGGCTTATTCAGGATGATGGGGTAGAGAAATGTCCTAAGCAGAGCACACAGGTCCTACTGTCTTACTGAGGCAGCTGGAAGATGTAGGGCAGAGTCCTTGAAGAATGAGCTATACAGAAAACTGTCCCAGAAATCATCACAAGGGTCATCTGGAGTCTGCTGAATGTTCATTGTACATGCATATGATCAAATTCCACAGGATTGTATAAAGAGCATTCAGGGAGCTGAAAGTTGATAAATGCCCAGAGCTAACACGGCCCTAGGACATGTTCAAATTCTTGTCTTGATGTTCATCTAAGTCATTCTATAGAAACCCTGGAAGGGTCACACATTAATAGCAGAACTATATTATCTCTGAAATTAAAGACTTCAGATCTGCCTTAAAGAATATTAAAAACTACAAAAGAATCAAGCCAATTTTCAAGTAACTTAACTGCCTGCTAGAACAAAGTTCGACAGTTAAAAAAAAAAGTAAAACTATCCAGCACTCAACCATGAAAATTTTACAGTGTGCGGTATGGTTTTAGTTTGCTTGGCTGCCAAAATGCAATATACCAGGAATGGGCTGACTTTTAACAATGAGAATTTATTATTTCACAAGTTTAACAGCTCTGGGACCATGAAAATGTCCAAATCAAGGAATCACTGTGATGCTTTCTCCCTGAAGACCAGCTGCTGGTGATCCTGGAGTCCTCTGTCATATGGCAAGACATGTGGAGGAATCTGTTGGTCTCTCCTCTTCTAGGTTACTTTCAGCTTCTGGCTTCTAGGACTTTCTCTCTGTTTCTGTGGATTTCTCTGTGTGTCTCTATATTCATCCTGTTTATAAGAGACTCTAGTAAAAGGGTTAATACCCACCAGAGCTATGCTGTACTGAAGTAACCTAATCAAATAGGCCCTTAATGAAAGTAACCTAACCCAAAATTACCACCCACAAGATTCACACCCACAGGAATGGATTAACTTTAGTTTGATAGCTATAGATAAAAAACAGATGATAGATATAGATTTTTTCAAACGGACTTTTATATCCTTCCAATCAAAACAGACCTACCATTTGAGAAAACTGTTACTTTAAGAGAAAGTCAAGGAAAACGAACTTGGCCCAGTGGTTAGGGCGTCCGTCTACCACATGGGAGGTCCGGGGTTCAAACCCTGGGCCTCCTTGACCCGTGTGGAGCTGGCCCACGTGCAGTGCTGATGCGCGCTAGGAGTGCCCTGCCACACAGGGGTGTCCCCCTCGTAGGGGAGCCCCACGCGCAAGGAGTGCACCCGTAAGGAGAGCCGCCCAGCGTGAAAGAAAGTGCAGCCTGCCCAGGAATGGCGCCACCCACACTTCCCATGCCGCTGACGACAACAGAAGCAGACAAAGAAACAAGACGCGGCATATAGACACAGAGAACAGACAACCAGGGGAGGGGGGGGGGGGATTAAATAAAATTAAAAAAAAAAAAAGAAAGTCAAATTTTAGTTTTGCATCAGTACACCATTCAGTAAAGAAATCTTAGCATAGATGATAACAGATTGTGATGTCAGCTAACAGGTATTTCTGCTATAAAGTTACTTTTTGTTATCAATATCAACATAGATTTTATCTTACAATTTGGCAGTTGGATTATTAATTACTCACATCCAAAGGCTATTAAAGAAGGTTTAAATTGGGGAATTATGGGAGAAAATATGGGAACTAAGATTTATTCTATAATAATTCCTCTATTCCTATCATTCTTAAATTTCAAGTCTAATGGAGTTCTAAGTTAAACTTAAATTTCCCTACCTTATTGCACCTAGCCTTTCCCCCACAGCTCTCAAAGAGAAGGCCCTGGGCGGGAGGGCTGGGTATGTCAAGGAGTCTAGGAGAAAACACCACCCAGCAATAGTTTCTATATTCAGATTTCTATATGACTGTGACAGTTTGAGATTATTTTTGTGAATCCCAAAAACAGAAAGATTATGTTTGAAAATTAATCTCTTCCTCTGGGTGTGATACCCTTTGATTGTATTAAATTCAGTGAGGGGGCCTCTGATTAAGTTTACCTGATAAAATCAATTTAGGGCTTCTGATTGGGCTACATCAGTAAGGTGTAACTCGGGTTAAGTCCCTGCCCCCTTGGTGGACTGATATAAAGGACACTCAAGAAGACACATGGGAAGAGTAGAGAACTTTATCATTTTGATCCTGCCATGTAACAGAAAGGAGAAGACTCAAACAGCTAAAGTCATTCTCATGATAATTAACAGCTGACCTTGGAAAGAGTAGAGACTGACTTAGAAAGCCATGAGAGTCAAGCCCTATGCCTGCCTATAGATGAGACTGGGAAGAAGCTGGGCCCATGGAGCCTCAAGAGGAAGAGGAAGCCCAGGAAGGAGAGACTAGTCAGAGATCAGTGACCATCTTCAACATGTGGCAACTGACTTTGGTAGGAAAGCAATCTTAACTTAGATACTTTAGGATCTGCAAGCTTTTACCCCAAATAAATGCCCTTTATGAAAGCCAACAGATTTCTGGTACTTTGCATCAGCACCCCTTTGGCAGACTAATACAATCAACTTTTCATCCTGCTTGCCTTTTTTTTTTAGAGAAGTATGAGTATAATACAAACAAACCCAGAGGTCAGGTTTTTTATATAATGTCATGAAGGCCGTTTCTCCTGTTGCTTACAGAAAAGGTCTAATTGGAGTATGGTATTGTAATTAAGTGGCCCATTTTTGGGCCATGTTTCTCCGTCCCCTAATTTATATTGTGGCCATGCAGTATGACAGAAAAAGAAAAGTTTCTCCACTGTAGACTGGCCAACTGGAAAGCACTTCAGTGTTTTAAGAGTCACCCAATGGAGTGCATGGTAATGTTTGGATATACTCATAGTGGCAACAATTAAAAACCACAGTAGGGGGGGTACTGGGTTCCTGGCCAGTGGTGCTCTGTCGTGGTCCCTAGGGGAGCAGCGACAGTCTCCCAGGTACAGTGGTGGGGACCGGGAGGGAGTGAGGGTTCAACAGTGAGCCCCTGATACTAATGACTATGCTTGTGAGCTGATAAACCCAAAATAATAACAAGGCCTAGAGCAACTTTGTGCCTGGGAATTTCCTTCTGTCAGCCTTCATGTTACTCAAATGTGGCCAGTCTCGAAGCCAAACTCAGCATGTAAATGCAATGCCTTCCCCCCAGCGTGGGACATGACACCCGGGGATGAGCCTCCCTGGCAACGAGGGACCACTATCAACTACCAACGGATGATGCAACTGGAAAATGACCTTATACGGAAGGTTCAATGCGGATCAGCAGAATATCCATGTCTACATAAAATACCATGACTTTAAAATGCTGTTTGACCTAAAGTAAGGGGGAAATGGAAAGGAGAAATGAGTTTATATGGCTACGAGTTTCTAAAAAAGAGTCTGGAGGCTGGCAGAAGGTTTGCCCTCATGCACAACTGAGCAGAGTCAGAGAGACAGATAAAGCAGATACAACCCCCAGATATTGGTTCCTTTGAGGGCTAAAGAGACCCATGGGAGTTATGGTCATGGCCGATGGGGTTAACTACCAGGGCAGATGGCCCCTCTTTGGAAATGGTGTTTATGTGTGATGAATCTGGACTCAGATGGGATCTCCCTTCATAAGACTTTCATGCTAATGTGCTGGAGGTGCAGTTAATGTTGGGGTTTAAGATATATTTAGGGGATTTGAATCTCTGGACTGACAATGTGATAGCCAGGTCCTGAGCCTCAACAGACTCCAGCACCTACAATCTGATTTATTGGACTTACCACACTCAGCTAAGATGGAGGTGAAGAAGGACAACCACCACACCATGGAGCCTAGAGTGATTACAACTGAAAATGGGAGGATTGCATCCAGCATCCAGGTGGAATCTGAGCCTCCTCTTGACATAAAGGTGCAATGGACACAACCAATCCAGTGTCCACATAGAAGAGGTGGCATTGGATTGGGAAAAGTGGACATAATGGACAAAGGGTATGGGGAAAGGCAGGAAGAGATGAGAGGTGGAGGCGTCTTCGGGACATGGAGCTGCCCTGGATGGTGCTTCAGAGGTAATCACCGGACATTGTAAATCCTCACAGGGCCTACATGATGGAATAGAGGAGAGTATGGGCCATGATGTGAACCAATGTATATGAGGTGCAGAGGTGCCCAAAGATGTACTTACCAAATCCAATGGATGTGTCATGATGATGGGAACGAGTGTTGTTGGGGGGGCGGAGAGGGGGGGTGGGGGGGTGGGGTTGAATGGGACCTCACATATATATTTTTAATGTAATATTATTACAAAGTCAATAAAAAATAAAAAAATTAAAAAAAAAAAAAAAAAAAAAAAAGAGTCACCCAATGGAGGAGTCTGTGAGTCTAGAGGGGTTATTACCCATGTCCTGGTCTTCTGCTATGCCCAAATTGTCTTCTCCTTTCCCTTTATCAGTCATCAGAAGCTGATGCCAGGTCCTGGAGAAAGACCTCAACCTAGGGTAGGAGGATTCTTGACACAGGTGTGGGGAAGAATTCAGTGACTAGATAGTAGAGGGAAAATTAAAATAAAAATACACACTCAACATGAGACTGCAGTTGTACTCATAAGAATTGCACAAAACACCAGGAATGGGTTAACTTTAAGAATAATCTTCTGGGTTCCATCCAACTTCAAACCATCACACTCCACCCTCTGGACCATATGCAAATACATTCATTCCATCACAATATTACACAAAGCCTTAAATTATTTCAGTAATAGAATTAAGCACAAGGTCTCAACAAAGTCAGTAATAGGTGTGATTGGTCCTGGGACACAATTCTCCATAGGCTGTGGGCTTGTGAAACTGAGAAAGGGCAGTCGTATGTTCCCATTTCCATAGGGAGGAAAACAGGAGACACAGTTCTCAAACAATTCCACAATCCTGCAGGGGATACTCTATTAGGTCTCAAGTCATCTATGAAATGATGTCCTCAGGGCCTGATGGAGCAGTAGCCCCATTCTTTGCAAATGTTTGCACAGGGGACTTGCTCTCAGCCCCATCCTCATCAAGCATTGGCCAAACTCTAGGCCTCACCCTCCTAGAACAATGGAGTGGTGATCAAACTCTCCCCAATCCTTGGAGAATAGGCTCCACCCTCTGAGAAAACAAGTGGAAGCCTGACTCTCCGCAATCTCCGGGATACAACTCAACCACCTTAGAACAGTGGGGTGATGGCCAAACTCTCGAATCCCTGGGGAATGTGCTTCACCCTCTCTGAAAAGGGGGGAGGAGGTGGGAACAGCACTCTTACTGAGCAACAGAGCAGAAGGCCCACCTTCTTCAGACTCTAGGGGCATATTCACCCCTTCCACACACATGGGTGGGCTTGTTCTCTTGGCCCAAGAAATGTTTTCAGTCCATACCTCAGCTTCCAAGGTTCTGCCTTTGAAGACATTTTTCTTTCAGTCTGTCCCTTTTCTGTGCCCTTAAGTCCAGATTGGTAGTGGTTACATCCATACAGATCTCACAAAAAAATTTGTTGGTTTTACATGTAGTACACAGGGGTCCCATCTGTCTTCAGACCTTCAGACCTTCCACAGATCCTTCCTGGAAAGCTGCATTTCCAATCCCAACTTGCACTGAAATGGCTGACAACATTCATATTCAGTTAAATCCTCACATGGGGCACTATTCTCTTGTGACTCACTTTCCAGATGCTCAGAATTTTCCAAACCATCCATTTCTGCTTTCTTTATGCCCAGGATTTCAGTTCTTAGCTTATCCTTTTCCTCTCACATTTCACTATAAGCTGCAAGGAGAAACTAGGCTGCATCTTCCACATTTAGTTTGGGACTCTCCTCAGCTAAATTTTCAAACTCATCAGTTCCAAATCCTGCTGTCCATCCAAGACCAAGACTCAATTTTGCCCAAATCTTTGCCACTTTAAAACAAAGACCACCTGTCTCACAGTTTGCAGTGACACAGTCATTATTTCTGTTTAAGCCTCACAGGAAGTACCTTTAATACCCAGATTTCTACGAACAGTATCTTTTTTACTTTTAAAAATCAATTTTATTTATACATATTCATTAAGCATACAAACCATCTCTTTATAATCAATAGTAATCATAGCTGTGCCTTCATCACCCCATTATTAGAGTATTTTCTTTTATGTGTATTTTATTAGTAGTAGTAATATCAGTGGAGTACCAAAAGTCTCTTCAAAGCAAGCTAGACCTTTTCAATCAAGCATCTCACAATTCTTCTTGCATATACAATCAATAAGCTTCCACAGTTTTTGGTGTTTGCAATAGCAGCACCCAAAGTACCTGGTACCAAAATCTGTTTCAGTTTGCTAGGATGCCAGAATGCAATATACCAGAAATGGGCTGGTTTATAACAATGGGGATTTATTAATTTACAAGCTTACAGTTCTGAGATCATGAGACATCCAACTCAAGGCATCATCAGGTGATGCTTTCTCTCTGAAGACTGGCTGCCAGCAATCCTGGATTCTTTTGTCATATGGTAAGGCACATGGTGGTGTATACTAGTCTTTCCCTTCTCTTCAGGATTGCTTTCAGTTTCTGGGTTCCAGGGCTTTCTCTATGTTTCTGTGGGTTCCTCTCTATGACACTTTCTGCATTCATCCCATTCATAAAGGACTTCATTGAGAGGATGAAGACCCACCCAGGGCCATGCCTTACTAATCAGAAAGGCCCTTAATGGAAGAAACCTAATCAAATGATTCCATGAACAATAAGTTCACATGCACAGGAAAAGGTTAACTTTCAGGACATCATCTTCTGTGGTTCATTGAGCTTCAATCCATCACAAGCATCTATGAAAAAAAAGCAGAGAAATGCAAGACAAAACTAGAAAAAATCAATTAGAACAAAAAGAGTCAAATGACAGAGGAAATATAAATGAAATTAGCATGGAAGAACTTTATAGAAGCTATAATAAATATGCTCAGTATTCTGAATAATTTCTTCAAAGCATGAACATAAAGAGAGAAAGGGAAGACACACAAAGAATCACATGGAACTTCTAGAAAACTAAATTGAAATATCTAAAAAAATTTTTTCACTGGAGATTAAAGACCATAGAAGACCAGTGAACTTGAAAACATTCCAGGAAAAACTATGTCAAATAATGCACAGAGGGGGAAATATTGAAACTAATAAATATTTACCCTCACTAAACTGGGATAAATATAAACCATTTAATATAAATGTAGATGTGAATTATGTAGGGAGTAATGAGAGAATGAAGGAAGAAAGAGATATGAAGAGCCAAAGGCTGGAAATAATCCAAATTTGATGAAACCCATAAATTCATAGATCCAAGATGTTCTTGTGATCACAAGGTGTGTAAACACAAAGAAAACCAAGATACATAATATACAAATTCTTAAAAAAAAAAACAGTGTAAAATAAAAGCTTGAAATCAGCAAGAGATGAAAAAAGGTACATTATGTTCATAAGAATGAAGAGAATAAGGTGTACAAATTTATTATCAGAATATATGCCAGCCAGAAAACAAAGGAATGATATCTTTATAATGAGAGGGAAAAAACCTGTCAACCTAAAATTCTACACTTAGCAATAATACTCTTCAATAAGTAAAATGAATCAAAGGATTTTATAAACAAACAAAAGCTAACAATTAATTCATCATCAACAGATCTTCCAAAAAAAGTCAAAAGAAAATTTCCAGAAGGAAAAACAGATAGTTGAATCTATACAAAGAGATGAAAAGCAGCAGAAAAGTTAAATATGACTATATATATATTAACAATTTTTTCTCTTAAAAATTGACCTTTTAAAACACAATTAATAACAATGTATCATGGGGTTATATCTATGGAAGTTCAACATATGTAAACAGTAGCTGAAAAGATGGCAGGGTAAGGGGAATGGAAGCATACTATCTTAAAGTTCCCACATTACACACAACATATAATAATATATGAAGATAGACTTTGAAAGTTAAAGAAAGTGGGGTGGAATTCTATTCAATTACCCAATGGTGGAAATAAAATGGAATGTAAAAATTAATATAAAGAAGGCAAGAAGAAAAAAGTAAGGGAACAAAGGACAAATGCTTCAAACAGAAACAATGCACAAGATGTAAATACCAATCCAAGCATATCTGTAATTACAAAAAACATTAATAGTCTAAACACTTCAATAAAAGACATACTGGTTAAAAGACAAGGCACAATTTATAGAAACAGGTTAAAAGTAGAAAGTATATATTATATATAGGTTAAATATACAAAAATGTACCATGAAAACATGAATCAAAATAACACTGAAATGGCTATGTTGGTGTAAAAAAATTGACTTCAAAACAAGAATTTACCATGGATATAAAGTGATATCTTATGATAATTGTGTTAGCCAAAGGGGAGCTGATGCAAAGTACCATAACTCTGTTGGCTTTTATAAAGGGTATTTATTAGGGGTAGAAGCTTACACTTACCAGGCCCTAACAAGTACAACTCAAGGTACCATTAGAGATACTTTCTCACCCAAAGTCTGTTGCAATGTGTTGATGCAAAATGGCAGGCAATGTCTGCAAGTGTTCAGCCTTCCTCCTTCCTCTTAAGGTTCCATGGTCCCACCTTCTTCTGATCTCAACTGTGGTCTGGCATAAGTCTCATCTCTCTTCCCAGAGTCATCTGTTTCCAGGCTCTGCTGCTTTGCTCTCTCCACAATTTTCAGCTGTAAACTATCAGGTAGCAGCTCGGTCTGTCCTTGGGGCTCCAGTATCAAAACTAAAACTCTCTCCTCTATTGTGTCATTTTCTCCTACTGACATGGCTGAATCAAAGCCCTAATCATAATTTAATCAAGTAAAGTGAAACCTCTGAATCTATCACAGTCTAATACATCTCATGGAACAGATGAGTTTACAAACACAATCCAATATCTATTTTTGGAATTCCTAAACTATGTCAAACTGCCACAATAATAAACGGGTCAATTCACCAAGAAGACATAACAATTGTCCCAATATATGCCCCCATTTTCAGGGCTTAAAAGTACATTAAGTAACAAATGATAGAATGGAAGAGAAAAGCAAATCCACAATAATATTTGGAGTTGTAAATACTGTTCTCCCTGTGATTTATAAAATAAGATATAGAAAATAAGCAAAGAGAGAGAACACTTGAAAAACACTATCAACCAACTTCCCCTAATTTATATTGATAAATCAATAACCAAACAGCAGCAGACTACACATTTTTTTCACTTTACTAGGAATATTCTCCTGTATTACTCAGGGTTCTCTAGGGAAACTGAACTGACAGGAGATGTCTATAAATGCTATGAGATTTTATAAAATCATTTCATCTGACTGGATATGCACAAGCCCAAATTCCATAGGGCAGGCTGTAAGCTAGGAATTCCAATGAAAGTTTTCAATTATTTCCTGTGAGAAGCTTTCTGGCTGAAGTAGAAATGAAAATTCTCTTCTGGCTGCTGAAATCATCGCTTCTCCTTTGAAAGCCTTCAGCTAATTGGGTGAGACATCTCTTATTGTTGGAGGCAGTCTCAGTTTATTGTAGATGCAATCAGCCATAGATGCAATGAACTTAATGATGATTTAAGTCCACAGAATGTCATCACAGTAACACCTAAGCCAGTGCTTTTTTGACTAGACCAGTGGGCGCTACTACCTGGCCATGTTGGTGTGTGAACCTAACTATCAGATCCCCAAGACTGATCCCCAAGCCATAAAACAAGTGCCAATAAATTGAAAAGGATTGAAGGGATATGGAATATGTTCTTCAACCACAACGGAATTAAAGTAGAAGTAAATAACAAAATCTGAGATTATTTGGAAATTAAGCCACTCACTTCTAACCCCATGGGCCAAAGAAAAAAATAAAAAAGGAAATTAGAAAATGTTAGTAATTGAATGAAAATGAAAACACAGAATGTCAAAGTTTGAGGGATCTAACTAAACCTATGTGCACAGAGAGATGTATATGTTTAAATACTTATATTAGAAAAAGAAGGAAGACCAAAATCAATGAGTTAAACTTTCACCTTAAGAAGGTAGGAAAAGAAAAAAAAAAATCAAACTGAAATTCAGTATAAAGAGAGAAAGCAGAAGGTAAGAACAAAAATCAATGAAATAAGAAGTCAGTAAAAATGGTGGATTAAGAACATTTTTAAAAAGGCTGAATATCAGTAAGAAACATGAGATTTGTGGGATTTTAACTTGCCCTATTCATTCACAGCAAATGAATAACATGAGTTCCAGAGTGATAAAAGAGAGGAGGGCTGAAATGTTACTTTAAGAAATGTTTGAAAACTTCACTATTTTGTTGACAAGCTTTTATCTACACACCAAAGAAGCTCAATGACTAAGTAGGATAAACTCATAGAATATCATAGGATAAACTCAATAATATTAACAGCTGATTTTTTATCAGAAAACATGGGTGTCAAAAGTCAATAGATTAGAATTACAGCAAGATGGCAGCAGAATAAAGAGCTCCTAGAGTCAGCTCCTGCTTCAGGGCAGTTAGTAAACACCCAGAGCTCTCTGGAGATAGCTGAAGTACCTGTTTGGGGGCTTTAGGAGGCCAGAAGGGCATTCTTCTACATCCTTGAAGGAATGGAAGGAGGAGACTGCCCATCTGCTGAGAAGACTCATAAGTAGAGTGCTCTACACCCCGGAGGCTGGTGCCCATCCTCCACTGGCTGCACAAGTTGCCTCAGGATCTGTTCTGCAGGTGGAGTTGAAAGCTGCACTTCCCCAAAATGGGGGAGGAAAAGATATTTGGGCACCAACTTCAGCTACTGATGAGTAAAATTCAGTAAACTAAAGTCTAATGCTGAGAACAGCTAAAGTTTGAGCCTGTCCAATTCAGAAAGGGGCTGGGAGTCACCATCTTAATTCCAAACCTGGCACAAGGGGAAGCAGAGTGGACTGAAAATCCCAGTGCTGGGGGGACCAGCTTCTTTCCATCCAGGTCAGATTGCAGGTCTAGCTTAAGACCCAGTGCCACCTCCGACATGGAGGAAGCTGCAAGGACCTGCACCAGCATCTCTGGGAAATTGCCAGCCTAGCCACAGAGGCCAGTGATTGTCCTACTCTGATGGTGCAAGCTGCCCCAGGAGTTGTTCTGTGACTGGAATTGGAAGCTCCATTTCCCAAACACAGGGGAGGAGGAGACGGTTGGCTGCTGATTTCAGCTACTGATTGGTAGACTTGGATGGCTAAGGAATAACCCTAGGAACAGCTGGGGTGTGAATTTGTCAAAGTCAAAAAAAGCCAGTGGCCACCATTTTGACTTCACCCCCAGCCTGAGGGGAAGCCGGCCTGACAAAATATCACAGTGATGGTAGGAACTGGTTTCTTTCACCCAGATCAGCCTGCAGCCCTAGGCTAAACTTCAGTCCCACCTCTGGCAGGGAGGAGGCTGACTCAGCACCAGTCTATCCAGGTAACTGAGGGTACCTTTGGCTGGCACAAACTGAATAACTAAAAGTCTACTGGGGCAACTGTGGTCATCTTGGACCTGCACGGCATAGATTGCTGCCCACAGCTGCAGCACCATCCATGCTCCAAGCAGGGGAGAAAGGGACATGGAGCTTCATCAGTCTCTCTGGGCAACTACAGTCTAGGCCTGCAAAACTTGGATTATTCCACACAAATGTGACTGTGTCCCTAACTCTGGGAAAGGAGAAAGTTTGGAGAAGGTTCATCCATCCCTGGGACAATGAGGGCAGCTTGAGCCTCCACAGTTTATAGCACCAATTATAACCTTGGGTCCTACTACACAACCAGCAAGGAAGAAAGGATAGGAAGTGCTAAACTAAAGAGAAAAACTGCACCCAGAATAAATACTTTAATAATCCAGATGTCAAGACACCAGCCAAATATTACAATTCACACCAAGAAACAGGAAGCTATGGCCCAGTTAAAGGAATAAGATAAACCTCCAGATGATATAAAGTTGAGACAACTAATCATAGATGTTCAAACAAATCTCCTTAATAAATCCAATGAGATGGCTAAAGAGATTAAGGATATTAAGAAGACCCTGGATGAGCACAAAGAAGAATTTGAAAGCATGCATAGAAACATAGCAGATATTATGGGAATGAAAGGTGCAATAAATGAAATTTTAAAACATTGGAATCATATAATAGCAGATTTGAGGAGGCAGAAGAACAGATTAGTGAACTTGAAAAAATGGCCTCTGAAAGTGAATATACAAAAGAACAGATGAAGAAAAGAATGGAAAAAAATTGAACAAGGTCTCAGGGAAATAAATAACAGCCAGAGATGTGAAAACATATGTGTCATGGGTGTCCCAGAAGAAGAGAAGGGAAAAAGAGCAGAAGGAATATTTGAAGAAATAATGTTAGAAAATTTCCCAACCCTATTGAAAGACATAGATATCCATGTCCAAGAAGTACAACATACTCCCATCTGAAAAAGTCTGAATAGACCAACTTCGAGACACATACTCATCAGAAAGTCAAATGCCAAAAACAAAGAGAGAATTCTGAGAACAGCAAGAGAAAAGCAATGCATAACATATAAGGGATACCCAATAAGATTAAGTGCTGATTTCTCACCAGAAACCATGGAGGCAAGAAGAGAGTGGTCTGATATCTTTAAGATACTACAAGAGAAAAACTCCCAGCCAAGAATTTTATAAACAGCAAGACTGTCTTTCAAATATGAGAGCAAGATAAGAATATTCACAGATAAACAGAAATGAGAGAACTTCAAGCAAGAGACCAGATTTTCAGGAAGTACTAAAGGATGTGCTAGAGCCTGAAAAGAAAGGACAGGAGAGAGAGGCCTGGAAGAGAGTCTAGAAATGAAGATTGTATCAATAAAAATAACTAAATGTGTCAAAAGAGTGGTGAAAATAAAATACGACAGATAAAACTCAAGTAGTCAGGAATAAATTTAACCAATGATATAAAGCACTTGTATTCAGAAAACTTGAACCCAATGTTAAAAGAAATGTTTAAAAGTCTTAAATAATTGGAAGAACATTCCATGCTCATGGATTGGAAGACTAAATATCACTGATGTCAATTCTACTCGAATTGATTTACAGATTCAATTCAACCCCAATAAAAATTCCACCAGCATTAAAGAAAAAATTGAAAACAATTAAAAAATTTATTTGGAAGGGTAATGAGTCCTGAATAGTCAGAAACATCATAAAAGGAAAAGCAAACCCTTTTCTCCAGACTTTAAATCATACTACCAAGCTATAGTGTTAAAAATAACATGGTACTGGCATAAAGACAGACACACAGACCAATGGAACCAAATTGATGGCTCAGAAACAGACCCTCACATGTATGGTCAAGTGATTTTTGACTAGCCTGTCAAACCTACACAGCTCAGGCAGAATAGTCCTTTCAGCAAAATGGTGCTGAAAGAACTGAATATCTATAGCCAAAAGAAGGAAAGAGGACATCTTCCAAAAATTAACTCAAAATGGATCAAAAACCTAAAAATAAAAGCAAGAACCATAAAACTTCTAGAAGAAATTGTAGGAAAATATGTTCAAGACCTGGTGGTAGGTGGTGGATTCTTAATGGAGATAAGAAAAGGATTGAGATGGACTACTGATGTTTAATGTATGTAGAAGTTTTAATTAGGTTTACTATAAAAGTGTGGAAATTTATAAAATGGATGGTAAAAATAGTAATAGCTAGTTTATAAACAGGGATGTGGCTGAAAATGGTAGTCTAGGGATGTAAATGCCAATTGACAGAATGCTAGAGAATAATCTAGGAACTGAATATCATGGTAAACCAAAAGGTGGGTGAGAATTGTGGTTGATGGTATAGATGCAAGAGTGTCCTTTGTGAGCTAGAGCAAATGTATATCACTACTGCAAGGTATTGGGAACACATGGGAAAAATTCAACTGGAATGACTTATGGACTGTGGTTAGCAGTAATAATATAATATTTTTGCATCTATGCCAAAGATATACTGTGTTGATAATGGGGCAGTATGGAAAATGTGAACCAAATGTATAGTATGGACATGGTAACAATCAGATGATATCATCTTATCTGTAACAAATGTTCCACCACAGAGTGGTGTGTTGATAGAGGGGTGTTGCTTGGGAATTCTGCATATGTGCATGATTGTTTTATAAGTTTACAACTTCTGTCATAAAAAATATATATTTAAAAATAAGGTGTGTTGGGGAAAACATCAAATATAAGATAAGGACTATAATTAGTAGTAAGATTTTTACAATATTCTTTCATAATTTGTAACAAACATCTCACGACAATGCAAGGTGTTGGTGGAGGGTTGACGTATGGGACCCCTGTATGATGTTATGCATGTTTGCTTTGTTAAGTTCACAATTTTTACATACACTTAAATGTTTATGTGTGTTCATATACAAATGAGATAAAGATAATAATAGAGAGGGTTGGGGGAAAATACTTTGGCTAGTAGTAATATTTTGGCAATGCTCTTTAATCATTAGCTTAAAAAGTTTAACAACAATGTAAGGTGTTGGTGGTAGGGTGAGTTATGAGAGTCTTTTATGATGTTATATATGTTTGTTTTGTAAGTTCACAACTATTACTATACACTTGTTGTTTATGTATGTTTGTATGTGGGTGATATATTTCAATAAATTAATTTTTAAAAAGTCAATGGATTAACATATTCAAAGTGTTGAAAACAACGGTCAATGAAGAATTCCTCATCTGGCAAAACTCTCAGTAATGAAGGATAAATTAATACATTCCCAGATAAACAAATATGAGAGATTTCATTGCTAGTAGAACTGCCCACAGACTGAAATGGAAGGACATGAGACATATCTTGAATCCACAAGAAGAAATAAAGTACACCAGTGAAAGTATCTACATAGGCAAACGTCAAAGATAGTATAAATGTAGGTTTTGTTTGCAGCTCCTTTTTCCTCCTACTTCATTCAGAAGACAGCTGCAAAAATCAATAATTATAAACCTGTATTGCTCGGTATATAATGAAAAAAGATATTTATATGGCAATAATATTACAAAAGAAAGAGGAGGGACTAGATCTACATAGAAACAAATTTTTGCATAGAATTATAATTAAGTTAGTATTTATCCAAACTAGTTGTTTATAAATTAAGATGTTTAATATAATCCTCAGGTAAACCAATGAAAAAATAAGTGTGTATATATAAAGAAATAACAAGGGTATTATAATGGTACATTGCAAAAGATCTATTTAAGTCAAAGGAAGGCCATAATGGAAGAAAGGAGAAAAAAGAAAAATAGAGAAAAAATATGAAAATAACAGAAGTCCTTTTTCAGTAATTAATTCAGTAAATAAGTCAGAAATTTGCAAAGGATTAAAAAATGATTAAAAATGATTCAAATAAATATTTTTATTTAACCTATTTTAGATTTAAAGATACATATAATCTGAAATCAAAAGGATAGAAGAAGATATATTATACAAAGATCAAACACAATAGAGTTCAAATTGATATATACTAGTATCAGATAAAATGGAAATTAACACAAGATTACCAAAGACAGACATTTTATAAACTGATAAAAGAGTAAATCCATCAAGAAGACATAATGATTATAAATATATATCCACCAAACAATACAGCCCTACTTTCAACTGGAAAACAACTTTTAGACAGAAGATCAATAAGGAAATAAAGGACATGAACAACAGTGTAGACAAATTAGACCTAGCTGACACATACACAACACTCCACCCAATATGCCAGAAAACACACTCTTCTCCAAAGCACACAGAGCATTCTTCAGGATAGACCAAAATTAGGACACTTAACAAGTTTGAATAAGTTTTGAAAGACTGAAATCCTGCAAAATATTTTCTCTAACCACAATGGAATGAAGCTAGAAATGAATAAAAGAAGTACTGGAAAATGCACAAATATGTGGAAATTAAACACACTTTTAAGCAACAAATTTGTCAAAAAGATAAACACAAGGACATAAGAAAATACTTTAATCTAATTGAAAAACACACATATTAAATCTAATGGGATGCAGCAAAAGTTTTGCTCACTGTGAAATGTAAACCTGTAAACACCGAAATTAAAGAAAATACAGGTTTCAAATCAGTAATGTAATTTTAAACCTTAAAGAATGAGAATAGGAAGAGCAAACAAAAATTAATGGAAAGGAAAGAAATAAACACTCATAGGAAAATAAGCAAAATAGAGTAATTGAAACCAAAAGTTGGTCCTTTAAAATTATCAGCAGAATTGACAGAACTTTAGCTAGACTAAGAGAGAGAAGATGCAAATAAATAAAATCAGAAATGAAGGTGGAAACATTACTGCTAATCATACCAAAATAAAAAGGAATATAAGAGAATACTAAACTATAAAATTGTATGCCAGCAAATTGTTAACCAAGACAAAAATGGGCAAATACCTAGAAACTCATAAACATCTAAACTGACTAAAGAAGAAATAGGAAGCCTGAAAAGACCTGAAACAAAGAAAAAGGAAATAGGTAATCAAAACCCTTCCAACAAAGAAAGTCCAGCATCAGATGGCTTCGCTGTTAAATTCTACCGAAGATATAAGGATCGATTAATACCAATCATTCCCAAAGTATTCCAAAATTAGAAGAGGAGGGAAAAATTCCAAACATATTTAATGAGGCCAGCATTAATCTGTTACCGAAGCCAGATCAAGACATTGCTTTAAGAAAACAACTGACTGGTACCCTGTAACATAGATGCAAAAGTCCTCCACATAATATTAGTGAACCAATTCAATAGGATATTAAACTGGTATACTCCATGACCAAGTAGGATTTATCCTAGGATGCAAGGGTGGTTCAACATAAGAATATCAATATAATAAACTGTTTTAATAGAATGAAGTAAGAAAGGAACATGATCAACTTAACTGATGCCCATAAAGACATTTGCCAGAAAAACACATTTTCAAGATCCAAACACTCAGAAAATTAAGGTTAAATGGGAACTTCCTTAACATGAAAGCACTTAGAAAAACCATACAACTCGTACTTAATGGAGAAAGACTTCAAGCATTCACCCCCGTAAAATCAGAAACAGGACAGGGATTCCACTCTTGCCCCTTCTATTCAAAATTTTACTGAATTTCTAAGTAGAACAATTAGGTAAGAGAAAAAAAATGAAAGGTGAGATTAAAGTAGAGAGGTGGGAAGATTTACTGATCATTCTCTCCACTAGAACAATAAATGAGTAAAAAAGAGATTAGGATAAACTAAGTGGTAAACCTGGAACCAGAATGGATATCTAGAACAAATCCAGGATGCCAAAAGAAACAACAAGTTGCCAAGAATTCAGCTTTTGTAAGTGGAAGAGGAAAACAGTGACCAGTCCCCATTCCTCAGCTTAGCAGCAGCTCTGGAAACATTGACAGCTGCAGCATTGTGTCCCAGTTTCAAAGAGCAACTGGCTTGGATCAAGGCTTTATCAAGCTTTATCTTCCAAAAATAGGAGTTTAGATTGAGGTTTGTCTGGAGAATCCCTAAAAGACTTGCATTAGAAACTGGCCTGACTACTGGCCCTCTGGGTAGCAGCAGCTTCCAGACTCCTACCAGCATCCATCAAGATACAACGTGCAGTGAACCATTTTTTTCCATTGGTGTTTGATCTTTTGTGTGGGGACATTTGCTGGTCTGGAAGATCCCTGAAGGCCTAGCTCAGATGCTGGCCTCACTTTTGGGCCCCTTGGAAGCCATGGATTTTGGCATCACACAAGCCTCTACTGGATTTAAAGAACCAGTATACTTTGTTGTTGATCATGGGAGGACATATTTAAAGTACTGACAGAAAAAAAATTATTAACTAAGAATACTACGTCCAGCAAATTTACTTCAAAAAAGGAGGAAGAAATTAGAACATTTATGGACAAAAAAAACTGAGATCTCATCACCATTAGAATTGCCTCACAGGAAATGTTGAAAGTTACCCTTCATGCTGAAAGGAAATGATACTAGATAATAATTAGAAACTGTTAGAAGAAAGATCTACAATGCAAATTATAAAATGGGTAAATATGAATGCCAGTATCATTGCATTTTTTTTCATTTGTAATACTTTCTTTTACTTTTTATGTGGCAAAAAACTCAAATACATAGAAAAAAACATAAATCTTTATTATTGGGAAGTCATGTGTGACAATAACAATGTAAAAAAAGGGATATAAGGATATAGAAATAGAGTATGTGTAGGCTATTGAAGTAAATTGGAATCAACACAAACTAAATTGCAATGTACTTAGGATATTAAATTTAATACCTATTGAAACCATATATGAAATATCTAGAAAATCAACACAAAAGGAAAGAAATGATTTAAGAGGGCTCATTAAAAATCATCTATACAAAAAGGAAGGCAATAATGGGGGAAAGGAAGGACCAAAAATAAAGGTATGAGGCTTATCTAAAACAATTATCAGAATGGCAGAAGAAAGCCTTGCCTTATTATAAATTACTTTACATGTGAATGGATTAAACACACCAGTCAAAAGACAGAGATTGGCAGAATGGATAAAGCAACATGACCCAGCTGGTTGTTTGGTTTCTTACTACTTTTGTGTTTTTTGGTTTGATGGCTTCTTGAGAGATGAGAAGGGATGTTGACATATATTTCAACCTTGACACAAGCTTCCAGTACATAATGACAGACTTGGAGAGGCACCTTTTATATTATTATTTTCTACGGGTGTATTAGCCAAAGGGGTGCTGATTCAAAATACCAGAAGTTTGTTGGTTTTTATAAAGGGTATTTATTTGGGGAAGGAAGTTACAGATACCCGGCCATAAAGTGTAAGTTACTTCCCTCACCAAAGTCTATTTTCACATGTTGGAGCAAGATGGCTTCTGATGTCTGTGAGGGTTCAGGTTCCTAGGTTCCTCTCTTCCAGGGTCTTACTTCTCAGATTCAGAGTTCTTCTCTTCCTGGGGCTTGCTTCTATTTCCCCTGTGAGCTTACTTTCCAGGGTTCCAGCTTAAAACTTCAGCATCAAACTCCAACATCAAAAATCCAACATTAAGAACCCTCAGCTCTGCTTTTGCCATGTCTTTTATCTGTGAGTCCCTACCCACCAAGTGGTGGGAACTCAGTGCCCTGATGACTTGGCCCAATCAAAACCCTAATCATAACTTAATCACTCCCAGGTACAGACCAGATTACAAACATAATCCAATATCTCTTTTGGAGTTCATAACTATATCAAACTGCTACACTTGGTAATTTGTCTGATAGTATTTTCTCTCTCACTCTCACTTTCACCTTTCTTTCCTTCTTTCTTTTAATTGGTTTGAAGTATTAAGAAGTGAGAGTAAGAGATTTTCAGAGTGATCATAACATAATACTCAGAACATCCATTTCTCCATAGAAAATTATAAAACATATAAGGAGACATGAATGTATGGTCCAGTCACAAGAAAAAAAAAAAAAAAGAATTCAATGGAAAGTATTTCAGAGGAACTTCTGTCTCTGGAATTACTTATCAAAGAAATTAGGCCAACACTATTAAATAGTATGAATGAACTAAAGGAAAATATGGACAAAAACTAAAGTAATTAGGAAAACAATATATGAACAAAATGGGTATTTCAAAATGAGATGGAAATTATAAAGAAACAAATGAAAATTCTGGAAGTGAAAACAAAATAACATGAAAATTTCAATAGAGGGGTTCAATTGAAGGCTGAAGGAGGCAGAAGAAAGAATCAGTGAACTTGAGGATAAAATTGAAATTTTTTTCTTTAAAGAGTAGGAAGAAGAAAAATGAAAAAAAAAAAAAATGAGTAGGACCAGAGGAACCTATTGGACATCATCAAGCATAACACTATTCACAATATACTCCATATCTACGAAGGAGAAGATCATGATAAGGGGGCAGAAAAATATTTGAAGAAGCAATAATTGAAAATTTCCCAAATTGGATGAAAGATACAAATATACAAATCTAAGATTTTCAACAAACACCAAGCATGAAGTAGTTTTGGGTCACAGAAGGGTCACAAATGTGGCAGGGGAAGATTATTGGTGTCAGGTGTCAGTGATGGGGGATGCATGGGATAAAGTTCACCTGGGGCATACCACTAAGGCATACAGATGTGTTCAAGTGTTCATGGGACATTGTCATGATAGGTGTGAATCCACACAATAACCAAAAGAATATCAAATTCTCATCCTGGGGAGCTTTGCCACATTCTCTAATGTGACAGCAACAATCCCCCAAGTACAGGGGCAATGCCTAGTGAAGAGGGTTAGGCCATTGCAACAAGTCTTTGATATTGATGACTGTACTTATGAATCTTTTCTTTGATATGGAAACTTAGCCTAGTATTATATGTTTCCTATGAGTTACCTCCTGAAAGCATTCTTACTGCTCAAATGTCCTCTCTCTAAGCCAAATTTAGCATATAAATGAATTACCTTCCCTTTTCTGTGGGACATGATGCCTGGGGATGAGCCTCCCTGGCACTGAAGGTTTATTACCAAGCACCCTCTAGCAGTGACCTGGACAAAGATCTTGACCAAAAAAGTGAAAGGGTAAATACAAATGAGTTTTTATGGCTAAGAGATTTTAACGTGAGTCAGGAGGTCATTCCAGAGGTTACACTTATACATGTCTAAGCAGAATCTCATTGACTGCCACAGTAAATATTGCCTCAAATAGGAGGAATTCAGAGGGCTCTGGAGACATCCAGACACTATAGACAGGGCAGACAGCTCAAGAGTTTGGCTCCCTGCCAGTAGTCCCTTCTTTAGAATTTATGCTCCCCAGTGTGAGTCTTGGATTAAATTGTGGTTTCCATATACATGGCTTTTCTGCCCATTCCATTTGAACCTATAATTAGTACTAAACTTGATAAGTGTATGGCCAAGAGACTTAACTCTTTGTGTCAGTTGGTCCCTGAATCTCAACAGAGTTGCAACAAGCCCACCCCAAGGAACAGACACAGTCTGCAACTGCAAGCAAGTTAGTCCCATCCATCAGCCCCATGAGATGTAAGTCCCTTCACAATTAGAGGCAGAGGCATCCTAGCATCCTCAGGATTGGGTAATAAATGATGGACTAAAGTAGACTTACTGTTATTCTACTATAGACTTATTATTCTAGCAGTGGAAGAACTCTTATCAGTGATTTGGAGGCAGTGGCCACCAGAGGTTCTGAGGTGAGGCAAAGTGAAAAACAGGTGCAATATGTGGGCATTTTTGGGAAATTGGAATTGTCCTGAATCACACTGGAATGAAGAATACAGACCATTATATATTTTGTCATAACTTACACAATTGTATGGGACAGAGGGTAAACTCTAATATAAACTATGTAAACTATAATCAATGCTTAGTTGCAACTGTTCCAATGTGTTTTCACTAATGAAGGATGTTGTTAATGTGGGAAAGTGTGGGAGGGGTACAGAGTGGGGCATATGGGAATCCCCTTAATTTTTTATATAACATTTATGCAATCTAAAGTACTTTTTAAACAACTTTTAAAAGTATTTTATTTTTATTTTTTTTTAAAGATTTATTTATTTATTTATTTAATTCCCCTCCCCTCCCCCGGTTGTCTGTTTTCTGTGTCTTTTTGCTGCGTCTTGTTTCTTTGTCCGCTTCTGTTGTCGTCAGCGGCATGGGAAGTGTGGGCGGCACCATTCCTCGGCAGGCTTCTCCCTCCTTCACGCTGGCAGCTTTCCTTATGGGTGCACTCCTTGCGCGTGGGGCTCCCCTACACGGGGGACACCCCTGTGTAGCACGGCACTCCTTGCGTGCATCAGCACTGCGCTTGGGCCAGCTCCACACGGGTCAAGGAGGCCCGGGGCTTGAACTGCGGACCTCCCATGTGGTAGACGGACGCCCTAACCACTGGGCCAAAGTCCGTTTCCCTAAAAGTATTTTAAAAAGAGATCTGAAGTAGCTATATTAAAATCAAACAAAATTGACTTTGATTCAAAAACTGTTACAAGAGGGAAGCAGCTGTGGCTCAATCACTAGGGCTCCCATCTACCATATAGGAGGCCCTGGGTTTGCATCCCAGGGCCTCCTTGTGAAGGCAGTCTCACCCACATACTGAGGAGAGCTGCTGGCCCATGTGCCACAGAGTACCACCTGGCCCTCAAGCACCATGGAGTGCCACCTGGCCTGCAAGCACCACAGAAAGCCAACTCAGCAAGGTGTCCCAACAAAAAGGGAGACAAACAAAAACACAGAAGAGTGCACTGTGAGCAGACAAAGAGAGCAGACAGCAAGCAAGACACAAGGAGAGGTGATTAAAAAAACAAAACTCTTACAAGAGAAAATAAGAGTATTTTATATCAATTAAAATGTCAATACAAGAAGTTCTAACAATTATAAACATATATGCACATAACAAAGACACCATAATTTATGAAGAAAACATTGACAGAATTGATGAGAAGAATACAGTTATATATATGACTTTCACTAATAGATAAAACATCTAGAAAGAAGATAAACAAGGAAATAGAGGACTTGAACAACACTATAAACCAAATAGATGTAACAAACATATATAGAAGATGTCACCCTTCACCCAAGAAGAGCAGAATACACATTCTTTTCAAGTGCACATGTATCATTCTCTCAGATAGAAACCAGAATAGACATCAAAAAATCTCAATAAATTTAAACATATTGAAATCATATAAAGTAACTTCTCCAGACACATCAGAATGAAGCTAGAAATCAACAACAGATGGAATACTGGAAATTTACAAATATGTGAAAATTAAACAGTACACACTTAATTGACCAATAGAGTAAATTTTAAATTACAAGGGAAATGAGAATATTCTTAGGGATGAATGAAAATGAAGACACAACATACCAAAATTAAAGTATACAGACAAGGCAGTGCTCAGAGGGAAATTTATACCGATGAATATTTATATTTTAAAAGAAAAAGGATCTCAAATTAAGAGGAAGTAGAAAAAGAGCAAACACAAATTATCTGAGGAAAGGAAATAATTGAGAGTAGAGCAGAGATAATGAAATAGAGAAGAGAAAAACAATTGAGAGAATCAACAAAAAAAGTGAGTTCTTTGAAAAATCAATAAAATTGACACAACTTTAGATTTACTTAAAAAAGGTAAAGTATACACATAACTAAATTCATAAAGGAAATTGGTGATATAATATTGGCCTTCCAGAAATAAAGTTTTATAAGAGAATTCTATAACCAACCATATGCCAACAAATTAGATAGTGTTGAAGAAATGGAAAAATTCCTAGAAATGCACCAACTACCTATATTGACTCAAGAAGAAATAGAAAGAATAAAAGTACAGAGATTGAATCAATAATAAAAAATCTTCCACCTAAGGAAATTCCAGAAATAGATGACTTCACTGATGAATTTTACCAAACCTTTAAAGAAGAATTAATATGAATCTTTCTCAAACTCTTCCAAAGTATTCCAAAAGGAGGGAACACTCCCTAATTCATTCTATGGGGTCAGAATTATTCTGATACCAAAGCCTAGAAAGACAAAAGAAGAAAGGCAAATTACAGACCAATTTCTCTTATGAATATAGATTAAAAAATCCTTAACAACATATTTGCAAACTGAACCCAACAGCATATTAAAAAGATTACCAAGTGGGATTTATCCTGGGAATACAAAGGTGTGTATGTGAAAATAAATCACTGTAGCATAATACATAAGTATAATGAAGGAAAACACCCACATGATTACTTCTTTAGATGCAGAAAAGATGTCTGCAGAGGGCAGGCCCATGCTGACATTTTGGCTGCAATGCCGGGGCTTATAGAGGGTGGAGCTGCTGCTCCAATACACCGGAATACCAAATATCAAGTCATAGATTATTCTCAGTCATTGAAATCTAATGAAATTTGCTTTATGGGATTTGGACTTCCTAGGAACCCATGACTACTTTTTTCCGTGTAATTTCTCCTTTCTCGAATGGAAATTTTGTAAGTAGATAACTTATTTTCTGGGTCTGCAGATGGGGAATTAACCCCAGGATGGAGTACAACCATGATGGATTTAATGATATTTGGGCCTCATTTGAGCAACATGGAGGCTCTCAAGAGGTAACTCTTAGGCATCCTACAGCTCTAGACCTAGTTCATATTTCAGGCATGCAGGCTCCTAAGCATAGTCATCAGTATCAGGGCCTCATTATTGGACCATCCTTCCTTGTTGATCTTTGCTGTTGCACTTGGGGGATTATTGTTTTTCCATTGGGGAATGTGACAGAGCTCCCCTGGGTGGGAACTCAGCACTCCCTCAGTTGACATTTGTAACTGTAACTACTATAAAAATACCCAACATATATCCTAACATATTTATGTTCCCTATATACCTGCCCTGGAGAACTCCCCCCACCCATGTGCCCCCATCAATAACACCCCACACCAGAGTTCCTCCCATGCCATAGTTGAACCTCTCTGTGACCCAAAATTTCTTCAACAATGAATCCTAAAATATTACGAAATTCAATTAACAGGAAATTGAAATACAGTGATGGGCTTAAAGTTTAGAAATAGAATACATAGTAATTTAGAAATACTAATATAGAGTAAAAATAAATTGGTGTATTAATAAAATGAAAAATATTATAAAGCTTTGTTTCTAACATTTTGCCTTTCATCACTGTAATAGATGTTGCCCTGTATGTAGTGGCAAGACACTTTCATTTCTTCCTCAGTGTCTACATTCTTTCTTTTTTTTCTTCTAATTTTTAATTTTGTCTTCAAAAAAGTTTTAGATCACAGTATGTGTATTTCACATACACAATATAGGGGACTCCCAGATATCCAATGTCAAACCCTTTTTCCCTTTCCCCAGCAATGATCTCTTTCCATGTTCATGTTCTATTTGCTGCAGGTGAAGTACAAATTTTGAAACATAGCTATCAAACATGGCTCCATTTTCGTTTACATGATTATTTATATTTTAGACTGTACAAATTTCTAAATTTTTAGTTTCTTTATGTTTTACATTATAGTTTACTGACTTTTATACACTTTAGATGTAAATTGACATGTCCATCATTGCATGATCTTGTGGAGCACTTCCATTTCCCCCCAGTTCCCTGCTTCCATCCATTCTATACCTCTTTCCCCCTCCCCTCAGGACACACCATGATACTCAATCTTCACTACTTGATGAACCAGATTTACAGATACTGCAACAATGCTGAGGGCTTGACATACTAGTCTGCCCAAACTAATTGGGAGCCAGCAATCCTCTCGAGAGATACAATTCCCTCTCTTTGGGAACATCAGGTCTCCCCAGGATGTGGGTACAACTTCACATTCATTGTATAGGTCTCCACCCAATGATATAACACACTATGACAAAATGAACACCCAAATACTCCCTTGAAGCTTGCCCCTGTACCAGATGCCCCCCCTTAAGCACCTTAACATGTGATCCTTCCTTACTATATTTTCTAAAGAGTATTATCAACAGTATAGTTTCAACCATATACCTGACATTCTCCCATATTCATCAGTTCCCCCAGCCCTCCCCCCAATTCCTTGATTCATCTGACCCATCCTCCCAACCCTAGCCCCCTTCAAACCCACAAAGCCCCACCCATAGGTATCCCTATGCCCCCATCTTATCCCTTCCCTGTACAAATACTTACCTCCAGCTTGTCATAGACTTAACCCTTGTAGGCATCAGCTTGCAAACTTCCTCATCCCCCCAGATTCCTTTAAACCTATCTTCCAGTCTTTAGCTCTCTGAGACAGCTCAGTTTTCTTGTTTCATATCAGAGAGGTCGTGTAGTATTTGTCCTTCAATGCCTGACTTGCTTCACTCAACATAAGGTCCTCGATATTCATCCATGTGAGCACATGTGTTTGTACTATATACCTTCTTTTTTTTTTTTTTTTTAATTTTTTTATTTTTTATTGACTTTGTAATAATATTACATTAAAAATATATATGTGAGGTCCCATTCAACCCCACCCCCCCACCCCCCCTCTCCCCCCCCCCCAACAACACTCGTTCCCATCATCATGACACATCCATTGGATTTGGTAAGTACATCTTTGGGCACCTCTGCACCTCATATACATTGGTTCACATCATGGCCCATACTCTCCTCTATTCCATCATGTAGGCCCTGTGAGGATTTACAATGTCCGCGGGACATGGAGCTACCCTGGATGGTGCTTCAGAGGTAATCAACGGACTATATACCTTCTTATAGCTGAGTAGTATTCCATTGTATGTATATACCACATTTTATTTATCCATTCATCCATTAATGGGCATTTGGGTTGATTCCATCTTTTGGCAATAGTGTATAATGCTGCTATGAACATTGGTGTACATATATTGGTTTGTGTCCTTATTTTCAGATCATCTGGATATATACCAAGCAGTGGAATTGCTGGGTCATATGGCAAATCTATAGCTAACTTTTTGAGAAACTGCCAAACAATCCTCCAGAATGGCTGGATTCTTCTGCATTCCCACCAGCAGAGGACGAGTGTTCCCATTCCTCCACGTCCTCTCCAGCACTTGTAGTCTTATGGGAGTAAGATGGTATCTCATTGTAGTTTTGATTTGCATTTCCCTAATAGCTAGTGATTTTGAGCATTTTTCCATGTGCTTTTTAGTCATTTGTATTTCTTCTTTGGAGAAGCATCTGTTCAAATCTTTTCCCCATTTTTAAAATGGGTTGTCTTTTTATTTTCAAGGTATAGGAGTTCTTTATATATGCAGGATTTAAGTCTCCTATCAGATATATGGTTACCAAATATTTTCTCCCATTGGATAGGCTCTCTTTTCACTTTCATGACAAACTCCTTTGATGTGCAAAAGGTGTTAATTTTGAGGAAGTCCCATTTATCTATTGGTTCTTTTGCTGCTTGTGCTTTGGGTATGAAGTTCATGAAGCCATTTCCTATTACAAGTTACTGTAGATGCTTCCCTACACTGTTTTCTAAGGTCTTTGTGGTCTTGGCTCTTACATTTAGGTCTTTGATCCATCTTGAGCTGATTTTTGTATAAGGGGTGAGATGGTAATCCTCTTTCCTTCTTTTGTGTATTGATATCCAATTCTCTAGACACTATTTGTTGAAAAGGCCATTCTCTCCCAGTTGAGTGGGCTTGGTGGCCTTGTGAAATATCAGACGACTGTATATATGAAGATTTATATCAGAACTCTCAATTTGGTTCCATTGGTCAGTGTGTCTATCCTTGTGCCAATATCATGCCATTTTCACTACTGTAGCTTTGTAGTATGTTTTGAAGTCAGATAGTGTGATTCCTCCAGTTTCATTTTTCTTTTTCAATATGTCTTTGGCTATTCAGGACCTCTTTCCTTTCCAAATAAATTTCAGAGTTAGTTTTTCTAATTCATTTAAAAATGCTATGTTGATTTTATTGGGATTGTATTGAATCTGTATATCAGTTTTGGTAGGATAGACATCTTAATAATATTTAGCCTTCCTCTCTATGAACAGGGAATATTCTTCCATTTATTTAGGTCTTCTTTGATTTCCTTGAACAGTTTTGTGTAGTTTTCTGTTTATAAGACTTTTACATCTTTGGTTAAATTTATTCCTAGGTATTTGATTTTTTAATTTACTATTGTAAATGGTATTTGTTTCTTGATTTCCTCCTCATCATTAGTGCACAGAAATGCTACTGATTTTTGTACATAGATCTTATATCCTGCAACTTTACTGAACTCATAAGTTCTAGAAGCTTTGATGTAGACTTCTCAGGGCTTTCTATATATAGGATCATGTCATCTGCAAATAGTGAAATTTTGACTTCTTCCTTTCCTATTCATATTCCTTTTATATCTGGGTCTTGCCTCAGTGCTTGAGCAAGTACTTCTAACACAATGTTAAACAGAAGGGGTGATAGTGGGCATCCTTGTCTTGTTCCTGATCCTAGAGGGAAAGATTTTAGGATTTCACCATTGTAAATGTTGTTAGCTGTGGTTTTTTCATATATACTCTTTCTCATGTTCAGAAAATTTCCTTCTATTCCTCTCTTTTGCAGTGTTTTTTGTCAAGAAAGGGTGCTGTATTTTGTCAAATGCTTTTTCTCCATCTATAGATATGATCATGTGATTTTTTCTTTCAATCTGTTTATGTGGTGTATTACATTAATTGATTTTCTTATGTTGAACCATCCTTGCATACCAGAAATGAAGCCTACTTGATCGTGGTGTATAATTTGTTTACTGTGTTCTTGAATACAATTAGCAAGTATTTTGTTGAGGATTTTTGCATCTAGATTCATTAGAGAGATTGGTCTGTAATTTTCCTTTCTTGTGGTGTCTTTGTTTGGCTTTGGTATTAGGGTAATGTTGGCATCATAAAATGAATTAGACAATATTCCTACTATTTCAATTTTTTGGGAGAGTTTAAGCAAATTTGGTGTTATTTCTTTCCAGAATGTTTGGTAGAATTCACCTTTGAAGCCATCTGGCCCAGGGCTCTTGTTAGTTGGGAGGCTTTTAATGACCGCTTCTATCTCCTTACTTGTAATTGGTTTGTTGAGATCATTAATTTCTTCTTTTGTCAATGTAGGCTGCTTATGTGTTTCTAGGAATTTGTCCATTTCCTCTAAATTATCTTTCTTTTTAGAATACAGTTTTTCAAAGTATCCTTTTATGATAGTCTTTATTTCAGTGGGGTCAGTGGTGATATCACCCTTCTCATTTCTTATTTTGTGTATTTGCATATTCTCTCTTTTTTGCTTTGTTAGTTTAGCTAAGGGTTTGTCAATTTTATTGATGTTCTCAAAGAAACAGCTCTTTGTTTTATTTTTTGAGTGCTTTCCTATTTTCTATTTCTTTTAGTTCTGCTCTGATCTTTGTTATTTCTTTCTTTCTTCTTTCTTTGGGGCTAGTGTGTTGTTTTATTACTAATTCCTCCAATTGTTCATTTAGTTCTTCAATTTTAGCTCTTTCTTCTTTTTTGATGTATGAATTTATGACTATGAATTTCCCTCTCAGTACTGCTTTTGCTGAATCCCATAAATTTTGATATATTGTGTTATCATTTTCATCAGTTTCAAGGTAGTTATTGATTTCTGTTGAGATTTCCTCCTTGACCCACTGTTTTTCTAAGAGTGTGTTGTTTAACTTCCATATCTTGGTGCCTAATCTGGGTCTCTGGCCCTTGCAGATTTCCAGCTTCATTCCAGTGTGGTCAGAGAAATTATTTTGTATGATTTTGATGTTTCTTTATTCATTAAGACTTTCTTTGTGGCTTAGCATGTGGTCTATCTTGGAGAATGATCCATGTGCACTTGAGAAAAATGTATATCCTGCTCTATTTGGGTGTAATGTTCTGTATATGTCTATTAGGTCCAGATCCTCTAATATATTGTTCAAAGTCTTTGCTTCTTTATTGATTCTTTTTTGAGATGTTCTGTCCAATGGTGATAGTAGTGTGTTAAAGTCCCCCAGTATAATTGTGGAGGCATCTATTCCTTCCCTTAGTTTCTCCAGTGTTTGCCTCACATATTTGGAGGTTCCCTTGTTAGGGGCATAAATGTTTATGATTGTTCTTTCTTCTTGAAAGATTATTCTTTTCACTAATATGTAGTGTACATCTTTGTCTCTCACAATTGTTTTGCATTTAAAGTCTATTCTTTTCTACTATTAATATAACTACATCTGCCCTTTTTTGGTTATTGTTTGCCTTCAATATTGTTTTCCAGCCATTCACTTTCAATCTCCTTGAATCCCTGAGTCTAAGATGAGTTTCTTGTAGACAACATATAGATGGGTCATATTTCCTTATCCAGTCTTCCAATCTTTGTCTCTTAACAGGTGAATTTAATCCATTGACATTTAGTGTTATTACTTTCAAGGAATTCTTATATTAGCCATATTTTCTTTGGATTTGTGTTTGTCTTATATTGTTGGATTTTTTCCCTCTTTTTGTAGTTTTAGTTGTTCTTACACTCTCCTCCAACTCTGTCTCTCCTGTTTTTTCCTTTCCTCCTGCAGAACTCCCTTTAGTATTTCTTGAAGGGCAGGTTCTTGTTGGCATACTCTCTTAGTTTCTATTTATCTGTGAATATTTTGAACTCACCATCATTTTTGAATGCTAGCTTTGCTGGATAGAGTATTCTTGTTGGAAATTCTTTTCTTTTAGTACCTTGACTATGTCATACCACTGCCTTCTTGCCTCCATGGTTTCAGATGAGAAATCAGCACTTAATCTTATGGAGCTCCCCTTGTATGTGATGGTTCTCTTTTCTCTTGCTGCTTTTAGTATTTTCTCTTTATCTTGAGCATTGGATAATTTGACAAGTATATGTCTTGGGGTAGGCCTGTTGGGATTTATGCTGTTTGGGGTGCATTGTGCTTCCTGGACATATACCTGCATCTCCCTCAACAGGTTTGGGAAGTTTTCAGCCATTATTTCCTCCAACACGCATTCTGTCCCCTTTCCCTTCTGTTCTCCTTCTGGGATGCCTATAATGTGTATGTTTGTGCATTTTGCATTGTCATTCAGGTCCCTAAGTCCCTGCTGGATTTTTTCTATCTTTTTATTGATTCTACTATCTGTTTGATTTCAGATGTACTGTCTTCCACATCACTCTTTCCTCTGCCTCTTCAAATCTGCTTTCATTTTCTGAGAGTGTATTTTTGATTTCTTGGATTGTGCTATTGATCCCCATCATCTCCGTGATCTTTTTGTGCATAATCACGATTTCTTCTGTATGCTCTCCAAGTGTTTTCTTAATATGCTTAATCTCTTCTTTCACTTCATTGAATTGGTCCATGATACATGTTTTGAGAACTTTAATTATTTGTTCAATGTTCCACTTCTCTTCCTAGTTTGTTCATTGGATTGGGCCAGGTTTTCCTGATTATTGGTGTGGTCTGTAGTTTTTTGTTGTTGTCTGGTCATCATTTTATCTTGCTGGGTTTATTCTGTTGATTATCTTCTTATTCTAGTCTTGGGGTTTGATTAGTTGTTGTTTTTGTGTGTGTGTTAAGTCTTCTCTTTGTCACTTTTTTCTTCTTATTCTATTTCCTTGTTGTTGGCTAAGTCCCTTGAAGGGAAATATTAGGTCCAGAGAAAACAGAAGTGGTAAGAAAAGAAAAATATAATAGTAGTATTGATAGTGAATGTTAGCAGAAGTACCATGTGATATCTAGGAGAATAGATATAGTACTTACTCATGGAAGCTGTGTATAGTTATAACCATAAAAAAGTGGAGTACCTATGAGATATTAAACTGAATATGGAGAGGAATACATTATTAATTAAAAGGTCAGTGTGGTCAGGAGAGAGGGAAAAAGAAAAGAAAGGACAATAATAAAGAATGAATAAATTATAGAAAACAGATTAGAGGTATTAGAGATAAAAAGTCAGGAATATTGGTGGCTAAACTGAGAGAGGTGGAATGTAAGAGAAACAATAAATGATGGAGGAGAGAATGATGGAAAGGGGATAGCATTGGTAGCCAAAATCAGTACATACAGAAAAGAAAAAATTGAGGATGAGGAAGCACAGCAAATAAGAAATGTTGCCTGCAGCACTTATTTAAAAAAAGGAAAAAGAAAGAAAAAAAAGCAGAGCAAGAGAAAGAGAAGGGAGAAAAAAGAAAAAGAAAAAAAAGGGGGGCAGTGGTGGGGATAAAGAGGAAGAAAAAAACAAGAATACAAACCAACAAAAAGACCAGAAAAGGTCTCAGGCAAAGAATCCTCTTTGCAATTGAATAAACTACTTAGGAGTCTGACCTTCCCCTTTCTCCCTTCCTCACCTCCTTCTCTCTCAAGGCAGCAGGAAGGCTGTGTGAGGGTTCCTGTAGGAAATTCAAATGGGTTCCTGGTGAACCAATGCACCTGAGAAAATAATGACTCTTAATTCCTTGAGAGAGCACCCACTCCTTGCCAGGAACCCTAAATATGCTATTGGAATCCTGTAAAGCATGTCCACTTTCCCTCAGGTATGCTAAAGGATGCTAGTTAATTTTCTGACTCCACCTTCTCCCAGACCAAGTTTCTTATCCTAGGGTGTTTAGGTAAATTGGGCTCTCTCACGAGACTCACCTCTCCTCTCTTCCTAGACTCTCCCAAGTCAGCTGATATGATCCTCCAAACTCAATAAAAGGGGGGGACCAGAAAATTGAACCTGCACTCCTTGGCCCCTCTGCACCTCCCACCTAAACCCTCCCACTCCCAGAGTTAGCCCACGATGGGAGGGGTAGAGCAATGCTGGATTTCCAGGAATGTTGGGCTCAGGAAACAGAGGCCTGGAAGAATGTGAACTCGGGGTATGTAGGTCTGTGAAACATGGGCTGTGGCGGCTCAGGGGACACAGGCTTGGGGTTCATGCATTTGGGAAACATGGGGCTTGGAAATTCCACCCCACAACTGGCAGTTCTCAGTGAACACCACAGCTCTTAGCCCTAGGGGGGAAGGGATTTACCTTCCCACGGCTTCCTAGTTCAGTGTTAGAAACCCGCAGTTCTACCTTGAGCAAACACCACTTATGCTTCAGTCTTGCCAGATTGATGTCCAGACACCTCCCACCCTGCAGGTTCCTGAAACAGCCTGCTCTGGCAGGACTCCATTATCACACAGCCGGTCTTTTGTAAGAGAGATGACTACAGTGTACTTACTCAGACACCATCTTGCCCCACCTCTGAGGCTCTTTTTTAATTTGACTCAAGAGTGTTCAAAATTACTTGACAAATTTTTATAACTGCTTAAACTGTCAGAAAATACCAAAATCTATGTTTTGTGTTCATGGTTTTTTCCTATTGAAGTTTAGATTTTCCTGGTTCTTGGTATGATAAGTAATTTTGAATTGTATTCTTGACACTTTAAGCATTATGTTATGAGATGCTGGTTCCTAGTCTGTGTTTGTTTAATTTGTAAGGTACTGCCAAATTGTTTTCTATAGTGGCTGTGCCATTTTAATTCCCACCAGCAATGTATCAGTGTTCCAGTTCCCTCTCATCCTCACCAACACTTGGTATAGTCAGTTTTTGAAATATTAGCCATTCTCATAAGTGTATAGTGTTAATATGTATTTTTTAAAGATTTATTTTATTTCTCACCCCCCTGCTGGTTGCACTCACTGTCTGCACTGTGTCCATTTGCTGTGCATTCTTCTGCATTTTCTTGTCTCCTTTAGTTGCATCACCTTGCTATGCCAGCTCTGAAGGGCAAGGGTCATCAGCTCTCTGTGGTGCAGGCCAGCTTACCTTCACCATGAGGCCCCAGGAACAGGCCACTCATATGGTAGATGGCAGCCCAATCGCTTGAGCCACATCCACTTCCCTATGTTTTAATCTGCATTTTAACAAAGATATTTCATGTATTTATTTAACATTTGTATGTATCTTTTTTGTTGATGTGTCTGTTGAAACCTTTTGCCCATTTTTAAATTTGCATATTTGTCTTATTTTGTTTTGGGGATTCTTTTTATATCCAGGACATAATGCCTATATAATATATGTGATTGCACAATTTTTATTAAGTCCAGTTTATCAATTTGTTCTTCAAGGATCATATTTTCAGTGCCAAATCTAATAAATCTTTGCCTAACTAATTCATTGTCTTAGAAATCTTAAGGCTTTAGAATTTATATTTAGGTTTATGATACATTTTCAGTTCATTTTTGGTAATATGGTGTGAAGTCTAAATCAAAGTCATTTTTTATGCATTTTCATAGTACTATTGAAAAGGCTATCCTTTCTGCACTGATTTTCTTTTGCACCTTTGTCAAATTCAGTTGTCCATGTGTATGAATTTATTTCTGGATTCTCTCTTCTGTTCCCTTCATCTAGTTGTCTTACATGATGCCAATATTACAGTCTTGAATACTAGAGCTGTATAATAAGTCTTGAACTCAGGTAGTGTACGTCTTCCAATTTTGTTCTTTTTCTCTAAAGTTGTTTTGACTATTTTAGGTTCTTTGCATATTTATGTAAATTTTATAATCCATTTGTCAATTTTCACAAAGAACATCTCCTGTTACTCTGATTAGTATTTCATTGACTCTATGTAGATCAATTCAGAAAGAATTTACATCTTAACAGTATTGAATCCTCTCATCTCTAAGCATGGTATGCTCCTACATTTTTAGAGTCTTTAGTTTCGCTTAGTAGTGATTTTTAGTTTCCATGGCATATATCTGGCACTTTTATTAGAGCAATCACTATGTATTTCATCTTTTTAATGGTGGTACGAATGACATTTAAATCACTAATTGTTTATTTCTCATATATAGAAAATAATTTGAGTTTTTAATATAGATCTTTTATCCTGCAATTCTGAAAAACTTGATTAGTGCTATTAGTTCTTTTGTAGATGCCATCAGATTTTATATTGTTTTTTGTTTGGGTTACATTTAAAAGGTCTAGTTTAGGAAATATTTCCTTAGAATAGATTCAGATGCTTTGTTTCAGAAACATTATTTTGCCTTTGTTTTTAAGTCAACTGATCTGGAATACACTTTTATGTATTGTATACTATAAGGACCTGAATTAATTTTATATGAATACTCTATTTTTCTAGAAAAACTTATTTAAGAGATTGCTCATTCCTCCAACTATGCAGAGCTATGTTATTAATGCATGTCCCTAGATGCATGGACCAATTTCTGAGATCCACTTTGGTACCATTCAATTTCCACTTGTACAATACCATACTATATTACTATCTAGAAATTCATTTAAAATGTGTCTTAATATCCTCCCACCTTGTTCTTTGCATTTCTACATAAAATTTAAATTGGCTATTCAAATTCAGCAAAATCAAAAATTTTATATGACTCGCTAGTATATATAATTCCATTTTATGGTAACTGATACCTTTACAGTACTGTTACATTATTGTGGTATATATCTGACTTTATTTAGATCTTTTTAATTTTCCCTCAATATAATTTTGTAGTTTTCTGCATGTTTTTTAAACATCTTGTTGTATTTATTCCTATCAGATTATTTAATGATATTGTAAATGCTCTAACTTAAAATTTTCATTTTCTTTCTTTCCTCAATGGGAAAACCAACAGAAGAACACCAGCATTTTGATGCAAACACAAGATCTCTTTCAAAGATCTACTTCCTATGTAATAAACAGCTTCTGGTTTGCTACTGGGAACTAGGAGATTAAAAGAATCATCATGGGTCAATACATGACCATGAAAGTTGAATTATCTATCATGAACTGGGTGTTACGTGCCAATAATCTGGAGTACATGCAGAAATTATTAACTCCTGAAGATACAAATAGTTTCAGGATCAACTGGCTCAGATTCCCATGGTATCTATTCCATTATACTTCTTGCTCAAGTCACTTCTTTGGTCCTATGGCCAACTACAAACAGTTGTCTAAGGAAGAACAAAATTGAACATGTGTGCTTGCCTAGCTGGTAATGGACTACTGTAGCATTACATCTCTTCACAGGGGTGGTGCCGAAGGAACAACAAATAATTAAAATCCTTCCAGTGTCAGCACTTCTTAGAGGAAGCAATGGCCATATACCAGGGCATGGGCAATAGCTATGGGCTTACTTATATGAACTGAAATCTCGAAGGGCAAGATTGGAGGGCTAGTGACAAGGAGATAGAACATTTATGGACATAGAATGTGAGGATACTTATGTTCCACATGAATGCTCATCAAAAGGCATCCATTTCAGAAAAGGCTCTGTGGTGATTTCAAACTCTATATACCTCAGAAAATCATGTTCTTAAAGCTAAACTATTCCTATTGGTGTAAGCCTATTGTAAGGCCTTTTAATGAGATGTCTTCAGTTAAGGCATGGCCCTGAGTGAGTGTTAATCCTCTTACTGGAGTACTTTATAAGAAAATGAAATTCAGATAAAGAAAGGGAAAGCCAGGAAAGCAAGAAGCTGAAATCAGTGAAACCCAGAGGAGAAGGGAGAAACCAGCAGATGCAGCCATGTGTTTTGCCTTGTGGCAGAGGAGCCCAGGATCACTTTCAGGAAGAAAGCATTGCCTTGAGGATGACTTGATTTGTATATTTTTCTCAACCTCAAAACTGTAAGCTTGTAAGTTAATAAATTCCCATTGTTAAAAGCCAACCCATTTTAGGGTATCTGCTTTGAGCAGCTTGGCAAACTAAAACAGGCTTTAAATAAACATGTTGACAGGATGGCACAAGCCTGTGTATATCAGCCAATCTCTTTTCCCAGCTCCATTCACATTTGCTCAAGGCTTTAATGAGCAGGGAGAGAGGTATATATGGGACCAAGAATTTCCCTTCACTTAAAACTAATCTGACTATACTCACTTCTGAGTGCCAAACCTGCAAAAGCTAACAGAAGCCTGATGGCCTCTTTTTCTAGAAAGGACCAAAACCTTTTGCTAGCATACTGATTACATGGGAAATGTTCATAATGGAGGAGACCATGATGGCCACAGTGGAGGGAATCAGGCAATCAAGATAAGGATTTTCCATTATTGTCCAGCATTGAGGAATGTACTGAATGTAAGTTATAATCCCAAGCAATGGTGCTTCTAAATGAATAATCTAAAGGCAAATTAAATAAGGTAATGATCTCATACCCATGACATTTAATCATGGATCTCACCAAATAAAAATAGCTAATCTTCATAGAATGATAATCATTTGTAGACTTGCATAGTGCCAGCTGGCAGAAAAAACCTTGTGAAGTTTGAGTATTGTACACTATGTTGCTGTTTCTCTAATAACCAGAACAGATGGGTCTGGGAAAAAAAGGATGGTGTGGGTACTTTGAATACTTCATTTCATCAGGCTGGATAGCAAGCCCTCATACCAATCTTAAGTTTTTTGCTTTCTATTCCTGTAAATTTGGACTTTGCTCTTTTTAAATTTTTAGTTCCATTGAAGGAAAACTTCCACTAGGGGATAGAATGATTCAGTGACTTGTAATTGAATTTTCTACTTGTCATGGTTACCAAAAAGAAGGCTGGGAGGAGTATGCTTGGAACTCAGGGATCCTCAACAATGCTTCTATTATTTCCATGCCCACTCTTAAACTTGAATGAATTGCTATAGCAAACCCAGAGGTAGGATGAATACAAATTCAGATTCTTAAGAAATTAAGGTTTGTTTTTACCCAACTAGTAGAACTCCAGCTGAGTGTAGAGTAAAATGTAATCATGTGGGCATATGGGTGTTCACTGTAATGTTCTTTTGCTTTCCTGTTTGCTTGAAATTTCAGACTAAAACATTAAACAGAAAAAAATAGTGGGAAAATTCAAACTGAGATGGTATATATCAGCAAAGAGAGCTTGAAATAGCAATTAGTCTCATGATGACTTGCAATAAGAACTATAGCAACTCTGCACACTTTCATTTATTTTTTATTTTTTATTCCACCCCGTCACTGCCCCACTGTTTTTGTTGTGTCCTTTTGCTGTGTTATCTTCTGTATCTATTTCTCTTGTCTTCTCCTCATTTTTCTACTCTAGGATTCACTGGGATTCCATCCTGGAGACCTCTGATGGGAGAGAGGGTCCCTATCACTTGTGTCACCTCAGTTCCTGGTTTCTGCTGTGCTTCACCTTGACCTCCCCTTAATCTCTCTTTTGTTGCATCAATATCTTGCTGTGTGACACACTTGTGCAGGCATTGGCTCTCTGTGTGGGCACTTGGCTCGCTACTTGGGCACTCATGCAGGCACTCAGCTCACGATGTAGGTACTAGTTCTCTGCATACTCAATCTTTCTCTTTTTTTTTTTTTACAAGAGGCCACAGGGATCAATCCTGGGTCCTCCCATATAGTAGGTGGAAGCTCTGTCACTTAAGCCACATCTGCTTCCCATCTGCATACTTTCTTACCTATATATAAATTAATTTACTTTTGTCCCTCTTGCCTATGACTTATGTAAGGCATTTTAATGATGGTTAAAAATAAAATTTATAACAGAGGTAAACTAGACTGGAAATGTTGACTAGAAATGGAATCACATCCACCAGAGTCTGAAAGAACTTTACATTTCCTCTTTTGGGAGACGACCATTTTTTTAAAAAATTTAATGTTTCACTATAGACAATTTAAAATATGTACTAATGTATAGAAAACAGAACAAATAACTCATCACACAGGTTTATCACTTATCTTGGCCGTTCTTTTTAATCTTTCCTCTACCCACTTATTTTTCATTGAAATATATAAAAGTGCCATTTTACTCACAAATAATTAATGTATCTCCGATAAAAAGGATCTTCATTTTAAACACAACTGCAATTTATCATATCTAACCAAAATTACAAATATCCTTAATAAATGACAAGCCCATTTTCCTTTCCATGATTTCCTCAAAAATATACTTTTATGGTTAACTGTTCAAATCTGGACCTAAGGACCTTCCAACTTTACATCCGGTGGGTGTTTCTTGAAGTCTTTTTGATCTGCAGCAGTACCCTTTCACCCATCCCCCTTTTCTCATGCCATTTATTTATTGAAGAAACTTGGTCATTTATCCTGTAAAATTTTATACTTTCTGAATCTGGTCAATTTTTTCTTTACTAAAACACTTTTTTTAAAAAAAGATTTAATTTTATTTATTTCTCTCCCCTTCCCCCCCCCCCCCCCCATTGTCTGCTCTCTGTGTCCATTTGCTGTGTGTTCTTCTTTGTCCACTTGCATTCTTGTTAGCAGCCCCGGGAATCTGTGTCTCTTTTTTGTTGTGTCATCTTCCTGCATCAGCTCCCTGTGAGAGCAGTGCCACTCCTGGGCAGGCTGCGCATTTTCCATACAGAGCGGCTATCCTTGCGGGGTGCACTCCTTGTGCATGGGGCTCCCCTACATGGGGGACACCCCTGCATAGCATGACACTCATTGTGTGCATCAGCACTGTGTGTGGGCCCACTCACCACATGGGTCAGGAGTCTCTGGGTTTGAACCTGGGACCTCTCATGTGGTATGCAGATGCTCTATCAGTTGAGCCAACTCTGCTTCCCCTAAAACACTTAAAAGCTTTTCCATTCACTTTAATTTCTACAAACTGGTAGATCACAGGCTAAATTAGATTAAGGTTTTATATTTTAGGCAATAACCTATGTAGTATTTTGTACCTCCCAATGGCATTATATTAGGAGACATATTAATGCCAGGTTGTTCTAATTTAGTATTGCTAAGATTGGCCAGAAGGTTTGGCTGTTGTGAGCTTAACAATTCCTTTTGAAGTTCCCCAGCACTCATTTATTAATGGCTTTAGTAACCCTGGATTGCTGCCAATTGCATTATTTTATTACCAAATGTGATTTTCTAAGTCTGTCATTCTTTCTGAATAGAGTAGATGATTCTTTTATAATGAATTTCCCCCTTGTTACCGATTAGATTAGAACTTGTACAGGAAAATCATGGTACATGCTTGCCTCTTTTATCAATTTTCAGAATAAGTTGGTATCATGGCAAGCTCCAAAAGGGTGCTATCATGTTTTAAAAGTTTCAAATTTAGGGAGTATAATCTACATATACTGATTCAATCCATTGTAATAAGTAGCTTTTGATGCTCAGATTATCTCATCTTTGGCCAGTAGTTTCCTCAGGTTGACATGATCTTATATTGGTTGCTTTCTTTTAACACTGAGATGTTTCAGGATAATCGTATGCATTCCCTACTCTTGACTTGCCTTATGCTATTTCCCCAAGGAACCTTCATTTCTTTTAGTGGGAAATGGAATTTAGTGACCATTTACCCTAAATATTTGGTAGGCACATTGCTTGTAGGTCAAAAATGCTTCTAATCCATTACAGTGGACAGAGCTAGGGAATATGTATTTCCAGTTCAAATGAAAGATCACAGTATTTTCTATTTGATTTTCTATTTATGTATTTCTTCTGCAAAAAAAAAGACATCTTGTAAAATTAATTTTAGACCCCTCTTAAATAATGCCAATAGTATCATTAATAAAAGATGAGTGTATGCTGTTTAGATTTCTTTGTGATTCTCATTGTCCTTGAGCTATAGATCCCAATAGTTACACTCAAAATTATTTTAACATCATTTGAAATTATTCTCTATGCTGTTATGCCATCAGCTGATATAGAATCAAACTGTTTGTTTTGTTTTGTTTTCAATATTGTGGATTGCTATCTTTTCCCTATTTTATTTTTAAAATATATGCCAATATGTAAAATATCCCAAAGTCAATATATAAACCAAAGTATAAACAAAGATGACTAGCTTCTATTTTTGCCCTCTTCCACCTGCTATTTCTTAATTTTGATTGGGTTTTTGGCTTATTCTCTATTTTTTTTTGAAAGCATGAATCCTTCCCTCCCTTTCACAAAGATAGCATTATATATATATCACTTGATAGGTTCCTGTTTTTGATTTAAGAAATGCTGAAGATCACTTCATAGTAGTATACTAGTGCACATTGTAGAGATGTACTATCATCAATGCAGCCAGTCTCCTACTGTAGAACAGATGGGCTGTTTCCAGTTTTTTGCACTTACAAATATTAAAACAAATTCTTTCATGTATACTTCCTTTTGTAATTTACCATTGTATTTTTGGAATAGAAGGGTTCTGGGTCATAGGATATATGCATATGAGATCATACATGAACATTCCAAAATTTCTTCAATTGTACTACTTTGCATTCTCACCAACATTGTAGGAGAGTTCCTTTTCTTCATTCTTGCCAATAGTAATTATACTTAATACTTTCGGATTTTTGCTTATCTGATAGGTATGAAATACCTCAGTGTAGTTTATTTTTCATATGAGCAAATGGAATACAAATTTATAGCTTTAAGGGATGTTTGTTTTTCCTGTGAAATGTCTATTTTTTTTGCCTGTTTTTACAAAAGGTTTATTTTATTTCTGCCCCCCCCCCCCCCCATTGTCTGCTCTCCATGTCCATTCGCTGTGCATTCCTCTGTGTCTGCCTGTATTCTCACAAGGCGGCCCCAGGAACCAGCCCTGGGGCCTTCTGGAGTGGGAGAGTGGTGATCACTCTCTTGCACCACCTCAGCTCCCTGTTCTATGTCTTCTTATTTTCTCTCCTCTGTGTCTCTTATTGCATTATCTTGCTGTGCCAGTTCTCCATGTTGGCTGGCACACTTGCATGGGGCAGCTTTCCCATGCAGGGCAGCACTCCTGCACAGGGCAGCATTCCCACATGGGCTGGCATTCTGTGTGGGCCAGCTTGCCCTCACTAGGGGGACCAGGGCATCAAACCCTGGACCGCCTATATAGTAGACTGGAGCCCAATTGGTTGAGCCACATCCATTTCCCCACTTTTGCCAATTTTTATATTAGGCTGTAGGGTCTTTCTCATCTTAATTTTTAGTTTTTATACATATGAAGGGTATTAGTCTGATGTAAATTGCAAATTTCCCCAATTTGTCATTTTTATCTTTGTTTATATTTAGTCCTACAGAAATTTATACAAATTTCTTGATTTCCTTTCTTCTGGGTTTTTGAGTCCTAGTTATCGATGACCCCACTCAAAATTTTTAAAGGAATTTACCCATACTTTGTTGTAGTACTTGTAATGTTTGTGATTTTTGTTTGTTTTGAATTTAGAGCTCTTGATTTGTTAGGAATTTATTGTTTTACATTGTCAATAATAAATCTAATTTAATCTTTTCCAAAAGGCAATCCAGGTATACCAACACCAATTAGTTAGAAGGCCTTTTCCAAAATGGTCCCAGTAGAATGACTAGTGCAGAGAAAGGGGAGGAGAAAAAAAATAGGCTGCTCCATGAGGTTGACTGTAGACTAGAGAATACAGTAAAACATTCTCCTCAGGCATTCAGACAGATCCAGAAATGTACCATGAAGGAAATGGGAGCAGCAGACATGTACATTAATACCAAGCTCAACAAGGTAGCCTGGGCCAAAAGAAAAAGGAATGTCCCATACTTATCTGTATATGGATGCCCAGAAAATGTAATGTACTTCCAAGTATTGTTTTTTTCCAGTATAATTGTTACCTTAAAAAAAATCTAGTCAACATGAATGAAAATTAATGGGGTGTTTATTATAAAATTTATATAACAGGAAAAGAAATCCTTTCCCCCAAAAGTTGTGAAATTCCAATTTATAGTTTTAAGGGATGTTTGTTTTTCTTGGGAAGGATATTGGGAAGGAACTACCTATTAAAGATCTGAATTATAAATGTGCTAAATATGTGTGTATAAATACTCATCATTCTTTAGCACATGTAAAATTAAAAAGTACCAAGAAAATACACTTTCAGAAACTGGTCAATGAGAGTGCCTACAACAGCAAGCAGGAGAATTGCATCCATCAGCCATGTGGGATCTAAGCTCCCTCTTGAATTAGAGGTTGAAAGGACATCATTATCCCAGGGTCCACAGGATGGAGGAATAAAATATGGATTAGAGTGGACTTGCTGGTATTTTGCTATAAAACTATTGTGACTCTAGCAATGGAAGAATTTCTATCATTGATGTGGAGACTGTGGCCACAGTAGTTGCTGAGGGCAGTGAGAGGGAAGAAGAGAAATGATGTGGGGGTATTTTCAGGACTTAGAGTTTTCCTAAATGATATTGCAGGGAGAGATGTTGGACATTATATATCCTACAATAACCCACTGAATGGACTGGGGGACAGTGTAAACTACAATGTAAAATATAATCCATGCAGGACAGCAGAGCTCCAAAATGTATTCACCAAATGCAATGAATATGCCACAATGATGAAAGAGGTTGTTGATGTGGGAGGAGTGGGGTGGGGGTGGGGTATATGGGAACCTCATATTTTTTTATCTAATTTTTTTTGTGATCTATGTATCTTGTGAAAAAAAAGACTGGTCAACTTGAATAAAAGGGGGAAATGGTAAAGACAAATGAGTTTATATGGTTAAGAGAATTCAAAATTAGTTGGGAGGTAATCAGGGGGATTGCACTTACGCACACCTCAGCAAGATCCCAGAAACAGCCAAAGGAGCAACAACCCCCGGTACTGCTGCTCCTGAGGGCTACAGAGACACACAGGTTCTATGGTCATGGCAGATGGCTCGGGAGTTCAGTGCCATGCCAGCAGGCCCTACTTTTTAATTTGTGCTCCTGAATGATGGAGTTGGACTCAATTGTGACCTTTCTACATATGCCTCTTATGTCACTTTTACTGAACCTGTGGTTGGCACTGGGTTTGGTGTATACTCAGAAGACTTGAATCTCTGGACTGTCCATGTGCCAGCTGGGCCCTGAGCCTCAGCAGAGTTGCAACACCTACTCTCCAGTTCATTGGATTTACCCAGGTCAGCTAACTGGGAGGTGAAGATGGTCAACCACGACAACAGGGAACCCAGAGTGTCTACAACTGCAAGCAGGAGAATCACATCCACCAGTCATGTGGAATTTAAGGCCCTCTTGATTTAGAGGTGGAGTGGACATCTCCATCCCAGGGTCCATAGGATGGAGGAATAAAATATGAATTAGAGTGGACTTAGTGGTATTCTACTATAGAACTATAGTGACTCTAGCAATGGAAGAAATTGCATCATTGATGTGGAGACAGTGGCCATGGGAGTTGCTGAGGGCAGAGAGAGGGAAAAAGAGGTGTGATGTGGGGGCATTTTCAGGACTTGGAATTATCCTGAATGATACTGCAGTAACAGAGGCAGGACAATATATATCCTGCCATCACCCACTGAATGGAATCGGGGAGAATGTAAACTATAATCCATGTAGTGTAGAAGTACTCCAATATGTATTCGCCAAATGCAATGAAAGTGTCACAATAATGAAAGAGGTTGTTGATATGGGGGGGGTCTGGGGGTATATATGGGAACCTCATATTTTGTAATGTTTTTTGTGATCTATGTATCTTTAATATTTTTAAATTTTTATTTAAATGTTTTTTTAAACTGATCAGTTACTGAACTGACCAAGTACATTTTTATTCATTTATCTCTTGTTATTATACCTAAACCATAGTATTATCCTTCCAGATCAGAACTCCAACATTCTGGGTAAATAACCTTCATTATAATAATCTTTCATTAAATACCGTATTTATTAACTATTGCACTATTTTCTTCCCCAGGCATGTTCACAAGTGAAATCACAAGTGAAATTATTCTGGAATTTCTTTAAGGACTGCATGCTCCCCCACCAAATCTTATTTTAATATCTTTTAGCATGACCTGACAAATTCTCTATAGGATTTTGTTCCTTTAGGATGTAGGCAGTACAATTATTTGGTACTACATGAATTTTAAAAATAAATCATTTTTCCACTTAAATTTTTTAGCCTTTTTCATTTTCATTTTTAACGTTTTTATAGAAAATAATCCATCCTCTATGTTAAGCATCTTGTCCACTAATGTTTTATATACATTTACATTATTTAAAAATACATCTCCAAATATATAGTTTTATCCTGTTTCTCCTTTCTTATGTGATAGAAGCATTGCCAAAGTCTAAACAGTTTTCTTCAGAGAAAAAGTTTTTGTAAAACCTCTATGTTGTTCTTTATTCTGTGGTCTCTTCTTATTTTCATTAAACCCTACCCATCAATTCATTTGTGGTATTTGTTCTTACTCTAGCTTGTTGAGTAATTACTTAATTCAACAAATATTTGAGGACTTAAAATGTGATGGGCACTCTCCCAAGTGCTGGAGATACAGTGGTGACAAGAAACAAACCACCCTCAATATTCTTGGTTTTATATAGAGAGCAATTTCTGTTGAGAACTGCTTTGGTCACATTAGTAAGACTCAATATATAGGGGTTTCATTATCATTCACTTGTAAAGAACCTGTATTTTAGTTTTCAATTTATTTTTAATTTGGTAATTGTTTATATAGATATTACTACATTTCTAAGAGGTTAGAATTCATTTGTCTATCCACTTATTAATTTCTAAATTCTGATTGTGGTTTAAAAAAGGGAGGGCTTAATAATGACATTTGGCTTTAGAAATTTTTAAGAGACAAATCAGTTCAAATGACTCCGTTTTTAATTGCTGAGTACTCAACCCCACTTTCACAAAAAATTTTAGGCTTTATTTTATAGTGTTATTTCATGATGCATATGAGATTAATACTGGAGCAAGGTTTTCCTACACTCATTATATTCTGTTTTTTCTTCAGCATTAACATTCTACTATTCAAGACACAGATACAGACGGTGTGATTGTCTATATTCATTATACTCTTAAGATCCTCTTCTCATAAAAATTGTAAAAATCATTAAGGCATTTAAATGCTCAAACTTATTTACCCTTCTAATCTTCACAAGTCTGCAAACAGAATGTTTTGGGTTGAATTGTGTTCCCCAAAATGATACACTGAAGTCCTGACACCCAATACCTGTAAATGAGACCTTATTTGGATATAGGGTCTTTTTTGTAAATATGATCAAGTTAAGATGAGTTCACACTGAATTAGGGCAGGCTCTATTCCAATATGATTGGTGTCCTTATAAGGAGAGAAGAGATACAGATCTCAAAGAACACCATGTGTTGACTGAGGCAGAGATTGAAAGCCTATAGCTGCAAGCCAAGTAATGACAAAGGTTACCAAAAAGCCACCAGAATCTATGAATAGTCAAGGAAAGGTTCTTCCCTAGAGGTTTCAGAGGAAGCATGCCCCTGCTGACTCCTTGATTTCAGACTTCTAGCCTCTAGTATTGGGAAAATTTCTGTTATTTTAAGCCACCTAGTTTGGGGGTACTTTGCTATGGCAGCCCTAAGAAACTAATACAGACACAAATTTCAATTACTTAACCAAAAATAAAGACACAAATGTGGTGAAACCAAGATACAGGTATGCCAAATAAGCTGTATGACACAGTTCAATGTTTTGCAAATTAATTTTAATGCAAAAATTAGCCTCTGGTATGGCTTTGTGGAAATCCAATACGATATAATCAGTGGTAAAGTTTTCCTAAATGAAGTAGATTTAAATTCCTTACATAGCACATCTTTAATGTGGAGAATGTTTTGAGAATGACAAAAAGGGATTCACACTTTTGTCATACTCATATATATATTTTAAAGAGGTACTGGGGATTGAAGCTGGGACCTTATATATGGGAACCAGGCACTCAGCCACTGACGTACATTCACTCCCCTTCATAGAGTTTTATCCTAATATTCTGATTTACTGATTTACTGATGACCAATCAGTAAATGCTTTCCTGTATTATAGACATTGCATTATGACTTCACTTATGTGAATAACTATTAACTGACACCAATTAATAAGTCATGAATAAAGCCTTCCCTACATTTAAATTTAAAAGATTTCACAAGAGTGAAATAAAGTGAGAGTTCTGAGAAAAGGTCTCAAAATCTTTATATTCATAGGGTTTCTGAAATGTGTAAATATTCTGGGGTTGAGTAAAGTTTGAATCATGACTAAAGGTATTATCATAATCTTTCCATTCATAGAGATGCTCACCATTGTGAATTTTCTGTTTGGTAAAATATGGATGGCTGAAGATCTGCCTACTTTCCTTATATTCATAGGGTTCTGGACTAGTATGAATTTTCCTATGTCGTGCAAGCTGCGATCCCCAGATAAAGGATTTCCCACACTCTTGGCATATATAAGGTTCTTCACCAGTATGAATTCTCTGATGCCGAGTAAGCTGTGAACCCCAGAGAAAGGCTTTTCCACATTCTTCACATTCATACAGTCTCTTGCCAGTATGAATTTTTTGATGTCGATTAAGTTCTGATCCACGAAAAAAGGTTTTTCCACATTCCTTACATTCATAGTTTCTCTCACCAGTATGAATTTTCTGATGTCGATTAAACTCTGAGCCATGAAGAAAGGTCTTTCTGCATTCCTTACATTCATAGAGTTTCCTCTCACTATGAATTTTCTCATGTTGGGCAAGATATGAAGCCCAAATAAAAGTCCTCCCGCATTTCTTACATTCATAAGGTTTCCTACCAGTATGAATTTGCTGATGTCGAGCAAGGTGTGAGCTCCATATAAAGGCTTTCCCACATTTCTCACATTCATAGGGTTTCCTGCCAACATGAATATTCCGATGTTGGGCAAGATTTGAACCACGAATAAAGGCTTTTCCACATTCTTTACATTCATGGTATTTCTCACCTGTATGAATTTTCTGATGTTGAGTTAAGTGTGAGCCACGAGTAAAAGCTTTCCCACACTCCTTGCATTCAAAAGGTTTTTCACCAGTGTGAATTCTCTGATGTTTAGTAAGATGTGATCGCTGACTAAAGGCCTTCCCACATTCCTTACATTCATAAGGTTTCTCACCAGTGTGAATTCTCTGATGTCGAGTAAGGTCTGAGCCACAACGGAAAGCCTTTCCACATTCCGTACATTTATAAGATTTCTCACCAGTATGAACTCGCTTATGGACACTAAGTTGTGAATGAAATCTAAAGGCCTTCCCACATTCCTTGCATTTAAAAGGTTTTTCACCAGTATGAATTCTCTGATGACCAGTAAGACTTGAACGCAAACTAAAGGACTTCCCACATTCTTTACATTCGTAAGTTTTCTTCCTATTGTGAACTGTTTGATATTGAGAAAGTTCTGAATCAGGAAGAAAGGACTTCCCACATTCCTCATTTTCAGAGAGTTTCTCATCAGTACAAATCAATTGATGTTGAATAAGGTCTGAACCATAACTAAAGGCTTTCCCATACTGTTTAAATTCACTCAGTTTCTCTCCTGTATTAAGTCTCTGACATAGATTTAAAGTTGTGTGCTGATTAAAGGTGAGCCTTTTTTTATAGGTGAGTATTACCTGCTTGAAATATTCTTGATTTTCCTTTTGTGTCTCAAACTGACCTTTGCCTTCCCAATCACCTCTATAACATAAATTTTCAGGGCTGTGGTTTTTGAAAATTTCCATTTTTTCCCACTGGAATAATTCTCTCTCAAAAATGTCCTTTTTTGGTGGTAACTCCTTGGTCTGACACATGCACTGAATGTCTGAAAGAATGCAGATACATACTGTATTATTATTCAAAAACTAATAAAACTTCCATTGAAGATATAGGTGATCAATGTTAAATAATTCACACAAGAAGTATAAACATTAAATAATTTTCAAATTATTCTGGGCAATATGGAAAAAGGATAAAAGAAGAGAAATTTAAAAGAATTCATGAGAGTTGAGTCAGGGGAAATGGATGTGGCTCAACCAATTGGGTTCCTGTCTACCATATAGGAGGTCCAGGGTTGGATGTCCAGGGCCTCCTGGTGAGGGCAAGCTGGCCCATGTGGCGACCTGGCCCACATGGAGTGCTGGCCGATGCTGGGATGCCGACCCACACAGGAGCACTTCCCTGCATAGGAATGCTGCCCAGCATGGGAAAGCTGCCCCGTGCAGGAGTGGTACCTGACACTGACAGCTAGCACAACAAGATGATGCAACAAGAGACAAAGAGAAGAGAAAATAATATGTAGGAGAACAGGGAGTTGAGGTGGCGTACGAGAGTAATCGACTCTCTCCCACTCTGGAAGGTCCCAGGATTGGATTCTGGAGCCACCTAATGAGAATACAAGCAGACCCGGAAGAACACACAGTGAATGGACACAGAGAGCAGACAATAGGAGGAATGGGGTAGAGGGGGAGAAATAACTCTTTAAAAAAAAGTTGAGTCAGGTGATTAGAGATATAATGTTTTGTTTTTGTTGAATTCACCTGAGGAATTCAATAAAAAATGATTAGTCAGGTACCATTCAAATCATGGAATGAAAGACTTAAGGCTGTTTTACTCACTATGTTATAATAATCCCTGGTACATATTAGGAACTTAAAAAGTAATTGCTGAATAAATACAGTATAAAACAAAACAAAGAAAAAAGGATTTAGGTGGGAATAAAAGTAAATATTACAAATACTAGGGACCATTGGTATCACCTAATTATGCAATAATATAATATAATTAGCTAATCCCTTCCATCTCTACTGCAATGATTATAAACACTGCTTCCCTATAGCTTGCTTTACAGGTGGAAGGAAACAAAAGCATATAGAGACTAGCTTAGTCAAAGACAAATATGGAGAAACATGATCATACCTATTTACTAACTCTTCCATTTATGTTTGTTAATTCAAAGACTTCATTCATCCTGCTCATTTTTCTTGCTTTGCATAGCCAAGTCAAGTTTTGTCACAGGATCCCAACCAAAGTATTGAAATGCTTTGGTTTACTCACATATTCCTGCATTTAGAGTACTGTTCATCTGTTCTATAGAAGAACAATCTATTTTATGCTTTCAAGTCCTTTCCCAGGATTTCACTTTCTTTACCTTCTAAGGCCATCCTGAAACTATCACAGAAAATATCTATAATTTTCCAATATTTTGTTAGGTGTATACTATGATGAATGTCATGTAATTCTGAGTTTAAAAATAGGAATGTTGGGAAACGACTTTGGCCCAGTGGTTAGGGCGTCTGTCTACCATATGGGAGGTCCGCGGTTCAAACCCCGGGCCTCCTCGACCCGTGTGGAGCTGGCCATGCGCAGTGCTGATGCGCGCAAGGAGTGCCGTGCCACGCAAGGGTGTCCCCTGCGTGGGGGAGCCCCACACGCAAGGAGTGCGCCCGTGAGGAGAGCCGCCCAGCGTGAAAAGAAAGTGCAGCCTGCCCAGGAATGGCGCCGCCCACACTTCCCGTGCCGCTGACGACAACAGAAGCGGACAAAGAAACAAAAGCAGACAAAGAAACAAGACGCAACAAATAGACACCAAGAACAGACAACCAGGGGAGGGGGGGAAATTAAATAAATAAATAAATCTTTAAAAAAAAAAAATAGGAATGTTGAGAAGAGCAGAGCATCAGTCTATAATAATTTGTGGGAAGCAGTCTGGCTCAGAATACTAAGAGTTCAATTACACAGGGTATGCTGCATTTAGAGTACACGGAAAATTATACATGATAGTTCAGATAGGAAAATAGTTTGAAAGAACTGTTAAGGGAAAATGAATCTGTCATGAGTTAGAGATAGAGAAGATTCTTCTGTGACTCATTTCTGATATGTGGTTAGGACTCAATGAGACAGTCATATGCTGTAAATTTTTATTGGGAGGTCAGAGGTGAGGACTGAGGAATGACAATGAGTTAAAAGTAGTTCAGTTATAAAGCATGAACCCTAATGTATTGTAGTATCTGACAGAGATATCCTTGGCATTAGTTTTACCATTTTGGAAGCACAATCTCTGGCATGAACTGAAAAAAACACAAAAGATTGCAGGCTTCCTGTCCACCAAGATTGTAACAGTAGACACTCCAGGGTTCTACTTTTCCACAGAATCTTTGAACAACTAGCAAACCCCTCCCCAGAGCCATCTTCCTCAATTCCACACAACAGTTAAAGGGTTGTGGTATCTAGATGAGCACTGAATTACACACATACACACACACACATAACTTAAAATTGATAGGAGAAACTCATGCACAAAACCCTTCCTGACACAGCATGGAGCTACCTGAGGTCGCACTGTCCTGGAGGGAGAAGGATAACTCTTACATGCAAATTAGGATGCCTGTACATCGGTGCTAAGGTGGCAGCAGGAAAGGCTGAACCAGCAAACACATTTCTGGTTAGCCCTCCCAGAACTTGTCCTGCAGGCAGAAGCAGCTTGCAGACAGTTAGACCAGTGGAAGAAGAAACAAGTCAAAGTGGCCTGGGACAAAGGATTACCAGGTTTAAGGCACAATAGAGCACAGGGAGTAGAGGAAGCATTTGGATTACCGTAAAAGGAACAATTCTTAAGGTCACAGAGAGTAGAAGCTCAGAACAACAATCAGGCTCAGAAAAGACAGAGAAGAACCTACATTTTTGCCTTGGGCTGATGTTGTTGATAGGAGTGCTAAACTCTGAGAAGTCATAACAGTCAACATAGAGTCAATTTGCGAAGACTGTGAAATTACTATTTTTTAATTGGTTTTTGTTGGGTTTTTTTTTGCTCGAGGCACTCAAGAAAATTTATGTCATATCACTAGCTGGATACAACTTAAGGAATAGACAACTCAGGGGCAAAATCCCAGTGTTAGTTTAAAAAAATATAGTGTGCAACAGAAGATTACAAAATAAACAAAGAAACAGGAAATGATGGCCCATCCAAAGAAACAATATAAAAATTCAGAAACCATTAATGAAGAACACCTGACTGTGGACATAATAAAGACTTTAATAATTTAAGAAAAAGGAACCTAACAGAAATATCTGAATTGAAGACCACAATAACTGAGCTAAAAATGTCCCTAGAAGATTTCAACAGCAGATTGGAACTGGAAGAGGAAAGAATCAATGAACTTGAAGACAAGACAACTGAAATGATTCAGACTGAGAAGCCAAAATTAAAAATTAAAAATAAAGTGAACAGAACCTAAGGGACCTATGGGACACCATCAAGTGTCAGCATAAGTATTATGCGAGTACCAGAAGTAGAAGAAAGTAGCAGGAAAGAAGCAGCAGTCAAGAAATTATGGCAGAAAACTTCCCCAATCTAAGAAAAGATATGAATACACACATTCGAGAATCCCGAAGAACCGCAAACAAGATAAACTTGAGAGAACAATGCCCAGACACACAGAAGTCAAACTATCAAATTCCAAGGACAAGTAAAGTTCTGAAGGCTACAGGAAAAAAGCAAAGTGTGATGTAAAAGGAGACTCACAAAATTACATACAAATTTCTCATCAAAACCCATGAAGGCAAGGCTGCAGTGGGATGGAAGAAAATAACTGCCAACCGAAAATTTTATATCCATTGAAACTGTTTTCAAAAATGAGGGAGAAATTAAGACATTCCCAGGAAAACAAAAGCTGAGAGAGTCTGTCACCACTAGACCTGCCCTACGAGCAATGCTAATGGGAGTGCTACAGACTGAAAAGAAAGGACACTGGGACAGTGAAGCACCATAAAGAAAAAAAGACCTCCAGTAAAGGTAACCATATGGGTAATTATAAATGCCAGTACTATTGTATTTTTTTGTGTATGTTAACTCCACTTTTTACTTCTTAAAAAGCTCTAAAATACTAATGCATAAAAAGTAATGATAGATCTAGGGTTGTGGATGGACAATGTAGAAAGGAATAATTTGTAAAAAGTACAACAAAAAGGTGCAGGGATAGACTCCTGAGAGAACACAGTGCACCATCCAAGGAAGAACAAGGAAATTGACCATCTGCTGTGAGGATTCATGAGTAGATTCCTCCACTTTCCAGAGGTGGTTGCCCAACTCCCATTGGTGAGGTGAGCTGCCTCTGGACCCACTACCCGGATGGAAACAGAAGCTCTCTTTCCCAAAAGCAGGGGAGGCTAAGTGGCCTCTGGACCCACTACCCGGATGGAAACAGAAGCTCTCTTTCCCAAAAGCAGGGGAGGCTAAGTGGCCTGGCACTAAATACAGCTGTTGATTGGTGAATTAAGCTATCTGGATTCCAATCTTGAGCACAGCTGTTTAAAGCTGCCCAAGCCACCAAAAAGCCAGAAGCATTTGTGCTGTCTCCACCCTCAGCAGGACTGGAAACAGGGGTGATTGAAAACACACAGATACCCCAGGGTGGTAGGGATCAGATCCAGCATGCCCAGTTTGGAAAGCCACTGCTTAGGCCCCACATCCAGCAGGAGTGGAAATTTGGTGCAATTTGAACACTCTCTCGGGGCAGAGCTGGCAGATTCACACAGGGCCCCAATGTCCCCTGGAAGGAGGAGAAGTGTGCACTCTCTTGTGGGCAGTGTGGGCAGATTCAATCTGCCCACCTTGAAGGGCTGCTGCACACTGGACCCCAACACACCCCTGCATGGAGAAGAAGCACACAGGCCCTAGCAGGCAGATCTACCCCACCCACCTTGAATAGCTGCTGCACTCTCATCCCCAAGGTGCCCCACGAAGAAGGGGAACCAAGAGCCATCTGATCACTTTCTCTCAAGATAGTGCAGGCTGTGTCATCTTGCCCACCCTGGGAATGGGCTGTGGTCCAGGACAAGGGGTGGCAGTTGATCAGAAAACTTAGATCTCAGGGACTAGGAGCTGTGCAACGGTTTCATCCCAGTTAGGTTGGCAACCTCAGCCTCAACCACATCCCCATCAAGAGCTAAGTCAGCTGTGAATTAAGGGCAAAGAATAATCTTAGAGCAGCAGGGGAAAACTGGAAAAAATACTGCTTTAGGGAAGCCTAGATTGGGAGAGAAATCAAAGAGAAGATGGGATGCCTTCAGGGTTTCTTCTCCAAAGCACATTGGAATTGATATACAGTCTCTTCATAGGTCCCCTGAGCCTGTTTTGACTGGGAAACCAGAGCTGGAGAGGTTGTCTCCAGGAGGAAACACCTACCAAAATTACCCCTCCAGGAAACAGCAGCAAGAAAAAACCAAAATAGTAAAACTATACAACAGCAAGTAAAAAACAAACAGAAGAGACTAACATTCACAGAGGAGGAACAGAGAAAGCTTAAACAAAAAGCCAACCAATAAGAAAGACATAGGCTAAAGAAAGAAACTGAGCACAGAATAAACACATAAAAAAATCAGATGCCAAGGCACCAGCAAAAAATTAAAAGCTATACTAAGAAACAGGAAGATATGGCCCAGCCAAAAGAACAAATTAAACTGTCAGACAAAACACAGGATTTGAGACAACTAATCACAGATATCCAAACAAATCCCCTTAATAAATTCAAAGACATGGCTAAGAGATTAAGGATATTAAGAACAAGCTAGTTGAACAGAAAGAGATTTAGAAAGTTTACCGGGAAGCGGATTTGGCTCAACTGATTGAGTGTTCGCCTACCATATGGGAGGCCCAGGGTTCAAACCCAGGGCCTCCTGACCTGTGTGGTGAGCTGGCCCGTGTGCAGTGCTGATGCACACAAGGAGTGCTGTGCCATGCAGGGGTGTCCCCAGTGTAGGGGAGCCCCACGTGTAAGGAGTGCACCCTGTAAGGAAAGCTGCCCCACGTGAAGTAAGTGCAGCCTGTCCAGGAGTGGTGCCGCACACATGGAGAGCTGATGCAGCAAAATGATGCTACAAAAAGAGACACAGATTCCTGGTGCTGCTGACAAGAATACAAGAGGACACAGAAAGAACAGAGTGAATGGACACAGAGAGCAGACAAATGGGGGAGGGAAAGGGAGAGAAATAAATAAAAAATAAATCTTAAAAAAAAAAGAAAGTTTGCAAAGAAAAGTAACAGATCTTATTGGAATGAAAGACACTATGGAAGAGATTAAAAATACACTGGAGGCATATAATAGCAGACATGAATTGTTTGAGGATAGAATAAGTGAGTTGGAGGGTAGAGTATCTGAATTTGAAAAGAGAGAACAGAAAGAGAAAAGAAAGGAGAAAATGAAACAAAGTCTCAGGGAATTAAATGACAACACAATATGCACAAACATACACTTTACAGGTATCCTAGAAGAAAAGAATGGAAAAGGGGCAGAAAAAATATTTGAGGAAATAATGACCAAAAATTTTCAGTATCAACATCCAAGAAGGACAATGCACCCCAAACAGAATAATTCTGAATAAACCTAGAAGACACCTACTATTCAAAATGTCAAATGCCAGAGATAAAGAGAGAATTCCAAAAGCAGCAAGACAAAAACAACTCATCACATACAAGGGATGCTTAATAAGACTAAGTACCAGTTTCTCATCAGAAACCATGGAGAGAGACAGTGGTATGATATATTAAAGGTTGGAATGGAGAAAAACTACCAGCCAATAATCCTTTATCCAGCAAAACTGTCCTTCAAAACTGAGGGTGAGTTTGAGGTCTTCACAGATAAACAAAAACTAAGAATATGTCATCAAGAAACCAGATTTAGAAGAGATGCTAAAGGGAGTGCTGCAACCTGAAAATAAAAGACAGGAGAGAGAGGCCTGGAAAAGAGTATAGAAATGAAGATCATTAGTTAGGTTAAAAAAAGGGTAAGAAGACAGATAATTGTAAGATATCAATGTAAAGTCAAAAGATAAAATGAACGAAGTAAGTAATGCCTTTACAGTAACAGCAATAATTGTTAATGGATTGACTTCCCAATCAAAAGACAGACAGGCAGAATGGATTTTTAAAAATCAGCTATCTATATGCTGTCTACAAGAGAATCACTTTACATGCAAGGACACAAATAGACTGAATGTCAAAGGTTGGAAAAAGATATTCCACACAAACAGTAATCAAAAATGAGCTGGAGTAGCAGACAAATATCAGACAAAATAGAATTTAAATACAAAACTGCTATCAGAGGTGAAGAAGGTCATTATATATTAATAAAAGGAACAATTAACCAAGAAGAAATAGCAATAATATTTATGCACCTAACCAGGGTGCCCCAAAATACATGAGGCACATACTTGCAAAACTGAAGAGAGAAATAGATGTCTCTACAATAGTAGTTAGAGCTTTCAGTACAACACTCTCATTTTTGGATAGAACTGGACAAAGGATCAATATGGAAACAGAGAACTTGAAAATATGATAAATGAACTAGACCTGACAGACATATATAAAACACTGAACTCCAAAACAGCAGGATACACACTCTTCTCAAGTGCTCATGGATCTTTCACCTGGTTAGACCATACATTGGATCAAAAAACAAGTCTCAATAAATTTTAAAAGACTGAAATTATATAAAGCACTATCTTTGATCATAATGGAATGAAGCTGGAACCCAACAACAGGTAGAGAAAGGAAAAATCTCACAAATATATGGAGGTCAAACAACACACTATTAATAATTGGTCAAAGAAGAAATTGCAAGAGAAATCAGTAAATATCTTTAGATGAATGAAAAATGAGAACACAACATTACCAAAACCTATAGCATGCAATGAAGGTAGTGCTGAGAGGAAAATGTATAGCCCTTAATGCTTACATTAAAAAGGAAGGAAGAGCTAAAATCAAAGACCTAACTGACCACCTGCAGGAACTACAAAAAGAACAGTAAACCAATCCCAAAGTAAGCAGAAGGAAAGAGAGATTAGAGTAGAAATAAATGAAATTGAGAACAAAAAAATAGGGAGAATCAACAAAACCAAAAGTTGGCTCTTTGAAAAGCTCAACAATCAACAAACCCTTAACTAGACTAACAAAGAAAAAAAAGAAGACACAAATAAAATCAGAAATGAGGACATTAACTACTGAACTCACAAAAATAAAAGAGATCATACAAGTATACTATGACAAACTAGACAATGCATATGAAATGGACAAACTCCAGAAACACAGGTACAACCTATACTGACCCTAGAAGAATTAGACCTCAACAAACCAATCACAAGTAAGGAGATTGAAATGGTCATCAAAAACAGCCCAAAGTTGAAAAGCCCAGGACCAGACAGCTTCACAGGTGAATTCTACCAATCATTCAAAGAATTTATACCAATCTTGCTCAAAGTCTTCAAAAAAATAGAACAAGAGGGTACGCTACCAAACTCATTCTATGAAGACAACATCACCTAAATACCAAAGCCAAATAAAGGTAAGATGAAAAAAGAAAATTATAGACCAATTTCACTAATGAATACAGATGCAAAAATCTTCACCAAAATACTTGTTGATAGAATCCAACAGCAAATTAAAATACATCATGATTAGGTGGGTTTTATCCTAGGTATGCAAGGGTGGTTTGACACAAGAAAAATCAATGTAATACATCCCAATACTAAATTGAGGAAGAAAAATCACATGATCATCTCAATTGATATGGAAAAGGCATTTGACAAAATCCAACATACTCTTTTGAAAACTCTTCCAAAGATAGGAATAGAAGGAAATTTTCCTAACATGATAAAGTACATATATGAAAAACCCACAGCTAACACTGTACAAAAGGAGAAAGACTGAAAGCTTTCCTGCTGAGATCAGGAATAAGACAAGGATGCCGACTGTAACCACTGTTATTCAATATTATGCTAGAAGTTCTAGCTAGAACAATTAGGCAAGAAAGAGAAATAAAAGGCATCCAAATAAGAAAGGAAGAAGTAAAACTTTCCCTATTTGCTGATGACATAATCCTATATCAAGAAAAATCCCCAAAAAAAAAAATCCACAACAAAGCTACTAGAATAGATGGGGTCAGCAAAATGGCAGGATACAAGATTAATACACAAAAATCAATAGTGTTTTTATATACTACTAATGAGCAATCTGAGAAGGATGTCAGGAAAAAAATTCCATTTATAACAGAGATTAAAAGAAGCAAATATTTAGGAATAAACCTAACCAAGGACATAAAGGACTTGTATTCAGAAAACTACAAAATATTGCTAAAAGAAACCAAAGAAGATCTAAGTAAATGGAAGGACATTCATGTTCATGGATTGGAAGATAATATCATTAAGATGTCAATTCTACCCAAATTATCTATAGATTCAATGTAATCCTAACAGCCTTTTTTAAAAAAAAATTTTTAAGAATTGGAAAGGCCTATTATGAAATTAATTTGGAAGGGTAATAGGTCACAAATAGCCAAAAATATCTTTAAAAAGAATGAAGTTGGAGGACTCTCACTTCTTGCCTTTAAAGCATATTACTTAGCTACAGTGGTAAAAACAGCATGGTACTGGCAAATGATGGATATGTTGACCAATGGAATAGAACTGAGTGTACAGAATAGATTCTCAAATTTAAGGTAAAGTAATTTTTGTCAAGGCTATCAAACACACCCAGCTGGGCAGAATAGTCTATTCAACAAATGGTGCTGGGAGTACTGGATATGCATACCTAAAAGAAAGGAGGACCCCTTTCTTACACCTTTTATAAAAATGAACTCAAAATGGATTAAACTATATCTAAAAGCTACAACCATAATACTCCTAGAAGAAAATGTAGGAAAACATCTTTAAGATCTTGTGGTAGGCGCTAGTTTCTTAAATCTTACACCCAAAGCACGTACAGCAAAAGAAAAATTGGTAAATGGGACCTCCTCAAAATTAAACACTTTTGTTCTTCAAAAGACTGTCCAAAAAAGTAAAAAGGCAGCCTACTCAATGGGAGAAAATATTGGGAACCACATATCCGATAAGGGTTTGATAACAATATTATATGAAGAGATCATACAATACAATGATAAAAAGATAAGAAACCCAATTTTAAAAATGGGCCAAAGACTTGAATAGGCATTTCTCCAAAGAGGAAATATAGATAGCCAAAAAGCACATGAAAAAATGTTAAATATCATTAGGGAAAGGAAGAGCAAAACTGAGACATCATTTCTCACCTTACAGAATGGCCATTTTTACAAAACAGAAAACTGTAAGTGCTGGAAAAGATGTAGAGAAATTAGAACACCCCTTCACGACTGGTGGGAATGTAGCATGGTGCAGACTTTGTGGAAAATTAAGAAACTAAATATAGAAATTCCATATAATCCAGCAACTCCATATTCAGAACTGAAAGCAAGGATGCGAACTGTCATTTGCATGCTGATGCTCATAGCAATATTATTCATAAATGCTAAAATATGGAAACAACCCAAGTGTCCATCAACCGATGAGTAGATAAACAAAATGTGGCATATATATAAAATGGAATATTATTCAGCTGTAAGAAGTGAAATTAGAAAGCATATGACAACATGGATGAAACCTGAGGACATTATGTTGAATGAAATAAGTCAGACACAAGAAGACAGATATTTTATGATTTCACTAACATGAACTAAAACAATGAACAAACTCACAGAGATAAACTCTAAAGTATAGGTGTAGCAGTTTGAAATGTTTATGAATTCAAAAAATAGATATTGGATTAGGTTTGTAATCTGGTCTGCAGCTGGGCATAATTAAGTTATGATTAGGGCTTTGATTGGGCCATGTAATTAGGATATGGCCCCACCCATCAAGGGGTGGGGGTTCACAGATAAAAGGCATAGCAAAGGACAAAGTTGAGAGGGTTTTTTATGTTGGAGTTTGATGCTGAAGCCTTAAGCTGATACCCCAGGAAGTAAGCTCACAGAGGAAACAGAAGCAAGTCCTGGGAAGAGAGGAACCCTGAGCCCAGGAAGAAGCAAGACCTTGGAAGAGAAGAACCCTGGAAGCCTGAACCCATGCAGATGTTGGCAGTCATCTTGCTCCAACATGTGAAACTAGACTCTGGTGAGGGAAGTAACTTGTGCTTATGGCCTGGTATCTGTAAGCTCCTACCCCAGACAAATACCCTTTATAAAAATCAACCAATTTCTGGTATTTTGCATCAGCACCCCTTTGGCTGACTAATACAAACTATAACAAATATATAATACCAATACAGGGTGTTAACTAGTGGGTTGGGAGAAAAATACACCAAAGGTAATATATTGGCTATAGTTAGTAGTAATGTTTTGATAGTGCTCTTTCATAGTTTGTAACAATTGTTTTACAACAAAAGGCACTGGTGGTGGCGTAATGAATGTGAGTCCTATATGATGATATGTATGTTTGTTTTGTAAGTTCACAACTTATACTGTACATTTATTATTTATGGATGTTCATGTATGAATGACAAATGTCAATTAAAAAGTTTTTAAAAAGTTTTATTACTTTTCCAATAAATGGAAAGGTATAGGAACAGTATTTGTATATGCTATTAAAGTTGAGTTGGTGCAAAAGCAAATTAAATTTAAACCCCTGGGTAATCAAAAAGAAATTATATGGAAAATATATAAAGAAAGAAATGAGAAGGGTCTCCAAATGGTAAGATACAAAAAAACCCACAAATAAATATGAAAAAAGGCATTAATGGAGGAATTGAGGGTAAAAAAAAGATAAGACTGACAAAGATCAAAGAACAAAATGGCAGAAGAAAGTCCTGTATTATCATTAACTACTTTAAATGTAAACATATTAAAGTCTCCAGTCAAAAGGAAGAAATAGGCAGAATGGATAAAAAGCACAATCTAACCATATGCTGTTTGCACAACACTCACTTTAAATTCAAAAATACAAATATGTTGAAAGTGAAAGGATTATAAAAAATCCATGAGAATAGTATACAAAAGAGAGCTGGGGTGGCTATACTAACATGAGATAAAACAGAATAAGACAAAGAAGGACTCTATATACTAATACTATAGAGAGTTACGTATTCAACAAGATGCAGCAATTATAAAAGCATACAGTTCCAAAGCTATGAAAAGTCCACCTCAAGGTACCATAAGAGGTGCTTTCTCACCCAAGTCAGGTGCCATGTGTTGAAGCAAGATGCCTCGTCTCTGCCTTTCCCTCTGGCTGTACTATCTACCAGAGCTCAGCTATGGGCAACCAGGCATAGGACTTGTCTCTTTCCAGACCTCCTCCATCAGTCTTGGCTGCCCCACATTCTTCCCGAGTTCAGTTGCAAGTTGTCAGGTATATGGCTAATCTCTCTCCAGGGCCTCAATCTTTGAGGCTCTCCTTTCTCTCACTTGGCAGCATCAAAAATAATATAGCTCTCTTTTCCTGTGTGTCTCTGTTTTTTATCAAACCCAGCAAGAGGGCAGAGATTGAGCCCAAGGCATGCCTCACTTAGGTAGTCCAGCTGAAAAGGTCTCATACCCATGGGAACCGACAAGCCCACAAACATAATCTTTCTCTTTTTGGGATTCATAAAAATATTTCAAACTGCCACATGCACAAAACAGTAGAGCCCCCAAATATATGAAGCAAATACAGACTGAAGACTTGAAGGGAGACATAGATGGCTTAAGATTAACGCTATTTGCAAAACACTCAGCTTAAATTCAAAAATTCAAGTAGGTTGAAAGTGAAAAGATAGGAAGAAAAATATTATTTTCAATAATGGATAGAACATCTAAACAGAAGATCAATAAGGAAATAAAACACTTTAATGATACTGTACAGAACTAGCCCTAACAAACATCTAGAACACTTCACCACACAAGAGCAGAATACACATTCTCTCTAGTACATATGGGACATTCTCTAGCCTAGACCATGTTAGGTCATGAAACAAGCATCAAAAAATCTAAAAAATGATGAAATCACATACTGTATTTTCTCTAATCACTACAGAATGAAGCAAGAAATTAGTAACATATTTCACAAATATGTGGAAATTAACACAATATTAAAGAACCAATGGGTCGAAGAAGAAACCACACAGGAAATTAGGAAATATCTTAAAGCTAATGAAAATGCAAACATACCAAAACTTATGTGGTGCAGCAAATGCAGTATTGAGAGGGAAATTTATAGCTCTCAATGCTTACATCAAAAAAAGAAGATCTCGGGAAGCAGATGTGGCTCAAGTGATAGCACTTCAGTCTACCATATGGGAGACTCTGGGCCCTCCTGGTGAAACAGAAGAAGAGAAAGCATGCCCACAAGGCAAGCTGGTGTCCACGCAAGTGCCTGCATGGTGAGCCAGTGCCCCACACAATTGAGTCACACAGCAAGATGATGATGCATCGAAAGAGAGACTAGGGGAGAGTCAAGGTGAAGTGGAGCAGAGGCCAGGAACAGAGGTGGCACAATTGACAGGGAACCTCTCTCCCTGTCAGAGGTCTCCAGGATTGAATCCCGGTGAATCCCAGAGGAGAGAAAATTAGAAGAGAAGACAACACAGACAGCAAAAAGAGCAGGGCGGGAGGAGGGGAAGGGGAAAATAAATAAAAAGAAATCTTAAAAAAAAAAAAAAGATCTCAAATTAGAGACTTAACCAATCTCAAAACTACTTGAAAAAGAAGAGTAAACTAAATGCAAAGGAAGTAGAAGGAGGGAAGTGGATGTGTCTCAAGTGATAGAGCTTCTGCCTACCATATGGAAGGACCTGGTTTGATCCTTGGGGCCTCTTGGTGAAAAAGAAGAGACAGCATGCCCGTGTGGCAAGCCAGTGCCCATGCCAAGTGCCCACGTGGTGAACCAGTGCCCACCCAAGTGCCTGTGCAAGTGCCCGTGTAATGAGCCAGTGTCCTGCACAAGCAAGTCATGCAGCAAGATGACGCATCAAAAGAGAGACAAGGGGAGAGTCCAGGTGAAGCCAGGAACTGAGGTGGCACAACTGACAGGGAACCTCTCTCCCCATCAGAGGTCTCCAGGATCGAATCCCAGTGAATCCTAGAGGAGAGAAAATGAGAAGAGAAGACAACACAGACAGCAAAAACAGATGGGCAGGAGGGAAAATAAATAAATAAATAAATAAATAAGTAAATAAATAGATAGATAGACAGACAGATAGACAGACAGATAAATCTTTGGGGGGAAAAAAGGAAGTAGAAGAAAATAAATAACAAATATAAGAGCAGAGGTAAAAACATATTGAGAAAAAAAGAATCAACACACTCAAAGGTAGGATCTTTTTGCAAAATATCAATCAAATTAACCCAGAAACATTTGCTAGATTGATTTTTAAAAAGGGGGTGGGGTAGGGAACAAGATGCAAATAACAAAGATCAGAAATGAAAGCAGGAAACATTACTGCCAAACACAGAGATATATAAAAGAATTATAATAGGATACTATGAACAATAGCATGTCAAGAAACTAGATAACCTAGGTAAAATGGACAAATTCAAGTATACCATCTACCTATAAATTCAAAAGAAATAGATGATCTCAACAAAAAAAAGCCCAGGACTAGATGGCTTCACAGGTGAAATCTACAAAGTATTCCAAGAAGAATTAACACCAGTCCTACTCAAACTCCTCCAAAATATTGAAGGAGAATACTTTTCAACTCATCCTATCTATGAGGCCAGCACCCTGCTAACATCCAAGCCAGATAAAGATACCACAGGAAAAGAAAATTACACACCCAAATCCCCATGAATATAGATGCAAAAATCCTTAAAAAAGGATTAACTTAATCCACAGGCACCACAAATAATTATATACCATGACCACGTAGTATTTATCCCAGGTATGCGAGAGAGGCTCAAAATAAGAAAATCAATTAATGTAATATATCACATTAATAGAAGGAAAGAAGAAAAACCCCACATGATCATCTCAATTGATGTAGAAAAGGCAGTTGACAAAATCTAGCATCCTTCTTGGTAAAAACTCTGAGAAAACCAGGAATTGAAAGAAACATCATCAATATAAAAGGCATATATGAAAAAAAAACCCACAGTTAACATCATACTCAATCGTGAAAGACTAAAAACTTTCTCCCTAAGACAAGTCAAGGATGCCCACCACTTTTGTTATTCAACATTGTACTGGAAGTTCTAGTCAGAGCAATTATGTAAGAAAAGGAAATGAAAGGCATACAAATTAGAAAGGAAGAAGTAAAACTTTCCCAATTTTCAAATGATATGATCCTGAAAAATCCATAAAAAAGCTACAAGAGCTAATAAATGAATTCAGCAAAGTAGTAGAGTACAAAATAAAAAATGTGAAAATCCATGGTCTGTCTATACATTAGTAAGAACAATCTTAACAGGAAATCAAGAATAAAATTTCACTTAAAACAACAACTAAAAGAAACAACTATGTAGGAATAAATTTAGTCAAGGTAATAAGATATAATTCTATCCAAAATGATCTACAGATTCAATACAATCCCTTAAAAATTCTAACTGCCTTCTTTTCAGAAATGGAAAAGCCAATCATCAAATTTAGAAGCGTTAGGGACCCCAAATAGCCAAAACCATCTTGAAAAAGAAGAGCAAAGTTAGACAACTCACATTCTTCCTGATTTTAAAATATTACAAAGCCACAATAATCAAAACAGTGTGGTACTGGCACAAGGACTGATATTCAGGCCACTAGAATCAAACTGAGAGTTCAAAAGCCCTCACATCTATGACCAGTTGATTTTTGACAAGTTTGGCAAGCCCACTCAAAGGGGGAAAAGTCTCTTCAACAAATGGTATTGGGAAAAAGGTATAGCCTATATGCAAAAAAATTGAAGGCAGAGCCCTACTTCATACTGTACACTAAAATTAACTCCAAATGGTCCAAAGATTTAAATATAAGAACCAAAAATATAAAAGCCCTAAAAGAAAAAACAGGGAAACACTCTCAAGGTGTTATATTAAACAATTGTTTTTAGACTTTACCAAAAACACAAGCAGTATATGAAAAATAAAATAAATGGAACTTCATCAAAATTTAAAATATTTGTGTAATTCAAGGACATCATCATGAAAGTATTACCCTACAGAATGCGAGAAATATTCAGAAACCAAATATCTGATTCAGGGTTTAATACACAGAATATTCAGAATACACAAAAAGAAATCCTACAACTCAAAAACAAATAACAAATTGTAATATTAAAAATGACTAAAAGGGTTCAACAGACATTTCTCCAAAGAGGATATATACAAATGGCCAATAAACACATGAAAAGATACTCAACATCAATAGCCATTAGGGAAATGCAAATCAAAAACCACAATGAGATACCATTATACACCCAGTAGCAATGGTACGTTTAGAAACATAAAAAGGCAAATGCTGAAAAGATGTGGAGAAAAAGGAACACTGTTCATTGCTGGTGGGAATGTAAAATGGTGAAGCCATTGTAGGGGAAAAACCCATGTATCAATGATGTGTACCATGAGTGGTAATTTCAGTAACAAGAAATGCAGAACAAATTTAATATACAATAATACATTTTTAATACTTGAAAATAAATCAAAATTTTAAAAGGAATATGATAGTATGTAGGGAATTGAAAAATGAGATAAAATAATATATGTACTGCACAGAACAGAATAATTTTTAAAAGCTTTTTCTTTTGAAATAATTATAGATTCACAGGAAGTTGCAAAGACAGTCCAGAAAAGTCCTTTGTACCCTTCACCTAGTTTCCCCTAATGGCTACATTTTATATAATTACAGTATATCAAAACCAGGAAACTGATATTAGTGCAATCAATAGTCATGACCTACTACTACCAGTAATCTGTTTTCCATCTCTGTAATTTTGTGATTTCTAGAATGTTAGATAAATTAATTCATTCCATATGTGATTCTGTGAAAACTGCACTTTTCAATTAGCATAATGTTTTTTTGTATCTATAGTTTGGAAAAATAAAAAATATATATATAATTTTTGAAACTGAATAATACATTTCAAAAAAAAGAAAGAACATTCGTTTTCTTGCCCTCATATCTCAAACAAAAAAGAAACTCTAGGAATATATTTTAATTTGAATCCTACCCATAATGGGAAATTTACCAATTACCACCTACTTGCCAAATACAGCCCTAGCTTCCTTTTGACAGTTGGGGCTGCGTTTTATGATACTGTACTCTCCTGGTTGTCTTATAGCCCTAACCTTTCTTCTGTCACTTCATCCTCACTGTGTTTAGAAACTTTTTCCACCTATTATTCAGATTTTTAGCTAAGCATCCTATTAATCCTTCTCTTAAGGTAGAGCACATTTTGCAGAAAATTATGGACATGTTCCAGTCACAGAAAGGTTATGAAATTTCCTAAAAAAGTACATGTTCTTTGTTACAGCTCTTACCCCTAAAACAAAATCAGGAAATTAGTAAGGTTACCTTTGTCTATGAGTCTCAGGCCTTCGTTCACAGGCTTTCAGCTTTTGAGGGAAGATTTTAAACTAACATTTCAGAGATGTTGCTGCCTCACTGAGCACTGGGCTGTTACCTGCATTGATAATTTATCTGTCTGTTTAGCCCTTACTCACCTGGGCCAGATCCTCTTATTTTATTCCTCAAAACCATCCAGGGTTCTTTTCCTTTATCCAGTAAGGAGAGCACATCTGGCTGATAAATGCAAAGCCCTGCTCAGAAGATAGGAAATAGAAAATGACTATGTGGCAGGGTTCCAAAATTTGCATCTAGTCCCTTGATTAAAGAAGACAGACAATTATAGGAAAGGCAAGCAGAAGGCATAAAGGACTTCAAAATGAGGGACAAACAGAGGGTCCCAATGATGAAGACTATTGCCAAAATTACAGAGCACAAACCAATTTCCCCCAGAGTCCAAAAATTCCACTACTAGACACTTGAATAATAATTTTTAAAAAATGTACTCTAGAAAGCATGAATTTCTGGGGTCAAATTCTCAATCACTTGGGAGGAGATACTCTTACCTAGTGAGACCATGTTGCTGTAGTTCTCCAACATAACATCTCTGTACAAATCCCTCTGTTCTAAGTCTAGGCATTCCCACTCCTCCTGAGAGAACTCTACAGTCACATCCTTGAACATCACCAAGCCCTGAAATGACAACCCCAAGTATTAATGGTGAAATTAAAAGAAACCTTTCAGATGGAAAGGGAGATGATGCAAAAGGGCACTACAGGATGTGGGACATACACTGAGCAAATGTACTAGAGCTAACTGACTGTGACATGGAAAATATGCTATGGAAATCAGTGTGACTAAAGTTGAGTGCCTATATGTTCTTAAAAGTTCCTGTTGCTCCAGTCACAACATCCTTATGACCTTCAGGTGACAAACACTAAACCGGGAGGATAGCAGTCAGAATGAAAAATATCATATGAGTTATTTGCTGATACCACTAAAAGGCTACACCAGCCTGGAATTTTCTAATTAAGTGAATAAAGTAATTTTTTGTTGTGGTTGTTTGTGGTTTGCTTAAACTACTTTCAGTTGAATTTCTTGTTAGTTGAACTTGAAATAATTCTTTAGACCCACTCCCAAACTGAATACTACTTCCTATGAAGAAAGTGTAGGATCTCTAAGCTCTTGGCTAAGTAGCTGACACTTGCCTTGGTAATGATATTAATCTTTTACTGATTCCCTGACAAAATCTCCGATCTCTCTGAACTCAACTCTCCATATCCCAACTAAAAGCCTCCTAAAGTGCCACAAACTGAGATGAGTATCAACTAACACCAAGTCATACCTTACCCAATTTAAAAAACCCATTTGATAGTGTAAATAAAAGCTTTCATATGTGTGTGTCCCCTTTAACCATTCATTTCTACTTTAAGACAAAGTTTTGAAAAGGAAGTCTTTACTATTTCCCTTAAGAAAGTGCATTTTTTTTTCCATCATTGCTTTAGCCAAAGACTTAGGATAAAAGATATAGTGAATACCCTGTGTGACCATATTTGGAGAGAAGAGGGAGCACCAAGGATTGCACTGGACTTTTTCACTATCATCACTTACCACAGAGAATACTGACTTAGATAACAGGTTAAGGATTAAAGAATGTGATAAAAATGGTTATATTTTTGAAAAAAGGCAATTCCAACTCACATGGGCCATGACTTAAAATTCGAAGAACTGATCGGTCCTCTTCTGGATTCTCTCCTGGCAAGATAAGGTCCTGAAAAGGCAGAGCTATAGGAAAATATTTGAGAAGTCAGGCTTTCCTTAGAGCTTTCAAATGGACTGAGAATGGCATTTTTTATCCCTGGAGAGAGGTTCAGAGGGAGTCTAAAGAAATCCTGCCTCTGTCTAAAACCTGAGGGACCAAACTGCAACAGACTGCATTTCAGTTCAGTCAGTTATGCTAAGATCATGACATGGGTCAGGATATGAGATACAGCCATTCTGACTAGCCTTGGGCAGCATATCTCCTACAACTGGATGAACCTCAAGTCACACAAAGACAATGAAACTCTCTACCTGGAAGCCCAATGTATCTGCCCAGGGCTCTCTTTTGTATTTTCTTGACAGTAGCCTCTCATTTCCTCCATATCCAATACTCTTATTTCCATCTAAAACTTATTTCCATCTAAAACACTCAAGCAGGGCCACAACACAGAACTAAAGGCAATTTAAGGACAAAATAACCCGGATTAGATTTACCAGAGACATTCGGTGAGATGACTGGTATATGTAGCTTGAGTGGTCTCTACTGTGGCACAAGCAGACTGTGCACAGAGTTCTTAGTCCAGCTGCAATGGCAATCCCATTAACCTCCAGGTCCAGCACTCTCTGGTTTCCTTCTGTTTTCTTGCATCATCCGTCCATCCTCCTCACTCAGTGAAAAGCCTTGGAGGAAAGAGAGAATTTGGTTCTGTTTATTCATTCCCACTCTAGAGTATCAACAATGAAAATGCAGATTGAGCAATATTATGTTCTGGGTACTTTACATACATTTTCTTCTTCTTTTTTTATTACTTAGAAATATGGGAAATCTCCAATGTATTATAAAAGTAGATAGAATGACATAATAAACTTCCAAGTTCTCTTCTCTCAGGTTCAACAATGTTTAAGTTATATCTATATTAACCTTTCATGCTTAAGCCAAGTGTGAAAGTCACTTATTATCCTCATTCAACAGATCAGGAAAGTGGTCACTTGCTCAAATTCAGTACTGGGGCTTAACATAGGTTTCCTGAACCCAAAGTTTGGTCACTTTTAATACTGGATCTTCTCTGGACTCCAGGATTTCTCATTTAATTGAGTGAATGAGCTGGACCTTGCCCTTAGGGGAAGAGAGTATGTTTTGCCTTCTGTGTTTTACTGATACTAAGCAGGACGGTGGCTTTGTCATGAAAGGATCTCAAAGATAGGAGAAGGCTGGGGTTGGATGAGTAGTCAGTTTTACAAAGCAAATCATTTTATCTGGGTGAAAAGAAAAAAATACCGAAGGCTTTCTGAATCTGGCTTTGTGCTTGGCATTGGGGATCCAGATGAGTATGTTGGCAACTCAGTCAGAAAAGTCAAGAAGCAATCAAAATACTGTAGAAAATAAAAGTTTCCATAGATGTAGGTGAGGAGTTGAGTAGTTCAAAGAAGCCAAAACCAAAACTAGTCAGGGAAAGCCTCCCATAGGAGATGATGCTTGAGATGAATCTTGCGGGACTAACTAAGAAAGATGGAGTAAGGGGGAAGGATTCTCAGGCAGAAGAAATAAAGCATGCAAATTAAGCAAAGATATCTTCATGTATTCAAGGAGGATAAAGTGGGAGGGAGGACCAGGGAGAGAAGGAATGGATAAAATAGAGATCAGACAATGATAAGCTCTAAAAAACAGGTTATGGAGTTTGGGTCTTATCTCAAAAGTGAGGACAAATCATTCTGCTATTTTAAAGTAAGGTTGACAAACGTTTCTAATAAAAGAAAAAAGTTGGTGTGGGAGGCTAGAAGAAAGGTTGATATATCAATCTGAGAAGTTTGCAGAAATTTAGTGTAAAGTATGTAGAATAGAATTGAGGCTTTGGAGTGAGAGAACCTCAGGGACCTGATGGGGTTTTAAATGCTTCCCAAGAATGAAGAGCTACAGAACAAACTGTGGACTGAAATACACTTGATGTTTGGAAAGGAGAAAGGGCTTGAGTGTGACTATAACATAGTTTTAGGGAAGAACTATTTTTATTATTTATTTATTTATTTATTTTTTGCCAGTTGCTTTTTTTTTTTTTATTTTTATTGACTTTGTAATAATATTACATCAAAAATATATATGTGAGGTCCCATTCAACCCCGCTCCCCCACCCCCCCTCTCCCCCCCCAACAACACTCGTTCCCATCATCATGACACATCCATTGGATTTGGTAAGTACATCTTTGGGCACCTCTGCACCTCATAGTCAATGGTCCACATCATGGCCCATACTCTCCTCCATTCCATCCAGTGGGCCCTGTGAGGATTTACAATGTCCGGTGATTGCCTCTGAAGCACCATCCAGGGCAGCTCCATGTCCCAAAGACGCCTCCACCTCTCATCTCTTCCTGCCTTTCCCCATACCCATCGTCCACCATGTCCACTTTTCTCAATCCAATACCACCTCTTCTATGTGGACATTGGATTGGTTGTGTCCATTGCACCTCTATGTCAAGAGGAGGCTCAAATTCCACATGGATGCTGGATGCAATCCTCCCATTTTCAGTTGTAATCACTCTAGGCTCCATGGTGTGGTGATTGTCCTTCTTCAACTCCATCTTAGCTGAGTGTGGTAAGTCCAATAAATCAGATTGTAGGTGCTGGAGTCTGTTGAGGCTCAGGACCTGGCTATCACATTGTCAGTCCAGAGATTCAAATCCCCTAAATATATCTTAAATCCCAACGTTAACTGCACCTCCAGCACATTAGCATGAAAGTCTTATGAAGGGAGATCCCATCTGAGTCCAGATTCATCACACATAAACACCATTTCCAAAGAGGGGCCATCTGCCCTGGTAGTTAACCCCATCGGCCATGGCCATAACTCTCATGGGTCTCTTTAGCCTTCAAAGGAACCAATATCTGGGGGTTGTATCTGCTTTATCTGTCTCTCTGACTCTGCTCAGTTGTGCATGAGGGCAATCCTTCTGCCAGCCTCCAGACTCTTTTTTAGAAACTCGTAGCCATATAAACTCATTTCTCCTTTCCATTTCCCCCTTACTTTAGGTCACACAGCATTTTAAAGTCATGTTATTTTATGTAGACATGGATATTCTGCTGATCCGCATTGAACCTTCCGTATAAGGTCCTTTTCCAGTTGCATCATCAGTTGGTATTTGATAGTGGTCCCTCGTTGCCAGGGAGGCTCGTCCCTGGGTGTCATGTCCCACGCTGGAGGGAAGGCATTGCATTTACATGCTGAGTTTGGCTTCGAGACTGGCCACATTTGAGTAACATGAAGGCTGACAGGAGGAAATTCCCAGGCACAATGTTGCTCTAGGCCTTGTTCTTATTTTAGGTTTATCAGCTCACAAGCATAGTCATTAGCTTCAGGGGCTCACTGTTGAACCCTCACTCCCTCCAGGTCCCCGCCGCTGTACCTGGGAGACTGTCGCTGCTCCCCTAGGGACCGCGGCAGAGCACCACTGGCCAGGAACCCAGTACCCCCCCTGCTGTGGTTTTTAATTGTTGCCGCTATAAGTATATCCAATCATTACCATGCCCCCTGGACATATGTTCTGTACAGCTCCCTGTCAGCCATATATCACCTGTCATTGGTATCCCATACCAGTATCCCTCCATTGCCATTGTTGAAACACTCTGTGGTCCAGAACTCCCCAAAATTTGAAGCCCAATATAATGTCATGGTCCCTTACTAGGGAATGGTATATAGCGATGGGTTTAAAGGATGGATAAAGAACTTGGATAAAGTTAGATAAAGAACTTAGATAAAGAATGTTGACTTGAAGAAATTCCACATCCTATCCTTTTTTTTTTTTTTTTTTCTTCCCCCCCCCCTAATTATTCAGCATTTCTTCACAGGAGTCCTAGACCACAGCAATGCATATATATAATATACAGCACTCCCATACCTCCACCACAAAACCTTTTTCCTTCCACAGCGATACTCTTACACCCTTTTCACATCATATTTACTTAAGGTGATGTACAGAGTCTGAGACATTAGCTTTCTAACAAGGTAATATCTGTGCTTACATTATGGTGCATACTTTAGGATACACAGTTCTTTACATTTTTAGTTATCCTATGTTTTACATTATGGTTTACATTATCAGTCTGTCATCTCCTATATGTTATGGTGTAATATTACATGTTTTATATCCATCCTTGTGTACTCTCAAAAAACTCCTCTCTTGCCCCCCTTTTACTTTGGTTCCACACATTTAACGTCCATTTTCCCTTCCACCTTGGTGCCCACAGTGACAGCCAACCTTCGTTTCCTGAGGAGCCACTTCCAGAAATAGATGGAATAGTGTTCAGGGCCTAACTTGCTCAACTGCCCCAATGCCCTGGGAGCCACCCTTTCTCTCGAGGGATACAGTTCCCTCTATTTGGTGGCATTAGTCCTCCCCAGGATGTGGGTCCACCCCCACTCTCACTACTTGGGATTTTACCCCATGGTGTCACCCACTCTGGCAGAATGAGCATTTAGGCATTCCCCAGGAGCCCGTCCTGCATCAGACCCTCCCCTCCGAGCATTCTAAACAGGTAACCCTCTTTATTATATTTTGATATGATTTTCTCGGCATTTTACTCTCCACCACCTCCTGACCCTCTCCTGTGTTCGTATGCTCCCCCTCCCTCCCCCCACTTTTGGGCAACGTTACCCAACCATCCCTCCCCAGCCACCCTCAAACCCGTAAAGCCCCAACCAAAGGCAACCCCTTGCCCCCATTTTATCTCTTCTTTGTGTTCATACTTACCACCATCTCGGGAAGAACTATTTTTAATCCTGACATTTCTCCTCCTGGAAAACATGCACAGAGAAACAAAGGAAAACAAAAGAAAATCCTGACCACTAGGAAACAGAGAAAACTATTAAACCCCAATTATTTGGAAATGTGGCCAAAAGCAACTGAAAGAACAGAACCTGTGTGGAAAGACATGGTGATGTTACAAAAGCATAAGAAATGTGGAGACTTCAGAATTGCCCAGCAAATATTCATTCCCTTGGGGAGTATGCCACACCCTCTAAGGTATCTGTGAGCAGGAATGATCTGAAAAAAATGTGATTGATTGGGGTGGTAGTAAAAGGAGGCTGGGAGATGTCAGGGGGCTCAAGGTGGTAAACACCTTGGCTGTATTCTTTACTTGCAGAAGCCAAAGAAGATATTGAGGGAAGGCAGAGCTGCCTCAGGAATCCTCCTTAACCAGGAAGTTCTGAACAACAAAGGTTCAGACTCCAAAGGTTGGGTCTAAACAAGGAAGGGTTCGGTTCCCAGTGCCTCCTAAAGAGAAGACTAGCAGACACAGAAAGCGTACAATGAATGGACATAGAACAGACAGCAAGCACAAATAACAAGGTGGGGAGGTTAACAAATAAAATAAATCTTTAAAAAAAAAAACTCACTAGAAAATGTCAGAGAAGATGGAAGTTATTACCCACCATTCTGATATGAATTAAAAATAATTTATGATGCAATTGCAGCTCAGAAGCCAGACCATATGCACAAAAACAAATCTCAGGAAAGGGCAGAGGGTGATAGTAGACAACAGAGTTGGGCTGAAATGGAAGCTAGCAGAGTTAGAAAAGAAACAGGCAAATCGCTTCAGAAATGAAATTAACTACAAGAAGCACAAGGTACAAAAATACCACAGAAAATATATTATGGAATAAATAATATGGAAATTAGTAAACTTAACTAAATGAAACAGATAAAAATGGATGAAAATTATTAGAGAAATATATAAGCTAGAGGAAACCAACATGCATATAACTAGAGTCCCTAAAGATGAAATGCAAATCACAGGAATAGAACAAATATTTTAAAAACTATATTTTTAACATTCAAGAAAATATTCCCAACATAATACAAACATGTATGGAATGAAAAGACACATCATATTGTAAGAGAAAATGACCCAAAATCATTAGTACCAAAACATTTCCTAATAGAATAATTAGACTAGAAATCACGGGAAAGCAAGATAAAAATATCAAGTCATTTATAAGAAAAAGAAAACAGAGTTGTCATTTGACTCCTCCACTACAAAATATAGTGCACCAAAATAGTGGATGCGTTGGTTGTTTAGATACTTAAACAAATACCATACAATGTGCTGGCTTAACAGGAATTTACTGGCTCATGGTTTCAGAGGCTAAAACGCTTACTTCTTCCCAGGGTTGGTATCTTTTGGCTGGCTGGCAAACTGTGGGGTTCCTTGGCTTTTCTGTGGCAATGAACATGGCAGAGTCTTCTCCTTTCTCTTCTGGGTTCTGTTCACTTCTATCTTCTGGCTATTCCTCATGGTTACTCTCTCCATCTGACTTTCACTCTGTTTATAAGTCCCCAATAATTGGATTAAAGCCCAACATGATTCAATTGGGCTACTCCCTAATGAAGCAACATCTTGAAGAGATCTTATTTATAATGGGTACACACCCACTAGAATGCAGACCAAGACCAAGAACATGTCTAAACTGGGGTACACAATTTAATCCACCACAGTCTGCCCTCTGGACCCCAAAAAGATATGTTCTTCCCATTTGCAAAATACATTAATTCCATAATAACATCACAAAATCTTTAAACCATTTTAGAACAATGCTAAGTCCAAAGTCTCATCAAAATCAGTTATGGGTATGGACCATCTTAGGGCAAAATTCCTGAAGAACCTGTGAAGCCTAGAAAACAAGTTATATGCTTCTAATATACAGTGGAGGGACAGGCATAGGATAAACATGCTCATTCCAGAAGGGAAAAAGTGCAAGGAAAACAGGGGTCACAGGTCCCAAACAAGTCTGAAACCCACCACGGCAAGCTCCATTAGATTTCAAAGTCTGTCATCTATAGATTAAAGTTTTGTCCTCTGGGGCTGATGGAGCAGCAGTCCCACTCCTCATAAGCACTGGGCAGCAGCCATGCTCTCCCCAGAGGGGTGTATTCCCTACCATCTTCAAGCACTGTGGTGGTGGCATTCTCCCTGAGCAATGGGCCCAAGGCCCACCCACTCCAAATGCCAGGCAGATGGCTTGCCCTCTCCAGGAGTAGGGGCAAACACCCTTTCCACACACGTGGGTGGTCCCTCTCTCATGTGCCAAAGAGATCTTTTCAGTCTGGACCTTTGCTTCCATGGTCCTTCCCTTGAAATCACTCTTCCTTCAATTAGTCCCTTCTCTGCCCCTTTCAGTCCAGGCTTGCAGTGGTTCTACTCATGACTTCCAGCTTCTTGCTTCTCCCATGGTTTTTCACTTGTACCCAATTTTCTTTACTTAAAAAGACACTAACCATATTGGATTAAGGCCCACCCTCATTCAGTTTGCACACATCTTAACTAATAATGTTTTAAAAGATCCTATTTACAAATGGGTTCACACCCACAGGACCAGAGTCACCCACATTTCTTGGCTCATGGTATCCTTCCTCTCTCTTCAAAACCTACAGCACACCACATCTCTGACCATTATTCTGTGGTCACCTCACCTTCTGACACTATACTCACTTGAGAAAGGTTCACCAGTTTTAGGTTGAGCCCAACTGGATAATCTAGGACAATCTCCCCATCTCAAGGTCCTTAATGTAATCACATCTTCTAAATCCATTTTGCATGTAAAGTAACATATTTACAAGGATTAGGATTTTTCATTATTTTGCCTAACACAACCACCTCTAAGGTTTTATCCACAGCCTCCTTTTTTTCTGAGGGAGACTCAGAAATCAACCTTTCACTACCACAACACTACATCTCCAATACTGTCTTGAATCCAATGAGAATAAGTGTCAATATATCCTGTATCCATGTTTATGTCCATTATAAGAAGTCCCAGATTCCCTGGACACCCTTCTTTTCAGACACTGTACTCTACATCAGTTCCCATCTATGCTCTTTTCTCCTCTCTTGCCAGCTCTTCTAAATTTCCAATATGCCCTCTGGAATTGATAATTCATTAAAAACAAAATCCTCTATTATCACTTCCTTGAATACTCCCTTCACCTTCTAGATTTAACAGACACCTAGCTCTCCACAAAGGACTCTGCAACCCTCTCAATTTTTCCCCCTAATATCACTGGCTCTGGGGTGAGCAGAGGTCCTCCTTATTCTTCTTTATTACTTTCAGATCTTTCCTCTTACTTCTCCATAAAAACCACTAGCTTTGAATTTAATGCCATCAGATTATCTAACTCACCACCCCTCCCTGTTGCTGACATCTACTAAACACAGGTGGTTTCTGTTCGTTCTTTGAAAACTTGAGCTCACAGCACAAAAGTCTCTGCAACACACATACCCTTCTTTTATTTTTGCACTACCAGTACAATCATAAGATAAACCTGGCTTACCCTTACCTAGGCTTTTTCCCCTCATGGCTCATTCCCACCAGCATACTGATGGTTATTTCTCCCTCACCAGCTGCTGCTCCATTTCTCTACTCATATTTTACAGAGAAACTGTTGGGACATGTTATCTACACTGTCTCCTATTCTTCTCCCCTTGTTCTACTTTATGCCACTCGGATTCCCTACTGACGCACCACGTAAACTGTTCTCCACACACATTCACAAGTGACGATGCCTGTTGTTAAACGCAATGTTCAGTTCTTTGACTCTGTACCCTCAGCTGCTACCTCTACGTTTGCACACTCACGCACATAATGACACGGTCACAATCATGTACACAGTCCATTAGTTACACTGAGCGCCGGTCACGATCTCGCGCCCGCACAGTCTCCTGTCTTAATCTCACATACACACTCCAACAGCTCCGCTCGCAATCTCTCATCCATAAGTCCTGCATCAATTTCACACACGACCCACAGTTTCCGACGTGATTGCTTGGGCACACGCGCGTACACACATAGTTCATCCACCCCCACCCCCACCCTCAGTTCTTGCTCTTGCTCTCAAAGTCTCTGACTCGGAAAACGTCCGCCCCATTCCCCTCACCTGCAGCCTCGGCCCCTCTCGGGTCGCTCCGCTTCCGGATCCCAGATGCCCCCACCCACCCCGCAGTCTCCCGAGGGAGCAGAAAAAACCGCGGAGATCCGAGCGCGATTCCGCCTACTGTCCAGAGGCAGCCGGTGCACCCGAAGGAAGTTGACGCGGACTCGATGAACTCTGGGAACTGTAGTCGCAGCCCAGACAGGCCGTTAACGGCCCAGAGCCCGAATGTCCTCATTCTCAGGCCCTGGCCTTAGACCCCCATCCTTCCCTCTGCAAAGCCCACCATCTCCCACACACCGCTCATATCTGCTGCCCAGAGCTTCAAAGATTTCTAAGCCGCATTGAAAATGCAGCCTTAATGGAGGCCTCCACGTTGCGCTCCAGCTCCGCCTACCCGCATGCCCCTCTCCATAACTCAAAAACAATAAGCCAACAGCCAATGCAGGGTTTGAAAGGCTGGAAGAAGGCTTGGGTGCAGTCGTAGACATGCCTCCGCTGGATGGTCAGATTCTTTTCAGTGGGAGCTCGTCGCGGGCACCGTTGGAAGATAAGGCGTGGAAGACAGGGTCGCGAAGGTGCTGCCGAGCGAGCGACCGGTTCTTAATGTTTCGCGGAGCTTCGGCCCTGCAGAGTGAACGCCCCTTAACCCACCAACCCCGGCCTGCGGTAGGATGAAGAGACCCGGCGTGTGTGATGCGTACCTCGGTGCCTGGCCCTTAGGGGTTCCCTGCAATGGAAGCCGTGGGAATCCTCACGGAACCCGAATGTAGTATCTCTCGCATCCGCAACCAAAAATACTTACCTGTTTACATCCTCCCGTTTACCTTATAGTGTTTAATTAAAATCAATATTCATGTCTAGCCCATTTTTTTTTCTTTCAAATTCACCAAGTAACTTTTTTTTTTTTTTTTTAGTATTTAGTATTAGGGAAATGCAAAACAAAACCACAATGATACCATGTTACATCCACTAGGATGCCTATTATTCAGAACACGTAAAATAACAGATATTGGTGAGAATGTGGAGAAATTGGAAACCTTGTGCATTGCCAGACACAGAAGGACAGATATTGTATGATTCCACTTACGTGAAATATCTGGAATAAAAAAAATTCAGAGACAAAGTAGAATGGAGGTTACCAGGGGCTGGGGGTAGGGGAATGAGATTTTGCTTAGAGGATCCAGAATTTTGTTTTGGTATGATGAAAAAGTTTTAATAATGGAAGGTAGTAATGGTATATTTACCATTGTAAGAAAAAACAAACACTGAATTGTATACTTAAAATGGTTAAAATGGCTAGTTTTATGTCATATATATTATATATAACAAATATATGTTACCACAGTATTAAAGTACATTGTTCGTATCTCATGAAGTGCCCACCCCATGTAAATTTCTAATTCCCACGTCCTACGCCCACCCCAGACTCCTAGGTGAATTTTAGGGTAATATCGCGGTTTGTCAGTTGTTACCTATTTTTAAGATTTACATAAATGCAATCAAATTGTAGGTATCTTCTGTGTCTTGCGTATTAACTAAACTTCTGATTGGGTTAACTCAAACCTCTATACTAAAGGCCTTGCAGAAGGAAAGGTGTGCCCATGCAGAGTTACTACCATCAAGTACCCAGGTAAGATCATTTACTGGGAGAATTCACAGGACTCAATACATAGTGTACTCATGGCTATGACTTATTACAGCACAAGAATACAAAGCAAAATCAGCAAAGGGAAAAGGTGCATAGGGCAAAGCATTCAAGGGTCCTCTCCCAGTGGAGTCCACACACTAAGTGTTTAATTAACCCAACCAGTAGTTGTGACAACATGTGTGAAATGTTGCCCATCAGGGAATCTCATTAAAGATTAGTGCCTAGGGTTTCCAGAGTGGTCATATAGGCAGCCTCTGCCTGGCATGTATGAGGATTCTAGACTCCCAGAAGGAAAGCTGGTGTTTAACATAAAACATATTATTTCCATAAAGAGTTTAGGCATATAGTGAGTCACTCTTATCAGAGTGGTGGGAACCTTCCCCAAATCCAAGTTGCAGATGCAAGCCAAGAGCTAACCTTTCAAGCAGATTTTTCTAAGGATAGCATTTTCAGATCTTTTCTTGTACACTATTGTCCTTAACAAGGTGACGCTTTCAACAACAACAAAAAAGTTGTATGAAAAGACAAGAAAAACCAAGACATTTCCAAGGAACAAAGTAATCATCAGCACTAGATGCATATATGATCCAAATGTTGGAATCATGTAGCATGGAATTTGAAATAACTATGATTAAAATGTTCAAAGCTCTTAGGCAATGGCTCTCAACTGGTGACGATTTTGCCCCCAAAAGATATTTGGCGCAGTTTGGATATAATTTTCGTTATCACAACTGGAGGGGTGATAAGGTCTCTACTGGGTAGCATACGGGGATGCTGCTAAATATCCTACAATACAGAGCCCATTTCATATCTAGGCTAAAATATCAATAATGCCAAGGTTAAATACTTTGAGAAATCAAGACAATGTGTTATTAGTGAAGGGACAGACAGATTAATGCAACAGAATAGAGTCAAGAAATAGACTCATAAATATAAGCTATTAATTTTTGACAAAGGTACAAAAGCAATTCAATGAAGAAAGGATAATCTTTTCAACAAATGATGTTGGAATAATTGGTCATCTGTATCTTAAAAATAACTTGAATTAAATTTCACAATTTATGCAAAAATTAACTCAAAATAGATCATAGCTCTAAACGTAAAACATCAAACTAAAACTTTTTGAAGAAAAATAAGAGAAAATCTTCATTAACAGAGATTTTAGAAATGACATCAAAAGCAATCCATAAAAAGCTGGACTCAGATGTGATCTTTGTCCACAAGTCTCTCCTGTTACTTTTACTGGAACTGTAGTTGGTGCTGGGGTTTAATGTATACCCAGGGGACCTGAATCTCTGGACTGACCATGTGATAGCCAGGCCCTGAGCCTCAACAGATTTGCAACCCCTACACTCTGGTTTATTGGACTTAACCCACTCAGCTAATATGGAGGTGAAGAAGATCATCCACCACACCAGAGAGCCAAGAATGCCTACAACTGAAAGCAGAATTGCATCCAGCATCCATGTGGAATCTAAGCCCCCTCTTGATATAAATGTGGAGTGGACACAACCATTCTAAGGTCCACAGGATGGAGGAACAGAGTATGGATTAGAGTGGACTTACTGATATTCTATTCATGAACTATTGTGATTAGTAATCAAAGAAAATGTCACATTGGTGTGGAGAAAGTGGCCATGGGGGCTGCTGGGGGTAGGAAGCGGGAGGAAGAGATATGATCTGGGGGCATTTTCGGGGGTTGGAGTTGCCCTGGGTGGTGCTGCAGGGACAGTTACCAGACATTGTATGTCCTCCTATGGCCCCCTGGGTGGACTGTGGGAGAGTGTGGGCTATGGTGTGAACCACTGACCATGAGGTGCAGCAGTGCTCAGAGATGTATTCACCAAATGCAATGAATGTCTCATGATGATGGAGGAGGTTGTTGTTATGGGGGGAGGAATGGGGTGAGGGGGGTGGGGGTATATGGGGACCTCATATTTTTTAAATGTAACATTAAAAAAATAAAGACAAAAAAATAAAAATAAAAAGCAATCCATAAAAAAGTTGCCACATTAGCTTTCATAAAACACACTCTTCAAAGGACACCAGTAAGAGAAAAGACAAAGCACAGGAGGGGAGAAAATATTTGCAATTCTTATATCAAACAAAGGACTTGCATCCAGAATATATAGAGGGATTTAAAAATTCAATTAAAAAAAAAAAAACAATCCTAATTTAAAAATGTATGGAGGACTTAAATGGACATAAAGTAAAAATATGAACACCAGCAAAAAATTTGTGAGACACATGAGTATATAAGAGAAAGCATAAATTTCCATCTACATAAAGAGCTCATACATATCAATGAATAAAACAATTTCATATTTCTAGAACTTAAAAAACTTAGTAAAACAAACAGATTAAACAGTAAACAATTTATGGAAATAATGATAGTTTTTAAACATTTGAAAAGATGCTCAACTTCACCTCTAATGAAATAGTCAATAGTATAGTTAAAATAAAACTATAGAAATTCACTTTAGGGTACTAAGAAGTAGCTTGCAGCAAACCAAGTTACCAGAAGAGATGTAGAAAAAATTGATAAAATAAAAATGGAACTTTTTAAGCTTTATTTATTTATTTATTTTTCATATAGAAAGGCTTTAGAAATATATATTTTTTAAGATTTATTTATTTATTTATTTCTCTCCCCTTCCCCCCCCCCATCCCAGTTGTCTGTTCTCTGTGTCTATTTGCTGCGTCTTCTTTGTCGGCTTCTGTTGTCAGCAGCACACGGGTAGTGCTATGCCCTAGGAGCAAGGGTCAACCAGAAGCAAAAAGAACCGGATCAAAAATGTACTGGAGCCTTGACTCAGCTCAATTACGGAATGAATTTAGGTGATTAGCACTTACACCATCTGCCAGCAGAGGAAAAGGTGATTCCTCTGTAAAGGAAGATATCATTTGCAGCCTCTATTATTTTTCAGTACACATACACAGCTGACCTAGTACACATAAACAATGTCCAGAATTTAATAAATTATTAAGCATGCTGAGACAAGACCATATAATGGAAAACCAAGAGAAAAGAACAAACAAGTTAAAAAACAAAAACCAGAACCCAAAAGTGCTTCCAATATTAAAGTAGACAAGGACTTAAGATGGAGAATTATACCAAAGAACTAGAATCTATAAAGCAGCATCAAATGAAAATTCTAAAGCCCAATATAAATATACTGACATTAAGGACTTATGGGACGTGACAGTTTGAGACTGTTTTTGTGAATACCAAAAAGAGAAAGATAATGTTTGTAACTATTCTTCTGGGTGTGCTACCCTTTGATTATATTGGATTCAGCTGAGGGCCCTTGATTAAATTACCTGCTAATTACTGTGACCTAAAACTTTTTTGAAGACATAATAAAAATTTTTTAAAACAGATATAGACAATGAGGAAGAAATGGAAGAGATTGCCTTGCCTCTTTACAAACAGGGCAATACCTACTAGAGTGTGAAAGGCAAAATGTCAAAAAAAAAAGTTTTATTATATTTTTCATTTTTTAATACCCCAATTTATTTTCTACTTCATTTTAGTTTTTCTAAATTATTATGTATTCTATTTCTAATCTTTAAACCTATTATTATTACTATTTCAGTTTTTTACTAATTGAATTTGGTAATATATTAGGCTTCATTTTTGAAGAAGTTTTGGATCACAGAGGGATTCAACTATGGCAGAGGAGGAGCATTGGTGTGAGGTGTCACTGATGGGGGATGTATGGGTGGGATGGAGTTCTCCAGGGCATGCATATAGGGTATATAGATATGTTTGGATGTTCATTGGGTATTGTCACAGAGGGTAGATTACACGCGCCAACTGAGGGAGTGCTGAGTTGCCATCAGGGGGAGCTCTGTCACATTCCCCAATGGAATAGCAGCAATCCCCCAAGTGCAAGGGCAAAGATCGGTGAAGAAGGATGGTCCAATGATGGGCCCTTGATACTGATGAGTATGCTTATGAGCCTGTGTGCTTGAAATTTCAACTAGGCCTAGAGCCACAGGGTGCCTAAGAGTTACCTCCTGAGAGCCTCCATGTTGGTCAAATGTGGCCACTCTCTAAGCCAAACTCAGCCTGTGTATTAGTCAGGTTTCTAGGGAAACAGAATCAACAACTGTTGATTACTATCAACAGTTAGTAACAGTTACTATCTCTGTTGATAGTAAGAGATTTATCAGAGGCTCTCACACAGTCATGGGGATGCACGCAGGCTGCAACCAGACACTCCGATGAAAGTCCAATGAAGATTCTTGATGAGTTCCGGGAGATGTTGGCTGTCCAATGACAAGCTGGGAAATTCTCTCTCAATGCTGTAATCACTTCCCCTTTTAAGGGATTCAACTGATTGGGTTAAGCATTACTCATTGCTGATGCCAATCTCCTTGATTGATGTAATTATAACCAGCTATCTCTGATGTACCACTGCAGTAAAGTCTATGGTGACTGAAGTCCATAAATGTCCTTGTATTACAATTAGCCCAGTGCTTGCTTGACCAAACAACTGGACACAATTACCTGGCCAAGTTGACACAACAGCCTAACCATCACAGTCCATCCCTTCTCAACTCGGCAACCATACACATTACCTTAGACCATACTTAGTCTCTAGGTAAAAACAATAACAGACATGCATATATATATATATATATTTCCACCTAACAATGTTCAACTCTTCTGTGTACAACTGGAAATTAATTAATTCCATACAGAATAGGGTGCAAGTTTTTGGGTAATATTCACTCTCAAACTTGACATCCTCAAATATTATGAAATGAAATGGATACAACTTGTTATGTGATAAGGGGAAAGTTGGAGGAAAAAGACAAACTCACTTTGTGTACATATACAATCATCATTATAATGAAACAAGGAAGAAAGATTCATGACCATTATAGTCCTCATTTCTGTAACTAGTCACATGGTTGAAGTTCATATTTATCACTACCTTTTTCCACTACCCATTCCATATTTCCATTACCCTCAGCAAGCACTACAGCTGGTCATGGTTCTTTGCCTGGTGGGGTGACCCAAACTTTCATTCCTGAAGATTCTGGGTCATTATTAGTCCTGCTTGTATTGGGTTGTTGCAATTTTCAATTGATTTTAATGATAGGACATTGCAGTACTAGGAGATGCTCTAGAGGATCTCCTGTATTCCAGGCAAACTCTTCTTTACCCCCATTATGTAGATGCAGTCCTATTTCCCCTTGATAGTCAGGATCAATCACCCCAGCCAGTACAGTAATTCCCTTCTTTGACTGTTGATTCAGAGATTAGAGGAGCCCAAAGTGGCCAGGTGGCCGTTTTAACTTCCAGTTCAGTGGAATCATTGTTGTGTTCCTGGTGACAGCATTCCTTCTTTGGGGACTAAAATCTGTAGACCAGCAGAGTTTGAATTGCAGAGACAGGAAGCAAAAATTTTCCTAGTGGGATACTAGGTGCCACTCCCATTTCCACCCCTTGATTCCTGGACCCAAGGATCCAGGTTAAGGGAGAAACAGCACCATAGGTTGGATGCTGATTTAGAGCATACACAGCCTCCTGGAGAACATTGCCCCAGCCCTGCAAGGTATTGCCACCTAGTTGGCACCATAATTGAGTCTTCAAAAGGCCATTCCAGGGAAGTGACTATGGCTCAATCATGTGAACTCCCGTCTACCATATGGAGGCTGTGGGTTCGCATCCTGGGGCCTCCTTGTGAAGGCAGGCTCACCCGCATGCTGCGGAGAGCTGCCAGGCCCGCAAGCACCATGGAGACCTGACTCAGCAAGGTGATGCAGCAAAAAGAAGGGAGACAAGCAAGAACACAGAGAGCCCGCAGCAAATGTACACAGAGAGCAGAGAGCAAGCAAGCCACAAGAAGGGAGGGGAAACAAAATAATATAAATAGACACAGAAGAATGCACAGCGAATGGACACAGAGAGGAGACAGTAGGCAAAAACCTGCAAGGGGGAGGATTTTTTTTTTTATTTTTATTTTTTATTTTTTTTATTTTTTATTTTTAAAAAGGCCATTCCAGAGAGACTTCCGGCAAGATGGGGGCTGAGTGAGCTTGCCTTGCCGTCTCTCCTGGGAAGAGGCAGCTGGGCACCGCTAGAGGTTCTCCGGGACCAGGCTTTTTCAGGATTTTTTCAGGGCAGGAAGTGTCTGGACATCGATTTGGTGGGAAGGTAACGGAAAGGACTGGTCTATAAGATATAAATTGGGACTTTTCAGGAGGGGGAGGCAAGATGGCGGCTGAGTGAACTTCCCGGTTACTAGCTCCTGGGGGGAATTGGCTGGGAGGCGTCGGAGACTCTTTGGGACTGGCTGTTTCGGGATTTTTCCTGGTCCGGAGGTGTCTGGACATCGATTTGGAGGGAAGGTAACAGAGAGGATCCATCTGTGAAATATACACGGAGATCCCAGCTACGTGTGGAGGATTCCCTCCTTGGGTAGGCGGAGCCGAGGCAGCTAGCACCGCGCGGAGCCCCGGCGGGCGGCGGCCAGGGTAGCCGATTCCGGCCGAGCCCGGCTGAGCCGCGGCGGGCTGGGGGGCGGAGCCCGGCTGAGCTCGGCCGAGCCCAGCCGCGCCACGCCGGTGGCGAGTGGGAGAGCCGCGCCGCGCCGCGAGCGGGAGAGCCGAGCCGCGCTGCGCCGCGCCGGGCGGCGGGCGGGAAAGCCGAGCCCGGCCGAGCCCAGCCGAGCCCAGCCGAGCCGCGGCGGGCGGCGGGCGGGGGACCGGAGCCCAGCTGAGCCCAGCCGAGCCTGGCGGCGGGGTTTCTGTTCTTTGGTTTTTTTTTATTTTTTATTTTTTGTTGTTGTTGTTGTTGTTGTTCTTTTTTTTTTTTTTTTCCAATCCTCTCTTTCTTGTCCCCAATATTCTTCTTATACTATTTTACCTTAACAATACAATAGGTCCTACAGGAAATACCTCACATTTGCTGGGTTTCCTCACCCTCCACTGCCTCATTTCTCTGTGAATAGATTTAGCCTATCTACACTATCCCCTTTCCCCTACAACTTGATATCCTCCACCATCTGCTATCTCTCCTATATTCCATCTCCCTTTCTTTGATCCACAAAGTGTCTAACTCTTAATTTCTAATACCTTTGTTTAGTTTTCCATCTGGTATTCGTCCCTGAAATTATTACCTTTCTTTTCTCTTTCCCTCTCTCACGAAAACAATAGCCTCTTAGTACGTACCACATTCCTCCCATATTCAGTCGTCTACCTCATTATAGGTACTTTCCTACTACTATAACTCTACACAATTTACATGATCTAACCTCCATCCTCCCAGAACTCATATTGTTGCTTTGTAAACATATATCACCAATACTACTTCACACTTTTTCCTTCCTTACACAGTTGACTTTCCCCAGCACTAATACTTTCCTTTAAAGTGAGCTTAACTAGCAATAAGAAATTGGAATAAGAAGAACAAAGTGACAAAGAGAAGATATAACACTTACGCAAAAACAACAGCTAATTAATCTCCAAGACTAGACAAAGAAGCTAAGGAACTGATTAAACCCGTCAAGAAAAAATGTTGACAAGACAGCAACAAAAATCTACAAACCAAACCAGTAATCAGGAAAACATGGCTGAATCCAATCAACAAACTGAAAATCAGGAAGGGGGGCAGGACTTCGCACAAGCAATGAAAGATCTCAGAACATTTATCACCGACAAATTTGATGAAGTAATGAAAGAGGTTAACAGCGTGAAGACAACACTCGGAGGGGAAATTGCAGACATGCGCAAAAAAATAACAGATATGATGGAAATGAACACCACAATTCAAGAAATCAAAAATACACTTGCAGCAAATATCAGCAGACTAGAAGAGGCAGAGCAGAGAATTAGTGATGTGGAAGACAGTGCATTGGAAATCAAACAGATAGTAGAAGTGGTCAATAAAAAGGTAGAAAAAATCCAGATAGGACTTAGGGACCTGAATGATAACGCAAAACGCTCAAACATACGTATTATAGGCATTCCAGAAGGAGAAGAGAAGGGAAAGGGGTCAGAAGGAGTGTTGCAGGAAATAATGAATGAAAACTTCCCAAATCTACTGAAAGAGACAGATGTACATATCCAAGAAGCACAGCGCACTCCACTGGTCATAAACCCCAACAAGCCCACCCCAAGACATATACTTGTCAAATTATCCAATGCTCAAGACAAAGAAAAAATTCTAAAAGCAGCAAGAGAAAAGAAAACCATCACATACAAGGGAAACTCCATAAGATTAAGTGCTGATTTCTCATCTGAAACGATGGAGGCAAGAAGGCAGTGGTATGATATAGTCAAGGTACTAAAGGAAAAAAATTTCCAACCAAGAATACTCTATCCAGCTAAACTAGCATTCAAAAATGATGGAGAGTTCAAAATATTCACAGATAAACAGAAACTGAAAGAGTATATCAACAAGAAACCTCCCCTTCAAGAAATTCTTAAAGGGAATTCTGCAGGAAGAAAGGAAAAAACAGGACAGTCAGAGATGGAGGAGAGTGTAAAAGCAACAAGAAAGACAAAAATAGAAGGGGAAAATAAAATAATACAAACAAAATATAACAAACACAAATCCAACCAAAATATGGCTACCATAAATAACTCTCTAAACGTAATAACACTGAATGTCAATGGATTAAACTCACCTATCAAAAGATTCAGACTAGGACACTGGATAAGGAAATACGACCCATCTATATGCTGCCTACAAGAGACACATCTTAGACCCAGAGACTCATGGAGGTTGAAAGTGAATGGCTGGAAAACAATCATACAAGCAAACAACAACCAAAAAAAGGCAGGAGTAGCTATATTAATATCAGACAAAATAGACTTTAAATGTGAAACAATTGTGAGAGACAAAGAAGGATACTATATTTTAGTGAAAGGGACAATTTGTCAAGAAGATCGAACAATCATAAATATTTATGCTCCTAACAAGGGCGCCTCTAAATATGTGAGGCAAACGCTGGAAAAACTAAGTGAAAGAATAGATGCATCTACAATTATAGTGGGGGATTTTAATACACCACTATCAACTCTGGACAGAACATCTCAAAAGAGAATCACTAAAGAAACAAAACATTTGAACAGTATATTAGAAGAGCTGGATCTAATAGACATATATAGATCATTACACCCAAACACAGCAGGATATACATTTTTCTCAAGCGCACATGGAACATTCTCCAAGATTGACCATATGCTAGGCCACAAAGAAAGGCTTAATGAATTCAGAAAGATCGAAATCATACAAAACAATATCTCTGACCACAGTGGAGTCAAGCTGGAAATTTGCAAGGGACAGAGACCCAGACTTCACACGACAATTTGGAAATTAAACAGCACACTCTTAGAAAAACAGTGGGTCAAAGAGGAAATCTCAAAAGAAATCAATGACTACCTTGAAACAAATGATAATGATAACACAACATACCAAAATTTATGGGATGCAGCAAAAGCGGTACTGAGACGGAAATTTATAGCCATAAATTCATATATCAAAAAAGAAGAAAGAGCAGAAATTGAAGAATTAACTGCACATTTGAAGGAATTAGAAAAACAACAACAAAGTAACCCAACAGGAAGAAGAAGGAAGGAAATAACAAAGATAAGAGCAGAACTAAATGAAATAGAAAATAAGAAAGCACTTGAAAAAATAAACAAGACCAAGAGCTGGTTTTTTGAGAAGATCAACAAAATTGACAAACCTTTAGCGAGACTAACAAAGAAAAAAAGAGAAAAGATGCAAATACACAAAATAAGAAATGAGAAAGGTGAAATCACCACTGACCCCACAGAAATAAAGACTATCATAAGAGGATACTTTGAAAAACTATATTCCAACAAAAATGACAATTTAGAGGAAATGGACAAATTCCTAGAAATACATAAGCAGCCCATACTGACAAAAGAAGAAATTGATGATCTTAACAAACCAATCACAAGCAAAGAGATAGAATCAGTCATTAAAAATCTCCCAACTAAGAAGAGCCCAGGGCCAGACGGCTTCACAGGTGAATTCTACAAAACATTCCGGAAAGAACTAACACCAATCCTGTTGAAACTATTCCAAAAAATCGAAACAGAAGGAACACTGCCTAATTCCTTCTATGATGCCAACATTACCCTAGTACCAAAGCCAAACAAAGACACCACAGGAAAGGAAAATTACAGACCAATTTCTCTAATGAACCTAGACGCAAAAATACTTAACAAAATACTTGCTAATCGTATTCAACAACACATTAAACAAATTATACACCATGACCAAGTGGGATTTATTCCAGGTATGCAAGGATGGTTCAACATAAGAAAATCAATCAATGTAATACACCATATAAACAGATTGAGAGAAAAAAACCACATGATTATATCTATAGATGCAGAAAAGGCATTTGACAAAATACAGCACCCCTTCCTGATAAAAACACTCCAAAAGATCGGAATACAAGGAAACTTTTTGAACATGATAAAGAGTATATATGAAAAACCTAAAGCCAACATTGTTTACAATGGCGAAATCCTGAAATCCTTCCCTCTAAAATCAGGAACAAGACAAGGATGCCCATTGTCTCCGCTCCTATTTAACATTGTCTTGGAAGTACTGGCTCGAGCACTGAGACAAGAACCAGATATAAAAGGCATTCAAATTGGAAGGGAAGAAGTCAAAATTTCATTATTTGCAGATGACATGATCCTATATATAGAAAACCCTGAGAGATCTACAACAAAGCTCCTAGAACTCATAAATGAGTTTAGCAAAGTCGCAGGTTATAAGATCAATGCGCAAAACTCAGTAGCATTTCTATACACCAATAATGAGCAAGATCAGGAGGAAATCAAGAAACAAATACCATTCACAATAGTAAATAAAAAAATCAAATACTTAGGAATAAATTTAACTAAAGATGTAAAAAACTTATACATCGAGAACTATACAAGATTGTTCAAGGAAATCAAAGAAGACCTAAATAAATGGAAGAATATTCCCTGTTCATGGATAGGAAGACTGAATATTATTAAGATGTCTATCCTACCAAAACTGATCTACACATTCAATGCAATCCCAATAAAAATCAACACAGCCTTCTTTAAGGAACTAGAAAAACTAACTATGAAATTTATTTGGAATAAAAAGAGGCCCCGAATAGCCAAAGACATATTGAAAAAGAAAAACGAAATAGGAGGAATCACACTTCCTGACTTCAAAACATACTACAAAGCTACAGTAGTGAAAACAGCATGGTACTGGCATAAGGAGAGACACACAGACCAATGGAATCGAATTGAAAGTTCAGATATAGAACCTCATGTATATAGCCATATAATATTCGATAAAGCCACCAAACCCTCTCAACTGGGAGAGAATGGCCTATTCAACAAATGGTGCCTGGAGAACTGGATAGCCATATGTAGAAGAATGAAAGAGGATTACCATCTCACACCTTATACAAAGATCAACTCTAGATGGATCAAAGACCTAAATATAAGAGCCAAGACCATAAAGACCTTAGAAAGCAGTGTAGGGAAACATCTACAGGACCTTGTAATAGGAAATGGCCTCATGAATATCACACCAAAAGCACGAGCAGCAAAAGAACAAATAGATAAATGGGACTACCTCAAAATTAAAGCCTTCTGCACCTCAAAGGAGTTTGTCAAGAAAGTAAAAAGGGAACCCACACAATGGGAGAAAATATTTGGCAACCATATATCTGATAAGAGACTTATAACTTGCATATATAAAGAACTCATAGATCTCGAAAACAAAAAGATAAACAACCCATTTAAAAAATGGGAAAAAGATTTAAACAGACACTTCTCCAAAGAAGAAATACAAATGGCTAAAAAGCACATGAAAAAATGCTCCAAATCCCTAGCTATCAGGGAAATGCAAATCAAAACTACAATGAGATACCATCTTACTCCCATAAGATTGGCAGCCATGAAAAAAACAGTAGAATACAAATGCTGGAGAGGATGTGAAGAAAGGGGAACACTCATCCATTGCTGGTGGGAATGCAGAAGGATCCAACCATTCTGGAGGACAGTTTGGCAGTTTCTCAAAAAATTATCCATAGATTTGCCATATGACCCAGCAATACCACTGCTGGGTATATACCCATCAGATCTGAAAACAAGGACACAAACCGATATATGTACACCAATGTTCATAGCAGCATTGTTCACCATCGCCAAAAGTTGGAATCAATCCAAAAGTCCATCAACAGATGAGTGGATCAATAAAATGTGGTATATACACACAATGGAATACTACTCAGCTGTAAGAACCAATACACTACAATCGCACGTGATAACATGGATGAACCTTGAGAATCTTATGTTGAGTGAAGCAACCCAGGCATTGAAGGACAAATACTATATGACCTCAATGATATGAAATAAGTTAACTGCCTCAGAGAGCTAGAGTCTGGAAAAGTGGCTTACTGGAAATCGGGGGGTGGAGGAAGGATGTGAGTTAATGTCTGTAGGGGAGGAATCTGTGATGAGCTGGGGGTAAGTATGAGCACAAAGAAGGGACAAAATGGGGGCAAGGGGTTACCTTCGGGTGGGGTTTTCTGGGTTTGAGGGGGGCTGGGGATGGGAAGAGGGGAAATATGGTCCAAGAAATAGGTGGGAGGGAGGGGCAACATACAAACATGGGAGAGTGCCAGAAGTTCATTGAGAACTAAATGTTGAGTAAAACGTATCAAAGTATAAGTAGGAGGGTTACCTGGTTAGGACGCTCAGGGGGTATGGTCTGATGCGGGAGGACTCCGGAGGGAATAGCTGAAGGCTCATTTTGCCAAGGTGGGTTCTACCATTGGGTGGGGTGGACCCATATCCTGGGGAAGACTAATGCCGTCGAATAGAGAGAACTGTATCTCTCGTGAGAAAGGACGGCTCCCAGGGCATTAGATTGGCAGGCGTTGTGGGCCCTAAGGGGAGGGGAAAATGGACGTGCAATGGATGGAACAAAGGTAAATAAGGGGGCAAAAGAGGAGTTATGTGAGAGTACACGAGGATGAATATAAAACAGCTAATATTACACCAAAAACATATAGGGGATGATAGACTAATAATGAAAACCATAAGACAAAACATAGGATAACTAAAAAATTTAGAAAACTGTACAACCTAAAGTATGGACCACATAGTAAGCACAAATGTTACCTTGTTTGAAAACTATAGTTTCGGAATCTGTACATCAGTTTCAGGAAATATGATATGAATAAGTTAAAAGATTATTGCTGTGGAAGGGAAAAGGTTTTATGGTGGATCTGGGGAAATACTGTATATTGTATATATGAATTTTGGTGATCTAAGACTCTTCTGAAGCTGACATTATGTTGGGATTCACTTTACGGGAAGTTTTGGATCACAGAGTGGTTCAACAATGGCAGCGGAGGAATACTGATATGGGATGTTATTGACAGGATATATATGGTTGACAGGGAGTTATACAGGGCATATGCCCAGGGTATATGGTAATATCTATATATACTCATAGTGGAAACAATTAAAAACAACAGCTGGGGGGGTACTGGGCTCCTGGCCGGGGGGTCACTGTTGTGGGCCCTGGGAGAGCAGCGGCAATCCTCCAGGTGCAACGGCAAGAACCAGGAAGGAAGGAGGGCCCAACAGTGGGCTCTTGATACTAATGGCTACACTTTTGAGCCTATGCACCTGCAATAAGAACAAGGCCTAGAGTAGCATTGTGCCTGGGGGTTTCCTCCTGACAGCCTTCATGTTACTCAAATGTGGCCACTCTCACAGCCAAACTCAGCGTGTAGATGTGATGCATTCCCCCCAGCGTGGGACACGACACCCGGGGATGAGCCTCCCTGGCACCGAGGGATCACTACCACATACCAGCTGAAGAAGCAACTAGAAAATGACCTTGAATTAAAGATTCAATGCGGAACAGCAGAATATACCTATCTACATATAATAACATGACTTCGGGAAGCGGTTTGACCTAATGTAAGGGGGAAATGGAAAAGAGAAATGAGATTATAAGGCTGTGAGTCTCTAAAAAAGAGTCTGGAGGTTGTCAGAAGGAATACCCCTATGTACAACTGAACAGAGTCTAAGAGACAGATAAGGTAGATACAACCCCAGGTATTGGTTCTTTTGAGGGATAAAGAGACCCACGGGTTCTATGGTCATGGCAGAAGGGGTTCACTGCCATGACAGATGGCCCTTCTTTGGAGCTGGTGTTTCTGCGTGATGGAAATGGACTCAGAGGGGATCTCTTTTCACAAGACTTGCATGCTACTTTATTGGAATTGTAGTTGGTGCTGGGTTTAAGATATATGTAGGGGATTTGAATCTCTGGACTGATAATATGACACCCAGGCCCAGAGCCTCAACAGACTTCAGCTCCTACACTTTGACTTATTGGACTTACTCCACTCAGCTAACATGGAGTTGAAGAAGGTCAACCACCACAACATGGAGCCTAGAGTGTCTACAACTAGAAGCGGGAAGAGTGCATCCAGTACCCATGTGGAATCTAAGCCCTCACTTGACATAGGTGTGCAATGGACACAACCAATCCAATGTCCACAGAGAAAATGTGGAATGGGTGTGGGAACGGTAGCCATGGGGGCTGCTGGGTGTGGGGAACGGGAGGAAGAGATGAGATGTGGAGGCGTTTTCGGGACGTGGAGTTGTCCTGGATAGTGCTTCACGGACAATTACGGGACACTGTAGATCCCCCCAGGGCCCACTGGATGGAACGTGAGAGAGTCTGGGCTATGATGTGGACCATTGACTATGGGGTGCAGTGATGTTCAGAGATGAACTTACCAGGTGCAATGGATGTATCACGATGATGGGAGAGAGTGTTGCTGTGGGGGGAGTGGGGGGCGGGGGCGGTGGGGTTGAATGGGACCTCATATATTTTTTTTAATGTAATTAAAAATAATAATAATAATAAATAAATATAAAAACAAAAACAAAAACAAAAACAAACAAACAAAAAAAAGGCCATTCCACCATTCTGTCAATTGAGCTGCTTCAGGGTGATGGGGAACATGATAAAACCAGCAAATTCCATGGGCATGTGCCCGGTCCTGCACATCATTTGCTGTGAAATGGGTTCTTTAATCAGAAGCAATGCTGTGTGGAATGCCAGGCAGTAGATAAAATATTCAGTAAGTCCACGGATGGTAGTTTTGGAAGAAGCATTGCATGCAGGAAATGCAAACCCATATCCAGAGTGTGTGTCTATTCCAGTTAAAACAAGTCACTGTCCCTTCCATGGTGGAAGTGGTCCAATGTAGTCAACTTGCCACCAGATAGCAGGCAGGTCACCTTGAGGAATGGTGCCATATCGGGGGCTGAGTGTGGGTCTCTTCTGCTGGCAGATTGGGCACTCAGCAGTGGCTGTAGCCAAGTCAGCCTTGGTAAGGGGAAGTCCGTGTTGCTGAGCCCATCCTGATCTCCATGGCCACTTTGTTCATGAGTCCACTGGGCAATGACAGAGTGGCTGGGGAAAGAGGTTGAGCATTAGCCACAGAGCAAGTCATCTTATCCACTTGGTAATTAAAATCTTCCTCTGCTGAAGTTACTCTCTGGTGAGCATTCATGTGGGACACAAAAATTTTCACATTTTTTTTGCCCACTGAGGTCAATCCATGTACCTCTTCCCCAGACCTCTTTGTCACCCATTTTCCAATCATGTTCCTTCTAAGTCCCTGACCATCCAGCCAAACCACTGGCAATAGCCCATGAATTAGTGTACAAATGCACCTCTGGCCATTTCTTCTTCAAGCAAAATGAACAACCAGGCACATTGCTTAAAGTTCTGCCCATTGGGAGGATTTGCCCTCATCACTGTCCTTCAGGGATGTCCCAGAAAAGGGCTGCAGTGCTGCAGCTTTCCACTTTCAGGTGGTACCTGCATATCATGCAGAACCATCTGTAAAACAGGCCTGAGTTTTCTCTTCCTCAGTCAACTGATTGAAAGGGACTCCCCAAGAGGCCAAAGCTGTGGGCTGAGAAAGAGAAGGTAACATGGCATTTGTGGTGACCATGGACATTTGGGCTACTTCCTCATGTAACTTACTCATTCCTTCAGGACCCACTCGAGCCCTATCTCAATTATACCATTTCTACTTTATTATGGAGTGCTGCTGTGCATGCCCAGCTTTATGGTTTGGTGGGTCAGACAACACTCGGCTCATGATAGGCAACTCAGGTCTCATGGTAACTTGATGGACCATGGTTAAGTGTTCAGTCTCTACTAAGGTCCAGTAGCTTGGCAAAAGCTGTTTCTCAAAAGGGGAGTAATTATCTGCAGAGGATGGCAGGGCTTTGCTTCAAAATCTTAAGGGTCTGCATTGTGATTCTCCTATAGGGGCCTACCAAAGATTCCAGACAGCATCTCTATTTGCCACAGAAACTTCCAGCACAACTCGGTCTGGCGGATCATATGGTCCAAATGGTAGTGCAGCTTGCACAGCAGCCTGGACCTGACACAGAGTCTCTTCTTGTTCCAGTCCCCAATCAGAACTAGCAGCTTTTCTGGTCACCTGGTAAGTGGGCTGGAGTAGCACACCCAAATGAGGAATGTGTTATCTCCAAAATCCAAAGAGACCACCTAAGCGTTGTGCCTCTTTTTGGTTGCAGGAGGAGCCAGATGCAACAGCTGCATACCAGGAGCTCAGATGAAAGTCCAATGAAGATTTTTGACGAGTTCTGGGAGATGTTGGCTGTCCAATGACAAGCTGGGAAATTCTCTCTCAATGCTGAAATCACTTCCCCTTTTAAGGAATTCAATTGATTGGGTTAAGTGTCACTCATTGCTGATGGCAATCTTGCTGACTGATGTAATTTTAACCAGCTATCTATGATTTACTACTGCAGTAAAGTCAATGGTGACTAAAGTTCATAAATGCCCTTGTATTACAGTTAGCCCAGTGCTTGCTTGACCAAACAACTGGGCACAATTACCTGGCTGACTTGACACAATAGCCTAACCATCATAGCATGTAAATGCATTACCTTTCCTCCAGCGTGGGACATGATTCCTGGGGATGAGTCTTCTTTGTGCCAAGGGATTACTATCAAGCATCAGCTGGTGATGCAACTAGAAAAAAAGACCTTGAATAAACTGGGTAACAGGTAAAGGAGTTTATATGGCTAAGAGACCCAAAATGAATTGGGGGGTCATCAGAGGAGCTGCGCTTATGCATGTCTCAGCAGGATCCCTGAGAGCCAAAGTAGATACAACTTCAGGTAGTGCTGCTCCTGAGGGTTACAGAGACACCCAGGTCCTATGATCATAGCAGATGGCTCTGGAGTTAGTGCCTTGCCAGTGGGCCCTACTTTGGAATTTGTGCTCCTGAATGATAGAGTTGAACTCAGATGTCACTTCTCTACACAAGCCCCTTTTGTCACTTTTACTGAATCTGTGGTAGGCGCTGGGGTTGGTGTATGCTCAGGAGACTTGAATCTCTGGACTTTCCATGTGCCAGCTGGACCCTGAGTCTCCGCAGAGTTGCAAAATCTACTCTCTGGTTCATTGAACTTTTCTAGATCAGCTAACAGGGAGGTGAGGATGGTCAACCGCCACACCAGAGAACCAAGAGAATCTACAACTCTAAGCAGGAGAATCCCATCCATCAGCCATGTTGGATCTAAGTCCCCTCTTGTTTTAGAGGTGGAGTGGATATCACCACCCCAGGGTCCACAGGATGGAGAAATAAAATATGGATTAGAGTGGGCTTACTGGTATTCTACTATAGAATTATTGTGACTCTAGCAATGGAAGAAATTGTATCATTGATGTGGAGATAGTGGCTACGGGAGTTGCTGAGGGCAGGAAGATGGAAGAAGAAGTGTGATATGGGGGCATTTTTGACACTTGAAGTTGTCCTAAATTATATTGCAGGAACTGATGCAGAACATTATATATCCTGCCATCACCCATTGAATGGGCTGGGGTAAACTACAATGTAAACTATAATCCATGTGGTGAGCAGTGCTCCAAAATGTATTCATCAAATGCAATGCATGTGCCACACTGATGAAAGAGGTTAATATGCAAGGAGTAGGGGTGGGGGTGTGGGGAGTGGGGTATATGGCAACCTCTTATATTTTTTAATGTAACATTTTGTGCAATCTATGTATCTTTAAAAAAAGAATAAAATAAAAAGAAATTGCAAGGTAGTTCAGTAAATACCTTGAGATGAATGAAAATGAAAGCACAACTTATTAAAACCTATGGGATACCACAAAGGCAGTGCTGAGAGAGAAATTCATAGTCCTCAATGATTACATTAAAAAAAGAAGAAAGAAAATAACAAAGAGCTTAATTTTTTGAGATCTTCTTTGTGATCCAGCATGCCATCTGTCCTGGAGAAGGATCCATGGGTGCTTGAGGGGGATTTTTTTCCTGCTCCTTTGGGTGTTGTTTTCTGTATATGTCTACTGGGTTTAGTTCATTTATCATATTATTCGAGCTCTATTTCTTTATTGATTCTCTGCCCAGGTGATCTATCCAATGATGAGAGTGGTGCATTGAAGTCTGCTTTTATTGTGGAGACATCTGTTTCTCCCTTCAGTTTTGACAGTTTGCCTCTTGTGGTTTGGGACATCCTGGATAGGTGCATATACATTTATGATTGGTTAAAAAAAAAAATTTACCTGCTAACATTAGTGCTTTGATTTGATGTCAGTAAGGCATGACTTAGTTTGAGTCTCGCCCCCTTGGTGGGCTGATAAATGGACACTCACTCAAGAAGACACACAGAGTGAACCTTATCATTTTGCTCCTGCCATGTGACAGGAGAAGGCTCAGACAGCTAAAGCCCAGGGAAGAGATGAGCCATTCACATGATGGTTTACAGCTGACCTTGAGAAGAAAGCTAAGCCTAATATGGAAAGCCTGGAAAGAAATGAGAATCAGGAAACCCAAGGGGAAGCTGAACCCTTGCAGAGATCAATAACCATCTTGCTTCAACATGTGGCCACTGAATTTAATGAGAAAATAACCTTGAGTTGGACTCTTTAGGGCCTTGTAACTGTAAGGTTTTACTCCAAATAAATGCCCCTTTATAAAAACCAACCATATTTTGCATCAGTACCCCTTTGGTTGACTAATACAAGGGGCTTAATCAGCAGAACAGATAAGGCAAAAAAGAGCATAGGAGATCTAGAAGAAGGAGCAATAGAAAATAAACAAATTGAAGCATAGAGAGAGAAAAAAATAGATATTACAGAAAAGAGGGTAATCCTAAGAGAAAAGGATAAACAGTAAGGGGCAGAAGTCATGTTTGAAGAGATTTCCCAAAATTGAATAAAGACATGGACCAGAGAGTCAATAATTTCACTGAAACCCGGAAAAAACAAATCCTAGAATTCTAGGGGCAGCAAAAATCTCCTTCATACAAAGAATAAAAGACATTTCAGACATTGAGACTCTTATTGCCAATACAATTGCATTAAAATAAATAGTAAATAGAGTTATTCAAGAGGAAAAAGATTCCAGATGGAACAACAACAACAAAAAAAAAAGAGGGAATGAAGAGCAACAGCAGTAGTAAATATATGAATAAATATAAATGAATATTGACCATGCAAATAAAATAATGTATTATTATTTATATGTATTTTAAATGTATTTAGAATTAAAATATGTGACACCAGTAAGGGAAAATGAGAATGGGCTAAATTGAGTTAAAGTAGTCTAAAGTCCCAGCATGTGATGGTTAGGCTAATATATCACAACTTGGTCGGGTAATGGTACCCAGGTGTTTGGTCAAGCAAGCACTGGGCAAATTGTAATACAAGGACATTTCATGAACTGTAATCAGTGAGTTAATTGCATAGATGGCTGAATACATCTACAATCAGCTAAGGAGACAGCAAAGAGTGACATCTCATCCAATCAGTTGAAGGTCTTAAAAAGGGAAGTGATTTCAGCATTCAGTGACAGAACTTCCATCTCTACTTTGGATAGCCAGCATCTTCTGGAGAACTCACCAGGACCTCCATCAGAGTCCCTGGCTTACAGGGACTTGCCTATGGAATTTGGACTTATGCATCCCCATAGTCATGTGACCCAATTTTGTAAAAACTCATATAATTTACAGATATATTCTGTTGGCTCTGTTTCCCTAGAGAACCCTAACTAGTACATAGCATTATTGTATTATGAGGCCACGTCAGTTAAGGTGTGGCCCAACTGAAGTAAGGTGGGTCTTAATCCTATTACCAAAGCCTTATAGAAAATGTCACAGAGAAAGAGATAGAAGCCATGAGAAGCAGCTATAAGCTGGAATGCAGTGAAAATGGAAGAGAATGAAGACATCTCTATGCGCATTGCCATGTGATGGAAAAACCAAGGAACCTCAAAGATTGCTGACCAAACAGAAGATACCGACCCTGGAAGGAGGTAAGCCTATTAGCCTCTGAAACCATAAGCCAATAAATTCCAGTTGTTAAAACATCTATATTTTACCTACTGGGAAACTAAAACATACCTCGAATTTTCTTATTGCATAATTGTATCTTGGTAAATGACAATTATAATCTTCTAGTTTCTCAAACTCAAAAAGTTGGAGCAGCCTGGAGTTTTCTCTTTCTCTTATTTCATACATTAAATCTATCACCCTATCCTTTCAGCTGTACCTTCAAAATATATCTAGAATCTTGGGACACTGTTAGGTGGACCAATACACACATTATAGGAGTCCCAGAAGAAGAAGGAGAGAAAGGGGCCGAAAGAATAGTCAAAAAAATATGACAAAGAACTTCCAAACTTAGAAAGAAACATGAATACACACATCCAAGACACCCAGAGAATATCAAACAATATAAATGAGAAAAAAATACACCCTGTCATATACTGATCACAATAACATATGCAAAGGAAGAGGAGAGATTTCTGAAAGCTTGAAGAGAAAAAGCAATGTGTTATTTACAGGGAGTACCAATTAGATTGAGTACCGATTTCTCATTAGAAACCATGGAGGCAAAAAGGCAGTGAGTTGAATTCTTAAAGTACTGAAAGAGAATAACAACTGCTAGCCAAGAATTTTATATCCAGCAAGATTCTCTTTCAAAAGTGAAGGAGACATTAAGACATTCTCAGATAAACAAAAGCTGAGGAAGTTCATCACCACTAGAACTGCCCTGCAAGAACTGCTAAAGGGAGCTCTTTAGATTCAAAGAAAAGGGCATAAGACAGTGATTTAAAGTGGCATAAAGAAATAAAGAACTGCAGTAAAGGTAACTTTGGGTATTATAAATGTCAGTATCATTGTAGTGTATTGTTTGGTATCTAACTCCACTTCTTAATTCCTATAAATGCTAAAAGGCAAATACATAAAAAATAATGATAAATCTATGTTTTTGGAGATATAATGTGCCAAGATATAAGTGGTAACAAGTACAAAGAAAAATGGTAGGGGGACAGAAGGATATAGGAAAAGTGTAAGTATATGCTATTGAAGCTGGTATCAACCAAATATGATAGTTTTTTATATATATATACACACACATATATACATATATATGATGTTAAATTTTTACCTCATAGTATCCACAAGGAAAACCACAAGGACTTTAAATGTAAATTAAACTCTCCAGTAAAAAGGCAGAGATTGGTAGAATTGATAATAAGAACATAACTCAGTTAAATGCTGTCAGTAAGAGACTTACCTTAAATTGGAAGACACAGGTAGGTTCAAAGTGAAAAGATGGAAAAAAATATCCTATGCAAGTAGGAACCGAAAGAGAGATGGAGTAGCTATACTAATATCAGGTAAAGTAGACTTTAAGTCAAAAACAGTTATGAGGGACAATGGTAGTCATTATATACTGATAAAAAGGGACAAATCAAAAAGATATAACAATTATAAACATATATGCTCCTAATAGCAGAGCCCCCAAAAATATGAAGCAAATACTAACAGATTTGAAGGAAGAAATTGAATTCTATTAATAACAGGAGACACACCACTTTTAATAATGGCCAAAACATCTAGTCAAAAGATCAATAAAGGAAATACAAGATTTTAATGATACTCTAAACCAACTAGACCTAAGAGACAAATATAAAACATTCTACCCAACAAAACCAGACTACACATTCTCCCTGAGTGCACACTGATCATTTTCCAGGACAAACTAGACAGAGCTAATGAATTCAGCAAAGTGGCAGGGTTAATGTAAAAATTAGTAGTGTTTATATATACAAGCAATGAATAATAAGAAGAAGAAATCAGAAATAAAATTCCATTCACAATAGCAACTAAAAAAGATCAAGTATCTATGAAGATATCTAATCAATGATGCAAAACACTTTTATACAGAAAATTACAATACATTGCCAAAAGAAATCAAAGAAGAACATTCTATGTCCATAGATTAGAAGAGTAAATATCATTAAGATTTCAATCTTACCCAAAGCAATTTATAGATTCAGTGCAATCCCAATAAAAATTCTAACAACCTTCTTTGCATAAATAGGAAAGCCAATCATCAAATTCATATGAAAGGTAAGGGGCCCTGACTAGCTAAAGCCATATTGAAAAAGAAGAATGAAGTCGGAGTACTCACACTTCCCATCTAAAAATGAATTACAAAGCCACAGTAATCAAAACAGGGTAGTACTGGCACAAGGTCAGGCATATAGCTCAATAGATTTAGAATTTAGAGCTCAGAAATCAACCTTCACATTATGGCCAACTCAATGACTACTCAACTGGGAAAGAAATATAAAAATCAACTCAAAATATATCAAAGACCTAAATATAAATCTCAGACTCCTGGAAGAAAATGTTAGGAAAGGGTTTCTTAGACTTTACACCCAAAGCACAACAAAAGAAAAAAAATAGATAAATGGAATCTCATCAAAATTTAAAACATTTGCATCTCAAAGGAATTTATCACAAAAGTAAAACAACATCCTACACAATGGTAGAAAATATTTGGAAACCATATATCTAATAAAGATTTAATGTCTGGAATATATATAAAGATACCTTTCAACTTAGCAACAAAAATACAAGCAACCCAATTAAAAAATGGGCAAAAGACTTGAATAGACATCTAATATACAAATAGCAAGAAAGCACATGAAAAAATGGTCAATATCATTAGCCATCAGGGAAATGCAAATCAGAACTACAATGATATAACACTTTATATATACAATGATATATAACCCATTAGAACGGCTGCTGTGAAAAACAAAAAACAAAAAAAGTAATATACCAAGTGTTGGAGACAATGCACAGAAACAGGAACACTCATTCATTGCTGGTAGAAATCTAAAATGGTACAGTCGCTGTGGAAGACAGTTTGACAGTTCCTTAGAACACTAAGTATAAAACTACCATATGACTTGGCAACCCTACTACTAGGTATAAACCCAAAAGACTTGAAAGCAGGAATTCAAACAAATATTTGCACACTGATGTGCATAGCGGCATTATCCAAAATTGTCAAAAGATGGAAACAACCCAAGTGTACATCAACCAATGAATGGATAAACAAAATGTGGTATATACATACAATAGAATATTATTCGCTGTAAAAAGGAATTAAGTCCAGATCATGTGACAACATGGATGAATCTTGAAGATATTATATGGAATGGAATAAACCAGACACAAAAGGACAAATATCATATGATCTCACTGATTTGCAACAATTAGAATAAGCAAATTCATAGAGTTGGAATATGTAATATAGGTTACCAGGAGATGGTGTGGGGATAGGGAATGGGAAGTTATGACTTAAAATGTTCAGAGTTCCTATTTGGAATGATGGAAAAGTTTTGGTAATGGATGGCAGTAATGGTAGCACAACATTGTGAAGACAATTAACAGCAATAAATATATATATCTGAACGTGATTAATGAGGGAAATGTTAGATTTTATATATAACAATAAAATTTTAAAAGAGAGTCCATGGATCTATACTATACAGTGAACCCTAAGTTAAACCATGGATTTTAATATTCAATAGTACAAATATAAAATGTGCAATTGATGGATGTAGGATGACCGAATACCTGACAGTAATTTGTTTCTGTCCCTGTTGCTAGGATACTAAGGAAAGGATTACATGTAAATTAGAAGGTAATGAGATTCAACCTTCTCTTGGTGCCAAATTCCACTTTTGGTGGTCAAGAACATCCTGTTGAAGCAATGAAGTATGAAAACCAGCTTCGATCAGTTGGCTGGACCTGCGCAGAAGTCCCTTGCTGTCCTCACTTCAACTTGCTTAATTGACATAGTAAATTTCCCACCCAGGGTGGTTATCTGCCCCTTTCTTGATCATGCAATGTATGTGCAAGCATGATTTCCTGGACATACTAACCATACAATTCTATAACCAGCTATGTGTGTTCATCCATATGCATAAAATCTAATGCGTAATCGAAGCAAATGCTAAGTAGGAACTTGAGTATTTAAGCAAGAGAGAAACTGCAGCACAGGGAGTTGGGTCTGAGTTACTTTAGACTGACCTTGGCTCCTTACCTCTGCAGACGTAGTAAATGTGAGTTTGCTTAATTCTCGTGTTGAAGTTTTCTTCATGCCATCTCTAGTTATCCATAAAGGCCCTGCCTTGAGGCCTAACAGTATCAATTCCAATAAATAAATATTCCACACTAATGCAAGGTGTTGGTTTTGGAGTGATGTGTGGGAATCCTGTATTTATGCATGGTTATTTTGTAAACCTACAACTTCTCTAAGAAAATTTAGAATTCAACTATTATCATTGCTGCTGCTATCACCCTAGACACAGGACACCATTTATCTCTTACCTGGATTATTCCAACAGCTGCTTAACTAGTTTCCCTGCTTCCTTCCTTATCCTGCTCCACTCAGTACCCAAATGATCTCTTTTAAATGTAAGATCACATTACTCCTCTACTCAAAACCCACTATTGCCTTATATCCAAAAAGATCTATTCATGAACTATTGTGATTAGTAATCGAAGAAAATGTGGCATTGGTGTGGAGAAAGTGGCCATGGTGGCTGCTGGGGGTAGGGAATGGGAGGAAGAGATGAGATGTGGAGGCGTTTTTGGGACTTGGAGTTGTCTTGGGTGATGCTGCAGGGATAGTTACCAGACATTGTATGTCCTCCCATGGCCCACTGGGTAGAACATGGTAGAGTGTGGACTATGATGTGGACCATTGACCATGAGGTGCAGCGGTGCTCTGAGATGTATTCACCAAATGCAATGAATGTCTCATGATGATGGAGGAGATTGTTGTTATGGGGGGAGGAGTGAGGTGAGGCGGGTGGGGGGTATATAGGGACCTCATATTTTTTTAATGTAATATTAAAAAAATAAAGACAAAAAAATTTGAAAGGATAGGTTGCCTGCATATGCAAATATAGTTTTTTACTCTTAAAAAAAAAAGAATAAAGAATAAGTGTGGGCATCACTGACCATCTCACTGACAGTAATGGTGAAGTTCTTACTATACTCTCCAAAGTTTATATATTCTGTCCCCTTGTTAGAGCTTTTGACCTCATCTTCTAGTATTCTCCACCTTATCACAGTGATCTACTTGCTGTTCAGCTAATATGCCAGGGTTGTACCCACCCCATGGCCTTGATATTTGCAGTTTCCTCTGCTTGGAAAGATATATACTCAAATATCTTCAACTCTCACTGTTTCTTTCTTCTGATCTTTGCTCAAATATTTTCTTCGTAGTAAGACCTTTCCTAACTGTCCTATTTGAAATTCCAAGTCCTTGGTACTCACTATCTCCATTTCCAAGTTTTTTTTTCCTACAGATATTACCTTTATCTGGAACACTATATTTTTAATTTATATATCCCTTGCCCACCTTCCCCAACTATAATGTAAACTTATCAAGGACAGGATATTTGGGCGGTTTTTGTTTGCTTATTTTTCCCAGCTGTTGTTTTCCTAGTGCCTAGAACAGCACCTGGCACTGATGAGGATTCTAACTGAATATTTGCTGAATGAAAAAATAAACTGTTTGACAGGAACAGGACAGGCACTTGCATAGCTTTTCGTTGGGGATGGAAATTGATTCGTTCTTTTTGGACAGCAAATATATACACAAATCCTCTGGCCTAGCACTTCCTCTTAGAAGAATTTATTACAAAGATGTACACACACATCTGTGGAAAGCTGAATATACAAAGATATTCATTCCAGAATTGTATAAGTCTGGAAACATCTTAAATATTCACTAATATGGTACTGGTTAAATAAATTATGACACAGTCTCTATCATAAAATACTGTACCACAAATAGAAATTAGAAATATGCATTAATATGGAATGTCCTCTAATAAATAATAGTGAGTAAAAAACAAAGTGCTCAACAGTTGGTGGTATTTTGAAAAATAAAGGTGAGAGGCATAAATACAAATAGGTTGGTACAATTAAGAAATATAACTCACATAAGAAACTGGAAAGAGATGCATGTGAGAACAAGAAATCATGAAGGGAGGACTACTTTTTCATTATAAACTTGTTTACATTTAAAAAGTCAATTTGATGTCTCATTTTAAAAATATAAAATTAAAAGGGGAGCTAGGAGGAAAGTTGCAATGATTTTCAAACTAGCAACTTCAGAAGGTGGAGGATACAAATATGATGCCAGGAAGTAAATGACAATGGATAATGCAGGTATAAAATATAACCCTGAAGCTTTTAATAAAGGAAAAATAGAATATGGAATGTAATGAAAAAGAAAATTCAGTGGAAAACAATACATTTTGAAAGACTGCACCAGTGAAGGACTGATTGCATATATAGGCTATGAATTTGAAGAGGGGAATGTGGTCATTTAGGAATAAGTAAATAAAGGAGGCCTCTGATAATGGAAGAACGATGAAGAAAGACCCACATCAAATGAAACTGAAAAAGAGTAGGGCCTATAAGAAAACCATGAAAAACACTTCAGTGATGTCAACTCCCTCTGTGACCCAGTCATATATGCCTGGTTCTCACTCACTTGGAGAAACTCTTCTACATTTCTTCCATCTACCACCCATGAACTCACTTCTTGTTCCAACTTGAAAATTTTATCCAGTTTCGTAATGTGATTGCATGGTTGTGGGAAAATGACAAAATACCTATATTTTAAAGCACCATCTCAAAACAAACTGAGCCTGGACCTTTAAGGAAATTATGATATAAAAAAGAAAAAGTGAATAACCTTTCACCTTAAAGGTTGAGCATATACAATCACTTAGCAACAGACCTGAGAATATCTGAGACTTGCAACTTAAAGCTGAATCCATAATGCCACGTAAAGGTTCCAAATATTTCAGAAATGGTCAGCACTTTATTTTCAAAATTTGAACAGTATAGAGAAGCTATCCATTCCCAATGTGGTTGTGTTCCTCTAGTTCTCCAGAACAGCTTCCTCTGAATATCTTTTAATTGTGGTTGATGCTTCTGGGTGAGTTAAACAATCACATGTCATGTGTATGTATGTGTTTATGGGGTCATTGTTATGAACAAACGTCTCCCAAAGAACAGAGAAGAACAAATGCCTGGGGTTGGGTCTTGAACAGAACACAAAACAAGCACACTCTCCCCTGTAACAAAATATACCCTGTTTTAAAAATCATATGATTTGCGTTGTATTCCAAAATAAATGTCTGTTTATATAAAAATATTTTAAGTATTTATTATCAACTATATAGATTTTTACCACCCCACCCCTTAAAACTGATGCTTCGGGAAGATACACCCTTATTGTCACCATTTGATGAGGCTATGAGGCTTAGAGGCTTCAGGTCTCCCCTCCACCGCGGTCACAAACACACTTAAGCATACAGTGACCCACATTCAGGAGCTTACACATACACCCAGATTCATATATAATCTTGGTCCCACTACACAGACACATACATACAAATACACCAACACCAATCTTACATGCATTCGGCTTCTCGTTCACTCAACTACCCCCTAAACCCAGTCACACACACTCGTAGCCTCTTCTGCTCACTCTCAAATACATGCCTGGGCTCGCGGATTCAATCCCCAAGACTCCCAGGCTAGTTTGATCCTAGACGCTCAAATCGGCTTCTAGCCACGCTCCGTGGCAGCCTTCATCAGAAGCGTTTACGCACTCCCAGGGTTAGCGGAATTCCGAGCAGCCCCTTGGACGCAAATCAGCTGGGTCACAACCGCCCCGCCGGGCCTCAGTGCCTAGAGGATACAGTTCACACTGACCCGGCCCAGCCCGCCACCGGCGAGGTCCTAGACTACATTTCCCAGGAGACCCGGTATTTCGGAGGGTGAGTGACGGCAAACTAACGGAGTCGCACTCCGAAGCGGGGCTGAGACTCTCCGCAGGCCCCGAGGCGCAGCTCAGCTCGTACACGCAGTGCTGGCCTGGTCTAGGTTCCACGCCGCGGGCCGTCCGCACCCCCAGATCGTAGTTTTGGCGGTCTGTCGCTTTCTGGACTACATCTCCCAGAGGCCTCTAGGCCCAGTGATCTCTCCCGCGGGAATTCGACTTTCTCCGGGGAAGGGGGCGAGATTTCCCCGCTCGGGGTGGCTAGTGGCTTCAGGGCTTTGTGGGTGCTCGATTTGGCCTGCGCTGACCCGAGCTGAGCCAGCTGAACTTGAGGAGGCGGAGGTGAGGCTGCCGAGAGCTGAATTTGGAGTATCGTGTGTCGGGAACCTCCGGCCTGCGCCGGTGTGTCGGAGAGCAGACTGAAACGGGGAGATTGTGAGGGTGTGTAGATGATTGTGACTGTTTCCCTGGGGTGGGCGTGTGTCTGTGTGATCGTGACTGTCACTGTGAGGGAGGGGTAGGGAGGCCTTGGCTGTGCAGTTATGATTGTGCGTGTGTTAATTTGTGACTGGGCGTGGCATTGTGTGTTCGTGGAGGAGGGGGTGCTTTGATTACGGTTGTGATGTGTGTCCTCGTGGTGTGTGTATGCATTTATGACCTTGTGCTGAACTGTAGAAGGAGGGGGACCTTGACTGTTTGTGATTGTGAATCCCCATGGTGTGTGCGTGCGCCTTAAGTGTACCTTTGTGACTGTTTCTCGATGGGTGGGTGTTTGTGTGAGATATTGTGGGTGGAGGGTACGTGTGAATTTGTTGTCATTGTGTTCCCATGGCGTGTGGCACGGTGTGGGTGTGGGGTGCCTGTGACTCTGCAGTTGCCATGGCTGTGTGTGTTCCAGTGTTATGATTGTGTAGCCGTGTACAAGCCATTGTGTGTAGGTGTGCTGTGCTGTAACTGTGTCCCCGGGGTGTGACTGTTGTGTCTCGGTGTAGCTACGGTGGGTGTGGGGCCCTTTGTCTGTGCCTTTTTGTCTCCAGTGCTCTGTTCCCAGGAGAGCTCTGTGAGGTCAGGGACAGATTCTGCCTGGAAAGGCAGTGACCCCGCTGTTGTCTATGATGCCAAGATTGGGCAGGGTGCCCTAGACTTGTCTGTTGGTGGTCCATAGGGGCTGGATCTGGGTGACCTCTGAAATGTCCATCTTGGCTCCCTGGAGAGCCTGGTGTTTTCTGACTCTTTTTTCCTTCCCCAGCTCTGCCCTGCTTGGATAGAGGTTTCCAGAGAGGAGAGAATGGCACTTGAACATCCACAAGGCACCTTTAAGGTAGCTTGGCATTTCCCCTTGTTCCCTGAAATCCCCTTTTCTTTGCAAGACATGACTTATTTTCCTTCTTGAAAATTCTTGCCCATCTACGAATTTCCCCTTTGAAAAAATGTGAATTCTCCAAAGTATACCCCTTCCTGCCCCCCAAAACACTTGATTTTCACTTATTAATTTGTCAAATGGTTTAATTATTTTCTTTATGATCGTCTTTAAAAACAGTGTTTCTTTCTGATTATACAGGTAAAAAGACTATTATTATATTGAAATATTTCAAAAGTACAGAAATCCCTAATAACTAAAATTCAAATTTCCAGTTAACTTTTTAATATTTTCTTCCCAGTTTGATGGGCTGTGAAATATGATTTTAAAATTATTGCATTCATGCAGTATTTTACCATTTTATATGCTACATTTTCAGTTAAAATTACATTTTATTATTTTTCTACCTAATTTAATATTTGGAAACATTTTTATAGATGCAGTTTATTTGAATACCTGTGGTGTGTTTTTTTTTCCTTCAAATTAGATACAGAAGTGGTATAAAACACCCAATGTACAGTTTAACAATAATTATGAAGACCAATGTAAGGAGTACCTAGGTCAAGAAACAGAATATAGCCATTACCAAAGACACCCCCAATGCACCCTTAAAAAATAAAAAATAAATATGCTCCTCTGATAATAACCACTGGTGGTCATTTCTTTGCCTTTCATTAGCATTTCAGTACCTGTGTATGAATCCTCAAACAATATAGGTTTAGTTTCTGTCTGTTTTGTGTCTTTTTATGAATAGAATCCTTTTCTTTTTTCATTGTTGTATATTGCTATATATGCTATATCATTGTGTGAATATACCCCAACTTATTTACCCATTCTTCTCTTGATGAATTTTTTATTTGCACCCAGTTTTGGGCTACTATGAGTGATGTGGCTATAAATATTTTTGTATACATTCTCTAGTGCACATGTGCTTGCATTTGTTTAGTATATATAACTAGCAAATAAATTGCTGATGGATAGAATTTATGTCTTCAGTTTTACTAGACAGTGCCAAACTATTCTTTAAAAATACTGTAGAAGTTTTTCCTTCTACCAGCAGTTGATGAAGATTTCTTTTGCTCCACATCCATTCCAGCCCTTGACACGAACATACTTTTATATTTTTGTCAATCTGGTGGGTGTATAATGGTATTATAATTTATATTTTCCTTGTTATGAGTTTGAGCACCATTTTCTGGCCATTTGGTGGTCCTCTTTTATAAAATGCTTGTTCAAATACTTTGCAAATTTTTAATTGGATTGCTGATTTATAGCAGTTCTCTATATCTTTTATATAGGTATATACTGTCTATATAGTGTATTAGTCTTTGTTAGTTGTATGTATGACAAATATTTTTTCCTGTTCTGGCTTGGTTTTTCACCATTTATGGTGTCTTTTGATGAATAGAAGTTCTGGCTTTCAATATAATGAAATCTTTTCCTGTGCTTAGTACTTGTTAAGAAATTTTCTGCTCCCTGGAGGTAATAAGAATTTTCTTCTATATTTTGTTCTAAAAGCCCTTATCATTTTTGCTTTTAACATTCAGGCCTTTTAAGCTACCTGGAATTGATTTCTATGCAGTAGGGATCAAATTTCATTTTCTTCCCACTTGAGCATCCAATTGCCCCAGTATTATTTATTGAAAAGGTCATCTTTTCTTTGCTGATAAGCAGTGACAGTTTAGTAAAAAATCAATTCCTCTATATTTTAACTTATTATGTTTTATTTTATTTTATTTTTTTTTAAGATTTGTTTTTATTTCTCTCCTTTTCCCCCCACCCTGTTGTCTGCTCTCTGTATCCATTTGCCGTGTGTTCTGTGTCCACTTGCATTCTTTTGTCAAGTGACACCGGGATTCTGTGTCTCTTTTTGTTGTGTCATCTTGCTGCGTCAGCTCTCCACATGTGCAGCACCACTCCTAGGCTGGCTGCGCTTTTTGCACAGGGCGGTTTTCCTTGCAGGGTGCGCTTCTTGTGCGTGGGGCTCCCCTATACAGGGAACACCCTTGTGTGGCATGGTACTCCTTGTGCGCGGCAGCACTGTGTGTGGACCAGCTCACCACATGGGCCAGGAGGCCCTGAGTTTGAACCCTGGACCTGCTGTATGGTAGGCAGACGCTCTATCATTTGAGCCACATCTACTTCCCTATTGTTTTATTTTTAACTACACCTACTCTCTGCCCCCCACTATGCTCTGCCAGGTAGTTTACCATCTTTGCCATCTATTCTTTTCAACCCTTCAGTGCAAATATTGGCTCCCTAAGTAAAAAAAAAAAAAAGAAAAATACTCTCTTGGACTGTTTTACCCACACCCTCTCTGTATGTAAAGAGCCTGTGCTTCAGTATCAGAAAGATGTGGCTTCTGGTCTAATCTTAGCTTCACTACCTGTGAGCTGTTTAACCTGTAAATGAGAGATAAGATGACATGTATAAAAAGCACATCAGATGTTCAATAAATGGTACCTCCCGTCCTGCTTTACTTCCCATATATGGGACCTCTATTGGTCATTACAGTATAAACCACTTACCGAAGGCCTCCTGGTGGCTCCCAAAGGGATATTATACACAAATTTTGCTCCCTAGCTACATTTTAAATTCTTGAGAGCCAGGATTGTGTCTTTCAATTCTCTTATATATGTAACTTTTTAATTATTTTAACTTTATTTTGCTGTGAATTAGAGCTGTAAATAGGGTTTTTTCCCACATTTACCCAATCTTATTCCAATACGATTTTTTTTTCAATAATAACTTACTTCCTTTGCCTTTACTTTGCACTGCCTACTAGATGTTATTTAAATTGTTTGTATTATATATTTGTATTTTTTTCTGTTCTTTGATCTGTCTCTGTGCTTCTACCTATACCATGTTTCGATTATTGTCTCTTTTTAAAATCTTTGAATACCTGATAAAAATGTTACTTTTCTGAAGATAGCTCTATTCCTTCTTCCTATCATTACAAAAAATTTAGAAAACAAAAGCACAAAGAACAAAGTTGACTTAAAATCCTTTAAATTAAAGATAACTGCTGTCATGGGAAACGGACTTTGGCCCAGTGGTTAGGGTGTCCGTCTACCACATGGGAGGTCCGCGGTTCAAACCCCGGGCCTCCTTGACCCGTGTGGAACTGGCCCATGCTCAGTGCTGATGCGCGCAAGGAGTGCCGCCCCACGCAGGGGTGTCCCCGTGTAGGGGAGTCCCACGCGCAAGGAGTGCGCCCCATAAGGAGAGCCACCCAGCGGGAAAGAAAGCGCAGCCTGCCCAGGAATGGCACTGCCCACACTTCCCGTGCCGCTGACGACAACAGAAGCTGACAAAGAAACAAGACACAGCAAAGAGACACAGAGAACAGACAATCGGGGGAGGGGAGGGGAATTAAATAAATAAAAATAAATCTTTAAAAAAAAAAGTTAACTGCTGTCAAATTGTTGGAGCAAAAACTTAGAATTAAAAAAATTTTTTTTTCATTTATTTTTTTAAAGATTTATTTTTTTATTTATTTCTCTCCACTTCCCTACCCCTTCCCCCAGTTGTCTGCTCTCTGTGTCCATTTGCCATGTGTTTTTCTGTGTCTGCTTGTATTCTTGTCAGTGGCACCCGGAATCTGTATTTCTTTTTTGTTGCCTCATCTTGCTACGTCAGCTCTCCATGTGTGCGACGCCACTCCTGGGCTGACTGCGTTTTTTTCCGTGCTGGGCAGCTCTCCTTACAGAGTGCACTTCTTGCATGTGGGGCTCCCCTACACGGGGATGCCCCTTCATGGCAGGGCACTCCTTGCACGCATCAGCACTGCACGTGGGCCAACTCATCACACAGGTCAGGGGGCCCTGGGTTTGAACCTTGGACCTCCCATGTGGTAGGCAGACGCCCTATCTGTTGGGCCAAATCCACTTCCCAGAATTTTTTTTAATATGATCATACTATGGCTATTGACCTGTAACTTAACTTAACCATTCCAAAATGTATTTTGAACAATTCTCTGTATGTTTACACAGTTATCTTTACCATGATTTGTAATGGCCTCCTGGTATTACCGTTTTACCAAGCACCCCCCCCCCCCCGCCCCGTTTAAAAACCACAACAGCAACATGGTTTGCTTACAAATTATTGCCATTATAAACAATGAATATCTGCTTAGGCCAAATACTTTTCTAGTATTTTTTTTTCTTAAAAAATTAAATTATAACTGTGTAAGTAGTTAACATATTTTTCTTGTAAAAATAACTTACATATTATAGAGAGGCTCAAGTCCTGTGTGACCACAGTCCCCAAACCCAGGTATCTCCCCAAACGTAACCATTGTGATCAGTTAATTATTTATCCTTTTTACTTTTATTGTATACGTTTAAATACATACATATGTAAATGTATGGATGGATACTGTTTTGTCACTTAGTAATATCTCTATATGAAGAGTATTATATGTGCATACTGCAAAATGTGGAAAATAAAGTAATTGCATCATAGGGTTGGTCTGAGGATTGAGCTGCTTTATATCAGGACCTGACACATAGTAAATGGTCACTAAATGTTGGTTGTGTTACCCCTCTGAAACTTTTTCATTCTACTTGGAGAATTGTCTACGTAAGTATAGAGCTACCTCACTTTAATTGCTTCATCTAAGAGACCATATTTTGTACTCTGGTATATTTAATCAGTCTTCCTGTTTTTAAAACATTTAGATTTTCTATAGTTAACACTGTTTAAAACAGTGCTCCAAATGAAGATCTATGTACAGGCCTCCTCTAAGGAAACTAAAGGCAATAGAATATGCATATTTTGAACTTCAGTAAGTATTTCCAAATTAAATTTAAAAGTGGCTCGATCACTTCACACTACACTGAGCTGTCTATAACTGAAGAACCTGTTTCCCCTCTGCCAGTTAGGTTGCTTATGGCTGCATAAGATACAGAAAAACACTGGTAACAAGACAGAGGGTTAAGGATTTCTTTTCATTTAAAGTAGTTGTTCTTAATGTTGGTTACGGATATCTGGAGACATAATATGGCCTAGGTATCACTAATTTTAAAAGTCCCCAGATGCTATGATTGAGAATGATTTAAGCTCGTATATTAAATTATCAAGAACAGTTAGATTTACTTGGTCTGGAGTGGGATCCATGCCTTAGAATTTTTGAAAAGCAACCCAGTTCTAATGTGTAATCAGGGTTGAAAACCACTGCTTAGACAAATCATGTTTCATTTTTTGGACCTGAGCACAGTAGCTATTAAAAAAAAAAATCAACATTCTTTTAGTAAGGAAAAGAGGAAGGGATTATTTGGGGGAGGCAATTAACAGTATTTGCCACATCTGTACATTTGCCACCAATTAATATTATGAAAAATGTCATTGTTTGGTCATTTTGGTGGTGTTTTGGGAGACAGAAGACCTAAAGCATGTGGTGCATCCACCACCTTTGATCAAAATCATTTTTTTCCAAAGAGCAATCTTTGGATTTTGTGATTCTCACCTATTTTTAAGGTTTATTTTAATTCTGTTTTTATCAATCTTTCCTGCTTTTTTTGAGATTCCTTTGTTGCAAAGTTAAATACAAAGCCAGTTTGAGTTATTTTCTTTTTTAAAGGCATTTAATACTACTAATTTTTCTTTTATTGGTTAGTTTCCCTGTGTCCAGTTTTTTATATATTTTGCTCTGCTATTCACTTGATTTCAAGGTAGTATTTCCATTTAGTTTCATATTTAAATTGAGATTTAGGAATGTATCTTTTTGGTAACTTTTAAATTTTGATTACATTTCAAATTTGCAAAAAAGTTACAAGAATAGTCCAAAGGATTTCTGTGTACTCTTTACACAGATTAACCAGTTGTGTACATTTTATCCCATTTGCTTTATCATTCCAGAGTACACTTGTTCTCTCTAACTCTATACACACACACATACAGTACACACTGTTACCTACTATTACCTTATTCCATAGTCTATATTCAAATTTTGTCATTCCCAATACTGCTTTTAATAGCTTTCTACCCTATCGTCACCACCTCTCCCCGCCACTTCCTGTCCAGGATCGTACGTTACATTTATTGGTCATGTCTCTTTAGTTTCTTTATTCTGAAAGAGTTCTTTCTTTCTTTCTTTGTCTTTAATGACCTCAACATTTTTGCAGAGTACAGGCCAATTATTTTGTAGATCATTTCTTACTTTGTGTTTGTCTTATATTTCTTCATACTTGCATTTAGATTATAAATATTGGTGGCAAGAATACCACAAAAGTTTTATTGTATCCTTTTCAGTGCATCATATCAGTATTTCCCATTAATGGAAATGTTAACTTTGATAATTGATTTAGGTGGTGTCTGCCATATTTCCCCATTATAAAGTTAGTAGTTGTTGCTATATAATTAATAAATAATTTGTGGGGAGTTACTTAAAACCACGTAATTAACTTATTTGTCACCAGACTTTCACTCACTAATTTTAGCATCCATTGAAAATTATTGTCTGAAACCATTATTACTATGATGTTTTAAGAAGATGTTTGCTCTAGTTGACTGGGCTGCTGAAATGCAGGTACCATGAAATGGGTTAGCTTTTAAAAATGGAAATTTATTAGCAAACAAGCTTACACGATTGAGGTGGAGAAAAAATGTCCAAATCAGGCAGTGCTTTCTTCCCAAAGACTACCTGCCAGTGATCCTTGGCATGTCTGTCACATGGCAAGGCACAGGGTAGTGTCTGCTGGTCTTTCCCTTCTCTTCTGGGTTTTGTTGCTTTCAAAAGCTTTTTGCTTCCACGGCTTATTTTCTTCTTTGTTTGAATTTCATTTTCTTGTAAAGGACTCCATTAAGGGTTAACATCCACCTTGAATGAGATGGGTCACATCTCAAGTTAAGATCCTACTCACCAAAAGACCCTACTTAGAATAGATCCACACCCACAGGAATGGATTAATTTTGAGAACATACTTTTCTAGAGCCCATACAGCTTCAAACCTTAAAAATCTGTACTGTTTGGCTATATTAGTTAGCATTCTATTGTAAGAAAGAACTTTCCTTTCTCCCCCATTTGTTATTTATTTCGATATGAATTCATAGATTTTTACTTAATTCACTGGTTTATTATCTGTTACTAATCACTGTTCTCATACTCAAATTGCCCAGATTTGAGCAGTGGGAGCCAATTCAGTTTGGTTTCTGTGTTCTTCTGACTTATTACTGTGATTCTTTGAGCATTTCCTTTCTTTTTGACACAACAAGGTGTTCTAGGCTCATATTTTTTACTCTCTTAGCTCCACTTGGAGTCAATCATTTCTCTAAAGAGCCCTGGTTCTTTTTAGTGAATGACATTTAGTAACCAAGGTCTGTGATAGGATGACAGCATTCATTCTATTCTTACTCCATTCTACATTTGTAACTCCTTTCTCCAGTAATTAAAAACCTGACTTCCATTCTTAGAATGCTTACTTATTTGCTCAATTCTAGAATATACAAAAATATAGTTTTAGAATTGCTAACTCATGTTATAGTGAAAACCTACTAAATAGAGCTCAATATATGTTTGTAATTCTCTTTTGTCTTTAGACTGAAGGTACAGAATCAATATACTGTGTTCAAAATTATTTGAATTAGTTTTTTATTCCACCACCTTCAGTGTGGTTGTAGTATTCCTTTGAAATACATTTAGGTTTATTTGTTCTTGTTTCTATTGTTTGACTTTTTAAAAAATACTCCATTCTTGTTGATTCAATTTTATGAGTATGTAAAACATTTATATGGTTCCAAAAGTTAAAACTATACAAAAAGGTTCAGATAGAGCAGTGCCATTCTAGTCCTACAACTCTTATTTTTGGTATGTCAGTTATTTCTTCCTGAATCGTAGTATGCATCTGTCTTCCTGGAACTTGCTGAGATTTGACCTAGTTATATGTTCAATGAAATTGAAATGATTGTAGTGGCTCTTGAGGAGAACGTGCATGCCCTTTTAAGGCCCTGCTTCAGGTGATGTTATCACAGGGTTTTCAAGCACAGAAAGGCTAGTCTCTTCAGATACTGGATTGCAAGGTACTTCTGCTAGTAAGAGAGGCCCACAATGATTTGGGGATTCAAGATTGTCATTTTCATCTAGGTCCCAGACAGATGTCCCCATTCCAAGTTTAGGGATACCATTCTCTCTATCAGTGCCCTAACGTGCACATGAAAACTTGATGAGACTGAATTCAACTTCTGCAATTCAACAATCTACAATTTATGTATTTGATTTTCAGTAACATTAGCCTTGAAATAATACTACAAGAAATGGGAAGGTCTTTTAGGAATGTCATGGAAGTGACGAGCTGAGAGTTAATAGGCAAGCTTGTCAGTTTCTGTAAGCACTTGTGTGCACTCAAATGAATACATCTCACACCTCAGTTCTTTAAAGTCATCATTACCTCTGTGATATTAAATGCAACAACTACTTGGTTCCAAAGGCAGGTTGCTTCAGTTGACAATTGCTCACCATCAACCAGTTTGTCATGACACTACATGTCATGAATTTCTTGCATCCCAAATCCCATTGGCAAGGAGCTCTGTACTGCAGCCAAAACCCAAAGGCTTAGAAAACATTTGAAAAAGAATAGAACAGCCCAGGGAAACAAGAGGAAGGTTAAAAAGATGGCAAAAACATAAAAATCTCATTTTTGCCGGTCTGTCTCCTGAGGCTACTTTGGGTATCAATTCTGTTGCAATTAGGATCCAATCAAGAGACAGAAAATACTCAGTTATTTGAACTGGGAAAATTTAATATAAGAAATGATTAGTTATAATGGAATTGGAACAACAAAGGATTGGCTAGTAAGAAGTGAAGAGAACTAAAGAACTTAACAACTGCAGATATAAGGAGTAGCCATACCCTTAATGGCTGAGATAGTGTACCCAAGGAAGAGGCCATCCCAAAGCTAAGATTCAGACCTTGTTGGTGGGGTCATAGCTGTGGCTCTCTCTGAATGGCAGTTGCTGTGGTACAGGGCTGGGTGTAAGGTAAGGCATGCAAGGCACCTTGGAAGCAAAATTTAAGGATGTACTGATTTGTAGGTGTCGACCCTGTACTTGCATGAACCTGAGCACGAGTGCCTCAAATTTTGCTTTCTAGGTGTCTCACTCTTAATTGATATTTTTCGAAATCAATGCTTCTTATTGATGAGGAATGATATTTCCATTTATGAGTGGTTTAATATATTTCAATCCATTTTTATTATTCTAGCCACATTCCTAAGTACTATACATTCCTAAGTACTTTACATTGATGCATTTAAAAATGTTATTTTTCTAATTTTATTGTTGGTATGTAGAGATGCAGTGAACTTTTGTTGGTTTATTTCTGACAGTTTTGCTAAATCTCTTACTAAATATAGTAATTTGTTAAAGACTATTTTGGAAGTTTCCACATAAGTGATCATAAGGCCTGCAGCCATTGGTTTTGTTTCATACTTTACTATGCTTTTATGTTTTAACATAAACATTTAAAGAGATACTTTTAATGTTATATCATTTGGTGTGTTTCTTCCTGTATATTGTAGAATCAATTAATCAGTATAAGGAAATTCCCATCTACTCATAGCTTGTTAAATTTTTTTCTTTTTTCTTTTATTATTGATGTTGAATTTTATCAAATTAAGATTCTCTACTTATTGAAGATAATTGTTTTTTTTCTTTTTGACCTGTTAATATAGTTAATTACATAATTTTCTAATGTTCATGCAAGTATTTTTTATTCATCTGTATTCAATTCGCAGTACTTTCTATAGAAAAATCTATGAATTTAATATAGTATCACCAACATATATAATTTAATATAAAGTCACTTATATTCTAGTGACTTCTAAACCAGTGTGGGAGTTTGAAATTCTTTTATGAATCCCAAAAAGAAAAAGATTGCTTGTAAACTAAATTCATTTCTGTGGCTGTGAGACCTTTCAATGGGACTAGTCAGTGAGGCATGACTCAGGTGGAGTCTCCACCTTCTTACTGGGTCTGATAAAAACAGAGACACAGGAAAAGGGCTCAGCCATATTTGATCCTGCCATATCAGAAAAAGGAGAGGCTCAAAGAGCTGAAGCCCAGGGAGAGATGAGCCATATGCCTAATCACTTGCAGCTGAACTCAGGAAGAAAGTAGAGCAGCCAAGCCTGAGAGATAAGGCCCAATAAAATATAAGCCCCATGCCTAGTTTACCATAGCTGAGCTCCAAGAGATGGTATAGCCCAGAAGGGAAGGCAGAGACCTAGGCAGAGATATGCACCATCTTCCTTCAACACATGGCAGCTCACTTTGGTGAGAAAGCACCTCTTATGGTACTGAGTTGATCTTTTCATGGCCTTGGAACTGTAAGTTTTTACCTGACATAAATATCATTTATGAAAGCCAACCCATTTCTGATGCTTTGTGACAGGAGCCTTTGGCAAACTAAAACAATCAGCGTTCAATTCACAATACTTTCTAGAGAAAAATCTATGAGTTTAATATAGACTTACCAACATATATAGTTTAGCAATTGTATTCTAGTGACTTCTAAGCCAATGAATTCCAGATTGCATTTATTTACATATAATGAATTTCCAAGAGTTTAATAAGCCTATATTACTTGCATGGACAAATAACTAGAGATCATGAAAGATAATGCAGATTTAAATCATTAGTCAAGAAATAAATTTGAAAAGGATCTTTTTACATTATTTGTAGTGAATTTTATATAAGAATTTTCCCACAGTGGATGTAATTTCAACCTGATTTTTGAAAAATTATTTTTAAAGGTGCTTTAGATTACATAAATATTACATAAAAAATATGCACACTCTCTCCCCTCCCACATTTTCCCACATTAACAACATCCTTCATTAGTGTGGTACATTTGTTACAATTGATGAACACATGTTGCAGCATTGCTACTAACCATGGACTACAGTTTATATTATAGTTTACACTCTTTCCCTCACAATTTTGTAGGTTATGACAAAATACACAATGACCTGTATCTATCATCACTTCAGTGTCATGCAGGACAACTCCAATGTCCTGAAAATGCCCCTATATTATACCTGTTCTTCCCTTTCCCATCCTTCACAACCTCTGGTGGCCACTGCCTTCATATAAATGATAAAAGTTCTTCCATTGCTAGAATAATAATAAACCTATAGTAGAATAATAATGTCTACTTCAGTCCATTGTTTATTCCCCAATCTTGAGGATTTGGGTATGGTCATGCCCACTCTGCTTTTAGTTGAGAGGGAGCTTAGATCCTTAGATGGATAGAACTGTCTTTTTAAAAAATTATTTCTCTCCTTCCCCCTCCCCCCATGGTCTGCTTTCTGTGTCCATCTGCTGTGTGTTCTTCTGTGTCTGCTTGCATTCTTGTCAGCAGCACCAGGAATTTGTGTCTCTTTTTGTTGCATCATCTTGCTGCATCAGCTCTCCGTGTATGCAGGCTGCCCTTTTTTTGCACAGGGCGGCTCTCCTTGCAGGGTGCACTCCTTGTGCGTGGGGTTCCCCTACACGGGGGACACCCCTGTGTGGCATAGCACTCCTTGCACACATCAGCCCTGCGCATGGGCCAGCTTACCACACGGGTCAGGAGGCCCTGGGTTTGAACCCTAGGCCTCCCATATGCTCTATCAGTTGAGCCAAATCTGCTTCCAGAACTGTCTTGCTTGCAATTGCAAACACTCTCTTTTCCTTGGGATGGGCAATGTCCAATTGAGCCCTGAATTTCAGCAGAGTTGCAACACCTTTCTTGTTCATTAGACTCACTCAGGACAGCTAACAAGGAGATGATGATGAACAGTCTGATTTATTTTATACTTTAGTGTTTGTGAACATTTTATACTATTCACTCTTTCTCTTTCAGTGGATTAAATTTCATTTACTTTATTCACGCATTTGCAATTTTAGCTATACAAAATGCAATTGTGTATATCAGGAAGGTACATAAAATAAATCAGATTAAACTTCATTTGCTGAAATATGGTTACCAAGATTGAAAGCATGTATTTTAAGTGATCGAAAGTAAAATGTTTCTTAAGAAAGGAAGTGTGTCCTTGGCCATGGTTGTTCTGCGTCTTGAAAGATTAAAGCAAGTTTTAAAAATATTTTGTACATTTAGATCTGTATAAAATATAGTATAGTTTAAAGAATACCCATTTAATTACCATGCAATTTAAGAAATGTAAAATTGCTAGTACCCCAAAAGCCCTCTGCCTATCAAAATCAAGTTAATCCCATTTACTTCCCCATTCAGTTATAACTATTAAACAGATTTTTATAAAAAATTATTCCCCAACTATTAATTTTTAAAATCTTAACTTTAAATAACTCCCTAAAGAATGTTTTGTAGTTTTGCCTACTTTTTAAACTTTAATTTTAAAGAAACTGCCTACTTTTAAACCTATAAAAATTAAGCCATATTGTGTTTGTTCCTTTTTCATTTTTGTTTGTTAATATTTTTAAAATTCATTCATGCAGATGAGTTTATATCTTGTTTATTTTCCCAGCTGTATGCTGTTTTATTGTGTGCCTATATCACAGTTTATCAAATATATGTTTTGATTTATGCATAATTGAGTTCCAGATTTTTGCTCTTAATAATACCTATTGCTATGAACATTCTAGTACATGTTTTTTCTTGAGTATATGCAGGAATTTCACCAGAGTACCTTCCTAGGAAAGGAATTGCCGAATCATAAGAAATATATACAAGCTCACCTAACTAATGCCAGGATCCTTTCACAAATAGTTGTATGTGCTCCTACTTCCGAAAGTGTATGTTTTCCTATTGCTCCATGTCTTTACCAACAGTTGGAATTGTCACACTTTTTAACCTGATGGATGTATAGTGATATTTCATGTTGGTTTTAGTTTGCATTATCTCCATTGCCAGTGAATCTGAGCATCTTTTATTTGAGTTTCCTTTGATTCCTTTTCTCTTGGGTTGTTTAGCTTTTCCTTAATTATTTGAAAGAATTCTTTATTTTTTGGATACTAATTATTTGGCAGTTAAATATGTTATAAATATCTTCTCCCATTCTGTAGCTTGCTTTTTTTACTCTTTAAAATGGATGTTGGGAAGTGAATTTGGCTCAACTGATAGAGCATCTGCCTACCACATGGGAGGTCTAGGGTTCAAACCCAGGGCCTCCTGACCCATAGGGTGAGTTGGCCCATGCACAGTGCTGTGCCATGCAGGGGTGTCCCCTGTGTAGTGGCACCCCATGCGCAAGCAGTGTACCCCGTAAGGAGAACCGCCCCATGTGAGAAAAGCGCAGCCTCCCCAAGAGTGGTGCCACACACACGAGCTGATGCAGCAAGATGACGCAATAAAAGAAGACACAGATTCCCAGTGCTGCTCATAAGAATGCAAGCAGACACAGAAGAACACCCAGCCAATGGACACAGAGAGCAGACAACAGGGATGGGGAGAAGGGGAAAGAAATATATAAATAATAAATGTTTAAAAAAAATAAAAGGGATGTTTTTCATGACTCAGTTAATAATCACATTATTGTACCACTTTGTTTTCCATGTAGTTAGTTCTTCTTTTTTTTTGTAAGGGAGAGTGATGTCTGGTTGTCCAAATATCTATCACTAATTCATACTCAAAATCTGGAAAATAAAACTTTTCACAATTCATTCAAACATAATCATGAAATCTGTTTGTTAGAGACATCCCTCCTAAAACTCTTCATCGTACTCCTTCACCTGCTTGCTAAGATTTTTGCACAACTGTAGTTCTAGAATAATATTATTTCCTTTCTCCTTGAATTCTGTTCCCTTTTCCTGTGTTGATTTCCTTATTAGATTTCATGCCTTTCTCTTTCTTGGTTTACTCCCACTTTTAGATATAGGTGGCACATAAAGAAGGATGATTAGACATAAAGTTTTGTATAGTCTAGCTTCACTGTAAAGGACCTTTTCAAACATACTGATTGTTTGGTTGAGCATGTAATTCTATATTGAAAATATTTTCTCTCAGAGTTTTGAAATTATGACTTCTAATTTACAGTATTGTTGAGAACTTCAAAGCCATTTTTATTTCTGGTCCTTTGTGTATTATGTTATCCCATTGGAAACTTAGGATGTTCTTTTTGTTTCTGGTATCCAAAAATGTAATGAAAATGTATCTTAGTATGAATATTACATAATGTTAGGTACCAAATGAACTCTTTAAATGTTCTGATTCATGTCTTACTGTTCTGGGAAATTTTCTTGAATGCCACTTTTTAAAACAGGATATAATTTCTGTCTTCCTTGAAATATTTACACCCTACAGAAAAATTGAAAGGATATTCCAGCAAACCCCACATACCCATCATCTAAATTCACCAATTGTTAACATTTTGCGATATTTATCTTTCCAAATTCACATTCACAAAATATGTACACACAAACACATTTTTTTCTGAATCATTTGACAAGTTGTTGATGTCATAACATTTTATCCTTACTACCTTAAGCATGTATCTCCTAAGTATACAGACATGTTCAAAATGATAACAATGGCATAGTAATCCTAAGAAAATGAACATGAATTAATTAATCTGAAACATTTCATGTTCAAATATCTCCAGTGGCTCACCCCCCAAAATTTTTTTTGATAATTTGTTTTGTTTGCTTGCTTGTTTGATTGATCTAGAATGCAGTCAAGATTCATGTATTGCTTTTAGCTGTTGGGTCTCTTTATATCTTTTAATTTGAGACTGCTGCTTATCTTGCTTTTTGTTTTATATGTCATTTAATTTTAGGGAAAATCCAGGACATTGTCTTATTGAATATACCATTACCTTGATTTGTCTTTTTACTTTCTCATGGAAACAGAAGCCTTAGATTCAGGTTATTTTTGGCAAGAATTCTACATAGATGAAATGATGTACCTTATATTACATGACATCAGGAGGCACATAAGTTCAGGTTGATCCACTGTTGGTGATGCCAAGTTTTATTACTTAAAGTTAAGGTGCTGAGTATCAAATCTCCCTGGTGAAAAGTTAAACTTTCTCTTTATAATTATGAAATAATCTATGAAGTGACACAATAGGACCAAGTGAATAATCTTTTCTGCAGCAGCCATTCACATTGTGGTTTTAGAACCCTGTAGTGATCCTTGCTTGGATCCAGTATTATATTGGTGATTTTCAAAATGGTGATTTTCAGATTCCTTCCTTCTTTCTAGTACCCTACTGAAAC